>NC_133859.1:2815827-4015827 GCF_047830755.1 Zonotrichia albicollis
TAAACGTCAGTGCTGAGGGGAAAATGGGATAAAAAATGGAAAAATTGATTTAAAATGGGTTAAAATGGGATAAAAATGGGTTTAAATGAGGAAAAAATGGGGGAAAAATGGAAAAAAAAGAAAAAAAATGGGGAAAATGAGAGAGAGGAGGGAGATGAGGGGCCACAGGGGCTGAGGGGAGGAAGGTAGGGTCGACGAGCTCTGAGGGGAAAATGGAATAAAAATAGGAAAAAATGGGGGGAAATGGGGTAAAAATGGGTGAAAATGGGATAAAAATGGGTGAAAATGAGGAACATGGGGCGAAAATGGGGAAAAATTGGGAAAAAACGGGGAAAAAAACAGGGGAAAAGGGGGGGAATTGAGGGAGAGGAGGGGCCGCCGGTGCTGAGGGGCTGAGGGGAGGAGGGCGGGCTCAGAGAGCTCTGAGGGAAAAAAAGGGATAAAAAATAGGAAAAATTGGTTTAAAATGGGGTAAAATGAGGAAAAATCAGGAAAAAATGAAAAAAATTGGGGAAAAAAAGGGAGAAAATGAAGGAGAGGAGGGGCCGCCGGTGCTGAGGGGCTGAGGGGAGGAGGGCGGGGGGCCAGCGAGCTCTGAGGGGAAAAGGGCGGGGAAAACGTCAGTGCTGAGGGGAAAATGGGATAAAAATAAGAAAAAATGGGTTAAAATGGGATAAAAATGGGTTAAAATGAGGAAAAATAAAGAAAATGGGGGAAAAATGGGAAAATAAGGGGGGAAAATGAGGGAGAGGAGGGGCTGCCGGTGCTGAGGGGCTGAGGGGAGGAGGGCGGGCTCAGCCAGCTCTGAGGGGAAAAAAAGGGATAAAAAATAGGAAAAATTGGTTTAAAATGGGGTAAAAATGGGTTAAAATGAGGAAAATGGGGAAAAAATGGGAAAAAAGGAAAAAAAACGGGGGAAAATGAGTGAGGGGAGGGGCCGCCGGTGCTGAGGGGCTGAGGGGAGGAGGGCGGGGTCAGCGAGCTCTGAGGGGAAAAGGGCGGGAAAACGTCAGTGCTGAGGGGAAAGTGGGATTAAAATAAGAAAAAATGTTAGGAAATGGGATAAAAATGGGTTAAAATTGGATAAAAATGGGTTAAAATGAGGAAAAATGAGGAAAAAGGGGAAAAGATTGGGAAAATAAGGGGGGAAAATGAGGGAGAGGAGGGGCCGCCGGTGCTGAGGGGCTGAGGGGAGGAGGGCGGGGTCAGCGAGCCCTGAGGGGAAAAAGAGCGAAAAAAACGGGATAAAAAATAGGAAAAAATGGGATAAAATGGGATAAAAATGGGTGAAAATGAGGAAAAATGGGGAAAAATTGGGGGAAAATGAAAAAAATGGGGAAAAAAGGGGAGAAAATGAAGGAGAGGATGGGCCGCCGGTGCTGAGGGGAGGAGAGCGGGGTCAGCGAGCTCTGAGGGGAAAAGGGCGGGAAAACGTCAGTGCTGAGGTGAAAATGGGATAAAAAATAGGAAAAATTGATTTAAAATGGGTTAAAATGGGGGAAAATGGAATAAAAATGGGTGAAAATGAGGAAAAATGAGGAAAAGGGGAAAAAAATTGGGAAAATAAGGGGGGAAAATGAGGGAGAGGAGGGGGCCGCCGGTGCTGAGGGGCTGAGGGGAGGAGGGCGGGGTCAGCGAGCTCTGAGGGGAAAAAAGGGATAAAAAATAGGAAAAATTGGATAAAAATGGGATAAAAATGGGTTAAAATGGGATAAAAATGGGTTAAAATGAGGAAAATGAGGAAAAAATGAAAAAAAAGGAAAAAAAAACGGGGGAAAATGAGGGAGTGGAGGGGCCGGGAGGGCTGAGGGGAGGAGGGCGGGGTCAGCGAGCTCTGAGGGGAAAAGGGCGGGAAAACGTCAGTGCTGAGGGGGAAAATGGGTAAAAAATAGGAAAAAAATGGGGGAAAATGGGATAAAAAGTAGGAAAAAATGGGGGGAAATTGGATAAAAATGGGTTAAAATGGGATAAAAATGGGTTTAAAATGAGGAAAATTGAGAAAAAGGGGGGGAAAATGGGGAGAAATGGGGGGGAAATGAGGGAGAGGAGGGGCCGCCGGTGCTGAGGGGCTGAGGGGAGGAGGGCGGGCTCAGCGAGCTCTGAGGGGAAAAAAGGGATAAAAAATAGGAAAAATTGGTTCAAAATGGGGTAAAAATGGGTTAAAATGGGATAAAAATGGGTTAAAATGAGGAAAAATGAGGAAAATGGGGAAAAAATGGGAAAAAGGAAAAAAACCGGGGAAAATGAGGGAGTGGAGGGGCCGGGAGGGCTGAGGGGAGGAGGGCGGGGTCAGCGAGCTCTGAGGGGAAAAGGGCGGGAAAACGTCAGAGCTGAGGGGAAAATGAGGTAAAAAATAGGAAAAATTGATTTAAAATGGGGGAAAATGGGATAAAAATGGGTTTAAATGAGGAAAAATTGGGAAAATGGGGGAAAAATGGAAAAAAAAGAAAAAAAAAGGGGAAAATGAGGGAGAGGAGGGGCCGCAGGGGGCTGAGGGGAGGAAGGCGGGGTCAGCGAGCTCTGAGGGGAAAAGGGCGGAAAACGTCAGTGCTGAGGGGAAAATGGGGTAAAAAATAGGAAAAATTTATTAAAAATGGGTTAAAATGGGGGGAAATGGTATAAAAATGGGTTTAAATGAGGAAAAATGAGGAAAAGGGGGAAAAATTGGGGAAAAAAGGGGCGAAAATGAAGGAGAGGAGGGGCCGCCGGTGCTGAGGGGCGGAGGGGAGGAGGGCGGGCTCAGAGAGTTCTGAGGGGAAAAATTGATAAAAAATAGGAAAAATTGGTTTAAAATGGGTTTAAAATGGGATAAAAATGGGTTAAAATGAGGAAAAATGAGAAAAATGGGGAAAAAATGAAAAAAAAGGAAAAAAAAACGGGGGAAAATGAGTGAGTGGAGGGGCCGCCGGTGCTGAGGGGAGGAGGGCGGGGTCAGCGAGCTCTGAGGGGAAAAGGGCGGGAAAACGTCAGTGCTGAGGGGAAAATGAGGTAAAAAATAGGAAAAATTTATTAAAAATGGGTTAAAATGGGGGGAAATGGGATAAAAATGGGTTTAAATGAGGAAAAATTAGGAAAAAGGGGAAAAGATTGGGAAAATAAGGGGGGAAAATGAGGGAGAGGAGGGGCCGCCGGTGCTGAGGGGCTGAGGGGAGGAGGGCGGGGTCAGCGAGCTCTGAGGGGAAAAGGGCGGGAAAACGTCAATGCTGAGGGGAAAAATGGGATAAAAATAAGAAAAAATGGGGGGAAAAGGGATAAAAATGGGTTAAAATGGGATAAAAATGGGTAAAAATGAGGAAAAATGAGGAAAAGGGGGAAAAAATTGGGAAAATAAGGGGGGAAAATGAGGGAGAGGAGGGGCCGCCGGTGCTGAGGGGAGGAAGGCGGGGTCGGCGAGCTCTGAGGGGAAAATGGGATAAAAATAGGAAAAAATGGGGGAAATGGGGTAAAAATGGGATAAAATGGGATAAAAATGGGTTAAAATGAGGAACACGGGGCGAAAATGGGTAAAAATTGGGAAAAAACGCGGAAAAAAACAGGGGAAAAGGGGGGAATTGAGGGAGAGGAGGGGCCGTCGGTGCTGAGGGGCTGAGGGGAGGAGGGCGGGATCAGAGAGCTCTGAGGGGAAAAAAGGGATAAAAAATAGGAAAAATTGATTTAAAATGGGTTAAAATGGGATAAAAATGGGTTAAAATGAGGAAAAATGAGGAAAAATGAGGAAAAAATGAAAAAAAATGGGGATAAAAGGGGAGAAAATGAGGGAGTGGAGGAGCCGGGAGGGCTGAGGGGGAGGGCGGGGTCAGCGAGCTCTGAGGGGAAAAGGGCGGGAAAACGTCAGTGCTGAGGGGAAAATGGGTAAAAAATAGGAAAAATTGATTTAAAATGGGTTAAAATGGGGGGAAATGAGGAAAAAAGGGTTAAAATGGGATAAAAATGAGGAAAAATGAGGAAAAGGGGGAAAAAATTGGGGAAAAAAGGGGAGAAAATGAGGGAGTGGAGGGGCCGCCGGTGCTGAGGGGAGGAGGGCGGGGTCAGCGAGCTCTGAGGGGAAAAGGGCGGGAAAACGTCAGAGCTGAGGGGAAAATGGGGTAAAAAATAGGAAAAATTGATTAAAAATGGGTTTAAATGAGGGAAAATGAGGAAAAAAGGGTTGAAATGGGATAAAAATGGGTGAAAATGAGGAAAAATGAGGAAAAGGGGGAAAAAAATGGGAAAATAAGGGGGGAAAATGAGGGAGAGGAGGGGCCGCCGGTGCTGAGGGGCTGAGGGGAGGAGGGCGGGCTCAGAGAGCTCTGAGGGGAAAAAAGGGATAAAAAATAGGAAAAATTGATTAAAATGGGATAAAAATGGGTTAAAATGGGATAAAAATGGGTTAAAATGAGGAAAAATGAGGAAAATGGGGAAAAAAGGAAAAAAAAACGGGGGAAAATGAGGGAGTGGAGGGACCGGGAGGGCTGAGGGGAGGAGGGCGTGGTCAGCGAGTTCTGAGGGGAAAAGGGCGGGAAAACGTCAGTGCTGAGGGGAAAATGAGGTAAAAAATAGGAAAAAATGATTTAAAATGGGTTTAAATGGGGGAAAATGGGATAAAAATGGGTTTAAATGAGGAAAAATGAGGAAAATGGGGAAAAATGCAAAAAAATGGTGGAAAAAAGGGGGAAATGAGTGAGTGGAGGGGCCGGGAAGGCTGAGGGGGGGGGCGGGGGTCAGCGAGCTCTGAGGGGAAAAGGGCGGGAAAACGTCAATGCTGAGGGGAAAATGGGTAAAAAATAGGAAAAAATGGGGGGAAATGGGATAAAAATGGGTTTAAAATGGGATAAAAATGGGTGAAAATGAGGAACATGGGGAGAAAATGGGGAAAATTGGGAAAAAACGGGGAAAAAAACAGGGGAAAAGGGGGGGAATTGAGGGAGAGGAGGGGCCGCCGGTGCTGAGGGGCTGAGGGGAGGAGGGCGGGATCAGAGAGCTCTGAGGGGAAAAAAGGGATAAAAAATAGGAAAAATTGGTTTAAAATGGGGTAAAAATGGGTTAAAATGGGATAAAAATGGGTTAAAATAAGGAAAAATGAGAAAAATGGGGAAAAAATGAAAAAAAAGGGAAAAAAACCGGGGGAAAATGAGGGAGTGGAAGGGCCGGGAGGGCTGAGGGGAGGAGGGCGGGGTCAGCGAGCTCTGAGGGGAAAAATTGATAAAAATAGGAAAAATTGGTTTAAAATGGGATAAAAATGGGTTAAAATGGGATAAAAATGGGTTAAAATAAGGAAAAATGAGAAAAATGGGGAAAAAATGAAAAAAAAGGGAAAAAAACCGGGGGAAAATGAGGGAGTGGAAGGGCCGGGAGGGCTGAGGGAGGGGGGCGGGGTCAGCGAGTTCTGAGGGGAAAATGGCGGGAAAACGTCAGAGGTGAGGGGAAAATGGGATAAAAATAAGAAAAAATGGGGGGAAATGGGATAAAAATGGGATAAAAATGGGTTAAAATGGGATAAATATGGGTTAAAAAGAGGAAAAATGAGGAAAAGGGGGGAAAAATTGGGAAAATAAGGGGGAAAAATGAAGGAGAGGAGGGGCCGCCGGTGCTGAGGGGCTGAGGGGAGGAGGGCGGGCTCAGAGAGCTCTGAGGGGAAAAAAGGGATAAAAAATAGGAAAAATTGGTTTAAAATGGGGTAAAAATGGGTTAAAATGGGATAAAAATGGGTTAAAATGAGGAAAATGGGGAAAAAATGAAAAAAAAGGGGAAAAAAACGGAGGAAAATGAGGGAGTGGAGGGGCCGGGAGGGCTGAGGGGAGGAGGGCGGGGTCAGCGAGCTCTGAGGGGAAAAGGGCGGGAAAACTTCAGAGCTGAGGGGAAAATGGGATAAAAAATAGGAAAAATTGATTTAAAATGGGTTAAAATGAGGAGAAAATGGGGAAAAAATTAAGGAAAAAATTTGGGAAAAAAAGAGAAAAAATTGGAAAAAAACGGGGTTGGTTTTGAATTTTTGGTGGAATTTTTTGGGATTTTTTAGGGATTTTTTTTCTGAATTTTTGAGGAAATTTTGGGAAATTTTTTCTGAATTTTTTGGGGATTTTTTTCTGAATTTTTGAGGAAATTTTGAGAAATTTTTTTCTGAATTTTTTGGAATTTTTTGGGGAATTTTTTCTGAATTTTTGAGGAAATTTTGGGAGATTTTTTTCTGAAATTTGTGGATTTTTTGGGGAATTTTTTCTGAAGTTTGTGGATTTTTGGGGGAATTTTTTCTGAATTTTTGGGAATTTATAGGAGAATTTTAGGGGGATTTTTTTGGAATTTTTCTAGGGTTTTTTGGAACATTTTTGGGAAGATTTGGGATTTTTTAGGAATTTTTGGGAGATTTTTTAGGGAATTTTTTAGGATTTTTTTGGGGATATTTTTGCGAATTTTGAGGAATTTGTGGGGTTTTTTTTCCCTGAATTTTTATGGAATTTTTCAGGCTTTTTTTGGAATTTTTGGGGAATTTTTGGAAGAATTTTTGGGAATTTGTTTGGAATTTTGGGGGATTTTTCTGGAATTTTTTTCCGAATTTTTATGGGAATTTTTGGGGTTTTTTTAATTTATTTTTGGGGAAATTTTTGGGATTTTTTTAAATTTTTTGGGAATTTTTCCTGAATTTGTTTGGGGAATTTTTGGTGGAATTTTTGGTGGAATTTTTGGGAATTTTCTGAGATTTTTTCTGAATTTTTTTGGAATTTTTGGGGAATTTTTAGGGATTTTTAAATGGAATTTTTTGGAATTATTGTTTAAATTTTTCAGGATTTTTATTTTTATTTTTTAAGATTTTCTGGGAATTTTTGGGGAATTTTAAAAAGTTTTTTGGGGAATTTTTTGGGATTTTTTGGGAATTTTTTGGGAATTCTTTTAAAATTTTTGGAGGATTTTTTTTTAATTTTTTGGGAATTTTTTGAGGAATATTTTTCATTTTGTAGGGAATTTTTGGGATTTTTTTTCTGGAATTTTTGGGCTTTTTTAAAGAGAATTTTGGGCAATTTTGGGGATTTTTTTCTGAATTATTTTCCCCAATTTTTGGCAAAATATTTTGAATTTTTAAGGGAATTTTTGGGGTTTTTTAGGGAATTTTGGGGGGATTTTTTGGGAATTTTTTGGGGATTTTTTGGGAATTTTTCTGGAATTTTTTCCGAATTTTTATGGGATTTTTTTTGATTTTTTTTTTTTTATTTTTTGGGAATTTTTTGGGAATTTTTGGGGCATTTTTTAAGGGAAGTTTTTGGAATTTCTGGGAATTTTTTCTGAATTTTTTGGGAATTTTTGGGGATTTTTAAATGGAATTTTTTGGAATTATTGTTTCAAATTTTCAGGATTTTTATTTTTATTTTTCAAGATTTTCTGGGAATTTTTTGGGAATTTTTTGAGGAACTTTTTTAATTTTTTAAGGAATTTTTGGGATTTTTTTCTGGAATTTTTGGGCTTTTTTAAGGAGAATTTTGGGCAATTTTGGGGATTTTTTTCTGAATTATTTTCCTAAATTTTTGGCAAAATATTTTGAATTTTTAAGGGAATTTTTTGGGAATATTTTGGGAATTTTTCTGGAATTTTTTCAGAATTTTTATGGGAATTTTTTTGGATTTTTTTTCAATTTTTGGGGGAATTTTTGGGATTTTTTTTTAAATTTTTTGGGAATTTTTTCTGAATTTTTCAGGCATTTTTTGAGGGAAGTTTTTGGAATTTCTGGGAATTTTTCCTGAATTTTTGGGAATTTTCTGAGATTTTTTTCTGAATTTTTAGGGAATTTTTTCAGATTTTTTTGGGAATTTTTGGGGATTTTTAAATGGAATTTTTTGGAATTATTGTTTCAAATTTTCAGGAATTTTTTCTTTTATTTTTTAAGATTTTCTGGGAATTTTTTGGGAATTTTTTAAAATTTTTGGGGATTTTTTTTTATTTTTTGGGAATTTTTTGGGAGATTTTTGGGAAATATTTTTAATTTTTTAGGGAATTTTTGGGAATTTTTTTCTGGAATTTTTTGGCTTTTTTGAGGAGAATTTTGGGCAATTTTGGGGATTTTTTTCTGAATTATTTTCCCCAATTTTTGGCAAAATATTTTGAATTTTTAAGGGAATTTTTGGGGTTTTTTAGGGAATTTTTGGGGGATTTTTTTAGGATTTTTTGGGAATTTTTTGGGATTTTTTTGGGAATATTTTGGGAATTTTTGGGAATTTTCACCTTTTGTTTTTTGCTGTCCCTTTGTCCCCTCCAGCAGCACCAGGAGCCAAATCCAGGAATTCATTTCCATCCTGAAAATCCTAAAAAAAAATCAAAATATTCAATTAAAAACCTCCAAAAATATCCCAAAAAATCCTAAAATAAATCTGTAAAAAATCCTAAAAAAAATCTCAAAAAAATCCAAAAAAAACCCCCAAAAATTCCCTAAATATCCCAAAAATTCCATTAAAATTCCAGAAAAATTCTCCCAAAAAATCCCCAAAAATTCCCAAAATTTCATAAAAAATCTCCCAAAAAATTCCACAAAAAATCCAAAAAAATCCTAAAAAACCAAAAAAAAATTCATTGAAAACCCCCAAAAATATCCCAAAAAATACTAAAAAAAATCTCTAAAAAATTCTAAAAATATCCCCAAAAAATCCCTAAAAAATCCTAAAAAAACCCAAAAAATTCCATTAAAATTCCAGAAAAATTCTCCCAAAAATTCCTCCAAAAATCCCGAAAAAATTTCCACAAAATTCCAAAAAAATCCGCACAAAATAATCCTAAAAATTAAAAAAAAACAAAAATTCCCAAAAAAATCATTAAAAAATCCCAGAAAAAAATAAAAAAAAATTCCCAAATAATCCCTAAAAATTTCCAAAAAAATTCCCAAAAAAATTCACAAAAAAATTCCCAAAAAATCCTAAAAAAATCCATTTAAAAATCTATAAAAATAAAAATCCCCAAAAATTCCCAAAAAGTCCCCAAAAATTCCCACAAAATTAGGAATTTTTGGGAAAAAAATTGGGGAATTTTTGGGATAAAATTGGAAATTTTTGAAAAAACTTGGAAATTTTTTTGAAATTTTTTGGAATTTTTGGGATATTTTTAGGTTTATTTGAGGGTGAAAATTTGGGAATTTTTGGGGAAAAAATCGGAATTTTAGGGGTTAAAAATGGTGAAATTTGGGTCCTGGAAAGGGAAAAATTGGGGAAAAAAAATCAAAATTTTTTCCCAAAATTTCCAATTTTTAACCCCAAAAATTCCGGATTTTTTTCCCAATTTTTTCTCCGTCTAAGTCCTAAAAATTCCCAAAAAATTCACTAAAAAATCCATTAAAATTCTCCAAAAAAACTGCAGAAAAAAATCCAAAATATATCTCAAAAATTCAGAAAAAAAATCCCCCAAAAAATCCCGAAAAATTCCCCCCAAATTCCCAAAAAATCCACAAAAATTCTCCCAAGAATTCCATACACATTCTAAACAAAATCCCAAAAAATTCCGCAAAAAATTCCCAAAAATTTCCCCAAAAACTCCCAAAAAATCCCCAAAAAATCCTAAAAAATCTCCCAAGAATTCCCAAATTTTCACCCTAAAAATTCCAATTTTTTTCAAAAAAATTCCTTTTTTTTCCCTCAATATTGCCAATTTTTAACCCCTAAAATTTCGAATTTTTGGGCAATTTCTTGGGAAATTTTGGAGAATTTTTTGGAATTTATGGGGATTTTTTGAGAAATTTTTTGGGGAATTTTTTGGTATTTTTTTGGGAATTATTTGGTATTTTTTGGTATTTTTTTAGGGATTTTTTTGGGGTTTTCTGAATTTTTTGGGAATTTTTTGGGAATTTTTTGGAGATTTTTTTGGAATTTTTTGGAGGATTTTGGGTTGAATTTTTGGGAATTTATTTTTATTTTTTTTGGAATTTTTTGAGAATTTTTTTTGTATTTTTTGGAATTTTTTAGGGATTTTTTGGGGATTTTTTTCTGAGTTTTTTTGGGAATTTTTGGAGAATTTTTGAGAATTTAGGGTGGAATTTTTGGGAATTTCTGCAATTTTTTGGGAATTTTTTGGAGATTTTTTTTTAATTTTTGGGGAACTTTTGGGATTTTTTTGGGGATTAAAAATTTCGAATTTTTGGGAAAAAAATTTGGGACTTTTGGCTTTTAAAAAAGTGGAAAAAAATGGGATTTTTTACGTCCTGGAAGGGGGAAAATTGGGAATCGTCAGGGAAAAAATCCGGAATTTTTGGGGTTAAAAATCCGGGATTTTTAGGGTTAAAAATTGGGAATTTGGGGGTTAAAAATTGGGAATTTTGGGAAAAAAATTTGGGAATTTTTGGGGTAAAAAAAATCGGAATTTTAGGAGTTAAAACCCGGCAAGTTTGGGTCCTGGAAGGGGAAAAATTTGGAATCGTGAGGGAAAAAATCCGGAATTTTTGGGGTTAAAAATCCGGGATTTTTAGGGTTAAAAATTTAAAGTTTGGGGGTTAAAAATTGGGAATTTTGGGGAAAAAATCCGAATTTTTGGGGTAAAAAAAATCGGAATTTTAGGAGTTAAAACCCGGCAACTTTGGGTCCTGGAAGGGAAAAAAATGGGAATCGTGAGGGAAAAAATCCGGAATTTTTGGGGTCAAAAATCCGCAATTTTTAGGGTTAATAACTTAAGGTTTAAGGGTTGAATGTGTGAAATTTTGGGGTAAAAATGGCAATTTTTGGGGTAAAAAAATCGGAATTTTAGGGGTTAAAACCCGGCAGGTTTGGGTCCTGGAAGGGGAAAAATGGGAATCGTGAGGGAAAAAATCCGGAATTTTTGGGGTTAAAAATCCGGGATTTTTAGGGTTAAAAATTGGAAGTTTGAGGATTAAGAATTGGTAATTTTGGGGAAAAAAAATTGGAATTTTTGGAAAAAAATCGGAATTTTAGGGGTTAAAACCCGGCAAGTTTGGGTGCTGGAAGGGAAAAAATGGGAATCGTGAGGGAAAAAATCCGGAATTTTTGGGGTTAAAAATCCGGGATTTTTAGGGTTAAAAATAGGAATTTTGGGGGTTAAAAATTGGGAATTTTGGGGGAAAAATCCGAATTTTTGGGGTAAAAAAATCGGAATTTTAGGAGTTAAAACCCGGCAGGTTTGGGTCCTGGAAGGGAAAAAATGAGACTCGTGAGGGAAAAAATCCGGAATTTTTGGGGTTAAAAATCCGGGATTTTTAGGGTTAATATCTTAAGGTTTAAGGGTTGAATATGTGAAATTTTGGGTTAAAAATCCGAATTTTTGGGGTAAAAAAAATCGGAATTTTAGGAGTTAAAACCCGGCAGGTTTGGGTCCTGGAAGGGGAAAAAATGGGAATCGTGAGGGAAAAAATCCGGAATTTTTGGGGTTAAAAATCCGGGATTTTTAGGGTTAAAAATTGGAAGTTTGGGGGTTAAAAATTGGGAATTTTGGGGTTAAAAATCCGAGTTTTTGGGGTAAAAAAAATCGGAATTTTAGGGGTTAAAACCCGGCAGGTTTGGGTGCTGGAAGGGGAAAAATTGGGAATCGTGAGGGAAAAAATCCGGAATTTTTGGGGTTAAAAATCTGGGATTTTTAGGGTTAAAAACTTAAGGTTTAAGGGTTGAATATGTGAAATTTTGGGGTAAAAATTCGAATTTTTGGGGTAAAAAGATCGGAATTTTAGGAGTTAAAACCCGGCAGGTTTGGGTCCTGGAAGGGGAAAAAATGGGAATCGTGAGGGAAAAAATCCGGAATTTTTGGGGTTAAAAATCCGGAATTTTTAGGGTTAATAATTGGAAGTTTGGGGGTTAAAAATTGGGAATTTTATGGAAAAAAATCCGAATTTTTGGGGTAAAAAAATCGGAATTTTAGGGGTTAAAACCCGGCAGGTTTGGGTCCTGGAAGGGAAAACATGGGAATCGTGAGGGAAAAAATCCGGAATTTTTGGGGTTAAAAATCCGGGATTTTTAGGGTTAAAAAATTAAGGTTTAAGGGTTAAAAATTGGGAATTTTGGGGAAAAAATCCGAATTTTGGGGGTAAAAAAATCGGAATTTTAGGGGTTAAAACCCGGCAGGTTTGGGTCCTGGAAGGGAAAAAAAAGGGAATCGTGAGGGAAAAAATCCGGAATTTTTGGAGTTAAAAATCCGGGATTTTTAGGGTAAAAAACTTAAGGTTTAAGGGTTGAATATGTGAAATTTTGGGTTAAAAATCGCAATTTTTGGGGTAAAAAAAAAATCGGAATTTTAGTAGTTAAAACCCGGCAGGTTTGGGTCCTGGAAGGCAAAAAGTGGGAATCGTGAGGGAAAAATTCCGGAATTTTTGGAGTTAAAAATCCCGGATTTTTAGTGTTAAAAACTTAAGGTTTAAGGGTTGAATATGTGAAATTTTGGGTTAAAAATCGCAATTTTTAGGGGTAAAAAAAATTAATTTTTTACCTCTTTTATCCCCTCGCGCCGCGCCGCTTGATCCCTCCCCTCACGGAACAAAACCCTCCCAAAACCCTTTCAAAAAGGAATAAAAAATTCCATAAAAACCTGGAAATTTTGGATTTAAATCCTTCCTCGCTTCATCTTCTGCTCCTTTCGAGAAAATCCAGGTAAAATTTGAGGGAAAAAAAAGGGAAAAAAGGACAAAAAAAGAGAAAAATTGGGAATAAAAGGGGGCGGGAGCCGCTCGCGGGCGCCCTCAGAGGATCGTGAGGGGAAGGGGGGGGGAAAGGGGAGGGGCCGAATTTAATTTAAATAATTTCGATTTTTTGGGGGGTTTTTATTTAATTTTTGGTGTCTTTTTTTATTTTGGGGTGTTTTGAGGAGTTTTTGGCGATTTTTCCCCTTTTCCCGTCATTTTCCCCCATTTTATTCCCCTTTTTCCCCAATTTTTCCCGATTTTTCCCCTATTTTATTCCCCTTTTTTCCCCTTTTTATTCCCATTTTATTGCCATTTCTTCCTCAATTTTTCCCTTTTTATTCCCATCTTTTTCTTCCATTTCATTCCCCCATTTTCCCCCCATTTCTTTCCATTATTTTCCCAATTTCCTCTCATTTTTTCCCCATTTTAATCCCTTTTTTTATCAATTTTTCCTCATTTCATTCCCCCAATTTTCCCCCATTTTTACTCCCAATTCTTCCTGATTTTCCCCCATTTTATTCTCAATTTTCCCCCCTTTTATTTGCATTTAATTCCAATTTTTTCCTAATTTTCCCCATTATTTTCCCCATTTTATTCCCCATTTTTTTCCCTCATTTTTCCTCATTTTCCCCAATTTCCCCCCATTTTATTCCCATTTTTAACTCATTTTTCATAAATTTTCCCCCCAATTTTTCCCCATTTTTATTCCCATTTTATTTCCATTTCTTCTCCAATTTTCCCCCATTTTTACCTCATTTTTTCCCATTTTCTTCTCCCATTTTTCCCATATTTTTCCCCATTTTATTCCCAATTTTCCCATTTTTCTTCATTTTTACCCCATTTTATTCCCCAATTTTATTCTCATTTTTCCTTATTTTATTCTCATTTCATTCCAATTTTTTTCCCAATTTTTCCCCATTTTATTCTCATTTTAATCCCATTTTTTCACCATTTTTCCCCAACTTTATACAAATTTTCCCCCAATTTCCCCCCATTTTTCTCCAATTTTTCCCCATTTTATTCTCATTTAATTGCAAATATTTTCCCAAATTTCCCCCATCTTATTCCCCATTTTTTCCCCAATTTTTTCCTGAATTTTATTCCAATTTTTCCCCATTTTATTCCAAATTTTTTCCTAATTTTCCCCCCATTTTTTTCTCATTTTTCCCCCAAATTTTTCCCATTTTATTCCAAATTTTCCCCCCTATTTTCCCCAATTTTTCACCAATTTTCCCCCATTTTATTCTCAATTTTTCCCATTTTTCTCTCATTTCCTCCCCATTTTATTCCCAAATTTTCTCCAATTCTTTCCCAATTTTATTCCCATTTTATTCCAATTTTTTCCCAATTTTTTCTTCATTTTTATTCCAATTTTTTCTCCAATTTATTCCCATTTTATTCAAATTTTTTCCCATTTTATTTAATTTTTTTCCATTTTTTCCTCCATTTTATTCTTATTTTATTCCAATTTTTTCTCCCATTTTATTCCATTTTATCCCAATTTTATTCCATTTTTTAAAAATTTTTTTCCCATTTTCCCTGTTTTATTCCCATTTATGCAAATATATACAAATGTATGCAAATATATGCAAATTAATGCAAATCTGCTCTCATCTGTTACATTTGGGGAATCCCGGCGGGAATTCCTCGATTTTGGGATGGATCCAAAAAAGGAGAAAAAAAAAATCCCGATTTTTTCCCATTTTTTCCTCACTAAAAATGCCCCAAAAAAATCCAAAAAAAATCCCAAAAAATCCCAGAAAATTCCAGAAAAATTTAAAAAAAAAATCCGGGAAAATTTTTAAAAAAATCCCCAAGAAAATCCCCAAAATTTGCCAAAAAAATCCAAAATAATCCCCCAAAAATCCCCAAAAAATCTCAGAAAAATCCCCAAAAAAGCCCCCAAAAATTAAAAAAAATCCCCAAAAAATAAAGAAAAAATCCCCCCAAAAAAACCTTTAAAAAATCCCGATAAAATCTCAGAAAAAAATCCCAAAAAATCCCAGAAAAATCCCAGAAAAATAAAAAATTATCCAAAAAAAATCCCAAAAAAATCCCAAAAATCGCAGAAAAAATCCAAATAAATCCAGGAAAATTAAAAAAAAAATCCCCAAGAAAATCCCCAAAATTTCCCAAAAAATTCCCAAAAAATCCCCAAAAAATCCCAAAAAAATCTCAGAAAAATCTCTAAAAAATCCCCAAAAATCCCCCAAAACAATCCCCCAAAAAATAAAAAAAAAAATCCCACAAAAAATTAGAAAAAATCTCAAAAAATCCCCCAAAAAATCCCGGAAAAATCTCAGAAAATACCCAAAAAATCCCAGAAAAAAATAAAAAAAAAATTCCCAAAAAAACCCAGAAAAATTTTAAAAATCCCCAAAAATTTCCAAAAAATCTCAGAAAAAATTCCGAAAAAATCCAAAAAAATCTCCCCAAAAATCCCCCAGAAATTTCCCCACAAAATCCAAAAATAATCTCAGAAAAATCCCCCAAAAATTCCAAAAACACCCTAAAAATCACAGAAAAAATCCCAAAAATATCCTAAAAAAATCACAGAAAAAATCCAAAAAAATCCCAAAAAATCCCCAAAAAATTTTAAAAAATAAAAAAAAAATCCAAAACCATTCCCTGAAAAATCCCAGAAAAATCCTCAAAAATCTCAGAAAATTTCCCCAAAAAATCCCAAAAACATCTCCAAAAAATCCCCAAAAATCCCAGAAAAATTCCGCAAAAAATCCCGAAAAAATCCCAAAAAAACGCAAAAAATCGCAAAAAATCCCCAAAAAATCCCCAAAAATTCCCCCCAAAATATCCCTCAAAAATCCCAGAAAAATCCCACAAAAATCTCCCAAAAATCTCAAAAAGTTCCAACAAAATCCCCAAAAAATCCCAAAAAATTCCCTAAAAAAATCCTTCTCCCTCACGGCAAACCTGTCAATCATTCCGAGGCTCCGCCCCTTTTTGGATCAGCCAATCAGAACGCGCCTCTCTTTCCCTCACGGCTCACCTGTCAATCACGCTGAAGCCCCGCCCCTTGTTTGGAGGATTTTTCTGGGATTTTTTGGGGGGAATTTTTTTGGGATTTTTTTGGGAGATTTTTGGGGGGATTTTCCTGAGATTTTTTTTGTAATTTTTTGGGCATTTTTTTGGGATTTTTGGGGAATTTTTGAAGATTTTTTGGGGATTTTTTTTATTTCTCTGGGATTTTTGGGGGATTTTTTGGGATTTTTTGGGAATTTTTCTGGGATTTCTGGGGATTTTTTCGGGATTTTTCTGGAAATTTTTGGGATTTTTTTTTGGATTTTTTTTCTGGGATTTTTTCTGTGATTTTGGGGGATTTTTTAAGGGATTTTTTAGGGATTTTGGAAGGAATTTTTGGGGATTTTTCTGGGATATTTCGGGGATATTTTCATATTTTTCTGGGATTTTTGGGGATTTTTTCAGGATTTTTTGGGGTTTTTTGGGGGATTTTTTGGGAATTTTCCTGAGATTTTTGGGGGATTTTTGGGGGGATTTCTGGGGTTTTTTTAATTTTTGGGAAATTTTTGGAGCATTTCTCTGAGATGTTTTGGGGGATTTTTCTGGGATTTTTTGAGGATTTTTTTGGGATATTTTGGGGATTTTTTGGGGATTTTTTGGGAATTTTTCTGGCATTTTTTGTGGATTTTTTCGGGATTTTTTAGGATGATTTGGGGGATTTTTTTGGGGAATTTTTGGGAATTTTAGGGACTTTTCAGGGAAAGTTTTTTGGGCTTTTTTCTGGGATTTTTTTGGGGAATTTTGGGGGATTTTGTTTAGGATTTATTTGGTTTCTTTGGTAATTTTTTGGCGGAATTTTTGTGGGATTTTTAGGGGAACTTTTTGGGTCTTTCTGGGCTTTTTTTTGGACATTTTATTTCGTTTTTTTTTTTTTTAAAGGCCCCAAAAGGGTTCACAAATGGACTCAAAAATGCCCCAAAAATGCCAGAAATACTCCAAAAAATGCCCCAAAAAAAGCCCCAAAAATGTCCCCTAAAATCGCATAAAAACGGCATCAAAAATTTGAAAAAAGCCCAAAAAAATCCCGAAAAATTCCCCAAAACAATTCTTCTCCCTCACGCCTCACCTGTCAATCACTCTGAGGCCCCGCCCCTTTGTCAGCGCAGCCAATCAGCACCAACAAGCCGCAGCTCGCGGTTTAGGATTGATTGACAGCTCAATTCTTTTCACTAACCAATGAAACAGCACAAAACGCAGCGCGCGCCCTGTCAATCATCCCTAAACCCCCACCCACTTTCAATCTCAACCAATGACGTTGCTTCTTCCCCCCTTCACTTCCACCGCCATGGCCGCGCCGCGCTGAGCCCCGGCTATGGCGGCTCCGTTCCCGTAGCGTTTTGGGGACCCTCCTGTCCCCTTAAAAGCGAGGTGGGACCTTCATCTTCATCACCTGAGTGTCCCGACCCCCTTCTCCTCTTCCCGCCATTTTGGGGTCCCCTCACACCTCATGGTGGGACCTTCACCTCATGAGGGTCCTCACCCGTTTCAACTCTTGCCGCCATTTTGGGGGCCCCCTCACAACTTCCTGTGTCCCCTCCCGGTGAGGGAGCCTCCTCTTCCTCCTGCCACAAACTTTGGGGACCCCCCTGTCCCTTCATCGTCACCTCATGAGGGTCCTGATTTTTCTCTTCCCGCCATTTTGGGGACCCCCCTGTCCCCTCATCGTCACCTCATGAGGGTCCTGACCCCCTTCTCGTCTTCCCGCCATTTTGGGGTTGGGCACCGTGCCCGAGGAGGAGCCTGCGATGCCCCCTGGCATTCCGGGTGTGCCTGTGCCCGGTCTGTGCCCGCTCTGTGCCCGGTCTGTGCCCGTGCCCGGTCTGTGCCCGGCTCTGTGCCCGCTCTGTGCCCGAGCCCAGCTCCGTGTTCATCCAGCTCCGTGTTCATCCTCAGCTCCGTGCTCACCCAGCTCCGAGCTCAGCCCAGCTCCGTGCTCACCCAGCTCCGAGCTCAGCCCCAGCTCCGTACTCATCCCAGCTCCGAGCTCAGCCCAGCTCCGAGCTCAGCCCAGCTCCGTGCTCATCCCCAGCTCCGTGCTCATCCCAGCTCCGTGCTGATCTCTGACCCTGGAACTGCAGCTCTGGAACCGCAGCTCCGACCCTGGAACTGCAGCTCTGACTCTGGAACTGCAGCTCCAACCCTGGAACTGCAGCTCTGACCCTGGAACCGCAGCTCCGACCCTGGAACTGCAGCTCCGACTCTGGAACCGCAGCTCCGACCCTGGAATCGCAGCTCCGACCCTGGAACTGCAGCTCCGAAACCGCAGCTCCAACCCTGGAACCGCAGCTCCGACCCTGGAACTGCAGCTCCGACCCTGGAACCGCAGCTCCGACCCTGGAACTGCAGCTCTGACCCTGGAACCGCAGCTCTGACCCTGGAACTGCAGCTCCGACCCTGGAACTGCAGCTCCAGAACTGCAGCTCCGACCCTGGAACTGCAGCTCCGACCCTGGAACTGCAGCTCCGACCCTGGAACCGCAGCTCCGACCCTGGAACTGCAGCTCCGACCCTGGAACTGCAGCTCCGACCCTGGAACTGCAGCTCTGGAACTGCAGCTCCGACCCTGGAACTGCAGCTCCGACCCTGGAACTGCAGCTCTGGAACTGCAGCTCCGACCCTGGAACCGCAGCTCCGACCCTGGAACCGCAGCTCCGACCCTGGAACCGCAGCTCCGACCCTGGAACTGCAGCTCCGACCGCCCTCCAGAACCCGGCTCCAAACTCTGCCGAATAAAACAAAGAAACCAAAGCCTCGAATCTTTAATTTTTTTAATCAAAAACATACTCTGTTACAGAATTTCAGGAAAAGTCAGCTACAGGAATATTATCCACAAACTAGGGCTAATGAAAAACGGACAGGAAGCTACAAAGGAACTACTGGGAATTTTGTTGAGCGTGGATCCAAAGGCGATGGCGGAAGGAAGGAAATGCTGAATTTTCCGGTGCCTGAAAATCCCTCGGGGGTGAGTTGGGGGTTGTGGGCACTGACAGGTCCGGCTGTGGGTGTGGCACAGTGGGTGTGGCAAAATTGGGCATGGGACAGGGGGAGATTGCTGGGCAGGGTAGTGACAGCTGGGGGTGTGGCATTGTCCTGTAGTGTCACTGTCACTGTCATTGTCATTGTCATTGTCACTGCTCCGTCAGTGTCACTGTGACACTGTCACTGTCACTGTCACTGCTCCCACAGCCTCACACTGTCACTGTCACTGACACTGTCACTGTTCCCTCAGTGTCACCATGACACTGTCACTGTCACTGTCACTGTGACACTGTCACTGTCACTGTCACTGCTCCCTCAGCCCCACAGTGTCACTGTCACTGTCATTGTCACTGTCACTGTCACTGCCCCCTCAGCCTTACACTGTCACTGTCACTGTCACTGTCCTCTCAGCCCCATAGTGACACTGTCACTGTCACCGTCACCATCACTGTCACTGTCCCCTCAGCGTCACTGTGACACTGTCACTGTCACTGTCACTGTCACTGTCACCTCAGCCTCACCGTGACATTGTCACAGCTCCCTCAGCCTCACACTGTCACTGTCACTGTCCCCTCAGCCTCACACTGTCACTGTCATTGTCACCGTCACAGCCCCTCAGTGTCACAGTGTCACTGTCACTGCTCCCTCAGCCCCACCGTGACACTGCCACTGTCACCATCACTGTCACTGTCACTGTCACTGTCACTGCCCCCTCAGCCCTACGGTGACATTGTCACTGTCACTGTCACTGTCACTGTCCCCTCAGCATCACAATGTCACCGTCACTGCCCTCTCAGTGTCACACTGTCACTGTCACTGTCACTGTCCCCTCAGTGTCACCGTGACACTGTCACTGTCACTGTCACCATCACTGTCACTGCCCCCTCAGCATCACACTGTCACTGTCATTGTCACTGTCACTGTCACTGTCCCCTCAGTGTCACTGTCACTGTCACTGTCACTGTCACAGCCCCTCAGCCTCACACTGTTACTGTCACTGTCATTGTCACTGCCCCCTCAGTGTCACCGTGTCACTGTCACCATCACTGTCACTGTCACTGCTCCCTCAGCCCCTCAGTGTCACTGTCAGTGTCACTGCTCCCTCAGCCTTACACTGTCACTGTCACCGTCACTGCTCCCTCAGCGTCACCATGACACTGTCACTGTCACAGCCCCCTCACCCTCACACTGTCACTGTCATTGTCACTGTCACTGTCCCCTCAGCGTCACCGTGTCACTGTCACTGTCACCATCCCTGTCACTGTCACTGTCACAGCCCCTCAGTGTCACCATGACACTGTCATTGTCACTGTCACTGTCCCCTCAGCCTTACTCTGTCACTGTCATTGTCATTGTCACTGTCATTGTCACTGTCACTGCCCCCTCAGCCCCACAGTGACACTGCCACTGTCACTGTCACAGCCCCTCAGTGTCACAGTGTCACTGTCACTGTCACTGCCCCCCTCAGTCTTACACTGTCACTGTCACTGTCACTGCCCCCTCAGCCTCACAGTGACACTGTCACTGTCACTGCCCCCTCAGCCTCACACTGTCACACTGTCACCATCACTGTCACTGTCACAGCCCCTCAGTGTCACCCCCAGCAGGGATGGCAGAAGGGCTTTGTCCCACCCTGAGCATCCCCGGCTGCAGCTCGGCCATGCACAGTGACAGTGACAGTGGGACAGTGACATCCAATGGGGACAAGTGACAGTGACATTCAATGGGGACAAGTGACAGTGGGACAATGACATTAAATGGGGACAATGACAGCGGGACAATGACATTGAATGGGGACAATGACAGTGGGACAGTGACATCCAATGGGGACAAGTGACAGTGACATTCAATGGGGACAAATGACAGCGAGACAGTGACAGTCAATGGGGACAAATGACAGTGGGACAATGACATTAAATGTCCCATTAACCCTGTCAGTGCCAATCCCAGCTCCCATTAACCCTGTCAGTGCAGGGCAGGGTGGCAGAGCTGTGCCCATGGTGGGCACAGGGGTGGCAGAGCTGTGCCCCACAGCCCATGGTGGGCACAGGGTGGGCACAGGGTGGGCACAGGGTGGCAGAGCTGTGCCCCACAGCCCATGGTGGGCACAGGGTGGGCACAGGGTGGGCACAGGGTGGCAGAGCTGTGCCCCACAGCCCATGGTGGGCACAGGGGGGCAGAGCTGTGCCCCACAGCCCATGGTGGGCACAGCTGTGCCCCACAGCCCATGGTGGGCACAGGGAGGCAGAGCTGTGCCCCACAGCCCAGGTTGGCAGAGCTGTGCCCCACAGCCCATGGTAGGCACAGGGTGGCAGAGCTGTGCCCCACAGCCCATGGTGGGCACAGGGAGGCAGAGCTGTGCCCCACAGCCCATGGTGGGCACAGGGAGGCAGAGCGGTGCCCCACAGCCCATGGTGGGCACAGGGAGGCAGAGCGGTGCCCCACAGCCCAGGTTGGCAGAGCTGTGCCCCACAGCCCATGGTGGGCACAGGGTGGCAGAGCTGTGCCCCACAGCCCAGGTTGGCAGAGCTGTGCCCATGGCGGGCACAGGTTGGCAGAGCAGCGCCAACTTCACCTCCAACCCAGTGCCCACCCTCAACGCATCCATTTCCTTTTAGTGTTTTTAAAAACACAGCTGGCACAGCTGGCACAGCTGGCATGGCACAGCTGGCATGGCATTTCTTTCAATAAAAATCCAGGATTTTTAAAGAATTTCCCGAGCGATGCCAACACGGTTTGTGCCATCCCCTCGCTTTAAATCGCCAACCAAAATCATAAAAATCAGAAGATTTTTCTGTTAACTACTAAAATCTCACCAATCAGCTGGGAGGGGGGAATTTTTTCAATGGCTACAAGGTAAATGAAGGAAAAAAATCTCAGATATAAATATATATATAATATATATTCTGCATACAAAAGGCTCCTGGGTGAGGTTGGAAGGAGAGAGTTTCAATCTGTTTCAATGGGAGAGTTTCAATGGGAGTTTCAATGGGAGACTTTCATTGAGAACCAACCCAATGCTGTTCAATGGGAGAGTTTCAATGGGAGAGTTTCAATGGGAGAGTTTCAATGGGAGAGTTTCAATGAGAACCAACCCAATGCTGTTCAATGGGAGAGTTTCAATGGGAGAGTTTCAATGGGAGAGTTTCATTGAGAACCAACCCAATGCTGTTCAATGGGAGAGTTTCAATGGGAGTTTCAATGGGAGTTTCAATGGGAGAGTTTCAATGGGAACCAACCCAATGCTGTTCAATGGGAGAGTTTCAATGGGAGTTTCAATGGGAGAGTTTCAATGGGAGAGTTTCAATGGGAGAGTTTCAATGGGAACCAACCCAATGCTGTTCAATGGGAGAGTTTCAATGGGAGAGTTTCAATGGGAGAGTTTCAATGGGAGAGTTTCAATGGGAGAGTTTCATTGAGAACCAACCCAATGCTGTTCAATGGGAGAGTTTCAATGGGAGTTTCAATGGGAGAGTTTCAATGGGAGTTTCAATGGGAACCAACCCAATGCTGTTCAATGGGAGAGTTTCAATGGGAGAGTTTCAATGGGAGTTTCAATGGGAGAGTTTCAATGAGAACCAACCCAATGCTGTTCAATGGGAGAGTTTCAATGGGAGTTTCAATGAGAGAGTTTCAATGGGAGAGTTTCAATGAGAACCAACCCAATGCTGTTCAATGGGAGAGTTTCAATGGGAACCAACCCAATGCTGTTCAATGGGAGAGTTTCAATGGGAGAGTTTCAATGGGAGTTTCAATGGGAGTTTCAATGAGAACCAACCCAATGCTGTTCAATGGGAGAGTTTCAATGGGAGACTTTCATTGAGAACCAACCCAACGCTGCCAAGTCTTTACGGGGGCGTTTACCGGAAAGAACCCAAACCCAGGAGCGAGGCCAGGAGAAATGCAACGATGCAGGAAATGCCACTCAGTCCAGCGGCTGCGGGTCGGCGATGGGCATGGTGTGCAGCACCTCGTCCAGCAGCTGCAGTGCCCGGTGCAGGTGGATCTCGATCCAACATGGCGTCTCCTTGATGCTCTGCCGCGGGTAATCGGGGCCCCAGCCCTTGACGAAGCTCATGCGCAGGATGCACAGGCGGCGCAGGTCGTCCACGCCGATGCCCGCGGCGGCGGAGAGGCCTGGCAGGGGAGGGGAGGGTGGCACAGATGGCATGGCATGGCACAGCTGGCATGGCATGGCACAGCTGTGCCATCACACCTGCTGCCCTGTCACGCCGATGCCGGCGGCGGCGGAGAGGCCTGGCAGGGGAGGGGGAGGGTGAGGGTGGGTGTGCCATCCCAGTGTCCCTGTGCCATCCCAATGTGCCACCTCAGTGTGCCACCCCAGTGTCCCTGTGCCACCCCAGTGTCCCAGCCCTGTGTCCCTGTGCCACCCCAGTGTCCCAGTCCCACCCCAGTGTCCCTGTGCCATCCCAGTGTCCCTGTGCCAGCCCAGTGTCCCTGTGCCAGCCCAGTGTCCCTGTGCCACCCCAGTGTCCCAGCCCTGTGTCCCTGTGCCACCCCAGTGTCCCACCTCAGTGTCCCTGTGCCACCCCAGTGTGCCACCCCAGTGCCCCTGTGCCACCTCAGTGTCCCTGTGCCACCCCAGTGCCCCTGTGCCACCTCAGTGTCCCTGTGCCACCCCAGTGTGCCACCCCAGTGTCCCTGTGCCACCCCAGTGTCCCTGTGCCACCCCAGTGTCCCACCCCAGTGTCCCATCCCAGTATCCCTGTGCCATCCCAGTGTCCCACCTCAGTGTGCCACCCCAGTGTCCCTGTGCCACCCCAGTGTCCCTGTGCCACCTCAGTGTCCCTGTGCCACCCCAGTGTCCCACCTCAGTGTGCCACCCCAGTGTCCCTGTGCCACCCCAGTGTCCCACCCCAGTGTCCCATCCCAGTATCCCTGTGCCATCCCAGTGTCCCACCTCAGTGTGCCACCCCAGTGTCCCTGTGCCACCCCAGTGTCCCTGTGCCACCTCAGTGTCCCTGTGCCACCCCAGTGTCCCACCCCAGTGTCCCTGTGCCACCCCAGTGCCCCCGTGCCACCCCATCACTCACTGATGGCGGGCGCGATGCCACCCACGGACCCAGGCCCGGGGATGTTGCCCGCCCAGTGTCCCTGTGCCACCCCAGTGTCCCTGTGCCACCCCAGTGTCCCCATCCCACTGTCCCTGTGCCACCCCAGTGTCCCTGTGCCACCCCAGTGTCCCACCCCAGTGTGCCACCCCAGTGTCCCAGCCCAGTGTCCCTGTGCCATCCCAGTGTGCCACCCCAGTGTCCCTGTGCCATCCCAGTGTCCCACCCCAGTGTCCCTGTGCCACCCCAGTGTCCCTGTGTCACCCCAGTGTGCCACCCCAGTGTCCCTGTGCCACCCCAGTGTGCCACCCCAGTGTGCCTGTCCCCTCGCAGTGTCCCTGTGCCACCCCAGTGTCCCCATCCCAGTGTCCCTGTCTCACCCCAGTGTCCCTGTGCCACCCCAGTGTCCCTGCCCTGTGTCTCTGTGCCACCCCAGTGTCCCTGTGCCACCCCAGTGTGCCACCCCAGTGTCCCTGTGCCACCCCAGTGTCCCTGTGCCACCCCAGTGTCCCATCCCAGTGTCCCTGTGCCACCCCAGTGCCCCAGCACTCACTGATGGCGGGGGCGATGCCGCCCACGGAGCCCAGCCCTGTGTCCCTGTGCCACCCCATTGTGCCACCCCAGTGTCCCTGTGCCACCCCAGTGTCCCAGCCCAGTGTCCCTGTGCCACCCCAGTGTGCCATCCCACTGTCCCTGTGCCATCCCAGTGTCCCTGTGCCACCCCAGTGTCCCCAGCCCAGTGTCCCTGTGCCAGCCCAGTGTCCCTGTGCCACCCCAGTGTGCCACCCCAGTGTCCCTATGCCAGCCCAGTGTCCCTGTGCCACCCCAGTGCCCCCGTGCCACCCCAGCACTCACTGATGGCGGGGGCGATGCCACCCACGGAGCCCATCCCAGTGTCCCTGTGCCACCCCAGTGTGCCACCCCAGTGTGCCACCCCAGTATCCCTGTGCCACCCCAGTGTCCCTGTCCCACCCCAGTGTGCCACCCCAGTGTCCCATCCCAGTGTCCCTGTGCCACCCCAGTGTCCCAGCACTCACTGATGGCAGGGGCGATGCTGCCCACGGAGCCGGGCCCTGTGTCCCTGTGCCACCCCAGTGTGCCACCTCAGTGTGCCACCCCAGTGTCCCCGTGCCACCCCAGTGTCCCTGTGCCACCCCAGTGTCCCACCCCAGTGTCCCTGTGCCATCCCAGTGTCCCACCTCAATGTGCCACCCCAGTGTGCCACCCCATTGTGCCACCCCAGTGTCCCAGCACTCACTGATGGCGGGGGCGATGCCGCCCACGGAGCCCAGCCCAGTGTCCCTGTGCCACCCCAGTGTGCCTGTGCCACCCCAGTGTCCCACCCCAGTGTGCCACCCCAGTGCCCCAGTGCCACCACAGTGTCCCATCCCAGTGTCCCTGTGCCACCCCAGTGTCCCTGTGCCACCCCAGTGTGCCACCCCGGTGCCCCAGCACTCACTGATGGCGGGGGCGATGCTGCCCACGGAGCCGGGCCCTGTGTCCCTGTGCCACCCCAGTGTCCCACCTCAGTGTGCCACCCCAGTGCCCCCGTGCCACCCCATCACTCACTGATGGCGGGCGCGATGCCACCCACGGACCCGGGCCCCGGGATGTTGCCCGCCACCGCTGCCGCCTGCGCCGCTGCCGCCGCCTGCGCCGTTGCCGCCTGCTGCTGCATCTGCCGGTGGCACTGCCGCAGGTCGAACACCTGCAACGGGAAATGGCATGGCACAGCTGGCATGGCACAGCTGGCATGGCATGGCATGGCACACCTGTGTGCAATATTTGCAGTAACTTCTACGCGTGCAATATTTGCAATAACTCAATATTTACAATAACTTCTGGCATGGCACAGCTGGCATGGCACAGCTGGCATGGCATGGCATGGCACACCTGTGTGCAATATTTGCAATAACTTCTGGCATGGCACAGCTGGCATGGCACACCTGGCATGGCATGGCATGGCACACCTGTGTGCGATATTCGCGATAACTTCTACGCGTGCGATATTTGCGATAACTTCTGGCATGGCACAGCTGGCATGGCACACATGGCATGGCATGGCACACCTGTGTGCAATATTTGCAATAACTTCTACGCGTGCGATATTCGCGATAACTTCTGGCATGGCACAGCTGGCATGGCACACCTGGCATGGCATGGCATGGCACACCTGTGTGCAATATTTGCGATAACTTCTACGCGTGCAATATTTGCGATAACTTCTGGCATGGCACAGCTGGCATGGCACACCTGGCATGGCATGGCATGGCACACCTGTGTGCAATATTCGCGATAACTTCTGGCATGGCACAGCTGGCATGGCACACCTGGCATGGCATGGCATGGCACACCTGTGTGCAATATTTGCGATAACTTCTACGCGTGCGATATTGGCGATAACTTCTGGCATGGCACAGCTGGCATGGCACACCTGGCATGGCATGGCATGGCACACCTGTGTGCAATGTTTGCGATAACTTCTGGCATGGCACAGCTGGCATGGCACACCTGGCATGGCATGGCATGGCACACCTGTGTGCAATATTTGCGATAACTTCTACGCGTGCGATATTTGCAATAACTTCTGGCATGGCACAGCTGGCATGGCACACCTGGCATGGCATGGCATGGCACACCTGTGTGCAATATTTGCGATAACTTCTGGCATGGCACAGCTGGCATGGCACACCTGGCATGGCATGGCATGGCACACCTGTGTGCAATATTTGCAATAACTTCTACGCGTGCAATATTTGCAATCACTTCTGGCATGGCACAGCTGGCATGGCACACCTGGCATGGCATGGCATGGCACACCTGTGTGCAATATTTGCGATAACTTCTACGCGTGCAATATTTGCGATAACTTCTGGCATGGCACAGCTGGCATGGCACACCTGGCATGGCATGGCATGGCACACCTGTGTGCAATATTTGCAATAACTTCTGGCATGGCACAGCTGGCATGGCACACCTGGCATGGCATGGCATGGCACACCTGTGTGCAATATTTGCGATAACTTCTACGCGTGCAATATTCACAATAACTTCTGGCATGGCACAGCTGGCATGGCACACCTGGCATGGCATGGCATGGCACACCTGTGTGCGATATTTGCGATAACTTCTACGCGTGCGATATTTGCGATAACTTCTGGCATGGCACAGCTGGCATGGCACACCTGGCATGGCATGGCATGGCACACCTGTGTGCAATATTTGCGATAACTTCTACGCGTGCGATATTTGCGATAACTTCTGGCATGGCACAGCTGGCATGGCACACCTGGCATGGCATGGCATGGCATGGCATGGCATGGCACACCTGTGTGCAATATTTGCGATAACTTCTACGCGTGTAATATTTGCGATAACTCAATATTTACAATAACTTCTGGCATGGCACAGCTGGCATGGCACACCTGGCATGGCATGGCATGGCACACCTGTGTGCAATATTTGCGATAACTTCTGGCATGGCACAGCTGGCATGGCATGGCATGGCACACCTGGTGTGCAATATTTGCGATAACTTCTACGCGTGCGATATTGGCGATAACTTCTGGCATGGCACAGCTGGCATGGCACACCTGGCATGGCATGGCATGGCACACCTGTGTGCAATATTTGCAATAACTTCTATGTGTGCAATATTTACAATAACTTCTGGCATGGCACAGCTGGCATGGCACACCTGGCATGGCATGGCATGGCACACCTGTGTGCAATATTTGCGATAACTTCTACGCGTGCAATATTTACAATAACTCAATATTTGCGATAACTTCTACGCGTGCAATATTTGCAATAACTCAATATTTGCAATAACTTCTACGCGTGCAATATTTGCGATAACTCAATATTTGCAGTAACTTCTACACGTGCGATATTTGCGATAACTCAATATTTACAATAACTTCTACACGTGCAATATTCGCGATAACTTCTACGCGTGCAATATTTACAATAACTCAATATTTGCAATAACTTCTACGCGTGCAATATTTGCGATAACTTCTACGCGTGCAATATTTACAATAACTCAATATTTACAATAACTCAATATTTACAATAACTTCTACGCGTGCAATATTCGCAATAACTCAATATTTACAATAACTTCTACGTGTGCAATATTTGCGATAACTTCTCCGCGTGCAATACTTACAATAACTCAATATTTACAATAACTTCTACGCGTGCAATATTTGCAATAACTCAATATTTGCAATAACTTCTACGTGTGCAATATTTGCGATAACTCAATATTTACGATAACGTCTACGCGTGCAATATTTACAATAACTTCTACGTGTGCAATATTTGCGATAACTCAATATTTGCAATAACTTCTACGCGTGCAATATTTGCGATAACTTCTGGCGTGCAATATTTACGATAACTCAATATTTACCATAACTTCTACGCGTGCAATATTCGCGATAACTTCTACGCGTGCAATACTTACAATAACTCAATATTTACAATAACTCAATATTTACAATAACTTCTACGCGTGCATTATTTGCAAATAACTCACCTTGATGTAGGCGCTGGGATAAATTTTGTGCACGGCGTCGCCGGGCGCCCGGCCGGCCTCGCGGTCCAGGTAATAACTTTGCACAAACACGGCGTGGTCGCTGAGGCAGCGCACCCAAACGTCGCCCTCGCCCTTGCACTCGAGTTGCACGCCCTTGCCGATGTGTAACCTGTGGGGGATGGGTGTGAGGGCAAGGCAGGGAATGCAGGCGATGCAGGGAATGCAGGGAATGCAGGGAATGCATTGTACACATTGTGGGGGATGGGGTGTGAGGGGCGGTGCAGGGAATGCAGGCAATGCAGGCAATGCAGGGAATGCAGGCAATGCAGGGAATGCAGGCAATGCAGGGAATGCATTGTACACATTGTGGGGGATGGGGTGTGAGGGGCGGTGCAGGGAATGCAGGCAATGCAGCAACACTGGATGGGTGTGAGCACAGGCTGCAGCCACAGGCACAGGTGAACACACCCAGCACACACACACACACACACACACACACTCACACATTCCCAGCAGAGTCAGGGCACACCCAGGGTCACTCACACACACACACACACACACACACCCAGGGTCACACACACCCAGCACACACACACCCCGACACACACCCAGCACACACACACCCAGCACACACACACTCACACACCCAGTACACCCAGGGTCACACACACACACACACACACACACACACACACTCACGCACACACCCAGCACACACTCACACTCACGCACACCCAGCACACCCAGGGCACACTGGGATCACTGACACACACACTCATGCACACCCAGCACACCCAGGGCACACACACTCACACACACACACACTCTCACATTCCCAGCACAATCAGGGTCATTCTCACACACACACACACACTCACACACCCAGTACACCCAGGGCACACTGAGGTCACGCACACACACACACTCACACACACACATTTCCAGCACACTCAGGGCACACCCAGCACACACACACACACACACACCGACACACACCCAGCACACACACACACTCATGCACACCCAGCACACACACACATGCACACACACATACGCACACCCAGCACACTCACGCACACCCAGGGTCACTCACACACAAACACACACACATACACACCCCGACACACACCCAGCACACACACACTCACACACACACACACACACTCATGCCCACCCAGGGTCACTCATACACACACACACCCACACTCACGCACACCCAGGGCACACCCAGGGCACACACGCAGAGCCCTGACACACACCCACACCCCAACACACACACACACACACACTCACACACACACCCCGACACACATCCAGCACACACACACACTCACACGCCCAGTACACCCAGGGTCACTCACACACACACACACACACACACACGTTCCCAGCACACCCAGGGCACACACACACACACACTCACACGCACACACACACACACACACATTCCCAGCACACCCAGGGCACACTGGGGTCACTCACACACACACATACACCAACACACACCCAGCACACTCACGCAAATCCAGGGTCACTCACACACACACACACACACACACCCCGACACACACCCAGCACACACCCACACTCATGCACACCCAGGGTCACTCACACACACTCACACACACACGCCGACACACACACACACACACACACACACCCCGACACACACCCAGCACACACCCACACTCACGCACACCCAGCACACACACACCCACACTCACGCACACCCAGCACACACACACCCACACTCACGCACACCCAGTGCACACCCACAGACCCCCGCCACACCCCAGGCCACACAGACAGCACCGGTACCTCGCTCTCTCGATGGCCTCCGTCCGGTGAACATTGGACAGCTGACCCAGGCAGAACCGGTCACCACCGGATGGATCCACATAACCATCCACGGTGACAATGGGACAGCTGGAGGGCACCTTGAAGGTCTCACCGACCTACACCCAGCACACACACACACTCACGCACACACAGCACACCCAGGGCACACTGGGATCACTGACACACACACAAACACTCACACACACAGAGACACACACACACCCAGCACACACACACACAGCACACCCAGGGCACACTGGGATCACTGACACACACACAAACACACACACACACAGAGACACACACACACCCAGCACACACACACCCAGCACACACACACACACACTCACACACCCAGTACACCCAGGGTCACTCACACACACACACACTCACGCACACACAGCACACCCAGGGCACACTGGGATCACTGACACACACACCCAGCACACACACACCCAGCACACCCAGGGCACACTGGGGTCACGCACACACACACACACACTCACGCACACCCAGGGTCACGCACACCCAGGGCACACCCACAGACCCCCGCCACACCCCAGGCCACACAGACAGCACCGGTACCTCGCTCTCTCGATGGCCTCCGTCCGGTGAACATTGGACAGCTGACCCAGGCAGAACCGGTCACCGCCGGATGGATCCACATAACCATCCACGGTGACAATGGGACAGCTGGAGGGCACCTTGAAGGTCTCACCGACCTACACCCAGCACACACACACACTCACGCACACACAGCACACCCAGGGCACACTGGGATCACTGACACACACACACACACTCACACACACAGAGACACACACACACCCAGCACACACACACTCACACACACACCCTGACACACACACACACTCACACACCCAGTACACCCAGGGTCACTCACACACACACACACACACACAGACACTCACACACCCAGTACACCCAGGATCACACTGGGATCACTGACACACACACTCACACTCATGCACACCCAGGGCACACCCAGGGCACACACACCCAGCACTCACACACTCACACACACACCCCGACACACACCCAGCACACACACTCACGCACACACAACACACCCAGGGCACACTGGGATCACTCACACACACACACACCCAGCACACACCCACACTCACGCACACCAAGGGTCACACACACCCAGCACACACACACACACACACACACACACACACACACAGACACACACACAGACACACACACTTACACATTCCCAGCACACCCAGGGTCACTCAGACACACACACACACACACCCCCCGACACACACCCAGCACACACCCACACTCACGCACACCCAGCACACTCACGTACACCCAGCATCACTCACACACACACACACACACACACACCAACACACACCCAGCACACACACACACACAGCCCCAGGGTCACACACACCCAGCACACACACACCCAACACACACTCATGCACACACAGCACACCCAGGGCACACTGGGATCACTGACACACACACACACACACACACACACACTCACGCACACACCCAGCACACACACACACTCACACACACACCCCGACACACACCCAGCACACACACACACGCACACACAGCACACCCAGGGCACACTGGGGTCACTGACACACACACACACACCCAGCACACCCACACTCACGCACACCCAGGGCACACTGGGGTCACTCACACACACACACACACACTCACGCACACCCAGGGCACACCCAGGGCACACCCACAGACCCCCGCCACACCCCAGGCCACACAGACAGCACCGGTACCTCGCTCTCTCGATGGCCTCCGTCCGGTGAACATTGGACAGCTGACCCAGGCAGAACCGGTCACCGCCGGATGGATCCACATAACCATCCACGGTGACAATGGGACAGCTGGAGGGCACCTTGAAGGTCTCACCGACCTACACCCAGCACACACACACACTCATGCACACACAGCACACCCAGGGCACACTGGGGTCACTGACACACACACAAACACTCACACACACAGAGACACACACACACACTCACACACACACACACACACACACACACTCACGCACACACAGCACACCCAGGGCACACCCAGTGCACACAGACAGCACCGGTACCTCGCTCTCTCGATGGCCTCCGTCCGGTGCACATTGGACAGCTGACCCAGGCAGAACCGGTCACCGCCGGATGGATCCACATAACCATCCACGGTGACAATGGGACAGCTGGAGGGCACCTTGAAGGTCTCACCGACCTACACCCAGCACACACACACACTCACGCACACACAGCACACCCAGGGCACACTGGGATCACTGACACACACACAAACACTCACACACACAGAGACACACACACACCCAGCACACACACACACAGCACACCCAGGGCACACTGGGATCACTGACACACACACACACACACATGCACACACACAGAGACACACACACACTCAGCACACACACACACAGCACACCCAGGGCACACTGGGATCACTGACACACACACAAACACTCACACACACAGAGACACACACACACCCAGCACACACACACAGCACACCCAGGGCACACTGGGGTCACTGACACACACACCCAGCACACACACACACTCACACACTCACACACACACTCACACACACACACACATACATTCCCAGCACATTCAGGGCACACTCACACACACACTCACACATTCCCAGTACACCCAGGGCACACTGGGGTCACTCACACATATACACCCACCAACACACACCCAGTACACTCACGCACACCCAGGGTCACGCACACGCACACACACACTCACACACACACACCACACCCAGGGCACACTGGGATCACTGACACACACACAAACACTCACACACACACACACACACACACACACACATTCCCAGCACACCCAGGGCACACTGGGATCACTGACACACACACTCACATACACCAGGGAAGACTCAGGGCACACCCAGTGTCACACACACACACACACACACTCACTCACACATTCCCAGCACACCCAGGGTCACTCACACACACACACACACACACACCCAGCACACACACACACTCACGCACACCCAGGGTCACTCACACACACACACACACTCACATACACACCCCGACACACACCCAGCACACACACACCCAGCACACTCACACACACACCCCAACACACACCCAGCACACACACACACTCACGCACAAACAGCACACCCAGGGCACACTGGGGTCACTCACACACACACACACCCCCAGCACACTCACACACACACACACCCAGGGCACACCCAGGGCACACCCAGTGCACACCCACAGACCCCCGCCACACCCCAGGCCACACAGACAGCACCGGTACCTCGCTCTCTCGATGGCCTCCGTCCGGTGAACATTGGACAGCTGACCCAGGCAGAACCGGTCACCACCGGATGGATCCACATAACCATCCACGGTGACAATGGGACAGCTGGAGGGCACCTTGAAGGTCTCACCGACCTACACCCAGCACACACACACACTCACGCACACACAGCACACCCAGGGCACACTGGGATCACTGACACACACACACACACTCACACACACAGAGACACACACACACACACACACACACACACACAGCACACCCAGGGCACACTGGGATCACTGACACACACACACACCCAGCACACACACACACTCACACACACACCCAGCACACACACACACTCACGCACACACAGCACACCCAGGGCACACTGGGGTCACTGACACACACACAGCACACCCAGAGCACACCGGGTTCACGCACACACAGACACACACACACACAGACACACACACACACCCAGCACACACACACATACACACCCAGGGCACACCCAGGGTCACTCACACACACACCCCGACACACACCCAGCACACACACACACTCATGCACACCCAGCACACACACCCACTCACGCACACACAGCACACCCAGGGCACACTGGGGTCACTCACACACACACACACACCCAGCACACACACACTCACACACTCACGCACACACAACACACCCAGGGCACACTGGGATCACTGACACACACACACACACACACACACACACACACACACACCTCAACACACACCCAGCACACACACACACCCAGCACACACACACACACTCACGCACACTCACACACCCCCCAACACACACCCAGCACACCCAGTGCACACCCACAGACCCCCACCACACCCCAGGCCACACAGACAGCACCGGTACCTCGCTCTCTCGATGGCCTCCGTCCGGTGAACATTGGACAGCTGACCCAGGCAGAACCGGTCACCACCGGATGGATCCACATAACCATCCACGGTGACAATGGGACAGCTGGAGGGCACCTTGAAGGTCTCACCGACCTGCACCCAGCACACACACACACTCACGCACACACAGCACACCCAGGGCACACTGGGATCACTGACACACACACAAACACTCACACACACAGAGACACACACACACACACACACACACACCCCGACACACACCCAGCACACACACACACGCACACCCAGCACCAGCACACTCACGCACACCCAGGGTCACGCACACACACACACTCACACACACACACACACAGACACACACATTCCCAGCACACTCAGGGCACACTGGGGTCACTCACACACACACACACACACACCCAGCACACACACACACGCACACACAACACACCCAGGGCACACTGGGATCACTGACACACACCCAGCACACACACCCAGCACACACACACCCAGCACACACACATACACACACACACACACACCCCGACACACACCCAGCACACACCCACACACACACACCCCGACACACACCCAGCACACTCACACACACACACTCACAAACACACCCCGACACACACCCAGCACACACCCACACACACACTCACACACACCCAGCACACACCCACACTCACACACACCCAGGGCACACCCAGTGCACACCCACAGACCCCCGCCACACCCCAGGCCACACAGACAGCGCCGGTACCTCGCTCTCTCGATGGCCTCCGTCCGGTGAACATTGGACAGCTGACCCAGGCAGAACCGGTCACCGCCGGATGGATCCACATAACCATCCACGGTGACAATGGGACAGCTGGAGGGCACCTTGAAGGTCTCACCGACCTGCACCCAGCACACACACACACTCACGCACACACAGCACACCCAGGGCACACTGGGATCACTGACACACACACAAACACTCACACACACAGAGACTCACACACACCCAGCACACACACACACAGCACACCCAGGGCACACTGGGGTCACTGACACACACACACACACACACCCAGCACACACACACACTCACGCACACACAGCACACCCAGGGCACACTGGGATCACCGACACACACACAAACACTCACACACACAGAGACACACACACACACACACACACACACACAGCACACCCAGGGCACACTGGGATCACTGACACACACAAACACTCACACACACAGAGACACACACACACACACTCACGCACACACAGCACACCCAGGGTCACACTGGGATCACTGACACACACACCCAGCACACACCCACACTAACACATTCCCAGCACACTCAGGACACACCCAGGGTCACTCACACACACATACACACACACACACACACATTCCCAGCACACCCAGGGTCACACTGGGATCACTGACACACACACTCACACACCCAGTACACCCAGGGTCACACACACACACTCATGCACACCCAGCATCACTCACACACACACACACATTCCCAGCACAGTCAGGGCACACTGGGATCACTCACACAAACAGCCACACATTCCCAGCACACCCAGGGTCACACACACACACACACCCACACTCACGCACACCCAGGGTCACTCACACACACACACACACACACCCACACACACTCACTCACACATTCCCAGCACACCCAGGGTCACTCACACACACACTCACACACACACCCAGCACACACCCACACTCACGCACACCCAGGGTCACACACACCCAGCACACATGCACACACACCCAGCACACACACACACACACTCATGCACACCCAGGGCACACCCAGGGCACACCCAGGGCACACAGGCAGCACCGGTACCTCGCTCTCTCGATGGCCTCCGTCCGGTGCACATTGGACAGCTGACCCAGGCAGAACCGGTCACCGCCGGATGGATCCACATAACCATCCACGGTGACAATGGGACAGCTGGAGGGCACCTTGAAGGTCTCACCGACCTGCACGTCCATCTCGAAGTAGGCGATGGAGCACCAGTACTCTGGAGCTGCACAATGATACACAAAAACAGTGAGAAACAACAGGAAACAGGGAGGTGGGAGAGCAATGCAGGACAGACAGACCGGCAGGACACACGGACTGCCTGTATCCCAGAGATGAGAATCCTGTCTCTGTGTCTCTGAAGGCTGATGTTATGGTATTATTTTATGATATATTAGAATCATCATGAAAAGTATTAAGTTATTATATTAAGTATAATAAATATTGTATAAATATGAAATACTCTTAAAATAATTATATATTAATTATATAAGTATAATTAGAATCATATAATATATTATGTATTATATATTATGCAGTATATATTATATATATATACACCCAGACACACCTGGGACAGCCCAGACACACCTGGGCACTGCCCTAGACACACCTGGGCACGCCCAGACACACCTGGGCACTGCCCCAGACACACCTGGGACAGCCCCAGACACACCTGGGCACACCCAGACACACCTGGGCACATCCAGACACACCTGGGCACATCCCCAGACACACCTGGGCACAGCCAGACACATCTGGGCACACCCAGACACACCTGGGCACAGCCCCAGACACACCTGGGCACATGGGCACACCCAGACACACCTGGGCACTGCCCCAGACACACCTGGGAACATCCTGACACACCTGGGTACAGTCAGACACACCTGGGCACAGCCCCAGACACACCCCCAGACACACCTGGGCACAGCCCCAGACACACCTGGGCACACCCTGACACACCTGGGCACACCCAGACACACCTGGGCACACCCTGACACACCTGGGCACAGCCCCAAACACACCTGGGCACGGCCCTGACACACCTGGGCACAACCAGACACACCTGGGCACGGCCTGACACACCTGGGCACTGCCCCAGACACACCTGGGCACACCCAGACACACCTGGGCACACCCAGACACACCTGGGCACGGCCAGACACACCGGGGCACACCCAGACACACCTGGGCACTGCCCCAGACACACCTGGGCACTGCCCCAGACACACCTGGGCACACCCAGACACACCCCCAGACACACCTGGGCACAGCCCCAGACACACCTGGGCACAGCCCCAGACACACCTGGGCACACCCAGGCACACGCAGACACAACCAGACACACCTGGGCACAGCCAGACACACACCCAGACACACCTGGGCACTGCCCCAGACACACCTGGGCACACCCAGACACAACCAGACACACCCAGACACACCCCCAGACACACCTGGGCACACCCAGACACATCTGGGCACACCCAGACACACCCCCAGACACACCTGGGCACAGTCAGACACACCCCCAGACACACCTGGGCACACCCAGACACACCTGGGCACACCCAGACACAACCAGACACACCTGGGCACACCCAGACACACCCCCAGACACACCTGGGCACACAACCAGACACACCTGGGCACACCCAGACACAACCAGACACACCTGGGCACAACCAGACACACCCCCAGACACACCTGGGCACACAACCAGACACACCTGGGCACACCCAGACACAACCAGACACACCCGGGCACACCCAGACACAACCAGACACACCTGGGCACGCCCTGACACACCCCCAGACACACCCAGACACACCTGGGCACACCCAGACACGCTACTCACCGGGATGGTTGGAGATGGGAGGCTGGAATGCGAGCTCGTTGTGAACTGGCCCTTGAGGAGAAAACAGAAACAGCAGAAGCTCGGTGTGGCACCACCAGCGGGCACAGGTACCCACTCTGGACACACACACACACACACTGAAGAACATTTACAGCTGGTGGTGCCACACTGAGTGTGATGGGTGTGACACAGTGACTGTGTGTGCCACACTGAGTGTGATCGGTGTGACACAGTGACTGTGTGTGCCACACTGAGCTGGGTGTGACACAGTGACTGTGTGTGCCACACTGAGCTGTGATCGGTGTGACACAGTGACTGTGTGTGCCACACTGGGCTGTGATCGGTGTGACACAGTGACTGTGTGTGCACACTGAGCTTTCCTGGTGTGACACAGTGACTGTGTGTGCCACACCGGGCTGTGATCGGTGTGACACAGTGACTGTGTGTGCCACACTGAGCTGTGTGATCAGTGTGACACAGTGACTGTGTGTGCACACTGAGCTTTCCTGGTGTGACACAGTGACACACCGATCACAGCTCAGTGTGGCACACACAGTCACTGTGTCACACCGATCACACTCAGTGTGGCACACACAGTCACTGTGTCACACTGATCACACAGCCCAGTGTGGCACACACAGTCCTGCGGCTCTTCAAGCCCCTGGGGCTGGCTCCGAGCTGCCAGCACAGCTGGGGCAGAGCACAGGCAGATGTGAGGGCAGAGCACAGGCAGACATGAGGGCAGAGCACAGGCAGACGTGAGGGCAGAGCACAGGCAGGAGTGAGGGGGCTGTGAGGGGTTCACAAGCAGACATGAGGGTGACAAGAGGGCAGAGCACAGGCAGACATGGGGGCAGAGCACAGGCAGACATGAGGGCAGAGCACAGGCAGATGTGAGGGCAGAGCACAGACATGAGGGCAGAGCACAGGCAGACATGGCGGCAGAGCACAGGCAGGAGTGGGGGCCGAGCACAGGCAGACATGGGGGCAGAGCACAGGCAGACATGGGGGCAGAGCACAGGCAGACGTGCCAAGAGGGCAGAGCACAGGCAGACATGAGGGCAGAGCACAGGCAGACATGGGGACAGAGCACAGGCAGACATGAGGGTGCTGAGGGGGCAGAGCACAGGCAGACATGGGGGCAGAGCACAGGCAGACATGAGGGTGCTGAGGGGGCAGAGCACAGGCAGACATGAGGGTGCCAAGAGGGCAGAGCACAGGCAGATATGGGGGCAGAGCACAGGCAGATGTGAGGGCAGAGCACAGGCAGACATGGGGGCAGAGCACAGGCAGACATGAGGGTGCTGAGGGGGCAGAGCACAGGCAGACATGGGGGCAGAGCACAGGCAGATGTGAGGGCAGAGCACAGGCAGATGTGAGGGCAGAGCACAGGCAGACGTGAGGGCAGAGCACAGGCAGGAGCGAGGGTGCCAAGAGGGCAGAGCACAGGCAGACATGGGGGCAGAGCACAGGCAGACGTGAGGGCAGAGCACAGGCAGACGTGAGGGCAGAGCACAGGCAGACGTGAGGGCAGAGCACAGGCAGACGTGGGGGCAGAGCACAGGCAGACATGGGGGCAGAGCACAGGCAGACGTGGGGGCAGAGCACAGGCAGACGTGAGGGCAGAGCACAGGCAGGAGCGAGGGGGCTGTGAGGGGCTCACAAGCAGAAATGAGGGTGCTGAGGGGGCAGAGCACAGGCAGACATGAGGGTGCTGAGGGGGCAGAGCACAGGCAGGAGTGAGGGTGCACAGGCAGACATGGGGGCACAGCACAGGCAGACATGGGGGCAGAGCACAGGCAGACGTGAGGGCAGAGCACAGGCAGGAGCGAGGGCAGAGCACAGGCAGACATGGGGGCAGAGCACAGGCAGGAGCGAGGGGGCTGTGAGGGGCTCACAAGCAGAAATGAGGGTGCTGAGAGGGCAGAGCACAGGCAGGAGGGCAGAGCACAGGCAGACATGGCGGCAGAGCACAGGCAGACATGGGGGCAGAGCACAGGCAGGAGTGGGGGCCGAGCACAGGCAGACATGGGGGCAGAGCACAGGCAGACATGGGGGCAGAGCACAGGCAGACGTGCCAAGAGGGCAGAGCACAGGCAGACATGAGGGCAGAGCACAGACAGACGTGAGGGTGCTGAGGGGGCAGAGCACAGGCAGATGTGAGGGCAGAGCACAGGCAGACATGAGGGCACAGCACAGGCAGACATGAGGGTGCCAAGAGGGCAGAGCACAGGCAGACATGGGGGCAGAGCACAGGCAGACGTGAGGGCAGAGCACAGGCAGACGTGAGGGCAGAGCACAGGCAGACATGGAGACAGAGCACAGGCAGACATGGGGGCAGAGCACAGGCAGACGTGAGGGCAGAGCACAGGCAGACATGGAGACAGAGCACAGGCAGACATGGGGGCAGAGCACAGGCAGACATGGGGGCAGAGCACAGGCAGGAGCGAGGGGGCTGTGAGGGGTTCACAAGCAGAAATGAGGGTGACAAGAGGGCAGAGCACAGGCAGACGTGAGGGCAGAGCACAGGCAGACATGAGGGCAGAGCACAGGCAGGAGTGAGGGGGCTGTGAGGGGTTCACAAGCAGAAATGAGGGTGCTGAGGGGGCAGAGCACAGGCAGACATGGGGGCAGAGCACAGGCAGACATGGGGGCAGAGCACAGGCAGACGTGAGGGGGCTGTGAGGGGTTCACAAGCAGAAATGAGGGTGACAAGAGGGCAGAGCACAGGCAGACGTGAGGGCAGAGCACAGGCAGACATGGGGGCAGAGCACAGGCAGACATGGGGGCAGAGCACAGGCAGACATGAGGGCAGAGCACAGGCAGACGTGAGGGCAGAGCACAGGCAGAAATGAGGGTGCTGAGGGGGCAGAGCACAGGCAGACATGAGGGCGGAGCACAGGCAGACGTGAGGGGGCTGTGAGGGGCTCACAAGCAGAAATGAGGGTGCTGAGAGGGCAGAGCACAGGCAGGAGTGAGGGCAGAGCACAGGCAGACGTGAGGGCAGAGCACAGGCAGGAGCGAGGGGGCTGTGAGGGGTTCACAAGCAGAAATGAGGGTGCTGAGGGGGCAGAGCACAGGAAGACATGGGGGCAGAGCACAGGCAGACGTGAGGGCAGAGCACAGGCAGACGTGGGGGCAGAGCACAGGCAGACATGGGGGCAGAGCACAGGCAGACATGAGGGTGCTGAGGGGGCAGAGCACAGGCAGACGTGAGGGCAGAGCACAGGCAGGAGCGAGGGGGCTGTGAGGGGTTCACAAGCAGAAATGAGGGTGCTGAGGGGGCAGAGCACAGGCAGACTTGGGGGCAGAGCACAGGCAGATGTGAGGGCAGAGCACAGGCAGACATGAGGGCAGAGCACAGGCAGGAGTGAGGGCAGAGCACAGGCAGACATGAGGGCAGAGCACAGGCAGACGTGAGGGCACAGCACAGGCAGACATGGGGGCAGAGCACAGGCGGAAATGAGGGTGCTGAGGGGGCAGAGCACAGGCAGACATGGGGGCAGAGCACAGGCAGACGTGAGGGCAGAACACAGGCAGACATGGGGGCAGAACACAGGCAGACGTGAGGGCAGAGCACAGTCAGACATGAGGGTGCTGAGAGGGCAGAGCACAGGCAGACATGTGGGTGCCAAGAGGGCAGAGCACAGGCAGACGTGAGGGCAGAGCACAGGCAGACATGAGGGTGCCGAGAGGGCAGAGCACAGGCAGACATGGGGGCAGAGCACAGGCAGACATGAGGGCAGAGCACAGGCAGACATGGGGGCAGAGCACAGGCAGACATGGGGGCAGAGCACAGGCAGACATGAGGGCAGAGCACAGGCAGACATGGGGGCAGAGCACAGGCAGACATGAGGGCAGAGCACAGGCAGACATGAGGGCAGAGCACAGGCAGACATGAGGGCAGAGCACAGGCAGACATGAGGGCAGAGCACAGGCAGACATGGAGGCAGAGCACAGGCAGATGTGAGGGCAGAGCACAGGCAGACATGAGGGGGCTGTGAGGGGCTCACAAGCGGAAATGAGGGTGCTGATGGGGCAGAGCACAGGCAGACGTGAGGGCAGAGCACAGGCAGACATGGGGGCAGAGCACAGGCAGACAGGAGGGTGCCAAGAGGGCAGAGCACAGGCAGACATGAGGGTGCTGAGGGGGCAGGGCACAGGCAGACATGGGGGCAGAGCACAGGCAGACGTGGGGGCAGAGCACAGGCAGACGTGAGGGGGCTGTGAGGGGTTCACAAGCAGAAATGAGGGTGCTGATGGGGCAGAGCACAGGCAGACGTGAGGGCAGAGCACAGGCGGAAATGAGGGTGCCAAGAGGGCAGAGCACAGGCAGATGTGAGGGTGCCAAGAGGGCACAGCACAGGCAGACATGAGGGTGCCAAGAGGGCAGAGCACAGGCAGATGTGATGGCAGAGCACAGGCAGACGTGGGGGCACAGCACAGGCAGACATGAGGGCAGAGCACAGGCAGCAGTGATGCCACCAGCCAGCCCCCAGCTCTGTCACAGACACACAGACACACACAGACACACAGACAGGGGGCACAGCAAAGTTCTCTCACAGTAATGTCCGGGGTGCATGGGCGGGTGGTGCTGCAGGTGCCCGTTCTGATGGTGCGGGATGCTGGGCGTGTAGGCGGCCGTGCGGCTCCCGGTCCAGCTGGTGGTACTGTCTGCAAAAACACAACACGTGGTGGCATCAGTGCCAGCCTGGCACAGGCCCTGCTCATCCTCTGCTGCCCCTGACCCTGGCTTGGCACAACCACAGAGGGGCACAGGGGGAGCAGGAGCGGGGCGATACTCACTGTGGTGGAAAGTGGCTGGCCTGGCTGGGAAGCCATTCTGCTGACCTGAGGCAATCTGTAAGGGTCCATCACTATGGCTACCTGGCAGGAAGGGCACAGCCTGGCATCTGTGCCCTCTCTCTGTACCCCCAGGATGCCCAGGGGCACAATGCTCTGACCAGGGAACTCTGACTGTGACACCCTTCACTCTGCTCATCTTGTCAAATCTCAATTCTCAAGGTGAAAGGCAAGAGGAGACGCCACAATTTTCCTGGATTTTTCTGGAAAGGTTTGGTGTGAGCACAACGAGTCACCACCACACAAGCTGGAGCTGCCACCTTTCAGCACTGCATTTGCTGCTGGGTGGCACCATGGCACAGGCATGGCACAGCAATGCATTACCCCCAGGGCAATGCCCCGTCCCCCGTGCCCATCCCAGGCAGGAGCTCACTTGTGGAGGCCACGGGAATGTTGGGGAAGTTGGTGGTGCTGGCCTCGGCGGGTGCCAGCATGGCGGGCACACTGAAGGGTGGCACTGGGCACTGTTCCATTCTGACAAACACCCAACTCTCCCATTGGAAAAGTGTCAAAAACTCTGTGCCAGCACCCCAACACCCTTATGGGAATATTATTTGGGGCAGCACAGCGAGCCACCACCACACAAGCTGGAGCTGCCACCTTTCAGCTGCTGTGGCACCGTGGCACCGGCTGGGTGGCACAGCAGTGCATTATCCCCCGGGGCAATGCCCCATCCCCCGTGCCCATCCCAGGCAGGAGCTCACTTGTGGAGGCCACGGGAATGTTGGGGAAGTTGGTGGTGCTGGTGGGTGCCAGCATGGCGGGCACGCTGAAGGGTGGCACTGGGCACTGTTCCATTCTGACAAACACCCAACTCTCCCATTGGAAAAGTGTAAAAACTCCACGTCAGCACCCCAACACCCTTATGGGAATATTATCTGGGGCAGCACAGCGAGCCACCACCACACAAGCTGGAGGTGCCAGGAGCTGCCACCTTTCAGCTGCTGTGGCACCGTGGCACCGGCTGGGTGGCACAGCAGTGCATTACCCAGCAACAGCCCCGTCCCCCGTGCCCAGCCCAGGCAGGAGCTCACTTGTGGAGGCCACGGGAATGTTGGGGAAGTTGGTGGTGCTGGCGGGTGCCAGCATGGTGGGCACGCTGAAGGGTGGCACTGGGCACTGTTCCATTCTGACAAACACCCAACTCTCCCATTGGAAAAGTGTCAAAAACTCCACGTCAGCACCCCAACACCCTTATGGGAATATTATTTGGGGCAGCACAGCGAGCCACCACCACACAAGCTGGAGGTGCCAGGAGCTGCCACCTTTCAGCTGCTGTGGCACCGTGGCACCGGCTGGGTGGCACAGCAATGCATTACCCCCAGGGCAATGCCCCATCCCCGTGCCCATCCCAGGCAGGAGCTCACTTGTGGAGGCCACGGGAATGTTGGGGAAGTTGGTGGTGCTGGTGGTGCTGGCCTTGGTGGGCACGCTGAAGGGTGGCACTGGGCACTGTTCCATTCTGACCAACACCCAACTCTCCCATTGGAAAAGTGTCAAAAACTCCACGTCAGCACCCCAACACCCTTATGGGAATATTATCTGGGGCAGCACAGCGAGCCACCACCACACAAGCTGGAGGTGCCAGGAGCTGCCACCTTTCAGCTGCTGTGGCACCGTGGCACCGGCTGGGTGGCACAGCAATGCATTACCCCCAGGGCAATGCCCTATCCCTGTGCCCATCCCAGGCAGGAGCTCACTTGTGGAGGCCACGGGAATGTTGGGGAAGTTGGTGGTGCTGGTGGGTGCCAGCATGGTGGGCACGCTGAAGGGTGGCACTGGGCACTGTTCCATTCTGACAAACACCCAACTCTCCCATTGGAAAAGGGTCAAAAACTCTGTGGCAGCACCCCAACACCCTTATGGGAATATTATCTGGGGCAGCACAATGAGCCACCACCACACAAGCTGGAGCTGCCACCTTTCAGCACTGCATTTCCTGCTGGGTGGCACCGTGGCACCGGCTGGGTGGCAATGCCCAGCAGCAGCAGCAGCCCCATCCCCCGTGCCCATCCCAGGCAGGAGCTCACTTGTGGAGGCCACGGGAATGTTGGGGAAGTTGGTGGTGCTGGTGGTGCTGCCCTCGGCGGGTGCCAGCATGGTGGGCACACTGAAGGGTGGCACTGGGCACTGTTCCATTCTGACAAACACCCAACCCTCCCATTGCACCAGGCACAGGGAAAAGGGTCAAAAACTCTGTGGCAACACCCCAACACCCTTATGGGGAATATTATTTGGGGCAGCACAGCGAGCCACCACCACACAAGCTGGAGGTGCCACCTTTCTGCATTGCATTTGCTGCTGGGTGGCACCGTGGCACCGGCTGGGTGGCAATGCCCAGCAGCAGCAGCAGCCCCGTCCCCGTGCCCATCCCAGGCAGGAGCTCACTTGTGGAGGCCACGGGAATGTTGGGGAAGTTGGTGGTGCTGGTGGTGCTGCCCTCGGCGGGTGCCAGCATGGCGGGCGCGCTGAAGGGCTCCGAGCTGGCCCTGTTGCTGGGCGGGTGTTGGATGGTTTGCACCGAGTGGCCCTCGGCCGATGACAGCGATGGTTGTCCCTCGTAGTCGTGCACGTACTCGTCCTTCACCAGCATGCTGGGCGGGGCTGTGGGGACAGAGGTGTCAGTCAGGGGGCAGGGTGGGGACAGCGTGGGGACAGCATGGGGACAGCATGGGGATAGCGTGGGGATAGCATGGGGATAGCATGGGGATAGCATGGGGATAGCATGGGGATAGCATGGGGATAGCATGGGGACAGCATGGGGACAGCATGGGGATAGCAAGGGGACAGCATGGGGACAGCATGGGGATAGCATGGGGATAGCATGGGGATAGCATGGGGATAGCATGGGGACAGCACGGGGATAGCACGGGGACAGCATGGGGACAGCATGGGGATAGCATGGGGACAGCATGGGGACAGCATGGGGACAGCATGGGGACAGCATGGGGACAGCATGGGGATAGCATGGGGATAGCATGGGGACAGAGCTGCCACTCATGGGGCATGGACAGGGCACACACATGGAGACAGCATGGGGATGGCACCGTCACTCAATGGGCATGGACAGGGCACACACACACATAGAGGGCACACACACACAGCCCTGGACAGCACACACAGAGTAACACACACACACACACACATACAGACGCACATACAGACACACAGCACACACACACACACACACACACAGAGCACACACACACACACACACAGACACACAGAGCACACACACACACACACACAGACAGACACACACACACAGAGCACACACACACACACAGACACACACACACAGACACACACAGCACACGCAGACACACACACACAGACACACACACACACACAGAGCACACACACACAGAGCACACACACATAGAGCACACACACACACAGAGCACACACACAGAGAGCACACACACACACACACACACACACAGAGCACACACACAGACACACACACACACACACAGCACACACACACAGCACACACAGACACACAGAGCACACACACACACACAGCACACACACAGCACACACACACACAGACCACACACACACACACACACACACACACACACAGACACACACACACACACACACAGACCACACACACACACACACACACACACACACACATAGCACACACACACACACACAGAGCACACACACACAGCACACACACACACACACACACACACAGACACATACAGACACACAGACACACACACACACACACACACACACACACACACACACAGACACACACATACAGCACACACACACACACACACACACACACACACAGCACACAGCACCGGATCTCAGATTTCTGAATAATCCCCATGTGAGATTTCACATCCAATTTCCCTCAAGCTTCAGGGAAAGCAAGGATATCACACTCCTTCATCCAACGGCAGAATTAATTACAGAATTCCCATTCTTTCTTTCCTATTAATCACATTTAGCATCCCCAATCCAATTAATCAATGTATCATGCAGGTACAGGCAGTTTTGGGTGTGTTTTCTGACTGACCTGCAGCACTGAGCCGTGGGGTTTTTGGCTTTGTGTGGGTTCCAGGGTGGGAAGCAGCCAACACAAGGCATGGCTGGGGGTCTCTGGGATTTGGGGAGGGTTTTGGGAGCCCTGGCAGTGAGGCAGAGAGGGGTGGCAAGGCCTGGCACAGCCCGTGCCCATGGAAAAGCAGCAGCAACCACAGGCAACTCACCTGAGCTCTGCAGCGTCAGTCCTGAGAGATCTGCAAAGGGAACACAGGGAAATGCATTCAGAGAGCTCACAGACCCCTTCCATTGCAAGGCCAGGCCTGGGGCACCACAACTGCGAGAGCTGCGTGCCCACAAACCCACGGAGAGGCTCCAACAAAAGGCAAAACCTCTCCCTGCACACCTGCAACATTGGCCACTGAGGGCAGGCCTCATCCTGAGGCAGGCCTCATCCTGAGGGCAGGCCTCATCCTGAGGTAGGCCTCATCCTGAGGGCAGGCCTCATCCTGAGGCAGGCCTCATCCTGAGGGCAGGCCTCATCCTGAGGCAGGCCTCATCCTGAGGCCATCACGAGTTAATGCTGTGTTCCCTGCACCCAGGGGTGTTTGGATCACCCCCCAAGTGCTCGGGGGGTACTCACAGCCACAGACCCCCTTCCATTGCAAGGCCAGGCCTGTGCTCAGCCACTCCTGGGGCACCACAACTGCGAGAGCTGCGTGCCCACAAACCCACGGAGAAGCTCCAACAAAAGGCAAAACCTCTCCCTGCACACCTGCAACGTTGGCCACTGAGGGCAGGCCTCATCCTGAGGCAGGCCTCATCCTGAGGCAGGCCTCATCCTGAGGTAGGCCTCATCCTGAGGCAGGCCTCATCCTGAGGTAGGCCTCATCCTGAGGTAGGCCTCATCCTGAGGCAGGCCTCATCCTGAGGCAGGCCTCATCCTAAGGCAGGCCTCATCCTGAGGCAGGCCTCATCCTGAGGCCATCACGAGTTAATGCTGTGCTCCCTGCACCCAAGGGTGTTTTGGATCACCCCCCAGTGCTCAGGGGGGTACTCACAGCCACAGACCCCTTCCACTGCAAGGCCAGGCCTGGGGCACCACAACTGCGAGAGCTGCGTGCCCACAAACCCACGGAGAGGCTCCAACAAAAGGCAAAACCTCTCCCTGCACACCTGCAACGTTGGCCACTGAGGGCAGGCCTCATCCTGAGGCAGGCCTCATCCTGAGGGCAGGCCTCATCCTGAGGCAGGCCTCATCCTGACGCAGGCCTCATCCTGAGGGCAGGCCTCATCCTGAGGCAGGCCTCATCCTGAGGCAGGCCTCATCCTGAGGTAGGCCTCATCCTGAGGCAGGCCTCATCCTAAGGCAGGCCTCATCCTGAGGCAGGCCTCATCCTGAGGTAGGCCTCATCCTGAGGCAGGCCTCATCCTAAGGCAGGCCTCATCCTGAGGCAGGCCTCATCCTGAGGTAGGCCTCATCCTGAGGTAGGCCTCATCCTGAGGGCAGGCCTCATCCTGAGGGCAGGCCTCATCCTGAGGCCATCACGAGTTAATGCTGTGTTCCCTGCACCCAAGGGTGTTTTGGATCACCCCCCCAGTGCCCGGGGGGTACTCACCGATGCCAGGCGACACCACGCGCTCATAATGGTAGGGGTTCACGCAGACACTGTCGCACTTGAGGTCGAAAGCGTACTGGCAGTATTTGACGTGCTTGAGCTCGTTCTTGTGCAGGTCGGGCCACCTCCAGAGGCGGGCGTAGATGACGTGAGGGAATCCCTTGCGGCCGGCCACCTGCAAGGGGGCACACAAACACACGGGGTTGGCACAAAGGGCACCAGCTGGCACCCTCTGCCAGCGCCAAAACACTGCCCAAACACACCAGGGGCTGGGCAGCTCCTGCACCCAACAGAAACACCATCCCAGCTCCCTCAGCTCCATCCCAGCTCCATCCCAGCTCCCTCAGCTCCATCCCAGCTCCCTCAGCTCCATCCCAGCTCCATCCCAGCTCCCTCAGCTCCATCCCAGCTCCATCCCAGCCCCCTCAGCTCCATCCCAGCTCCCTCAGCTCCATCCCAGCTCCATCCCAGCTCTCTCAGCTCCACCCCAGCTCCCTCAGCTCCATCCCAGCTCCATCCCAGCTCCATCCCAGCCCCCTCAGCTCCATCCCAGCTCCATCCCAGCTCCATCCCAGCTCCCTCAGCTCCATCCCAGCTCCCTCAGCTCCATCCCAGCTCCCTCAGCTCCATCCCAGCCCCCTCAGCTCCATCCCAGCTCCCTCAGCTCCATCCCAGCTCCCTCAGCTCCATCCCAGCTCCATCCCAGCTCCCTCAGCTCCATCCCAGCTCCCTCAGCTCCATCCAAGCTCCATCTCAGCTCCGTCAGCCCCATCTCAGCTCCATCCCAGCTCCATCCCAGCTCCCTCAGCTCCATCCCAGCTCCATCTCAGCTCCCTCAGCTCCATCCCAGCTCCCTCAGCTCCATCCCAGCTCCATCCCAGCCCCATCCCAGCTCCCTCAGCTCCATCCCATCTCCATCCCAGCCCCATCCCAGCTCCCTCAGCTCCATCCCAGCTCCATCCCAGCCCCCTCAGCTCCATCCCAGCCCCCTCAGCTCCATCCCAGCTCCATCCCAGCTCCATCTCAGCTCTCTCAGCTCCATCTCAGCTCTCTCAGCTCCATCCCAGCTCCATCCCAGCTCCCTCAGCTCCATCCCAGCTCCATCCCAGCCCCCTCAGCTCCATCCCAGCTCCATCCCAGCTCCATCCCAGCCCCCTCAGCTCCATCCCAGCTCCCTCAGCTCCATCCCAGCTCCCTCAGCTCCATCCCAGCTCCCTCAGCCCCATCCCAGCTCCCTCAGCTCCATCCCAGCTCCCTCAGCTCCATCCCAGCCCCCTCAGCTCCATCCCAGCTCCATCCCAGCCCCCTCAGCTCCATCCCAGCCCCCTCAGCTCCATCCCAGCTCCATCCCAGCCCCCTCAGCTCCATCCCAGCTCCATCCCAGCTCCATCCCAGCTCCATCCCAGCTCCATCTCAGCTCCATCCCAGCTCCATCCCAGCTCCCTCAGCTCCATCCCAGCTCCATCCCAGCTCCCTCAGCCCCATCTCAGCTCTCTCAGCTCCATCCCAGCTCCCTCAGCTCCATCCCAGCTCCATTCCAGCTCCATCCCAGCTCCATCCCAGCCCCCTCAGCTCCATCCCAGCTCCCTTCCCCACCGAGGGCACAAAGCAGCTTTGCCCCACAAGAACAGGAACAAGGTGCTGAGCTGCACCATGAAGTTTACAAGCAGGAGATGCCAATCCATAAAAAAATTAAATTTAAAAATGACTCTAGGGTGGACAGAGAGCCCTCCAGCAGCATGGCAGGGTGCCAGGAGGTCACAGCCCCAAAGGGACAGGGAGTGAGTCCTGACCCAGCACAGAGAGTGCAGAACCAGGGACCGCGGTGCTGTCACTGCAGGGCTGACCAGGGACAGTGACAGGGACAGCACTGAGCTGACAGTGACAGTGAGAGCACTGAGCTGACCAGGGACAGCACTGAGCTAACAGGGACAGTGACAGTGACAGCACTGAGCTAACCAGGGACAGCACTGAGCTAACAGGGACAGTGACAGTGACAGCACTGAGTTAACCAGGGACAGTGACAGGGACAGCACTGAGCTGACAGTGACAGTGACAGCACTGAGTTAACCAGTGACAACACTGAGTTAACCAGGGACAGTGACATCACTGAGCTAACCAGTGACAGTGACATCACTGAGCTAACAGTAACAGTGACAGCACTGACTGACAGTGACAGTGACAGCACTGAGCTGACAGTGACAGTGACAGCACTGAGTTAACCAGTGCCAGTGACAGCACTGAGCTAACCAGTGACAGTGACAGCACTGAGCTGACAGTGACAGTGACAGCACTGAGTTAACCAGTGACAGTGACATCACTGAGCTGACAGTGACAGTGACAGCACTGAGCTAACAGGGACAGTGACAGCACTGAGCTGACAGTGCCAGTGCCATCACTGACTGACAGTGACAGTGACATCACTGAGCTGACAATGACAGTGACATCACTCAGCTGACAGTGACAGTGACAGTGACAGTGCCATCACTGAGCTGACAGTGACAGTGCCATCACTGACTGACAGTGACAGTGCCATCACTGAGCTGACAGTGACAGTGACATCACTGAGTTAACCAGTGACAGTGCCATCACTGAGCTGACAGTGCCAGTGCCAGTGCCAGTGACAGTGACAGTGACAGTGACAGTGCCAGTGACAGTGCCATCACTGAGCTGACAGTGACAGTGCCATCACTGAGCTAACAGTGACAGTGACATCACTGAGTTAACCAGTGACAGTGACATCACTGAGCTGGCAGTGACAGTGACATCACTGAGCTGACAATGACAGCACTCAGCTAACAGTGACAGTGACAGCAGTCAGCTAACAGTGACAGTGCCATCACTGAGCTAACAGTGACAGTGACAGTGACATCACTGAGTTAACCAGTGCCAGTGCCATCACTGAGCTGACAGTGACAGTGCCATCACTGAGCTGACAGTGACAGTGACATCACTGAGTTAACCAGTGCCAGTGCCATCACTGAGCTGACAGTGACAGCGACAGTGACACCACTGAGCTAACAAGGACAACACTCAGCTAACAGTGACAGTGACATCACTGAGCTGACAGTGACAGTGCCAGTGCCAGTGACAGTGCCAGCTCCCTGGCAGCAACACCGCCCTGCTCTGCCCTGTACCCACCTGCAGCCTCCCGTCCAGCGTCCTCTGGATTGTCACACACTTGCTCGGGTGAGCCCCGTTTGTGGTGATGGCCGTAATCAGCGAATCCAACTCATCCTTTTTCTCCTTCAGCTTTTTAACCAAACTCTCGATGGCACGTTTGGCAAAAGTCTCGCTCTCTCCTCCTTGCCGGTGGCACATCAAGCTGTGAACAATGCTCAGACAAGCATCATTACTTGTTGGTGTGTTAGTAATAGACATATTGTCCATCTGTCACAGCTTGGTCTTTCCGATCAAATGTCACTTTTTTGGGGGAGCTGTTAGGATTTTCAAGAGATGATCCAAGGTAAGTGTTGGTAAAACCTAGGAGGAAAAAAAAAATCGACATTAGAATGGCTTTTAACACATGTTTCTGGAATTTTCCACGTCGTTAGAGGCACAAAAGTAGCACAAAATAAGAGGGAGATGTTAATTAATTCAGGAAGTTATGTGAGCACATGGCTGCCTTCCCTGTAAAATGAATGGTGTTAGAGAAATTTTAAGAGGAAACAGATTCCTCCTTATTGGATATTTTCTATATTTTAACTAGAATACATCATTTTTTGGTATATTTGAAAAAATACACAGTGAAAATCCTTCCCCTCTCCCTCCATATTCCAGAATTTTCCTCTTTTGCAAGGATGCATCTGCACTTCACAGAGGGCACAGAGGGCACAGAGGGCACCAGCCCGGGGCAGGAATGGTGCCAGGCACAGAGGGCACAGAGGGCACAGAGGGCACACAGGGGTGAGGGCAGCGGGCAGCAGCTCGGGGCAGGAATGGTGCCAGGCACAGAGGGCACAGAGGGCACAGAGGGCACAGAGGGCACCAGCTCGGGGCAGGAATGGCGCCAGGCACAGAGGGCACAGAGGGCACAGAGGGCACACAGGGCACACAGGGGTGAGGGCAGCGGGCACCAGCTCGGGGCAGGAATGGTGCCAGGCACAGAGGGCACAGAGGGCACAGAGGGCACAGAGGGCACAGAACAGTGAGGGCAGCGGGCACCAGCTCGGGGCAGGAATGGTGCCAGGCACAGAGGGCACAGAGGGCACAGAACAGTGAGGGCAGCGGGCACCAGCTCAGGGCAGGAATGGTGCCAGGCACAGAGGGCACAGAGGGCACAGAGGGCACAGAGGGCACACAGGGGTGAGGGCAGCGGGCACCAGCTTGGGGCAGGAATGGTGCCAGGCACAGAGGGCACAGAGGGCACAGAGGGCACAGAGGGCACAGAACAGTGAGGGCAGCGGGCACCAGCTCAGGGCAGGAATGGTGCCAGGCACAGAGGGCACACAGGGCACAGCAGGCACAGAGGGCACAGAGGGCACAGAACAGTGAGGGCAGCGGGCAGCAGCTCAGGGCAGGAATGGTGCCAGGCACAGAGGGCACAGAGGGCACAGAGGGCACAGAGGGCACAGAGGGCACAAAGGGCACAGAACAGTGAGGGCAGCGGGCACCAGCCCGGGGCAGGAATGGTGCCAGGCACAGCGGGCACAGAGGGCACAGAGGGCACAGAGGGCACAGAGCAGTGAGGGCAGCGGGCACCAGCTCGGGGCAGGAATGGTGCCAGGCACACAGGGCACAGGGGGCACACAGGGGTGAGGGCAGCAGAGAGCTGCACACTGCAAACAGCACCACTGCTGCACTGCTGCACTGCTGCACTGCACACGCTGCAGCGCCGACAGGCAACCCGGCAGGGAAATGCAACACACGGGGCGGCTGTGTGACACTGGGAATGCAGCGGTGCGGTGCAGGCACACACACACACACACACACAGAGCACACACACACACAGAGCACACACAGAGCACACACAGAGCACACACAGAGCACACACAGAGCACACACACTGCACGCACAGAGCGCACACACAGCACACAAGCACACACAGAGCACACACACAAGAGCACACAGGGCACACACAGTGCACACAGTGCACAGCACACACAGCACAGGGCACACACACACCACACACACTGCACACAGCACACACACAGCTCACACAGAGCACACAGAGCACACACACAGAGCACACACACAGCACACACAGCACACAGCATACACACTGCACACACATTGCACACACACTGCGCACACAGCACAGCACACACAGTGCACACACAGAGCACACACAGAGCACACACACACACAGCACATACAGCACACACACAGTGCACACATACAGCACACACACTGCACACAGAGCACACACACTGCACACAGCATACACACTGCACACACACACACAGCACACAGAGCACACAGAGCACACAGGGCACACACACTGCACACACACACTGCACACACATTGCACACAGCATACACACTGCACACACATTGCACACACACTGCACACCCAGCACACACACACACACAGGCACACACAGGCACACACAGAGACACACACACACACACACACAGACACACACACACACAGACACACACACACACACACACACACACAGACACACAGAGCACACACACAGGCACACACACACACACAGACACACACACATACACACACACACACAGACACACACAGACACACACACACACATACACACACACACAGACACACACACACACATACACACACACACACACACACACACACACACACACGCAACCCCAGCACTGTGGCACACACACACCCCCAACACTGTGTGACACTGGCAATGCAGTGCTGTGGCACACACACACACACACACACACACACAAACAGCACTGTGGCACACACACAGACACACACACACACACACCCAACACTCTGTGACACTGGCAATGCAGCTCCACTCATTCAGCCATGCAAACTTTTAAACTTAGCTTAGAAAAATCACAAATCGCTGCAAGGCTGCCAGAAAGGATTCCCCGAACCACCCACACAGATCCCTCCAGCAAAGGGTTCCATGAACCACCCACACAGATCCCTGAACCACCCACACAGATCCCTCCACAAAGGATTCCCTGAACCACCCACACAGATCCCTCCATCAAGGGTTCCCTGAACCACCCACACAGATCCCTCCACAAAGGGTTACCTGAGGCACCCAGACAGATCCCTGAACCACCCACACAGATCCCTGAACCACCCACACAGATCCCTCCACAAAGGATTCCCTGAACCACCCAGACAGATCCCTGAACCACCCACACAGATCCCTGAACCACCCAGACAGATCCCTCCACAAAGGGTTCCCTGAACCACCCAGACAGATCCTGAACCACCCAGACAGATCCCTGAACCACCCAGACGAATCCCTCCAGCAAGGGTTACCTGAGGCACCCACACAGATCCCTCCACAAAGGATTCCCTGAACCACCCACACAGATCCCTGAACCACCCAGACGAATCCCTCCAGCAAGGGTTACCTGAGGCACCCACACAGATCCCTCCACAAAGGATTTCCTGAACCACCCAGACGAATCCCTCCAGCAAGGGTTACCTGAACCACCCACACAGATCCCTCCACAAAGGATTCCCTGAACCACCCACACAGATCCCTGAACCACCCAGACAGATCCCTGAACCACCCACACAGATCCCTCCACAAAGGGTTCCCTGAACCACCCAGACAAATCCCTCCACAAAGGATTCCCTGAATCACCCACACAGATCCCTCCAGCAAGGGTTACCTGAACCACCCAGACAGATCCCTCCACAAAGGATTCCCGAATCACCCACACAGATCCCTGAACCACCCAGACAGATCCCTGAACCACCCACACAGATCCCTCCAGCAAGGGTTACCTGAACCACCCAGACAGATCCCTGAACCACCCACACAGATCCCTCCACAAAGGGTTACCTGAATCACCCACACAGATCCCTGAACCACCCACACAGATCCCTGAACCACCCAGACAGATCCCTCCACAAAGGATTCCCTGAACCACCCACACAGATCCCTGAACCACCCACACAGATCCCTGAACCACCCAGACAGATCCCTCCAGCAAGGGTTCACTGAACCACCCAGACAGATCCCTGAACCACCCACAGAGATCCCTCCACAAAGGGTTCCCTGAATCACCCAGACAGATCCCTCCATGAAGGGTTACCTGAACCACCCACACAGATCCCTCCATGAAGGGTTACCTGAAACACCCACACAGATCCCTCCACAAAGGGTTCCCTGAATCACCCAGACAGATCCCTCCATGAAGGGTTCCCTGAACCACCCAGACAGATCCCTGAACCACCCACACAGATCCCTGAACCACCCAGACAGATCCCTGAACCACCCACAGAGATCCCTCCACAAAGGATTCCCTGAACCACCCAGACAGATCCCTGAACCACCCACACAGATCCCTCCACAAAGGATTCTCTGAACCACCCACACAGATCCCTCCACAAAGGGTGACCTGAACCACCCAGACAGATCCCTGAACCACCCAGACAGATCCCTCCATAAAGGATTCCCTGAACCACCCAGACAGATCCCTGAACCACCCAGACGAATCCCTCCATCAAGGGTTACCTGAACCACCCAAGCAGATCCCCAAAAAATCCAGCGGCTCCCCCAGCACCCCTCTGCAGAACAGGAGCCAAACCCAGCGGATGCACCCAAGGGTGAGAGAGCAACCCAGAGCCTGCCCTCACCCTATTTATGCTGCTGTGAGGGTCAGGAATGCCAAACAAACCCCCCTGGTTGTTTGGGATCGGCGGGGACGCGCTCTCTCCAAACAGTGATGAACCCAGATAAAACACCCACAAGGTTCCTCACTCAGGGTCAAAGCACACCAAGGGACAAACAATGCCCTTTGTGGGACACAAATTCAACATTTCAGCCCTGCACAGCCCAGGAACAAGAAAGTTTCACGTGCCAATAAAACACAGCTCCCAAATATTCCCAGCAAATGAAGTATTAAGAGATGGCATCACTCGGATGGCCTGGCCTGAGGCCTACGAGTTGTGGAGGTATTTTCCAGTCTGACGTTCTACAGAGCCTGAAAAGGGGTTTAGAATCTTCCTGATTTTCATGGTTAGGAAGAAAAACTCACGTGGGTTTCACCTCCCTGAAGAAGGGGTTTAGAAACAGAGAAAAATCTTCCTGATTTTCACGGTATAGGAAGAAAAACTCACGTGGGTTTCACCTCCCTGAAGAAGGGGTTTAGAAACAGAGGATACGAAGAAAAACTCACGTGGATTTCACCTCCCTGAAGAAGGGGTTTGGAAACAGAGAAAAATCTTCCTGATTTTCATGGTTAGGAAGAAAAACTCACGTGGATTTCACTTCCCTGCCTTTATGGAGGTGCTGCTACAGCTGAGGCACAGCACACACAGCACACACACTGCACACACACAGAGCACACACAGCACACACACACAGCACACACACTGCACATGCACTGCACACACTTTGCACACACACAGAGCACATACACACTGCACACACAGCACACACACTGCACACAGCACACACACACTGCACACACACACAGAGCGCACACACACAGCACACACACTGCGCACAGCACACACACTGCACACACACACAGCACACACACACAGCACACACAGCACAGGGCACACACAGCACACACAGGGCACACACAGTGCACACACACAGCACACACACACAGCACACACACAGAGCACAGCACACACAGCGCACACACACTGCACACACAGCACACAGAGCACACACACAGAGCACACACACAGAGCACACACACAGCACACACAGTGCACAGGGCACACACAGCACACACAGCACACAGCACATACAGCACACACACACACACAGAGAGCACACACACAGCACACACACACAGCACACAAGCCCACACACACACACAGAGCACACACACTGCACACACAGCACACAGAGCACACACACAGAGCAGCACACACTGCACACAGCACACACACTGCACACACACACACTGCACACACAGAGCACACAAAGAGTACACACACACTGCACACACTTTGCACACACACACAGAGCACACACACAGCACACACAGAGAGCACACACAGAGAGCACACACACACTGCACACACAACACACACACACACACACACAGCACATACACAGCACACACACAGAGCAGCACACACTGCACACAGCATACACACAGAACACACACTGCACACACACACACTGCACACACACACACTGCGCACACACACACACTGCGCACACACACACTGCGCACACACACTGCACACACACACACAGCACAGAGAGCATACACACACACACAGCACACACACACACACAGCACCCACCGTGCATCTGTCACTGCTCACTAACACACCACACACTCTCTCCACAAGGCTGGCTGGCATCAAGCCTGGCATTCACTCCACATCCTCCTTTACACACGGTTCCCATACAGGCACACCCGGCTGGCCAATTAATCAACACATTTCACCTGCCTGGCTAATTAACAAGGTGCCTCTTTTACCAACAATCTTTGAGAAAAACAAGAAAACAGAGAGTAGGAAAACATCACCTGCAGGTTGGTTATGCTAATAAGCTATCATTGCTTATCTTCAACTCTCTAAAGCCTGGGACACAGTGACACCAGTGTGTGCCCAGGTGGGCATGGCACCAGGACACAGTGACACCAGCCTGTCCCCAGCTGGGCATGGCACTGTGACAGTGACACCAGCCTGTCCCCAGCTGGGCATGGCACTGGGACACAGTGGCACCAGTGTGTCCCCGGGCACCAATGGCCATCAGCTGGGTATGGCACTGGGACACAGTGACACCAGCCTGTCCCCAGCTGGGTATGGCACTGTGACACAGTGACACCAGCTGGGTATGGCACTGTGACACAGTGACACCAGCCTGTCCCCAGCTGGGTATGGCACTGTGACACAGTGACACCAGTGTGTCCCCAGCTGGGCATGGCACTGTGACACAGTGACACCAGCCTGTCCCCAGCTGGGCATGGCACTGTGACACAGTGACACCAGTGTGTCCCCAGCTGGGCATGGCACTGTGACACAGTGACACCAGCCTGTCCCCAGCTGGGTATGGCACCGTGACACAGTGACACCAGCTGGGCATGGCACTGGGACACAGTGACACCAGCCTGTCCCCAGCTGGGCATGGCACTGTGACAGTGACACCAGCCTGTCCCCAGCTGGGTATGGCACTGTGACACAGTGACACCAGTGTGTCCCCAGCTGGGCATGGCACTGGGACAGTGACACCAGTGTGTCCCCAGCTGGGCATGGCACTGTGACAGTGACACCAGCCTGTCCCCAGCTGGGCATGGCACTGGGACACAGTGACACCAGCCTGTCCCCAGCTGGGCATGGCACTGTGACACAGTGACACCGGCCTGTCCCCAGCTGGGCATGGCACTGTGACAGTGACACCAGCTGGGCATGGCACTGTGACAGTGACACCAGTGTGTCCCCAGCTGGGCATGGCACTGTGACAGTGACACCAGCCTGTCCCCAAGGCACCCATGGCCATCAGCTGGGCATGGCACTGTGACACAGTGACACCAGTGTGTCCCCAGCTGGGCATGGCACTGTGACAGTGACACCAGCCTGTCCCCAGCTGGGCACAGCACTGTGACAGTGACACCAGCCTGTCCCCAGCTGGGTATGGCACCGTGACACAGTGACACCAGCCTGTCCCCAGCTGGGCATGGCACTGTGACAGTGACACCGGCCTGTCCCCAGCTGGGCATGGCACTGTGACACAGTGACACCAGCCTGTCCCCAGCTGGGCATGGCACTGTGACAGTGACACCAGTGTGTCCCCAGCTGGACATGGCACTGGGACACAGTGACACCAGCCTGTCCCCAGCTGGGCATGGCACTGTGACAGTGACACCAGTGTGTCCCCAGCTGGGCATGGCACTGGGACACAGTGACACCAGCCTGTCCCCAGCTGGGCATGGCACTGTGACAGTGACACCAGTGTGTCCCCAGCTGGACATGGCACTGGGACACAGTGACACCAGCCTGTCCCCAGCTGGGCATGGCACTGTGACAGTGACACCAGTGTGTCCCCAGCTGGGCATGGCACTGGGACACAGTGACACCAGCCTGTCCCCAGCTGGGCATGGCACTGTGACAGTGACACCAGTGTGTCCCCAGCTGGGCATGGCACTGGGACACAGTGACACCAGCCTGTCCCCAGCTGGGTATGGCACTGTGACAGTGACACCAGTGTGTCCCCAGCTGGGCATGGCACTGGGACAGTGACACCAGTGTGTCCCCAGCTGGGCATGGCACTGGGACACAGTGACACCAGCCTGTCCCCAGCTGGGCATGGCACTGTGACAGTGACACCAGTGTGTCCCCAGCTGGGCATGGCACTGTGACAGTGACACCAGTGTGTCCCCAGCTGGGCATGGCACTGGGACACAGTGACACCAGCCTGTCCCCAGCTGGGCATGGCACTGGGACAGTGACACCGGCCTGTCCCCAGCTGGGTATGGCACTGTGACACAGTGACACCAGTGTGTCCCCAGCTGGGCATGGCACTGTGACACAGTGGCACCAGCCTGTCCCCAGCTGGGTATGGCACTGTGACACAGTGACACCAGCCTGTCCCCAGCTGGGCATGGCACCGTGACACAGTGACACCAGTGTGTCCCCAGTTGGGCATGGCACTGTGACACAGTGACACCAGTGTGTCCCCAGGCACCCATGGCCATCAGCTGGGCATGGCACCGTGACACAGTGACACCAGTGTGTCCCCAGCTGGGCATGGCACCGTGACACAGTGACACCAGTGTGTGCCCAGGTGGGCATGGCACCAGGACACAGTGACACCAGTGTGTCCCCAGCTGGGCATGGCACTGCGACACAGTGACACCAGCCTGTCCCCAGCTGGGCATGGCACTGGGACAGTGACACCAGTGTGTCCCCAGCTGGGTATGGCACTGGGACAGTGACACCAGTGTGTCCCCAGCTGGGCATGGCACTGGGACACAGTGACACCAGCCTGTCCCCAGCTGGGCACGGCACTGTGACACAGTGACACCAGCGTGTCCCCAGCTGGGCATGGCACTGTGACACAGTGACACCAGCCTGTCCCCAGGCACCAATGGCCATCAGCTGGGCATGGCACTGTGACACAGTGACACCGGCCTGTCCCCAGCTGGGTATGGCACCGTGACAGTGACACCAGCCTGTCCCCAGCTGGGCATGGCACTGACACAGTGACACCAGCCTGTCCCCAGGCACCAATGGCCATCAGCTGGGCATGGCACTGGGACACAGTGACACCAGCCTGTCCCCAGCCGGGCATGGCACTGTGACACAGTGACACCGGCCTGTCCCCAGCTGGGTATGGCACTGGGACACAGTGACACCAGTGTGTCCCCAGCTGGGTATGGCACTGGGACACAGTGACACCAGTGTGTCCCCAGATGGGCATGGCACTGGGACACAGTGACACCAGCCTGTCCCCAGCTGGGCATGGCACTGTGACAGTGACACCAGCCTGTCCCCAGCTGGGTATGGCACCGTGACACAGTGACACCAGCCTGTCCCCAGCTGGGCATGGCACTGGGACACAGTGACACCAATGTGTCCCCAGCTGGGCATGGCACTGTGACAGTGACACCAGTGTGTCCCCAGCTGGGCATGGCACCGTGACACAGTGACACCAGCCTGTCCCCAGCTGGGCATGGCACCGTGACACAGTGACACCAGTGTGTCCCCAGCTGGGCATGGCACCGTGACACAGTGACACCAGCCTGTCCCCAGCTGGGTATGGCACTGTGACACAGTGACACCAGTGTGTGCCCAGCTGGGTATGGCACTGTGACACAGTGACACCAGTGTGTCCCCAGCTGGGCACGGCACTGTGACACAGTGACAGCAGCCTGTCCCCAGCTGGGCATGGCACTGGGACAGTGACACCAGCCTGTCCCCAGCTGGGCATGGCACTGTGACACAGTGACACCAGCCTGTCCCCAGCTGGGCATGGCACTGGGACAGTGACACCAGTGTGTCCCCAGCAGGGCATGGCACTGTGACACAGTGACACCAGCCTGTCCCCAGCTGGGCATGGCACCGTGACACAGTGACACCAGTGTGTCCCCAGCTGGGCATGGCACTGTGACACAGTGACAGCAGCCTGTCCCCAGCTGGGTATGGCACTGGGACAGTGACACCAGCCTGTCCCCAGCTGGGCATGGCACTGGGACAGTGACACCAGCCTGTCCCCAGCTGGGCATGGCACTGTGACACAGTGACACCAGCCTGTCCCCAGCTGGGTATGGCACTGTGACACAGTGACACCAGCCTGTCCCCAGGCACCAATGGCCATCAGCTGGGTATGGCACTGTGACACAGTGGCACCAGTGTGTCCCCAGCTGGGCATGGCACTGTGACAGTGACACCAGTGTGTCCCCAGCTGGGCATGGCACTGGGACACAGTGACACCAGCCTGTCCCCAGCTGGGTATGGCACTGTGACACAGTGGCACCAGTGTGTCCCCAGCTGGGCATGGCACTGTGACAGTGACACCAGTGTGTCCCCAGCTGGGCATGGCACTGGGACACAGTGACACCAGCGTGTCCCCAGCTGGGTATGGCACTGGGACAGTGACACCAGTGTGTCCCCAGCTGGGCATGGCACCGTGACACAGTGACACCGGCGTGTCCCCAGCTGGGTATGGCACTGGGACACAGTGACACCAGCCTGTCCCCAGCTGGGCATGGCACTGTGACACAGTGACACCAGCCTGTCCCCAGCTGGGTATGGCACTGTGACACAGTGACACCAGCTGGGCATGGCACTGTGACACAGTGACACCAGCCTGTCCCCACATGGGCATGGCACTGTGACACAGTGACACCAGCCTGTCCCCAGCTGGGCATGGCACTGTGACAGTGACACCAGCCTGTCCCCAGCTGGGCATGGCACTGTGACAGTGACACCAATGTGTCCCCAGCTGGGCATGGCACTGTGACAGTGACACCAGTGTGTCCCCAGCTGGGCATGGCACTGGGACACAGTGACACCAGCCTGTCCCCAGCTGGGCATGGCACTGTGACAGTGACACCAGCTGGGCATGGCACCGTGACACAGTGACACCAGCCTGTCCCCAGCTGGGCATGGCACTGACACAGTGACACCAGTGTGTCCCCAGCTGGGTATGGCACTGTGACACAGTGACACCAGTGTGTCCCCAGCTGGGCATGGCACTGTGACAGTGACACCAGTGTGTCCCCAGCTGGGTATGGCACTGTGACACAGTGACACCAGTGTGTCCCCAGCTGGGTATGGCACTGGGACACAGTGACACCAGCCTGTCCCCGGGCACCAATGGCCATCAGCTGGGTATGGCACTGTGACACAGTGACACCAGTGTGTCCCCAGCTGGGTATGGCACTGTGACACAGTGACACCAGCCTGTCCCCAGCTGGGCATGGCACCGTGACACAGTGACACCAGTGTGTCCCCAGGCACCCATGGCCATCAGCTGGGCATGGCACTGTGACACAGTGACACCAGCTGGGCATGGCACTGTGACACAGTGACACCAGCCTGTCCCCAGCTGGGCATGGCACTGGGACAGTGACACCAGTGTGTCCCCAGCTGGGTATGGCACTGTGACAGTGACACCAGTGTGTCCCCAGCTGGGTATGGCACTGTGACACAGTGACACCAGTGTGTCCCCAGCTGGGCATGGCACTGTGACACAGTGACACCAGCCTGTCCCCAGCTGGGCATGGCACTGGGACAGTGACACCAGTGTGTCCCCAGCTGGGTATGGCACTGTGACACAGTGACACCAGCCTGTCCCCAGCTGGGCATGCACTCAGTGCCCACACTGAGGGCACAGAGCTCCATCAGGGCTGTGACCCCTTCCCAGTGCCCACACTGAGGGCACAGAGCTCCATCAGGGCTGTGACCCCTTCCCACCTGCCACCCTGCACAGCCTGGGCACAGCCTGGGCACAGCTCCGTGTGCCACCCTGCACAGCCTGGGCACAGCCTCGTGTGCCACCCTGCACTGCACAGCCTGGGCACAGCGTGGGCACAGCCCCGTGTGCTACCCTGCACAGCCTGGGCACAGCCCTGTGTGCCATCCTGCACAGCCTGGGCACAGCCCCGTGTGCCAGCCTGCACAGCCTGGGCACAGCTCTGTGTGCCACCCTGCACTGCACAGCCTGGGCACAGCCTCGGCACAGCCTGGGCACAGCCCTGTGTGCCACCCTGCACTGCACAGCCTGGGCACAGCCCCGTGTGCCACCCTGCACAGTCTGGGCACAGCCTGGGCACAGCCTGGGCACAGCCCCGTGTGCCACCCTGCACAGTCTGGGCACAGCCTGGGCACAGCCTCATGTGCCACCCTGCACTGCACAGCCTGGGCACAGCCTGGGCACAGCCTGGGCACAGCCCTGTGTGCCACCCTGCACTGCACAGCCTGGGCACAGTCTCGTGTGCCACCCTGCACTGCACAGCCTGGGCACAGCTCTGTGTGCCACCCTGCACAGCCTGGGCACAGCCCCGTGTGCCACCCTACACCACGGCGAGCAGGAGATGCCATCCCGAGAGACGCCAGGCACAGAGAGCCCAGACGGTGGAATTCCTGCTGGAGGAATGACGGAGCACACCCGACCCCAGAGTTTCCTGCAGGTCCCCCTGCTCCAGGGCAGTTCCTGGAGGAACGAGCAAGGGGTCCCAGGGTTTCCTGCAGGTCCCCCTGCTCCAGGGCAGTTCCTGGAGGAACGAGCAAGGGGTCCCAGGGTTTCCTGCAGGTCCCCCCCATCCAGGGCAGGCCCCTGTCCCAAACAGCTCCTGGATGAATGACAGAGCCCACCCGACCCCAGAGGATCCTCAGGTCCCCCTGCTCCAGGGCAGGCCCTGGAGGAACGAGCAAGGGGTCCCAGGGTTTCCTGCAGGTCCCCCTGCTCCAGGCCAGGCCCCAGTGACACCGTGTTTGTCACACCCCACACGGCCACAGTGAGCGCTGCGATTGTGACTCCCACAGCCCAGATAACATCTGCTCTCCACACTAATCTGCACTGCAGCTCAACAAAAAATCCCAGCCCTGACCAAACAGGAGGTGAACACAGAGAAAGCAGCCCTAAAACCCCTGCAGGACGCTGAGAACAGGTCCTCGCCCAGGATCTGCTCCGAGCACCTTTGTTCTCACCAAGCCGCTTCATTCTCCCCGAGCTCCCATCCCCACCGTGCCAGCCCGGCTTGAATGCATTATGTAAAGAGCTATCTGCTTAAAAAAAACGGAATTCTAATCAGTGTGTGAGGCACTCTGAGCTTCTCCCTGCGTCTCAGCTCTTTGAAAATAAAAGTTCCTGAATCGATATTAAACGTGCGTGCTTATGCAACAAGCAAATCCTGAGAGGTTCATGAATGTGGAGGGGGAAGAAACTCCACACACAGTCACAGGGGAAGGGCAGGGCTGGGGGGACAAGCTCAGGGTGTCCCAGGGGCAGGACAGGGCTGGGGGCACCAGGTGCCACCTCCAGGTGTCCCCGGAGCAGGGCAGGGCTGGGGGGACAAGCTCAGGGTGTCCCAGGGGCAGGACAGGGTTGGGAGGACCAGGTGCCACCTCCAGGTGTCCCAGGGGCAGGACAGGGCTGGGGGCACCAGGTGCCACCTCCAGGTGTCCCAGGGGCAGGACAGGGCTGGGGGCACCAGGTGCCACCTCCAGGTGTCCCAGGGGAAGGGCAGGGCTGGGGGCACCAGGTGCCACCTCCAGGTGTCCCCGGGGCAGGACAGGGCTGGGGGGACCAGGTGCCACCTCCAGGTGTCCCCAGGGCAGGACAGGGCTGGGGGGACAAGCTCAGAGTGTCCCCGGGGCAGGACAGGGCTGGGGGGACAAGCTCAGGGTGTCCCTGGGGCAGGACAGGGCTGGGGGGACCAGGTGCCACCTCCAGGTGTCCCCGGGGCAGGACAGGGCTGGGGGGGACAAGCTGCCACCTCCAGGTGTCCCCGGGGCAGGACAGGGCTGGGGGGACCAGGTGCCACCTCCAGATGTCCCAGGGGCAGGACAGGGCTGGGGGGACAAGCTCAGGGTGTCCCTGGGGCAGGACAGGGCTGGGGGGACCAGGTGCCACCTCCAGGTGTCCCTGGGGCAGGACAGGGCTGGGGGCACCAGGTGCCACCTCCAGGTGTCCCCAGGGCAGGACAGGGCTGGGGGGACCAGGTGCCACCTCCAGGTGTCCCCAAGGGCAGGACAGGGCTGGGACGACCAGGTGCCACCTCCAGGTGTCCCCGGGGCAGGACAGGGCTGGGGGGACAAGCTCAGGGTGTCCCTGGGGCAGGACAGGGCTGGGGGACAAGCTCAGGGTGTCCCTGGGGCAGGACAGGGCTGGGGGCACCAGGTGCCACCTCCAGGTGTCCCCGGGGCAGGACAGGGCTGGGGGACAAGCTCAGAGTGTCCCCGGGGCAGGACAGGGCTGGGGGCACCAGGTGCCACCTCCAGGTGTCCCTGGGGCAGGACAGGGCTGGGGGCACCAGGTGCCACCTCCAGGTGTCCCTGGGGAAGGACAGGGCTGGGGGCACCAGGTGCCACCTCCAGGTGTCCCTGGGGCAGGACAGGGCTGGGGGGACAAGCTCAGAGTGTCCCTGGGGCAGGACAGGGCTGGGGGGACAAGCTCAGAGTGTCCCTGGGGCAGGACAGGGCTGGGGGGACAAGCTGCCACCTCCAGGTGTCCCAGGGGCAGGACAGGGCTGGGGGGACAAGCTCAGGGTGTCCCCGGGGCAGGGCAGGGCTGGGGGGACCAGGTGCCACCTCCAGATGTCCCAGGGGCAGGACAGGGCTGGGAGGACCAGCTGCCACCTCCAGGTGTCCCCAGGGCAGGACAGGGCTGGGGGGACAAGCTCAGGGTGTCCCCGGGGCAGGACAGGGCTGGGGGGACCAGGTGCCACCTCCAGGGTGTCCCCGGGGCAGGACAGGGCTGGGGGGACAAGCTCAGGGTGTCCCAGGGGCAGGACAGGGCTGGGGGGACAAGCTGCCACCTCCAGGTGTCCCCGGGGCAGGACAGGGCTGGCTGTAGGGCTGCACCCTGAGCTGGGGTCCTGGAGGGGCTGGGGCAGAGCTGAGCTCAGGAACCTCAGCCTGGCAGGGGAGAGGAGCTCTGAGCAGGGACAGGAGCCCTGAGCAGGGACAGGAGCTCTGAACAGCAGGGACAGGAGCTCTGAGAAGCAGGGACAGGAGCTCTGAACAGGGACAGGAGCTCTGAGCAGGGACAGGAGCTCTGAACAGCAGGGACAGGAGCTCTGAGCAGGGACAGGAGCTCTGAACAGCAGGGACAGGAGCTCTGAGCAGGGACAGGAGCTCTGAGCAGGGACAGGAGCTCTGAACAGGGACAGGAGCTCTGAGCGGGGACAGGAGCCCTGAACAGGGACAGGAGCTCTGAGCAGGGACAGGAGCCCTGAACAGCAGGGACAGGAGCTCTGAGCAGGGACAGGAGCTCTGAGCAGGGACAGGAGCTCTGAACAGGGACAGGAGCTCTGAGCAGGGACAGGAGCTCTGAACAGCAGGGACAGGAGCTCTGAACAGCAGGGACAGGAGCTCTGAACAGGGACAGGAGCTCTGAACAGGGACAGGAGCTCTGAGCAGGGACAGGAGCTCTGAACAGGGACAGGAGCTCTGAACAGGGACAGGAGCTCTGAGCAGGGACAGGAGCTCTGAACAGCAGGGACAGGAGCTCTGAACAGGGACAGGAGCTCTGAGCAGGGACAGGAGCCCTGAGCAGGGACAGGAGCTCTGAGCAGGGACAGGAGCCCTGAACAGGGACAGGAGCTCTGAGCAGGGACAGGAGCTCTGAGCAGGGACAGGAGCTCTGAGCAGGGACAGGAGCCCTGAGCAGGGACAGGAGCTCTGAGCAGGGACAGGAGCCCTGAACAGGGACAGGAGCTCTGAGCAGGGACAGGAGCCCTGAACAGGGACAGGAGCCCTGAGCAGGGACAGGAGCTCTGAGCAGGGACAGGAGCTCTGAACAGCAGGGACAGGAGCTCTGAGCAGGGACAGGAGCTCTGAACAGCAGGGACAGGAGCTCTGAGCAGGGACAGGAGCTCTGAGCAGGGACAGGAGCTCTGAGCAGCAGGGACAGGAGCTCTGAGCAGGGACAGGAGCCCTGAGCAGGGACAGGAGCTCTGAGCAGCAGGGACAGGAGCTCTGAACAGGGACAGGAGCCCTGAACAGCAGGGACAGGAGCTCTGAGCAGGGACAGGAGCTCTGAGCAGGGACAGGAGCTCTGAGCAGGGACAGGAGCTCTGAGCAGCAGGGACAGGAGCTCTGAACAGCAGGGACAGGAGCTCTGAGCAGGGACAGGAGCTCTGAGCAGGGACAGGAGCTCTGAACAGCAGGGACAGGAGCTCTGAGCAGGGACAGGAGCTCTGAACAGCAGGGACAGGAGCCCTGAGCAGGGACAGGAGCTCTGAGCAGCAGGGACAGGAGCTCTGAGCAGCAGGGACAGGAGCTCTGAGCAGGGACAGGAGCTCTGAGCAGGGACAGGAGCTCTGAACAGCAGGGACAGGAGCTCTGAGCAGCAGGGACAGGAGCTCTGAGCAGGGACAGGAGCTCTGAACAGCAGGGACAGGAGCTCTGAACAGCAGGGACAGGAGCTCTGAGCAGGGACAGGAGCTCTGAGCAGGGACAGGAGCTCTGAGCAGGGACAGGAGCTCTGAGCAGCAGGGACAGGAGCTCTGAACAGGGACAGGAGCCCTGAGCAGGGACAGGAGCTCTGAACAGGGACAGGAGCTCTGAGCAGCAGGGACAGGAGCTCTGAGCAGGGACAGGAGCCCTGAGCAGGGACAGGAGCCCTGAACAGCAGGGACAGGAGCCCTGAGCAGGGACAGGAGCCCTGAACAGCAGGGACAGGAGCCCTGAGCAGGGACAGGAGCTCTGAGCAGGGACAGGAGCTCTGAGCAGGGACAGGAGCTCTGAGCAGGGACAGGAGCCCTGAGCAGGGACAGGAGCTCTGAACAGGGACAGGAGCTCTGAACAGGGACAGGAGCTCTGAACAGCAGGGACAGGAGCTCTGAACAGGGACAGGAGCCCTGAACAGGGACAGGAGCTCTGAACAGCAGCGACAGGAGCTCTGAGCAGGGACAGGAGCCCTGAGCAGGGACAGGAGCCCTGAACAGCAGGGACAGGAGCTCTGAACAGCAGGGACAGGAGCTCTGAACAGGGACAGGAGCCCTGAACAGCAGGGACAGGAGCTCTGAACAGGGACAGGAGCCCTGAGCAGCAGGGACAGGAGCTCTGAGCAGGGACAGGAGCTCTGAGCAGCAGGGACAGGAGCTCTGAGCAGGGACAGGAGCTCTGAACAGGGACAGGAGCTCTTAGCAGGGACAGGAGCTCTGAGCAGGGACAGGAGCTCTTAGCAGGGACAGGAGCTCTGAGCAGGGACAGGAGCTCTGAGCAGGGACAGGAGCTCTGAACAGGGACAGGAGCCCTGAACAGCTGGGACAGGAGCTCTGAACAGGGACAGGAGCTCTGAGCAGGGACAGGAGCCCTGAGCAGGGACAGGAGCCCTGAGCAGGGACAGGAGCTCTGAGCAGGTACAGGAGCTCTGAGCAGGGACAGGAGCTCTGAACAGGGACAGGAGCTCTGAACAGCAGTGACAGGAGCTCTGAACAGGGACAGGAGCTCTGAACAGCAGGGACAGGAGCTCTGAGCAGCAGGGACAGGAGCTCTGAGCAGGGACAGGAGCCCTGAGCAGGGACAGGAGCTCTGAGCAGGGACAGGAGCTCTGAACAGGGACAGGAGCTCTGAACAGCAGGGACAGGAGCTCTGAACAGGGACAGGAGCTCTGAGCAGGGACAGGAGCTCTGAACAGGGACAGGAGCTCTGAGCAGGGACAGGAGCTCTGAGCAGGGACAGGAGCTCTGAGCAGGGACAGGAGCTCTGAGCAGGGACAGGAGCTCTGAGCAGGGACAGGAGCTCTGAACAGGGACAGGAGCTCTGAACAGCAGGGACAGGAGCTCTGAGCAGGGACAGGAGCTCTGAGCAGGGACAGGAGCCCTGAACAGCAGGGACAGGAGCTCTGAGCAGGGACAGGAGCTCTGAGCAGCAGGGACAGGAGCTCTGAACAGCAGGGACAGGAGCTCTGAGCAGGGACAGGAGCTCTCAGCAGGGACAGGAGCTCTGAACAGGGACAGGAGCTCTGAGCAGGGACAGGAGCTCTGAGCAGGGACAGGAGCTCTGAGCAGGCACAGGAGCCCTGAACAGGGACAGGAGCTCTGAGCAGGGAGAGGAGCCCTGAACAGCAGGGACAGGAGCTCTGAGCAGCAGGGACAGGAGCTCTGAGCAGCAGGGACAGGAGCTCTGAGCAGGGACAGGAGCTCTGAACAGGGACAGGAGCTCTGAGCAGGGACAGGAGCTCTGAACAGGGACAGGAGCTCTGAACAGGGACAGGAGCCCTGAGCAGGGAGAGGAGCCCTGAACAGCAGGGACAGGAGCTCTGAGCAGGGACAGGAGCTCTGAGCAGGGACAGGAGCTCTGAGCAGGGACAGGAGCTCTGAGCAGGGAGAGGAGCCCTGAACAGCAGGGACAGGAGCTCTGAGCAGGGACAGGAGCTCTGAGCAGGGACAGGAGCTCTGAGCAGCAGGGACAGGAGCTCTGAGCAGGGACAGGAGCCCTGAGCAGGGACAGGAGCTCTGAGCAGGGACAGGAGCTCTGAGCAGGGAGAGGAGCTCTGAACAGGGACAGGAGCTCTGAGCAGGGAGAGGAGCTCTGAACAGGGACAGGAGCTCTGAGCAGGGACAGGAGCTCTGAACAGGGACAGGAGCTCTGAACAGGGACAGGAGCTCTGAGCAGGGAGAGGAGCCCTGAACAGCAGGGACAGGAGCTCTGAGCAGGGACAGGAGCTCTGAGCAGGGACAGGAGCTCTGAGCAGCAGGGACAGGAGCTCTGAGCAGGGACAGGAGCTCTGAACAGCAGGGACAGGAGCTCTGAGCAGGGACAGGAGCCCTGAGCAGGGACAGGAGCTCTGAGCAGGGACAGGAGCTCTGAGCAGCAGGGACAGGAGCTCTGAACAGGGACAGGAGCCCTGAACAGCAGGGACAGGAGCTCTGAGCAGGGACAGGAGCTCTGAACAGGGACAGGAGCTCTGAGCAGGGACAGGAGCTCTGAGCAGGGACAGGAGCTCTGAACAGCAGGGACAGGAGCTCTGAGCAGGGACAGGAGCTCTGAACAGGGACAGGAGCTCTGAGCAGGGACAGGAGCTCTGAGCAGGGACAGGAGCTCTGAGCAGGGACAGGAGCTCTGAACAGCAGGGACAGGAGCCCTGAGCAGGGACAGGAGCTCTGAGCAGGGACAGGAGCTCTGAGCAGGGACAGGAGCTCTGAGCAGCAGGGACAGGAGCTCTGAGCAGGGACAGGAGCTCTGAACAGGGACAGGAGCTCTGAGCAGGGACAGGAGCTCTGAGCAGGGACAGGAGCTCTGAACAGCAGGGACAGGAGCTCTGAACAGCAGGGACAGGAGCTCTGAGCAGGGACAGGAGCTCTGAGCAGGGACAGGAGCTCTGAGCAGGGACAGGAGCTCTGAGCAGCAGGGACAGGAGCTCTGAGCAGGGACAGGAGCTCTGAACAGGGACAGGAGCCCTGAACAGCAGGGACAGGAGCTCTGAGCAGGGACAGGAACTCTGAACAGGGACAGGAGCTCTGAACAGCAGGGACAGGAGCTCTGAACAGCAGGGACAGGAGCTCTGAGCAGGGACAGGAGCTCTGAGCAGGGACAGGAGCTCTGAACAGGGACAGGAGCTCTGAACAGCAGGGACAGGAGCTCTGAGCAGCAGGGACAGGAGCTCTGAGCAGGGACAGGAGCTCTGAGCAGGGACAGGAGCTCTGAGCAGGGACAGGAGCTCTGAACAGCAGGGACAGGAGACCTGAACAGCAGGGACAGGAGCTCTGAGCAGGGACAGGAGCTCTGAGCAGCAGGGACAGGAGCTCTGAGCAGGGACAGGAGCCCTGAGCAGGGACAGGAGCTCTGAGCAGGGACAGGAGCTCTGAGCAGGGACAGGAGCTCTGAACAGGGACAGGAGCTCTGAACAGCAGGGACAGGAGCTCTGAGCAGGGACAGGAACTCTGAACAGGGACAGGAGCTCTGAACAGCAGGGACAGGAGCTCTGAGCAGGGACAGGAGCCCTGAACAGGGACAGGAGCTCTGAGCAGGGACAGGAGCTCTGAGCAGGGACAGGAGCTCTGAACAGGGACAGGAGCTCTGAGCAGCAGGGACAGGAGCTCTGAACAGGGACAGGAGCTCTGAGCAGGGACAAGAGCTCTGAGCAGGGACAGGAGCCCTGAGCAGGGACAGGAGCTCTGAGCAGCAGGGACAGGAGCTCTGAACAGCAGGGACAGGAGCTCTGAGCAGGGACAGGAGCTCTGAGCAGGGACAGGAGCTCTGAGCAGGGACAGGAGCCCTGAACAGGGACAGGAGCCCTGAGCAGGGACAGGAGCTCTGAGCAGGGACAGGAGCTCTGAACAGCAGGGACAGGAGCTCTGAACAGGGACAGGAGCTCTGAGCAGGGACAGGAGCTCTGAACAGCAGGGACAGGAGCTCTGAGCAGCAGGGACAGGAGCTCTGAGCAGGGACAGGAGCTCTGAACAGCAGGGACAGGAGCTCTGAACAGGGACAGGAGCTTTGAACAGCAGGGACAGGAGCTCTGAACAGGGACAGGAGCTCTGAGCAGGGACAGGAGCTCTGAACAGGGACAGGAGCTCTGAACAGGGACAGGAGCTCTGAACAGCAGGGACAGGAGCTCTGAGCAGGGACAGGAGCTCTGAGCAGGGACAGGAGCTCTGAGCAGGGACAGGAGCTCTGAGCAGGGACAGGAGCTCTGAACAGCAGGGACAGGAGCTCTGAGCAGGGACAGGAGCTCTGAGCAGGGACAGGAGCTCTGAGCAGGGACAGGAGCTCTGAGCAGGGACAGGAGCTCTGAGCAGGGGCTGGAGCTCTGAGCAGGGACAGGAGCCCTGAACAGCAGGGACAGGAGCTCTGAGCAGGGACAGGAGCTCTGAGCAGGGACAGGAGCTCTGAGCAGGGACAGGAGCTCTGAGCAGGGACAGGAGCTCTGAGCAGCAGGGACAGGAGCTCTGAACAGGGACAGGAGCTCTGAACAGCAGGGACAGGAGCTCTGAGCAGGGACAGGAGCTCTGAACAGCAGGGACAGGAGCTCTGAACAGGGACAGGAGCTCTGAGCAGGGACAGGAGCTCTGAGCAGGGACAGGAGCCCTGAGCAGGGACAGGAGCTCTGAGCTGGGACAGGAGCTCTGAGCAGGGACAGGAGCTCTGAGCAGGGACAGGAGCCCTGAACAGCAGGGACAGGAGCTCTGAGCAGGGACAGGAGCTCTGAGCAGGGACAGGAGCCCTGAACAGCAGGGACAGGAGCTCTGAACAGGGACAGGAGCCCTGAACAGGGACAGGAGCTCTGAACAGGGACAGGAGCTCTGAGCAGGGACAGGAGCTCTGAGCAGGGACAGGAGCTCTGAGCAGGGACAGGAGCCCTGAACAGCAGGGACAGGAGCTCTGAGCAGGGACAGGAGCTCTGAGCTGGGACAGGAGCTCTGAGCAGGGACAGGAGCTCTGAACAGCAGGGACAGGAGCTCTGAGCAGGGAGAGGAGCTCTGAGCAGCAGGGACAGGAGCTCTGAGCAGCAGGGACAGGAGCCCTGAACAGGGACAGGAGCTCTGAGCAGGGACAGGAGCCCTGAACAGCAGGGACAGGAGCTCTGAGCAGGGACAGGAGCCCTGAACAGCAGGGACAGGAGCTCTGAGCAGGGACAGGAGCTCTGAGCAGGGACAGGAGCTCTGAACAGGGACAGGAGCTCTGAGCAGGGACAGGAGCTCTGAACAGCAGGGACAGGAGCTCTGAGCAGCAGGGACAGGAGCTCTGAGCAGGGACAGGAGCCCTGAACAGGGACAGGAGCCCTGAACAGCAGGGACAGGTGAGACAGAGTATCCATCCTGAACTAGGTAAAGTGTCTAGGAGAGGTGAAGGGTCTGTGGAGCTAAAGCTGAAGGAGAGGCCGCGTTCCAGAGACAGCGAGGAGACAGAGAAAGAAAAACAGAAAACCGCGAGGTCAATCTGCCCCCGACCTAGGAATTCCTTCGATAAAGAAGAATTAGTGCTAAATGTCGCGTGGAATGAATATGTATGAACTTAATTTGAAACTGTATGCATATGCATTTGGAAGGGGGGATAAAAAGGGGACTCGGAGTCTCCAGGGGTACGCATGCCCTTTTGGGGAGTCTTGCGTCCGGCGCGCGTCGTAATAAAGCATACCGGGCTTTACAACTTTTACAAGTTGTGAGGTTTCTTCTTTTCTCCGCAAAACATTTTGGCGAGCCAGGCAGGAGTTCTCTTGCCCCGTGGGGCAGGGGGGATAGACGGACCTCCATGGCGCCCCCCAGGATTTTTTCCTGGTGGGGCTCCGCTTGTCTCAACTTGCCACCTGCGAGGACAGACAACGACCTGCTGGCCTGCGGAGGAGAATACGGTATGTACTATGGGGCCCCAGGGGGGGGAGGAAGGAGAGAAAGGGAGTAAATCACCCAGAGACGTCTGGATTCATGGGTTCAGCTGATAGAGCAGCTGTATTAGAGACGGGGTTCAGCTGATAGAGCAGCTGTATTAGAGGCCGAGTTCGTCGTTCTGATAGAGCAGACCGCTAGCGGCTTTGGGGGTAAGCCGGGTGAACCCGTGTATGTGTGTATTGAGGATTCATAGTTCTGATAGAGCAGAACTGGTGAGCCCGTGTGTTTTGTTTGTGTGTGTGTGTGATGTCCGGACACTGTGTTGCTGTATGGTTAATGTGTGTGGCCAGTGCACTGTGTTTGTGATCATGCAGGTGATATGTGTATGGTGTATAAAAGAGAGTAAATCTACAGTGCCCTACAGTGCGGGGGGTCAGTACTCCCCATGTTTGAAGCAGCCAAGTGAGGCCAGAGGCGCCGGCTGCACCAGGCTGCGGGGGCAGGGAGAGAAGTGCCCTGCGGAGAAGCGAGTGGAGGAATGTCAGTGATGGTATTTATCGTGTTTGAATGTAGTGATTTGTGTAGATTTGGTACATTTTAACCGTGAGTATGAGCTCAGAGAGTTCCTTTGCCTTGGATGTTTGGACTTGATCTCTAGACTGTGTGCTGTTATTTTGATTGTGTCCAGGAAAAATTGATTTGAGTAAATGCCGAATTATGGTGTGCTGTGTTGTGTTGAGAAAGGTGAGCACTTTGAGAAATAAGCCCTTTCCCAGTGATTTTGTGTGGTGATTTTTTCCGCTGCATTGTGGTAATTTGATTCTCAGATTGTATAGTGGTGTTTGTGGAGATTTTAAGATTTTGTTGCAACAAGAGTAGCATTTTACATAGGAGAGCTATAGTACGGTGATTTATGTTTAACTTCGATAAAGTGAGTTAAAGGAATTCCAAGAATTCTCCCCCTCTCAGCAATTCAAGCCTTGGCTCTAGTGAATTTGAGATAAGGGGGAGGGGGGGGAGTGAGTGCGTGTGTCTGTGTCTGCAGGTATATCAGAGTTTGGGCTGTGAGTAGCACAGCCTTTTTGCAAAGCAGCAAAACAAGTGTAAGTAGACACAGTGCTTAATTAGATTGTGCAAGAAGAGAACTGGAAAAGACTGATATTTTGTAAAACAGAGTTTATATAGAAGAGGTGAATGAGATGAATTAGTTAATGAGACTTATGAGATTTATGAGACTTCAGTTGGTACTGCAGTAAGTCTTTACTGGAAACAATCTGCTGTAAAGATTTAAAGTTCTCTGTAACAAACAGAATAGCCAGCCTTTGTGGGCAATTTTGGGGAGCCTTTGGTACATCAAGAGGCTGGCACGCTGTGTGAGGTGACAGTGGCTGTGCCCTGGGCACAGGGACAGCTCTGGCTGCCCTGTCTCCCCAGGGAACACGGGAATGGCCTGTGGGCAAGAGCTGGATGTGCAGGTATTATTGCAGTGCGGTGTTTATGAGAAACACAGGTATTGCTGTTTTGCTGTTCCAATAAGTGTCAGGGTACACGCCCCGAGTGTAAATTAAAGGTTTCTGGTCAAGCGGATTCAGAACCTAAGGTCTTAGAGCTTGTGTGTGGGAATCACATCTGATACCTGCCACCTGGAGCTGTGTGTATAGGAGGAAAACTGAGAAACTACTGTGAAGGTCTGTAAAAAGGTTTGAATGGAAGCGGGATAAGGCAAGGAGAAATAAATAATGAGAACTGACCAGAGCAAACAGGTTCCTAAATTAGCCCCTTTTGGGAGGGGCTCGCTGGGAGGAGGTTGCCAGTAAGAGCAGCTCAGAAAATAAAAAGATTTATAGTGCTTCATTGCTGTTAGTACTGTTTTATAATAGGAAGATAAATAGGATAGTTTTTGTATGCTGAAATGTCTTTTGTTTTAAGAAATCACCCAGAATGACAAAGAGACTGTGAGATCAGACCGCTCTCTGGTCTTGACCCCTGAAAAGGAAAACAAGGCAAAGAGAAAGCAAATCAAACATGTTGTTCAGCATGCAGCATAAGATAGCAACGTATGAAATCAGGCAAGGATTATCACGCTGAAATGCGAAGCAATCACAGTTCGCAAAATGAGTACATATGATTTGTAAAGGCTTCCTCCCAAGGTAAGGGAGGAGGGGTAAAGGTAACCTTCCCAAAAGGGAAGAATTTTTGTCAGCACAAGGGTTATGTGTTCAGTTTTAAATAAAGCTTTAGTACCTGTGGAGAATGTTTATGTTGTAGTGTGGGGAATGAACAACTGGCCAGTCTGAGAAGGCATAGTTTTGCAAACCTTTAAAGTAACATGTGTACTATGTGTACCTAAAAGCTTTTGTACAATTCGCTCAATTTGCTAAACATTCTCAAATGAGAAAGGTTACTCTGGAGGCAAATAATATAAAGATGTTAGGCTTAATATTAACAGACACTGAAATTAAGAAAGACATTAGTAAGGAGATATTAGAATAAGTAAATAAGTGTTTTCAAGGGTATGGGCCTCTGCTGCACCAGGGAGAGTGAAAGATGCTCCCCCATGGGATGCTCCCCCATCAAGCTTAATGAAAGAACACAACCAGTGAGAACTGAGTAGTACCCTCAAAAGGAAGGTAAGGAAGGAATCAGTCCAATAACTGGTAGTACTGGATTAAGGGCTGTCAATAAGATAACACAGAATTTGTACCCTGTGGTAGCAAATCCATAGACCTTACTAACTTGTTAAACACCTGAGCTAACCTGGTTCACTGTTTTAGGCCTAAGAGATGCCTTCTTTTGCCTCCCTATCCATGAAGCCAGCCAGAACATTTTTGCATTCAAACACAAGCTCACATAGTCCATGTGCCTGGAGGCTTCAAAATTCTCCACTCCGAGTGGAGAACAGCTTGCAAAGACCCAGAGTCCCAGGAAGCTCCACAAGAGGAAAGGAGGCTGTTGCAGTACATAGATGATCTTCTAGTAGCCACTCAGACGAGGGAAGCAAGAGAAGCCTGGACGGTAAGCCTTTTGAATTTCCTAGGACTCCAAGGATGCAGAGTCTCAAAGAAAAAGGCACAGGTAGTGAAACAGAAGGTAATCTACCTGGAGTAAGAAGTGAATGCTGAGCAGCAGACTTTAAGGCAGGGAAGCCCTATGCCAAACCCTGAACCTCAGACAACGAAAGAACTCCAAACCTTCTTAGGCATGGCAGAGTAGTGCCAGCTGTGCGTTCATAATTGTGGATTGTTCTCCAGACCCCTCTATGCTCTTATTGCCAATGGGAACTGAGATCTCCAGTGGACAAGAGACACCACACGGGCCTTTCGCCAGCTAGAGAGTCCCCTCATGTCGGCTCCAGCTTTGAAACTTCCAGGTGTGCACATGGAGCCATCTGGAAGGAGAGGGGACTGCTGACCTCACAGGGAAAGAAGAGACAATCCGGCTGCTGGAAGCAGTTCAGCTACCTGAAAAAGCATATTAAGGCACACCAGAGAGTGAGCTTAAAATTGGAGGAAAGAAATGAGCTGGCGGATGGAGAGGCAAAGAAAGCAGCAAAGGGTGAGGTACAGATTTTCCTCGAAGGTAAGCCATAATACAATAATACTAATCAAAAGAGACGTACAACTGCAAGGGGTGGGCTACCATTGAAAGAGAGCTAGTAATCCCCTCCCATTTTCGTGGTTACTAGTGAAGGAAGGGCACTAGAAAACACACTAGGGCCTAATTACTTAAAGCCTTTTATAGAGTGTGGCTCCTTTCTCAAAATGACCGAGGCTGCGAGTGATACAGAGTGCACTGGAATGAAGTGTTGACTTTGAAGTAGTAATCCCCACAGGCTTTCTAGAACACACATCTGATTGAAAGGACTGTTGTATCATTGTCAGGAATCTATATGCCACTATCACTCAGGTGAGCTGATAATGTGATCCTTGCCTCCAGACTAACCTCAAAATACCCCCGGGCCAAAACTTGGTCAGACTGGGAGAGGCCATGGGCCTGTATAGCAGTGGCAAATCAACTTTTCAGAACTCCCAAGGAAAGGGGGGTATCAGTATTTACTGGTATTAATAGATACATTTTCAGGGTGGCCAGAAACATTCCCCACAGAACTGTCAAAGCTCAAGAGGTGACCAGATCATTTTTACAAGAGATAATACCACGCTTCAGAGTTCCAGCCACAATATCCTCAGATAAAGAATCACCTTTCATTTCCAAAATAGTGCAACAGATTAGTAGCCATCTGGGCATAGATTAAGAACTTCACACCTCATACTGCCCCCAATCAAGCGGCCAGGGGGAGACAATGAATCATTTGATTAAGCAGCAAATCATAAGACTGGGGCAAGAAGCTCTTCCACTAGCACTATTGCAAATTCAAACTAAACCTTTTGAGCTAAAGGAATGCTGAATCCTTTTGGAATGCCTTATAGAAGACAATAGAATACAAGGAGAATGTCCAGAATGTCCACTTACATGGTGGCATTAAGCAAACAGCTCAGAGTAATTGAGAAACATGTGGCTGGAACTCGGAGCAGGGAGTTGGATAGCCTGGGGTTGATGTATATGTTAAGTCTCTTACAGAGAAGACTTCGGAACCACAGTGGGAGAGACCACTGCAAGTACCTCTCACCACCTTCACTGCAATCAAAATCAAGGAGCAGAATGCTGGATCCATCACTTTCGGGTGAAGAAGGCCCAGAAGCCCCTTCAGGAGTGACACCAGGAGACAATGAACTGAGACTAAAACTTATTCGGGCAAAATGAGTATATTGCGGTCGGGAGTAGCTCATACTTTAGTGTACAGAATTGTTTTGTATGGAATTATAACTGAAGTTTTAGAACTAGAGAGTACCTCTACCCAAAGCAATGCTGAATGGCCTTGGTCCCTGGCATTTAATCAGTATACTGGATCCATAGGAAAACCTTCTGAGATAAAGAAGGTTTATATTAAACGTATCTACTGTAGTAATCCACGAGAATCAAGTATGTGAGGAATAAGAATAGCAAGAACAGGAGCTGTGAACACTTCAAGGAATCTGAAGAGAAGAAATCAAAGTAAAGTGCTTAGTCATCAATAGGATGGCTTATGAGAGACCAGATGTAATTAGTGTCTGAACCTCCCCTGGTGTATATGAACACCAGGAAGTCTGTGATGCTACATTTCAGAACAAACATCTGTCTCAAGTATGACCTAAACCTCTGTAAGATACACTTGTGAAGTGTGTCTGAATTTGTAGTAGGAGCCCAGCACATCCCTCTGGCAGGGAGGGATGATCATGGACAGAAAGCAGTTCCTGTTCCCCATAACAAACATCTAACTGGCATATTAGGGACAAGATTAGGAGTTTTAAATAGAATTGATTCAGAAGTACTGATGAATAAACTGGCTGCTGCAGCAGGTAGCCTAACAAAATTGAAGCAGCCTTTATAGTAATCTCTACTGGCATTAGGAACTAGCCAGTGACAGATTTCAAAAGTACTGCCAAAGTAAAGAAGAATGAACAGGCCGGGGACCAAGACCACAAATTGATAGTAGAAGCACTTAGTATAGTTCAAGATAATGTGTCTTTAGCTTTCAGTTGTATACAAGCACAGTTATGGATACAAGCAACAGCAGCTCTGATCATATAGGAAAGGGGTGAAGGTAATTTTCCAGCTGAAATTCAGAAAATTGAATGGGATAATGCAATTGATTTTGAAAGGAAGTTTTAATCCTGGTGGATTATGGCGAATTTCACCTATGATCCTGTTTCTAATGTGGCCACTGCCTTTGTGCTTACCATATGTAATGCCACTGTTTATGTTATCCATCCCATCATTGCCCTAAGATTAAACCATGAAGAAACAACACTCTATCCTTCAGAACATAGAGTGTGGGCACAAAAAGATGAATGAAAAGTGGCAGGTAGTAAACTTAGAATCCTGCATCACTAGAGAACAAATGGGATTCATTTGTGAAAGCAATACTGCTAATGCCCAGGATGTGTTTGGACACTGAACAGAGTATTTGTCACTTTGAAATTCATCCAGTCACTGACCAGAAAACTGTGCTCGTATATACTGGAAAAGGGCGTATGTTTGAGAACTGCTTGTGCTGCTGTACAAATTGATAGCAATGATGTTATTCTGTCTAGTGGAAACCATTCTAATCTCTGTATTTGTATTTGTAATTTTGCTAAGATTATTGGGTGTGGTTTTTCGTATTTGGTACCAGTAACATCCCACCAGCTGATTACAGCCAATTACACAATGTATCACAGACTACCACCTACCCCTATCGGGGCGAACCTTACATTGGTAAAACAATTAATTAAGCACCAAGACCTATTAGAAGTCTTGAAAGAAATCCGAGAAAGTGGAAAGAAAACCTTAATTACTGTCCAACATGGTACAAAAGAAATAACCAGAGTTCTACAAAGAATAAAATACGGATAATCACTGGTGAGATGTGATCTTTGGGTGATCACCAACTGCAAATGGAACCTTTGATAAGTTGTGCCACCCTATTCTAGTTTTACTAATATTAGTTGGGATAAGCTTAGGATTATCTATTACATTGTTAATTTGGAACTGGAGAATGCTACAACGAATAGCTGTACTAACCTCTTAGTCGAATGTACATGGTAAAGCGCTAAAAGACACTTATTGTCGTGGAAATTTTCCTTAAGTAAAAGAATTTACTTATTTCCTAGGAAAGGGGGGAATGAGACAGAGTAGGTGAAGTGTCTGGGAGAGGTGAAGGGTCTGTGGAGCTAAAGCTGAAGGAGAGGCCGCGTTCCAGAGACAGCAAGGAGACAGAGAAAGAAAAACAGAAAAACCACGAGGTCAATCTGCCCCCGACTTAGGAATTCCTTCGATAAAGAAGAATTAGTGCTAAATGTCATGTGGAATGAATATGTATGAACTTAATTTGAAACTGTATGCATATGCATTTGGAAGGGGGGATAAAAAGGGGACTCGGAGTCTCCAGGGGCACGCATGCCCTTTTGGGGAGTCTTGCGTCCGGCGCGCGTCGTAATAAAGCATACCGGGCTTTACAACTTTTACAAGTTGTGAGGTTTCTTCTTTTCTCCGCAAAACAGTCCCAAGGAAAAAGCGGTGCAGTCTGGCATGTTGTGGCACTTTTGAGGACCCCTAGGGATGCCTTTCACAGCTGCAGTGTGCCTGGAGCTCAGGGCTTCCCAGTTTAAAAAACCCAAACCCTAGCCCTAACTGGAGGCACGTAATGTAGCCTAAGGTTAGGGATGGTCAAAAGGAAAAAGTGGTGAAGGCAGGAATGTTGTGGCAGTTCTGCGAACTCCTTGGGATGCCTTTCGCAGCTACAGTGTTCCTCGAGCTCAGGGCTTTCTAGTTCAAAAATCCTAACCCTAGGCGTAACCCTAACCCTAACCCTAGGCAGGTAAATCAGCTTAGGGTTAGGGATGGTGTCGAGAAAAAAGCAGTGGAGGCAGCCACATTGTGGAACTTTTGCAAACCCCTTGGGATGCCTTTCAAAGCTGCAGTGTGCCTGAAGCTCAGGGCTTCCTGGTTTAAAAAACCTTCACCCTAGGCCTAACCCTAACCCTGGGAAGGTAAATCAGTTTAGGGTTAGGGATGTTGCCAGGGAAAAAGCGGTGGAGGCTGGCATGTGTGGAACTCTTGCACTCCCCTAGGGATGCCTTTCGCTGGTGCAGTGTGCCTGGATCTCAGGGCTTCCAGGTTTAAAAAGCCCTGACCCTAGCCCTAACTGGCAGCAAGTACTTTCGGCTAGGATTAGGGATGGTCCCAAGGAAAAAGCGGTGAACGCAGGGATGTTGTGGCACTTTTGCGCGCCCCTTGGGATGCTTTCAACAACTGCAGTGTTCCTGGAGCTCAGGGATTCCTGGTTTAAAAAACCTTCACCCTAGCCTTAAATAGAGGCATGTAAATCAGCCTAGGGTTCGGGATGGACCCAAGGAAAAACTCGTGAAAGAAACCAAGTTGTGGCTCTTTTGCAAAATCCTTGGGATGCCTTTTTCAGCTGCAGTGTGCCTGGTGCTCAGGGCTTCCAGGTTTAAAAAACCCTGACCCAAGCCCTAACTGGAGGCATGGAAATCAGCCGGGGGTGAGGGATGGTCCCAAGGAAAAAGTGGTGGAGGCAGCCAAGTTGTGGTATTTCTGCGCTCCCCTTGGGATGCCTTTTGCAGCTGCAGTGTGCCTGGAGCTCAGGGCTTCCAGGTTTAAAAAACCCTTTCACTTCGTGTAACCCTCTACACTGACAGGTAAATCAAACTAGGGTTAGAGATGGCCTGTCATGGTTTGGGCCCAGCACAGAGCCAGTGCCCCCATGAGAATACCCTCTCCCTGGTGTCTGCTGTGAGATGTGACCAGGAATAAGCAAAGCAGGCTCCAGCTTAGAAATAAAGAAAACTTCATTACCTAAACTTCAAGAAAATAGGAAAAAACTATAAAGGAAAAAAATTGAAAACCTTACAAAAAGCACTTTCCTCCTCCCCACCACCAAAATCTCCCAATCTGATACATTCCCCCAAATCACCAACTGCCCAGCCTGGCACCACCCTTTAGAATACTCAAACTTCAGTCCATGAAGAGGAGAGGAGTCCTTCTTGCACCATAGGCTTCCCCTGGAAACACGCTGAAACCTCGTGTGCTTCCATGTCACTCAGCATCGCCCGGAAAGTCCTTTTGCCGCTTGTGACATCTTCCTTCCATGCCCAGTGCTCTCACCACTGTGCATGGACCAGAGCTGCTTCTAGGGCTGTCTTTTAAGGATGCCTTGTCTCACTCCAAAAAAGGCACAGTCTCGGCTTTGGGACATCTGTCCCACCCCCATTTTTTCCCACCCCCTGGGGCCGAGGGGTCCCCACAATGAACCCTCCTGGTTCTGAGGCACTGCCTCCCCCTAAATGCAGTCTCTGTGTCACAGGAATAAAACTGGTTCAGTCTATGGCCACACAAGAAAAGTCCAGCCAAACGGCCACTCCGTCATCTCTCCCCCCACTCAGCCAGTCTTCTCCACTTCCCTCAGGCCAGGTCCTTGTTATCTCATCTCTTATCTCTCTTCTTATTCAGCCACGAGGAGGATCAGCATTTTTGCGAGGTCCCAATCATGAAAGAAAGGGGTTAAAAATTTCAGTCTCTGCCTGTCCCAGAGCTCCGGCACTCCCACACTCGCTGCTGCTCCAGCCAGGCACCTTCTCGCTGCACTCCCCCCCTTCTCCTCCTGGGCCGCCTGCTATCACATTCCGTCGTCACTGGCTCTCCCTCTCTCTCTCTCCTGGAAGGACTGAGGCAAAAGGGGGGGGGGGGCTGCCCGATGTCTTCTGGGGCTTCTCCACCCTTCCATCCTCAAGGGCCTCCTCACCCCCCATCTCTGTCCAGGCCCAGGCCTACCACATGGCTGCTCCTCCCCCGCCCAGCAGCAGAAGCAGCTGGACGAGGGAGGGCCATCTGACCTCTTTCCCTCGAAGTCCCAAGAGAGCCTCCCAGGGCCGAAGCTCTGGTTTTTAACCCGTGTGTGTTCTCGGAAGTGTGTCCAAACCCCACTGGCTACACCAGGTACCAATATCAAAATACGAGCACCCATTGGTTTGACCACAGCATCCCAGAATTCCCACTTCTTCCTGGTCAAACCACCACATGGCCCTAAGAATAAAACAGTTGCAGTAGCCATTTTGTGCCACTTTTGCACTCCCCTTGGGATGCCATTCGCAGCAGCAGTATTCTTTGAGATCAGGGCTTCCTGGTTTAAAAAACCCTGACCATAGTCTAACCCTAAACCAGGAAGGTAAATCAGCTAAGAATTAGGGATGGTCCCCAGGAAAAACCCGTGAAAGAAACCAAGTTGTGGCTCTTTTGCACACCCCTTGGGATGCCTTTCGCAGCTGTATTGTGCCTGGTGCTCAGGGCTTCCTGGTTTAAAATACCCTGACCCTAGCCCTAACTGGAGGCATGGAAATCAGCCTGGGGTTAGGGATGGTCCCAAGGAAGGTCCCAAGGGCTTCCTGGTTTTAAAAACCTTAACCCCAGGCGTAACTCTAACCCTAACCCTAACCCCAGGCAGGTAAATCAGGCTAGGGTTTGGGACAGTGCCAAGAAAAAAGTGATGGAGGCAAGCAAGTTGTGGCACTTTTGGCTCCCCTTGGGATGCCTTTCACAGCTGCAGTGTGCCTGGAGCTCAGGGCTTCCTGGTTTAAAAAACCTTGACCCTCGGCGCAACCCTAACCCTTACCATAGGTAGGTAAATCAGACAAGGGTTCGGGATGGTCCCAAGGAAAAAGCGGTAGAGGAAGGCATGTTGTGGCACTTTTGCGCTCCCCGTGGATGCCTTTCACTGCTGCAGTGTGCCTGGAACTCAGGGCTTCCTGGTTTAAAAAATCTTAACCCTAGACCTAACTGGAGGCATTTAGATCAGCCTAGGGTTAGGGATGGTCTCAAAGAAAAAGCGGTGGAGGCAGGAATGTTGTGGATCTTTTGCGCTCCCCTTGGAATGACTTTCTCAGCGGCAGTGTGCCTAGAGCTCAGGGCTTCCTGGTTTAAAAAACCCTGACCCTAGGCCTAACCCCAACTCTAGGCAGGTAAGTCAGCCAAGAGTTAAAGATGGTACCATGGAAAAAGCGGTGGAGGCAGCCATGTTGTTGAACTTCTGCGCTCCCCTTGGGATGCCTTTCACAGCTTCATTGTGCCTGGAGCTTAGGCCATCCTTTTTAAAAAACCCTGACCCTTGGCCTAACCTTAACCTCAGCCCTAGGATGCTAAATCAGCCCAGGGTTAGGGATAGTCCCAAGGAAAAAGCGGGGGAGGAAACCATGTTGCTGCACTTTTGCGCGCCCCTTGGGATGCCTTTCGCTGTGGCAGTGTTCATAGAGCTCAGAGCCTCCTGGTTTAAAAAACCCTCACCGTAGCCCAAACTGGTGGCATGTTATTTAGCCTTGGGTTAGGGATGGTCCCAAAGAAAAAGCGGTGGTAGCAGGAAGGTTGTGGCTCTTTTGCGCTCCCCATGGGATGCCTTTCACCACTGCAGCATGCCTGGAACTCAGGGCTTCCCAGTTTAAAAAATCCCTGACCCTAGCCCTAACTGGAGGCAGGTAAATAAACCTAGGGTTAGGGCTGGTCCCAAGGAAAAAGTGGTGGAGGCAGCCATGTTGTGGCACTTTTGCACTTCCCTTGGGATGCCTTTCGCAGCAGCAGTGTTCCTGGAGCTCTGGGCTTCCTAGTTTAAACAAGCCTTGCCCTAGGCCTTGCCCTTACCCACACCTAAGGCAGGTAAATAGGCCTAGTTTTAGGCATGGTCCCAAAAAAAACATGGTGTAGGCAGCCATGTTGGGGCACTTTTGCGCTCTCCTTGGGATGCCTTGCGCAGCTGCCGTGTGCCTCGTGCTCAGGACTTCCTGGTTTAAAAAACCCTAACCCTAGGCACAACGGTAAGCCTGACCCTCGGCGGGTAAATCAGACTAGGGTTCGGGATGGTTCCAAGGAAAAAGCGGTGGAGCAAACTATGTTGTGGCTGTTTTGCGCTCCCCTTGGGATGCCTTTCTCAGCTGCAGTGTGCTGGGAGCTAACAGCTTCCTGGGTTAAAAAACCTTGACCCTAGACCTAACTGGGGGCATTAAGATCAGCCTAGGGTTAGGGATGGTCCCAAGGGAAAAGCAGTGGAGGCAGCCATGTTGTGGCACTTTTTCGCTCTCCTTGGGATGCCTTTTGCAGCTGCAGTGGGCCTGGAGCTCAGGGCTTCGTGGTGTTGAAAACCCTGACCCTAACCCTAATTGAAGGGAGTTAAATCAGCCGAGTATTAAAGATAGTCCCAAGGAAAAAGCGGTGGAGGCAGCCATGTTGTTGAACTTCTGCGCTTCCCTTGGGATGTCTTTCGCAGCTGCAGTGCGCCTGGAGTTCAGGGCTTCCTGGTTTAAAAAACCCTAACCCTACCCCAAACTTGAGGCATGTAAATCAGCCTAGATTTAGGGATGGTGCCAAGGAAAAAGAGGTAGAATGAGGCATGTTGAGGAACTTTTGCGCTCCCCTTGGGATGCCTTTTGCAGTTGCAGTGTGCCTGGAGTTCAGGGCTTCTTGGTTTAAAAACCCTGACCCTGGCACTAAGTGGAGGCAGGTAAATCAGTCTAGGGTTTAGGATGTTCCTAAGGAAAAAGCGGTGGAGGCAGCCAAGTTGCGGAACTTTTGCACTCCTCTTGGGATGCATTTCGCAGCAGTAGTGTGCCTGGAACTCCGAGCTTCCTGGTTGAAAAAACCTTAACCCTAGGCCTAACCATGACCCTAACCCTAGGCAGGAATATCAGCCTAGGGTTCGGGATGGTCCCAAAGAAAAAGTGGTGGAGGCAGGAATGTTGGGGCACTTTTGCACTCCCCTTGGGATGCCTTTCGCAGCTGCAGTGAGCCTGGATCTTAGGGCTTCTTGATTTAAAAACCCTGACCCTAGGCCTAACCCTAAACCTTGGCAGGTAAATCAGCTCAGGGTTAGGGATGGTCCCAAGGAAAAAGTGGTTGAGGCAGGCAATTTGTGGCACTTTTGCACTCCCCTTAGGATGCCTTTCACAGCTGCAGTGTGCCTGGAGCTGTGGCTTCCTGGTTTAAAAAACCCTGAGCCTAGCCCTAACTGGAGGCGGGTAAATCAGCCTAGGGGTAGGGATGGTCCCATGGAATAGCTTTGAAAGCAGCAATGTTGTGGCACTTCTGCGCTCCTATTGGGATGCCTTGTGCAGCTGCAGTGTGCCTTGAGCTCAGGGCTCCTTGTTTAAAAACCTTAACCCTAGGCCTCACCCTAACCCTTCGCATGTACATCCACCATGGGTTCAGGATGGTCCCAAGGAAAAAGCGTTGGAGGCAGCAAAGTTGTGGAACTTTTGTGCTCCCCTTGGAATGCCTTTCACAGCTGCAGTGTGCCTGGAGCTAAGACCTTCCTATTTTGAAAAACCTTAATCCTAGGGGTAACCCGAATCCTAACTCTAGGCAGGTAAATCAGCCTACAGTTCAGGATGGTGTTTTGCGGAGAAAATAAGAAACCTCGCAACTTTATAAAAGTTGCAAAGCCCGGTATTCTTGTATTACGACGCGCGTCGGACGCATGCAGAGCAAATCCTCCTCAAAAGGCATGCGTACTCCTGAAGACCTCAGGTCTCCATTTATCCTCATTCCAAATGCATATTCATGTAGTTTCACAATAGGTTCATACATATTCATTCTGCGTGACATTTATAGCCAGTTCTTCTTTGTCAAAGGAATTCCTAGATCAGGGGCTAAATTGACCTTGTGGTTGTTTCTGTTTTTCTTTCTCTGTCTCTGGCATGAGAGTTTTTCCTTCAGCTTTGGCCTCACAGGCTTTTCACCTCTCCTAGACATTTCTCCTAATTTTGAATGGATCTCTAGTCTGTCTCATTCCCCCCTTTCCTGGGAAATAAGTAATTCTTTTACTTAATGAAAACCCTCACGACAATAAGTGTGTCTTGATGCTTCACCATGTCCGTTTGACAAAGAGGTTAGTGCAGCTATTCATTGTAGTATTCTCCAGTTCCAAATTAACAATATAATAGATAATCCGAAGCTTATCCCAACTAATATTAGCAAAACTACAATAGGGTGGAACAACTTATTAAAGATTCCATTTGCAGTTGGTGACCACCCAAAGATCACATCCTACCAGTGATGATCTTCATTTTGTTTTTTTCTTTGTAGAACTCTGGTTATCTCTTTTGTATCATGTTGGACAGTAATTAAGGTTTTCTTTCTACTTTCTTGGATTTCCTTCAAGATTTCCAATAGGTCTTGGTGCTTAATTAATTGTTTTACCAATGTAAGGTCCATCCCAATAGGGGTAGGTGATAATCTGAGTTACATTGTGTAATTGATTTTAACCTGCTGGTGGGATGTCACTGGGGCTGAGTACAAAAAATCACACCCGATAATCTTAACAAAATTACAAATACAGAAATTAGAATGATTTCTACTACACAGAATAACATCATTGCTATCAATTTGTACATCAGCACAAGCAGTTCTCAAGCATACACATCCTTTTCCAGTATATACGAGCACAGTTTTCTGGTCAGTGACTGGATGAATTTCAAAGTGGCAAATACCCTGTTCAGTGCCCAAACACATCCTGGGCATTAGCAGTATTGCTTTCACAAATGAATCTCATTTGTTCTCTAGTAATGCAGGATTCTAAGTTTACTGTCTGCCACTTTTCATTCATCTTTTCATGCCCACACTCGATGTTCTGAAGGACAGAGTATTGTTTTTTCATGGTTTAATCCTAGGGCAATGATGGGATGGATAACATAAACAGTGGCATTACATATGGTAAGCACAAAGGCAGTTGCCACATTAGGAACAGGATCATAGGTGAAATTTACCATAGTCCACTAGGATTGAAACTTCTTTTCAAAATCAATTGCATTATTCTAGACAACTTTCGGAATTTCAGCTGGAAAATTACCTTCACCCCTTTCCCATATGATCAGAGCTGCTGTTGCTTGCATCTATAACTGTGCTTGTAACAAGTGAAATCTAAAGACACATTATCTTGAACTGTACTAAGTGTTTCTACTATTAACTTGTGGTCATGGTCCCTGGCCTTTTCTCACTTTGGCAGTACTTTTGAAATCTGCCCCTGGCTAGTTCTTAATGCCAGTAGAGATTACAATAAAGGCTGCTTCAATTTTGTTAGGCTACTGGCTGCAGTGGCCAGTTTATTAATCCGTATTTCTGAATCAATTCAATTTAAAACTCCTAATCTTGCCCCTAATATGCCAGTTAGATCCTTTCTTGTTCTGCTCCTGAGATAGGCCACTTTTTGTGACCATGTTGTCCAGCCCTCAAAGGAAGTTTTTAGGAAGGAGGAGCAGGCTGGTTGGATTTTTGAGATGTTAATTTGCATTATCAACTCCACACGTTTGAGAGACCATTCTGGATTGAATAATAGCTGTTGTTCACTCACATTCTTTACTACATAGAGGCCTATTTAATGCACTTTAGGTTCAAGTTTGGGTTGAGTCTGAACTAGTATGGGGTGTATAAGGCCCCGCTGTGATAAAAAGTGCAGTGTCCACTTTGAATTCAAATGAAAGTCTGACAGTAACTTGAGCTCAAAGGCAGGTCACTTCTACAGGCTGTTTTAGGGTGAAATTACACCAACAGTCTGATTCACTTAAGTTATCACAGTCTCCCTGGTGTTCATATACACCAGGGGAGGTTCAGACACTAATTACATCTGGTCTCTCATAAGTCATCCTATTGATGACTAAGCACTTTACTTTGATTTCTTCTCCTCAGATTCCTTGAAGTGTTCACAGTTCCTGTTCCTGCTATTCTTACTCCTCACATACCTGATTCTCGTGGATTACTACAGTGGATATGTTTAAATCTTTTATCTCAGAAGGTTTTCCCATGGATCCAGTATACTGATTAAATGCCAGGGACCAAGGCCATTCAGCATTGCTTTGGGTAGAGGTACTCTCTAGTTCTAAAACTTCAGTTATAATTCCATACAAAACAATTCTGTGCACTAAAGTATGAGCTACTCCCGACCGCAATATACTCATTTTGCCCGAGTAAGTTTTAATCTCAGTTCATTGTCTCCTGGTGTCACTCCTGAAGGGGCTTCAGGGCTTTCTTCACCCGAGAGTGATGGATCCAGGCATTCTGCTCCTTGATTTTGATTGCAGTGAAGGTGGTGAGAGGTACTTGCAGTGGTCTCTCTCACTATGGTTCCAAAGTCTTCTCTGTAAGAGACTTAACATATACATCATCCCCAGGCTATCTAACTCCCTGCTCCGAGTTCCAGCCACATGTTTCTCAATTACTCTGAGCTGTTTGCCTAAAGCCACCATGTAGGTGGACATTCTGGACATTCCCTTTGTATTCTATATGGTCTTCTATAAGGCATTCCAAAAGGATTCAGCGTTCCTTTAGCTCAAGGTTTAGTTTGAATTTGCAATAGGGCTAGTGGAAGAGCTTGGGCTAGGGTAGATTAACTTCTTGCCCCTGTCTTACAATCTGCTGCTTAATAAAATTATCCATTTTCTCTGCCTGGCTATTTGATTAGGGCAGTATGAAGTGTCAAGTTCTTAATCTATGCCGAGGTGGCCACTAATCTGTTGCACTGCTTTGGAAATGAAATATGATTCTCTATCTGAGGACATCGTGGCTGGAACTCTGAAGCGTGGTATTATTTCTTGTAAATATAATCTGGTCACCTCTTGAGCTTTGACAGTTCCGGTGGAGAATGTTTCTGGCCACCCTGAAAATGTATCTACCAATACCAGTAAATACTGATACCAATACTGATACCCCCTTTTCCTTGGGAGTTCTGAAAAGTTCATTTGGCGCTGCTGTACAGGCCCATGGCCTCTCTCAGTCTGACCGAGTTTCGGCCGGGGGGTATTTTGGGGTTAGTCTGGAGGCAAGGATCACATTATCAGCTCACCTGAGTGATAGTGGCATATAAATTCCTGACAACGATACAACGATTCTCTCGATCTGATGTGTGTTCTAGAAAGCCTGTGGGAATTACTACTTCAAAGTCAACACTTCATTCCAATGCACTCTGTATCACTCGCAGCCTTGGTCATTTCGAGAAAGGAGCCACACTCTATAAAAGGCTTTTCAGTAGTTAGGCCCTAGCGTGTTTTCTAGTGCCCTTCCTTCACTAGTAATCCACGAAAATGGGAAGGGATTACTAGCTCTCTTTCAATGGTAGCCCACCTCTTGCAGTTGTACGTCTCTTTTGATTAGTATTATTGTATCATGGCTTACCTTCAAGGAAAATCTGTACCTCACCCTTTGCTGCTTTCTTTGCCTCTCCATCTGCCAGCTCATTTCTTTCCCTTAATTTTAAGCTCACTCTCTGGTGTGCCTTAATATGCTTTTTCAGGTAGCTGAACTGCTTCCAGCAGCTGGATTGTCTCTTCTTTCCCTGTGAGGTCAGCAGTCCCCTCTCCTTACAGATGGCTCCATGTGCATGTATGACTCCAAATGCATACCTCGAGTCTGTGTAGATGGTTATTCTCCTCCCTTTTGCCCTTTCCAGGGCACGGGTCAGAGCAATTATCTCAGCCTTCTGCACAGAGGTACCTGTTGGTAAGGGTGAGACTCAATTACCTCTCTGTAGGTGGTCACTGCATACGCAGCATGTCGCTTCCCATTGGCAACGTAGCTGCCCCCGTCAGTGAACCAGGTCTCTGCATCCTCCAGAGGGGTGTCCTTTAAGTCTGGGTGGCTGGAGTAGGTAGCTTCAATGGTGTCTAGGCAATCACGGTGTACAGCTTCTCCTTGATTTCCGCTGAGAAAGGAAGCTGGGTTGACAATATTAGTCACCACTATCTCTACATCATCTTGCTCTACCATGAGGGCCTGGTATTTCAGAAACCTCTGTGGTGAGAGCCAGTGGCCACCCTTTACTCCCAGTACTGTGGACACTGTGTGGGACGCTAACACAGTCATTTTTTGTCCCAGGGTAGGCTTGGGTGCCTCTTGAATATTCAGCACAACTGCTGCTACACCTCTGAGGCAACCTGGCCAGCCCTTGGCTGTTGCATCTAGTTGCATAGAGAAGTAAGCAAATACCCTCTGGTACGGACCCAAGTCCTGAGCCAATATTCCCAGGGCAATTCCTTGCATGGAAAAATAGAAAGAATGGTTTACTTACATCTGGAAGTTTCAAAGCTGGAGCTGACATGAGGGCACTCTTTAGCTGGTGAAAAAGCCTGTGTGGCTTCTTTTTTCCACTGGAGATCTCTGTTTCCATTGGCAATAAGAGCATAGAGGGGTCTGGGGAACAGTCCGATGTTGCGGTGTGTTGCAATGTCCTGTTTTAAACTTCCGGGTCCCTTCCCAGGTGTGCCTATACCTCTCTCCCTTGCCCCTCGCCCCCTTGCTGAGTGAGTCCTGTCAACCAGGCTTAAGATTCCAGCAAGGCGTCATGTGGTTAGTCAGATTCAAAAGATGCCCCTATGCCCAGAGGTCATTGGCCTGTCTAAGTGTCATCCTCCCTTGAGACCCTGCCCCTTCCACCTGGTTGGTAGCTCACCTGTCCCCTCCCCTTCCCCTGTTCCTGGGCTTAAAAGGTTAATCAGACCATGCGGCCGGTATTCTGTTGGAGCAGTCGCCCCGGTTCAGACCTCTGTAACCATGGAATAAACATCTGGATATAACCCTCCAGCAGAATCCTCTCCCTTTTTCTCTTCACCATCGCCAGAAGCTCTCTCTCCTGAGGTAAACGGAGTCCCTGACAAGCCTGGACTTGCACCAGTGTCCTGCTGCAATCTCCAGCAGCCGAGGTATCTCTGGGGTAAAGCACCACAGAAGCCGCCTTTGGCTCAGCAGCGAGGGTCACACTGACCCAGGCACAATCTAACTGGTTATATTGGGATACCTATTCCAATAGTCCATAATTATAAACCCACAGCTGGCACTACTCTGCCATGCCTAAGAAGGTTCTGAGTTCCTTCGTTGTCTGGGGTTTTGCGGTTTGGCATATGGCTTCCCTGCCTTAAAGTCTGCTGCTCAGCACTCACTTCTTACCCCACGTAGCTTACCTTCTGTTTCACTACCTGTGCCTTTTTCTTTGGGACTCTGTATTCTTGGAGTCCTAGGAAATTCAAAAGGCTTATCATCCAGGCTTCCCTCATCCAAGTGGCTACTAGAAGATCATCCACGTACTGCAACAGCCTCCTTTCCTCTTGTGGAGCTTCCCGGGACTCTGGGTCTTTGCAAGCTGTTCTCCAATCGGAGTGGGGAATTTTGAAGCCTTCAGGCACATGGACTATGTGAGCTTGTGTTTGAATGCAAAAATGTTCTGGCTGGCTTCGTGGATAGGGAGGCAAAAGAAGGCATCTCTTAGACCTAAAACACTGAACCAGGTTAACTCAGGTGTTAAACAAGTTAGTAAAGTACATGGATTTGCTACCAGAGGGTATAAATTCGGTGTTATCTTATTGACAGTCCTTAATCCAGTACTATCAATTATTGGGCTGATTCCTTCCCTATATTCCTTTTGAGGGTACTACTCAACTCTCACTGCTTGTGTTCTCTCCTTAAGCCTGATTACCATGGGGGGGCATTTTTCACTCTCCCTGGTACAGCAGAGGCCCATACCCTTGAAAACACTTATTTACCTTATTTACTTATTCTAATATCTCCTTACTAATGTCTTTCTTAATTTCAGTGTCTGTTAATGTTAAGCCTAACCTTATTATATCATTTGCCTCCAGAGTAACCTTTCTCATTTGAGAATGTTTAGCAAATTGAGCAAATTGTACAAAAGCTTCTAAGTACACATAGTACACATGCTGCTTTAAAGGTTTGCAAAAGTATGCCTTCTCAGACTGGCCAGTTGTTCAGTTGTTCCCCACACTAGAACATAAACATTCTCCACAGGTACTAAGGCTTTATTTAAAATGGAATATATGGTCCTTTTGTCAACTAAAATTCTTCCCTTTTGGGGAGGTCATCTTTATCCTTCCTCCCTTACCTTGGGAGGAGCCTTTAGCAAATCATATGTACTCATTTTGCGAACTGTGATTGATTTACATTTCAGCATGATAATCTTTGTTTCACTTCATACATTGCTATCTTATGCTGTATGCTGAACAACACGTTGATTTGCTTTCTCTTTGCCTTGTTTTCCTTTTCAAGGGCCAAGACCAGAGGGCGGTCTGATCTCACAGTCTCTTTGCCATTCTGGGTGATTTCTTAAAACAAAAGACATTTCAGCACACAAAAACTCTATCCCATTTATCTTCCTATTATAAAACAGTACTAACAGCAATGAAGCATTATAAATCTTTTTATTTTCTGAGCTGCTCTTACTGGCAACCTCCTCCCAGTGAGCCCCTCCCAAAAAGGGGCTAATTTAGGAACCTGTTTGCTCTGGTCAGTTCTTATTATTTATTTCTCCTTGCCCTATCTCGCTTCCACTCAAACCTTTTTTACAAATCTTCACAGTAGTTTCACAGATTTCCTCCCACACTCCCACACAGCTCCAGGTGGCAGGTATCAGCTGTGATTCCAGCACACAAGCTCTAAGATCTTAGGTTCTGAATCTGCTTGATCAGAAACCTCTAATTTACACTCGCGGCATGTGCCCTGACACTTATTAGAACAGCAAAACAGCAATACCAGCGTTTCTCACAAACACCGCACCGCAACAATACCTGCACATCCAGCTTTTGCCCACAGGCCATTCCCGTGTTCCCTGGGGAGACGGGGCAGCCAGAGCTGTCCCTGTGCCCAGGGGACAGCCACTGTCACCTCACACAGCGTGCCAGCCTCTTGATGCACCAAAGGCTCCCCAAAATTGCCCGCAAAGACAGGCTATTCTGTTTGTTACAGAGAACTCTAAATCCCTACAGCAGATTGTTTCCAGTCCAGACTTACTGCAGTACCAGCTGAAGTCTCATAAATCTCATGTCTCATTAACTAATTCATCTCATTAATCTCTTCTATATAAACTCTGTTTCACAAAATATCAGTCTTTTCTAGTTCTCTTCTTGCACAATCTAATTAAGCACTGTGTCTACTTACACTTGTTTTACTGCCTTGCAAAACGGCTGTGCTAGTCACAGCCCAAACTCTGATATGCCCACAGACACAGACACACGCACTCTCCCCTCCCCCCCCCCTTTATCTCAAATTCACTAGAGCCAAGGCTTGAATTGCTGTGAGGGGGAGAATTATTGGAATTCCTTTAATTCGCTTTATCACAGTTAAGCATAAATGACCATACTATAGTTCTTCTGTGTAAAGGACTGCTTTTATTGCAAACAAAATCTTAAAATCTCCACAAACACTACTATACAGTCTGAGAATCAAATTACCATAATGCAGTGGAAGAAAATCACCACACAAAATCACTGGGAAAGGACATATCTCTCAACATGCTCACTTTTCTCAACACAACACAGCATACCATAATTCAGCATTTACTCTCATCAGTTTTCCTGGACACAATCAAAATAACAGCACACAGTCTAGAGATCAAGTACGAACATCCAGGGCAAAGGAACTCTCTGAGCTCATACGCATGGTTATAATGCGCCAAATATACACAAATCACTACGTTCAAACACGATAAATACCATCACTGACGTTCCTCCACTCGCTTCTCCGCGGGGCACTTCTCTCCCTGCCCCCACAGCCTGTTGCAGCCGACACCTCAGGCCTCACTCGGCTGCTTCAAACACAGGTAGTACTCACCCCCCCGCACTGTAGAGCATAGTAGATCTACTCTCTTTTATACACCATACACTTGTACACTTGCACGATTACAAACACAGTGCACTGACCACACAATGCATTAACCATACAGCAACACAGTGTCCGGACATCACACACACACACAAACAAAACACACACGGGTTCAGCAGTTCTGCTCTATCAGAACAATGAACCCCCAATACACACATACACGGGTTCACCCAGCTCACCCCCAGAGCCACTAGCGGTTCCGCCCTATCATAACAATGAACCCTGTCTCTAATACAGCTGCTCCATCAGCTATACCCTGACGTCTCTGGGTGGTTTACTCCCTTGCTCTCCTTTTCCCCCGCCGAGGGCCCCTCAGTACATACCGTATCTTCCTCCACAGCCAGCAGGTCATTGTCTGTCCTCGCAGGTGGCAAGCGAGGCGAGCGGAGCCCCACCAGGAAAAAAATCCTAGGGTGCGCCTTGGAGGTCTGCCTATTCCCCCTGCCCCTGCGGGGAAATAGAACTCTCCTGGCATGGCTCACCAAAATGTTTTGTGGAAAAAAGAAACCTCACAACATTATGAAAGTTGTAAAGCCCGGTATTCCTTTATTACAACGCTCGTCGGACGCATGCAGAGGAAATCCTCCTCAAAAGGCATGCGTACTCCTGAAGACCTCAGGTCTCCTTTTATCCCCCTTCCAAATGCATATGCATGCAGTTTCACAATAGGTGCATACGTATTCATTCCGCGTGACATTTATCGCCAGTTCTTCTTTATCAAAGGAAATCCTAGGTCGGGGGCAAATTGACCTCAGGGTCGTTTCTGGTTTTCTTTCACTGTCTCCGGCATGCAAGTTTTCCTTCAGCTTTTGCCTCACAGACTTTTCACCTCTCCTAGACACTTCACCTAATTCAAAATGGATCTCTACTCTGTCTCATGGTGCCAAGGAAAAAGCGGTAGAGGCAGCCATGTTGTGGCACTTTTGCGCTCTCCTTGGGATGCCTTTCACAGCTGCAGTGTGTCTGGGGCTCAGGGCTTCCTGGTTTAAAAAAACTTAACCCTAGACCTAAGTGGAGGCAGGAAATTCAGCCTAGGCTTAGGGATGGTCCCACAAAAAAAGCGGTGGAGGAAGGCATGTTGTGGCACTTTTACGGTCCCATTAGGATGCCTTTCGCAGCTGCAGTGTTCCTGCAGCTCAAGGCTTCCTGCTTTAAAAAACCCTAACCCTAGGCGCAACCTTAACCCTAACCCTCGAAGGTAAATCATCCATGCGTTTGGGATGGTCCCAGGGAAAAAGTGGAGGAGGCAGGGGTGTTGTGGCACTTTTATGCTACCCTGAGGATACCCTTCGCAGCTGCCGTGTGCCTGGAACTCAGGGCTTCCTGGTTTAAAAAATCTTAACCCTAGCCCTAACTGGAAACTTGTGGATCATCCCTAGGGTTAGGGATGGTCCGAAAGAAAACGCGATGGAGGCAGGCATGTTGTGGCACTTGCGCGCTCCCCTGGGGATGACTTTCATGGCTGCAGTGTGCCTGGATCTCAGGGCTTCCTGGTTTAAAAAACCTTTTCCATAGGCCTAACCCAAAACCCAACCCTAGGGAGGTGAATCAGCCAAGGGTTCGGGATCGTCCCACTGAAAAAGCAGTGGAGGCAGGCATGTTGTGGCACTTTTACGCTCCCCTTGGGATGCCTTTCGCAGCTGCAGTGCGCCTGGAGCCAAGGGCTTCCTGATTTAAAAACCTTAACCCTAGCCCCAACTGGAGGCATGTAAATCAGCCTTAGGTTAGGGATGGCCCTAAGGAAATAACTGAAACAGTAGCCATGTTGTGGAATTTTTGCACTCCCCTTGGGATGCCTTTCACAGCAGGAGTTTGCCTGGAGCTCAGGGCTTCCTGGTTTAAGAAACCCTAACGCTAGGCGTAACCTTACCCCTAACCCTAGGATGGTAAATCAGCTGAGATTTCGGGATGGTCCCAAGGGAAAGGCGGTAGAGGCAGGCATGTTGTGGCACTTTTGTGCTTCCCTTTGGACGCCTTTCGCAGCTGCAGTGTGCCTAGAGCTCAGGGCTTCCAGGTTTAAAAAAGCCTCACCCTAGGCCTAACTGGAGGCATGTAAATCAGCTTTAGGTTAGGTATGGTCCCAAGGAACAACCTGTGAAAGCAGCCAAGTTGTGGAACTTGTGCGCTCCCCTTGGGATGCCTTTTTCTGCTGCAATGTGCCTGGAGCCCCGGGCTTCCTGGTTTAAAAAACCTTAACCCTAATCCTAACCCTAACCCTAACCCTAGGCAGGTAAATCATCCATTGGTTCAGGATGGTCCCAACGAAAAAGCGGTGGAGGCAGGCATATTGTGGAAGTTTTGCGCCCCCCTTAAGATGCCTTTCGCAGATGGAGTGTTCCTGGAGCTCTGGGCTTCCTGGTTTAAAAAACCCTAACCCTAGGCGCAACCTTAACCCTAACCCTAGGAAGGTAAATCAGCCTAGGTTTCGGGATGGTCCCAAGGGAAAAGCGGTAGAGGCCGGCATCTTCTGGCAGGTTTGCGCTCCTCTTGGGATGCTTTTCACAGCGGCAGTGTGCCTGGATCTCAGGGCTTCCTGGTTTAAAAAACACTCTCGCTAATGCTTGGTCAAGGCAGGTAAATCAGCCTATGTGGGATCTCAGCACAGCAGTCCTGATGTGCAGAGTCACTGAGACAACCCTTGGGGGCTCGGAGGTCCTGGAATCGTGGCCAGAAGTGTCTGGTGGTTGGACTTTGATCCTGCACAGGAAATGACACCTGTATGAGGATGGGAGGATCACATGGGGATAAATGGTGAAGAGATAGATTAATTATAGTGGGAAACACAGGGTTTAGAATCTCGGTACAGGGAGGTTCTAGGGAGACAAGATGGAAGAATTAGTGCGTGTCCTGTCCTTCTTCTTCTTCTTCTTCTCCTCCATCTTCTGTGGTGGTGGTGGCACTTTGAGATTGGTTCTTACTAAATGTGCACTGGTCAATAAGGGTGAAAGGTATTGGGGGGAAAAGGTAAATATCTTATACCTAGTTTTGGGTATAAAGATAACTGACCGCCCCGAGGGAACGCAGTGTGCTCATGGCAGAAGTGCTGTGTGGACCTCTGTCGGGCCGAGAGAAGATATTGTAGATAAAAAATTAATAAACACTGAAGACCGAAAAAACCTGAAGACTCCTTTCGTCCTTTGGAGCGCGGGCTGCCCCAAGGCCATCCCGAGCCTTTCTAGGCCATCAAAAACAGCCGAGAATGGGACAAGCCTAGGGTTAGGGATAGTCCAAAGGAAAAAGAGGTTGAGGAAACCATGTTGTGGCACTTTTGAAAGGCTCCCCTTGGGATGCCTTTTGCAGCTGCAGTGTGCCTGGATCTCAGGGCTTCCTGGTTGAAAAAGCCTGACCCTGGCTCTAACTGGAGGCTAGTAAATCAGCCTAGGGTTTGGGATGGTCCCAAGGAAAAAGCCGTGGTGGCAGGCATGTTGTGGAACTTCTACGCTACCCTTAGGATGCCTTTCGCAGCTGCAGTGTGCCGGGGGCTCAGGGCTTCCTAGTTTAAAAACCCTAATCCGAGGCATATCTCCAAACCTAACCCTAGGATGGTAAATCAACCCATGGATCAGGATGGTGGCAAGGGAAAAGCGGTGGAGGCAGAAATGTTGCGGCATTTCTGCGATCCCCTTGGGATGCCTTTCACAGCTGCAGTGTTCTTGGACCTCAGGACTTCCTGGTTTAAAAACCCTGACGCTAGGCCTAACCGTAACGCTAGGCAGGTCAATCAGCTTAGGTTTCGGAATGGGCCCAATGAAAAAGCGGTGGAGGCCGGCATGTTGTGGCACTTTTCCGCTCCCCTTGGGATGCCTTTCGCAGCTGCAGTGTGCCTGGAGCTCAGGGCTTCCTGGTTTAACAAACCTTGACCCTGGCCCTAACTGGAGGCAGGTAAATCAGCCAAGGTTTCGGGATGGTGCCAACAGAAAAGCGATGGAGGCAGGCATGTTGGGGCACTTTTGGGCTCCCCTTGGGATTCCTTTTGCAGCTGCAGTGTGCCTGGAGCTCAGGACTTCCTGGTTGTAAAAACCTTAACCCTAGGCGCAACCTTAACCCTAAACTTAGGTAGGTAAATCAGCCTAGGGTTTGGGATGGTCCCAAGAAAAAAGGGGTGGAGGCAGGAATGTTGAGGCACTTTTGCACTCCCATTTGAATGCCTTTCGCAGCTGCAGTGTGCCTGGAGGTAAGGGATTCCTGTTTTAAAACCCCTCACCCTAGCCCTAAGTGCAGGCAAATAAAACAGCCTAGATTTAGGGATGAACCTAAGGAAAAAACTGAAGCAGAAGGACTGTTGTGGCATCTTTGTTCTCCCCTTAGGGTTGCCTTTCTCAGCTGCAGTGTACCTGGAGCTCAGGGCTTCCTGGTTTAACAAACCCTAACCCTCGCCCTGACTGGAGGCAGGTAAATCAGCACAGAGTTAGGAATGGTGCCAAGGAAAAAGCTGTAGAGGCAGGCACGTTGTATCAATTTTACGCTCCCCATGGGATGCCTTTCGCAGCAGCAGTATGCCTGAAGCTCAGGGCTTCCTGGTTTAAAAAACTCTAACACTATGCCTAAATGGCGGCACTTAACTTAGCCTAGGGTTGGAGATGGTCCCAAGGCATAAGCTGTTAAAGCAGCCATTTTGTGCAACTTCTGCGCTCCCCTTGGGATACCTTTCGCAGCTGCAGTGTGCCTGGAGCTCAAGGGTTCCTGGTTTAAAAAACCATAACACCAGGCCTAACCCTAACCCTGGGCATGTAAATCAGCTTATGGTAAGAGATGGTCCCAAGGAAAAAGCGGTGGAGGCAGGCAGGTTGTGGCACTTTTGCGCTCCCCTTGGGATGCCTTCCGCAGCTGCAGTATGCCTGGACCTCAGGGCTGTTACATGACTTGTGAGGGTTCCTCAGGGTGAGAGAGATAGACAAGAACCTTGCTTCATGATCAGAAGGCTGGATTTATTAATATATGATATATAATACATTATGACTAGAGTAAAAAGAATAGAGAGAAAAGATGCAGAAGCTGCTAAGCTAAGAATAGAATAGGAATCCAAAAACAAGGGAGCTCTCTTTGAATCTTTCCCCGAGCTTGGTCCTGTGATTGGCCCTTAATTGTAAACATGGAACATGAGCCAATCACAGGTGCACCTTTTGCATTCCACATCAGCAGATAATTATTGTTTACATTCTCCCTCAGGGGCCCCAGCTTCCCAGAAGAGGAAAAATCCCAAGGAGAGGATTATTATGAAAAAATGTCTGTGACAAAGGGCTTCTTGATTTAAAAAACCCTGACCCCAAGCCTAACCCCAATCGTAGGCAGGTAAATCAGCCGAGGGTTAGGGATGGTGCCAAGGAAAAAGCGGTGGAGGCAGGCATATTGTGCCACTTCTGCGCTCCTCTTGGGATGCCTTTCGCAGCTGCAGTGTGCCTGGAGCTCAGGGCTCCCTAGTTTAACAAAACCTAGCCCTAACAGGAGGCATGTAATTCAGCCTAGGGTTAAGGATGGTCCCAAGGAAAAAGCGGTGGAGGGAGCCATGTTTTGGCAATTTTGCATTCCTCTTCTGATGCCTTTTGCAGCTGCAGTGTGCCTGGAGCTCAGGACTTCCTGGTTTAAAAAACCCTAACCCTAGCCATAACTGCAGGAACGTAAATAATCCTAGGGTTAGGAATGGTCCCAAGGAAAAAGCGGTGGCGCCAGCAATGTTGTGGCACTTTTGAAAGGATCCCCTTGGGATGCCATTCGCAGCTGCAGTGTTCCTTGAGCTCAGGGCTTCCTGGTTTTAAAAACCCTAACCGCAATCCTAACCCTAACCCTAGGCAGGTTAATCAGCCTAGGGTTAAGGATGCTCCCAAGGAAAAAGCAGGGGAGGCAGCCATATTGAGGCTCTTTTGCACTCCCCTTGGGATGCCTTTTGCAGCTGTTGTGTGCATCGACCTCAGGGCTTCCTAGTTGGAAAAACTCCAACTCTTGCCCTAACTTGACTCAGGTAAATCAGCTTAGGGTTAAGGATGGTATCCCAGGCAAAAAGCGTTGGAGTGTCCTGGCTTTACTATATGATGCTTTTATCCCCAGTTGTCTCATTCTCTTTATGTTGAATAATAAGTTTTGTACCTTTGAGAGTGTTCTAGAGAGTGAAGGGGGGGAGAGAAGAAGTGCGCAGTTTGTTTTCAGACACTGCACTCACTCCTTCACATTCCTGCTCCTGACTGTTTTGTCTGCGGACAGACAGACAGTGGGACAGAGCTCTTCCTTTGCTTTTTAGTTAGTGTTAGCTAGCTGAGGCAAAGAAGTTCCCTGGACTGTTTTTTTCTTTTTTCTGTGGACCTCTTGAAACTGCTCTGGACTGAACACCCAGGAGAGCACCGGAGGCTGCAGCTGTGGCCCACTGGGCCAGGCCTGGCCTGAGACAATTCCAGCACCGGAGGGATTGATCAAAAACTGAGTGAGCTCAGCTGCAACCCAGGGACGGGGTTTTCTCAGTTTGTCAGGTCTTTTAGAGTGGCAAGGGGTCTCATTGTTTGATATTGTTTTGGTTTTATTGTTTAATAAACAGGTTTTTTTCAACCTTTCTCCAAGCAGGTATTTTTTCCTCCCGGACCAGTTGGGTGGGGAGGGGCCGATTGGATCTGCTTTTCCCATGGGAGCTCCTTTGGGTATTCATCCGCAAATTTGCTCTAAACCTGGACATGGAGGCAGCCATGTTTTGGAACTTCTGCGCTCTCCTTTGGGATGCCTTTTGCAGCTGCAATGTTCGTTGAGCTCAGTGTTTCCTGGTTTAAAATACCCTAACCATAGCCCTAACTGGAGCCATGTAAATCAGCCTAGGGTTAGGGATGGTATCCCAGGCAAAAAGCAGTGGAGGCAGCCATGTTGTGGCACATTTGCGCTCCTTGTGGGATTACTTTCGCAGCTGTAGTGTTCCTGGATCTCAGGGCTTCTTGGTTTCTAATCCTACCCCAGGCTATACTCTAACTGGAGGCAGGTAAATCAGATTAGGGTTAGGGATGATCCAATGGAAAAAGCGGAGGACGAAGCCATGTCGCCGCACTTTTGCGCTTCCCTTGAGATGCCTATTGCAGCTGCAGTGTGCCTGGAGCTCAGGACTTCCTGGTTTAAAAAACCCTAACCCTAGGCTTTACCCTTACTGGAGGCATGTAATTCAGCCTAGGGTTAGGGATGGTCCCAAGGAAAAAGCGGTGGCGCCAGCAATGTTGTGGCACTTTTGAAAGCCTCCCTTTGGGATGCCTTTCACACCTGCAGTGAGCCTGCAGCTCAGAGCATCCTGGTTTAAAAAACCCTAACCCTAGGTATAACCCTAGCCCTAACCCTAGGCAGCAAAATCAACCTAGGATTGTGGATGGTCCAAAGGAAAAAGTTGTGGAGCAGGCATGTCGTGGCGTGTTTGCGCTCTAACTGGATGCAGGTAAATCAGCCTAGGGTTAGAGAGGGCACCAAGAAAAAGCTTTTCAGGTAGACATGTTGTGGAACTTTTGCACTCCCCTTAGGATGCCTTTCGTAGCTGCAGTGTTCCTAGAGCTCAGGGCTTCACGGTTAAAAAACCATAACCCTAGCCCTAATTGGAGATAGGTAAATCAGCCTAGGGTTAGGGATGGTCCCAAAGAAAAAGCGGTTGCGCCAGCAATGTTGTGGCACTTTTGAAAGGCTCCCTTTGGGATGCCGTTCTCAGCTGCAGTGTGCCTGGAGCTCAGTGCTTCCTGCTTTAAAAAACCCTAAACCTAGTATTAACCCTTACCCTAAACTTAACCAGGTAGATCAGCCTAGGGTTAGGGATGGTCCCAAGGAAAAAGCGGAGGAGACACCCATGCTGTGGCACTTTTACGCCCACCTTGGGATGCCTATAGCAGCTGCAGTGTTCCTAGAGCTCAGGGATTCCTGGTTTAAAAAACCCTACCCCTAGCCCCCACTCAGGCAGGTAAATCAGCCTAGGGTGAGGGATAGTCCCAAGGAAAAAGCAGCGAAGCAGGCATGTCGTAGCGCATTTGCGATCCTCTTGGGGTGCCTTTGGCAGCAGCAGTGTGCCTGGACCTTAGGGCTTCCTATTTTAAAACACCCTAACCCCAGTCCTTATTGGAGGCATGTAAATCCGCCTAGGGTTACGGATGGTCCCAAGGAAAAAGTGGTGGAGGCAGCAATGTTGTGATACTTTTGAAAGGCACCCCTTGGGATGCCTTTCGCATCTGCAGTGTGCCTGGAGCTCAGGGCCCCCTGGTTTCAAAAACCCTTTCCCTAGGCCTTACCCTAACTCTAACCCTAAGCAGCTAAATCAGCCTTGGGTTAGGGATGGTACCAAGGAAATAGCCGTGGAGGCAGCCATGTTGTAGCATTTTTGTACCCGCCTCGGCATGCCTTTTGCAGCTGCAGTGTGCCTGCATCTCAGGGCTTCCTGGTTCAAAGAATCCTAGCACTAGCCTTAACGCTAACTGGAGGCAGATAAATCAGCCTAGAGTTAGGGATGGTCCCAAGGAAAAAGCGTTGGAGGCAGCCATGTCGTGGTACCTTTGAAACGCTCCCCTTGGGATGCCTTTCCCAGCTGCAGTGTTCCTGGGCCTCAGGGCCTCCTGGTTGAAAAAAGCTCAACCCTAGGCCTAACCCTCACTCTAACCCTTGGCAGCTAAATCAGCCTTGGGTTGGGGATGGTCCCAAGGAAAAAGCTGTGGAGGCAGCCATATTGTGGCACCTTTGCGCCCTCCTTGGGATGTCTTTTCCAGCTGCTGTGCTCCTAGTGCTCAGGGCTTCCTGGTTCAAAAAACCGTAACCCTAGCGTAACCTGGCGGCAGGCAAATCAGCCTAGGGTTAGGGATGGTCGCAAGGAAAAGGCAGCTGATGCAGCCATGTTGTGGCCCTTTTGCATTCCTCTTGGGATGCCATTCGCAGCTGCAGTGTGCCTGGAGCTCAGGACTTCCTGGTTTCAAAAATCCTAACCCTAGTTGTAGTCCTAACCCTAACTTTAGGCAGGGAGACCAGACATGGGTTAGGGATGGTCCCAATGACGAAACGGTGGTGGTGGCCTTGTTCTGGGACTCTTTCCCTCCCCTTGGGATGCCTTTCACAGCTGCAGTGTGCTTGGAGCTCAGGGCTTCCTTGTTTGAGAGACACGAATCCTTGGCTTAGCCCTTACTTTAATCCTTGACTTGTAAATCATCCTAGGGTTCAGGATGGTCCCAAGGAAAAAGCTGTAGAGGCAGCCATGTTGTGGCACTCGTGCGCAGAATATTTCGACCTCGAAAAGAAAGACTTACAAACACTTTGGAAAGGAGATAGGATCAAAAGAAATGCAATTGAAAAAAAAAAAAAACCCAGAAAATTGAGAGATTTAATGTATTCACAAAATGATCTGTGAGGAAATGAGTTGCATTGCAAAGGACCAAAACAGGCCAAAACTAAGCTCATAGATGCTGCAAAAGCTGGGGAAAAAGTCGAGGAGGAAGACACAACTTGGAGGGGATGATATGAGGGATTTAGCATCGATACTTAAAAAAAAAAAAAAAAAACGTTCCCAAATCTAAGCCAGCAAAAGGCTGGCCATATGCCATCAGGTGCAGAGACATGCACCAAAGCTTGCCCAAATTGATCCCCGCAGAAGGCCAAAACAGAAAAGAAGGACTTACAAACACTCTGGAATGGAGATACCTTCAAAGGATTTGCAATTGGAGGAAAAGAAAATGAAATTTAGGAATTGTCATTTCCTGTCATGAAGGGAAATGGAATCTTGCGGTTTCAATGGGGATCAATAGGGGAATCTTTGGTGCATGTCCCTGCATTTATGGCATATGCCATGCCTTTGGATGGCTTTGACTTTTGGAAAGACTTTTTTCTTTTTTTTTTTTTTTTTTGTTTTAAGTATCCATGCCATGTCCCTCATATCTTCCCCTCCAAGTTGTGTCTTCCTCCTCGACTTTTTCCCTTGCTTTTGCAGCATCTGTGAGCTTAGTTTTGGCCTGTTGTGGTCCTTTGCACTGCAACTCATTTCCTCACAGACCATTTTTTTGCAGACATTAAATCTCCCAATTTTCTTGTTTTTTTCAATTGCATTTCATTTGATCCTATCTCCTTTCCAGAGTGTTCTTTAGCCTGAGGAGGTAAAACTGCTGCTACTCAAAACATCAATTTTGAAAAAGTCACATACAAAAAAATAATGTAAGCGATAATACAGGAAATGCTGGAGTGGTCTCTACAGTTATCCCTTTTGCAGCAAGGAGCATTGTTAGGGCTTGTTTTTCCAGTAGATTCCTCAGCAGCGTATGCTGTATTTAATGGAACATTTTTTCTGCTGCTGCAGGAAAAACTGCACTATAATTATCAATGATTTTGAGTGGACTGTATGTCAAGTGGCAAAGGCAAGATCTAAGACACCACTCAGATACTGTATGGTTCTATTTCCAGTAAAAAGACTCAGTGGGTCTGGCAACTAAATTAAACCCCTGGCCTCATCAACTCTTTTTGTAGGTTGGTTTTGGACTAAGGTACACTCAACTCTTTTTAAATCTTACAAATCCAAAATAGAAAAGTTCAATGAAGCCTTTTCTTTTTAGAAAATCAAAATATTTTATTTTTCTTTGTTATCGCTAGGGGAAAAAAAAAAACCCTCAAAACCAAAACCAAATTTTCTTACTTTAAAGTCTGACTTAAAGGATACTATTGGTTTATATAATGTAGCAGAACTTTATTATCATGGAAGTACAGAGTGAAGTTCAATTGGTCTTACAAACCATATATGTGTATACCTATGCAACTCAAATTTCCTTAAGAAATCAGACATATATCCGGGGAGTGAGGGTACTTTGAAAATCATTTCAGGCAGATTTTTTTTCCCAGGAAATATCCAAAGGGGCTGTCTTATCCCTTTCCTGTGGAATCAGAAAACTGGAGGGTGATGACATTATTATTATTATTATTATTATTATTATTATTATTATTATTATTATTATTATTATTACTATCATTATTATTATTATGTTGTTGTTGTTGTTGTTGTTAAAACCCCAAGTAATTATGTCTTTTGGTAATGCAGTGAGATAATTTTTCCAAGAAGTATATATTGCTTTTGCAATTCCTATAATGGTATAGGGCAAAAATAGTAACCAGCTGGCAAGTAACAAGTAGCAGTACCAAGGCATGGCAATCTTTAAATATAAGATGAGCAGTAAGCAAGAGCTGAATATAGGGAATATGAGTTATAAACTGTGAGGTAGGAATTATAGCTTCTTGTACATAAAGCTTTTTGCTTCTTGTACATAAAGCTTTTTGCTGTCATTGCAATTTAATTAAGACATGAAAATGCTAATTCTTCTACACTCAAATAATATCAGATTAGAGGGATGACATCTATACATAGGTTTGTTCAGTACTGATATTGCAATTCTGCAGTTAACTTTAAAGATAAAAAGGAAGCCTCATTATTGCAAGAAATGTTTCTAGACATTTTGAAGAAATTAGCACCCTTAGGATGAAATGGGGAAAAACTCATACATCTACAGAGAAGTCCTGTCTATGCATGGAACCTCCTATTTACTATAATCATTAATGAAAATTCACTGCTCCAGGGATCTTCTATTTAATCTCTCTTGTGTGGGGTTTCAGTGTGAAAATGAAATAAAAATATAATGATACTACTGCCTATGTGGTATAACTGTTATTTCATAAGAAAACTCTGAAGATCTTTTTAAAAGTTTATAATCCAGACTCCCCTAAATTATCTGGAAAGTTATGTCAAAAGTGATGGGGAAAAGATTTCTTAGGTATAATTGAGTTTTATTTATTTATTTATTTATTTATTTATTATGAAATGTTATTTTTACTGTGCAAAATCTCTTTATTAGTACAACAAAGTCTTGTGAAAATTATGAGTGCTTACAAAGCACAACTGCTTCCTGGAGGAGAAATGCTGTGTTTATTTATCCTCAAAGACAAAGTGTTGTCCTTTATGACTTAACTATATGGCTATCATTGTCTCAGCTCTTGTGTGCGAGGCTGCTCTTCTGATTGCAATCAGGAAAACAGTCCTAGCCACCAGCCTTTTGATTTGAGTATTAGAGATACCTCTTCTACTCTACTGATTTCTGGAGCTGTTCTTCTCAGGAAAAATGAATGCATTTCAACTAGATGGGAGATATAAAAAACCAGAAAGCACCTTCTCCACACATATCTCCACATGGGAAATTAAAGTTTTTGCCTGAATAGGTAGGTGGAGAGAACATGAAAAAATTCTGCTGATCTGAATGTGTACAACCTGACTTCAGGGAGAGGTCAGAAATAAGGATAGGGATGAAGCATACAAGGCATGTTGTTTTTGTGATCAGATAGATCAAGAACTGTTGACTTTACTTAACCCAACCTTTTGCAGTGCAGCCTCATTCTGAAGTGCAGTGCACTGTTGGCTCTAAGTTCAATCTCTAAGTCTTTAGGGGTAATGAGTACCATTTCCACAATTTACTGCTGTCAGCCCCAGCAAGCATGCAGGACAGCTGTAGTCTGTAAAACAAAACATTGCCCTGAGTTGTAGTGCAGGGGTGATGCTTAGCTCACTGATTGCCACAGAAATGACAGACAAATTAGTCCATGACAAAAGTGCATCACATTTCACTGTTCTGTCATTTGCCTATTCAAAGGATTCAGTTATGCTGCAGTAAGATCAATGCTGAATTCTAATGACTTTGGTATAATAGGGGATGTTTTGATTAAGTCTGTCACATACCCTTCTTCCAGTATATTTAGTGTAATAAAAAATAGTTATTGGTCTAAGTAAAGTAAGTTATTTAGAATAACCCTGGGGACCTTGGATGCGTTTCCCATCTCTGAAGGTAAGGCTTAGGTACATCAGAAGAAGCTGAAGCATCTTTGCTGTCAACACTTGTGCACTTGTTCACCTGTGTTTCATAACTGTTTTATTTTACAGCTAGAATGAGATAGAACATTATCTATGAAGTATAGTGAATTAGCTCATGTCTACTAAAAGGAACATAAACCTATTTTTTATTCAGATATTATGCTGATTGAGCAAAAATTGTAGCTACAAGAGCTGCGAGAAAGCATTATTTGTGAAAAGTCATATCTGAAATATTATTGGGTTTCAATCAGATTCAGCTAGTGTAAGCCTAGATTATGTTTCACATATCCATCCATCAGACTTCTTAGCTTCCTATCTGCCAGATTTTATTGAAGCACCAGTTTACCACATTCCTCAGCCCCATCACTTTTCATTACATATTCTCATATATTTTCCTCAATTGAAATGAAGGCAAGTTTTAATTTGTATTAAAATACAATTCCTTTCTTAAACAAACCATACAATTAAAAGTATAATACTTAATTTACTAGATAAACCATCTAGTAAGCAGAACTGATTGTCAAAAAAATACAATATGGGAAGTGGTATTTTTCAGCTCAGACTTCCAAACAAAATATTCTAGACAAAGAGAAGGCAGAAGAGAAGAGCAGCAAAATGTACTATTCAGAGAGTAGATTTAAAGTGTTATTCCAAGCTAATTTTCACTCCATAAGTTTCTTATCTGGCAAAGGATTGTGCATCTTCTTAATTTTAAATATAAGTAAGTCTTTTGGTGTTCTTGGCATTGAGTTTGAGCAGAAGACTTAGTAGAGCTGTTTAGAGTATAGTTCAGTGCTGTTCAAAGTATATATTTAAGAAACTGAAGGATATTTTTAGGATCTATAAGAGTTTTATGGATAAGTATGCATTACCTAATACAGCTTTACTTAATTTTAATAGGTGTAACTGAATAGCACCTAGTCTTAAAACATTCATTAAAATAGCAAGAAACTTCAGTAGTAATTGTGATTTGACATTAGTTCTGTCTCTGTATCCTTATCAAGTACTTTATTCCCTACTTCTCTGTGCTGTTCTCCCAAGCAGGGAGAACTTATGCTCTCTGAGCAGCAGAAATATTAGTTTCTGATTTGACAGACACACTCTGGTGTTTATCATAAACATATCTCATTGAGGATTGAATAATTAATTCCAGCAGGGAAATTACAGGTTGAACTCTGATCTCTTTTTCATATTAGTGAAGCATAACACTTTCATATAAAAAGTTAGAAGTCTTCAGGCTTTTTTTCTAGCATTATAGAGATTATAACCTCCCCTCCAAAAGGCAATCACTGTAAAGAAATACAGAAATTCACCAGAGCGTGCACACGGTTTGAGAAAATACTTATAGAACAGAAAAACTGTGAGCAGATTCTTTTGCATCTGTGTTTATATCAAAGTACTGTAAATAAATGCAGGATACATTGATTCTAATATGCCAGTTTGGCAGCCTGCAGAATGTAGAGCACTAGTTTTAAATCAAGTTTATCTGGCATTGCACAGAGTCAGACACTGCAGAAAGTTGTCACAACAGGAGGGCAATTAAAGAGATTTATAGATCTGATTTCCAATGATAAGATAAAGAAAGGTCAACTTTACTAAACAGTTTTCTAAACACTAGGTTAGAAAATGCTGAGTTAATACCTCTGCCAACATTGAGAATCTTGGATGTAAAGATCAGAAGTTGCTGTTTCAAAGGGAAATAAAGAGTGTCTCTGATGTCACTGCAGAGATTCCCTGTTCCTCCAGACTCAGTGTCATGTCAGTGTTTTAAGAAACAAGCACGTTCAGTTTGCCTGTGCCTAAAGACAACATATGTTAGTTGTACCTCTGCATTTTGTGGCTACTCTCATGTTCCAGTGCATGGAAAGGCCTGACAAGAAGTGACTCTTTATCTGTGAGATGATTGTGCCCTGCTGCAGTAGGTTTGGCTGGTTTGAGCCAGCTTCTCGTATTCATTTTGCTATCTGTGCAGATACACGTGGGCTAGCTGCTGCAGGTTTTAATCTATCTTGGATATGTCTTCATTAGGTGGTGGTCAGAGTGACTGGAATTCATCCTTGACCAGATATTGACACCTGCATCTGAGCTAATCACTTGGCACTCGCTTGGTTATCAGTCTCCATTAAAGTCAGTGGAGAAAAATGGGCAGCTTTAGAGCAAAATTTATCTTATGCTAAAGTAGGCATTGGAGATAGGTGAGATGTATCACATGCTGTGAGTGCCTCTTTGAGTCTATCAATTAAAGCAGCCTAGGTATAAGCATTGACCCTGAAGAATTCTTGAAGCAGGTGAGATGAATCTTCCCTCCCAGGCTGCAGAATCAATGTACTTAGAATGAAAGAGTGCCTCCCGGAATTTTTAGGTGGATTAGTCTCCTTTTTCAAGACCAGTGCAGGACCCTGCTGCGTTTGTATTAAGGTGAGACAGAGTAGGGATCCATCCTGAATTAGGTGAAGTGTCTAACAACGGTGAAAAGTCAAACGGCCAAAGCTGAAGGAAAAACTCGCATGCCGAGACAGCAAGGAGACAGAGAAAGAAAAACAGAAAAGACCACGAGGTCAATTTGCCCCGACCTAGAAATTCCTTTGATAAAGAAGCACTGGTGCTAAGTGTCATGCAAGATGAATATGTATGAACTTATTGTGAAACTGTATGCATATGCATTTGGAAGGGGGATAAAAGGAGGTCTGAAATCTTCAGGGGTACGCATGCCCTTTTGGGGAGGCTTGCATCCGGCGCGCGTCGTAATAAAAGCATACCGGGCTTTACAACTTTTACAAGTTGTGAGGTTTCTTCTTTTCTCCGCAAAACATTTTGGCGAGCCAAGCCAGGAGTTCTCTGTCCCCGCGGGGGCAGGGGGGATAGACGGACCTCCAAGGCGCGCCCCAGGATTTCTTCCTGGTGGGGCTCCGCTTGTCTCAACTTGCCACCTGCGAGGACAGACAGCGACCCGCTGGCCTGCGCAGGAAGATATGGTATGTACTATGGGGCCCCAGGGGAGGAGGAAGGAGAGAAAGGGAGTAAACCGACCAGAGATGTCTGGGTTCATGGGTTCAGCTGATAGAGCAGCTGTATTAGAGACGGGGTTCATCGTTCTGATAGAGCAGACCGATAGCGGCTTTGGGGAAAAGCCGGGTGAACCCGTGTATGTGTGTATTGGGAATTCATAGTTCTGATAGAGCAGAACTGGTGAGCCCGTGTGTGTTTTGTTTGTGTGTGTGTGTGATGTCCGGACACTGTGTTGCTGTATGGTTAATGTGTGTGGTCAGTGCACTGTGTTTGTGATCGTGCAGGTGATATGTGTATGGTGTATAAAAGAGAGTAAAGCTACAGTGCCCTACAGTGCGGGGGGGGTCAGTACTCCCCGTGTTTGAAGCAGCCGAGTGAGGCCAGAGGCGCCGGCTGCAGCAGGCTGCGGGGGCAGGGACAGAAGTGTCCTGCGGAGAAGCGAGTGGAGGAATGTCAGTGATGGTATTTATCGTGTTTGAATGTAGTGATTTGTGTAGATTTGGTACATTTTAACCGTATGAGCTCAGAGAGTTCCTTTGCCTTGGATGTTTGGACTTGATCTCTAGACTGTGTGCTGTTATTTTGATTGTGACCAGGAAAATTGATATGAGTAAATGCTGAATTATGGTATGCTGTGTTGTGTCGAGAAAAGTGAGCACTTTGAGAAATATGCCCTTTCCCAGTAATTTTGTGAGGTGATTTTCTTCCGCTGCATTGTGGTAATTTGATTCTCAGACTGTATAGTGGTGTTTGTGGAGATTTTGAGATTTTGTTGCAACAAGAGTATCATTTTACATAGGAGAACTATAGTATGGTGATTTATGTTTAACTTCGATAAAGTGAGTTAAAGGAATTCCAAGAATTCTCCCCCTCATAGTAATTCAAGCCTTGGCTCTAGTGAATTTGAGATAAAGGGGGGAGGGGAGAGTGCGTGTGTCTGTGGCTGTGTCTGTGGGCATATCAGAGTTTGGGCTGTGAGTAGCACAGCCTTTTTGCAAAGCAGCAAAACAAGTGTAAGCAGACATAGTGCTTAATTAGATTGTGCAAGAAGAGAACTAGAAAAGACTGATATTTTGTAAAACAGAGTTTATATAGAAGGGATGAATGAGATGAATTAGTTAATGAGACTTATGAGATTTATGAGACTTCAGTTGATACTGCAGTAAGTCCTTATTGGAAACAACCTGCTGTAGGGATTTAAAGTTCTCTGTAACAAACAGAATAGCCTGCCTTTGTGGGCAATTTTGGGGAGCCTTTGGTACATCAAGAGGCTGGCACGCTGTGTGAGGTGACAGTGGCTGTGCCCTGGGCACAGGGACAGCTCTGGCTGCCCTGTCTCCCCAGGGAACGCGGGAATGGCCTGCGGGCAAAAGCTGGATGTGCAGGTATTATTGCAGTGCGGTGTTTATGAGAAACACTGGTATTGCTGTTTTGCTGTTCCAATAAGTGTCAGGGTACACGCCCCAAGTGTAAATTAGAGGTGTCTGGTCAAGCGGATTCAGAACCTAAGGTCTTAGAGCTTGTGTGTGGGAATCACATCTGATACCTGCCACCTGGAGCTGTGTGTATAGGAGGAAAACTGAGAAACTACTGTGAAGGTCTGTAAAAAGGTTTGAAAGGAAGCGAGATAGGGCAAGGGAAATAAATAATGAGAACTGACCAGAGCAAACAGGTTCCTAAATTAGCCCCTTTTGGGAGGGGCTCACTGGGAGGAGGTTGCCAGTAAGAGCAGCTCAGAAAATAAAAAGATTTATAGTGCTTCATTGCTGTTAGTACTGTTTTATAATAAGAAGATAAATGGGATAGTTTTTGTATGCTGAAATGTCTTTTGTTTTAAGAAATCACCCAGAGTGACAAAGAGACTGAGATCAGACCGCCCTCTGGTCTTGGCCCTTGAAAAGGAAAACAAGGCAAAGAGAAAGCAAATCAAACATGTTGTTCAGCATGCAGCATAAGATAGCAACGTATGAAATCAGGCAAGGATTATCACGCTGAAATGCGAAGCAATCACAGTTCACAAAATGAGTACATATGATTTGTTAAAGGCTTCCTCCCAAGGTAAGGGAGGAGGGGTAAAGGTGACCTTCCCAAAAGGGAAGAATTTTTGTCAGCACAAGGGTCATATGTTCAGTTTTAAATAAAGCTTTAGTACCTGTGGAGAATGTTTATGTTGTAGTGTGGATAATGAACAATTGGCCAGTCTGAGAAGGCATACTTTTGCAAAACTTTAAAGTAACGTGTACTATGTGTACTATGTGTACCTAAAAGCTTTTGTACAATTCGCTCAATTTGCTAAACATTCTCAAATGAGAAAGGTTACTCGGGAGGCAAATAATATAAAGATGTTAGGCTTAATATTAACAGACACTGAAATTAAGAAAGACATTAGTAAGGAGATATTAGAATAAGTAAATAAGTGTTTTCAAGGGTATGGGCCTCTGCTGTACCAGGGAGAGTGAAAGATGCTCCCCCATGGGATGGTCCCCCATCAAGCTTAATGAAAGAACACAACCAGTGAGAACTGAGTAGTACCCTCAAAGGGAAGGTAAGGAAGGAATCAGTCCAATAACTGATAGTACTGGATTAAGGGCTGTCAATAAGATAACACAGAATTTGTACCCTGTGGTAGCAAATCCATTAACCTTACTAACTTGTTTAACACCTGAGCTAACCTGGTTCACTGTTTTAGGCCTAAGAGATGCCTTCTTTTGCCTCTCTATCCACTGTGCTGGTTTAGGGCAAATTTGTTAAAGAATCTGCAAAGGAGGGCCCCTCCAGAAAGCGAAAACCACGCGGCCCCTCCCCCCAACCAATTCGGGAAACAATTCCTCGGAGAGAGGTGGAAAGAACCTGTTTATTTGACTGGCCCTGCACCCCCCAGCACACAAAATGAACAATACCCGATGACACTGCTTTGAGAAAGATGGCAAAATCAGAAAGTCTCTTTCGGGGGGGGTGGTTGCTCTGTTCTCAGTCCCTCCGGCGCTGGGCCAGCCGCTGCAGCCGAACCTTCGGTGTTCCCGGGTCCCAGTCCGGAGCAGGTTCGAGATGGTCACAGGAACAGGAGAGGAGAAACAGTCCAGGAAGCAATGTGGACTGTTTAGCTAGAACTAGCTAATAAGCAGAGGCAGAAAGCAGAGCAGAAGCAAGAGCAGAAAAAGAGAGCAAGCAAAAGCAGCAAGCTGAAGCTGGAAGTGAAGAAACAGTCTTATGTACCGCTTGTCTCTGTGTCCCTGATAAGAGAAACCCAAACAAAACTTCCACTCTTCAGTGCCGGTCTTAAAGGCACAGAACAGATGAATGGGGATATACAAGCATCATGACGTCACCCCAGGACATCCACGAAACCAGCCTGAACATTTTTGCATTCAAACACAAGCTCACATAGTCCATGTGCCTGAAGGCTTCAAAATTCCCCGCTCCGATTGGAGAACAGCTTGCAAAGACTCAGAGTCCCGGGAAGCTCCACAAGAGGAAAGGAGGCTGTTGCAATACGTGGATGAACTTCTAGTAGCCACTCAGACGAGGGAAGCGAGAGAAGCCTGGACGGTAAGCCTTTTGAATTTCCTAGGACTCCAAGGATGCAGAGTCTCAAAGAAAAAGGCACAGGTAGTAAAACAGAAGGTAATCTACCTGAAGTAAGAAGTGAGTGCTGAGCAGCAGACTTTAAGGCAGGGAAGCCCTATGCCAAACCCTGAACCCCAGACAACGAAAGAACTCCAAACCTTCTTAGGCATGGCAGTGTAGTGCCAGCTGTGGGTTTATAATTATGGACTGTTCGCCGGACCCCTCTATGCTCTTATTGCCAATGGAAACAGAGATCTCCAGTGGACAAGGGACGCCACACGGGCCTTTCGCCAGCTAGAGAGTCCCCTCATGTCGGCTCCAGCTTTGAAACTTCCAGATGTAAGTAAAGCATTCTTTCTATTTTTCCATGCAAGGAATTGCCCTGGGAATATTGGCTCAGGACTTGGGTCCGTACCGGAGCGCAGTTGCTTAGTTCCCTAAGCAACTAGATGCAACAGCCAAAGGATGGCCAGGTTACCTCAGAGCTGTAGCAGCAGTTGTGCTGAACATTCAAGAGGCACACAAGTTTACCCTGGGACAAAAATGACTGTGCTAGTGTCCCACACAGTGTCTGCAGTACTGGAAGTAAAGGGTGCCCACTGGCTTTCACCAGAGAGGTTTCTGAAATACCAGGCCATCATGGTAGAGCAAGATGATGTAGAGATAGTGGTGACTAATATTGTCAACCCAGCTTCTTTTCTCAGTGGAATCAAGGAGAAGCAGTACACCATAGTTGCCTAGAGACCACTGAAGCAACCTACTCCAGCTGCCCAGACCTAAAGGACACTCCTCCAGACGATGCAGAGACCTGGTTCACTGACAAGAAAGCGACATTGCAAAGTACACAGTGACTACCTGCAGAGAGGTAATAGAGTCTGGACCCTTACCAACAGGTACCTCTGCACAGGATACTGAGATAAATGCATGGACTCATGCCTTAAAAACAGCAAAAGGCATTCAGAGTTGTGCATGCACATGGAGCCATCTGGAAGGAGAGGGGACTGCAGACCTCACAAAGAAAGAAGAGACAATCCAGCTGCTAGAAGCAGTTCAGCTACCTGAAAAAGCATATTAAGGCACACCAAAGAGTGAGCTTAAATGAGCTGGTGGATGGAGAGGCAAAGAAAGCAGCAAAGGGTGAGGTACAGATTGTCCTCCAAGGTAAGCCATAATACAATAATACTAATCAAAAGAGACGTACAACTGCAAGGGGTGGGCTACCATTGAAAGAGAGCTAGTAATCCCTTCCCATTTTCGTGGTTACTAGTGAAGGAAGGGCACTAGAAAACACACTAGGGCCTAACTACTTAAAGCCTTTTATAGAGTGTGGCTCCTTTCTCGAAATGACCAAGGCTGCGTGTGATACACAGTGCATTGAAATGAAGTGTTGACTTTGAAGTTGTAATTCCCACAGGCTTTCTAGAACACACAACTGATTGAAAGAATTGTTGTATCGTTGTCAGGAATTTATATGCCACTATCACTCAGGTGAGCTGATAATGTGATCCTTGCCTCCAGACTAACCTCAAAATACCCCCCGCCCCGGGCCAAAACTCGATCAGACTGGGAGAGGCCATGGGCCTGTAGAGCAGTGGCAAATCAACTTTTCAGAACTCCCAAGGAAAGGGGGGTATCAGTACTTACTGGTATTAATAAATACATTTTCAGGGTGGCCAGAAACATTCCCCACAAGAGCTGTCAAACCTCAAGAGTTGAACAGATCATTTTTACAAGAAATAATACCATGTTTCAAAGTTCCAGCCACAATATCCTCAGATAAAGAATCATATTCCATTTCCAGAGCAGTGCAACAGATCGGTAGCCACCTGGGCATAGATTAGGAACTTCACACCCCATACCGCCCCCAATCAAGTAGCCAGGGGGAGAGATTGAATCATTTGATTAAGCAGCAAATCATAAGACTGGGGCAAGAAGCTCTTCCACTAGCACTATTGCAAATTCAAACTAAACCTTTTGAGCTAAAGGAATGCTGAATCCTTTTGGAATGCCTTATAGAAGACCATATAGAATACAAGGGGAATGTCCAGAATGTCCACTTACATGGTTGCATTAAGCAAACAGCTCGGAGTAATTGAGAAACATGTGGCTGGAACTCGGAGCAGGGAGTTAGATAGCCTGGGGATGATGTATATGTTAAGTCTCTTACAGAGAAGACTTTGGAACCATAGTGAGAGAGACCACTGCAAGTACCTCTCACAACCTTCACTGCAATCAAAATCAAGGAGCAGAATGCCTGGATCCATCACTCTCGGGTGAAGAAGGCCCAGAAGCCCCTTCAGGAGTGACACCAGGAGACAATGAACTGAGACCAAAACTTACTTGGGCAAAATGAGTATATTGCGGTCGGGAGTAGCTCATACTTTAGTGCACAGAATTGTTTTGTATGGAATTATAACTGAAGTTTTAGAACTAGAGAGTACCTCTACCCAAAGCAATGCTGAATGGCCTTGGTCCCTGGCATTTAATCAGTATACTGGATCCATAGGAAAACCTTCTGAGATAAAAGATTTAAACATATCCACTGTAGTAATCCACGAGAATCAGGTATGTGAGGAGCAAGAATAGCCGGAACAGGAACTGAGAACACTTCAAGGAATCTGAGGAGAAGAAATCAAAGTAAAGTGCTGGGTCATCAATAGGATGGCTTATGAGAGACCAGATGTAATTAGTGTCTGAACCTCCCCTGGTGTATATGAACACCAGGAAGTCTGTGATAACCTAAGTGAATCAGACTGTTGGTGTAATTTCACCCTGATACAGCCTGTAGAAGTGACCTGCCTTTGAGCTCCAGTTACTGTCAGACTTTCATTTGAATTCAAAGTGGACACTGCACTTTTTACCACAGCGGGGCCTTATACATCCCATTCTAGTTCAGACTCTACCCAAACTCCAAACTTGAACCTAACGTAGCAAAGAATGCGAGTGAACAACAGCTATTATTCAATCCAGAATGGTCTCTCAAACGTGTGGAGTTGATAATGCAAATTAACATCTCAAAAATCCAACCAGCCTGCTCCTCCTTCCTAAAAAAACTGGGCTGGACAACATGGTCACAAAAACAGTCATATCTCAGGAGCAGAACAAGAAAGGAAGGAGCCAGCTCTCCTGGTGCCTAAAACCAGGAACACCAAGAAATCATTTTCCTTAGGTCATTTTCCAAGCTGGTTGGCTGAACCCCCAGGCAATGGCTGGTAAAGGGTGCTGAACTGCAGGTGATAAATTAACCCAAGCAAGGAAGGTGATTTTCCTTATTTATAGCTGTCCCTTTTCCTATAGAGATTTGGATCAGTGATTTTCCCAGTCTGAGGTGGTTGGATTCTGCTTAAAAGAGGTAGAGAGAGGCCCCCTCAGAGCACAGCAGCAGGCTGTAAGATTTTGAGCATCACTTTTGTGCTGAGTGTTTCAAGTAGCAGAAACCTGATCCCAGTTTCTTCTGAGGCACTGCAATGAATTTAGGCTCTTCTCTCAAGATGTCCCCTCCATTATCTTTTGCCCTGAACACAGTCCACAGCTTGATCTTAGCTAGGGGCAAGGTGGGTGAGGTTTTGTAGACCAGGAGAGACATTCCTGCTTGCCACACATCTGAGAAATCAGGTGCTTTGGAGGGAGAGGGAGAGGTTAGAATCCCTGAGGTCTCTACATTTCAGAACCAACATCTGCCTCAAGTATGACCTAAACCTCTGTCAGGTACACTTGTGAAGTGTGTCTGAATTTGTAGTATGAGCCCAGCACATCCCTCTGGCAGGGAGGGATGATCAGGGACAGAAAGCAGTTCCTGTTCCCCATAACAAACATCTAACTGGCATATTAAGGACAAGATTAGGAGTTTTAAATGGAATTGATTCAGAAATACTGCTGAATAAACTGGCTGCTGCAGCAGGTAGCCTAACAAAATTGAAGCAGCCTTTATAGTAATCTCTATTGGCATTAGGAACTAGCCAGTGACAGATTTCAAAAGTACTGCCAAAGTAAAGAAGTATGAAGAGGCCGGGGACCAAGACCACAAATTGATAGTAGAAGCACTTAGTATAGTTCAAGATAATGTGTCTTTAGCTTTCAGTTGTATACAAGCACAGTTATGGATACAAGCAACAGCAGCTCTGATCATATAGGAAAGGGGTGAAGGTAGTTTTCCAGCTGAAATTTGGAAAATTGTGTGGGATAATGCAATTGATTTTGAAAAGAAGTTTCAATCCTGGTGGACTATGGTGAATTTCACTTATGATCCTGTTTCTAATGTGGCCACTGCCTTTGTGCTTACGATATGTAATGCCACTGTTTATGTTATCCATCCCATCATTGCCCTAAGATTAAACCATGAAGAAACAACACTCTATCCTTCAGAACATAGAGTGTGGGCACGAAAAGATGAATGAAAAGTGGCAGACAGTAAACTTAGAATCCTGCATCACTAGAGAACAAATGAGATTCATTTGTGAAAGCAATACTGCTAATGCCCAGGATGTGTTTGGACACTGAACAGGGTATTTGCCACTTTGAAATTCATCCAGTCACTGACCAGAAAACTGTGCTCGTATATACTGGAAAAGGGCGTATGTTTGAGAACTGCTTGTGCTGCTGTGCAAATTGATAGCAATGATGTTATTCTGTTTAGTAGAAACCATTCTAATCTCTGTATTTGTAATTTTGTTAAGATTATTGGGTGTGATTTTTCGTATTTGGTACCAGTAACATCCCACCAGCTGATTACAGCCAATTACACAGTGTATCGCAGATTACTACCTACCCCTATTGGGGCGAACCTTACATTGGTAAAACAATTAATTAAGCACCAAGACCTATTAGAAGTCTTGAAAGAAATCCAAGAAAGTAGAAAGAAAGCCTTAATTACTGTCCAACATGATACAAAGCAGATAACCAGAGTTCTACAAAGAATGAAATAAAATATAGATCATCACTGGTGATATGTGATCTTTGGGTGGTCACCAACTGCAAATGGAATCTTTAATAAGTTGTGCCACCCTATTCTAGTTTTACTAATATTAGTTGGGATAAGCTTAGGATTATCTATTACATTGTTAATTTGGAACTGGAGAATACTGCAATGAATGGCTGTACTAACCTCTTTATCAAACATACATAGTGAAGCATTAAAAGACACTTATTGTCATGAAAGTTTTCATTAAGTAAAAGAATTTACTTATTTCCTAGGAAAGGGGGGAATGAGACAGAGTAGGGATCCATCCTGAATTAGGTGAAGTGTCTAACAACGGTGAAAAGTCTGTGAGGCCAAAGCTGAAGGAAAAACTCGTATGCCGAGACAGCAAGGAGACGGAGAAAGGAAAACAGAAAAGACCATGAGGTCAATTTGCCTCCACCTAGAAATTCCTTTGATAAAGAAGAACTGGTGCTAAGTTGTTGGAGATTTTTTCAGGGATGGCCTAGAAAGCAGCTGTGAGGAGTAAAATTCTCACAGCCTGCTTCTGTAAACAGCAGAGGTTCTCAGGTTATTTTTAATTACAGGTAAAAGTGACAAACATGAAGGCCTTGAGAGCCTTGCACATCAGAGTTCTCAGGCAGCTTTCTCATAACAAGTAGATGTTTTATCTTTGGCTGTTTTGGGAAAGCAAGAATAATTTTGAGAACCCAAATCTTGGTATTGGAAACATAAGGAGGGTTTGGTATGTTATCTCTGACCTATTGTGAGCTCAGATTTTGCAATATGCATGAACTTGATTAACACTGTTATAAAAGGTTCCTGATTGATCAATAAATCGGAGTCGATGGCTGACCAATGCAAGGTGGGTCGTCTCCCTCCAACTTCAATACTAAGTGTCATGAGGGATGAATATGTATGAACTTATTGTGAAACTGTATGCATATGCATTTGGAAGGGGGATAAAAGGAGGTCTGAAATTTTCAGGGGTACGCATGCCTTTTTAGGAGGATTTTCTCCGTGTGCGTCTGGCGTCGTAAATAAACATACCAAGCTTTACAACTTTTATAAAGTTGTGAGGTTTCTTCTTTTCTCCACAAAACAAAGGAAGTTAGTTTTACTATGTGGCCAAAGCAAAAAGTTGTCTGTCAGAATGTCTAACCCACAGTGCATCAAATGCACTGACACAAGGAATCAAGAAGGCATCACTAAAGATTAATGTTTCATCAAGATACAGAACAGGTGAAGTGGCAGTGAGGCCCTTAGGCTCCTCCAGTCTCATCAGCAGGCTCATAGGTATAAACAGTTTTGTATGGTCAGGTGTAGGCTGTATAGAAAGAGAAAAGAATAATTGTATCAGAGAAGATCTTTGTTTTTAACTTCCTAACACTCTGTTTTATACCTTTTACTGAAGTATCTGCTACTTTCTGCTGTTGGACAATGATCCCAGACAAGCCTAGGATGAGTGGTCCTTTTAGTCAGATCTTCAGCAGTATAGGACATATTGCATATTGTCTGAGGAACAGTTTCTTAAAAAAGTTTATGCTCGTTCTGAGCTCAGCTATCTCCACTTCTCACTAGCTAGGAGAGCTAAGATTGCACAGGTATTAATGGGTCCACACTCACCAGCTTTGCTCTGCCTGTGCAGGCTCAATGTCATGAAAACTATTACCCCTTCTGCACTGCTTCTCCTGGCTGCTGAGGCATTGTTCTGTATGCATTTAGCCTGTGTTTGCTGTTATGTTTTCAGAGACAAACACATGAAAGCACTGTTCTAATTTCAACTAGTTAATCCAGATGTTAACCCCACAAGAATTATCCCTATTTGCAAAGGGAGCTTAGGGAGTGTGTACAATAGGTAAAGGTGAGCATAATTTTTTTTTTTTCTATTTGACACCTTCATGAAAGATATCTAGTGCAAAAATTGCAGACAGCACAATACTAGAGGAAGAAATACTTATTTCTGTGAAAGGGGCTTCTTTTCTAAAAATGTGGATAGGAATATTTTTGAGCACAATTACTTAAAGCAGAAGGAAATAAATTTCAGTGGAAATATTTTCATGCAAAAATACAAAGTAGAAAGGCAAATTCCAAATCTCTGTGAATGAGAAATGCACTATCCAGTTCACAGTTCTAGCAGTAAAAAATAAATTTGAGTCAAGGTAATTAGGCTTCCTAATAACCATCTACATTCTGGCTTCATTTTCTCAGGAAGCAATTCCAGTTAAAGTTGTTTCTTATGACTTGGAGCAGTAGTTTTATCAAGTGGTATGTTTTGGAAATCTTAAAGCCAGTGTTTTCTTTCTATGCAAAAATGCATAGGTAGGTAAGTAAGAAATTAAGACTTTGAATCAAGCATGGTCTGATAGTAGGGCAGTTCTGGGTGCTTAACCCTGGTTAGGGCAAAGAAAACAACGCATGAGAATTGTTTCTTGTCAGTGAAAAGTAATCCCCTTCAACATTTCCTTATAGTGATAAGTATTTCTGAGTCTAAGTATTCTAGGTCTCCTTAGATTTCATGTTACTTTAATGTCTTCAAAAGCCTCACTTTGATACATTTTCAACAGTCTTATCCCTGCCAAAATCTGCAAACTTTTTCATTAGTGCAGGAGAGTGTGTTTTGCTTAAAAGCAGGGGAATTCCTGGTTGCTGTAGCTGAGTGAGGCATCCTGTGGTCCCAAGGGTTTTTATTCCTCTAACTTCATGTTCAAACCCAGATCGCTGTGCTGTACTGACCCTGCATGTGGAAACCCAGGATATCTGTTTTACTATAAGTTTAATATTCTAATTTGTCTTAGAGGAGTAATGTTGCCATTACTTGAGAGAGACCTCCCTTTCCTGTCCCTCTCTCTCCTATTTTTCTCCTGCCTCTTCCCTCCACACCATGGACCACTTTCATAGGAGTCAGCCATTTGCAGGGCCTTGTAGAATCTATCATCACTAGAAGGGCTTCCATGTCCTTGAAATTATTTGTCTTCAAGAATTATTGGCATAACAGCTGAAAATATGGTTTGTTTTCAACAGAATTATTTGTGTTCGTCCCATATTTTTCCAGCCTCCTCCTTCCATTCTTTGTGGCATACTCTCTCCTTGTTTTTGCAGCTAAAAATATAATGGAGAAAACCAGTCTTCACAAGGCTGGATTTGAACTGTCTACTTCAAGCAAGCCAAGCCCGAGAGAACAGTATTGAAAAACATAAATTGTATTCTTGTTGCTATTTTCATGAAACAGACCGTAATATGGGAGAGTGTCTGCAAAAATCTTGTTTTCAGAATCAATAATTTTCAAAAGAATTCATACAGAAATGATAAATTCCCTTGTTATACACAAATAAAAAATGACTGCTGATTCTCCAGAAAAAGCCACTTTCATTTGATATTTACTTGTGTAAATTCAAATTGTGATTATAAACAACCATTTTGTTACCTACATTTATTATCCTGGAATGTTCTGATGATTCCTGGGGAAGGTCTGTCTGTTTTAAGAGGCTTGCTGTCATCCCTCTAAATTCTGATCTGCTTCTGTGTGAATAACCTTATGCTCTCTGTCCTAGAGTAGCAGAAGCAAACGCCAAGTGATAACTCTTATTGATAGTGGAGCCCTGGAAAAAGTTAAAGATAGAATCTAAAATGTTGGGCTTTGTGCTTTCCCAGATCAACTGCACCTGTGTAAGTAGTATGATAAATTATATAATTGTTAGATGTGATGATTGTTTAGTAATTAAATATAATTATTATATAACCATAAGAAGAATAATGAGGAACTATGTTGGAAATTCAGAGGGGGGCTAAATTTATGTATACAATAGAACAATATAAGTTTAATAATTAACATGAAAGTTATATATGATAGAGTATAAAAACATGATCATTTTGGATGTATGGTCAGAGTCAGATTTGGGTTGAATTTACCCCTGACACCCAGAGCTCTTAATAAAAAGCACCACATATAATCCCCCTTGATTATGTGTTTTTGAATGCTAACATTTTGGCGACCCAGATGGAGCCTTTATGAGTGCTGCTGAGCGAGTTTGCAACTCGATCCCGCTCCAGCCGGCACCAAGGGATTCTTGGGGAGCCCATTGGCCGCGACCGCTCCCACTGCTCACAACGTCCCCGGGAGAAAGGTAAGGTGCTTTTTACTTTGGTTTGGTTTTGGATGCCTGCCAATAAGACACAGTGAAAGCTATGCTTGGTTGGGCTAAAGGAATTCCTGTTGGTACAAGCCTAGGCGCAATTCCATAAGACAATCGTGAAAGCGTTGCGGGTTCGGCAGTTGTGGTGTATTTGAAATGGAGAAACTTAAAGAGATTTTGGGCAGTAACACCCCTATCCCACAAACTTCTCATTCGGGGTGCTTATAAGCACATTGGAAACAAGGTAACTTTGGGGAAGGATTACGTAAAACTAAGTTGATTGATTATTGTAATTCATGGTGGCTAGAATATGCCTTGGAGAATGGTGAAAAATGGCCAAAATACGGTACTCTGCAATATAACACTATTTCGCAGTTAATGTCATTTTGTAAACAAGAAGGAAAATGGGATGAAGTACCATATGTTGATCTGTTTTTCTATTTATGGGGAAAGCCAGAATGGAAAGATGAATGTGGATTATTAGTGGTTAAAACATCTGCAAAGTGTGGGGCTTGTGAGGAACGTTGTTTAGAACACTTGGCGTTAAAAGAAAGCCTGAGTAGGGAAAATTATACAGATATTGATTTACAAGTCGCTCCAATAGGAACAAGAGAACCTAACCCTATCCCACCTGTTTCATCTGTCCCTATCCCACTGCCTGCTCCTCACCCACCTAGTCATGAACCCATCTCGTCTAGTACACCTTTCCCTCTTTATCCTCCTCTCCCATCATCACCTGATCCCTCTTCCTCAGAAGATGAGTGTTTTGCGGAGAAAAGAAGAAACCTCACAACTTTATAAAAGTTGTAAAGCTCGGTATGCTTTTATTACGACGCGCGCCGGATGCAAGCCTCCCCAAAAGGGCATGCGTACCCCTGAAGATTTCAGACCTCCTTTTATCCCCCTTCCAAATGCATATGCATACAGTTTCACAATAAGTTCATACATATTCATCCCGCATGACACTTAGCACCAGTTCTTCTTTATCAAAGGAATTTCTAGGTCGGGGCAAATTGACCTCGTGGTCTTTTCTGTTTTTCTTTCTCTGTCTCCTTGCTGTCTCGGCATGCGAGTTTTTCCTTCAGCTTTGGCCGTTTGACTTTTCACCGTTGTCAGACACTTCACCTAATTCAGGACGGATCCCTACTCTGTCTCAGGCATGAGCAACCTCCTACCATAGCTCTGCTTGAACTGAGAATATCTTACTGAGTGCTCCAAATATATGATAATGATCCACAGTGGAAATTAAGTGTGCCATAGAAGTCTAAATACCTAGAAAAGAGAAGCAATGAAGAATAATTGTGAAGAATATCCAGTAATGTTATTTAAGTCAATTTTTGGTAAATATGTGATCATCCAGCAAGTTCTAAACAAGCTTATCAAAGACACAAAATTTTATAATTATTTTTTTAAACTTACAATGATGCATTTTAGAAATGGTTAGGTCTTCTGTAACCGTTATGGAAATTAACACTAGGAAAGCCTTTCTGCCCAAATGGTGGGGGTTTTTTTATAATTTAGTTTTCCAGCTTATCTGCATTCATGTTCCTTAACACTAATCTGTTCCTGTACCATTAAAACTCCCTTTTACTTCTCTTTAAGCAGTCCCTAGCCCTTTGATGGAAGCTGTTGTGTGCTATCCCAGCTACAACTTGACTACATTACACTAGCGAAATTCACTGTTTTTTCAGTTCCTACAAGACAGGCTCCCCATTTACTGAGCTTCCTAACACTTATTACAGCTTCCCTTAATCTTTCACAGACATATGTGGCCAGAATTGTATGTAGCTTAATATATTTCACACAAATACTCATTGGTACTGTATAGAGTGGAAATATTTTTTTTCTACTGGAAATTCCTCATCAGAGGCGTCCTTGGATCATACGTCTTTTAAATGATTGCAATATCCTGTTGACTCATATTCATCCCCTGTGATTAATTATGTTACAAGGTCTTTCTCTTCATTATTCTTTCTAGTTGAGGGATTCTCAGTTGAGTTTATAGCAGAATTTTATATTATTGGTTCTCAGAAGCACAATTCTGCATTTTATACTGTTGAATTTTGTACTATTGAATACAAAAAAAAAGAGTTGCACTTCATTTTATTTGCTTGCTTTTTATGCTCACTTCCAATAAACACTGAGAATACAAATGAATCTACTTGACTCCTTTCAAACTGGGACTTTCAATGAGTACTTTTGGAATCCCCCTTGCTAATATATGTATATACGTCTGCAAACAGAGCTTGTTTCCTCAGCTAATCAGGGAATGGCACTAACAGAGACTGCATCATTGGCCCAGTCATTAATCGAGATGCTACAAAGTTAGTAATTTCTGGACATACTGAGACTTACTGGGAGTTCTAGCCTGGTCATAACAGTCAATAATAAAGTTCTCATTATCTTTAAAGAGCTTTTTGCATTTTTAAGATGTACTTTGAACATTCTTTCTGTGTTTCAGTCATGTAGAATTTTCTGCTGTCCTGCAAAACAGACATTTCTCTGGGTTATGTGTATGGTTTTATACAACAAATGACCAGTATTGCTGTTTGTTCCCTTGGCTCAGTGTTTAGAAACAATTAATATTTTAGAGGGCAATGTTGCACCAGTATTTTTTATGCTTTTTTTACAAAACAATAAGAATTTGGAGAGAAAGTGTGTGAATATACCTAATTCATTATTTTTTCTGCTATAAATTGTATGCTCACTGCAAAATCTATTTTTGTATTATTCAAACATTTTTACTGCAAATATACACCCTTCTGCTCTGGGATTACATCATTTTGTGGAGTGTCCATTTTTTTTTATTTTATACAAAACTAATAAGTGTTCTGGAAAAGTTGTCATCATAGATGATAATGATCTTTGATTCCTGGATAGTCTAGATCAGGGAACAAATTTCTCAAAAAGCCTGTCCCCAAAGTATCACATATTTTAAACAATACTAAAATATTCTGCACATCTCTTAGAAGTTCACTTTAATTTTTTTTAATTGTCAAAAGGCAACAAAAATCTCTGGAACTAACAATCCAAACCAATCCAAACCCTACCTGTCCTTTTCCATCAGCAATTGCTTTGACTTTGGAGTAGCATCTTGAATTTGGAATAAATGGCTGTTTGTACTAATGTGGTTTTGGCCATTTTCATAAATATATGGTCAGGACATAATCTTTACAGGATCACACTATACTCAAAGCAGAGGTTTAACAAAACTTGGTATGAGTCTTTGAAGATATTCTCCTGATGAGAAAGGCTAACTAACTTCAGAAACTAAAAATGGTCATCAAACTGTACCACCACTGTTCTCACTACACACAGTGGTTGAATGTATGAGAAACTTGTGTTTAAAGGTAAACATTTCTTATGTCTTTTTCCTTACAAGTGAAGGTATGTTTTTATATTGGAAACAAGATTTTATTTAGGTTGGTCTTTTTTTTTTCCCTCTTTACCTTTTCTCTTTTATAGAAAGCTAATCTCTCTGGCCCTAGCTGGGAAGAGATGCTCTGAAGCTTTCTTGAGGTAAAGAGTAAGCTGAGAAAAAAGAGATGATGATAGCTCTACAGGAGAGAAATTTGGACCATCAAGCAGGAATTGTTGGCTGTATAAGTAGGCTGAAAATTGCATGTGTCCCAAGAAAGAAATTGGGATGATATAGCAAGGATAGAAAGCTGGGGAGATGGTCTGTTTGATTGTGTAATAACATTGGGTTTAGACAGTAAACCGTATTGGGATAGGAGGAAAATATGTGGGCAGCAGACATGGACATGGGATGAGTTTTTGCCCTTGACAGTAATTCAGTATGAATGAAATTTGTTTTTTTTTTTCCAAGTGGATGTTTCCTTCAGATTATAAAGTTGGGATGTGCCCAAGGTGAGTTCTCTCTTTAGCCTATACCAGTGACCCTGGCATGGTTTTGTGGGAGAAAGCCCTTGGTTCCTTTCTTGGATAAAATTTCTTTGCTTTCTGAGCAGATTAATTATATTTCTTAAAAAATCCAAACCTCTGAAGCTTCTCTACTGTGATTGAAATTTATCCTAATTGTTTTTAGTTGTCTAAGAATTATCAGCACAGTCTATTTGGGAATATGCATTAGCAAGAGTTTTTATTTATAATTGGTCTACTGGAGTTTAGACACCTAACCCAGAAGCCTAACCTAGCCTAAAATAAAGGGTTACAGACTATGTTTACAGAGCTAGATCATTCCACAGAAGCACCTGGGGGGGCCATATTTCATACTCATTACTAAAGATATGGGAAAATTGAGTTGAACAGCTGTTTCAGCTTACAGCAGTGATTTCTGAAATACATGCCTAATTCCTTGTTACTGTTATCATTTCATGCTTCATTGTAATGATCACAATCACTGTGCCTGTCCTCATATGTTATGTTGCTTACATGACCAGCCTCATCCTCTCTGCAGTTTCTGCAGCATCTGTTGGAAGCCTGCAGCCACAGACAAAGCCCTTTGGTCCTCAGTCCTGGGCCCCTACCTGACTCCTGCATTCTGTCACCTTCAGCTTGGCTCAGTTGCTTGGAGTGTCCTGATGCTCCTCATTGCTCTGAGTCAATGTAAGAAGCAGATCAGGGACCATGGTTTGTCTACACAAAATCAGTGGGTCAAAGTCCAGTTCAGGTAAAAAAATTCTTCTGCTGGCCCTTGCCCCACATTTTCCTGTCACTTGCAGCAGTTTAATCAATGAGTCCCACCTTTTGAATATACAGCTCAGCTTGTGTAAGTAGGTATAAATGCCTCCATCTATCAGTCAAACAAAGAACAAGTGTGCAGACCATGGGGAGACCCATGAGTGTGGCTCTCCAGCATTTAATTACCACTTCATTTTTCATTTTAACTGTAGATACAGGAAGGAAATTACAGCACCCTAATCAAAAGAAATATTTTCTTAGTAAACACAGGATATTACTATAGATCAACCATTTTTTCCTCCAACTTGTTAATTATTCCAATATATGCTTTCATGGAACAGCAATGCAACTGATAAGCCAGCCTGTGTCATCCTGTTGCTATAGAAATTGCTCAGTATAAGCATCCTGGCTCTATAATCAGTTTAGTTCTCTTTAGCTGTTGTGGTGTGTTGCAATATCCTGTTTTACCTTCTCCCTTCCCCCTCGCCCCTCGCTGAGTGTGCCCTGTCAATCAGGCTAACATACCAGCAAGGCGTCGTGTGATAGGTGACCCTAGTACCTGGAGACCCTGCCCCTTCACCTGGTTGGTGACTCACCTGTCCCCTCCCCTTCCCCTGTCCTGAGCTTAAAATGTGAATGAGACCATGCGGCCCTATTCTGTTATCAGCAGTAGCCCAGTGCAGACGTATCTGTGCTCATGGAATAAACATCTGGCTACCTTCTAGCAGAATCCGCTCCCTTCTTCTCTTCACCATCGCCAGAAGCTGTCCCCTGAGGTAAACGGAGTCCTGTCTTGTGCCCCGCTGCACTCTGCCGCCAGCCAAGGTATCGCTGGGGTGAACACCGCAGTGCTGCCTCTGGCCCAGCAGCGAAGGTCAGAACTGGCCTGGGCACCATCTAACTGGTTATATTGGGATACATATTCCAATATATTGGCGTCCCTGTGGGTGGGCAAGCGACCCTGAGCCCAAAAACGGACTCGCAGTTCCTCAGAGAAGCTTCTGCCAGCCGTGCATCCAGCTGAAAGGAGCCTGGCTTCAAGACTCCCAGCTAGAGACTTTGGGAATACTCCCAGAAAAAGTTTTGTGGACTGTTCGGCGCCTTCTGGAAAGCCCAGCTTCATTGTGGTGAGCAGATTTCCAGAGGGAGAAAAGGGGAGCCTCTCTTGCACCCAGAGAGAGGTCCTTTTCCGGTGGAGACCTGCCTGTACCCAGCCTACAGCTTCCATTTCACGTGAGTATCTCTGCTTTCGGTAGAGCAGAAGCTCAAAAACAGACTCTGCCGCGAGTTCTGTTCCTTTTTTGCCTTTGCATTTTGGCTGCGCAGCCCCACAGACGAGAATTCATAGCGTTCTAGTTTAGCTTTCCTGCTGCGTGTTTCACTGTTTTTTAGAATTCGCGCCGGAGCGGGATCGCTCTCTGCCCTTCCCCCCCCGGCTCAGCAGCGTGTTCAGACACGTGTTAGGAGATTTTCTTTCTCTTTCTCTTTGCGAGAGAGGGGGGGGCTCTCTTTCCACGTGGCCGGGGGACCTGCGGTGTTGGGAGTGCTCTGCACACGCGGCGGCAGGGGGGGGGGCGTCCCGGTTTCGGCTGCCACGTGGAGCGGCTGCTGTCTCTGCTCCGCGGGGGTGTTGCATTCCACCGCGGGGGAGGCTTTGTGTCTGCCTCTATTCGGCAGGGCGTGCCCTGCTGCTGCTGCCCGGGAATTTTAAAAGCAGTATATACAGCTGCATTGTGAAGCTTTTGTCTGCTCGTTATCGCTTTCTATCTGTGGTTTTTTTTAGAAATTGGTAGCTGATTTTAGCTTTGTTTTTGGTCAGGCGGGATTAAGTACTTTGCTTTTTAACATGGGTTCCAAACTTAGCATTGTACAAAGGGGAGTGTATTATGATATTGTTAGCATTTTAATCAAGAGTAATGTGAAATTCTCTAAAGGAAAATTGAAACAGTTTATAAGATGGCTTTTTCTGCAGTTCCCAAACATTTCCCCTGAAGAAATCCACAATATTCAATTCTGGGATAAAGTTGGGAATGAATTGATAACCTTAGGACAATCTGGCAAATTACCCTCAGCTAAATTTGTGTTCTGGAGTTTGCAAATTCGAACAGCATTGCTCAAACAAAAGGAAATGGAGAAAAAGCCAAATGTAAAGCCATGTGCCTCTGCTCTCCCTGTTCCTCCCTCTCCCTCTAAAACCCCTAAACCTCTTTCCCCAAAAAAATCCCGAGCACGTGTTAGCTTTTCGGAGAGCAGTGATGTCCAAAATGGCCCCCAGTCCCTAGGGGGTCCACAAGATGGTGGATGCCACGTGGCATCTTCCCAAACCTGGTCTTCTTCTTCCCAAAATCCTCTTAAGCATTCCAAAATTCCATGCCCATCCCCCTCTCCTCCTGTTCCTCGTGACACCTTCCCCCCTCCCCTCGCCTTTCCTGCAGTACCCTCAGCTCCGCCCCTCTACTCCTGCCAGGGGGCGGCTGCTGACGTGATGTCACCAGGTGACCCCGCCCTCTGTTCCCACGGTATCCCCGCCCCCCGCCAGCCCCTTGACCCTGCCCCTTGTTCCCACGGTTTCCCCGCCCCTTGCCGGCTCCCTTTCCCCGCCCCCTCCCCGGGTTCCCACGGTGGGGACACACCCACTGCCTGTCCCCAAACCTGTAGCTGTGATCCCAATGCTTCTGATTCAAGGGATACAGAGCAGGGGACAGCAGACCCAATGCATGGTGCCATGTTGTCACTGGCCCCTGTTACGTTTCAGCCTGCAGCTCAAGCAGGAGCAGCCCCAACTGCTAATTGGAGTTCTTTTGGACGACAATTGATTAAAGAGATCTGTAAATCTCATAAAGAATATGGTCCACACAGTCCATATTTCCGTGGCCTTTTAAATTCTGAATTAAGTAGGACTATTGTGGTTCCACATGATTTAAAACAACTGTTTTCATGTCTCATGACATCCACGGAATTCAAATTATGGGAATCAGCATTGAAACAACTGCTAAAAGATGCTCTCCCAAGCTTACAGGCTGATCCAAACACAGCAAAAGACAACAATGGTAACCCCATTACCCTTGACCACCTCTGTGGTGAGGGTCAATGGTCTTCTCCCTCAGTCCAAGCTGCTGCAATTCCTGCAGAAACACTCGAGAAAGTAAAGGAAGCAGCTGAAAAGGCATTCTTTTCCCTCCAACCTGAGGGGCCTTTTGAGCCCTATAGTAAAATCAAACAACTACCATCAGAGCCTTTTGTGAAATTTGTAGAAAGGCTAACTAGAGCCATTGAAATACAAGTTAAAAAGGAAAATGCAAGGGAAGCAATTTTAGAAGAAATAGCGTTTACAAATGCAAATGAACAGTGTCGAGCAGCAATCCTGAGCCTTCCTATGGAACCTTCCCCTACATTAAAAGATATGCTTCTAGTCTGTAACAGGAAAGTGCCTCTGATGAGTGTTGCTGAAGACTCCAGACCAAGGCTGCTGCCAAGACCACCTCAGCGTGTTGCTGTTGCCAGCCCTGCACCTTCTCCCTTAGCACAGCAGTACCCTGGGCAGCAGCGGAGACCAGCAATGGTTGAGCCCACTAAACCATGCCTGCTTTGTAATAAGCTAGGGCACTGGAGTAACCAGTGCCCCCTGAAAAGGGAATTTGATGAATTTAAAAATAGCAGGGGAGGAGAACTGCAAGCCCTCCCTGGGGGTCAACAACAAAAAAACGAAGAATAAAGCGCCAGCCTGCCAGGCGTGCAGACATAAAAGGAGCAGGCCAAGAGAATAAGGGTAGCAAAACAAATCAAGTGCGCGATAATATTAACATTTGTGTAAGTGAAGCAGGTGTTTCAAAGACCAAGTCTGCTAGTCCACTGTTGAAAGTGAAACAAAATAACCTTTGTTATGATTTAAGTAATTCTGTATTAACTGCATCTTCTGTCAATGAGCCTTACAGGTTGCAGCTGACAGAGTCACTCCACCTGAAGGACACTGACTGGCATTTTGTTTCTGTAAATCCTGAAAAGAAGGGTATTTGGAACCAGATTCGTTGTAAGTACATCATCACTGGGGACAAAAACACACCACAAGAGATTGAAATTGCTCCGGGAATAACAACATCAGATCCCAAGCAATTTGTTCTCAGCCTGCACTGTTTCCACCCACCCCTGTTTCTTCCCAAGGGACAAATTGTTGCTCAAGCTATCCCTGTGCCATCTTTACCTGAAAATGTCGATAAACAAGGGCCCACAGTCGCCCGGGTCCAAGTTATTGGGACAGATAAACCCAAATTGTGGTGCAATGTCAGTGGGGGTGGGGAGTCTAAACGCATTGAGATGCTTGTAGACACAGGTGCAGACTGCACAGTGATTCCAGTACAAGACTGGCCAGCACACTGGCCTTTACAAAATGTTGCTGGTCACCTTCGAGGTGTAGGAGGTCTGCAATTGGCAAGGCAATCCAAAAGCATTATTCAATTCGAGGGTCCAAACGGACAATTGGCAAATATCCGTCCATTTGTGTTAGATTATTCAGAACCTTTGTTAGGGAGAGATTTAATGGCCCAGTGGGGTGTCACAATTAATATTCCAGACTCTCCACAGCATTTTTGTGCAGCAGTCATTAAACAACAGCGCCCCATCCAAAAACTTAAGTGGAAAACAGACGAACCAGTTGATGTGAAACAGTGGCCACTCAGTAAACAAAAAATAAAGGTGCTTGAGGAACTAGTAGAAGAGCAACTAAAAAAGGGCCACATTGTGGAGACCATGTCCCCATGGAACTCTCCAGTGTTTGTCATCCAAAAAGCTGACAAAAAGAGGTGGAGACTCCTCTGTGACCTCCGACAAATTAATAATGTAATTGAAGATATGGGTTCTCCCCAGCCTGGTATGCCGTCCCCAACAATGCTTCCTCAAGATTGGAAATTAGCTGTTATTGATATTAAAGATTGTTTTTTCCAAATCCCATTACACCCTGATGATGCACCGCGTTTGGCATTCTCTGTCCCTTCTATCAATTCAGAAGCTCCTATGAAAAGGTACCATTGGACCGTTCTTCCTCAGGGCCTAAAGGTATCTCCAGCTATCTGCCAGTGGTATGTCTCTTCCCTGCTTTCCCCAGTTTGTGCAGCCGCAGAGAAGGCCATCATCTACCATTATATGGATGATATCCTTGTGTGTGCCCCCAATGATGATTTACTAACACATGCGCTTGACCTAACGATCGATGCATTGATTGTTGCAGGGTTCGAGCTCCAGGAACAGAAAATTCAAAAGATGCCACCTTGGAAGTATTTGGGCTTAGAAATTGGAAATAGGACCATTGTTCCTCAAAAACTAGAAATCAATCCAAGGATCAAGACCCTTGCGGATGTCCACAAGTTGTGTGGGTCTTTGAATTGGGTAAGACCATGGCTTGGTCTGACTAATGAAGACCTTGCCCCTCTTTTCAATTTACTGAAAGGGGGAGAGGACCCAGGTGCTCCTAGGTCTATTACCCCAGAGGCACGGAAAGCTCTAGAAAAGGTTCAGATTGCAATGTCCACAAGACAGGCCCACCGATGCCGGCCTGATCTGCCATTCAAATTTATCATCCTAGGTAAGTTGCCACACCTCCATGGAATTATTTTCCAGTGGGAGGAAAAACAAACACCTAAGGCAAAGGACACACCAAAAAAGGACCGGGACCAGAGGGACTCTCTCTTGATCATAGAATGGGTTTTCCTCAGTCACAAAAGGTCCAAGAGACTGACAAAGCCTCAGGAGCTGATAGCAGAACTGATCCGGAAAGCAAGGACCCGGATCAGGGAGTTAGCAGGATGTGATTTTAAGTGCATTCACATTCCAGTTGAGTTAAAATCAGGTCAAAATACTATGAAAATACTGGAACAATTGTTTCAAGAAAATGAAGTGTTGCAGTTTGCTCTGGATTCCTACTCAGGACAATTTTCGGTAGCACGGCCCGCTTGCAAATTGTTTGAACAAGATGTTCAATTTACTTTAAAATTAAGAACTGCTCTAAGTAGGAGACCTTTAAAAAGGGCTCTAACTGTCTTTACAGATGCGTCCGGGAGGTCCCACAAGTCTGTTATGACTTGGAAAGATCCTCAAACCCAGCAGTGGGAGACGGACATTGCTGAGGTGGAAGGTTCACCTCAGGTTGCTGAATTGGCTGCGGTTGTTAGGGCTTTTGAAAGGTTCTCAGAACCATTTAATCTGATTACAGACTCTGCATACGTGGCAGGAGTAGTATCCAGAGCAGATCAAGCAATACTGCAAGATGTATCTAACATTGCACTTTTTGAATTGCTCTCAAAACTGGTAAAGTTAGTCACTCACCGAGAGCAACCCTTTTATGTGATGCATGTCAGGTCACACACTGACTTGCCAGGGTTTATCGCTGAAGGCAACAGAAGGGCAGATGCTCTTGCTGTGCCTGCAGTGATGGCCACTCTCCCAAATGTTTTTGAACAGGCAAAAATCAGCCACCAGCTTTTCCACCAAAATGCCCCTGGCCTGGTTTGTCAGTTTAACATCACTCGAGAACAGGCCAAAGCGATTGTGGCCACGTGCCCAAATTGCCAACAACATGCACTCCCTACAGTGAGTACGGGAGCAAACCCAAGGGGACTGAACAGTTGTGAACTGTGGCAAACAGATGTAACACACATACAGGCTTTTGGACGGCAGAAATATGTTCATGTTAGTGTAGATACCTTTTCTGGAGCGGTCTATGCTTCTGCCCACACAGGAGAGTCATCTATTGATGCTATTAAGCACCTCTTACAGGCTTTTTCTTTCATGGGCATCCCCAAGGAGCTGAAAACTGATAATGGGCCTGCTTATAAATCCAAGGAATTCGGGAGCTTCCTGCAGCAATGGGGAGTAGAGCACAAAACTGGCATCCCCTACTCCCCTACAGGTCAAGCCATTGTAGAAAGAACTCACCGTGATATTAAAAGGGTCCTGGACCAGCAACAACAGGTTCTGAAGGTAGAACCTCCCCACATCCGGTTATCCAGGGCACTATTCACAATCAATTTTCTGAATTGTTCTTTTGACAGCCTGAACCCACCCATCCTACGCCACTTTGGGGGGAACAGTCACAGGTTGATGAAAGAAAAACCTCCAGTTTTAGTAAAAGACCCTGAGACTTGGAAAATGGTGGGACCTTACAAATTGGTTACTTGGGGACGTGGATACGCCTGTGTGTCCACCCCCTCTGGTTTAAGGTGGGTTCCTTCCAAATGGGTAAAGCCCTATGTTCCCAAAGTCTCAGAGAAATCTGCAGAAGCACCCCAGGTTGCTCACGCTGCCTGGAGAAGAAAACGCCGCGCACGTTCTCTGGAGGAAATTCCATTTAAGCCTCCTATCTGGAATAGTTTGTAATATATGTTTGTCTCAAGTTTTTGTACCAGTTTAGATCCCACTGTTCGTGTGTAGCCTCGAGACGTCATGAGACTGAGCCTGCTTCTCGTCCTACTCGTGATCATCCCACCTGCAATCTCCTACATAGTACCGCAGCCCAAACCACATATGGACTACCTCGACAAAGGCTCTCAGACATCAACAGAGAAACTGACAACGAGCTGAATGGACTTTTCAATGGCTGGGGACTCTCGGGCTGGTTGGGATCTATTCTGAAAACTGTAATTTTAGTGCTGTTTATTTTAGTTGTAGTTATTGTAGTTTTTAGCATTGTTTTTGGAGTAATCAGACGCATGGTTCTCAAGTTAATCTCAAGCTCATCTCCCCCTCCTGAGGTCTACCATTTGGAAGCCCTCAGTGCTCCAGTGGATGGCCTAGAAGCCTCAGTAGAATCATTCTGCACCATAAACACAGTCCTCTTCTTTTTAAACAAAACTAGGGGGAGATGTTGTGGTGTGTTGCAATATCCTGTTTTACCTTCTCCCTTCCCCCTCGCCCCTCGCTGAGTGTGCCCTGTCAATCAGGCTAACATACCAGCAAGGCGTCGTGTGATAGGTGACCCTAGTACCTGGAGACCCTGCCCCTTCACCTGGTTGGTGACTCACCTGTCCCCTCCCCTTCCCCTGTCCTGAGCTTAAAATGTGAATGAGACCATGCGGCCCTATTCTGTTATCAGCAGTAGCCCAGTGCAGACGTATCTGTGCTCATGGAATAAACATCTGGCTACCTTCTAGCAGAATCCGCTCCCTTCTTCTCTTCACCATCGCCAGAAGCTGTCCCCTGAGGTAAACGGAGTCCTGTCTTGTGCCCCGCTGCACTCTGCCGCCAGCCAAGGTATCGCTGGGGTGAACACCGCAGTGCTGCCTCTGGCCCAGCAGCGAAGGTCAGAACTGGCCTGGGCACCATCTAACTGGTTATATTGGGATACATATTCCAATATTTAGCCATCACAAAAATGCAAAAGAAAGCACTTCTGGTTTGAATTTTTTATTTAAACATTTTCACATTCATAGAAACAGGTGTGTATTACCTTGTCAAGACAGCACAGCCTTTGAAGGACAGTCAATCACAGCCTGCACTCAACTCCTGCTCCACACCGCATCCCAGGGCAGCCACAGGTCTATCCAGGCTTAGTGCCTATAATCCCTGGGAGAAAATAAAACCATTAAAGGTCAGAGAAGCACTGACATTAGTTTAACACATCAGGTCCCACATCAAGTACCCACAAGAGCTCTTGCTTGAGCTGTATGCTATGAAGTGGCTCAGTGATGGGGCCCTGAGTGGCAGGTTGATTTTCCTGTAGTTTTGGGTGGTAAATGCTTCCAAAGCTCTCCCACTGTGATGGTAATGCGGTATCATAACCTAGCATCAGGGTCTGGGTGCTATGTAGCCTTAGGTATGAGCTTTGACACACATGCAAAGAGACAGAGAGAAATAACACCATCTTGCGCTGATTCTATTACTTCTCTGGGCAACTAAATATTTCTGAGTGACTGCAGTGTCCCACTTGATAGCATCATAGAATCATAGAATGTTTTGGGCTGGAAGCGACCCTAAGGATCATCTCATTCCAACCCTGCATCTTGACAGATAGCTTTAGAGTATTTTAAGCTCCAGTCTTCAGCATTTACCCTTGATATTATGCTCCTGATTAACTGAAATTAATCAAAATTAACATTATTACTGCATTATTTCAATCAGCAGTGGGGGATTTGTGTTTGTTTTTTTTTTTTTTTTTGCTGCTTTTACACCTCAACACTTATTTTGTGGTCTTTCATCTGCCTTTCAGAGCACTAGTTAAAATAATTATTTTTTTCTGTTTTTTAAGTGTGCTTGAAAAGAACTGTCAAAGCAGTGTATGAAAAACAGCACATTTTATGTACAAGATAAACTACAAGACTGCAAAACTATTTTAGTAAAAAGTATTGTACCAAAATTGCACAGAAGCTCTAATTTTAAATATAGGCACAATCTTAGAATGTATCTCAATTATATTACCCAAACTAATGTTACTATGTGGGTATGACATAGATTGTATTGCTACCAGGTAACTATAGAAGTGTTGTTTCTTTGAAAAGAAAACAAAAACAACATGCCACAGCTGCTAGGAATAACCATAAAAAAGGCTTGTTTGTACAAGCCCAAACTGCATTAGTTTCACAATAGAAAATATTTCCAGTTTCAGAGTTTTGATCTTTAATTTATTTTTCTCTTTGACACATAATGTGAGGTCAAAAGTAGGGAAGCTGTAGGGAGCACAAAAAGCTGTTTATTTCAACTCCATTTGAACTGGGTTTGGGATAGGATTTCCTATTTTCTGTGTGCTTTTCTTAGTATGCTCCTTGCTCAGTACAGGGCTGATCCCAAGTGGAACTTGTATACACTTCTCTAAAAAAAAAAAAAAAGGATGCATGTGAACCTTGTGAGAGGAATTAGGTTCTTTCAGTTTTTTCCAGATCCCACATTTATTCTGCTACTCCTGCAATATTCTAGTTCCTTCTGGTATTGATTGAGATGTTTAAAAGCAGAGTAAATCAAGCCTCTATTTTCTCTCTGTCATTTTCTTCTCTCTTTTTCCCCCCCCTAATTTGAAAAGCATTCTTGTTGAAAAACATTTACTCTAAAGGTTGTTTGCTAGAAGATGAGGACTATTTGCACCTGAGAAACTCTGAATAGTGCAAGTGACAGAACTTTACTCTCAAACAGATGTGATTTTTATCCCTACTTTATTTTCTAGATCAGATTGTTGATTATAGAAAATTTGTTGCTTTCTGATACAAGGCAGGCGACCTGGTTCTGAGGAAGCGGCACGGCGACTCAAACTCTCCAGGGTCGCTCTGGCCAAAGAGCACGCAGACACCAATGTGGTGGACGGTCAAAGGCGTTTATTATCTCTTCTCGTGGGGTTTTATAATCTAGGGTTTTTTTTACGTCAGAGGGGGGTCTGTCTTTACCATCTATGGTTAGTAAGGAGTGGAAAGTTACTGGGTAGGAATGGAAAGTTACTGGCATCTGGTTTAGGGGGCAGCATTCTTATGTTAATTTTCTTATCTAAGGGAACAGGGGCTCTGTCTTCTCGTAACATCGCCAGATCTTCCGAATGCCTGACCCTATCTACTACATTTTGTAGATTTCATGGTTTTCCAATCCCACAACCTGTGGGTCTTCCTGCAATCTGTAACACCTATCTCAGGTAAATGAGTGATCTGTAAGTGATTTTTGGGGTCCAATGCTAACTTCAGCAGTACATGATCAGCCTTTCTTGGCCATGTTAAAAGAATAAACTTCCTGTGCAAGCTGCTGAATGTTACAGAAACTCAAATCCAAGCTGAGCCTGGGAACTGCAGTTCTTTTTGTGTGAGTATAAGTGTTTATGTTAAGTATAAAAGGGGTTTCAATTCAATTCAATTCAATTCAAACTAATGCATTTATTTAAAATTTTAACCCCTGAAACGAACTGGTTTTTGCCTCGAGGAAGCATATTGCTAATAGACAGGGTCTGTATCCCAGAACTCAATTCTTGCTGCTGATGTGTTTTGGTCTAGGCGACTGCCATTTGCTTTATTTCTTCAATATCTATCAGTCTTTTGGTGTTTATCTTTGTGGGCCTAAGAATGTCTCAAGCTTTGCAAACTCCCATGAACCTGACCCTATTATCTGGAAATAAGAATACTTGTCATGAACAAAACAACACAAATTATCCAGCTGAACAAAGACCAATGAATGTGATCATTAGATCTAGATTCAGAGCAAAGAGCTCACATTTCCTTGTCCAGGGACTGAACTGTATATTTCCATTGACAGCACAATGACATTCAGTGGCTGATCATAAGCAAGTATCTATCTCCTCCTTGTGGGAATTTCTGTTTTTCCTTTCCATTGGTCTATAATTCTTACTGCTGAAAATTTGTCTGGTATAAATTTATCATTAAAAAAATCTTTCATTTACAAATATAGGGAATATAAGTTTACTAATAATTTCTTAATAAAATATTGTAATATTTCTGTTCAACAGCTCTTTATTGCTGAGCAACTCAATGTTTCCACAAAAACTGGCACAATAATTGATGTGTTTACAGTCATCTATGACACGGAAAAGAAGATATTTTAAAAATTTAAAATAAATTGTATAACTTATGAATTCATCTCTCCATTTAAGCATCCATGTATGAATTTCATCAGTAGAAACACTGTTATGCCATATATGCTCCAAAGGAATAATGGTTGACCTCCACAGGATCTCTAACTGCTGAAAAATAGCACAGGGTACAATTCAGGAGGAAATTCAAGACTCTAAGTCTTGTATCATTGAATAGCTGCTTAATGAATAATGCTTAGGCTACCTTAGGAGTACATTGCAATCTCTTATGAAGTTCTTCCAAAGTCAGAAGCAATTGTGTTTCTTGATGCCAGAAATTGTCTCTCTATTTGCCAGAATATGAAGCTGGCAAATAAGTCATTCCTCATAAGTCATTCCTTGGTGAATAGTTGATGTCAAACTGAACACATTATTTCTCAGAATCTCTTTTGTTTATGATATTTATTGCTATATCTTTTCCAAAGCAGCTGATGGAAAGACTAAAAACCCTAGTTGCCCTTTGATTTTGCATAACAGAGGCTCTACATTCTAAAGTTATCTCTTTTAAAAGCTGAAATAATTGAAATGTTATAATTTTTAAAAACATCTTCAAACTTAGTACTGCCAAATTTTCTGTATAGATGGTTTCTCAGCAATTTCTTTCCATACCAGAAAAAAAGACACAATGACATTTCTGCTGAGCTGTTTGTGACAAAGTCAATTTGTGCTCCAGCTCCTGAAAGTGTAATTGAATGATCAGTAGCCTGAAATCTGAGTTGCATAATTATAATTAATTACATTGCAATTGACCTGCAGTTCTGCTTCTCAGTCCTCCTTTATGCCCTGCACTTTCAAATTCAATACCTAAAAAAATCACTTTCAACAATAGCAAGGATCATACTTCAATTTTCAGACATCCAGTTATTCCTACCATTTTGGGGAATATTGCTTCTGTGCTGAAGCTGCATTAATGCCAGCTACAGTCCAGTGTTGGAAAGCAGAAACTGACAAATCCTGACAGGACAGCATGAAGAGAAAGCAGAGGTGAGCACCAAGTAAAAAGCTGATGTGGGAAATTCTGACTGATGCCTGAATGTGACTGATAAACAGGTGAAAGGCAGGAGGAACAATGTCAGCTGCTGCTTAAAACAGCCTCGAGAAAATGAGAACAGTAGGATCTGTTTGAGAATGGGTCAGTGCTTTGATAGCATTGCTAAATCAATGTCAAAGACTCCTGATGACAGTACAGCAGAGGACTTAAGAAGTCATAGAAGTCAGGTTTCCTGTTAAGCCAACTTGTGAATTTTCTCATTAACGATAAAGTCCCATTTTTAATCAAAGGATAGGCTGCTATACAATAAACCCTGTATTTCTCCAGCTTTGACATCTGTTAGTAAGACCATTTTTAAAAAGGAAGCACACTCACTGTTAGTTTAAATCCACTGTTTTCTAACCATTAATGAACTATTGTAAATCCTTTCCATAGATAATTTTTATAGCTCACATAGCAGGTCTCATATGCAATGGACTCTCCACAGATTGTGAAGCATCACTAAAAAGAGAAGTACTAAAAATTTTAAAAGACAGTATTCTGTGTTTTTATATTTCTTTCAGTCATCAAAGAGAAGCTATTAGTGTTTGATGAATGATGAACATCCGTATGGATAACTTATGATTTCATGTCTCACACCACTTCAAAGGATAGCATTACAGTTTCTTTTGTACTGCCTACAGTAGAAATAGACTATCTTTTAAATTAAAGCACAGGACATTCTGATTTCATAAAAAAGCAATGACATATTGAGAGGAATGTTCCTCCTTAGGCTATTGTGACTTTATTGAGTCAGTGGGCTTGCTCCTCATTTGCACAGTGATAAAAAAGAACCTGGCCAATAATTTTCATACATTTAACAACCTTTGCTTTCTGTATATAAACATGTACAAAATATAAAGGGTTCAATACTTCCTTTATGACATGTATATATTTCTTTTATACAAAACTTATGCTGTATTGCAGACATGAGAAAGCACAAGCCAGAAAGGTATTGATAATACAAGGAAACATAATTATCTCCCAGATACTGCACTTATCAGAAACTGTTTTGTACCAGTGATCTATGGAGCTGAATCCTCCCACACAGGGGGTGTGGGGAGGGCAACTCCTGCTCACTGTGCTCTCTGATGAGCAGTAGTTGCCTGGGACTGTAGATGTGACACTGGTATCCTTTCTCACCTCTTTTGTGATGTCCTGCTGCTCAAAGGATACCTAGGGGGAACAGCCTCTGACATGCAGGCATGCAAAATGTATTTCTCCTCCTCTAAAGTACAGGAGCCATCTTTCTTTGCATTCTTCAACCTACTGAGCTCTAGCTCCCTCCAGGCACCACCCTCTCCTGGACAATCTCATTGTCCAATGCAAAGCTTCACCTCAATCTCTACCCAATGGCAGTCAAAATCTCCCTCAGCATCACCTCTGGTGGTTTTTTTTCTCTTCCCACCCTGTCCTGAGTGCAGATGTGCTTGTATATTTCGTTTGGCCTGTAAGGCTGTTGCAGAAAAGTTTTGTGGCAAACATGAAAGACTTCAAGATCTTGTGAGACTGTAAGGCCTCCAAGCACTAACCACACCCTTATCTGTTTTCTTCCAACAATGGTCTCTAAAAAATTTAGAGTTTATGGATAGGTAGGATTTCATATAGGAAAGATTTTCTATGAAGGAAAACCCTAATAATTTACAAAGAGAAGACTTCTGGATGCAGAAGAAACAAGTGAAGAAACAGGACTATTCTGGTTCATTCGTCATGACAGAAGGGTGAAAATTGGCGTGAGAAGAGTTTAGGGGCAGGGTATAGTGCTCTGATCAAGCTGGTGGGAAGCTCTAAAGCCACAGTTCCATTGAAAAAACATTATAAAATTATCCAGATAATGAGGGCAGATCCAGCTTCTCCAGTTTGAAGGAAAAGACTGTGTAGAAATCTCTGGAATGTAAACCATGTCCATATGGGTCTTTGTACTGGTTTAGGGCAAATTTGTTAAAGAATCTGCAAAGGAGGGCCCTCCAGAAAGCGAAACCCACACGGCCCCTCCCCCCAACCGGTTCGGGAAAAAATTCCTCGGAGAGAGGTGGAAAGAACCTGTTTATTTGACTGGCCCCGCACCCCCCAGCACACAAAATGAACAATACCCGATGACACCGCTCTGAGAAAGATGGCAAAATCAGAAAGTCTCTTTCGGGGGGGGTTGCTCTGTTCTCAGTCCCTCCGGCGCTGGGCCAGCCGCTGCAGCCGAACCCTTGGTGTTCCCGGGTCCCAGTCCGGAGCAGGTTCGAGATGGTCACAGGAACAGGAGAGGAGAAACAGTCCAGGAAGCAATGTGGACTGTTTAGCTAGAACCAGCTAATAAGCAGAGGCAGAAAGCAGAGCAGAAGCAAGAGCAGAAAAAGAGAGCAAGCAAAAGCAGCAAGCAAAAGCAGCAAGCCCAAAGCTGGAAGTAAAAAAAAAAACAGCTCTGTGTACTGCTTGTCTCTGTGTCCTGATAAGAGAAACCCAAACAAAACTTCCACTCTTCAGTGCCGGTCTTAAAGGCACAGAACAGATGAATGGGGATATACAAGCATCATAACGTCACCCCAGGACAGTCTATATACCACATAGGTAATCTTTCTCCAAGCTATGGAAAACTAGAACAGTTCCAAATCTAAAATTTTCTTAGCTGTATCTGAATAATGGGAAGAATCAAATGTGTGGAGCTTCTGAACAAGATATATTGGATGGCTGCATGTTGGGTTCTCTGCAGTCTGTTAGCAGCAGCTTTCATAAAAAATCCTTGGGCAGCTACTCTGCTTGATGGATTCAGTTTGGAAGAAAAGACTAGAAATTTGGCTTTGTTAGAGTAATTTTGCATCAATATTCAACACAGAATAGAACACAGTATAATTTGACAGAAGTACAGCACTATGCATTTTATTTCAGGATATTTAATTGCATTTCTGTGGGAATTTAAATATAAAATTGGCTTTTACTATAAAATAAGAATGTATTTTGAAGGGAACCTTTAGGCCTATGTTGACAATTTGGAATTCAGTCAAAAATATTTTGGGACAGTGTTTAGCACTTTCATGGTTAATCCTGAATGCTTTTATGTTCATAGCCAGCTCTTTCATCTACATAGTGTCTCTACTTGATAAACAGGACTAGACCATTATAATTTTGGGGAAATACAATGATAGAAAGAAATGTTTATCTTGCTGTTTCTTACTGTGTGTTCCAATAGCTCTAAAATACTGTATTGAACAATAGATAATAGTACAAAATGAGCTATCCAGAATGGTTAAGTCTAGTTTTCTAAATCTGTCCTTGCAGATAAAAAGCTGTATATCTAATGTGACAGGCCTGAGGCATATTTTATTGTTATAAAACCACGTTTAATACAATGTAAAGCTCTAATATTTTGTTTCTCTCCCAGTAACTTAAATTATAAATTATTTTAGAAGCCTTGTTTGCAGAAAATAAAAAAAAACCCCTTATATTGAGATTGATTCAAATTCCTAAAGAATTAATGGAATATAACCTTACAAGTGATGAATAACAGTCTTTGGAAAAGTAGTTCAGAACTTGGATGCTAATGGAAGCCAGCATGGACTCTTTGTATCTTCCTTAAAAGACTTCTTTACCTGAAATCTAAGGGATTTTTCCTTATCCAGCCACATGAAAAAAATCTCACCAACATTTAGTGCCTCACCTGTACCCATTATTTATCACTTGTATTTGAAAATCTGTTTAATTCTCTTACGGATTAAATGATATCTGATAAATAATTCCTGCATGTTGTCATGGTACAGGTAAAATCCTGCAGGGGAAGACAAGCAGTGTTTTGAAAGGATAGGAACACATCATAGATGTTGTGGCATCTTTAATACTGTAGATGTAATTCAGGAAATGCTGTAGAGTCTTTGGCTGGATCTAGCAAATGTGGACTGTGAGTAGGATACTTGGCCTGATGGGCACCCAGTTTGATCACATGCAGAGGAGTCTTTGTGACAGATCCATTTGGAGACTCCTACTCCAGACACAGATATTAGCAGGGCTGGGCATTAGGCAGACTTTGAGTGGCATAACTTGAAAGCACAGATTCTGGTACTTGGGTCTGTACACCTAAGTGAACTAATTATCTGGAAGGCAGCTGAAATTGACTTGTTTGCCTCAGAATAACATCTGAAAATCAGTATGCAAGAAGTTTCCTGATTAAGCAAACTTTGATTAAGATTAGATAAGACACTACTGAAGTGTGAATTTTTTGTGTCACTATAATGATGGCAGTTGTTAATGAAAACTACATGTTTCCAGTTGATAATTCAAATTTTTAAAAGTTGCCAACCTACAGATTCTAGTTCAGAGAATGCTTTCATGTTACTCCCACAGCCTAACAGGTGCACATCCTGGTAACTCTTGTACCGTGCCCACGTAAGCAGGGCATTGGGAGAGCATAGAAGATGTATGGACTTATGTTGTAGAACCACCCACTTCAGTATTCAGTCTGACAAATCTCTAAGGGTGGATGCAAGGTGAAGAGTAGGCGAACAAGCAAAAAGAATATGATAATTTTTGACCACCCTCCCCAATTCTGTGACTCAGAGAGAACAACTTAAAGGAATCTTCTTGCCTCAGATGAAATTTTTTTTAGATCTGCAAAGCCTTGAATGAAAGCTTGGTTCTGATTTTTTCCTTCCTTATTTTGAAGTGTGAATTCCTTATCCTTTTATGTAATTGTTGACAATTCTTCTTTAGTTACCTAATTATTTTAATAAAGAACACAACCTTTCAATATCCTTACTCTATTACGCTGTTTCTTCTGAGCTTTACAATGCTGAGATACATGGAACCTAACAATTGCAATGGACTAATATGGATTGTGGTAGGACACATTTTCAGGAGAGTCCATAGGACTCTTCCACTGCCAGCATGCCACAGAAAGTGAGGAAAAGTCAATAAGGAGAATAAAAGGGGTTCACTGACAATTTAGCACAGTGAATACAGTCCTTTCTTTTTTCTCTGTTTATGTTTCTGGACTTCTCCTCTGTGCAGGTATGTCACAAGTTTGTTATTTTACATATAATTATTTTGTAAGGTAGAAGAGCTCACTATGTACTCTCACCTGACCTGGTGTTGAATACACTATCAGCTCTCTCAAACTGGGGCTCTGCCTGGATAATTGTCTGTTTCCCAACAGGATCAATTAGCCAGCATGGACTATTTGCTGCCTGGATGTTTCTGTTTCATACACACAAACACCTAACAAATGGGAGAGACTCACAAGTAATTTAAAATAGGCTGAGCTGTGGATTCTGTTTCATTTCATTTACTTGCCCCCAGAAGGGAATCTACACAGAGCAAAATAGAAGTTCCTCCTGTTGCAATTATCTAGTCAAAATCAGGCTGTAATTCTTAACAGAAGAGAAATAATTCAGTATTTAGGAAAACAAGGATAGGAGCTTCTCCCACCTGAGCCACACAGAAGGGGTTTCAGGTGACAACTGAAGTACACATGCACCATGTATCACCTAACTCAAAATTCAGTGGAGATATTCTGATTTATATCAGCTGGTCTCAGGTCAGACCTCTGACCTGAACCTGTATTTCTAGAGAATTTGAACTTTTCAAGCTTGAGAAACCTTTAATAGCATCAATCCATGACCTAAAAGTAAAAATACACTTTGAAAGAAAGCAAGAGCAAGCAGGAATGAAAAAAATCCTACATCTGTATGGAAACTCATGTGGCATATTTTGCTTCTAGAATGCAAGTATTTGTACTCCTATAAAAGCCCCAGTGATTGCAGCGGGTAAAGTAGGTATTCATAACTTTCTGAAGGATCAAACCCTGCAGAAAACAAATTATAGAAAGAAAAAAGGTTGTGAACTGGTTCTGCCTGGAGAGTTGTGAAATGTGTTTGGCTGTTAAGGATGCAAGCATATGACTGCAAACTGCAAAGCAAGTTAAACTGGGGAAGCTCTACTGAGAATTGGAAATAACAGAATTGCTATTATAAAGTAGGTGTTTGCAGCTCTTTCCATCTGTCTTTATTGCACTAGCCACATGGTTGGCCATCAAACAAAGTTATGGGTTTTTGTTTTCTTCTTTTGTTTAATATATCAAAGTGCCTTTGCCTACTTCACCCAGAGTTTGTACATTAGGGCTTTTAAGTAGAAAAATCTGTTCTGATAAATCAAGTTTTCTCTAACTTAGCTGGCAAATGGCACCCCTGTTTATGGCTTTACAGGGAATTTGAAAGCATATGTGTTTGATGAATTGCTATAAATGCATGGTGGCTCCTGCAGCAGGAATGGTTCAGAGGTGTAGACAGCAGGTAATAAATAATTAATGGACACCAAAGTAATATCTTTATTTTCTTGCTGGAGCTGAGTGTAAGCAACATCCATTCAGCTGGTTTTTTGTACTTATTACCAGTCAGAACAGATGAGGCAATGCAGGAATAAGGACCCCCATTCCCTCGTAAAGCATCTGTAATTGTTACTCAGCTGAATAGTCTTCCCCCTTTGACAAGAGGAACACTTGGGTGCTTGAGAAGGTCTTTCTACACACTAGATCTGCCATGTGGGTGGAATGATTCTGTTCCTTCTCCCAGTATTTTAAATTATTTCAAGACATCTTGAAAAAATTTCCTTTACTTGTCTCATGTCATTTTATTATTTAGACAGGGCCTATTTATGAGAAGAGGAAGTTTCAGAGACTTTTAGAATGACTAAGACTCCAGAAAACTCTGGACTGTGTGGCTCCCTGAGTTATCCACATGAAACATCTACAGGTGGTACAAAGTCAGCTGAGTACTGTCTGATAATACTTGCTGCCAGATGCTCTTGCACATTCACTCAGCAAGGATGGTTATATTCCACTGGCATATTGAAGCACTTAATATTGACCGCTGAAAATTAATTGTTTGGGTTTTGTTCCCCTAAATTATGTATTTCTCAAACCTCACTGCAAGGACTCTGACTTGAAAAGGTTTATTTTCCTCAGAGTCACAATAATACACAATGGCACAACTGCACAAATGGCAGCCTGAGGAAATCATGTTCTCGGCTCTAAGTGGTTGGGACAGGGTCTGATTTTTTGTTTTGTACTTGTATGACGATTAGTACAAAAGGACTCTGATGGATGACTTGGCAACACAGAATTAAAACCTCCTCAATAGGATTACATCAACTTCCAGGAAAAGACAAAAGCCTATCACCCTTCTGAAATCTACTTTTAATCCAAAGCACGGGGATTGTCACTATACTGCAACTTCCAGCTTTTTAAAGGAGCTCACTTCTGAAGACCGGGAAACATTGATTTCTACAGAAACAATGGGCAACCCCCAGGCTAATCTAAGCACTACTGTTTAATAGGGGATCTGCTAGCGTGCCAGTCCAGCTTCAAGTGAGCTTTATTTCAGTCTAACATCCCCACAAAATTCTTCTCACATCTCCCAACCCTGAAATCTTATTTTTCCCTAAAGCTTCTCATCATTAGCAACTTCCAAGTAACATGGTTTTTTTTACAACATTCAAAAATGTCATGCTGGACTGTACTAGAGAGTCATTTTCAAATATAAGCTTAGAAAAGTTTGAATTGACTTGTCCAGAGAAAAAACCTACAAGTAAACACCTACACCTCCTTAAATAGACCTAACAAGTCCCTGGCAGCTACCAGCATCAAAGCAGAATGGATGCTTCTAAAACAGGATAAGGATAACAATATCACCTTTTGTTCTCTCCAGTTTGTTTTCTCTGCAGTCCTATTTGCTTCTTATGATTTTTTTTAGTCCCTGTATCTTCTTGGACATGACTGAGTCTGACAACAAGGATGCAAGAGCCTTTCCCTGCCCTACAGAGAACCAGGAAAACAGTTAAAAAAAGAACGTGGTAGTTTGAAATGAATACTTCCAATGAGAAGCAGCACCTAACAAACAGAACAAAAGTAAACAAAGCATGATCCCTCCCTGGGGACAGAAGACTTACAAACTCTCCAGGTGTCCTGGGTTGACTATATGATGCTTTTATACTCAATTGTCTCATTCTGTTTATGTTGAATAATAATAAGTTTTGTACCTTTAAGAGTGTTACAGAGAGTGAAGGGGGAGAGAGAAGAAGCGCGCAGTTTGTTTTCAGACACTGCACTCACTCCTCCACATTCCTGCTCCTGACTGTGTTGTCTGCAGACAGACAACGGGACAGAGCTCTTCTTTTGCTTTTTAGTTAGTGTTAGCTAGCTGAGGCAGAGAAGTTCCCTGGACTGTTTTTTTTTCCCTTTTCTTTGGACCTCTTGGAACTGCTCTGGACTGAACACCCAGGAGAGCACCGGCAGCTGCACCTGTGGCCCACCGGGCTGGGCCTGGCCTGCGACAATTCCAGCACTGAGGGACTGATCAGAGACTGAGTGAGCTGCTGCCTGAACCCCGGGTTTTCTCAGTTTGTCATCTCTTTTAGAGTGGCAAGGGGTCTCATTGTTTTGATACTGTTTTGGTCTTATTGTTTAATAAACAGGTTTTTTTCCACCTTTCTCCAAGGAGGTATTTTTTTTCCTCGCGGACCAGTTGGGGGGAGGGGCCGATTGCATCTGCTTTTCCCACCGGGGCTCCTTTGGGGGATTCTTCCCCAAATTTGCTCTAAACCTGGACAAATACATGAATTGGCACCCAACGCATGGCTGGAAAAGGTGGAAAAAAGCCCTATTAATTGTGTGTTTGTTGTTGTTAAAGCAGTTAGTAGCCATGCTGCTTGGACCCCTGATGTCTCTGGTTGTGAAAGCCTCCGTGTGGCTCTGGGCTCTAGACCTTTTTGAGGTTTCAACACCTTTCTGGTCATTAGGATTATTGTCCTTAACAAGTAATTTTTACGGTAGAGGGGTATAGATTGGAATAGCTGTTGTGCTGGCCTTGGTGATAATGATTTATAAAGCGTTTACAAAGATACTGGCCTCTGTTTACGACATGTATGGTTTATGGTTTCTTCATCCTACCCTGCATCCCTATTCCAGTAGTACGTTTTGGGAATTTATTAGTAACTACACTCAGTCTGTTAGAGGAGGAGCCAAGAATGAGAATTTCCAGCCTTCCCTTTGCTTCTTCTCCTTTGGATCGGTTATGTCACTTTTTGAGAATGTTCAGTTTCCCCTGAATGTTAAAGAGACCATCTTTCTGGTATTTAATCTGGTAAGCTTCCTCTATACAGCCTGCTGCTTCTCTAGAATGAGGGCTGAGATATCCAGAGGAGCTGGTGAGACCCCTGATCCAGAAGCAGATGCAGGCGTGAAAAATCCTGAGTGGGGTGGAGAATGGGAAAATATAGGCCAAACCCTGAAGGAATTTTCTGATCCTGTAGACTGGGATTTTCCACGGGAACAAATTCAGAACGCAGCAGAGGTGGGGAAATACCTGAAAGAGAAGTGCAATAACGATTCTAAGGAGAAAAGGCTAATTGCAATAAGCTGGGCCCTGGCCTATGCTTATCGCACTTTGTTAGATACTGTCGGGCAGCAGACAGAGGCAGGGGGGCAGGGAGATAAATCACCTATCCCAGTCACTCAAGCTGTAGCCAACAGCCCAGGCTCGGAGCCAGCAGCCAGACCAGAGAGTGAGCCTAAGCCAGCATCTAAACCCATGGCTGTTGCTACCAGTACTAGAAGTGGGAAACGCACAGAAAAAACTGATCCACCAGTGGATGATGATGATGGTGATACAGGAGAAGGAACCTCAATGCCTCCTGACATAAAATCAGGAGTCAAAGCAGCAGGTGCAAGATCAGACGCAAATATTGAGTCTTATTCCCTGAAGGACCTTCGTGGCCTACGGAAGGATTACACTCGAAGGTCTGATGAATCCATAATTAGTTGGCTGGTCCGTCTCTGGGATGCTGCAGGCGAGGCTACAATTCTGGATGGCACTGAAGCCAGGCATTTGGGATCCCTGTCACAGGATCCTGCCATAGACCAAGGAATGATGAGTGGGGCTAATCCACACAGCCTCTGGGAACGGGTCCTAAGAAGTGTAGCAGAAAGATACCTGTGTGCAGACGATCTCTATATGCAGCAAACCCAGTGGAAAACCATAGAACAAGGGATTCAACGCCTGAGGGAAATGGCAGTAGCTGAGATTGTCTTCTCAGATGATGGAAACACTGTAAATCCAGACTTGGTACCATGCACATCTGTGATGTGAAGAAAACTTGTACGACTTGGGCCATGAGAATACGCTTCTGCTTTAACAATGATGAAGCAGGATGATGGTGAGGAGACTGTGCTGGTGTGAAGGTCCGCCTGAAATGAACGGGTGACGAATGATTTTTGGGTGCAAAAATAACCAACAAAGGCACAGGGGTATTGCAGTAACAAATCAACAAAGTGCAATTTATTGATAATAACTACAGCTAAATATGCATTTTGTTAGAGGATCCGGGGAAGAGAAGGGTAGGACAAGGCAAGAAGGGAAGAAAGAAGGTTAGGGAATGGGGTATAGCTACCAAGACGTGATGCCTTCGGGGTCCCGCCGCCGATGCTCGCTGGTACACGTCTTGGGGAGATTCTCAGAGAGGCAGTCGAACCGAACCCCAGATATACTGTTCTTGGTTGGGGGAAGGGTGGCAGAAATTAGGTTTCCATGGAGGGGAAAAGGATAGATTATTCCATTGTTTTCATGGCCGAATGCTCCCAGGTACGTTTACTCTGGGCAGGTTCTCCCCCTTCCCTGAGTTGGGAGGGGCTACAGTCCCAGTCTCTGGAAGGAGGTGGCCAAGGGGGTGCCATGGGGGTGCCAATAGGGTGCCAGAGGGGTTCTTGGTTCTTTGATGAGGGGATTCGCATCTCTGGTGGTCCGTCACGGTGGTTGAAGACAGGCAAGAGGGGTCTTCTCTTGGAGCGGGGGGGGAAGCCACCCCAGAGCTCAGTCCAGCCAGGCCTGAAGTTTGGAAGAAAGTCCAGTTCCATTGTTCAGAACAGGGCAGCATGCCCCTTCGAGTACAGCATGGCATGTTCTGCAGACACCATCTGTCAACGCACTAAATACGCATGAGACTTTCTTTCCCAACTGGCTCAACAGTTTTTAACCCTTCGGTGGTCCTTTTCTCATGACAATTGTGAGGCAAAAACTGAAGGATTTCCGGATGGACTTCCACAGCTGGATATGGCAAAGAAGCTCCGAGCATATGCAGACACTGTGAATGGCCCAACACATGTCAGAATTGCAGCGGTGGAAACACGTCTTCAAAAATTAGAGGACAAGATAGAGGAGGGTCACAAGAAACTGAGGGAGGAGATTAAAGAGAGCTTTCTCCAAATCTCGGCAGTACAGATCAGAGGTTCTGGTACCCAACGCAGACGTTCCCCAGATGGCGAGAGAAGGTACATCCCACGAGCTGAGCTGTGGTTCTATTTGCGTGATTGTGGAGAAGACATGGGAAATGGCATAGAAAACCTACCGCTGCTCTGGCACAACGGGTGAGACAACTGAAGATTCAGAGAGGAAGTTCCAAAAGGGAAGCAGCTCCAGTGGCCAGTAACCGAACTGTCACATATGATGATAATGACAATATTTTTGATCCCCTTGAAGGAACCTCCAAGACATATGCCCAGGGAAAGAAGGATAACCTGGCTTAGAGGGGCCCTGCCTCTAGCCAGGTAGAGGCTGGGTGTTGGGAGTTTGGCTGGCTAAGGACTGGAAAAGTACAAAACCGTGGCTAATTCCAAGTCCTGCACCTGCATAGATAGCAGTGTCCTTGGGGCCTAGCTGTAGTAGGATAACAAACAGTGAAAGAGACATGAGAAAAGAGAGATGTAACCCCTAAGGAATGAGGAAGAGTTCCTGGTATAGTTTAACCAATAGATTGCTTGGCTTACAGAATATTCATAAGTTTATTATTTGCTGTATAAGTGTTTGATACTTTCTTCAATAAACTGGACCTGAAGGACCTGAGGGACCAGGACCGGACCTGAGGGGCCTGTGATGAACCAAATGGTGTCCTGGTCCCCTTCCTTCGACAGCTGGGGAAAACCATGTTTTCTGGACTGTGTGGATTCGTTGGCCTGGCACATCTGAACCACAAGAATACAAAGCTTTGGTTGACACTGGTGCACAATACACATTAATCCCATCGAGACATGTGGGGACAGAGTCTGTTTCTATTGCTGGTGTGACAGGGGGATCCCAGGATTTCACTTTGGTGGAAGCTGAGGTGAGCCTGACTGGAAATGAGTGGAAGAAACACTCTATTGTGACTGGCCCAGAGGCCCCATGTATTTTGGGCATAGACTACCTTCAAAGTGGATATTTCAAAGACCCAAAGGGACTCAGATGGGCATTTGGAATAGCTGCTGTAGAGACAGAGGGTGTCAAGCAGTTGAACAGCTTGCCTGGACTGTCAGAAAGCCCATCTGCAGTAGGTCTCCTGAAGGTGGAAGAGCAACGAGTGCCAATTGCCACCTCAACAGTGCACCACCGACAGTACCGAACTAATCGAGATGCTGTGATCCCCATCCACAAAATGATCCGTGAGCTGGAGAGCCAAGGGGTGGTCAGCAAGACCCACTCACCCTTCAACAGCCCTATCTGGCCCGTGCGAAAATCTGAAGGAGAATGGAGATTGACTGTGGACTACCGTGCATTGAATGAAGTGACCCCACCCCTGAGCGCTGCTGTGCCGGATATGCTGGAACTCCAGTACGAGCTGGAGTCCAAGGCAGCAAGGTGGTACGCCACTATAGACATTGCCAATGCATTTTTCTCCATTCCTCTGGCAGCAGAATGCAGGCCTCAGTTTGCTTTCACCTGAAGAGGCGTGCAGTACACCTGGAACCGACTGCCCCAGAGGTGGAAGCACAGCCCCACCATCTGCCATGGACTGATCCAGGCTGCACTGGAAAAGGGTGAGGCTCCAGAACATCTGCAATATATTGATGACATCATTGTGTGGGGGAAGACAGCAGCAGAGGTCTTCGAGAAAGGGGAGAAAATTATCCAGATTCTCCTAAAAGCTGGCTTCGCCATCAAGAAGAACAAAGTCAAGGGACCTGCTCAAGAGATCCAGTTTCTGGGAGTGAAGTGGCAAGACGGATGGCGTCAGATTCCCACCGATGTCATCAACAAGATCACAGCAATGTCTCCACCCACCAGTAAGAAAGAGACACAAGCTTTCTTGGGTGCAATAGGTTTTTGGAGGATGCATATTCCTGAGTACAGTCAGATCGTGAGCCCTCTGTACCTGGTCACCCGCAAGAAGAACAATTTCCACTGGGGCCCAAAGCAGCAACAAGCCTTTGCACAGATCAAGCAGGAGATTGCTCATGCAGTAGCCCTTGGCCCAGTCAGGACAGGACCAGAGGTGAAGAATGTGCTCTACTCTGCAGCCGGGAACCATGGCTCGTCCTGGAGCCTTTGGAAGAAGGTGCCTGAGGAGACTCGGGGTCGACCACTGGGATTTTGGAGTCGAAGCTACAGAGGGTCTGAAGCCAATTACACTCCAACAGAGAAAGAAATCTTGGCTGCCTATGAAGGAGTCCAGGCTGCCTCAGAGGTAATAGGCACTGAAGCACAACTCCTCCTTGTAGCAGACATTTTTTCACAGAAATCCATTATTTGGGATTTGTGCATCTTTTGGGAAGCAAAGGGCCCCAGAAGAAGAATGTAAACAAATTGTTATCGGCTGCTGTGAAATGTAGCAGGTGATCCTGTGATTGGCTCATCTTCCATGTGTACCATTAAGGGCCAATCACAGGAGCAGCTCAGGGACAGATTCCCTGGACACAGAACTTTGTTATTCATTCTTTGATTCTATTCTTAGCTTAGCAGCTCTCTGCAACCTCTCTCCTTATTCTTTTTAGTATAGTTATAATGTATTATATATCATATATCAATAAATCCAGCCTTCTGATCAAGAAACAAGATTCTCGTCCTTCTCTCACCCCAGCGACCTCCTCAGGTCACTGTAATACCTCCTGGCACCTCGACTACCAGTATTGGGGTGGATGTTCAAAGCAAAGGTTCCCTCTACGCACCATGCCACCAGTGCTACATGGAGCAAATGGATTGCTGTTATCACACAGCGCGCCCGTATTGGAAAACTGAATCGCCCTGGGATTCTGGAAAGAATTACAAACTGGCCGGAAGGTGAAAACTTTGGTCTCTCTGATGAAGGGGAACAAGAAGTGACATGGGATGAAGAAGTTCCACCATACAACCAACTGCCAGCAGAAGATACACGATACGCTCTCTTTACTGATGGTTCGTGCCGCATTGGGGGAATGAACCGGAAGTGGAAAGCAGCCGTATGGAGCCCCACATGACAGGTGGCAGAGGCCACTGAAGGAGAAGGTGGATCAAGCCAACTTGCTGAACTCAAACCTGTTCAACTGGCCCTAGACATTCCTGAGAGAGAGAAGTGGCCAAAGCTCTACCTCTACACTGACTCATGGATGGTAGCCAATGCTCTGTGGGGATGGCTGGAGAAGTGGAAAAAGGCTAACTGGCCGCGTAGAGGAAAGCCAATTTGGGCTGCTGAAGAGTGGAAAGACATTGCTACCAGGGTAGGGAAACTGCCTGTGAAGGTCCGCCATGTAGATGCCCATGTACCCAAGAGTAGAGCTAATGAGGAGCACCAAAACAATGAGCAGGTAGACCATGCTGCAAAGATAGGGGTATCCAAAATAGACCTAGACTGGGAACATAAGGAAGAGTTATTCCTAGCTCGATGGGCCTGTACTGGTTTAGGGCAAATTTGTTAAAGAATCTGCAAAGGAGGGCCCCTCCAGAAAGCGAAACCCACACGGCCCCTCCCCCCAACCGGTTCGGGAAAAAATTCCTCGGAGAGAGGTGGAAAGAACCTGTTTATTTGACTGGCCCCGCACCCCCCAGCACACAAAATGAACAATACCCGATGACACCGCTCTGAGAAAGATGGCAAAATCAGAAAGTCTCTTTCGGGGGGGGTTGCTCTGTTCTCAGTCCCTCCGGTGCTGGGCCAGCCGCTGCAGCCGAACCCTTGGTGTTCCCGGGTCCCAGTCCAGAGCCGGTTCGAGATGGTCACAGGAACAGGAGAGGAGAAACAGTCCAGGAAGCAATGTGGACTGTTTAGCTAGAACTAGCTAATAAGCAGAGGCAGAAAGCAGAGCAGAAGCAAGAGCAGAAAAAGAGAGCAAGCAAAAGCAGCAAGCAAAAGCAGCAAGCCCAAAGCTGGAAGTAAAAAAAAAACAGCTCTGTGTACTGCTTGTCTCTGTGTCCTGATAAGAGAAACCCAAACAAAACTTCCACTCTTCAGTGCCGGTCTTAAAGGCACAGAACAGATGAATGGGGATATACAAGCATCATAACGTCACCCCAGGACAGGGCCCATGATGCCTCAGGCCATCAGGGCAGAGATGCCACCTATAAGTGGGCACGAGACCGAGGGGTGGATCTAACCATGGACAGTATTTCTCAGGTTATCCATGACTGTGAGACGTGTGCTGCCATCAAGCAGGCCAAGCGAGTGAAGCCCCTGTGGTACGGTGGGCGGTGGTCCAAGTACAAGTATGGGGAGGCCTGGCAGATTGACTCCATCACACTGCCCCAGACACGCCAGGGCAAGCGCTACGTGCTGACCATGGTGGAGGCCACCACTGGATGGTTGGCAACCTACCCTGTGTCTCATGCTACAGCCCGGAACACCATCCTGGGCCTTGAAAAGCAAGTTCTATGGAGACATGGCACCCCTGAGAGGATCGAGTCAGACAATGGGACTCATTTCAAGAACAGCCTTATAAACACCTGGGCTAGGGAACATGGCATTGAGTGGGTGTACCATATCCCCTACCATGCACCAGCTGCAGGCAAAGTGGAGAGGTACAACAGACTGTTAAAAAACACATTGAAAGCATTAGGTGGGGGATCTTTCAAAAACTGGGAGCAGCATCTGGCAAAAGCCACCTGGTTAGTTAACACCCGAGGCTCTACTAACCGAGTGGGCCCTGCCCAATCTGAGCCTTTGCAGAGAGTAGATGGAGACAAAGTCCCAGTGGTACATGTCAGAGGTTTATTAGGGAAGACAGTTTCGATTAATCCTGCCTCAAATACAGACAAACCCATTCGTGGGGTTGTTTTTGCTCAGGGACCAGGATGCACATGGTGGATAATGCAAAAAGATGGAAGAACACATTGTGTACCTCAGGGAGATCTGATTGTTGGATAAAACCTGTGTAAATATCACTGTTTGCTGAATGTTATTACCATTGCCTGTGTATAGCTGTATAATGGATGTATCATGTATGTACTTGTAGAGTTAGAATTTATATTAGTGTTAGCAGTGAGCAGACAATATGGGGATAAGGGGTGGAATGTCCTGAGTTGACTATATGATGCTTTTATCCCCAATTGTCTCATTCTGTTTATGTTGAATAATAGGTTTTGTACCTTTAAGAGTGTTCCAGAGAGTGAAGGGGGGGAGAGAAGAAGCACGCAGTTTGTTTTCAGACACTGCACTCACTCCTCCACATTCCTGTTCCTGACTGTGTTGTCTGCGGACAGACAGCGGGGCAGAGAGCTCTTCTTTTGCTTTTTAATTAGTGTTAGCTAGCTGAGGCAAAGAAGTTCCCTGGACTGTTTTTTTTTCCCTTTTCTTTGGACCTCTTGGAACTGCTCTGGACTGAACACCCAGGAGAGCACCGGCAGCTGCAGCTGTGGCCCACCGGGCCAGGCCTGGCCTGCGACAATTCCAGCACCGGAGGGACTGATCAGAGACTGAGTGAGCTGCAACCCAAGGATGGGGATTTCTCAGTTTGTCATCTCTTTTAGAGTGGCAAGGGGTCTCATTGTTTTGATACTGTTTTGGTCTTATTGTTTAATAAACAGGTTTTTTCCACCTTTCTCCAAGGAGGTATTTTTTTTCCTCACGGACCAGTTGGGGGGAGGGGCCGATTGGATCAGCTTTTCCCACGGGAGCTCCTTTGGGGGATTCTTCCCCAAATTTGCTCTAAACCTGGACACCAGGATTTACAATTCTAGTGACCAACCCCTTCAGGACAGCAGCCAAATGTCCCATTAGGGGGTGCTGCACCGAAGAATCATCTGAGAGGTTCCAAAGAGTGAAATGCACAATATTTTGCAAAGACAGAAAATCTTGCAAAATACCAAAAATACAATAGATATAAACTACAGGGCAAGCATACAAGTATTAACTTCAGGAGCTGGAACCATCCAGGTGAACAACTGATAACTGGATCCTGAACAGAGTTTGAACCCTTCAGGATAGAGAAAGGTTTTCTCCAGAAATTGCACAGACTGAGTTTTGATAGAAGTACACTTGCCAGATCCTCAGAAACATCACCCATTCTCCAGGTGTCTGGAGAGAACTGCAAATGGCTCTCACGTAGTTGGAGCTAGTTCTGTAAGGTCTCAGGGTGAATTTCACCAGATGCAAGAAATTGGGCAACTCCCAGACTTCCCTTCTGTCCTTCCCAGACAGAAGGAACCCAAAGCTTGTTTTACCCAAAGCTTGGGTAAGCACAACTCCAGCACCGACGAAAGAGACATAACATGGTAAAAAATAATAAACCTACTTTTTTTTTATCTTGCCTTTTTTTTTTTAATCAGATGAACAAAACAATCAAGGAGAAGGTGAAAAACTCACCATTACCAAACATTCCATCATCTGTAAGCTGACCATCCTTAGCACAGAGGACTCCAAAGTTACAATTCCCCAGTCCCTAGGAAATAAAACCAAATATTGTATGATAAACAGTCAAAGAGAAGACGTAAAAATTTGTTTCCTCTAAGGACTTTCAAGTATGTAAGTACCTTTGCATACACCCTATACATTAGAACATACACTTTATACCATCTCCTAATACATAATAATTTACCTTTAAACTTTGATAGTATAGCATAAAGTTATTAACTTAAATTGGTGATCTATTAAGTTGGTGCTTAAAGCTATTTTTGCTGTCATGTTCAAAAAAACATGATTTTTTTTTACTGTAATGAGCAATTGATTTCAAAGTCATCATAAGCCCATCAAAATACAAAGCTGTATTCACTGGACGGGTCTGTGAGCTAGAAGTAGTTAGGCTTGTACTTCCCTCTTGCTCTTCCAGAACCAATAAATCCTGGAAACACAAACAGTATCTTTAGCCCACTCCTATTACAGATTCTACAAGGATGATGGTTTTGTGTTTAGAAGTTTTGATTTGAAATGGCCAGTTGAACGGATAAAGACAGTTTAAGTAGCATTACACTATTATTATTATTATTATTATTTCTATTATTATTATTATTACTACTATGACTACTACTACTACTATTATTATCTGCTACAGGAAGAAACAAACCAGTTGTATCTGCACTTAATTACTAATATTCCCAGAAAATAATAAAGAAAAAGACCGAAACAAAAAAAGTCACTTCCTACCTTTTGTATCTCAGGATGAAAAATTTCTCTTGGTAGAAATTTTTTTCTACCAAGAAAATTTCTCTTTTTTCTCCGCAGCCGCTCGTCCGCCTGCGCCCGCAGCACCGGCAGCAGCCCGAGGGAGACGGCTGCAGCTCGGGGGCTGCTGCGCCTCCGCCAGCCCGAGGGCAGCCGCCCCACCGGGACCGCGGGAGCGCCCGGCGCCGCTCGCCCGGGGCGGCTCCTGCAGCTCCCGGCCCGTGGCAGCAAAGCACCGCCTCGCCCTCCGCCATCGGCGGGCGGCAGCGCGCCCCGCACCGCCCGAGCTCAGCCCCCGCCCCCGGTACCGCTAAGTGAGGCCGAGGAACCGGGCGGACGCCCCTTCCGCGCTGCTCAGCTCCGTGCGGGCGGCCGGACGGAGGCTTCGCCCCTCCAGCGTCGCTGCCGCGGCCCCGTCCCGCGCGGGAGAGGCGCCGAGAGCTGCCCGCGCACAGCCCGCTGCCCCGGCGCACAGCCGCCTCGGCCCGCCAGCCACTCATGTGCCGCGTCGGCAGCAGGGCGTGCCGGGAGTTGTAGTCTCGGGCTGACAGCCACCGCTCCATCCGGCGCCACCGGGAGCTGCGGTCCCGACAGGGCATCATACGGCTCCTTCGCTCCTGGGCGGGGAAGGACTTGAGACAGCACCGCTCCTCTCGAATGTCCTTTTTTTTTCCACTCCAACTCTTTTTTCTTTTTTTCACTCTCTGTTTTTCACCCGCCTTTTCACTCTCACCCTTTTCCTTTTTCACTTTATTTTCTTTCTTTCTTTTCTTTCTTTCTTTCTTTCCTCCCTTTCTTCTTGCTCTCCTGCTTTCTTTCCTTCTTTCCTTCCGTCTTTCCTTCTTTTTTCCTTTCCTTTCCCTTTCCTTTCTTCCTTTTTTTTTCCTTTTCTTTCTTTCTTTCCCTGTATTTCTAATCTTGGTTTTCCTTTCTAGCTTTAGAATAAAAAAGCAGCAGCAGTAACTTTCAGGCTACCTGGGCGTGAAAAAAACCCCAAACCTATAATGATTTAAAGAAAACTATATTATTCCCTGGGATCCTGAAATTTTCCACTGCTGCACGTGACATAGAGCTTTTATTCCTTCTTATGTATAGTTTATATTTTATACTTTCTTTATACAGGGGCCCCTGCCGTCTGCCCCGGCGCACTGCAGGCAGAGTGCTGCGGCGTCGTTCGGTTCTGTTTAATTAACTCGGCTAAATTCGGCTCTTGGTCTAAACTTGTTTCCGTTCGGATTTTCGTGTAAATTCGGCTTTTTCGGCTCTTCGTCTGAACTCGGCACGGTTCGGTTCAACTCGGTCGTATTCAGCTCTTTGTCTAAACGCGGCTGATGTCAGCTACACCCGGCTTTCATCATCTCTTCGTGTAACCACGGCTATTTTCGGCTACACTCGGGTCTTCGTGTAAACTCGGCTATTTTCGGCTATATTTGGCTCTTCGCCTCAATTTGGCTATTTTCGGCTGCACTCGGTTATTTTCGGCTCTTCGGAAGAATTCGGTCTGGCTCGGCTCGCTGCGGGCGGGAAAGCGGGCGAGAGGACCTCGGCAGAGAGAGGCGTTTACCCAGATGCCTGTCAGAAACCCGTAAATATACACCCGCCCGCGGCTCCGCTGAGACCACGCCCCTAACGCGTACACTTGAAACACTACAGAAAATCCCTTTCGGGGCCGCGCTGACATCGGTGTTCCGTGCAGGTAGTCTGGTTAGACCGACCGAGGTCCTCGATTTTCGCGCCCTTGTGGCACCATCTTGAGAAGGTCAAGCGAGTCCGCGACACCCGCGACACGCCACTCCCAAGTTGGCGGCCTCTCGGCTGCCTGTCAGCGCAGGGCTGCAGTACCGCGCTCTGCCCACAAGGCGGCAGCACTGCCGCCCGCCCCAGCCGGGGCCGCAGCGCGCTTCGGGGCTGCGGGCAGGGAAAAGGGCCAAAAAGAACAGGGGCGATGCCCGCTAAAAACTCCTCTGAAATAAATGCCAAAAACCTGCCTCTTACCCAACAAGAACCAAACAAGGCCCCTTTCTTTAAAACCATTTTGAAATAAATTTTATATTTCTATTTTCGTATTTATATGCACATGCATATTTATAGTGGACACTGATGTGGTATGTAATTTGTATATTATGTCAATTCCTATTATTTCTATTTATTTATCTTTTTTGGTTTTATAAAGATCTTTATATATTGATTGTATATTTTTTAATTACATTTCTCTAATACTTTTATTATTTAAAAGAAAAATCCCATCCCTAACTAAATAAATACAAAAAACCCTCTTCTTTTAAACTATATTGAAATATTTTTCTATTTATAGCTTGCATGATTATATTGACATTTCTATTTATAGTTTATATTGATGCATTATATTCATAATTATATATCATATGTATCATATTCACATAATATAAATTACTTTTATATTATGTACCATATCTACTGCTACAACTTATTTTTTCTTATATTTTAAATATTTATATAAATCTTTATGTATTGATAATATATTTCTAGACTTAGATTTCTACCTTTATATTATATGTATTTATAATTTTTATACTAAAACCCCTGCTTTTGCCAAATAAAACCCAAAACCATCCTTTATTTTAAACTACCTAAAAAATACTTTTATATTTATCATATCTACAATTTTTTATATATTATATCAGATTGATGTAGTAGATTTATACCTATTTTATATCTATTTCTTATAATATGTTATAATAAGATATATACAGTATTACTTGTATTGTGTGTTGCATCGATTTATGTTATTTTATATTTAGAGTGAGTTAATAATTTTATATATATCTGCATAGTTTTACAATACATTTCTAGATTTATATTTTGGTTTAGGTTGTGTTTATATTTATATTTTCTATTTCTATATCTATAAACATAGAAATACTCTATTAAAATATAATATCTTTTTGTAATATATAATGACTTATGTTACATGTTAAATTTTACAAATAGACTGAATATATAAAAATAAGTTCTTTATTCCCATTTCTACACATATATTTGTTTTGTTTAAATATAGTTATAGTTGTACATTTAAAATCCAATTCCTAAATAAAATGACAAAACAAACAGCATCAAATTCCCACCAATATCCTCCAAAAACATCAAGATACCTCCACCAGCCAAACAACTGCCAGGGAAAAAAACACACAACACTCTTTGAGGTAACAATTCTCATCACATCAGAAAAATGGAACCAAAATAAAAGAAAACCCGATAGAAACACACAGAGCAAATCACAAAAACTACTAAAAAAATCAAATCAACTTGCTAAACTCCTAACAGTGCCACTGACCCTGAACGTTAATAACAAAATAAAACAAAAAAACCCTTAAACATTACCCCTACACTAACTCAAAGAATAACCAACACTCTGTAGAAATAACTTTAAAAACCGAACTAATTAACAAAATGGAAAAAATCTCAAACACTAAAAACTAAGAAAATAACTACCCAAAAAAAAAAAATACCCATCATATAAATACCAATGTTCCCAAAAATAAAACTCATAAACAACAACCAAAAACATCAAAAAGACCAAAAAAACACAAAAAAACCCAAAAAACCCAAATAAACTTAAACTTTCAACAAAAAAATTATTCCTAACAGAATAAACCCATAGTGCCTCAATCTATCAAAATAAAAATACCACCTAGAAATAAACGCAAAGCCTAAAGATAAACATAACCATAAACAATATCTCCCAAATGATCCGTAACAATAAAACACACACTACAATCACACAAACCAAATAAGCAAAAGCCCTGGAAGACGATGAACACAAATGCAATTATAAAGATTAAAAACCCCGCTGCTATTAACGACATAACGCTAACTCAAGCCCACCAAAACAAACACGACACACTCACGCTAATAAAAAGCACCACAACAGAATTAAAATCCTGACCGCTACTTCACGCTATAACCCGTAAAAAACATCGTACGCCTTTCAAAACATAATACCCCGGAAAAAAAAAAAAAAAAAAAAAAAAAAAAAAAAATTCGACTACAAAACTCAATTCAAAACGAACCTTTATCATCAGCACCTGAACCGAGAACCACAGCAGTCAGGAAGAACACCATATCCTTTAGTGCGCACCCGCTGCAAACCAAACCAAACGATGCAATCAATGCCTACAAAGCGCCTTCGAACCACGACACCGCAGAACTTTGAGCAGCCGAAGCCCGCGCTCGCTGCCGGCCCCGGACGGAGCGCGGCTCCCGCCAGGAGAGCGGCTCCTCCGGCGGCTCCTCCGGCACGCGGGGCCGGCGCCGCCCCGGAGAGCCGCGCCCGCTGCCCCTGCCCGGCGGGGCCGGCGCCGGGCCCGGGGGTGGCGGCGGCGCCCGAGCCCCGCGCCCGGAGGGGCCGGAGCGGCCGGCACGGCCCGGGCCGCCGCAGCAGCGCCCGCGCCGCCTCTGCCGCCCTTTGCCGGCCCTGCACGGCTCCCCTCGGCTCCGCATGGTTCGCACCGGCGCGGCTCCTCCACTCCCGCCCTTGGCCGACCCGGCCGCGCCAAATTCTCCGTGCGCCTTGGACGCTGCCCGGGCCGGGCCAGGAGCGCACCCGAGCGGGAACGTTCTGGGCTGGGCCACGGGCACCAGAAGCGCCCTCCAATGCAGTGGCACAGCCCCATTGCAGCCCTGCAAACGCTGCCGGAGCTGCAGCTTCCCGCAACCGAACCCCGAAACTGACGCCGCAGGCGGGGCTCGCCTCCCTTCAACAAGGGCAAAGAAATGTGTTCTCCCCTTCAATTTCATCCCCCACGAGAGCAGAAAAGAAGGGGTGCTCCTCAAATGAAAGCCTTCAACTGATGGGAAAGGGGGATTTAGACCTCAATTCAAACCCTTGAACAGGAGGGACACCAGGGCTTCCCCCTCAATTTAAACCTTAGTGTGATGAAAATGGGGTGGCTGCCTTCAAATCAAACCCATAATACTACAACAATACTTTTCCCATTCCCCTTAAAATAGAACGCAGAGAGTCCCTGTCACCCCTGTGATACCCCTGGAAAAGGCAGGTTTGCCTGCAATCAACACCCTTAAAACCACAAGTGAAGGCAGATCCCTCCAGTTCAAACACAGACAGTAATAGAAGAGTAGCTGCTTCCTTCTCCTTAATTTCTTTTGTCTTCACAAGCTCCATTTTTATTCCTAGGGAAGCGGGGAGGGACTGGCAAGATGAAATTGAAAAGGGGAAGGACAGAATTCCCCGCTCCAAACCCACACGGGCTCACCTGTTCGGCTGCTGCTCCCCGGCACAAAGATTCGTCCCTCGGCACCTCCTTTAAGCGATGCTTGGACGTATCCAAGCGCGAATCCAGGTGTTCCCCCCTGAAATAAACAGGGCCAGGAGACTTCTTCTCCTTTTTAATGCCTTTATTAAAAGTGATCAGCTCAGGATTGGGCGGCTCGGCAGGGCTGCAGTCCCTGTCGCGTCCCCCAGGGCGACTCAGAGGAGGAGGATATGCGCAGCTCTGTCCACCAGGGGCAGAGCCAGGGGGATCCGGTCCTCGTGGGAGCTTTTAGGGCGTGATGTCCCCGTCAGATGTTGTCCTCTCAGCCTCGGCGGCCACCTGGTCCCAGCGTTGGGATGACTCTCTGCTCAGGGCGAGAGGGACTCCGCATCTCCGCAGGCTCAGCAATCGGCTCCTCATGTCCAGACACCACTTTAGTCTCTCAATTCTTATTTGGCTCATTGTTTTTGGGGTTTTCTCGTTGCATTTTGGAGTCGTGGTCTCAAAGCATGCTGGTCTTGGAGTCACTTTGCATAACCCCCCCCACCCTCTCAGGTGTCTTCCCTATGTTGGAAGAGCGCACTGCCTCGGGGAAGGGCCATCCACCCCACCCAGCCAGGCCTTTTACTAATACAAAAGAGGAGATAAGCCTCAACGACCCGGTATTACAATAACAAAGCACTAAGAACCATGGCAGAGACAGATCTGGCTGCGTCCCTGCAACTCTTTCTCACAAAAAAAAAAATTAACCGAATTTTTGTTCATAACTTCCCCGACCCTGTGAGAAGCTCTCGCAGTCCTTCCGTGAGACAGCGCCGGGTGCGCCCCATAAATCCCTCCACTCAGCAGCTCCATGCAAAAGGGAGCTGAGGCACAGTCTCCCCTTTAAACAGCCTCACCCTGGCAGGAGCCGGCCCCCCATCAGCCTCACGCTCACACCTGGGCTGCTCCGAGCCCCCATCATCCTCGCACTCACACCTGGCGCCGATGTCACTCTCCAACAGTGCCTCTCCCTGTCCAGCGCACAGCCCGCTTCTCACAGACACAAACAGAAATCTGCGATGGGCATTGGCTTTTCTTAGTCCGTCTGGTTCCACAATTCAAACACGTACATGCACTGATGGCATTGAGGGAAAGCTTTCCAGTGCAGAAACCTGTCATTCTGGTAGCACGCTTCTATACACCTTCAGAAAAAGCAGAATCAGCGCCAATCCCTAAGACCCCTGCTGAGGAACCCAGCCCGCCTTGGGACACCCAATGCAGCAGACCTCGAAAAATGAGGGGAAAAGTCAAGCTTGGAGTGGAAAAAGAGAATATAAATACACCAGCCTTTAAAATAAGCCTTCACACAGCAATAGTTGGAACCGGTCACATTTCTTCTTTCCTTGCTCTCTGTAATGACGTAAATATGAAGTAAAAAACCACATGAAACACAAGGCAGAGCTGGGATTTTACAGGTCTTTGTTTTGACTCTCTGGATGACAAGCGCCTCTTTCAGGACTGTGACACAATATGGGGACTGGCAGAGAACGGAGGGAAAAGGTGCCAGAGAGCCCTTTCTATTGCCTTCAGCCCCTACAGCTGTTCTGATGGTTTCGGGGCACAGCTCGGTCCATTCCTAGATAAAAACGTTACGGCAATACCTTCAAAACTACTACCCATCTCCAGTCAGAGTTTCCTACATTCCTGTAAACAAATGAGTGGATAGAGAGGGTTTCTCCCCAAATGAATTTAGAGACAAATTCCTATTCTTTACCAATACCTATAGAACCGAATACCTTGACAGGTTTTAGCATTCTACAGCCACCCCTCCCTGAATTTGGTGGCAGCTTTGGGTCCCTATGGAGCACGGCCCCCAGCGTGACGCCCCTCGCCCGCCCCCCGCCTGCTCCTGCACCGCAGTGGGGCTCCCGCTCCTGGGGACCGCGGGGTGCCCCAACGGCATCAGAGCCCCGAGTCTTCACCCCCTTTCCCTGAGCCCCAAAGAAGGCACAGAACGAGTCCGACTGCCCTGGACAGCAGCGTAGCGCTTCCTCCAAGCCCTTTGCACACGTCCATCCCCGCAGAAAGGGATTCTGCTGCAACAAGAAAGGGGGGGCAGCCCCCAGAAGGGTTGAGGTTCCTCCCCAGCCTCGCTGTCACGGGCCAGGGGCAGCGAGAGGGAGCGGCAGACATGGCGAGGACGGCGCGGCACACACCGGGAAAGCCGCAGCTCCAGCGCTGTCGGGCGGGCTGTTTGACCAGCACGGGGGGATCCGCCGAGAGCCTCCTGCCCCGTGCAGGGACTCCTGCAAGGGCCGGGGGACGCCGGGCTCCGGCCCTCGGGGCTTTATTCTCCAGCACCCCGAGCCCCGCGGCTGTGGGGCAAAGAAGGAAAGGGGGCACGGGCAGAGAGGAGCGAGAGCAGGGCATGAGAAAGGGTGGGGAGGCAGGGTGGGCTGTGGAGGAAAGCGGGACGGGAAGGGAAAGCCCAGGAGGGAGGGAACAGGGAGGGTGGACAGAGGAGGGTGAGAGGGGAAACAGAAGGGAGTAGCGGGGCAGGGACAGGGCAGGAAGGAGCCGGGCTTGTGGGGGGAGAGGGAATGGGGGAAAGGGAGCGAGAGAAGGCGAATATGGGGAGAAGGAAGGAGGGGTAGAGAGAGGGACAGGCGGGGAAGTGAGACAGAGTAGGGATCCATCCTGAATTAGGTGAAGTGTCTAACAACGGTGAAAAGTCTGTGAGGCCAAAGCTGAAGGAAAAACTCGCATGCTGAGGCAGCAAGGAGACAGAGAAAGAAAAACAGAAAAGACCACGAGGACAATTTGCCCCGACCTAGAAATTCCTTTGATAAAGAAGAACTGGTGCTAAATGTCATGCGGGATGAATATGTATGAACTTATTGTGAAACTGTATGCATATGCATTTGGAAGGGGGATAAAAGGAGGTCTGAAATCTTCAGGGGTACGCATGCCCTTTTGGGGAGGCTTGCATCCGGCGCGCGTCGTAATAAAAGCATACCGGGCTTTACAACTTTTACAAGTTGTGAGGTTTCTTCTTTTCTCCGCAAAACATTATGGCGAGCCAGCCAGGAGTTCTCTGTCCCCGCGGGGGCAGGGGGGATAGACGGACCTCCAAGGTGCGCCCTAGGATTTTTTCCTGGTGGGGCTCCGCTTGTCTCAACTTGCCACCTGCGAGGACAGACAACGACCCGCTGGCCTGCGGAGGAAGATACGGTATGTACAGAGGGCCCCCAGGGGGGAGGAAGGAGAGCAAGGGAGTAAACCACCCAGAGAAGTCTGGGTTCATGGGTTCAGCTGATAGAGCAGCTGTATTAGAGACGGGGTTCTTCGTTCTGATAGGGCAGACCGCTAGCGGCTTTGGGGGTAAGCCGGGTGAACTCGTGTATGTGTGTATTGGGGGTTCATTGTTCTGATAGAGCAGAACTGGTGAGCCCGTGTGTGTTTTGTTTGTGTGTGTGTGTGATGTCCGGACACTGTGTTGCTGTATGGTTAATGTGTGTGGCCAGTGCACTGTGTTTTTAATCGTGCAGGTGATAAGTGTATGGTGTATAAAAGAGAGTAAATCTACAATGCCCTACAGTGCGGGGGGGGTCAGTACTCCCCGTGTTTGAAGCAGCCGAGTGAGGCCTGAGGCGCCAGCTGCAGCAGGCTGCGGGGGCAGGGAGAGAAGTGCCCTGCGGAGAAGCGAGTGGAGGAATGTCAGTGATGGTATTTATCGTGTTTGAATGTAGTGATTTGTGTAGATTTGGTACATTTTAACCGTGAGTATGAGCTCAGAGAGTTCCTTTGCCTTGGATGTTTCGACTAGATCTCTAGACTGTGTGCTGTTATTTTGATTGTGTCCAGGAAAATTGATGCCGAATTATGGTATGCTGTGTTGAGAAAGGTGAACACTTTGAGAAATATGCCCTTTCCCAGTGATTTTGTGAGGTGATTTTCTTCCGCTGTATTGTGGTAATTTGATTCTCAGATTGTATAGTGGTGTTTGTGGAGATTTTAAGATTTTGTTGCAACAAGAGTAGCATTTTACATAGGAGAACTATAGTATGGTGATTTATGTTTAACTTCGATAAAGTGAGTTAAAGGAATTCCAAGAATTCTCCCCCTCATAGTAATTCAAGCCTTGGCTCTAGTGAATTTGAGATAAAGGGAGGGGGGGAGGGGGAGAGTGCGTGTGTCTGTGTCTCTGGGCATATCAGAGTTTCGGCTGTGACTAGCACAGCCTTTTTGCAAAGCAGCAAAACAAGTGTAAGTAGACACAGTGCTTAATTAGATTGTGCAAGAAGGGAACTAGAAAAGACTGATATTTTGGAAAACAGAGTTTATATAGAAGAGATGAATGAGATGAATTAGTTAATGAGACTTATGAGATTTATGAGACTTCGGTTGGTACTGCAGTAAGTCTTTACTGGAAACAATCTGCTGAAAGATTTAAAGTTCTCTGTAACAAACAGAATAGCCTGCCTTTGTGGGCAATTTCGGGGAGCCTTTGGTACATCAAGAGGCTAGCAGGATGTGTGAGGTGACAGTGGCTGTCCCCTGGGCACAGGGACAGCTCTGGCTGCCCTGTCTCCCCAGGGAACACGGGAATGGCCTGTGGGCAAAAGCTGGATGTGCAGGTATTATTGCAGTGCGGTGTTTATGAGAAGCACTGGTATTGCTGTTTTGCTGTTCTAATAGGAAGATAAATGGGATAGAGTTTTTGTATGCTCAAATGTCTTTTGTTTTAAGAAATCACCCAGAGTGACAAAGAGACTGTGAGATCAGACCGCCCTCTGGTCTTGGCCCTTGAAAAGGAAAACAAGGCAAAGAGAAAGCAAATCAAACATGTTGTTCAGCATGCAGCATAAGATAGCAACGTATGAAATCAGGCAAGGATTATCATGCTGAAATGCAAAGCAATCACAGTTCGCAAAATGAGTACATATGATTTGCTAAAGGCTCCTCCCAAGGTAAGGGAGGAGGGGTAAAGATGACCTCCCAAAAGGGAAGAATTTTTTGTCGGCACAAGGGTCATATATTCAGTTTTAAATAAAGCTTTAGTACCTGTGGAGAATGTTTATGTTGTAATGTGGGGAATGAAAAACTGGCCAGTCTGAGAAGGCATACTTTTGCAAACCTTTGAAGTAACATGTGTACTATGTGTACCTAAAAGCTTTTGTACAATTCGCTCAATTTGCTAAACATTCTCAAATGAGAAACGTTACTCTGGAGGCAAATAATATAAAGATGTTAAGCTTAATATTAACAGACACTGAAATTAAGAAAGACATTAGTAAGGAGACATTAGAATAAGTAAATAAGGGTTTTCAAGTGTATGGGCCTCTGCTGTACCAAGGAGAGTGAAAGATGCTCCCCCATGGAATGCTCCCCCATCAAGCTTAATGAAAGAACACAACCAGTGAGAACTGAGTAGTACCCTCAAAGGGAAGGTAAGGAAGGAATCAGTCCAATAACTGATAGTACTGGATTAAGGGCTGTCAATAAGATAACACAGAATTTGTACCCTGGGGTAGCAAATCCACAGACCTTACTAAATTGTTAAACACCTGAGCTAACCTGGTTCACTGTTTTAGGCCTAAGAGATGCCTTCTTTTGCCTCCCTATCCACGAAGCCAGCCAGAAAATTTTTGCATTCAAACAAGCTCGCATAGTCCATGTGCCTGAAGGCTTCAAAATTCCCCACTCCGATTGGAGAAGAGCTTGCAAAGACCCAGAGTCTTGGGAAGCTCCACAAGAGGAAAGGACGCTGTTGCAGTACGTAGATGATCTTCTAGTAGCCACTCGGACGAGGGAAGCGAGAGAAGCCTGGACGGTAAGCCTTTTGAATTTCCTAGGACTCCAAGGATGCAGAGTCTCAAAGAAAAAGGCACAGGTAGTGAAACAGAAGGTAATCTACCTGGAGTAAGAAGTGAGTGCTGAGCAGCAGACTTTAAGGCAGGGAAGCCATATGCCAAACCCTGAACCCCAGACAACGAAAGAACTCCAAACCTTCATAGGCACTGCAGAGTAGTGCCAGCTGTGGGTTTATAATTATGGACTGTTCGCCAGACCCCTCTATGCTCTTATTGCCAATGGAAACAGAGATCTCCAGTGGACAAGAGACGCCACACGGGCCTTTCGCCAGCTAGAGAGTGCCCTCATGTCGGCTCCAGCTTTGAAACTTCCAGATGTAAGTAAAGCATTCTTTCTATTTTTCCACGCAAGGAATTGCCCTGGGAATATTGGCTCAAGACTTGGGTCCATACCGGAGGGCAGTTGCTTAGTTCTCTAAGCAACTAGATGCAACAGCCAAAGGATGGCCATGTTGCCTCAGAGCTGTAGCGGCAGTTGTGCTGAACATTCAAGAGGCACACAAGTTTACCCTGGGACAAAAATGACTGTGCTAGTGCCCCACACAGTGTCTGCAGTACTGGAAGTAAAGGGTGGCCACTGGCTTTTCACCAGAGAGGTTTCTGAAATACCAGGCCATCATGGTAGAGCAAGATGATGGAGAGATAGTGGTGACTAATATTGTCAACCCAGCTTCTTTTCTCAGTGGAATCAAGGAGAAGCAGTACACCATAGATGCCTAGAGACCATTGAAGCTACCTACTCCAGCCGCCCAGACTTAAAGGACACTCCTCCGGACGATGCAGAGACCTGGTTCACTGACAAGAAAGCAACATTGCAAAGTACACAGTGACTACCTGCAGAGAGGTAATAGAGTCCGGACCCTTACCAACAGGTACCTCTGCACAGGATGCTGAGATAAATGCATGGACCCATGCCTTAGAAACAGCAAAAGGCATTCAGAGTTGTGCATGCACATGGAGCCATCTGGAAGGAGAGGGGACTGCAGACCTCACAGGGAAAGAAGAGACAATCCAGCTGCTGGAAGCAGTTCAGCTACCTGAAAAGGCATATTAAGGCACACCAGAGAGTGGGCTTAAAATTGGAGGAAAGAAATGAGCTGGCGGATGGAGAGGCAAAGAAAGCAGCAAAGGGTGAGGTACAGATTGTCCTCAAAGGTAAGCCATAATACAATAATACTAATCAAAAGAGACACACAACTCCAAGGGGTGGGCTACCATTGAAAGAGAGCTAGTAATCCCTTCCCATTTTCGTGGTTACTAGTGAAGGAAGGGCACTAGAAAACACACTAGGGCCTAACTACTTAAAGCCTTTTATAGAGTGTGGCTCCTTTCTCGAAATGACCAAGGCTGCGAGTGATACAGAGTGCATTGGAATGAAGTGTTGACTTTGAAGTAGTAATTCCCACAGGCTTTCTAGAACACACATCTGATTGAAAGAATTGTTGTATCGTTGTTAGGAATTTATATGCCACTATCACTCAGGTGAGCTGATAATGTGATCCTTGCCTCCAGACTAACCTCAAAATACCCCCCGGGCCAAAACTCGGTCAGGCTGGGAGAGGCCATGAGCCTGTACAGCAGTGGCAAATCAACTTTTCAGAACTCCCAAGGAAAGGGGGGTATCAGTACTTACTGGTATTAATAAATACATTTTCAGAGTGGCCAGAAACATTCCCCACCAGAACTGTCAAAGCTCAAGAAGTGACCAGATCATTTTCACAAGAGATAATACCACGCTTCAGAGTTCCAGCCACAATATCCTCAGATAAAGAATCACCTTTCATTTCCAAATAGTGCAATAGATTAGTAGCCATCTGGGCATAGATTAGGAACTTCACACCCCATACCGCCCCCAATCAAGTGGCCAGGGGGAGAGAGTGAATCATTTGATTAAGCAGCAAATCATAAGACTGGGGCAAGAAGCTCTTCCACTAGCACTATTGCAAATTCAAACTAAACCTTTTGAGCTAAAGGAATGCTGAATCCTTTTGGAATGCCTTATAGAAGACCATATAGAATACAAGGGTAATGTCCAGAATGTCCACCTACATGGTGGCATTAAGCAAACACCTCAGAGTAATTGAGAAACATGTGGCTGGAACTCAGAGCAGGGAGTTAGATAGCCTGGGGTTGATGTATATGTTAAGTCTCTTACAGAGAAGACTTTGGAACCATAGTGGGAGAGACCACTGCAAGTACCTCTCACCACCTTCACTGCAATCAAAATCAAGGAGCAGAATGCCTGGATCCATCACTCTCGGGTGAAGAAGGCCCAGAAGCCCCTTCAGGAGTGACACCAGGAGACAATGAACTGAGACCAAAACTTACTCGGGCAAAATGAGTATATTGCGGTCGGGAGTAGCTCATACTTTAGTGTAGAGAATTGTTTTGTATGGAATTATAACTGTAGTTTTAGAACTAGAGAGTACCTCTACCCAAAGCAATGCTGAATGGCCTTGGTCCCTGGCATTTAATCAGTATACTGGATCCATGGGAAAACCTTCTGAGATAAAAGATTTAAACATATCTACCGTAGTAATCCACGAGAATCAGGTATGTGAGGAGCAAGAATAGCAGGAACAGGAACTGTGAACACTTCAAGGAATCTGAGGAGAAGAAATCAAAGTAAAGTGCTGGGTCATCAATAGGATGGCTTATGAGAGACCAGATGTAATTAGTGTCTGAACCTCCCCTGGTGTATATGAACACCAGGAAGTCTGTGATGACCTAAGTGAATCAGACTGTTGGTGTAATTTCACCCTGACACAGCCTGTAGAAGTGACCTGCCTTTGAGCTCAAGTTACTGTCAGACTTTCATTTGAATTCAAAGTGGACACTGCACTTTTTACCACAGCGGGGCCTTATACACCCCATACTAGTTCAGACTCTACCCAAACTCCAAACTTGAACCTAACGTAGTAAAAAATGTGACTGAACAACAGCTATTATTCAATCCAGAATGGTCTCTCAAACGTGTGGAGTTGATAATGCAAATTAACATCTCAAAAATCCAACCAGCCTGCTCCTCCTTCCTAAAAACTTCCTTTGAGGGCTGGACAACATGGTCACAAAAACAGGCATATCTCAGGAGCAGAACAAGAAAGGAAGGAGCCAGCTCTCCTGGTGCCTAAAACCAGGAACACCAAGAAATCATTTTCCTTAGGTCATTTTCCAAGCTGGTTGGCTGAACCCCCAGGCAATGGCTGGTAAAGGGTGCTGAACTGCAGGTGGCAAATTAACCCAAGCAAGGAAGGTGATTTTCCTTATTTATAGCTATCCCTTTTCCTACTGAGATTTGGATCAGTGATTGTCCCAGTCTGAGGCAGTTGGATTCTGCTTAAAAGAGGTAGAGACCCCCTCAGAGCACAGCAGCAGGCTGTAGGATTTTGAGCATCACTTTTGTGCTGAGTGTTTCAAGTAGCAGAAACCTGATCCCAGTTTCTTCTGAGGCACTGCAATGAATTTAGGCTCTTCTCTCAAGATTTCCCCTCCATTATCTTCTGCCCTGAACACAGTCCACAGCTTGATCTTAGCTAGGGGCAAGGTGAGTGAAGTTTTTTAGACCAGGAGAGACATTGCTGCTTGCCACACATCTAAGAAATCAGGTGCTTTGGAGAGAGAGGGAGAGGTTAGATTCCCTGAGGTCTCTACATTTCAGAACAAACATCTGCCTCAAGTATGACCTAAACCTCTGTCAGATACACTTGTAAAGTGTGTCTGAATTTGCAGTATGAGCCCAGCACATCCCTCTGGCAGGGAGGGATGGTCATGGACAGAAAGCAGTTCCTGTTCCCCATAACAAACATCTAACTGTCATATTAGGGACAAGATTAGGAGTTTTAAATGGAATTGTATTGGAATAAGAATCCCAATATAACCAGTTAGATGATGCCTGGGCCAGTTCTGACCTTCGCCGCTGGGCCAAAGGCAGCACTGCGGTGTTTTACCCCAGAGATACCTTGGCTGCTGGAGAGTGCAGCGGGGCAAATCCAGGCTGTCAGGACTGCGTTTACCTCAGGAGAGAGAGCTTCTGGCGATGGTGGAGAGAAAGGGAGTGGATTCTGCTAGAAGGTTGCCAGATGTTTATTCCATGGGTACAGAGATGTCTGCACTGGGCCACTGCTGCAAACAGAATGGAGGCCGCATGGTCTCATTAACATTTTAAGCTCAGGACAGGGGAAGGGGAGGGGACAGGTGAGCCACCAACCAGGTGAAGGGGCAGGGTCTCAAGGGACTAGGGACACCTATCACACGACACCTTGCTGGTATGTTAGCCTGATTGACAGGGCACACTCAGCGAGGGGCGAGGGGGAAGGGAGAAGGTAAAACAGGATATTGCAACACACCACAACAGAATTGATTCAGAAATACTGATGAATAAACTGGCTGCTGCAGCAGGTAGCCTAACAAAATTGAAGCAGCCTTTATAGTAATCTCTATTGGCATTAGGAACTAGCCAGTGACAGATTTCAAAAGTACTGCCAAAGTAAAGAAGTATGAAGAGGCCGGGGACCAAGACCACAAATTGATAGTAGAAGCACTTAGTATAGTTCAAGATAATGTGTCTTTAGCTTTCAGTTGTATACAAGCACAGTTATGGATACAAGCAATAGCAGCTCTGATCATATAGGAAAGGGGTGATGGTAATTTTCCAGCTGAAATTCAGAAAATTGAGTGGGATAATGCAATTGATTTTGAAAGGAAGTTTCAATCCTGGTGGACTATGGTGAATTTCACCTATGATCCTGTTTCTAATGTGGCCACTGCCTTTGTGCTTACCATATGTAATGCCACTGTTTATGTTATCCATCCCATCATTGCCCTAGGATTAAACCATGAAGAAACAATACTCTATCCTTCAGAACATAGAGTGTGGGCACAAAAGATGAATGAAAAGTGGCAGACAGTAAACTTAGAATTCTGCATTACTAGAGAACAAATGAGATTCATTCGTGAAAGCAATACTGCTAATGCCCAGGATGTGTTTGTACACTGAACAGAGTATTTGCCACTTTGAAATTCATCCAGTCACTGACCAGAAAACTGTGCTCGGATATACTGGAAAGGGTGTATGCTTGAGAACTGCTTGTGCTGCTGTACAAATTGATAGCAGTGATGTTATTCTGTCTAGTAGAAACCATTCTAATCTCTGTATTTGTAAGTTTGTTAAGATTATTGGGTGTGATTTTTAGTATTTGGTACCAGTAACATCCCACCAGCTGATTACAGCCAATTACACAGTGTATCACAGACTACTACCTACCCCTATTGGGATGAACCTTACATTGGTAGAACAATTAATTAAGCACCAAGACCTATTAGAAGTCTTGAAAGAAATCCAAGAAAGTGGAAAGAAAACCTTAATTACTGTCCAACATGATACAAAGGAGATAACCAGAGTTCTACAAAGAATAAAATATGGATCATCACTGGTGAAATGTGATCTTTGGGTGGTCACCAACTGCAAATGGAATCTTTAATAAGTTGTGCCACCCTATTGTAGTTTTACTAATATTAGTTGGGATAAGCTTAGGATTATCTATTACATTGTTAATTTGGAACTGGAGGATACTACAATGAATGGCTGTACTAACCTCTTTATCAAACGTACATAGTGAAGCATTAAAAGACACTTATTGTCATGAAAGTTTTCATTAAGTAAAAGAATTTACTTATTTCCTAGGAAAGGGGGGAATGAGACAGAGTAGGGATCCATCCTGAATTAGGTGAAGTGTCTAACAACGGTGAAAAGTCTGTGAGGCCAAAGCTGAAGGAAAAACTCGTATGCCGAGACAGCAAGGAGACAGAGAAAGAAAAACAGAAAAGACCACGAGGTCAATTTTCCCTGACCTAGAAATTCCTTTGATAAAGAAGAACTGGTGCTAAATGTCATGCGGGATGAATATGTATGAACTTATTGTGAAACTGTATGCATATGCATTTGGAAGGGGGATAAAAGGAGGTCTGAAATCTTCAGGGGTACGCATGCCTTTTGAGGAGAATTTTCTCCGTATGCGTCTGGCGCCGTAAAGAAACATACCAAGCTTTACAACTTTTATAAAGTTGTGAGGTTTCTTCTTTTCTCCGCAAAACAGGTCCTTTCCTCTGGTGAGTCTATGATTTCATGATTCCTAGACCCTGGGAAGGAGGATTGATACAATGCTTTGCCATGTAAATAAATGCTCTTTGTAGTGCCTTCAGTTGGCTGTGCTCTCAGTTGTACTAAACAAATGTGACAGAATTCAGCTGCTATTTTAGACAGAAAGCACCAAGCGCCACCTTGCCATATCGAGCATTGCTCTATTTAAAGGTTCCAACAATCTCTTCTCCATTTCCAGATGCAAACATCAGCGAACACACGTTGGAAAAGTCAAATGAGTTCCAACCTTCCCAGGATGCAAATTTTCACTAATGAAACCAAGCAAGGATTGCCCACAAAGCCTTTGGAATCACTTCCTAGATGAATTAAAGTCTCTTCCATGCAGGGCTGTAATAACTGAACATCTGCAGTGCTGAAAGGTTTCAGGTAGAGTGGGAACAAGTCCACAGTTTTCTCGTACAGTCTGAAATAGGGATGCGGGGTTGGACCAAAGGCTTTTCTCAGGGGGATGATGCCAATATCCATTGCATTCTGGCATGCCAGCATTCCAGACCCCAGCAGGTCTGACAGACAGCCCGTGCAAGCAACAAGCAAGATCTAGCTACTAGTGGATGGAATGGGAAGGGAGATGGATTCATTCAGACAAGCAATTAGTGCTTGAAGGAAACCCATGCACAGGTCCCTTTGTGTGAAATGGAAAAGCAAAGGGATTTTGGCAACAGTAGCAGAACTCTTGGAAATATGAGTGCTTTGCAACAGCAGCTTACAAGGAGTAATTGCTGCCACTGGACATTAGGGCAGATGAGAAGAGTTTGGGTAATGCAGGAATCATGTCAGGAGACAAGCAGTCGTCTCCTGTTTCCCCAGAACCTTGTAACAAGCAGAAAGGGCTGTTTGATCAACAAAAATAAAAATAGCAAGAAAATCCTGCTGACTCCTGCTGAGACATTGATAGTCTGATGCCTCTCTTGCCATCTGCTTGGGGTTACTGCCAGCTCTGAGCAATTATTCTTCATGAATTGGTACCTGTGTGAGCAACAGAAAGAATTGGAGAGTAGAGCTCCCAGCCTACCTCAATGCTTTGCTTTCATCCTCTCCACATCAGCTCAGGTGATTTGGATGCCTTGTCCAGGGGAGAGTATCCCTGTCCATGGCAGAGGGTGGAACTGGATGAGCTTTAAGGTTCCTTCCAACCCAAGCCATTTTGGGATTCTAGGATTCTTCTGAAGGCACTATCATCTGTAATGAGAGATCCCTTTCCACAAGCTCCATCATAAGCTGCTGAGCCTTGTCCCAGGCTGCCCCACTGTATCTAATTACAGCCTGTTTCCCAGCCACACTGCAGCTCCCTTTGATCTGTGCTGGCCTAAATGGCCTCCAGAGTTTCACTATTCTACAGCCTGGTTTTTAGGCAACTTGGAGTCCAGCACCTCCTACAACCAGCCCAGGAACTGGTGATCCTTGTAGATCTTATTAGGTGGTTGCAAGTCATCCATGACTAAATGGAACTTGGGTCAAGTTAATATTCAGTTGTCCCAGGAAAACGTGAGCTGCTGACTGGGGAATGCTTGGCACAGGTTTAAGTTCTCCTGGACAAAACCACTCTGTGGAAGAAGGAGCCAGGCCCTCATGTCCAGGCTGATCAAGTTGTTCCAGATTATCCCATTCAACAGTTACATTTCTTAACCTGCTGTCTCTAAAGATGACAGTGTTCTCGGCATCCATCAGTGTTCTTTCACATCCCACTGTGGGATCCAAGCCAATTCTTCCTTAAAACTGGAGGTGAAAGTACACAAGGCTGATGACCAGACACTCAAATGGACTGGAGGCTTTGGGTCAGCTCCTCACACTGCAGCTTATTGTACAGGACACAGGAAGGCTACAGGGATCCAGCCTACTGCCCCACTTTGATAATGGAAAAATAAACCTTACTCCTGCCCTCACTTGTCTTTTCTATTTGGGTTTTCTGCTCTTCAGAGTTGAAAGGTACCAAGGGTAGAGGATCCAGCACAGCTGCCCTGCATTTTCTAGAGGCCCTCCAACACAAAGACAACTAAAATAACCTTGGGTTAGTCATAGTTTTTCAAAGGCAAGTGAGCAAACAAGGTATTTGACAGCGCCAAAAATTGATAGAAACCCCAGATGGAAAACTGTATTTTTCAGAAAGAAAAACACAAATGAGGAACAGAATTCTGGTTTCCTTTCTTTCCCAGTATCAGGCAATATGAATACAAGCATCAACAATTAATTCTAGCTCTTCTTCCAAAGACACACCAATTGAACACCATAAATGCTGGTAAACTTTCAAGGCAGAGAATGGATTTAAAGAGGGTTACCCTGCTCCAGTAGCTGCTCTTGGATTTCAGCTGCACTCATTTAATTTTACTGGAAATCTCTTTCAGAAGGCCTTTCAAATCAGACAGCTTTAAAAAAAAAGAATGAGGTTATTTTGGTAAAGTCTATCTAGCTGAAGGAAAGCAATGCTAATGAGAAAGTATTGCACCAAATGCAAGAGTGCTCAAGAAGACACTCCCAATTGCAGTGTTCATCAGGGCAATTAATGCAGCAAGCCCTGATGCCTCTGTATTTCAGTGAGTTAACCAGCAGTTACCAGAAGAGAGAAGCAAGAGATGGGTATTTCTTTTCAGGAGAGAATTAAGGTTAGGAGGATCTCCTTTCAGTTTCAAGAGCAGCATCACTAGCCACAGACTGGCTCACCACTTCCCTTTCAGTCTAGGAAGCAAACTATCATTTTGTAATCTAAATTACTTGACAGCAACCAAAATATGTATATGTGGCTCTTTTCACCTGTGAGCTTCTCAGAAGTCTGTGCTTCATACCAAAGCCACTCCCCACTTCAGAGGCCAGACAGATAATTCAGTCAAGCCTCAGAAAACACCCACTGTGAAGGTCTTTTCAGCATCACAGTCATAAAAAGATTATTTGTAGGGCAATTCACATAATGTGCTCTCTGGTAGATTGGTAGCTTTCTAGTGCTTAGTTACCCCATGCACACAGCACCAGAAGCTAAACTTGACACCTTGGGAAGGGGACATGTCAGCTGTGTGACACCCCTTCTTCCCATTGGTGTTTCATGGGCCTGTTACACAGCTAAATGCTGCAGTTTAAGGTGGAAATTACTTCTATTTTATTCCATCCCACAAGGAATACTGAGAAACACTCCTCCAGCACTGAGCAAGTGTTTTTCTGTTTCATTTTCCTGCACAATATGAAGCTCTTGTGGCTTGGAAGGGACCTGACAGCTCATTGTGTTCCACCCCTGCTGTGGGCAGGGACACAGGCTGCTCTAACCCATCCAACCTGGCCTTGGACACTTCTAGGGATGCAGGGGCAGCCACAGCTTCTCTGGGCACCCTGTGCCAGGGCCTGCCCACCCTCACAGCCAAGAATTTCTTCCCATTATCCCATCTAATCCTTCTCTGTGTTCAAAACCATTCCCTCTTGTCCTAATCACTGTTGTATTGCACTAGATATTTAGTTGGTTACACTGGGTGTTGGGGGAAAACGTTTTTGGGTCACGTGAATGGCATGTTCCCCCTTTCACATGGGTTCCCCTCACATAACCCCCTGGTTCTGTATGCCTTGTGGTCTGTCCCACGGATGGTCCCTCCCCTCACCCCTCCCGGATGTGGCCCTCTTTCCCCGCCCCCACCACCTGGGGCATAAAATCCCACTGCAGGTGAGACACACCCTCTTTGCTGCTTGGGTGGTCGCCTGCGCCAGAGTGACCTGTCCCACACGAATAAACTGGACACTTTGACCCACGTGGCAGGGAGCGCTTCTCGTCTCTTATCTCGTTCATGCGGTTCTGTGTCGGCTTGGGTCCTGAGTGAGCCAGGTTTGGACTCATATAAGCCCAGAGATCCACGGATACTGCAAATCACTACACTCCCTACACACTCCTGTCCATGGAATCAAAACAGCAAGATAAAAAAGCCCAATTAAAATGGGGTCCTGGTGACAGTGACAAAGACTGCACATGACTCTGGGAGGCTCATTTTCCTTGCCATGGCACACCCCCTGCTCCACCAGAGAGAATCACATTCCCCAGAGCAGTCTGGGACAGAAGTACCTTTGCATCCAGCTGTCTGAATCGATGCACCATCCTAGAAACCAGAAGGAGAACATGGAGCAAAGGGATCAGTCTGGATACCAAGGAAAACTTGGCCAATTACCACACCCCACCCCCCCTAGGGCTCCATCCTCCCAGGGAGGCAGGGCTGCACATGACTGGCATAATTTTTAGTACAAGTAAATGAAATAACATGCAAATTATTATTAGCAGGATGCTATTCCATTTTCCTTCTCAAGACACTTTTGCTTCCAGTACTAAGGAGATGGTTTTGGAATTTGTTTGGCTTCTTATCCAATGCTGTGTGTCTCTGGGTAGTGTTAACCTAAACACTTATTTGGGGACAGCAATGTTCATGCCCACGGATATGGAAGGGTCAGGTTTTTCTTGCCCATTCCCATCAACTCTCTCTGATTAAGGGAAATACTCAGGCTGCCAGAAGTTAGCAAAGTTAAGCAATCTTAACAGAGCAGGTTTTGCTCTCTAGCAGTGCTCTGTTTTCTTGCTTTCTTTCTGTTTCTTTTTTCTCTTATACTAGTACTCTGAAAACAGTGAGACAGATCCCAAAGATAATGTTTCCATGAGCTGGCAGTCAAAGAAACATCCAAGTCTAAGTGTCCAAGCCCCAAATACCATGATTCTAAAGATCATCTTCCCTCCTTAGAGGTCTTCCCTACTCATGCTACTGAGTACACGTCTCTATCTGGATTACTGCTGTGGGAATGTCAGAGATTCCAGATCCAATGGTAAAAATTCTCTGCTAAGAATATATAATAAAAATATATAATAAAATAATAACATAATATTATATAATTATAATTATAAAATATATAATAAAATAATAAATGCATAACCATAGAATTATCTGGGTTGGAAAAGATTGAGTCCAACCAATTCCACCACTAACTCGTGTCCCCAAGTGCCACATCCACACAGCTTTTAAATCCCAACCCAAGGTGGGAGTGCCACCACTGCCCTGGGCAGTCTGTTCCAGGGCTGGAAAACCCTTTCCACAAAAAACTTTTTCCTAATATCCAACCTAAACTAATCCTACAGCAAGGGTCAGCTGTGGCACTGCTTCCCATGATGAGATCTCAAAACACCATGGGAAGACATTTTCTTCTCTTCAGCAGACTAAAAAGCACCATTTCACTTTAGAAATAAAAAGCATGTTTATGCTGTTTGCTTACTTACTCATTAGTTTGTAAACATTTAGATCTGCTGAAAACTTGCCTTCACTAGCAATGTTCAAGAGAAAATTAAGAGAATGAAGACAAAGATGGGCAGGTGTCCTGGTTTAGGGCAAATTTGTTAAAGAATCTGCAAAGGAGGGCCCCTCCAGAAAGCAAAACCCACACGGCCCCTCCCCCCAACCGGTTCGGGAAAAAATTCCTCGGAGAGAGGTGGAAAGAACCTGTTTATTTGACTGGCCCCGCACCCCCCAGCACACAAAATGAACAATACCAGATGACACCGCTCTGAGAAAGATGACAAAATCAGAAAGTCTCTTTCGGGGGGTGGTTGCTCTGTTCTCAGTCCCTCCGGCGCTGGGCCAGCCGCTGCAGCCGAACCCTTGGTGTTCCCGGGTCCCAGTCCAGAGCAGGTTTGAGATGGTCACAGAAACAGGAGAGGATAAACAGTCCAGGAAGGAATATGGACTGTTTAGCTAGAACTAGCTAATAAGCAGAGGCAGAAAGCAGAGCAGAAGCAAGAGCAGAAAAAGAGAGCAAGCAAAAGCAGCAAGCTGAAGCTGGAAGTGAAAAAACAGCCTTATGTACCGCTTGTCTCTGTGTCCCTGATAAGAGAAACCCAAACAAAACTTCCACTCTTCAGAGCTGGTCTTAAAGGCACAGAACAGATGAATGGGGATATACAAGCATCATAACGTCACCCCAGGACAGCAGGCTTACTCTTCTGATGAATCATTTGCTTTTGTATTGATTTTGATGAGGTAATTTTCCTTCATGACAGCTTCCCATGCCAGGATTTCATTGTCCTCATTTCGTGAGCCTGGGAAATGTATTTGAAGAAAAATTGCTTAATTTGTCTTTCCAAAGCCAAGGTGCAAAAAGGCTGGATCAGTGTGTGCATTCTGAGGTTAATGATTCCCTTCTCCACATCCTGAGCACTCACAGCCCCACTGCCCACCCCTGACAGATGTGACACCAACACCTTGCACTGAATGCTCCTGGCAACCAGAGTCACTTAAAAATACAAAATATGAGCAAACATAAAACCCCAAACCAGCCAAACAAACATAAAACACCACCCACCTCGCCAACCTTACAAGCTCCAAAAGTCTTTCTGGACTTCTTTGAGTCTTGGTTAACGCAGGTGCCTCTGCCTCAGCAGGTACAGGACATTCTAGCAAGTTTCCATCTGGGTTTGAGCTTTCCATTTGTTTCTACATTATCCCATATTGGATCATTAAGAGTAACACTTCTAGGAACCACAGTGTAGGATTTTTCATTGAACTGAAACTCTTCAGAATGATGAAGAATTGTTTTCTCTAAGAAGCATTTTGTGGTGGTTCTGTAAATTCAAGAGTTGATACAGATGAGCCCACTTTGAGGCATCAAAGCCCTCCAGGGTAATACTTCAGCATTTTATCATGTTCTAGGAGGACAGCATAAACCACAGGGGCTTAAATAAAACAATAAAATTAACTGAGACAAAAGAAGTCCAGGGCTGAAGTCCCTTTCTTCCATCCAGTGCTCCTCTGAGCTCACACACCCCTCAGCTGTTCTCCCACATTCCAACAAGTATTTAAGCACCCAAATCTCAACCATTTCCATAAGAGTTAAATGGGGAAGGCAGGATTTTACAACAGTCAACACATCAATGTGCTTCCTCCACATATTTCTCAGTTCCTATCATCAGCAAAACCACAATCATTTTCTGGCTCTAATTAACTCTCCCATTCTTTCAGAGCTGCAGCACCCATTGTGCATCATTTGAGCAGGAATTTCTGCCATCCAACAGCTTCCTCAGCAAGGAATTCGCACAGCAATTTGGACAGCCAAAATTAGTGCTAAGCAATTTTATAGCCAAAGCAGGCTCTTCCTCCTAAACTGGTAACAAATCCAGCTTCCGCTGCAGGGCAACAGGCAGGTTGCTGATGGATGGGAATAGCCTGTCAATTAACTCAACTTATGCTCTCTCAGCTGAGAAAACACTACATTTGCTGGAGAGATGGGGGGAAGGCTTGTTAAAACAATTCCTATCTGTGTCCTCTGACAGAGAAATTAAATGAGAAATAGCTCAAGAACTGACTTGCCATTTTTGAGGTGGTTTGTTCATTTGGCTACATGGAAATTGTTTATTCTCTTTCAGTCACTCCCTAGCAGGAATGAATTACAAAAAAAGCCTTGCAAGGCAGGGAAACAGCACAGGCAGCCCTAAAGAGTTAGGATTAATCTGAAGTTTTAATGATTTACACACACAAGGCAATTCTACATCAAAATGGCTTGGACAAGAGAGCGCTGGCTAAATCTCACTTGAAAACTTGAATCTTGCTGAAGAGATTTCCAGCAGCACAGTGGATTTGCATGACAGAGGTCTACATGGCCCTTGGAAATTTCCCAGCACAGCATAAAATGTCTGGAATAAGCACAGGATGCCATGGAGGATCTGCAATGCACCTGCTGCATTGGTCAACAAGGGCAAAATCCAAGGTTCCTTGGGCAACAAGGAAAAATCCAACTCACAACAGATGGATGGCTCTTTGCTTTCCTTGTTACAGCAGCACTTGAAGCATTTCCTCAGCACCATGTATATGTAGGTAAAAATGACAAAGGGGAAGGGGATGGTCAGGCAACTGCAATATTCCTGCACCAGGAAAAAATGCTGGAACTTCCACACCTGGTCATTGTTCTCCTGCACTGATCCAACTGTGTAGCTGATGGGAAAGAGAGAACACACCCAGCATGAGTTATTCACGAAAGAGCTGCAGCAGAGCCAAGAACAGAGCAATCCTCTACTGTACCAGGCCACAGAATCCCAGAGTGGTTTGGCTTGGGAGTGACCTTAAAGCTCATGCCAATCTACCCCTGCCATGGGCAGGGATACCTTCCACCATCCCAGGTTGCTCCAAGCCCTGTCCATCCTGGCCTGGGACACTGCCAGGGGCAGCCACAGCTGCTCTGGGCACCCTGTGCCAGAGCCTCCCCATCCTCACAGGGAACAATTCCTAATTCCCAAACTCCCATCCATCCCTGCCCTCTGCCCTCTGGCACTGGGAGCCATTCCCTGTGTCCTGTCCCTCCATCCCTTGTCCCCAGTCCCCCTCCAGCTCTCCTGGAGATCTTTAGGGCCTGGAAGGGGCTCTGAGGTGTCCCTGGAGCCTTCTCCTCTCCAGGTGAGCACCCCCAGCTCTCCCAGGCTGGCTCCAGAACAGAGGGGCTCCAGCCCTTGGAAAATCTCCTCTGGACTCATCCCAGCAGCTTCTGATGTTAGGGGCCACAATCACTCATTTATTGACTAGGAGGTTATTTAGCTTGTTCTCCTTCTTAGTAATTTGCAAATGGGTGGAACTAAGACAGTAGGGAAAAAAACCAAAACCTTGAATTTACAAATAAACTGGAAAAAATCTGAATAGGAAGAAAATGCTCCATGTACTTTTACTACCTCAGCTCTAAGCAATCTTCTTCTAGCCTAGACACATGAGAACAGGATGCTTCTTCCCAAGATACTGTGTCTTATTAACTGAGCAGATAACTCCCTTCTTAGGAAAAAAATAAACCCAAAAAAACCCCAAATCTAAAACTAGAATGCTAACAAGAAATTTAAAATCTCCTAAGATTTGTAGCAGAGGTATTAAGGACACTCCAGGCATGGATCAAATCCATGGCACAAAGCACTGTATAAACCCAGCAAGGCAACAGCCAGAGGAGCACGTTCAGGTTAATAAAACCACAGTGTCCTGAAGAGTGAGAACAACTCATTTACTCACTCCAGCAAGGTCAATGGGGCAGAAGAGTGAGAACAACTCATTTACTCACTCTAGCAAGGTCACTGGGGCAGCAGCTCACACTTGGCAAGGCCCTGACCCAGTATCACCCCCTGTGTGAGCCACGGGGGTTCACACCACGCCCACAGTGCAGAGGATGCTCAGAGATGGAGGCCAAGGACGGGCAGCAATCCCTCCCTAGGACGCTGCACCAGCTTCCTCAGGCTGCTGGGACAGATGCAGAGGCAAGGGGTGGCTTCCTGCTGTTTTCCAGCAGTGCACTCCCTTTCCCAGGGAAATGCCAGTGCTGGGATGCCCGGGAAGGCTCCTGGGGTACGCACCCGAACATGGCCACGAGCAGGTTGACCAGGAGGATGTTGGTGGAGAGCATGTAGATGCACACCGGGGAATGGTGATCCACTCGGGGAAGCGGGGCTGGTTGTTGGCATCCAGCTCCACGCACAGGGGCTTGGACTCGTTCCCAGAAAAGGCGCAGTGGTCAAAGTTGTAGGTGGTACCTCAGAGAGAGAGGGGAGAGCAAACAGTGAGCTCCTGTTCTGCTGGGCTGTCCTGGATTGCCAAGCAAATTGTGTTCTGTTTGCCATCTGTATGGCAGCTGTCTGGGGAGACACCTGCTGATAAGAGGCCATAAATGTCACTGCATGGCTGATAAGAACTACAGCATCCCACTGAGAGATGTGAGCCCAGAGGGGAGAGCCAAGCATTCTACCCCAACATAATGTGGAGATTCTGGAACATCAGCGGGGCTTTTCTCTACTGGATTTCCCAGAGTAACAGCTGCTCTCTTCCCCTGGATTTTCAGAGGAAGACTGCACCTTTCTACAGGATCCCTGCTCCAACAGAACCACACCTGACACTCCAGGAGGACTGCAGCCACAATTTCAATGGGACTGCTGCCAACACCCTGACCCACAGAGTGTCAGGTTGTGTTCTGACTCTGTCAGTGTTTTAGTTTACTGCATTGTTTATCTTTTTATTTTCTTCCCTATTAAAGAATTGTTATTCCCTGCTCCCATATTTTTTGCCTGAGAGTCCCTTAATTCAAAATTTATAGCAATTCAGAAAAGGGAGGGGTGGTTTTACATTTTCCATTTCAGGGGAGGCTCCTGCCTTCCTCAGCAGACACCTGGCTTTCCAAACCCAGACAAGGGCCCAGCCCCAGCTCTTGCCCTCATCCCTGCTCCCTTTAAACTTGGAGGCAAGGGGCCAGCACAGTCTGGACAACCTTTAGGAGTACAGAACCTTTGACCCAGCCAGGAGAGACCCCCAGAAGATAAATACCATCAATATCATCAGGGTACTGGCCAAACATAGACAGGTAGGGCTCGTAGATGACCGACCGGAAGATCCACTCCCAGCGGTGCTTGTTCTTCCTCAGGATGCCTTGCCTGGCCACACCAAAGGCCACCATCCACACAGCAAAGAGAAAGATGAAGAAGAAGACATCTATCATCTGAAAAAGGGACAACAGGCATCAATCAGTGCCCCACTGCAGGTTTGTTGCAGGCCACACATGGATGACTTTTTGCTCCTCGTTTCACCAACACACATGGTAACAACTGACCACTCCCATTCAGAGAACTTCAAACATATTTATGCAACCACAAAAGCAAGGCATGTTTGGGAATACAGGATATCCCCCTGGCATTAAGACAGGCTCCACAAAAGCCAGAACCAGGTAAAAAGGACTGTGGCTCACCTTATCCCTGTGAGATGAAAGCTTCTGGAAATGCCACTCTGGATGTCTTCCAATCAGCATTTACAGCACAGACACTCTGGCCAATGGTCTCATGAATTTCTAGCACTGTGTGAGAGGATCCTCATCACTCTCTTTCTCAGGTACTCGTGTGATGGATGCAGTGGAGGACCAAAATCCTCCCCCTGTACCCTCTATCATCACTGTCTTGTTTGGGGAATACTCATGGGAGCAGCAGAAATACCACTGAAACCTTTGTGGTATGGAAGACAAAAGCTACCAGGAAGCAAATCCCTCTTCTGTTCTTCAGCCTGATCCTTATTCTCTCTCTCGACACAGAAAAATGTCCTGCTCTTAATTAGATCCCATTTAAACCTTAATTCATCCTGTTTAGCAGATTTAACTTGCTGCCATCATCAGAACATAGTGATTTCGCTCTTAAGAGGGAAGGGAAAAAAAGAAGTGTCACATCATTTATTTAGACTCTCTTGAATAGCTGCCAGAATTTTACCATCCTCTGCAGCATAATAATTTTGGGTCCTAGATTCCTGCTAACTGTGAAAATGTGGATGAGCCTCAGGGTAAAAACTATGTAGTCCAAACAGAAAATTACTCTCCCGGAATACCAAGAGCTTTCATCAGAGTGAAGCCTGATGGAGACAGCAGAAGAAAACAAAGAGAAGCCTTGGGTGAATCATGCAGAAATCAGGTAAAACCACACAGAAACATTGAAATGGAGAGTGGAAGGTGAGTAATTGGAAAGCAGAGCACAGCTATGCAGGGCCCCATGGCCTCCCCCATCTAATGACAGGTGACAGAGATGGTTAATGCACACTCCGTTTACACCCTTCCTTCTGACATGCATCATATCCCTGCTCATTTTTTCTCTTAAAGCCATTACCAGCACAGAAATCTGTACCTGGAGCTACTCCCACAGCCCTGTGAAACCACCACAGTTCAACAACTGCCCCACTGCCCTGAGGCAACAAGGACTAAGTTACAGCTGACTGAACAACACCTTTGGAAAACGTGTTTCCGTCATTTCTTTGCCATGGCTTTTAACTGACCCCATCATGTAGAACAGCTTTTGGGAGGTAATGACATTGTTAGGCTGCTGTAGGGACAATCACAGTCCTCTTAAATAGAACACAAAGCCCAGGTGGTCATACTAAATAGTCAGTAACAGGAGCCACAGAAAATCCTAAAGATCCCCTGACTTTTTTTTTTTTTTTTTTTTTTTTTTTGTCAGTATTTGGGGCCTTCATAAAGGGAATTTCATGAACACACTGATCCCCAAAATTTCATTGCAGGTTGTAGTAAAACCCCACCTTAAGGGAGGGAAGCAATGCTTTAACATGGACACAAGAGAAGGCACTACTCACCTGAACACAATCCCTGCTATGAAGTAGAAGATTGCAAGGGTATCCATAACATTCCACAGGTCTGAGAAATACTTGCTGCCGTTCATGTACCACTGGGAAGGAAAAAGAACAGAAAGTAACCTCCACACAGCACAGTTTCCTTGCCCAATTAGCTTTTTGTCACACAACAGATAACACCAGAGTTCAGATGGCTTTCAGTTTCCCCAGAAAGAAGGGTTTAGTGTGTCCAGCAATGCCACAAGTTACTGGCAAGCTGTCTTTTTGGGTCTTGCTGTGACCCAGGAAGCACTGCAGAGGGGAGGGGGGTCACAGTTTAGGGGTAGCTGATGCATCCTGGCTTCTCTCCCTTCACAGAGATCATTCACTGATCTGCCCCCAGCTACATGCACATGCTTTGGATCCAAGATGCAGATTTAATTTATTCTTTTAACTACAGAGCTGTCTATTTCTGAATTGCAAGTCTAGTGAGAATCCCTGCTCATTCCCAGACTGACTGGCACAGCAGCCTGGATCCCCACAGATCCTGGATCTGTGCAAGAACCAACCTCAGGAGTCAATTCAGAAGTGACTCATGAGGACAAGAAGCTTCAGCAGGACAAACCTCTGCCAGGCCTGGAGAAATAAACTGCATCCCCAATCATAATTCTTTTGAATTTCAATTTTCAATGAAATAATCAAAGTTTTGGAGAGTACTGCTCAGTGAATCTCTAACTGGCATATCCAAGGAAGGCAATTCTGCCCTTAGTGCTTCTATGGGAAACAAACAGGAATCAAAGGGAGTATTCTCCTAGGTGCTGTCTCTGCCCAGTAGCTCCCTAAATCAAACAAAACATCTGGGACTGAGGTGCAGTTCTCCAAATTCCAAGCAGTTCCTACTGCTGAGAGGTGAAGTGCACAGAGGTTCTGTCCAGATTCCTGCTCCACAGGAGAAAACAGGGCTCTCCTTCACACCCCACCAGTGCACCCACTCACCTGGCTGGAGGCTACCTCCATGTGCCTAAGGAGGCAGCAGGGAAAAGGCCTCTCCAATTTCCCTAGGGCTCTAAACAGGACTGGGAGAGCTCCAGCTACTTACAAATCCCTGGGACCACCAGAAGTGAAAGCAGGGCAGAGCCAGTGCCTAAAAGATCAGAGACTGTTCCACACCAAGGGCTGATTTCTCTCCAGGACTGGGTATCTGACTGCAGCAGCTACATGGGACCCCAGGCAAGCTGCTCTTACTTGCCATGGATGTAAAAACACAATCTGAGATACCCCTCTCTTTTATTTCTTTAAATACAAAGGACACAGACACAATTTTGATGCAGAGTTAGAGCCATGCACACATGGTCTATCTCAGGGGAAGCCAGGGAGGAATTTCCCCAAGAAGTTTAGAGGATTGGGACACTGCTCTGCTTTTCTGCTCCATTTCTCCTCCTCAGGAAATCAGCTTTGCAGCCAGAACACTGTCTGCAGATAACTTGAAATCTTCAAATTTAGCTGCCTCCACTGCCAAATTGGTACAGTCTGGCTACCATTGATTAAAGGGAATTGCAGCAGTTCTACCTGCTCAGTGTAGTAAGAAAAAGGGACATTGATAGGAAAATAAGGTTTCTATCCCTAAGGTTTTCCCCAGGACTTTTGCTGGGTACACACAGGACATGCAAGGACATGTCCAGAGACACCAGAACCTAAATCAGCAGAAACAAACACTCCATTAGTGTTTTCATGGCAAAAAAAAAAAAAAAAAAAAAAAAGTCTTTTACTTTTCCCCCATTTTCTTAGCAAGTAAAGTTGCCATAAACAGGGTTCCACCTTTACTATTAAAAAGGGAAAACACCACAGTAACAGCAGCATCAGAAATGTCATCCGAGCTCAAGTATAAAAACATTATTGCAGGGTGGGATGATCCAGCAGATCACCCACAAACACTCACGAGGGGACTCAGGCCTTACAGCAGAGTCAGAAAGCAGCACCAAACCCACACACCCACTGCTCTTTGCTCTTCCGACTGCCCCAGAATCCTCCCACTGCTCTGGCTATGAACTGGCAGAGAGCAGCTTGCCCTAAACCCACCAGATTCCATGTGAAGTGAGGAGAAGATACCAGGAAAGTGGCTGGCTATAAAGGCAGCCCCACATGCTGTTCCCACATCACAGCTGGTCCTTGAGTCTGCACTGAGCCACCAAAAACTGAACAGATGATTAAAAGCTAAATAGAAGTGCATAAAGGTATGCAGCTTACTGGCAAAATGAAAAAATAAAGGGGGTGGAATGTAGGGAAGAGAGGCAGGCATGACTTAATCTAAAGCAAATCTAAATGATTAATCTAAAGCTCTGCACCAAGATAAATGTGCCAAATCTAACCCTTTATTACCAACTACCTTGGCAAGCCAGGCATTCCTGGGGAACATCTGCACTGGCATCATTATCTTCTTGGTGCACAGACACTGCAGCTACAGGGGCACAGGCAGGGACTAAACACCAGAGGAAAAAACCCCTCACTGAGCCCTGAGCAGTCCTGCTAGGAAATTGCTCCCCTGAGCCATTGGAGGGGAAAAGCCACAGGGCTGTGGCTCTAACACTGAACTCTCTGGGGTTGCAGGAGCTGCCTACTTGTTTCACTTCATCACAAAGCAGAATGAAGACCAGCACGTAGAGGATGATCTCCAGGTATTGAAGATGGAGGGAGAGACCCAACTTCCTTGTTCAGCATCTGACTCCGTTTATTCACTCAAACCATCACTTTTTATAACCGTGTTAATTAAGTTCATGCATATTGCAAAATCTGAGCTCCTGACAGGCTGTAGAGAAAACTTCAGCTCCTCCTTTTGTTTTCAATACCTGAAGTTAGTTTACTGAAACCAAGATCAGTGTTCTCATCCTGATATGGAAGGTTCCCAAAACCTTCATCTCTATTCCCAGACTGACTGTCTGCTCCCAGTAGCAGCCAAGGACAGAACGGTTTGAGAATCTTGTTGTTTATATAGAAGGTGGCTGAGACCCTAATTATTTACAGGATCAAGCCTTGGAAAGGCTGCTTTACAGCAGGCTTCTATATTTCTTTAAGGCATACTTGAACCAGGCTCTCCACATCCAGGGCCGTGGGTTCCTTCTGGAAATCCATCAGCAGCACGTAGGCAAAGAGCAGCAGGAAAGCAATGTAGAAGATGACGTTCCAGGAGAAGACCACAAAGGGGGACGTGAAGAAAGACACATAATATAAGAAGAGTTTCTTACTCTTCTCCACAGGCTTTTTCCTGAGGAATTAAAAGAGGGAAAAGGTCTCAAAGCATAGCTTTTAATGCCTGGAAACATCTGTGTTCTTAAAAGCAAAAGAAAAAAGGGTGCAAAGCTCAGAATGTTACTTCAGAGGTAAAGACATCCTGCACCCACTGCCCTCAGGCACTCCAGCAAACTGGTAAATCTTCCAGCTTGGATGGGGCTTGGAGTCACCTGGGATAGTGGAAGGTGTCCCTGCTCATGGCAGGGGTTGGAACAAGATAAGCTTTAAGGTCTCTTCCCACCCAAACCATCCTGTGATTCTGTGATCTTATATCCAAGATCAGAGTAAAACACAAACTATCAAAAGCTCATTTGCCTTTTTAATACCTTCATCTAAGACTGCCCAAACACTGAACAGCTTCCCCAGAGTGGCTGTGGAGTCTCCACCCTTGGAGAGGTCCAAAACTGGGCACAGTCCTGGACAACCTGCTCCAGCTGACCCTGTCTGAGCACAGGGTTGGACTGGGTGATCTCCACCCAGACTGACTTGCCCTAAGATTCTACAATTAATTAACTTGCTTTCCCTCTGAAAAATTTCCCACTGATGAAAAGTCAGTTGATTACCTGAATGAGATGAAACCACAGCCTATTAAAGGGAAAAAGAACAGGCACAGTATAATCTTCCAGTTCTTAGTGTCTCTTGAAATCTCTCCATACCACTGTTTGGAGAGGAAATTCTGCAGGGAAGAAGGAAACACCCTCATTTGTGCTAACAGCAACAAAATCACCTAGGAATGCTATTCAGAACATTTGATTTGGTAAAAATAAACCCCAAACTTTGAGATTTCAGTCAAAATACTAGAGATTTCTGTTGCAACAAACCAGAAAGGTCTCAGCAATGCTGGCTCCTTAGGTCAGCCATGCTCCATCTATGTGATGAGGAGTCAAAAATGAGGCTGAGCAGGACTTGACCTGATTGATAAAACACTCATCCATGCTGGGCATTACATCCACACTGTGCAAGCCAAGAGCAGAAATCACTTCAGGCAGCCTTTATTACCCAGTTCATTAGGATTTATAGCCCCAAGCCAAGATTTTTTTCCCCTCCTGATTTACATTTGTGGGTAGAGGAGCCAACAGCCCCTGTTAGAGCACAAGAGCCACAGTGACCTGCACACCTTTCCCTCACAGCCATTACCTGCACGCCTGGCTGGGCAATAAACTGCTGGTCCCTGGCCTCCACTGCCAGCTCCAGGCAGTTGCTGCCTCCCCAGGCTACACAGGAATAAGTCAGCAGCTGCTCTGCCAGCTCTTCATCATTGCTGTAGCACTCGGTGAACAGTTCTGGAAGGAAAAAGCAGCTCCAACTTCAATTTCCCACCAACTTGGGTGTAAATATCTTTAGTGCAATGTTTTTGATATCACATTTTCAGCACTGCAGAATGACTGTGCTGAAATCCCTTTACAATCCTACTTGCACATCTTCAACTTTTGATACAGAGTTTGAACCTGGATGGAAAACTGTAACACTAAATCACACAGAGAGCATTTAGTTCTGCACTAAAAAATTAAGTAAAAAATATTAATTTCTCCGTAAACGACTCAGTAAATCTACTTGCTTCATCAGTTTTTCCTAAATTCTGTTTGGCACTGATCTGATGAATTATAGTCAGTCCAAAATTAACAGTAGGGTTGAAATAGTCAGAATCTGATGCTTTTTCACTGGGAAATGCACTGTTCACTCCTTAGTATCCTGCTAAATCATCAGGCCTGAGGGATGTAGATACCTTTGAAAAAGTCTATTAAAGCAGTTTTTGCTTTGTGGAATAAGAGAAATCTCTGGAAACAAGCAAAATATTTCCAGCATGGCCTTGAGCTGGTCCTTGTAAAGTCACAGAACCATCAATCTACTTTTCACCTGCAACTTGTTCTCACTCCCCAGAAGTACTCCCACAAATCTGAAGGGTGTTTTTTCCCAACCTGAATACTACCAGTATTCATTAGGAAAGTGTCCAATTTTCGGCTGTTTGGATGGCCTGGAAAGGCCCGGGGTGGCTTTGAGGCAGCCCGCGCTTCAAAGGACGAGAAGAGGCTTCAAATCTTTTCTCGGTCTCGGTGTTTATTAATTGCTTATCTAAAAGATTTTCTCTCGGCCCGACAGAGCTCTGCTCAGCAGCCAGCCATGAGCACACTCCCTGCCCTCCGGGGCGGTCACCTATCTTTATACTCAAAGTTACGTATACAATATTTATCATTTTTCCCCAATACCTTTTACCCTTATTAACCAGTGCACTTTTAGTAATGACCAATCCCAAAGTGCCACCATCACCACAGAAGATGGAGGAGAAGAAGAAGAAGAAGAAGAAGAAGAAGAAGGACAGGACACGCCCCAATTCCTCCATCTTACTTCTCTAAACCCCCCTGTACAGAAATCCTAAACCCTGTGTTTCACTCTCTAATTAACTAATCCCTTCACCATTCACTCCGGTGAAATCCTCCTATCCTCATACAGGTGTCGTCTCCTGTGTAGGATCAAAGTCCAGCCACCAGACACTTCTGGCAACATTCCAGGACTCCCGAGCCCCCCAAGGGTGGTCTCGGTGACTTGGCACCTCAGTCCTGAGGTGCTGAGATCCCACAGGAAAGTTTCCCCTTTTCCATATTCTTCTTCCTGTTTGTGGGCATCCTTCTTCAGCCTTGCCAGTGGAGCTAAGTGACTTTTCTTCCCCATGAAAGAAATTCTCCACCCCAAAAAAAACCCACTTCACAACACCCACCTTTTGAAGCCAAGCTCTTAAGTCAGGACACAAAATTTCTACTGGGAACAAATGGTGTGGAAGGAATTTCCAAGCAGTAAAATCACATGCTGACATAAAAGAAAAATGTATTTAATGTGGGATATCTAGTTTTTAATTCCCTGCTCTCTGACCCTTCCCACTAAATTTCTAAAGGACTCACAGAGCAGGCACTTACCTACTGCTCTTGTCTCATACTTGTTAGCCAGTTCCTCGGACTCACCAGCAGCATTTATATCATTCTTCACCTTGGCCATGCTTTTCAGGAGCTTACTGGCCCCCAGGGCTGCCAAAGTGCCGCCTCTCATCTGCGGAGAGAGAGTGAAGTCATGCACATCTCTCTGAGAAGGGAACATGATCATAGAGCCCTGAAACCACAATGATTTGGGTTGGAAAGGACCTTAAAGTTTATCTCATCCCAACCCCCTGCCACAGGCAGGAACACCTTCCACTACACCAGGTGGAATCCTTTAAAAATTCTCCTCCCTTTTGCACCTTCTCAGTTCCCAGTCCAGAATGATCTATTTGATTCTACAACCATTAAATTACTGTCTAATTCAAATTAGAAGTTGGATTTCAATCAAACCCCCGGAATCAGAACCCATCCATGCTGTGGAACGGGTGGGAACTCAGCTTAGGCACAGGTGACAACAGACAGTGGATGTGTACTGCTGACTCACACACAACCTTAGGAAATCAAAGTATCAAGTCCACACCCAGACACAAAATGGGCAATATAAAACCTACTGAGAGTCATCTAGCAATCATCTCTTGTGGTCTTGTGTTTGAAGCTGGATGTGGAGCCTTCAAAGGCCAATAAACCAAAGACACACAACCCCAGTGCACTGCCTGCAGAGAGAAATAAAGGAGAACTCAACTTACTTGCTCCCAAATGACTTTGGACAACTCTTTCTTGTTCTGAAGAACTGACCAAATAAACAGAGCTTGCAATGGGTGCCTTGTGATAGGACACTCCTCCTGAAAGAGAGAGCAAGAATTCAGGCCCGAGCTCACCAAATCGTTTCAACTGGAACAAATCTGAGCATGGACTCTCCTGTTTTTGTATCTTCTTTGTTTCACAGCCACCTCACCAATTTCCTCTCTCAGCTATCTGCCACTTGTCACACACTACTGTGAGTTAGGCTGTATTTGATGTTTCTATTAAAGCTTTGTATTTGACAAGGAACAATCAGCCTCCCTGATTTTCCTGAAGCTGGTACTAAAGAATATTTGTGTAAAAGGCCCTTGCTGCTTTAACCACTGCAGCCAGATAACCTCACTCAGAGCAGGATCAAAAAGTGCTCATCACCCACTGAGAGCTGTATCTCCATCTCATCCTTGCTGTTCTTGTAATATCTTTTGAAACCTCTGCGGAAATCCTCCACCATCTTCCACACAAAGGTGAGGAGGGCATCGTTGTAGGAGTTCTTGGCAATCTGCAGGTTGTTGAACACCAGGCTGCTGAAGTTGTTGGTGTAGAGCTCCCTCAGGACCTCTGTGGTGAGGAACTTGTGCAGATTCAAGCCGTTCTCCAGGAAGAGCCGGACAAATTTGGGCCTGTCTTTCACCAGGGCTGTGAACATCACATCCTGCAGGTCTGCAGACTAGGGAGGAATGGAAGAGCAAATATTGGGGATCATGTGAGACATGTACACCTTATCTAAGGCCTGACACACAGTCACTGTCATGTTTTCATCACAATCAGGTTTTTTTCTGTACACCTTATCTAAGGCCTGACACACAGTCACTGTCATGTTTTCATCACAATCAGGTTTTTTTCTGTACACAGTTGCCTTGGCTGGATGGCCCAGAGCATTTCTGGCATGGGCACATCACCTTTGCAACCTCTGATGACACAATGGATCATCATGGAATGATGGATTGTCACTATAGGACACAAAACAAAATGATGTGGACTTGCTGCTCTTTCCAAGGTAAAAAGGCCTTTTTATTTTCTGACTCCAAGATTTATCAATTTCCAAAAGTGACAGTGGATTGGAGGGTGACAGTGCCACCTCTCCAATGACACTGTACAAACCAACAGTCCATCAAATTCCTCCTCCTCCTCCATAAAAGAATGCAAAACAATAGGTTATTTACAGAAAGTGTGTGAGAAAGTTCATTACTAGAATGTAAACATCAGAAGGCTTAGAAGAACTTAAAAAAACAGGGTGACAACGGATCATTTTGGAATGATCCAAAACTATCATTCATGGATATGGAATACCCTGAGTTGGAAAGGACTTGCAAGGATCGTCAAGTCTGACACCCCTGGCCAGGCAGAGAGACCAACAACCCCACCCTGTGCATCCCTGGGACCATTGTTCAAATGCTCATTGGGCTCTGGCAGCCTTGGGGCTGTGCCCATTCCCTGGGGAGCCTGGGCAGTGCCCAGCACCCTCTGGGGGAAGAATATCCAGCCTGAGCCTCCCCTGACACAGCTCCAGCTGCTCCCTGTCACAGCAGAGATGGGAGCTGCCCCTCGTGAGGAAGCAGCAGCTCCCAAGGAGGTCTGACCTCCTCTTCTCCAGGCTGAATGGATGTCAGTGCAGGAGCAGGAGGCACTCTGAGCACAGAGGCTGAGGTGCTGGGACAGGGGGCTCCTGTTGGGCTGTGTCCCTCCCCAGAGCCTCTGCACTCACTCAGAAGGGGCTGTACCTCCCAGTTTTGGTCATTGGTGAAGATCTCATCACTGGCCAGGTCCAGCTGGTTCCACTCCAGCAGCAGCTTCAGCTGCCTGTTCCAGTTGTCCCTGTCGTGCTCGTTGGTGCTGAAAGCTGCAGAGCAGGAACAACCTCTGGTCAAGGCCAGGCATATTCATCATCTCTGCTTCTCACACTGCTGTTGTATTTGTGGGGTTCCCAGACGAAGGAGGGAATGATGAATCTGACTCCATGTTCTCAGAAGGCTAATTTATTATTTTATCACACTATATTCAAAAATACTAAACTAAACTATACTAAAGAATACAGAAAGGATACTTACAGAAGGTTAAAAAGATAATAATGAAAACTCCTGACTCTTTTCAGAGTCCCAACACAGCTTGACACAGGCTGGCCAATAAGTCAAAACAATTCACATGAAACCAATGAAACAATCACCAGTTGGATAAACAATCTCCAACCACTTTCCACATGTGAGCACAACACAGGAGAAGCAAATGAGATAAGAATTGGTTTTCCTTTCTCTCTGATGCTTCTCAGCTTCCCAGGAGAAAATCCTGGGTGAAGGGATTGTTCAGAAAATGTGGCAGTGACACACTACCAGGACAAGACTCCTTCCAAGGGGCTTTCCCCACACTCATGCACATCTTCCCAGCTGGGAGCTTCAGGATGCTGGAGGCTCAGGGATGTATTTATGGTCCAAGGCAGGCCACAAAGGAGCTGCCAGGAGCACCTCATAACCAAGGTCAGCACAACACTTCCTTCAGGCTCCTCAGAGTCCTGCACTCTCTGCACAGGAGAGATCCTGCAGGATTCCCAAAGGGGCCCTGTCAGCATCCCCAGGGCTTCCAAAATGCCTTCCCAATTACCTGGTTTGGATCTTTCCCACCCTGAGAGATCCCATACTGCTGCTGCAGCCTGCCCACACCCCTTCAGAGGAAAGCAGGCTCCACACTGTGGCAGGAGCTTAGCTCTAGAGAGGTGGCACTGCTCTAAGGAAACTTTTCTAAAGAATAAACAGCCATAATTTTCCCATTTATTTTTAAATCCCCAAAGAAACTCAGAAAAACAATTACTTGCCTTTGTACAGGGCAAAGGAAATGGTATTGCTCACAATTTCATCTCCAGCTTCTTCTATTTTGATCACAGTCAGTAAATGAGGGCTCTCAAGGACTTCTTTGATCTACAAAAAAAAAAAAAGAAAAGAAAAGAAAAGTTGTGTTTCAAAGCTATCAAGGCTGTTTAGTAGCAGATCTCCTGTTAAAAAGAAATTTGTCACCACATCATAGCAAAGCTGCTTCTCATCAGTCCTGGGTTTTAACAAATTTAAACAAACCCAAATAGAAGTAGATAATGAGCTTGATTTTCAAGTCACCAAAGGAGAACATTAATTATCCTTGTTGTGGTGTGTTGCAATATCCTGTTTTACCTTCTCCCTTCCCCCTCGCCCCTCGCTGAGTGTGCCCTGTCAATCAGGCTAACATACCAGCAAGGCGTCGTGTGATAGGTGACCCTAGTACCTGGAGACCCTGCCCCTTCACCTGGTTGGTGACTCACCTGTCCCCTCCCCTTCCCCTGTCCTGAGCTTAAAATGTGAATGAGACCATGCGGCCTTTATTCTGTTATCAGCAGTAGCCCAGTGCAGACATATCTGTGCTCATGGAATAAACATCTGGCTACCTTCTAGCAGAATCCGCTCCCTTCTTTTCTTCACCATCGCCAGAAGCTCTCTCTCCTGAGGAGAACGGAGTCCTGTCTTGTGCCCCGCTGCACTCTGCCGCCAGCCAAGGTATCTTTGAGGTAAAACACCGCAGAGCTGCCTGTGGCCCAGCAGCGAAGGTCAGAACTGGCCTGGGCACCATCTAACTGGTTATATTGGGATACATATTCCAATATATTGGCGTCCCTGTGGGTGGGCAAGCGACCCTGAGCCCAAAAACGGACTCGCAGTTCCTCAGAGAAGCTTCTGCCAGCCGTGCATCCAGCTGGAAGGGCTTTGGTTGCATTGCCCTCAGCTAGAGACTTTGGGAATACTCCCAGAAGAAGTTTCGTGGACTGTTCGGCGCCTTCTGGAAAGCCCAGCTTCATTGTGGTGAGCAGATTTTCCAGAGGGAGAAAAGGGTAGCTTCTCTTGCACCCAGAGAGAGGTCCTTTTCCGGTGGAGACCTGCCTGCCTGTACCCAGCCTACAGCTTCCATTTCACGTGAGTATCTCTGCTTTCGGTAGAGCAGAAGCTCAAAAACAGACTCTGCCGCGAGTTCTGTTCCTTTTTTGCCTTTGCATTTTGGCTGCGCAGCCCCACAGACGAGAATTCATAGCGTTCTAGTTTAGCTTTCCTGCTGCGTGTTTCACTGTTTTTTAGAATTCGCGCCGGAGCGGGATCGCTCTCTGCCCTTCCCCCCCCGGCTCAGCAGCGTGTTCAGACACGTGTTAGGAGATTTTCTTTCTCTTTCTCTTTGCGAGAGAGGGGGGGGCTCTCTTTCCACGTGGCCGGGGGACCTGCAGGGTCGGGAGTGCTCTGCACACGCGGCGGCGGGGGGGGGGGGCGTCCCGGTTTCGGCCGCCACGTGGAGCGGCTGCTGTCTCTGCTCCGCGGGGGTGTTGCATTCCACCGCGGGGGAGGCTTTGTGTCTGCCTCTGTTCGGCAGGGTGTGCCCTGCTGCTGCTGCCCGGGAATTTTAAAAGCAGTATATACAGCTGCATTGTGAAGCTTTTGTCTGCTCGTTATCGCTTTCTATCTGTGGTTTTTTTTAGAAATTGGTAGCTGATTTTAGCTTTGTTTTTGGTCAGGCGGGATTAAGTACTTTGCTTTTTAACATGGGTTCCAAACTTAGCATTGTACAAAGGGGAGTGTATTATCATATTGTTAGCATTTTAATCAAGAGTAATGTGAAATTCTCTAAAGGAAAATTGAAACAGTTTATAAGATGGCTTTTTCTGCAGTTCCCAAACATTTCCCCTGAAGAAATCCACAATATTCAATTCTGGGATAAAGTTGGGAATGAATTGATAACCTTAGGACAATCTGGCAAATTACCCTCAGCTAAATTTGTGTTCTGGAGTTTGCAAATTCGAACAGCATTGCTCAAACAAAAGGAAATGGAGAAAAAGCCAAATGTAAAGCCATGTGCCTCTGCTCTCCCTGTTCCTCCCTCTCCCTCTAAAACCCCTAAACCTCTTTCCCCAAAAAAATCCCGAGCACGTGTTAGCTTTTCGGAGAGCAGTGATGTCCAAAATGGCCCCCAGTCCCTAGGGGGTGCACAAGATGGTGGATGCCACGTGGCATCTTCCCAAACCTGGTCTTCTTCTTCCCAAAATCCTCTTAAGCATTCCAAAATTCCATCCCCATCCCCCTCTCCTCCTGTTCCTCGTGACACCTTTCCCCCTCCCCCCGCCTTTCCTGCAGTACCCTCAGCTCCGCCCCTCTACTCCTCCCAGGGGGCGGCTGCTGACTTGATGTCACCAGGTGACCCCGCCCTCTGTTCCCACGGTATCCCCGCCCCCTGCCAGCCCCTTGACCCCGCCCCCTGTTCCCACGGTTTCCCCGCCCCTTGCCGGCTCCCTTTCCCCGCCCCCTCCCCGGGTTCCCACGGTGGGGACACACCCACTGCCTGTCCCCAAACCTGTAGCTGTGATCCCAATGCTTCTGATTCAAGGGATACAGAGCAGGGGACAGCAGACCCAATGCATGGTGCCATGTTGTCACTGGCCCCTGTTACGTTTCAGCCTGCAGCTCAAGCAGGAGCAGCCCCAACTGCTAATTGGAGTTCTTTTGGACGACAATTGATTAAAGAGATCTGTAAATCTCATAAAGAATATGGTCCACACAGTCCATATTTCCGTGGCCTTTTAAATTCTGAATTAAGTAGGACTATTGTAGTTCCACATGATTTAAAACAACTGTTTTCATGTGTCATGACATCCACGGAATTCAAATTATAGGAATCAGCATTGAAACAACTGCTAAAAGATGCACTCCCAGGCTTACAGGCTGATCCAAACACAGCAAAAGACAACAATGGTAACCCTATTACCCTTGACCACCTCTGTGGTGAAGGCCAATGGTCTTCTCCCTCAGTCCAAGCTGCTGCAATTCCTGCAGAAACACTTGAGAAAGTAAAAGAAGCAGCTGAAAAAGCATTCTTTTCCCTCCAACCTGAGGGGTCTTTTGAGCCCTATAGTAAAATCAAACAACTACCATCAGAGCCTTTTGTGAAATTTGTAGAAAGGCTAACTAGAGCCATTGAAATACAGGTTAAAAAAGAAAATGCTAGAGAAGCAATTTTAGAAGAAATAGCGTTTACAAATGCAAATAATCAGTGTCGAGCAGCAATCCTGAGCCTTCCTATGGAACCTTCCCCTACATTAAAAGATATGCTTCTAGTCTGTAACAGGAAAGTGCCTCTGATGAGTGTTGCTGAAGACACCAGACCAAGGCTGCTGCCAAGACCACCTCAGCGTGTTGCTGTTGCCAGCCCTGCGCCTTTTCCCTCAGCACAGCAGTACCCTGGGCAGCAGGGGAGACCAGCAATGGTTGAGCCCACTAAACCATGCCTGCTTTGTAACAACCTTGGGCACTGGAGTAACCAGTGCCCCCTGAAAAGGGAATTTGATGAATTTAAAAATAGCAGGGGAGGAGAACTGCAAGCCCTCCCTGGGGGTCAACAACAAAAAAACTGAAAATAAAGCGCCAGCCTGCCAGGCGTGCAGACATAAAAGGAGCAGGCCAAGAGAATAAGGGTAGCAAAACAAATCAAGCGCGCGATAATATTAACATTTGTGTAAGTGAAGCAGGTGCTTCAAAGACCAAGTCTGCTAGTCCACTGTTGAAAGTGAAACAAAATAACCTTTGTTGTGATTTAAGTGATTCTGTATTAACCGCATCTTCTGTCAATGAGCCTTACAGGTTGCAGCTGACAGAGTCACTCCACCTGAAGGACACTGACTGGCATTTTGTTTCGGTAAATCCTGAACAGAAGGGTACTTGGAACCAAATTCGTTGTAAGTACATCATCACTGGGGACAAAAACACACCACAAGAGATTGAAATTGCTCCGGGAATAACAACATCAGATCCCAAGCAATTTGTTCTCAGCCTGCACTGTTTCCACCCACCCCTGTTTCTTCCCAAGGGACAAATTGTTGCTCAAGCTATCCCTGTGCCATCTTTACCTGAAAATGTCGATAAACAAGGGCCCACAGTCGCCCGGGTCCAAGTTATTGGGACAGATAAACCCAAATTGTGGTGCAATGTCAGTGGGGGTGGGGAGTCTAAACGCATTGAGATGCTTGTAGACACAGGTGCAGACTGCACAGTGATTCCAGTACAAGACTGGCCAGCACACTGGCCTTTACAAAATGTTGCTGGTCACCTTCGAGGTGTAGGAGGTCTGCAATTGGCAAGGCAATCCAAAAGCATTATTCAATTCGAGGGTCCAAACGGACAATTGGCAAATATCCGTCCATTTGTGTTAGATTATTCAGAACCTTTGTTAGGGAGAGATTTAATGGCCCAGTGGGGTGTCACAATTAATATTCCAGACTCTCCACAGCATTTTTGTGCAGCAGTCATTAAACAACAGCGCCCCACCCAAAAACTTAAGTGGAAAACAGACGAACCAGTTGATGTGAAACAGTGGCCACTCAGTAAACAAAAAATAAAGGTGCTTGAGGAACTAGTAGAAGAGCAACTAAAAAAGGGCCACATTGTGGAGACCATGTCCCCATGGAACTCTCCAGTGTTTGTCATCCAAAAAGCTGACAAAAAGAGGTGGAGACTCCTCTGTGACCTCCGACAAATTAATAATGTAATTGAAGATATGGGTTCTCCCCAACCTGGTATGCCATCCCCAACAATGCTTCCTCAAGATTGGAAATTAGCTGTTATTGATATTAAAGATTGTTTTTTCCAAATCCCATTGCACCCTGACGATGCACCGCGTTTGGCATTCTCTGTCCCTTCTATCAATTCAGAAGCTCCTATGAAAAGGTACCATTGGACCGTTCTTCCTCAGGGCCTAAAGGTATCTCCAGCTATCTGCCAGTGGTATGTCTCTTCCCTGCTTTCCCCAGTTTGTGCAGCCGCAGAGAAGGCCATCATCTACCATTATATGGATGATATCCTTGTGTGTGCCCCCAATGATGATTTACTAACACATGCGCTTGACCTAACGATCGATGCATTGATTGTTGCAGGGTTCGAGCTCCAGGAACAGAAAATTCAAAAGATGCCACCTTGGAAGTATTTGGGCTTAGAAATTGGAAATAGGACCATTGTTCCTCAAAAACTAGAAATCAATCCAAGGATCAAGACCCTTGCGGATGTCCACAAGTTGTGTGGGTCTTTGAATTGGGTAAGACCATGGCTTGGTCTGACTAATGAAGACCTTGCCCCTCTTTTCAATTTACTGAAAGGGGGAGAGGACCCAGGTGCTCCTAGGTCTATTACCCCAGAGGCACGGAAAGCTCTAGAAAAGGTTCAGATTGCAATGTCCACAAGACAGGCCCACCGATGCCGGCCTGATCTGCCATTCAAATTTATCATCCTAGGTAAGTTGCCACACCTCCATGGAATTATTTTCCAGTGGGAGGAAAAACAAACACCTAAGGCAAAGGACACACCAAAAAAGGACCGGGACCAGAGGGACTCTCTCTTGATCATAGAATGGGTTTTCCTCAGTCACAAAAGGTCCAAGAGGCTGACAAAGCCTCAGGAGCTGATAGCAGAACTGATCCGGAAAGCAAGGACCCGGATCAGGGAGTTAGCAGGATGTGATTTTAAGTGCATTCACATTCCAGTTGAGTTAAAATCAGGTCAAAATACTATGAAAATACTGGAACAATTGTTTCAAGAAAATGAAGTGTTGCAGTTTGCTCTGGATTCCTACTCAGGACAATTTTCGGTAGCACGGCCCGCTCACAAATTGTTTGAACAAGATGTTCAATTTACTTTAAAATTAAGAACTGCTCTAAGTAGGAGACCTTTAAAAAGGGCTCTGACTGTCTTTACAGATGCGTCCAGGAGGTCCCACAAGTCTGTTATGACTTGGAAAGATCCTCAAACCCAGCAGTGGGAGACGGACATTGCTGAGGTGGAAGGTTCACCTCAGGTTGCTGAATTAGCTGCAGTTGTTAGGGCTTTTGAAAGGTTCTCAGAACCATTCAATCTGATTACAGACTCTGCATACGTGGCAGGAGTAGTATCCAGAGCAGATCAAGCAATACTGCAAGATGTATCTAACATTGCACTTTTTGAATTGCTTTCCAAACTGGTAAAGTTAGTCACTCACCGAGAGCAACCCTTTTATGTGATGCATGTCAGGTCACACACTGACTTGCCAGGGTTTATCGCTGAAGGCAACAGAAGGGCAGATGCTCTTGCTGCACCTGCAGTGATGGCCACTCTCCCAAATGTTTTTGAACAGGCAAAAATCAGCCACCAGCTTTTCCACCAAAATGCACCTGGCCTGGTTCACCAGTTTAACATCACTCGAGAACAGGCCAAAGCGATTGTGGCCACGTGCCCAAATTGCCAACAACATGCACTCCCTACAGTGAGTACGGGAGCAAACCCAAGGGGACTGAACAGTTGTGAACTGTGGCAAACAGATGTAACACACATACAGGTTTTTGGACGGCAGAAATATGTTCATGTTAGTGTAGATACCTTTTCTGGAGCGGTCTATGCTTCTGCCCACACAGGAGAGTCATCTATTGATGCTATTAAGCACCTCTTACAGGCCTTTTCTTTCATGGGCATCCCCAAGGAGCTGAAAACTGATAATGGGCCTGCTTATAAATCCAAGGAATTCGGGAGCTTCCTGCAGCAATGGGGAGTAGAGCACAAAACTGGCATCCCCTACTCCCCTACAGGTCAAGCCATTGTAGAAAGAACTCACCGTGATATTAAAAGGGTCCTGGACCAGCAACAACAGGTTCTGAAGGTAGAACCTCCCCACATCCGGTTATCCAGGGCACTATTCACAATCAATTTTCTGAATTGTTCTTTTGACAGCCTGAACCCACCCATCCTACGCCACTTTGGGGGGAGCAGTCACAGGTTGATGAAAGAAAAACCTCCGGTTTTAGTAAAGGATCCTGAGACTTGGAAAATGGTGGGACCTTACAAATTGGTTACTTGGGGACGTGGATACGCCTGTGTGTCCACCCCCTCTGGTTTAAGGTGGGTTCCTTCCAAATGGGTAAAGCCCTATGTTCCCAAAGTCTCAGAGAAATCTGCAGAAGCACCCCAGGTTGCTCATGCTGCCTGGAGAAGAAAACGCCGCGCACGTTCTCTGGAGGAAATTCCATTTAAGCCTCCTATCTGGAATAGTTTGTAATATATGTTTGTCTCAAGTTTTTGTACCAGTTTAGATCCCACTGTTCGTGTGTAGCCTCGAGACGTCATGAGACTGAGCCTGCTTCTCGTCCTACTCGTGATCATCCCACCTGCAATCTCCTACATAGTACCGCAGCCCAAACCACATATGGACTACCTCGACAAAGGCTCTCAGACAGCAACAGAGAAACTGACAACGGGCTGAATGGACTTTTCAATGGCTGGGGACTCTCGGGCTGGTTGGGATCTATTCTGAAAACTGTAATTTTAGTGCTGTTTATTTTAGTTGTAGTTATTGTAGTTTTTAGCATTGTTTTTGGAGTAATCAGACGCATGGTTCTCAAGTTAATCTCAAGCTCATCTCCCCCTCCTGAGGTCTACCATTTGGAAGCCCTCAGTGCTCCAGTGGATGACCTAGAAGCCTCAGTAGAATCATTCTGCACCATAAACACAGTCCTCTTCTTTTTAAACAAAACTAGGGGGAGATGTTGTGGTGTGTTGCAATATCCTGTTTTACCTTCTCCCTTCCCCCTCGCCCCTCGCTGAGTGTGCCCTGTCAATCAGGCTAACATACCAGCAAGGCGTCGTGTGATAGGTGACCCTAGTACCTGGAGACCCTGCCCCTTCACCTGGTTGGTGACTCACCTGTCCCCTCCCCTTCCCCTGTCCTGAGCTTAAAATGTGAATGAGACCATGCGGCCTTTATTCTGTTATCAGCAGTAGCCCAGTGCAGACATATCTGTGCTCATGGAATAAACATCTGGCTACCTTCTAGCAGAATCCGCTCCCTTCTTTTCTTCACCATCGCCAGAAGCTCTCCCCTGAGGAGAACGGAGTCCTGTCTTGTGCCCCGCTGCACTCTGCCGCCAGCCAAGGTATCTTTGAGGTAAAACACCGCAGAGCTGCCTGTGGCCCAGCAGCGAAGGTCAGAACTGGCCTGGGCACCATCTAACTGGTTATATTGGGATACATATTCCAATAATCCTCTGAACATACAGCAAATAACTGTGATTCCCCTATGCAGATCATCTTTAACAAGAAGATATAATCTCAGTAATTAGAAATTACTCTTAAAGTAGAAAAGATTGTGACAGCACAAGTTTCAACTTATGTCAAGCAGCTTGTTAGAGAACAGTCTCTAGCTCCATGTGCTTTGTCAGAACAAGATAATTTCTCCTATAATGAAGCTTTGTAGAGTTCATTTCATTTTAGCACACAGAAGACAAATAATCTTGGCCGTTTCTGATGCAGGAGGAGGTGCACTCCAAGGCAGCCCAGCAGAAGCTGTTCGGAGTGTGGCCAGACAGGGAACAAACACAGGTCTACACTCCACAGGGAAGAGATCCTTCTGGAACCTTCTCAGCTTTCCTGTGACCAGACACCTGCTGACCTGATTGCAGCCCCCACAATGCCTTTGCTCCAATCCCTGTAGATGGAGAATTTTCCTTTTTTAAATCTGCACAGATGTAACATGACCAGGAGCCCCGCACATCCCATAGGTATCCCCAGACAGCAACTCCCCTGCCTTGGAAGCCCCAGCTGCTCCCTGCAGCCTCCTCCCACAGCATCAACTCACCCACTTGATCTAGCTCTCCGTCTCCTCCTTGGAGAGCCTGGAGATGGTGCGGGGCAGGAACCTGAGCAGGCTTTCCTTGACACAGGAGGAGGCCAGAGTGCCCTTGGCCTCCAGCAGGCTGGCAATGACATCGGTGATGCGCCCCGAGCCCTCCACCACCACACACGGGATCTTGCTCTTGATGGCCACGTTGATGGACTGGGGACAAACAGGGAGAGGAGGAGAGCACTTGAGCATGACTGCTGCTGGAGCCTGCTATTGAGTAAAGAAGCCTAGAGAACAACAGAAACCCACTGTCCACAGCAGTATTTTTATTGTTATCCACTGATACTTTACCAGTGACAACTCTTTGAAGCACCATCATCTGATGAGAGAGGGCTGTGGGAGCCCCAGAGAGACTGAGGGTCACAAACCACCATCTGCCAAACTTTCACAGAATCACAGAACAATTTGTGTTGGGAGGGACCTCAAAGCACATCTTGTTCCACCCCCTGCCATGGGCAGGGACACCTTCCACTAGGCCAAGCTGCTCAGCTTGAGAGTGGATCAGCAGATCAGGAAAACAGCCAAGTGGAAATGGCATTCAGGTCACACACCAGTGCTGCCCAGCTGTTGGGGAAGATGAAACAGGAAAGCATTATAAATATGATTGTCTGGAAAAAGATTTTGAGAATATGGAAACTAGAAGTGAGATTGAAATGAAAGCAAGCTTTGAGATCCCTTAGTTATGAAGAACTGGAAAACAATGGTGTGGCCTGTGGTAGATAGGGAAAGGCGTTCGGAAGATCACACGATGTGAGGGAAAACGGCAGGACTCCCTTCCCCCTAATCCCTTAAGATAAGAGACCACTCTAGGAATGTAACTAGGAATGTAGTGCCCCTAACAGTAGTGCCAGTAACTTTCCACCCCACTCCTGGTAACTTTCCACTCCTTACTAACCATAGAAGGTAAAGCAGACCCCCTCTGACATAGAGAGACCCCTTAGACTATAAAACCCCACGAGAAGAGATAATAAAGGCCTTTGACCGTCCACCACATTGGTGTCTGCGTGCTCTTTGGCCCGAGCGACCCTGGAGAGTTTGGGTCGCCGTGCTGCTCCTCAGAACCAGGTCGCCTTGCCTTATCAGAAGGCAAGAACTGGTGCCGAAACCTGGGACCCGATCAGCGCCCGGGGAACGGGATTTCTCCTGGACAGAAGACGGTGGCTGTAGCGGCGGGTCCGACTACAGCGGGGGGGACGCCCCCGGACCAGCGTGCACCATGGAAGCCACAGCGAGGGCCGTAAGTCAGGCTCATGAGCAATGGGGAATTAAATGTGAGCTCAGGAATTTTAATCTTGCTATCGCAAGGCTCCTAGAGCTGGGGACGATCGAACGTCCGGCAGATATATTATATTCAGATGTGTGGGAGAAATGCACTGCCGCCTTAGCAGAGGACACTAAGTCCTCAGGCAGTGGTAAAAGCCTCAAAGCGTGAGGGAAAGTAGAAGAGGCCCTACGCAAGGCGTTAGAAGAACAGGAGACATGGAAAGCCGCGCGTACACGTTTATTAGCTACACCAAAGCTGGGGGTGGGGGCTGCGACGCAAACCGCCTCTGAGAGCGATCTGATTGAAGGCAGGAATACGCGGGGGCCAGGCGCGTTCCACCCCTCCCCGAGCCCGAGCCCAGACCCCCTGGAGCCCCCAGGGGACCCCCCGGAGCCCCCAGGGGACCCTCTGACCCTCCCGCGGAGCCCGCCAGGTCCTGGCCCCGCCGCGGAACCGTCCGAAAAATCCGCGGTTTCTTTATCCGTCCCTCCATTGCCAGTCACCGATCCGGCACAGGAGGCAGAGCAGCGCGCACGGTCCTTTTGGGGAGATCTCGCGGGGGGGGGCCCGAGATGCCGAGAAAGCGGCTAGCACGGACACGCGGGCGGCGGCCCCGCCGCCGCTGCACACGGCAAAACATGGCGCCGGTGACCAAGGGGAGGGGCGGGGCGTGCGAGTCCACGGCGGGATAACCCCGGAGGCGTGAGTAGTCGCAGATGCTCATGCTTGAGAGACCAGCGCAGAGCACACGCTCGGTCTAGAGCCATGGGTCCCCGCAAGCGCGCATGTGCGGGGAAGCGACAAAGAGCGCATATTCGCTCAAGAACCGCGCCCAATGCTGCTACCATATAAGGGAGAGATCCCTCGCTCCGGGAGGCAGGGCAAGCCCAGGGGGCGGGAGCGGCACCACCCCCGAATGGAGGAGCAGGGTCGAAGCCGCACAAAACGGCACGGAGCGCCGGAAATGTACCAGCAGTCAACTTCCGGCTCAGAGTCAAGTAACAGCTGCTCAGACAGCTCGGAAGAGCCAAGTGAGCCCGGCTCGGACTTGGAAGCCGAGAGAGCAGAGTTAATGCGGTTTCAAGCGAAACTGAATAAAGCTTTAAGCAATATCGGGAAACAATCACAACACAAACTCACCGATTGGGGAAAAATAAAAGTAGCTTGTGCAGACTGGGCACCGGCAGCCACGAAACACGCTTTCCCGGTGAGGGTCACCGGAGCGCGGGGGAACCAACAAAGGGCATATACCCCAGTTAACCCAAAAGAAGTGCGAGCGATTGTCAAAGCGATTTCAGAAAAAGGGATCAGCTCAGCTGTAGTATCCACTCTTGTGGATGGCCTTTTTAGCAATGACGATCTGCTCACTTTTGATATTACACAAATAAGCCGCATGCTTTTTGATGCGGCGGGGCTGATTGTATTTAAGCAGGAGCGGCTGGACGACCGTGTTAGCCCAGGCTTCTGGGGAAGGGCAGCAACCCAGAGAGCTATCCCCAGCCGTCACAGCTTTCCCTGGCAGCACCCCCACTCCAAGCACGCCCGAGAGGGATCTGTTGGAGCTGCGGGAAGACACCTCGCTAGAGACTGTAGATCCAGGCCTCAGGGAAACGGGAGAGGGAGGGGGCAGCCGGGCCGTATCCAGCCTCCTCCCACCTGGAATATGCAGCGGCCCAGCTACAGCAACCCCCAGTGGGGCAGGGGACCCTCATACCCCATGCCCCCACAGGGAGCAGTCAGTTTCGCACCCCCGCCAGCAGTATTTGCACATTCTCCACTGCCACAAGCCGCGCCGGTGCCACAGGGCCAGCAGGGGACGCCCCAGAACGGGACCTCTGGATGGCCTTGGCCATGAGAATAGGGAAGGAACCCCTGATGGTGTAGGGGACGTGCCGCCTTTATGACAGTCAGGATCCCCACGTCATAGGGTTGCAGTTTTGGGCAGACACGGGATCAGACTGCATGATTTTTCCCCACATCCTAGTCGCAGCGCCATCGGCAAGCCAAGTAGATCACCTGGTGTCCACAATCACGGAAACCCTCCAGGCCAACGGCTTCGAGATCGGGAGCGCAAAGATCAAGAGAGGACCCTGTGTGACCTTCCTGGGAGTGGGGATCACAAGCTCCTACGTGATACCCCCCAAGGTGAAGGTCCGTCGAGATGTCAAGACGCTCCACGACGTGCAACGCCTGGTGGGATCGCTGCAGTGGATTTGCAACATCGTCCTAATTCCTCCTGAGGTCACGGACCCTCTATATGACCTCCTGAAAGGAAAGCACCCCTGGGAACCCAAGGAGCTGACACCGCAAGCCACGAGCTCCCTTGACTTCATCGAAAGCCAGATGTCCACTGGCACACTTGCCAGGTGGAACCCAGCCGTGCCACTGGACCTATACATCCACTTTACACCGAAGGGGGGAGTGGGAGCATTGGCTCAAGGACCTTCTGAAAAGGCCCAACCAATCCAATGGGTGGTCCTCGGAAGACCTGCTCGTGCATTTTCCCTGGGAATCGAATGCATCGCTAACCTCATTATGAAAGGCAGGAAACTCGCCTTGAAACACCTAGGAACTGAGCCGACAAGCATCCACCTTCCTTTCCGCAAGCAGCCGACCACGGAGTCAGCCACAATATCGGAGCACCTAGCCCTTGTTCTCACTGGCTTCGGAGGAGAAATCTCCTACTCTGCCAGACCACCCTGGACTCAGCTGCTGACCATTGTCGACATGGACATGCCGCCAAAGGTCATGGACCGACCGCAGCCAGGACCAACGGTCTTCACAGATGCTTCCTCCATGACTTCAACCGCAACAGCAGTGTGGCAGGCAGGAGAACAATGGCATTGCATCAAAACATGTGACCCCACACTGTCAGTGCAACAGCTGGAGGCAGCAGCAGTGGTCTTGGCGTGCGGACTCTTCCAAGACTAACACCTCAACATTGTAACGGACTCTATGTTCGTGGCAAGGCTCTGCCTAGCCATGCCAGGACCAGGAGTGTCAACACCAGCAGCAGCCCTAATGCTGGAAGAAGCACTCTCCTCACGACAGGGCACCGTGTAAGTCATTCACATCAACAGCCAGAACCCCGTCAAAGGTTACTTCCAGAGCGGCAACAACAAAGCGGACGCTGCAGCAAAAGGCGTATGGATGTTGCAGGAAGCTCGTCAGCTGCACGAGTCGCTCCACATCGGAGCCAAAGCACTGGCGAAGAGATGCGGAATCTCGACAGCGGACGCAAAACATGTGGTAGCTACCTGCCCTCATTGCCAGAAGTCACCCCTATGGACCTGTGGGGTCAACCCGAGAGGTCTCAAGCCTTCAGAGATCTGGCAGTCGGACTTCACCTGGTGCCAACTGCTGAAGCCCCGAGCATGGCTTGCAGTGACAGTGGACACTTATAGCGGAACGATCATAGCCACACAGCACCCCAAAACAAACTCCAAGACCACAATTCAGCACTGGCTGACAGCCATGGCTTGGCTTGGTATCCCCAAGCAGATCAAAACGGACAACAGTTCCAACTTCACCTCCAAACCAGTACAGGAATTTGCCTCAAAACGGGGCATCACATTAGTGCAAGGTATCCCATATAACAGTACCGGGCAGGCCATAGTTGAGAGAGCAAATCAGACCCTGAAAACCAGGCTAGAAGTGTTGGCGAAAGCAGAGGGCTTTGCCAATTCCATTCCCCCAGGAGATCAGGTGCGTATACTTGCAACCGCTTTGCTAGCACTGAATCAATTTCCCAGGGGAGATGAAACAAACAGTCCTGTTCAAAAACACTGGGCCACCCGAGCGCTAGAGGAGGGCCCGCAGGTTGTAATTAGAAACGAGCTGGGCAAATGGGAACAGGGCTGGAGGCTGATGCTCACAGGGAGAGGGTACGCAGCTGTCACAAAGGACTGCAAAATCAGGTGGCATCCACTTAAGTCAATCAAGCCCGACCTTCATAATAAGCAGAATGAGACTGACTAGAATTGCGAGTTTCTGTTTACAGGACATGCTTGTGGGACATCCCCGTTCCAGAGGAAAGAGACAGACCACCAAGCCGCCAGGCAGTGCCCGAGAGACCCGCACGGGTGAGACCCAAGCATCAACGGTGTTTCTGTGTTATTTTGCTGTTGGGGCTTGTCGCCAGAGGGCAAGCCAGCCCAGACCACTACCCCCATCGGCCATTCAGGTGGGCCATGCGACACCTTGGTAGTGACAAGGTGCTCAAAGAAATCACCACACCGAACGCCCCATCCTTCGTGCTCTGCATTACCGACCTGTTTCCAGGACAACCAAAGGTAGACCCCAATTCCCCACATGCCACACACATGTACCTATCCTACTGGTGCCCAGCCTCAAACCCAGGAAGAAGCTGCTGCAATCACTCAGGGTGGGGATATTGTGGGCACTGGGGCTGCAAAACCATTGTTACAGATGCCAGGCCGTTGGGGCCTGGGTGGGATCCACAAGAGCCCGACAAAGTCTTACAGTTCACCTGGGCGCCCACCGGCTGCAAAACACCCGTCTTCCTCCAGGGAAGTTTCTATCGAAACCGTCATAAAATCCCTAAATTTCGGAAATGCACTGACTACAACATGACGATCTTGCAGCCAGATCACCCTAGTTGGGCCATAGGCAGAACGTGGACAGTAGTCCTTCAAGGGTCAAAAGAGAGGGTGAATGTGCGAATTATCAGGCTCCAACCATCAGCACCCCGAGCGGTCGGACTCAACAAAGTGATTAAAAGCGCACAGAAAGGGAGAAACACGACCTACCCCAAAGCCTTGCCCACAAAGGTCACCAATATCCCGACCGGCCATGCGGAAGCCTTTCAGATGGGCCGCTCTGCCGGGTCAGACTCAGACCCAATCCTTCGTATGTTAGAAGCTACCTTTGTATCCCTGAACAAATCCAACCCTAACCTAACCGACTCCTGCTGGCTTTGTTACGATGTCAAACCCCCCTTTTACGAAGGAGTCACTTTAAACACTCCCTTCAGTTACTCCACAGCCGATGCCCCTCATCAGTGCAGATGGGATAACCCTCGCAAAGGAATCACCCTGAGTCAAGTCACAGGCCGGGGCAGATGCTTTGGCAATGCAACCCTAGCTAGGCGGAAAGGCAACGTCTTCACCAAAGTTGTCAAGCCCGACAGGAAAAACAATAAGTGGGTAGTCCCATCCGCACCTGGGATGTGGGTCTGCCAGTGATCTGCAGTGAGTCCCTGTGTGTCCCTTGCCAAATTCAATGACTCTAACGACTTTTGTGTCCAAGTTCTGATTGTTCCTAGGGTCCTGTACCACTCAGACAAAGAAGTGTACCACCTTTTTGAGGAACCCAGCCGACTCCACAAAAGAGAAATAATAACAGGTATAACTATCACAATGCTGCTCGGCCTAGGAGCAGCCGGAACGGCCACGGGTGTCTCAGCCATAGCGACCCAACACCAAGGACTGTCCCAGCTGCAAATGACCATCGATGAGGACCTGCAAAGGATCGAGAAATCTATTTCCTTCCTGGAGAAGTCAGTCTCCTCACTCTCAGAAGTGGTCTTGCAGAACAGGCGAGGTCTGGACCTCCTGTTCATGCAGCAAGGAGGCCTGTGTGCCACCTTGAAAGAGGAGTTCTGCTTCTACGCGGACCACATGGGAGTCATTAGAGACTCCATGGCGGAACTCCGAAACAGACTGGCTCAGAGGCAGAAAGACAGGGAAGCCCAACAGGGTTGGTTTGAGTCCTGGTCCAATCAATCACAATGGCTAACCACCCTTATTTCTACCCTAATAGGTCCGTTGGCAATGCTACTTTTAGCTGTTACCTTCGGACCATGCCTGCTGAAAAAGCTGCTCTCATTTGTTCAGACCCGCCTAGAATGGGCCAACATCCTGTTCATAGGCCAGCAACAAATGCTGTGAATTCAACCAGGGAACACTGCCAGTCACAAGATTTTCTAAACTTGCCTGGCAAAAACTTACTCAGGTTTACCAAACCCCTTTCCCTTGTCGAACTACAACCTTATACCTCATTTCAGTGCTTATGTGTATGACTACCTCATTCATTTGTGAAAAAGGGCGGGGGGGAGATGTGGTAGATAGGGACAGGCAATCAGAAAATCACATGATGTGACGGAAAGCAGCAGGATTCCTTTTCCCCTACTCCCCTGAGATAAGAGATCACCCTAGAAATGTAACTAGGAATGTAGCCCCCCTAACGATAGTAGTGCTAGTAACTTTCCACTCCTTACTAACCATAGATAGTACTGCAGACCCCCTCTGACGTAGAGAAGCCCCTTAGACGATAAAACCCCACGAGATGAGACAATAAAGGCCTTTTGACCATCTGCCACATTGGTATCTGCGTGCTCTCTGGCCCGAGCGACCCTGGTGAGTTTGGGTTGCCGTGCTACTCCTCGAAACCAGGTCACTTTGCCTTATATCAGAAGGCAACAATATATCTTCAGAAAAAAAACATGTTTTCGAATTTATGTCTAAACTTTTAGAGAAGCATGGCAAATCAGGTGCTTTTCATTCTCCTAAGCTGATTTTATGCTGGGTGGAATCACACATTAAAGAGTTAAACACCAGCATGGCTTTCACAGCAGAGCTATGGTATGAAATAGGAGTGAGTCTCTAGGATTGGGTGAGGAGAGGTGATAAGATCGTGGCTGTTCTTTTACCTCTCTGGAGAGCTATTTTAGAAACTCTTAAAGCTCAGGAGGGTGCCAGGAAAGAATCACCTCCCACTGCCCCCTGAGGAACAGGCAAGGACTCTGCAGAAAAGCTTTTAACATCCCCCATGCCCCCCTTCTGCAAAAGCACAAGTATCTAACATCCCGATATGAGGCCCTGAAATCAAATTTACTGCCTCTGATGGGGATTCAGAATTTGAGGACTATACCTTTGATCCTTAACCTCTTGAGAATGAGCTTGATTTATATCTCCCTAATCCACATAACAATTAGCAGTGGCTCTGGCAGCAGGCACTGCTGTGACAAAGAAGTTACTCATCATGAAGCTTGTGATATTATTCTTTTAAAGTTAGCAACAGAGAATGCAAACAGTGACTGTCAAAAGATTCTTAGGCCACTTAAAAATCCCACAATTCTAGAAATGGTTGAAGCCTGTAATTGGACCAGAACCGTTGAACACAAGTTTGAAATTATGGCTGCTGCTTTTGATGCATTTAAGGTGGCCCCTGGTCCTGCGGGAAAGACTTGTGGAAAACCAGGCCACCTTAAAAGAGACTGCCATGCTTCAAAAGAAGCAAAGCCAAAAAACTGCTTGGACTTTGTCTGAGATGCTGCAAAGGACAGCAACTACGCTAACCAGTGTCGCTAAAAATATGATATTGATGCCAAACCAATCTCGGGAAACTTGAATCATAGCACGGCATTGCAACTAGGTCAGACACAAATTCTTCAGCTGATCTCTGCAGCAGGAGTACTGCCACCTTACAGCCAGCCACCAGCCACAGTGCTGGGGTGGACCTGGCAACTGGCTGTGCAGTAACTATTTCAGATTCCTCTGTCCATCTGATCCCCATGGGGATAAATGAACCTTTAGGGAAGGGACAGAGTGCATTGCTTTTGGGGTGTTCAGCCACTTTAATGGGATTGTTTGTGCTCTCCAGGAGTAACAGATGCAGACTTCTTAGGAGAAATCAAAATCATGGTCTGGACTCCCTTCCCCCCATGTACTGTACCCCAGGGTTCTAAAATTGCTCAGTTAATATTTTTTACAAAGCCAATATCTACTAACACAGAGCAAAAACAGCGGGGGAGGACGGTTTTGGGTCTACCGGAGAACCTCAAATTTTCTGGACTCAGCAGCTGGACTCAGTTCAGTGTCCCAGTTGTAAATGCAAACTGTCATGGCAAGGGCAGCATGTCACACTCACAGGCATTATTGATACAAGAGCTGATGCCGCAGTAATTTCACAAGCCAAGTGGCCCCCCAGATGGCCACTTACTGCAGTTCCCCAAAGCACTCACTGGTATTGGGGGGAGCAGTACTAGCTTTCAAAGCAAAGATTTTGTCCACATTGTAGGCCCTGAAGGACACACTGCTACTATTAAGCCTTTTGTTTTACAAACTCCCATGATATTATGGGGCTGTGACATGGTCTCACAGATAGGAGTGACAATTGGGTCCAATTTTTCATAGGGGTGTGGAGAGTCAGGGACAAGCGTACGGAAGAATCTCGGGCTGTAGGGTTAGATAGGACACCCCCTACCCTGTAGTCAGACCCGTGCTCCATGCCCGGCCACACCCAGTCAGACATGAGCAGAAGGAAATGACACTGACTGCCCAAGCCATAAAAACCCTTGTGACCCCTCAATAAACGCCATTTGCTGTCCACCACATTGGTGTCAGGAGCATATGGACCGAGTGACCCTGGGCTTTGGGCCACCGTGCCGGACTTAGAACCAGGTCTCCAGGCCTTGAAGGCAACATCTGGTGCCGAAGCCCGGGACCGATCAGCGCCCGGGGTTCGGGGATTTCACCTGGACAGGGGACTGGCGGCTGCACAGCTGGCCTAGTGCAGCGGGGGGGGACGCCCCCGGACCAGCGTGGACCATGGAAGCCATAGCGAAGGTCGTAAGTCAGATGCATGCACAATGGGGTATTGAGTGTAAGCTTAAAAATCTATGTCTTGCATTACCGAGACTGATGAAGCTTGGGGCTATAGAAAGCCCTGTAGACATCCTCCATCTGGGGGTTTGGGATAATTGTACAAAGGCTCTGGCCGAGGAGACTATGTCCTCAGGCTCAGGGAAAGCCCTAAAATCGTGGGGCAGAGTTATCCAGGCTCTGCAAAAAGCTCGGCAAGAGCAAGAAACCTGGAAAGCCGCGCGGACTTGTTTATTAGCCACGCCGCAGTTGGGGGTGGGCGCAGCAACGCAGACCGCAGAGGACTTTGATCGGATTGGCCGCGCGGAACAGCGAATGCCGGATTCCCCTGAGCAGACCGACTTACCATCAGCGGGGGGAGAACACGTGCGGGCGTTTTGGCAGGGGCTCGCGGAGGAGGTGCGAGGAGCGGCCGGATTGTCGGACGCCGTAGGGATCGATAAAAACGCACCCCCACCCCATGCGTTTGAAAATGGCGCCGAACCGCATGTGCAGGGCGGAAAGGAGGAGACGGGGGGGCAGAAATGCCGACGGCTTGCTTAACAATGCATGCGCGAAGGAGCGGGGAGAAGGGGCGGCCCCCGCGGAGGAGCGTAAGACCAATCAGAGCGCTCAGTTCACATTAGGTCCTTATAGGGCAAGGACCTCCCCCAGCAGGAGGCAGGGGGGACCCCAGGGGGAGGGAACGGCCCGAGCCCCGCAAGAAGGGGCGGGGTCGGAGCCCGAGAAAATGGCAGAGCAGCCCGCAAACGTTGGGCCAGTCGACTTCCGGCTCGGACTCGGACTCGAGCTCCGAGCTCGAGAGCGGATCGGGGGGTTCCGACTCGGATTCTAGTTTTAACAGAAAGAGAGCAGCGACATATAAGGTCACTAGCCACAGTGCTCCTGCATGGGTGAAGGGGTTATCAGAGAAAGATCAAACCCCGCTTACAGACTGGCGGAAAATATAAATAGCGTGCGTGGAGTGGGCTCTGTCTGCCACTCTGGTGTTTCCAGTCAGTGTGGGGGGGGCAGGCGGAAACCAAAGGACCTACTCCCCTGTAAATCTGAAAGACGTACAGGCAATTATTAAAGCCATTGCAGACAGGGGGATTAATTCTGCCATGGTTTCCACACTCATTGACAGCGTTTTTGGAGGGGATGACATGCTACCTTTTGATATTAAGCAGACTTGCAGGATGATTTTCGATGGGGCAGGGATGATCGTTTTTAAACAGGAGTGGGAGGACAACTGTATAAAGCAGCTAGCTTTGGTAGCCGGAGCTGACCATCCACTGCACGGCTCCAGCATACAGAGGCTAATAGGCACAGACCCCACTATGTTCACCCCTCAGGCGCAGGCTGAGGGCTTGCGGGCCCATGAGGTTATGACAACAACCCGTGCTGCCCGAGAAGCCATCCGTGTTGCTTCCAAAGTAATAGCCAAACCCTCCCCATGGTCCAGTATAAAACAGAGTGAGAGAGCTTCACTCAGTTTGTGGACCGTCTTCAGTCAGCATTAGATTCCTCTGCATTACCCTCAGAGGCGAAGGGTCCTGTGCTGGCAGAATGCCTACGCCAGCAATGCAACTCAGCTCCAAGGTCATCTTAAGATCACTGCCACCTGGGTCCAATGTTGCTGCCATGATCAGACATGTTGCAAAGGAAGAACATCTAGCTCCCATCCAAGCAGCAGTTCACACTGCAATAACCAGTGTGATGGCATGCCTTAAGTGTGGCCAGGCAGGCCACTTGGCAGTAAACTGCCCCCAGCCAGGACGCCCACCAGCAGCTGCTCTACCACGCCAGGGGAGACTTAGGGGACCATGCTGGGCATGTGGAAGGAAGGGGCATTTAGCTAAGGAATGCAGATCCAGGCCTCAGGGAAACGGGAGAGGGAGGGGGCAGCCGGGGCGTAACCAGCCTCCTCCCACCTGGAACATGCAGCGGCCCAGCTACAGCAACCCCCAATGGGGCACAGGGCTCTCATGCCCACCACCACCCCCTCAGGGAATGACCAACTTTGTCGCCCAGCCAATGGCTCAATCAAACCCACCCGCACCTCAGGAATACCAAGAACAGCCCCCTGGGTGGCTTTGGCCATGAAAGCATGGGAACGAGACCCATGGGTGGCCTTCGCCACGAAGGTGGGCAAGCACCCACTGATCGTGTGGGCAGTGTGTCGTCTCCATAACAGCTCTGACAACTCGGCCATCTGCCTTCCCTTTTGGGTGGACAAAGGATCAGGTGTCACTGTCATCCCGGACATACACTGGCCTCTACCATGGAAGCTAGAAGAAGCCCCCATGGTGGGCGGAGTCGGAGGGCTGTCCCGAGCCCACAAAAGCACCCAACCAGTAGCAATAACCCTCTGCACCGAGAGAGGACCAGGAAGAACTATCACCCTCACTACGTACGTTATGTTGGATTGCCCACCCTTGTTGGGGAGGGATGCCCTAGCCCTGCTGGATGTTAGGGTGACAAATTTATTCTAAGGGCCACTGTCGCATACCTGCCATTGCCCATCAAGCTGACTTGGAAATCAGTCGATCTGGTATGGATCGAGCGGTGGCCCTTGTCAATGCCTCGAATGACTGGTCTCCTTGAGTTAGTTAGCCGTGAATTACACAAGAATCCTATAGAACCCTCCACCAGCCCACGGAATACCCCAATTTTCATAATACCTAAGTGGTCTGGTGAAGGCTTTCGTCTCCTGCACGACTTGCGGGAAGTGAACAAAAGAATCCAGCCTATGAGCCCCGTGCAAACTTCGCTGCCCATGAACTCGATGATACCGAGAGGACAACCCTGTGCAGTGCTCGACATCAAAGACTGCTTCTTTTCTATTCCCCTGCACGAAGACAACACGGAGCGTTTCGCCTTCTCCATCGTCTTCCCAAATAGCCAGCGGCCCAACCTACGCTCCAATGGAGGATGCTTCCACAAGGGATGATCGACTCCCCTACCATCTGCCAGATCACAGTGGACCGAGCGCTAGCACCACTCCGGCAGAGCAATCCGACTGTGACCATCGTGCAGTACATCCTGATCGCCGCGCCATCAACAAGCCACTGCAGCGGCAGTATGGCAGTCAGGAACATTGTGACTGACTCCATATTTGTGGCCAAGCTCTGCCTAGCCATGTCCGGACCAGGTGTGTCAGTGTCTACAGTGGCAACGATGCTGGAGGAAGCACTCTATTCACGGAAAGGCACCATATCAGTCATCCACATCAACAGCCATGACCCGATCAAAGGATTCTACTGTCATGGTTTGAGCCTGGCACAGAGCCAGTGCCCCCCATGAAAATGCCTCACCCTGGTGTCTGCTGTGAGATGTGACCAGGAATAAGCAAAACAGGCTCCAACTTAAACATAAAGGACACTTTATTACTTAAACTACAGGAAAAATAGGGAAAGACCATAAGGAAAAAGAAGAAAAGAATTGAAAACCTTACAAAACCACTTTCCTCCTCCCCACTCCCTGACTTTCTCAATCCAATACATTCTCTCAAAAACACCAACTGCCCAGCCCGGCACGACACTTTAGTATACTCAAACTGCAGTTCATGAAGAGGAAAGGAGTCCTTCTTGTTCCATAGGCTTCTCCTGGAAACACACTGAAACCTCGGATGCTTCCTTGTCACTTCGGCACCGCCCGGGAAAAAAAAAAAGTCCTTTTGCCGCTTGTGACATGTTCCTTCCATGCCCAGTGCTCTCACCACTGAGACATGGCCAGAGCTGCTTTTAGGGTTGTCTTTCAAGGATGCCTTGTCTCACTCCAAAAAGGCACAGTCTCTGCTTTTGGGACATCTGTCCCCCCCATATTTTTCCAACCCCCTGGGGCCGGGGGGTCCTCACGAATGAACCCTCCTGGTTTTGAGGCACTGCCTCCCCCTAAATGCAGTCTGTGTCACAGGAACAACTGAGTCCATGGCTACAAGAAAAAGTCCAGCCAAAAGGCCACTCCAAATCATCTCTCCCCATCCAATCATCTCCACATTCTTCGGGCCAAGGTCCTTGTCTTATCTCATCTCCTATCTCCCTTCTTATTCAGCTTCGAGGAGGATTAGCATTTTTGCAAGGCCCCAATCATGCAAGGAAGGGTTAAAAGTTTTCAGTCTCTGTCGGTCCGGAGCGACTCCCACGCACGCTGCCCACACGCTGCCGCTCCGGCCGGGCACTCTCCCTCCTTCTCCTCCTGGCTGGCTGCTCTCCTGGGGGGGGGGGGGGGGGGGGGGGGCTGGCTGCCCGAGGGCTGACTCTCTGGGATCTTCCACCCTTCCATCCTCGAAGCCCCCCCGAAGCCCCCTCAACCCCATCTCTGTCCAGGCCCCGGGCCTACCGCATGGCCGGCCCCTCCCCCGCCCAGCAGCAACAGGCTGGGCGGGGGAGAGAGATCTGAACTCCTCGCCGCGATGTCCAAAAGAGAGAGTGCCAAGGGCAGTGCCTTGCTTTTAACCCCTGTGTATTCTCGGAGGTGTGTCCAAACCCCACTGGCTACACCAGGTGTCAGTATCAAACCCAAAACCTTCATTGGTTTGACCACAGCTTCCCAGAATTCCCACTCCTTCCTGGTCAAACCACGACATCTACCAAATAGGCAACGACAAGGCTGACGCTGCCGCAAAGGGCATATGGACACTGAAAGAAGCTCGTCAGTTGCATGAATCCCTTCACATTGGAGCTAAAGCGCTTGCAAAAAGGTTCGGGATTTCTACCACGGACGCAAAGCACGTCATCGCCACGTGCCCCCACTGCCAGAAGTCACCACTGTGGTCCAGTGGCGTCAACCCCAGAGGCCTCAAAGCCTCAGAAATATGGCAGACAGACTTTACACAATGCCAGCTGTTGAAACCCCGAGCGTGGCTCGCAGTTACCATAGATACGTACAGCGGCATGATTGTGGCCACACAGCATCTCAAGACCAATTCCAAAGCGACCATCCAACATTGGCTAACAGCCATGGCATGGCTTGGAGTGCCAAAGTGAATCAAAACAGACAACGGCTCAAACTTCATTTCAAAGGTGGTCCAAGCATTTGTCTCGAAATGGAACATCACCTTGGTACATGGCATCCCATACAACAGCACTGGACAAGCCATCGTCAAAAGAGCAAACCAGACTCTGAAAACTAAGCTGGAAGTACAAGCAAAAACAGAAGGCTTCACCAATGCCATTCCCCCGGGTGACCAGGCGCGCATACTAGCAACTGCGCTGCTAGCGTTAAATCAATTCCCTAGGGGGGATGAAACAAACAGTCCTGCCCAGAGACACTGGGCCACTCGAGCACTAGAGGAAGGCCCACGGGTTGTCATCAAAAATGAACTAGGGGAGTGGGAACAGGGTTGGAGACTAGTCCTCACGGGGTGGGGGTATGCGGCCGTTAAAAAAGACGGGGACATTAAATGGTGTCCGCTCAAATCTATTAAACCAGACCTTCAAAGAGAAACTCATGAGAATTGTGAGACTTTGTTTGCAGGACTGGATCTTTGGACGCCCCCGCAACCCATATGCCCTGTCGAAGGAAGGGGACCAGGACACCATATGGTTCATCACAGGCCCCTCAGGTCCGGTCCGGTCCCGGTCCCTCAGGTCCTTTTGGTCCAGTTTATTGAAGAAAGTATCAAACACTTATACAGCAAATAATAAGCTTATGAATATTCTGTAAGCCAAGCAATCTATTGATTAAACTATAGCATTAACTCATCCTCATTCCTTAGGGGTTACACTCTCTTTTCTCATGTCTCTTTCACTGTTTGTTATTATACTACAGCTGAGCCTCAAGGACATGCTATCAACACAGGTGCAGGACTTGGAATTAGCCACGGTTTTGTACTTTTTCCAGTCCTTAGCAGCTAAATTCCCAACAATGCCCCACTACCGGGAAAGAGAGAGAGGCCATCGAGCGACCAGACATCCCCTGAGAAGCTCGCACCATCAAAATCAAAGCAGTAACGGTATCTCTGTGTGGTCTTGTTTCTAGGGTTAGTAGGCGGAGGACAGGCAGACACAAAATATTACCGTCACCAGCCATTCAGGTGGGTTCTACGCCATCTCTCAGGTGAGGGGGCCATCAAAGAAACTGTTACAGCTGACAGGGAACCCCAGATTTCAGGTCAGACTATCCACGCCAATGCAGATGGGACACCCCCCGGAGAGGCATTACCCTAAGTCAGGTTATGGGCCAAGGCAAATGCTTTGGCAATGCAACCTTGGCAAAGCAGATGGGCAACGTCTGCCGGGAATTCGTCAAACTTAAGGGAGGGAAGTTCCAGTGGGTGATCCCAGCTGCATCAGGAATGTGGGTCTGTCAACGATCCAGGGTAAGCCCATGTGTACTCCTTGACAAATTCGATCATTCTACCGACTTTTGTGTCCAAGTTCTAATTGTCCCCAGAGTCCTGTATCGCCAGGAAGAAGAGGTGTACTGCTTGTTCGAGGAACCCAACTGGCTCTACAAACGAGAAGTGATAACAGGCGTCACCATCGCAATGCTCCTCGGTTTAGGAGCTACCGGCTCTGCCACAGGCATCTCGGCCCTTGCAACACAACATCAGGGACTGGCACAACTGCAGATGACAGTCGACGAGGACTTGCAAAGGATCGAGAAATCCATCTCTTCCCTAGAAAAATCCCTTTCCTCACTCTCAGAGGTTGTCCTCCAAAACAGGCGAGGACTGGACCTCTTGTACATGCAGCAAAGGGGCCTGTGTGCCGCCTTGAAAGAGGAATGCTGCTTTTATGCAGACCACACCGGAGTCGTCAGAGACTCCATGGCTGAACTGAGAAATCGGCTAAACCTAAGAAAAGTGGATAGAGAAGCTCAACAGGACCGGTTCGAGTCGTAGTTCAACCGGTCCCCATGGCTCACCACCCTGATCTCTACCCTAATAGGCCCAGTCACTATAATCTTACTAACCCTAATCTTCGGGCCTTGCATATTAAACAAACTGGTGCTATTCGTTAAAAGGCATTTAGAAACGGCTAACATTTTGTTTCTCGAGCGCCGACAATTACTTTAAGGCGTGCCAGTTACTAACACACTTGCAATTGTACACTAATTCTACTAACCCATGAAATTTTGTAACCTCTACATTTTATAGCTTTGTAAGATTTTTACTAATCATGGGGGGGGGGGGGAATGTGGAGAGTTAGGGACAAGCGTACGGAAGAATCTCGGGCTGTACGGTTAGATAGGACACCCTCCACCCTGCAGTCAGACCATTGCTCCGTGCCCGGCTGCACCCAGCCGGACGTGAGCAGAAGGAAATGACGCTGACTGCCCAAGCCATAAAAACCCCTGAGACCCCCCCAATAAATGCCATTTCCTGTCCACCACATTGGTGTCAGGAGCATATGGACCAAGTGACCCTGGGCTTTGGGCCACCGTGCCGGACTTACAACCAGGTCGCCACGCCTTGAAGGCAACATAGGGGTCACTGATTTGCACACTACCCTTAAACTGACCTGGAAAACTAACAAACTGGTATGCATAGATCAGTGTTCCCTGCAAGGTGAAAAATTGTGCAGCTTACAAGTATTAGTAAGACTAAGCAAAGTTAAATTTAAGTGTTATTCAATTTAAGTTCTGTTTTTTTAAGTTCTGTTAAGTGCTATTAAGGTCAATTCAGTTTCAGTAGTGTTAACTTTAAGTTCTCTTAGGTGTACTTTCTGTTATATTTAGGTGACGTTAAGTTTCAGTGAAATAAATTTTACGTTCTGTTAAAATATGCTTGTTTCAATTATAAAATGCAATTATTTTGTTATAGAGATGAGTCATGAGAAGTTTGCATGAAGCTAACTTCTGTTAAAATCTGCTCATTTACAAGATACAGTTATTTTATTATTGTCATGGTTTGACGCTGGCGCAATGCCAGCCCCCCCATGAAAATACATTCTCCCTGGTGTCTGCTGAGAGACGTGACCAGGAATAGAGCAAAACAGGCTCCCACTTAGAAATAAAGAAGAGAAAACTTTATTAACCTACAGCTATATGTAAAAAGAAACACACAGAAAGAATGAAAACCTTCCAAAAACATTTCCTCCTGCCCTCCCACCAAATTTCCAATACATCCATCCCTCAGATCACCAACTCTCAGTCCATCACCAACCCTCAGATAATCATTTCTCAGTTCATCAAGGAGTGAGGAGTCCCTCTTGTACCATAGGCTTCCCCTGGAAACACAGTTGAGACCTCTTGTGTTTCCGTGTCACACGTGGCACCGCCCAGAGATCATTTGCCACCATGACATCTTCCTTCCATGCCCAGTGCTCTCATCACTGGCAAGGACCAGAGCTGCTTCTAGGGTCTTCCTTTTAAGGGTGCTTTGTCCAGTTCCAAAAAAGAGCGCAGTCTCTCACTTTCAGGACACCTGTCCCCCCCAAATTTCACCCCCTGGGGCCGAGGGGTCTCAAGAACAGAGATCTTCTCCTCCACTGAAGATCGAGGGCAGTAACCACCCTCCTCACCTGTTGTCTCTGTTCACTCTGTTCACGCACTCCTTGACATAACATCACTGTACTCCCTTGACTCCGAGCCATTGCCTCCCCCTAAATGCAGTCTCTGTGTCACAGGGAAAAAAATGGTTCTGTCCATGGCTATACAAGAAAAGTCCAGCCAAAGGCCACTCCATCACCTCCTCCCACCTAAGATTCTTCTCCACTTCTCTCGTGGCCCATTTCCTCTTATCTCTATCTCTCTTCTCATTCAGGTCCAGGAGGATCAGCATTTGTAAGGTTTCCATCATCCAAGAAAAGGGTTAAAAATCTCAGTCTCTGCCTGTCCAGAACTGCCACGGCTGCCCTGCCAAGCATCTTCTCGCCGCACCCCTCCCCCCCTTCTCCTTCTTAGCTGGCCTGATATCAAATTTCAAGGTGGCACAAGCACAGGCACCGGCTCTCCCTCTCTCTCTCTCCTGGGGAAGGATGGGGGGGGGGGGCGTGGCTGCCTGATGACTCTCCAATGTTCCTACACCCTTCCATCCTTCCATCCTGCAAGGGCCTCTTCCGCTCCCCTCTCTGTCCAAGGCCCCAGCCTACCTCACCCGGCCGCATGGCTTCCCCTTCCCCGCCCAGCTGCAGCAGCTGGGCAGGGGAGAGGTCTGAACCTTTCCCTGACCGGAACCAAGACAAAGTTTTCCTGGGAGTTCTCTGCTTTTAAGCCCCTGTGTTCTCAGAGGCGTATCCATGTCCTCAGTGGCCACACCAGGTGCCAATACTCAAATGTGAGCACCTATTGGTTTGACCACAGCATCCCAAAAAATTCACTTCCTCTCAAACCACAGCAATTATAGAGATAAGATAAAACCAACTAATATTATTATAATGAAACACTGGTAAACACCTATTTAAAGATATAAGAAGATACAGTTTGTTAGATCCTTGATTTCATCAGGGATTCTATGCATGTAAATACTTTGCACTGGTTAATTAACATAATTATTTATAACAAATTCTGCTGCTGAATCTTCCATAGGTAGCACCGAAGAATGACTAACAATTCCAAATTATGGCTGAGCTGTAAGCTTGTCATGGTTTGACGCTGGAGCAATGCCACTGCACCCATGAAAATATATTTTCCTCAAATAAGTGCTGTGAGATTCGACCAGAAACAGAGCAGAGCAGGCTCAAGCTTAGAAATAAAGAAAAAAAACTTTATTAACTTACAACTATAATAAAAGGAACACACAGAATTCAAAATGAAAACCTTCCAAAACATGCCTCCTCCCCCCACCCAATTTCTACCAAAACACAGTGAGACAAAACCTTGGATTCTCAATCAAGTTACCATCCCTCAGATAATCAATTCTCAGTTCATCATTACCCCTCAAATAATCAATTCTCATTTCATCAAGGGACAGAGGAGCCTCTCTTGGACCATAGTCTTCCCCAGGAAACAGTTGGAACCTCTTGTGTTTCCATGTCACACATGGCATCACCGGGAGAAAATCTGCCATCATGACATCTTCCTCCCATGTACAGTGCTCTCACCACCATTCATGGACCAAAACTGCATATAGGGTTCCCTTTTTAAGGATGCTTTGCCAAGTACCAAAGAACAACCATCTCTCATCTGGGAACAACAGTCCCTGTCCCCCCCCCCATTTTAACTTCCCCTGGGGCTGAGGGTCTCGAGAACAGAGATCTTCTTCCCTGAAGACAGAGGGCACCACTACACCCTCCTCATCCTTCTCTGTTCACTTCACTCCTGTACTGGCAGTCACTGCAGTAGGTCACTCTCTTGGCTCAAGCCATTGCCTCCCCCTAAATGCAGTCTCTGTGTTACAGGAAAAATTGGTTCAGCCTATGGCTATACAAGAAAAGTCCAGCCAAAGCCCACTCCATCATCTCCTCCCACCTAGGATTCTTCCCAATCTTCTTCTGACATCCTTCACTTGCTCAGACCTTCACTACACTTGCCCATTTCCGTCTATTTCATGTCTGTTTCTCTTCTTGTTCAAATCAAGGAGGATTAATGTTCCGCAAAGTTTTCATTGTCCAAGAAAAGGGCTAAAATCTCTGGCTCTGCTTGCCCAGGACTCCCACAGGGGCCAGGCACCTTCTCGTTGCACCCCCCCTATAGGATTCAACGCGACCCCCATGGCAGGGAGAAATTACGAGGAGGACTCCATTGATATCAGAAGGATAATTAATTACTTTATTATACTATATTATTCTATACTATATTACACTATATTACATTACATCTAAACTGAATCTGCCAAGCACTAAACTGCACCGAATCTTGTGACTGTCTGCTGACTGACAGTCTGGACATGCGCTTGGCCCTTATAGGCCAAGGAAACAGAACACCATCACTGTGGGTAAGCAATCGCCATTTTGCTTTCTACTTTGGCACAACACAGGAGCAGCAAATGAGATAAGAAATAATTGTTTTTGTTATGAACAAAAATTCAGTTAATTTTTTTTGTGAGAAAGAGTTACAAGGACACAGCCAGGTCTCAGGCTCCGCCAGGATTCTTAGTGCTTTGTTATTGTAATACCGGGTCGTTGAGGCTTATCTCCTCTTTTGTATTAGTAAAAAACCTGGCTGGGTGGGGTGATGACCCTTCCCCCGAGGCAGTGCTCTCCTCCAGCATAGGGAAGACACCTGAGAGGGTGGGGGGGGTTATGCAAAGTGACTCCAAAGTCCAGAATGCTTTGTGGGACCCCGACTCGAAATGCAACGAGAAAACCCCAAAAACAACGAGCCAAATAAGAGTTGAGAGACTAAAGTGATGTCTGGACGTGAGGAGCCGAGTGCTGAGCCTGCAGAGATGCTGAACACCTTCGGAGCCCCTCTCGCCCTGAGCAGGGAGTGGTCCCAACGTCGGGACCAGGGTAACCGGCGAGGCTCAAAAGTAACACCTGACGGGGACATCACGCCCTAAGGCTCCCACGAGGACTGGATCCCCCGGCTCTGCCCCTAGTGGACAGAGCTGCGCATATCCTCCTCCTCTGAGTCACCCTGGGAGATGCGACGGGGACTGCAGCCCTGCTGAGCCGCCCAATCCTGAGCTGATCACTTTTAATAAAGGCATTAAAAAGGAGAAGAAGTCTCCTGGCCCTGTTTATTTCACCATATATGCATAAATATCTAGAAAAATATTATCTCGTCTTCTTAAGACAGTTACTGCTGATGTATTTATTTCATACCACAAATTCACTGACCTTTAATAACAGGCATTATCCATAAGATATTATTTAAGGTTACACATATGCATTATTTTAGATATTTGCCGTTTGTTCATGGTACCATTGATTATTTAGCTAAAGATAAATTACAAAGCCAGCTGCTTTACAAACTTTAGTATATCTTTGTGTAGCTATCTGCAAGATGTATCATTTTAGGAAACTTTCCTAAATGCTATTGCTAACAGACCTGTCTATAAAATATATTAGGGAGTTAGGGAGACCCTTCCAGTTAAGGCCTGGGCTCTGGCCAAGCCCAAGCCCAAGCCCACCTCAAGGGCAAAACAGGCTCAACTTAGAAGTACAAATTAAATTTATTACTACCAAAATCAGAGGAGGATAATGAGAAGTAAAAGAAGCCCTTAAAACACCTTTTCCCCCCATTCCCTCCCTCCTTCCCACAGGGAGTGCAGGGAGACAGGGCATGGGGGTTTTGGTCAGTTCATCACTGAGATTTTCTTCCTCTGCTTTGGGAAAGAAGTCCTTCCCCTGTGAGACTGTGGAGTTCCTCCCATGGGACACAGCTCTCCATGAACTTCTCCAATGTGGGTCCACTCTCATGAGCAGCAGCCCTATCACACCTGCTGCAACGTGAGTACCTCCCAAGGGCAGACAGTTGTCCCAAAACTGCTGCGACATGGGTCACTCTTCCACGCGATGCAGTTCTCCAAAGACAGGCTACTTCAGCCTGGAAGCAAGGGCCCTCTCTCTCCACTGTGCCTCCCACTGGATCACAGCCTCCCCCAGGTATTTACCCACTCCGTCATGGGCACCTCCCCCATGGGCTGCCGGTGGATCTCTGCATCCTCCACAGACCCATGGGCTTCAGGGGGACAACTTGCTTCACCATGGTGTTCACCACAGCTTGCAGAGAAATCTTAGCTCTGACGTCTGGAGCACCTACTCCCTCTCCTTCTCCACTGATCTTGGTGTCTCCATGTTGTTTTCCTTCACATGTTCCCACCTCCTCCTCTTCTCTGACTAGGAGCAAGACCCGTGACTTTGGTTTGATTTTCTTCTTAAATGTCATCACAAAGGCATTACCAACCTCTTTTATTGGCCCAGTTTTGGCCAGCAGCATGTCCATCTTCAAAACTGTCAGAGATTGGCTGTGCTGGACATGGTAGAAGCTTCCAGGAGCTTTTCACAGGAGCCATTTTTGTGCCCCCCTGCCCAGGTTTAGAGCAAATTTGGGGAAGAATCCCCCAAAGGAGCCCCGGTGGGAAAAGCAGATGCAATTGGCCCCTCCCCCCAACTGGTCTGGGAGGGGAAAAAATACCTCCTTGGAGAAAGGCGGAAAAAAACTTGTTTATTAAACAATGAAACCAAAACAATATCAAACAATGAGACCCCTTGCCACTCTAAAAGAGATGAAAAACTGAGAAAACCCCGGGTTGTAGCTCAGCTCACTCAGTCTCTGATCAGTCCCTCAGTGCTGGAATTGTCGCAGGCCAGGCCTGGCCCGGTGGGCCACAGGTGCAGCTGCCGGTGCTCTCCTGGGTGTTCAGTCCAGAGCAGTTTCAAGAGGTCCAAAGAAAAAGGAAAAAAAACAGTCCAGGGAACTTCTCTGCCTCAGCTAGCTAAACTAACTAAAAGCAAAGGAGAGCTCTGTCCTGCTGTCTGTTCATCCACAGACAACACAGTCCAGGAGCAGGAATGTGGAGGAGTGAGTGCAGTGTCTGAAAACAAAACTGCGTGCTTCTTCTCTCCCCCCCTTCACTCTCTGGAACACTCTTAAAGGTACAAAACCTATTATTCAACATAAACAGAATGAGACAATTGGGGATAAAAGCATCATATAGTCAACTCAGGACATTCCACCCCTTATCCCCATATTGTCTGCTTACTACTAAAACTAATATAAATTCTAACTCTACAAGTACATACATGATACATCCATTATACAGCTATACACAGGCAATGGTAATAACATTCAGCAAACAGTGATATTTACACAGGTTTTATCCAACAATCAGATCTCCCTGAGGTACACATCGTGTTCTTCCATCTTTTTGCATTATCCACCATGTACAACCTGGTCCCTGAGCAAAAACAACCCCACGAATGGGTTTGTCTGTATTCCAGGCAGGATTAATCCAAGCTGTCTTCCCTAATAAACCTCTGACATGTACCACTGGGACTCTGTCTCCATCTACTCTCTGCAAAGGCTCAGATTGGGCAGGGCCCACTCGGTTAGTAGAGCCTCGGGTGTTAACTAACCAGGTGGCTTTTGCCAGATGCTGCTCCCAGTTTTTGAAAGATCCCCCACCTAATGCTTTCAATGTGTTTTTTAACAGTCTGTTGTACCTCTCCACTTTGCCTGCAGCTGGTGCATGGTAGGGGATATGGTACACCCACTCAATGCCATGTTCCCTAGCCCAGGTGTTGATAAGGTTGTTCTTGAAATGAGTCCCATTGTCTGACTCGATCCTCTCAGGGGTGCCATGTCTCCACAGAACTTGCTTTCAAGGCCCAGGATGGTGTTCTGGGCGGTAGCATGAGACACAGGGTAGGTTTCCAGCCATCCAGTGGTGGCTTCCACCATGGTCAGCACGTAGCGCTTGCCCTGGCGTGTCTGGGGCAGTGTGATGTAGTCAATCTGCCAGGCCTCCCCATACTTGTACTTGGACCACTCCCCACCGTACCAGAGGGGCTTCACTCTCTTGGCTTGCTTGATGGCAGCACATGTCTCACAGTCATGGATAACCTGAGAAATAGTGTCCATGGTTAGATCCACCCCTCGGTCTCGTGCCCACTTATAGGTGGCATCTCTGCCCTGGTGGCCTGAGGCATCATGGGCCCATCGAGCCAGCAATGACTCTCCCTTATGTCCCCAATCTAGGTCTATTTTGGACACCCCTATCTTTGCAGCCTAGTCTACTTGCTCATTGTTTTGGTGCTCCTCATTAGCTCTACTCTTGGGAACATGAGCATCCACATGGCAGACCTTCACAGACAGTTGCCCTACCCTGGTAGCAATGTCTTTCCACTCTTCAGCAGCCCAAATTGGTTTTCCCCTATGCTGCCAGTTAGCCTCTTTCCACCTCTCCAGCCATCCCTAAATGCACCTTACTTGGTCTTTATCTTATGCAAGCTATGACAGCTCCAGAGCTCAGCCCCCAAGGGGACTGGGTGCCAGAAGCCAGCTCGCTCTCAGACCAAGGCTGCGGGTCAGCCCCCTAGCAAGCAGAGAATATTCAGCTCTTAGTGATTAAGCAGCTCTTGTGATTTAAGCTTTGCTTGCTAGGTAGCTTTTTCCCTTGGCCTAAGGCTCCAGCCGACGGTAGAGAGAGGAAAAGAAAAAGACACCGGCTGTTCCACGTGTATGGCTTTATTGTAGGGGTTCCGTGAAGGGTCTCAGCTCTTCTTCTTCCGAGTTAGTAGGGGTACAGTATGCTACTTTTATACCCTTGGCCCGGATCCAATCCTGACCAATGGCAAAGGTGTTAGAGTGACCATAAGTGACCAATAGTAGGGTTAACACAATATTGCCTTACATGGCTATAAGGATAAGGTACAAGGCAGATGTCCCTGGAGATAGGAAACTTCTTTGCTGCTGCGTCAGCATTCTATTCTCCAAGGGGCCCTGGCTAAACCTGAGGGGTTTACTACAACTCCACTTTCTGTTTTTACAAAAAATGCAGTCGTGATAGTTCTTTTGAAACAGTGAACAAGGCACAAGATCATAGCTAACACAATGACAATTACAAGGAGGATCAACAACAATCCCTTGACCAAAGATGCAGCCCATCCTGTAAGTCACCATTGCCCGAAAAGTTCATTGACCCAATCTGGGATTCTTTCTACTTTCAAGTCCTTCACGGGATCTTTCAGTTTCTGGATGTTCGCATGGATGGACTCTGAACGCGAAGAGAGGTTGAAGCAGCACATTCCTTCGAAGTCCTCACATCCATGTCCGTGGGCAAGCAGCAGGAAGTCGATTGCTGCTCGGTTTTGGAGTGAAGCTTGTCTTGTGGTTTCTTCTTCCTTTAAGAGATCACTCAGGGCTGCTGATGTGGCGTTAGCTTGTTTACTGAGCCAGCACCCAAGGTGATTGATTTCACCGAGGGCTTTAGCTGCAGCTTCCCAGGGTAAAAACAGAGAGACAGCAATCTTTTTTGGTCTGCTCCAATCGTATAATCTCGGATCACAATTTTCATTGAATTCAGTTTAGGACCTTTTTTCATGTTTTGATTCTCTTTCTTTTTTCCAATTATGCAACAGGGTGATGTTTGGAGTAAGGGTAGAAAGTTTTCCCAGAGTACAGGGACCTCCCTGGAGTCGGGAGGGGATCCCTGCCCATACTCTGTCACCACAGATGAGAAACATTCCCTTGGGTAATACTTTGGGATGGAGGGAGGACACAGAAATTACACGAGCGGTGTAATTGCACCAACCATGAGGGTTATAGGCTTTGTTCACTGGTGATACATCTTTTCGATATGTGTTTTTGTGTTGGTCAATTTCTGGCCAGTCGTTTTTTGGACGCCTAAAGTAAAATTTGACACAATATGTGGCCTTGGAGGATCCCAATAGATCCAATTCTTGGGGTTCCTCTCGAGCATCTGGCAGAATTTTTGTCCACTCATCCCAAGTATCAGCCCCATTGGGTCTCTTACCTGTGGTGTGGAGAACCTCTGAGTTCTGGACAGGCCAATCGTCTGCTATAAAGGGAATTCCTACTAGACATGTAGAAAGTGGATTATCAATGCTTCCCATGGACAAGCACATGTTGTCTTGTTTTAATGTTTTTGCTAAGGTTACCCAAACATTATGGCTGGGCTGAGGGCTAATCCAGCCGAAGGCACGCGGTACAGTGTAGAGCATCCAGGCAGCGGTGAGGACAGCACCGATGGAGATATTTTTCATCTTTGGGCAGGATTAGGGCTTCTGATAGGGAATATAAGCACAATTTCTTATCTTTATGATGAGAGGGATTTCTGCCTTGTTCTTTTCTGTGTTCCCCTCCTCCCCCCCTTTTCTTTTAATTTCTAAGCTGCACTACAGGAGGATGAGTGGGTAGAAGGTTAAGGGGTTTTAAGGTTAGGGAGAGGGAATAATGACTTTTTACAAAACACTACACAGTGTAATAACACATAATTCAGAGAACACTTTTGTGTTAAGGCTATCTGTGGCCTGTTACAGCAGACTGTTATTTAACTTTCTGCTTTGCCTGCTGCCTTGTAATGGGGCGGTCTGTTCTTGTGTTTGTGAGTGTTATGTGACGTCTTCATCTCCAGGCTGAGCTGGTTTGGTTTTGAGGTGGTCTTGTGTTTGCCTCAGGAGAGTTCTTGTCCTCGTCTGTAGTAGTGTTCGCTGTGCCTAAGTATGGTTTTACGTATTTTCCTGGGTACCACCTTGGACCTGATGGTAGCAGCACGCACGCATAATCTCTTCCCCAGGTAATCAACTGATGAGGCCCTGAAATTTGGTGTGTTTCAGGGTCTTTCACGAGCACAGGTGGTTTCTCCGTGAGCTTTGCTTGTGTGGTATTTGCAAAGTGGCGAAGTATTGGTGGGTCAGGCTCTGATGCTGTGCAGTTCAGGAAGTTGACATAGAGAGCCTTGCAAAGTCTCTCCACTGGAGATGTGATTTTCGTGTCTCTGTTCTGTTGCTCGAGGACTCTTTTGATGGTTTGAAGTGTCCTTTCCACAATGGATTGTCCTGTGGGGTTTACAGGTATGCCCGTCTTGTGTGCTATGCCCCATTCATTGAAGAACTCCTTCAACTTGTGGGAGGTATAGGCAGGTCCATTATCTGTTTTAATCTCCTTTGGTACTCCCAGGGTGGCAAAAGCGAGGAGGAAGTGTTTTATTGTGTGCATGGTCTTTTCTCCTGCATGTGATGATGCAAACACTGCTCCTGAGAACGTGTCGACCGAAACATGCACGTACTTTGACCTTCCAAAAGGTGCAAAGTGAGTTACATCTGTCTGCCACAGCTGACAGCTATTCAGACCTCGGGGATTGACTCCCATACCCATTCATGGTATCTGGTAGTTTTGACAGTTTGGACAGGTAGCCACGATAGCTTTTGCCTGATCCTTTGAGAGCTTAAACATTCTCATAAGGGCAGGTACATTTTGATGAAAGAACGTGTGTGACAGCTTTGCCTGAGCAAAGATGTTAGGAACATTAGCAGTTTCTGCTGTCATTGTTAATGCATCTGCTTTCCTGTTGCCTTCTGCAACAACACCTGGGAGGCCTGTGTGAGACCTCACATGCATTATGTGATAAGGTTGCTTTCTGTGAGATATCAACTGTATTAATTTAGAGAGCAGTTGGCATAGCTTTGGGTTAGAGACCTCTTTGAGAAGAGCATGTTCTGCTCTCATAGCTATTCCGGCAACATAAGCTGAATCTGTGACCAGATTGAAAGGCTCGTTTTTAAATTTTTCAAAGGCTCTGACGACAGCTGCTAATTCTGCAATCTGTGGCGATCCTTCTACTGTCTACATGTCAGATTGCCATTCTTGTGTTTGGGGGTCTCTCCAAGTAATCACCGACTTGTGGGATGACCCTGAGCCATCTGCAAATAGAGTTAGAGCCTTGAGAGGTTTTCTACTTTGGATTCGTTTTGGAATCAAATGGAAAGTTTCATTCCGGTTGAAAAGCTTGTGTTCTGGGATGTCTGATGAAGTTTGACCCGTATAACTGTCTAGAGCAAACTGTAGACTCGCGTTGGTCTTGATCAAATCCTCAAAGTCTTTAAGGGTTATTGGCAAATATATGCACTCAAAATCACAACCTGAAAGGGAACAAAGGAGAGTCCTAGCCTTTTTTATTAAGTGTACTATAATCTCCTGGTAGGTTGTGTCTTTGTAGGCTGGCTACTTGTAAAAACCCATTCCAGTATCAACAAAGGATCTCGCAGCTTAGGGTCCCATTGGAAGATCAGTCCATGGAATCTGGGTGCTTTTCCCAGGATGATGAACTGGAAAGGCAGACTAGGCTTGTAGCGATGGGCTTTGCGTGAAGACAGGGCTTCCTGGACTTTGATGATGGCACCTCTGGCTTCCTCTGTGAGAGTGCAGGGAGAGTCCAGTTCCTTGGGTCCACGAACAAGATTGAACAAGGGAGCAAGGTCCTCTGATGTAATTCCTAGCAGTGGACGTACCCAGTTGATGGATCCGCACAGGCTGTGTAAGTCCCTGAGGGTTTTTGGGTCGTCATTGATGACGATCTGCTGAGGTACGATGGTTCTTTCCCGGATCTGGACTCCAAGGTAAGTCCATGGCTTGGTGTACTGGATTTTGTCCTCACGAATTTCCATTCCTGCCTTTTCAATGGCTTCAATAGTCTTTTTCACCGTTTTGTCCAAGTAAGCTTTGTCTGAAGCACACACCAGAATGTCATCCATATAGTGATAGATGAGGGCGTCTGGGAATGATTTCCGAATGGGAGACAGGATGTGAGACACGTACCACTGGCTGATAGTCGGTGAGTTTTTTAGTCCCTGAGGAAGAAAACGCCAATGATATCTTTTGAGCCGAGCTTCCTTGTTAATAGAGGGAACGGAGAAAGTAAACCGTGGAGCATCCTCGGGGTGCAGTGGTATGCTGAAGAAACAGTCCTTAATGTCTATGACAGCAAGTGTCCAGTCTCTAGGCAGCATCGATGGGGAGGGCAGGCCAGGCTGAAGAGGGCCCATGTCCTCGATGACTTCATTGATTCTGCAAAGGTCGTGGAGAAGCGTTCACTTGTTAGTACCAGGCTTTGGTAGAACGAAGACTGGAGAGTTCCAAGGGCTGTCGGACTCCACTATGTGGCCTTTTTTGAGCTGTTCTTCCACAAGGCCGTTTAGGGCGCACAGCTTGGCTTTCTTTAGGGGCCACTGCTCAGTCCAGATTGGCTTGTGGCTTTTCCAGGTGAGACGGGGTATTTCTGGCAGCGCGCTCAACTCAGTGGCCCCAGTCAGAAATCCTGAATGGGAATACGTAGGGAAGCACCCCACTGGGATAAAATGTCTGTGCCCCAAAGGGTGATGGGGGCCCTTACCACAAATAGATGGATGGTTGCCAGCTTGCCTTCTGGCCCTTCAACGAGGATGTTGTTCTTGCTCCTCATGGATACTGTAGTTCCACCAATCCCGGAAATCATGCCTGCAACAGGTTGTAGATCCCAGTGTGCTGGCCAATCTGAACGGGCGATGATGGTCACATCTGCACCGGTGTCCAGCATCCCTGGCTGGTGCGTCTTCTCTCCTTTGTGGGAGAGGCCACACTCGATGGTAGGCTTGGATGGTCCCATGACTTGTGCCCACATAGCTGTAGGGTTGAGAGGAATCTGTTCCCTGTGATTCTTTGGGAGTAAAAAGGCTTGAACTATTGGAGTTCCCTTAGAAACAAAAAATGCTAAGTCTATGCTGTATACCTGCACGAGGATCTCTTGTCCTGGCTGCACTGTCAGCACTTCTGGAACAACGAAGATTTCCTTCAGAGTATTAAGTGAGTCACCTGTAATTAAAATGTCTAAAGGACTCCCTTTAGGTCCATATTTTCCTGTGGGAACACGGTGAACATTCTTATCATTAAAGTCAATGGACAAAGCAGTTAGCAGCTGTCGGCGGGTACCCCTCTGGGTTGTCCCGTGGGTTGGGGCTTCTCCTTTGGGTCTGGAGCAGCCTGGGTTGGTGCCTGATTGGGTCTTGGTGGCCTTTGATTTGTGTTCTGCCCCCGAAGGTCGAACGGGCGCCTCAAGGAGTTTAAAGGACGTGGCTGATAGCGTTGCTGATGTTGGGGCCTTTGATAATAATTACGATGGTATCAGGGAGGTGATCGCTCCGGGCAGTTCTTTATATAATGCCCTAGTTCTCCACAGTGATAGCATTTAGCTTGTTCCTTAAAGGTTATGACTGCATATGCACCAGAAACTCCTTCAGCAATACCCTTAGCAACTGCTTGCGCCACTGTATTTTCAGTGGACATGTGACGTGTACAGCATTCTAGCATTTGCTCTATAGTAGGGTCTGTATCCACGGGTAAAGACCTCAAAATGGCCTTACATTTCTCATTTGAATTGCTGAAAGCAAGCTTACATAAGAGTTCCTTTCTTGCTTCTGCACTCTCTATTTGTTTCTCCAAAGTATCTCTAAGTCTGTCTACAAATTTTATAAAGCTTTCTTCAATGCCTTGTTTTATAGTAGAAAAATGCATTGTTGGCATTGACTCATCCTGCATAAGAAGCAAGGAGGTTTTTCCTGCAATTGCTACATCCTGCAGCGCTTCTTTATTCAGCGTTTCCATTTGTTCAGCTGGGTTTTGAAAGTCTCCTTCGCCAGCCAACTGTTCTACTGTGAAGTTGATCTTAGCAGCATCAGCAGTATATGAATCTGATAATGCTTTTAAGTGTTTCTTCCAATGCCTATCCCATAACAAATATTCTGCCGGTGACAGAAGGCATTGTGAAATATGTTTTACATCGTGAGGAAGCAAGACATGTGCAGAGAACATTACTTCTAGGAAATTTCTAAAGATAGGTGAACTACGACCATGTTCCTTTGCTGTATTTCTCAATTGCACTAGTTCCTTATTAGAAATTGGTTTCCATGTCTTGATATTAGATTCCCCACCATTCCTTCCTTGCTTATATTGGACTGGAAAGGCTGTGATTTTCTGTGCTAGGTCCCAATTCCCAGACTTCGTAGCTTCTATATTAATAAGAGTCCATGGGTCTATATTAATTGCATCAAAATCAGATTCATCAGAGGAGCTTTCATCGTCTGAGAAACGCTGCGAGGGATATGCTACCCGTGAATTATTTTTTTTCGTTTAGAAGCACTTTTCAAGGTTTTCAATGACTGGCCAGGTGTTGGCACTATTGGTTGAGGGGTGGCAGCACAGCAGGGACCGGATTGGGTGGGTGAGGGGACGCCACAGGTGGTCTCTGATCCTATCGGGTGGCAGGAGGGTTGAGTGGGGGGTTGGAGGGATGCGTGGGGGAAGGGGGGGTGGGTGGGCTGGGGATGCATGCCTGGGGGGTTAGGGGGTGCACAAGCAGTGCCGTTGGTTTGGGATAGTACAGGTATAGGGGGAGCTGGTGTTACTGCACATGTGTGCGGCTCGGCGCAGGGGGACAGGGTGTGGGCATGGCTCGGAAAAGCGGTGGGAGGGGCTCATTCTTGGCTCCTCCTCTAACAGACTGAGTGTAGTTATTAATAAATTCCCAAAACGTACAACTGGAATTGGGATGCAGGGTAGGATGAAGAAACCATAAACCATACATATCGTAAGGAGACGCCAGTATCTTTGTAAACGCTTTATAAATCATTATCACCAAGGCCAGCACCACAGCTATTCCAATCCGTAGCCCTCTACCGTAAAAATTACTTCTTATGGACAATAGTCCTAGTGACCAGAAAGGTATTGAAACCTCAAAAAGGTCTAGAGCCCAGAGCCACACGAAGGCTTTCACAACCAGAGACATCAGGGGTCCAAGCAGCATGGCTACTAACTGCTTTAACAACAACAAACACACAATTAATAGGGCTTTTTTCCACCTTTTCCAGCCATGCGTTGGGTGCCAATTCATGTATTTGTCCAGGTTTAGAGCAAATTTGGGGAAGAATCCCCCAAAGGAGCCCCGGTGGGAAAAGCAGATGCAATCGGCCCCTCCCCCCAACTGGTCTGGGAGGGGAAAAAATACCTCCTTGGAGAAAGGCGGAAAAAACCTGTTTATTAAACAATGAAACCAAAACAATATCAAACAATGAGACCCCTTGCCACTCTAAAAGAGATGAAAAACTGAGAAAACCCCGGGTTGTAGCTCAGCTCACTCAGTCTCTGATCAGTCCCTCCGGTGCTGGAATTGTCGCAGGCCAGGCCTGGCCCGGTGGGCCACAGGTGCAGCTGCCGGTGCTCTCCTGGGTGTTCAGTCCAGAGCAGTTTCAAGAGGTCCAAAGAAAAAGGAAAAAAACAGTCCAGGGAACTTCTCTGCCTCAGCTAGCTAAACTAACTAAAAGCAAAGGAGAGCTCTGTCTTGCTGTCTGTTCATCCATAGACAACACAGTCAGGAGCAGGAATGTGGGGGAGTGGAGTGCAGTGTCTGAAAACAAAACTGCGCGCATCTTCTCTCCCCCCCTTCACTCTCTGGAACACTCTTAAAGGTACAAAACTTATTATTCAACATAAACAGAATGAGACAATTGGGGATAAAAGCATCATATAGTCAACCCAGGACACCCCCCCCTGCTACCAGAAGCCAGGGTGGGGAAAACCAATACAGAAGGCACTAAAACTTTCCCATACTGACCAAATCTTGAGGATTAAAATCTTGACCTATGTGTTACATAATTTTAAAGCGAATCCACCAACTCTCTAGTGTTAATTGTTCAATTTTGAAAACCTTTTTTATTGAGTTAAATTCATCTAGCCTAAAAAACTGGAGGCTGAACTCATCCAACCTCTTAAATCTCAGTTAGTTTTAACACTTTGCTCGAATTGAAGTACTGACTCTTCCTTTAAATATATTTGTCATTCTTTCCTCCAATTCTAAATAAGGTTGATTTGTTGCAAGCCTGTTCCTAGAAATTAAGTATGTTTTCCAGAAGTCACTGGTAGCAGAAGGAAGTAGTATCTGATACAGCTTACTTTTAATTTAGTATTAATTGGAGCATTTATCTTAAAATATTTGCTTTATTCACTACTTCCAGGAGTATGCAAGAATTCACTTAAAGAAGGCAAACTTTCCTGAAATAGTTACACAGTTGACTAGTAGATCATTGTAGGTCTCTTCTGTCAGGAAAGTCAATCCACAAACACCAGAGGTTTATGCCCAAAAAGGGGACAGAGGACCCCTGTAACTTTATTCGAATAAAGGGAGAGGTCAATGGCATTTCCCATGGGGACTCTCAAACTTTTGAAGGATGCAGCCTCCTTTTATCATAATTTCCCAGCTGCATTTCCCTCTCTCTTTCTCCATTGGCTGAGGTACTTGAGAGGTACAGTCTTTCCGAATCAACTAATATATCCCCTTTCTAATGTGTACTCCCCCCCTTTTTATTTTTCCTTGTGTCACTGTTCTTTTTCTCTAAATCTAGAGATTTAGCACAGTCTTGAGTGGGTAACAGTCTGTGTCAATTAGTGGAATTCCTATGGAATTTATGGTCCCCCCCATTGCTTCATTCATCTTTCTGTATCTGGCCTTATCTACCATCAGGCTCACAGTTTGTTTGTAAAGACACCTTCTCATTCCTTTCAATCTCTCCTCTTCTTATTTTTTCAATAATTTTCTTTGAAAACCTTAATTATCAATGCCTTAACTTTCTGTTCTTGGGTCCTTTTTGGTTTTGAAATTATTTGCAGCAACATCATTTTCTGTCCTTTTGTAGCCATTTCTGGATCAGTAAGCATAGCTACTGCTTGCACCGCCTTGATCACATGTTGAATAAGTTGCACTAAGCAAGGTATCAAAGTCTATCTTTGACACCTCTATCTTTGCAGCCTGATCTACCTGCTTGCTATTTTGGTGCTCCTCATTAGTCCTACTCTTGGGGACATGGGCATCTACATGGTGGAGTTTCACATATAGCTTCTCTACCCGAGCAGCAATGTCTTTCTGTTCTTCAGTAGCCCATACTGGTTTTCCCCTACACTGCTAATTAGCCTTTTTCCACTTTTCCAGCTATCCCAACAAAGCATTGGCTACCATCCATGAATCAATGGAGAAGTAGAGCTTTGGCCACTTCTATAATTCAGCAATGTCCAGGGCCAGTTGAATCACTTTCAGTTCAGGGAGTTGGCTTGATCCACTTTTCCCTTCAGTAGCTTCTGTGACCTGTTGTGTTAGGCTCCATACAGCTGCTTTCCACTTTCATTTCATCCCTACAATGCGACAAAAAACATCAGTAAAAAGAGTGTAGCGTGTTTCTCTGCTGGCAGCTGGTTGCACAGTGGAGCTTCTTCAGCACATGTCACTTGCTCTTGCTCCTCTTCATCTGTGAGACCAAAGTTTTCACCTTCAGACCAATTTATAATTATCTCTAAAATCCAAGGGCGATTCAGTTTTCCAATATGGGCACGCTGTGCAATGAGGGCAATCCACTTGCTCCATGTGGCATTGGTGGTGTGGTGGGTAAAGAGAACCTTTGCTTTGAATATCCACCCCAGCACTGGTAGCCAGGGTGCCAGGAGGAGTTGTGCTTTAGTGCCAATTACCTCTGAGGTGGCTTGGGCTCCTTTATAAGTTGCTAAGATTTATTTTTCTGTTGGAATGTAGTTTGCTTCAGACCGTCTGTAGCTTTGACTCCAGAATCCTAGTGATCAGCCTGGAGTTTCACCAGGCACTTTCTAATAAAGGCTCCAGCACAGCCCATGGCTCCCAGTTGTGGAGTAGAGGACGTTCTTCACATCTGGTCTTGTTCTGAGTGGGCCAAGGGCAGCTGCATGAGCGATCTCCTGCTTAATCTGGGCAAAGGCTTTCTGCTGTTCAGGGCTCCATTGGAAAGTGCACTTCTTGCGGGTGACCAAATGGAGAGGGCTCACAATCTGGCTGTACTCAGGAATATGCATGTTCCAAAAGCTTAGGGCACGTAGGAAAGCTTATGGTTCCTTCCTGTTGCTTGATGGAGATATTGCTGTGATCTTATTCATGACATCAGTGGGAATCTGATGCCGTCCATCTTGCTACTTTACTTCCAGGAATTTGATCTCTCAAGCAGGTTCCTTAAGTTTGCTCTTGATGGTGAAACCAGATTTCAGGAGAATCTGGATTATTTTCTCTCCTTTCTCAAACACTTCTGCTGCCATGTTTCCCCACACAATGATATCATTGATGTACTGCAGAGGTTCTAGAGCCTCACCATTTTCTAGTGCAGCCTGGATCAGTCCGTGGTTGATGGTAGGACTGTTGGTTCCAGGTGTACTCCATGGTCTACCAAGTGAAGGAAAATTGAGGCCTGCATTCTGCTATCAAAGGAATGGAGAAAAATGCATTGGCAATATCTATAGTGGCATGCCGCTTCGCTGCCTTGGACTCCAGCTCATACTGGAGTTCCAACATGTCTGGCACAGCAGCACTCAATGGTGGAGTCACTTCATTTAAGGCATGATAGTCCACAGTCAATCTCCATTCTCCTTCAGATTTGTGCACAGGCCAAATGGGACTCTTGAGAGGTGTGTGGGTTTTCCTGACCACTCCGTGGTTTCCAACTCATGGATCATCTTGTGATTGGGAATCACAGCATCTTGAGTTTTTCTGTACTATCTGTGGTACACTGTCAAAGTGGCAATTGGTACTTTTTGCTCTTTCCCTTTCAGAAGGCCTACTGCAGATGGGTTTTCTAATAGTCTAGGCAAGGTCTTCAATTGCTTAATGCTTAATGCCCTCTGTCTCTATAGCAGATATCCCAAATGCCCACCTGAGTCCTTTTGGGTCTTTGAAATACCCACTTTGGAGGAAGTCTATGCCCAAAATACATGGGGGTCCTGGGCCAGTCACAATAGGGTGTTTCTTCCAGTCATTTCTAGTCAGGCTCGCATCAACTTTCACTAAGGTGAAATCCTGTGATCCCCCTGTCACACCAGCAATAGAAACAGATTCTGCCCCTACATGTCTCAATGGGATTAGTGTGCATTGTGCACCAGTGTTGACTAAGGCCTCATATTTTTGTGGTTCTGATGTGCCAGACCAACGAATCCACACAGCCCAAAAAACACGGTTTTCCCTAGCCTCTACCTGGCTAGAGGCAGGGCTCCTCTAAGCCTGGTTATCCTTCCTTCCTGGGGTGCATGTCTTAGAGTTTCCTTCAGTGGGATCATAAATGTCATTACCACCATACCTGGCAGTTCGGCTATGGGCAACTGGTGCTGCGTCCTTTTTGGTGAAACTTCCTCTCTGAGTCCTGCTCTTCTTTAATTTACACACCTATTGCGCCAGAGCAGCAGTGGGTCTTCCATCTCATCTCATGCTTTTCCCACAATCACACAGGAAGAACTGTGACAGTGTTCACAGGGGTCTTAGGATGAGGGAAGAGATGAGGATCTGACTCCATGTTTCAGAAGGCTTGATTTATTATTCTATGATATATATTATATTAAAACTATACTAAAAGAATAGAAGAAAGGACTTCATCAGAAGGCTAGCTAAGAATAGAAAAAGAAGGAATGAATAACAAAGGCTTGTGGCTCGGACTCTCTGTTCAAGCTAGCTGACTGTGATTGGCCATTAATTAGAAACAACCACATGAGACCAATCACAGATGCACCTGTTGCATTCCACAGCAGAAGATAACCATTGTTTACATTTTGTTCCTGAGGCCTCTCAGCTTCTCAGGAGAAAAAATCCTAAGGAAAGGATTTTTCAGAAAATATCATGGCTACAAAGAACCACAGCTCACCTTGTGGGGTGTACATTCTCTCCCTATCTGGGGAATGTCTGTGTTTGGTTCTAGAACCTCTGATCTGTACTGCCAAGATTTGGAGAAGGTTATCCATAATGTCTTCTTTGAGTTTCTTGTGAGTCTCCTCTATCTTCTAATTTTTGCAGATGTGTTTCCACAGTTGCAATTCTTGCATGTGTTGGGCCATGCACGGTATCTGCATATGCTCAGAGCTTTTTTGCCATATCAAGCATGGTCTCATTTCTTTCATCCCACTTCATCATTGCTAAAGCAGAAGCGTATTCTTGTGGCCCAAGTAGTACAATTTTCACCACATTACAGGTGTACATGCTACCAAGTCTGGATTCTTAGGCATTGCTGGGTCTTCTGAGAAAACAATCTCTGCCACCACCATTTCTCTCAAGCGTTGGATCCCTTGTTCTATGGTCTTCCATTGGATTTGCTGCACGTAGAGAACCTCTGCACACAGATATCTTTGTCCCGCACTTCCCAAGATCTGTGCTCAGAGACTGTGAGGGTCAGCTCCCCTCACCATTCCCTGCTCAATGACTGGATCATGTGACAGGGATTCCAAATGCCTCACTTCAGTACCATCCAGAATTGTAGCTTTGCCTGCAGCGTCCCAAAGACAAACTAACCAACTAATTTTAGATTCATCAGGTCGTTGGGTGTACTCCTTCCTTAGGCGACAAAGGTCCTTCAGGGAAAAGGACTCAATAGTGACTTCTGATTTTGAAACAGTTGCTGGAGCTGACTTTGAGGGTCCTTCCCCTGGATCATCATCGTCCACTGGCCGATTGGTTTTGATTTTGTGCTTCTTTCCCACGGTAGCGACTGCCAGTGGCTTAGGCTCACTGTCTGGTTAAGCTACTGGCTTAGGTTTACAGTCTGGTTTAGCTGCAATTTGAATGACTGGGGTATCTGCTGCCACAGGGATACATGTCCTGGGGTGACTTTATGATGCTGGTATCCCCATTGTCTTTTTGCTCAGAAATGGGTGCTGTAGTTTTAAGCTAGGCCCAGAGAGACAGAGAGGGCAAAGAGGGGGGAGAAGTAGTGCGCAGTTTGTCTGCAGAAGCTTCACTTTACTCCCCTGGAATTCCTGTCTCATGGACTGTGTTGCCTAGCCCGGACAGAATGAGAGAGATAAGGCTCTCAGTGCTTTTGGAGTTCTCGGCTTTTGCAGAGAGAGAGACGGAGATTTTCTTTGCTTTTATTCACTGGTTTTCCTCATTAGCTACAGGAAAGGCTTTCCCTGGACTGTGCCTTCTTCTTCTGAGACTGTTCAGCTACTCTCCAGTCCAGGACATCAGGAGAATCACCATGGGGCCCTCAAGCTGCATGCCAGGCCTGGCATGCTGTGCCTGAGCCCCAGAGCAACTGAAAGACTGAGCCACACCCACAGAAAGACTTTCTGAATTTTCCATCTCTTCAGAACAGCAAGAAGTTTTATTGTTTAATATTATTAATTTTCCATGCTTGTCAATACTTTGCTTGTTAAATAAACAGGTTTCTTCCACTTCTCTCCAAGGAGACTTTTCTCCTGAATCGGTGAGGGGACAGGCTGCTGAATTTTGTCCTATAGGGAAACATCCCTTTGGAGGTTTCCTCCTAAAATTTGTCCCAAACCAGGACAATGGTAAAAAGATGAGAGTTGCTACAGCACATAAAAGGGAAAAAAGCATTTGTTTAACCCATAGTCCACCAGGTAACCACTAAAACATGTACCATTCCCATCCTTTCCACATTTAGACTGGTATATGAGCTAACTTTCTTATTCCCTTTTTATTTGTTTCACTACTTTTCCATTGTCATCTATTTGTCAACAGCAGTTTGAGTAATTTAATTTTCTACACACTCCCCCTTCTTCTACTAATAGATAATCTAATACCATCCAATGCTGAAATATTGCATTGCTCATCTGAGTGGATTGGTCAGCAAGAAGGTCAAGAGCTGTAGCTGTGTTCCAGATTGCAAGGGAAGATGTATTCTATTACCATTTGTATGGCAGTTGTCTTTTGTCAAGTGGGCAGTTTGCCTTATCTCTTCCACAATCACTCCTCCCTTGGGAGGAGACATCTGCTGATAACAGGCTATTGAATGTCACTGCACGATGGATAAGAACTATGTCATCCCATTGTGACATGCTCCGCCCAGAAGGAGGAGCCAAGCATTGCTACCCAGATATAATCTGGAGATTCTGGAATACCAGCACAGCTTCTCCACTGGATTTCCCAGAGGAAGAGCAGCTGCCTCTTCTTCCACTGGATTGTCAGAGGAAGACTACACCCTTTTTCTACAGGATCCCTGCTCCAGCAGAACCACACCTGACACTTCAGGAGGACTGCAGCCACATTTCCAATTAGACTGCTACCAACACCCTGACCAACAGGGTGTCAGGTTGGGTTCTGGCTCTGTCAGTGTTGTTCTAGTGTCCTGCATTGTTTATTTTATCCTTTTTTTTCCCTCTTTCCCTATTAAAGAACTGTTATTTCCTGCTCTCATATTTTTTTGCCTGCGAGCCCCTTAATTTAAAATTTATAGTAATTTGAAGGGGTGGGGAGGGTTTACATTCTCCATTTCAGGGGAGGCTCCTGCCTTCCTTAGCAGACACCTATCTTTCCAAACTGAGACAAGCTGTCTGGTTGGTTATTATTTCAAAGACAGCTTGTAACCTAATTATCCAATATAAATGTGTTGGGAAGGATGAAAGTTTGACAAGAAAGTCTCACAGATATGTATGTTTGGCAGAAAGATTTTTGAATGTATAACCTGAGAATGAAATGGAGATGGAAGCAAGTTTTGATATAGAAGAAAAGAATTGCTGAGCCAGTCTTAGTAGATAACTAAGAAGGCAAAGGGTATGTTAGTTAGAAGGGGTTTTTATGACTTAGAGCAAAGGATAAACCCACCTCAAACAAGATGTTTTTACCACACAGAAAGATAGCACAGGCAAACAAGTCTGCTGATGTTGCAAGTAGAAAAAGGTCTCAGAAATTTCCACTGCAAGAAAACTGAAAACCAACTCTCTTAAACTGTGATGTACTAACTTTTAGTGATTGGAGAATAGAAACATGAATATGGCAATTATAGCACTTATGATAGGCTATAGGTAAAAAATAAGGTATAGAGTGGTTCTTCTGTATTAAGATGCTCAGCAAAGTATATAATGCATTGTAACCAAAGCTAAAGGGTCTCCAGGCTTGCCTGCAGCTGGAGCTGACAGCTGTAGGCACAGGCTCTGTTGCCCACGACCCTGGACTGCTGTAACATCTTGGATGCAATAAACTGCATTTTGAAGAGCTGCGTGGAGTCTCACATCCCTCATTACAGCTCTTACATAAATGTGTTCTCTGGCACTTGATATTAATTCATTTGGATTCCAGGTGGGTGGTCCATAATGTATGATTTGCTCATGTGGCCATTTATCTGTTCCCCACTTTTGGGTGCTCCCTCCAGCCAAGGATGCATCAACTGACCTCTTTTCTCTAATTAGATAATCATATACCTTGATTCCTAATGGATTTCCCTGAACTTGCGGTAGCAAAGAAGAACAACGCTTTAATATACCCTACATAACATATTCCTGACCAGTTTGGAGGTAACCTGCGACAGGCATGTTGGCCACCCATGCATGCCCTGTTGTCAGATCCTCCTGGCCTTCTGCTGACCCAACAATTTCTAAGGTTAAAGGTTTTTTCTACTTCTCCTAGGACTAAAAAAACAATTCTCCCACCTCTGGCCCAAACCCAACTGACAATATAAAGGTAAGATTATTATGAAAAACATTCTAATGGTGTAACATGATTTCCTAATCTAATTCTCATGTTGTCTTCCGCACCACCTGTGGCGGAAGAAGGTGCAGAAACAACTAAATATAAAGAAAACAATGACAGCGAGGATTAGCCCCCAGTGACTGGAGATCCAAAAGGAGGGATGCCCATACAGGCTATTTCAGCAGACAGTCTGTGGGTAGGCACACGGGGTTTCTCCCATTGTCGACACACTGGTTACTGCTCTGGTCCACTACTGCAGAGTGTCAGTCGTGACCTCCCATCCTTCTCCAGCTGAGATGTCCAAGTTTCTGGGGCTTTAGAGATCTTGACCAGAGTGTGATGGGTCCACCACTGTTCAGCTGTCTTGATGGCTATTTCTGTGGTCAGTAAAACTTGGAAAAGTCCATGTCACTTTGCCACTAGTGGTACTTTTTTTTGCCCCTCAACTAGGACCCAATCTCCTGGTTGGATGTTATGAACAGCAAAGTCTAAAGGCAGGGTCTGTGCCAACTGAGCTTCCTGCCAAAGAGGTTTCACAAGAGACAGTATCCTGGCCACATATTGTTTTAAATACACATCACTTATTTCCACTCCTCTACTAGGTTGAGAATTATAAGGGTAAGGAATTCCAAACAGCAATTCAAAGGGAGATAACTGAATATCTCCTCTGGGTCTGGCCCTTATTCTTACCAAAGCCAATGGCAAAAGCCATACCCATGGCATCTTAGTTTCTATCACAAGCTTCAAAAGGTGTTTCTTTATTTCTCCATTCATTCTTTCAACTCAGCCTGAGCTCTGGGGGTGCCAGGGGGTATGGAGGTTCCATTGTATTCCTAAAGCAGTCATAACCCCTTGAAGAACTTTTCCTGTAAAATGAGTTCCCCTATCTGAGTCTATTGCTTCCACAATCCCATATCTTGGAATTATTTGTTCCAAAAACATTTTAATAATCGATCCTCTAGTTGCGGAAACAGTTGGAAATGCTTCTGGCCATCCTGTTAACTGACATACTATTACCAGAAGATATCTAAACCTTGCCACTTGGAGCATTTTGGTAAAATCCACCTCGCATCTTTGGAAGGTACCTACAGCCCAAGGCCTCCCTCCCCTGGCAGTTTTCTTTGTAGCCCTGTTACTGGTTTTAGCACAAATCAAACAACCGTCAATAGCTTTATTTGCTAAAGTAAAAAGACCCACAGTAACATACATTTTGAGGAAGGCTTCTGCCAGTCCTTGAGAGCCCTAATGGCTCCCTTCATGGAGTTGTTTTAATACCTGTAAGGCCAGAGCTTTTGGTATCCACTGCATACCATCCCTTGTAAACCAATTATCCCTTCTGTCTTTCTGTCTTAGTTTAGGGCAAATTTGGGAGAAAACTTCTAAAGGGGTTCCTCTAGAAAGTAGATTTAATCAGCTCCTCTCTTAATTGGTTTGGAAAAATATTTCCTTGGAGAAATGTGGAGGCCTTTGAGCCTATTAGGGGAACTTCTGGGATATTGCCCTGGAAGAATTTACTGCAGGTTTAGAGGATACCTCAATGGTTAGGGTGAGACAAAAGGGGCTTCTCCCATGGTGCTCTGCAGTGTTATGTTAATCTGCCCTTTCCCCATACCTCATTGCCATTTGCCCTGCCCTTGTACTGCCCCTGTGCCCACAGATGATTGGCTCCTGACTCCATACATAACCCAGGACCCTGCACTGCTTGTCTTTGTCCCTGGACTCCATCAGTGTGACTCTAAAATAAACCTCGCTGGAACTCTATACAGAGACCCTTTCAGTCTTTCTTTGCTGATCTTTCTGTGGTGTGAGTGTGGATTGAGTGACTGTACTTGCCTGAGAGGCTTTCTTAGAAGACACTTTTGGGAAGTAGCAGCAAAACACCATCCATTTTAACCACACTGCTAAAGAGAAAAGTGGAAAATTTTTGTTATTTGTTTATTTAGTAGCATTTATCAGCACAAAAAAAAAAAGAGCAATATTAAGCAATAAAACTTTTTGCTGCTCCAAAAGAGATGACAAACTCAGAAAGTCCCTTTAGTGAGCTGTAGTTTGGCACACACTAAGTTTGTTATCAGTCTCTCTGGCAGTGGAAACGCTGCGGCCCAGGCCAGGCCTCGATGGGCTATAGGTATGAGCTGCCAGTGCTCTTTTGGGTGTTCAGTCTAGAGCAGGTTTAGACAGTTCTAAGAGAAAAGAAAAACTACAGTCTAGGGAACTTCTCTGCCTCAGCTAGCTGAAAACTAGCTAAAAGCAAAGGAGAGCTCTGTCCCACTGTCTGTCTGTGCTGCAGACAACACAGTTGGAATGTGGAGGAGTGAGTACAGTTTCTGAAACCAAACTCTGCATTTCTTGTCTCCCCCCTACACTCTCAAAACTAGTTTTAAAGGTGCGAAACATATTTCTGGGCTAAACAGATGAATGGGGACACAAGCATCATAAAGTCACCCTAGGACATTCCACCCCTTATATCTATATCATTAGTTTACTACCATAACTAATATATATTCTAACTCTACTAATACATATATTTTATATATATATATATATATATATAGTGTGTGTGTATATGTATATATATAGAAAATGGCAGTAACATTCAGCAAACAGTGATATTTACACATGGTTCTCACTCAACAATCAGATCTTTCTGTGGTCCATATAGTGTTCTTTCATCTTTTTGCATTATTCACCATGTGTAACTTAGTCTCTGAGCAAAGACAACCCTATGGACAGGTTTGTCTGTATTCAAGGTAGAATTGATCTAAATCGTCTTCCTTAACAAATTTCTGACGTGTATTATTGGGACTTTGTTTACTGTATGTAGGGGCTTAGATTGGGTAGGACCTGCTGCGCTGGTGGAACTTTGGGTGTTAACTAACCAGGTGGCCTTTGCTAGATGCTGCTCTTAATTTTTGAAAGATCCCCTACCCAATGCTTTCAAGGTGGTTCTTAATAGTCTATTGTACTTTTCTACTTTGCTTGTAGTTGGTGCATGGTAGGGTGTCGCTATAGAGTCCCACATGGCGCAAAGGACTAGGGCTCCATCAGAAGGCTGTTTAGACTTATTTATTGAAGCAACATGTTGCTTTTATAGTTTTACAAGATGTTTACATTTACTTAACAAACACATATGTGACGATGGTCACAGGGGTCTTATGTTGAAGGAAGAGATGAGGATTTGACTCCATATTTCAGAAGGCTTGATTTATTATTTTATGATATATATTACATTAAAACTATACTAAAAGAATAGAAGAAAAGGTTTCATCTCAGAAGGCTAGCTAAGCTAAGAATAGAATAGAATGAATAACAAATGTTTGTGGCTCAGACAGAGAGAGAGCCAACTGTGCCGTAATTGGCCATTAGTTACAAACAAGCACATGAGACCAATCACAGATGCACCTGTTGCATTCCACAGCAGCAGATAACCATTATTTACATTTTGTCCCCAAGGCCTCACAGATTCTCAGGAAGAAAAAATCCCAAGAAAAGAATTTTCATAAAAAGATGTCTGCGACACACATACACTGCCCATTGGTCATAAAGAAGAAACAATGCTTTCAATAGGTGAAAGGAGCCACACCACTGCGTAAGCAAACCAAAGTCCAGATCTCTAGCTTGCACTTTTTTCTCTCTCTTTCTTCACGTTGTCATAGTGATAGCCTTGGTAAATTCCTTGAAAGAGATATGAGGCTTTCCTAATCTTCAAGAAACCTTCGCTGGCTCACAAGAACAGCACAGAAATGTCTTTCCCACAGTAGGGAATATGGCACACCCACTCAATGCTATGTTCTTTAGCTAAGGTGTTGATAAGGCTATTCTTGAAATGAGTTTTATTGTCTGGCTCAGTCCTCTCAGGCGTCCCATGCCTCTAAAGGACTTGCTTTTCAAGACTTGAGATGGTGTTATGGGCTGTAGCGTGAGGCATAGGGTAGGTCTCCAGCTGTCCAGTGGTGGCTTCTACTATTGTGAGCACATAGCACTTACTTTGGCATGTCTGGGACAGTGTGATATAGTCAATCTGCTAGGCTTCACTATATTAATATTTGGACTACCATCCAGCATACCATAGGGGCTTTACTGGCTTGGTTTGCTTGATAATAGTAAACATCTCACAATCATGGATAACTTGAGAAATATTGTCTACGATTAAATATACTCCTTGGTTTTGTGCCTACTTATAGGTAGCATTTCTACTCTGATGACTTGAGGCATTATGGGCCTATCAAGCTAGGAACAACTTTCCTTTGTGTTGCTAATCTAAGCCTATTTTTGACACTTCTATCTTTGAAGCTTGATCTACTTGCTCATTGTTTTGGTGCTCATTTGATCTACTCTTGGGGACATGCGCATCTACATGGCAGACTTTTATAAGCAGTTTTTTTAGCTTGATAGTGATGGTTTTTACTCTTCAGCAACTTAAATTTGTTTTCTTCTATGCTGCTAATTAGCTTTTTTCTATTTCTCGAGCTATCCCCACAGAGCATTGGCTACTATCTATGAATCAGTGTAGAGATAGAGCTATGGCTACTTCTATCTTTTAGCAATGTCTAGGGCTAGTTGAATGGCTTTGAGTTCAGTGAGATGGCTTGATCTATCTTATCTTTTATTGGAATATGAATCCCAATATTACCAAGTAGATTGTGCCTGGGCCAGTCTGTCCCTTGCTGCTGGGCCAAAGGCGGCAACTGTGGTGTATCACCCCACAGACACCTTTAGCTTGCTGGAGGTTGCAGCTGGGCACCAAATAAGTCCAGGCTTGTTAGGAACTCTGTTTACCTCAGGGGAGGACGCTTCAGGCGATGGTGAAGAGAAAGGAGACGGATTCTGCCGGAGGGTTATATCCAGAGCTTTATTCCATGGTCACAGAGGTCTGAATCTTGGTTACAGCTCCAACAGAATATCAAGCATATGGCTTGATTCGGCTTTTAAGCTCCGGGAGAGGGGGAGGGAAGGGACAGGTGGGCCACCAACCAGGTGGGAAGGGCAGGGTCTCAGGGGAGGATGACACCTAGACAGGCCAATGACCTCTGGGCATAGGGGCATCTTTTGAACTTGACCAACCACACGACGACCTTCATGGAATGTTAAGCCTGATTGACAGGACTCACTCAGCAAGGGGGTGAGGGGGAAGGGAGAGAGGTATAGGCACACCTGGGAAGGGACCCGGAAGTTTAAAACAGGACATTACAACACACCGCAACACTCTTTCAGTAGCTTTTGTGACTTGTCATGTTGGGCTCTATATGGTTGTTTTCTACTTTTGTTTTATTATTACAATGTGGCAAGAACTATTAGTAAAAAGAGCGTAACGTGTTTCTTCTGTTGGTAGTTGGTTGTATGATGGAGCTTCTTTAGTACATGTTATTTCTTGTTCTTTTTTGTTAGCAAGACTAAAGATTTTACTTTTAGGCTAATTTGTAATTATCTCTAAAATCTTAGGGTGATTCAATTTTCTAATATGGGCACGCTGTGTGATGAGGGCAATTAATTTGCTCTATGTGGCTGTCATGGTTTTGACATGGGAGGAATTTAGGGAAGTGATGTAAAAATTTTTGTGTAACTAACAGTCTGTTGAACCACTGAGAAGCTAGACACACCTCTGTGAAAGACACATGTTAAAGCTGAAAGAAACCCAGGAACTTCCTCTTTCTTTTCTGGCCAGAAAGAAGGTAACAACCCCGGGCCGCTGGGTCCTGTTTGGCCCGGCCCGGGAAGCCTGCCAGGCCCTGTCCCGGGCTGGGCAGGGCAGGCTCTGCCACGGGGGGAAACCGGGCCCCTCTCCGGGGGCTCTGGGGAACTCCGAACCCCATTGTGGCCGGGCTGGGCCCCAGCAGTTTCCGGGTGGGAAGGGGGGGAGGCTGCAGAGCCCTGGCTGGAGCAGGGCTGGTTGCGGCTGCTAAGATCTTACCATCAGGTCCCCTCCCCCCAGCGTGGCTGAGACCAGAGGCAGCCCTGCCACCATGCAGAGTGGCCCTGCGGCTGGAATTGAATGCAAAGAAAACAAAAAACCAACCATGAAGCTGATCCTGACACAGCCCTAGCCGCAGCTCCAGGCACAAGTTACCGGCGGGTCAGGCAACCATTTGAAGGACCCAGGTAACATAACCTCTTTCAGTACTTCTGAGACAGAGTAGGGATCCATCCTGAATTAGGTGAAGTGTCTAACAACAGTGAAAAGTCTGTGAGGCCAAAGCTGAAGGAAAAACTCACATGCCAAGACAGCAAGGAGACAGAGAAAGAAAAACAGAAAAGACCAGGAGGTCAATTTGCCCCGACCTAGAAATTCCTTTGATAAAGAAGAACTGGTGCTAAGTGTCATGCGGGATGAATATGTATGAACTTATTGTGAAACTGTATGCATATGCATTTGGAAGGGGGATAAAAGGAGGTCTGAAACCTTAGGGGGTACGCATGCCTTTTGAGGAGAATTTTCTCCTGTATGCGTCCAGCGACGTAAATAAACATACCGAGCTTTACAACTTTTATAAAGTTGTGAGGTTTCTTCTTTTCTCCGCAAAACATTATGGCGAGCCAGGCAGGAGTTCTCTGTCCCCGCGGGGGCAGGGGGGATAGACGGACCTCCAAGGCGCGCCCTAGGATTTTTTTTCCTGGTGGGGGTCCGCTTGTCTCAACTTGCCACCTGCGAGGACAGACAAGGACTTGCTGGCCTGCGGAGGAAGATACGATATGTACTGAGGGGCCCCCAGGGGGGAGGAAAGAGAGCAAGGGAGTAAACCACCCAGAGACGTCTGGGTTCAGCTGATAGAGCATCTGTATTAGAGATGGGTTCAGCTGATAGAGCAGCTGTATTAGAGACGGGGTTCGTCATTCTGATAGAGCAGACCGCCAGCGGCTTTGGGGGTAAGCCGGGTGAACCCGTGTATGTGTGTATTGGGAATTCATAGTTCTGATAGAGCAGAACTGGTGAGCCCGTGTGTGTTTTGTTTGTGTGTGTGTGTGATGTCCGGACACTGTGTTGCTGTATGGTTAATGTGTGTGGTCAGTGCACTGTGTTTGTGATCGTGCAGGTGATAAGTGTATGGTGTATAAAAGAGAGTAAATCTACAGTGCGCTACAGTGCGGGGGGTCAGTACTCCCCGTGTTTGAAGCAGCCGAGTGAGGCCAGAGGCGCCGGCTGCAGCAGGCTGCGGGGGCAGGGAGAGAAGTGCCCTGCGGAGAAGCGAGTGGAGGAATGTCAGTGATGGTATTTATCGTGTTTGAATGTAGTGATTTGTGTAGATTTGGTACATTTTAACCGTGAGTATGAGCTCAGAGAGTTCCTTTGCCTTGGATGTTTGGACTTGATCTCTAGACTGTGCGCTGTTATTTTGATTGTGTCCAGGAAAAATTGATTTGAGTAAATGCCGAATTATGGTATGCTGTGTTGTGTCGAGAAAAGTGAGCACTTTGAGAAATAGGCCCTTTCCCAGTGATTTTGTGTGGTGATTTTCTTCTGCTGCATTGTGGTAATTTGATTCTCAGATTGTATAGTGGTGTTTGTGGAGATTTTAAGATTTAGTTGCAACAAGAGTAGCATTTTACATAGGAGAACTATAGTATGGTGATTTATGCTTAACTACAATAAAGCGAGTTAAAGGAATTCCAAGAATTCTCCCCCTCACAGCAATTCAAGCCTTGGCTCTAGTGAATTTGAGATAAAGGGGGGGGTGCATGTGTCTGTGGGCATATCAGAGTTTCGGCTGTGAGTAGCACAGCCTTTTTGCAAAGCAGTAAAACAAGTGTAAGTAGACACAGTGCTTAATTAGATTGTGCAAGAAGAGAACTAGAAAAGACTGATATTTTGTAAAACAGAGTTTATATAGAAGGGATGGATGAGATGAATTAGTTAATGAGACTTATGAGATTTATGAGACTTCAGTTGGTACTGCAGTAAGTCTTTACTGGAAACAACCTGCTGTAAGGATTTAAAGTTCTCTGTAACAAACAGAATAGCCTGCCTTTGTGGGCAATTTCGGGGAGCCTTTGGTACATCAAGAGGCTGGCACGCTGTGTGAGGTGACAGTGGCTGTGCCCTGGGCACAGGGACAGCTCTGGCTGCCCCGTCTTCCCAGGGAACACGGGAATGGCCTGTGGGCAAAAGCTGGATGTGCAAGTATTATTGCAGTGCGGTGTTTATGAGAAACACTGGTATTGCTGTTTTGCTGTTCTAACAGGAAGATAAATGGGATAGAGTTTTTGTATGCTGAAATGTCTTTTGTTTTAAGAAATCACCCAGAATGACAAAGAGACTATGAGATCAGACCGCCCTCTGGTCTTGGCCCTTGAAAAGGAAAACAAGGCAAAGAGAAAGCAAATCAAACATGTTGTTCAGCATGCAGCATAAGATAGCAACGTATGAAATCAGGCAAGGATTATCATGCTGAAATGCAGAGCAATCACAGTTCGCAAAATGAATACATATGATTTGCTAAAGGCTCCTCCCAAGGTAAGGGAGGAGGGGTAAAGATGACCTCCCCAAAAGGGAAGAATTTTTGTCGGCACAAGGGTAATATATTCAGTTTTAAATAAAGCTTTAGTACCTGTGGAGAATGTTTATGTTGTAGTGTGGGGAATGAACAACTGGCCAGTCTGAGAAGGCATGCTTTTGCAAAGCTTTGAAGTAACATGTGTACTATGTGTACCTAAAAGCTTTTGAACAATTCGCTCAATTTGCTAAATATTCTCAAATGAGAAACGTTACTCTGGAGGCAAATAATATAAAGATGTTAGGCTTAATATTAACAGACACTGAAATTAAGAAAGACATTAGTAAGGAGATATTAGAATAAGTAAATAAGTGTTTTTGAGGGTATGGGCCTCTGCTGTACCAGGGAGGGTGAAAAATGCTCCCCCATGGTAATCAAGCTTAATGAAAGAACACAACCAGTGAGAACTGAGTAGTACTCTCAAAATAAGATAAGGAAGGAATCAGTCCAATAACTGATAGTACTGGATTAAGGGCTGTCAATAAGATAACACAGAATTCTACCCTGTGGTAGCAAATCCATAGACCTTACTAACTTGTTTAACACCTGAGCTAACCTGGTTCACTGTTTTAGGCCTAAGAGATGCCTTTTTTTGCCTCCCTATCCACGAAGCCAGCCAGAAAATTTTTGTATTCAAACTCAAGCTCACATGGTCCATGTGCCTGAAGGCTTCAAAATTCCCCGCTCCGATTGGAGAACAGCTTGCAAAGACCCAGAGTCCCGGGAAGCTCCACAAGAGGAAAGGAGACTGTTGCAGTACGTGAATGATCTTCTAGTAGCCACTCGGATGAGGGAAGTGAGAGAAGCCTGGACGGTAAGCCTTTTGAATTTCCTAGGACTCCAAGGATGCAGAGTCTCAAAGAAAAAGGCACAGGTAGTGAAACAGAAGGTAATCTACCTGGGGTAAGAAGTGAATGCTGGGCGGCAGACTTTAAGGCAGGGAAGCCCTATGCCAAACCCTGAACCCCAGACAACGAAAGAACTGGGTAGTGCCAGCTGTGGGTTTATAATTATGGACTGTTGGCCAGACCCCTCTATGCTCTTATTGCCAATGGGAACTGAGATCTCCAGTGGACAAGAGACACCACACGGGCCTTTCACCAGCTAGAGAGTGCCCTCATGTCGGCTCCAGCTTTGAAACTTCCAGATGTAAATAAAGCATTCTTTCTATTTTTCCATGCAAGGAATTGCCCTAAGAATATTGGCTTAAGACTTGGGTCCACACTGAAGGGCAGTTGCTTAGTTCTCTAAGCAACTAGATGCAACAGCCAAAGGATGGCCAGGTTGCTTCAGAGCTGTAGCAGCAGTTGTGCTGAACATTCAAGAGGCACACAAGTTTACCCTGGGACAAAAATGACTGTGCTAGTGTCCCACACAGTGTCCGCAGTACTGGAAGTAAAGGGTGGCCACTGGCTTTCACCACGGAGGTTTCTGAAATACCAGGCCCTCATGGTAGAGCAAGATGATGTAGAGATAGTGGTGACTAATATTGTCAACCCAGCTTCTTTTCTCAGTGGAATCAAGGAGAAGCAGTACACCATAGTTGCCTAGAGACCACTGAAGCTACCTACTCCAGCCGCCCAGACTTAAAGGACACTCCTCTGGACGATGCAGAGACCTGGTTCACTGACAAGAAAGCGACATTGCAAAGTACACAGTGACTACCTGCAGAGAGGTAATAGAGTCTGGACCCTTACCAACAGGTACCTCTGCACAGGATGCTGAGATAAATGCATGGACCCATGCCTTAGAAACAGCAAAAGGCATTCAGAGTTGTGCATGGAGCCATCTGGAAGGAGAGGGGACTGCTGGCCTCACAGGGAAAGAAGAGACAATCCAGCTGCTGGAAGCAGTTCAGCTACCTGAAAAAGCATATTAAGGCACACCAGAGAGTGAGCTTAAAATTGGAGGAAAGAAATGAGCTGGCGGATGGAGAGGCAAAGAAAGCAGCAAAGGGTGAGGTACAGATTTTCCTCAAAGGTAAGCCATGATACAATAATACTAATCAAAAGAGATGTACAGCTGCAAGGGGTGGGCTACCATTGAAAGAGAGCTAGTAATCCCTTCCCATTTTCGTGGTTACTAGTGAAGGAAGGGCACTAGAAAACACACTAGGGCCTAACTACTTAAAGCCTTTTATAGAGTGTGGCTCCTTTCTCGAAATGACCAAGGCTGTGAGTGATACAGAGTGCATTGAAATGAAGTGTTGACTTTGAAGTAGTAATTCCCACAGGCTTTCTAGAACACACATCTGATTGAAAGAATTGTTGTATCGTTGTCAGGAATCTATATGCCACTATCACTCAGGTGAGCTGATAATGTGATCCTTGCCTCCAGACTAACCTCAAAATACCCCCCGGGCCAAAACTCAGTCAGACTGGGAGAGGCCATGAGCCTGTACAGCAGTGGCAAATCAACTTTTCAGAACTCCCAAGGAAAGGGGGGTATCAGTATTTACTGGTATAGATAGATACATTTTCAGGGTGGCCAGAAACATTCCTCACCAGAACTGTCAAAGCTCAAGAGGTGACCAGATCATTTTTACAAGAGATAATACCACGCTTCAGAGTTCCAGCCACAATATCCTCAGATAAAGAATCACATTTCATTTCCAAAATAGTGCAACAGATTAGTAGCCATCTGGGCATAGATTAGGAACTTCACACCCCATACCGCCCCCAATCAAGCGGCCATGGGGAGAGAATGAATCATTTGTTTAAGCAGCAAATCATAAGACTGGGGCAAGAAGTTAATCTACCCTAGCCCAAGCTCTTCCACTAGCACTATTGCAAATTCAAACTAAACCTTTTGAGCTAAAGGAATGCTGAATCCTTTTGGAATGCCTTATAGAAGACCATATAGAATACAAGGGGAATGTCCAGAATGTCCACTTACATGGTGGCATTAAGCAAACAGCTCAGAGAAATTGAGAAACATGTGGCTGGAACTCGGAGCAGGGAGTTAGATAGCCTGGGGATGATGTTTATTTTAAGTCTCTTACAGAGAAGACTTCGGAACCACAGTAAGAGAGACCACTGCAAGCACTTCTCACCACCTTCACTGCAATCAAAATCAAGGAGCAGAATGCCTGGATCCATCACTCTCGGGTGAAGAAGGCCCAGAAGCCCCTTCAGGAGTGACACCAGGAGACAATGAACTGAGACTAAAACTTATTCGGGCAAAATGAGTATATTGCGGTCGGGAGTAGCTCATACTTTAGTGTACAGAATTGTTTTGTATGGAATTATAACTGAAGTTTTAGAACTAGAGAGTACCTCTACCCAAAGCAATGCTGAATGGCCTTGGTCCCTGGCATTTAATCAGTATACTGGATCCATGGGAAAACCTTCTGAGATAAAAGATTTAAACATATCCACTGTAGTAATCCACGAGAATCAGGTATGTGAGGAGCAAGAATAGCAGGAACAGGAACTGTGAACACTTCAAGGAATCTGAGGAGAAGAAATCAAAGTAAAGTGCTTAGTCATCAATAGGATGACTTATGAGAGACCAGATGTAATTAGTGTCTGAACCTCCCCTGGTGTATATGAACACCAGGAAGTCTGTGATAACCTAAGTGAATCAGACTGTTGGTGTAATTTCACCCTGATACAGCCTGTAGAAATGACCTGCCTTTGAGCTCAAGTTACTGTCAGACTTTCATTTGAATTCAAAGTGGACACTGCACTTTTTACCACAGCGGGACCTTATACATCCCATTCTAGTTCAGACTCTACCCAAACTCCAAACTTGAACCTAACGTAGTAAAAAATGTGAATGAACAACAGCTATTATTCAATCCAGAATGGTCTCACAAATGTGTAGAGTTGATAATGCAAATTAACATCTCAAAAATCCAACCAGCCTGCTCCTCCTTCCTAAAAACTTCCTTTGAGGGCTGGACAACATGGTCACAAAAACAGGCATATCTCAGGAGCAGAACAAGAAAGGAAGGAGCCAGCTCTCCTGGTGCCTAATACCAGGAACACCAAGAAATCATTTTCCTTAGGTCATTTTCCAAGCTGGTTGGCTGAACCCCCAGGCAATGGCTGGTAAAGGGTGCTGAACTGCGGGTGGTAAATTAACCCAAGCAAGGAAGGTGATTTTCCTTATTTATAGCTATCCCTTTTCCTACTGAGATTTGGATCAGTGATTGTCCCAGTCTGAGGCGGTTGGATTCTGCTTAAGAGGTAGAGAGAGAGAGACCCCCTCAGAGCTCAGCAGCAGGCTGTAGGATTTTGAGCATCACTTTTGTGCTGAGTGTTTCAAGTAGCAGAAACCTGATCCCAGTTTCTTCTGAGGCACTGCAATGAATTTAGGCTCTTCTCTCAAGATGTCCCCTCCATTATTTCTACCCTGAACACAGTCCATAGCTTGATCTTAGCTAGGGGCAAGGTGGGTGAGGTTTTGTAGACCAGGAGAGACATTCCTGCTTGCCACACATCTGAGAAATCAGGTGCTTTGGAGGGGGAGGGAGAGGTTAGATTCCTTGAGGTCTCTACATTTCAGAACAAACATCTGCCTCAAGTATGACCTAAACCGCTGTCAGATACACTTGTGGAGTGTGTCTGAATTTGTAGTATGAGCCCAGCACATCCCTCTGGCAGGGAGGGATGGTCATGGACAGAAAGCAGTTCCTGTTCCCCATAACAAACATCTAACTGGCATATTAGGGACAAGATTAGGAGTTTTAAATGGAATTGATTCAGAAATACTGATGAATAAACTGGCTGCTGCAGCAGGTAGCCTAACAAAATTGAAGCAGCCTTTACAGTAATCTCTATTGGCATTAGGAACTAGCCAGTGACAGATTTCAAAAGTACTGCCAAAGTAAGGAAGTATGAAGAGGCCGGGGACCAAGACCACAAGTTGATAGTAGAAGCACTTAGTATAGTTCAAGATAATGTGTCTTTAGCTTTCAGATGTATACAAGCACAGTTATGGATACAAGCAACAGCAGATCTGATCATATAGGAAAGGGTTGAAAGTAATTTTCCAGCTGAAATTCAGAAAATTGTGTGGGATAATGCAATTGATTTTGAAAGGAAGTTTCAATCCTGGTGGACTATGGTGAATTTCACCTATGATCCTGTTTCTAATGTGGCCACTGCCTTTGTGCTTACCATACGTAATGCCACTGTTTATGTTATCCATCCCATCATTGCCCTAGGATTAAACCATGAAAAAACAATACTCTATCCTTCAGAACATAGAGTGTGGGCACAAAAGATGAATGAAAAGTGGCAGACAGTAAACTTAGAATTCTGCATTACTAGAGAACAAATGAGATTCATTTGTGAAAGCAATACTGCTAATGCCCAGGATGTGTTTGTACACTGAACAGAGTATTTGCCACTTTGAAATTCATCCAGTCACTGACCAGAAAACTGTGCTCGTATATACTGGAAAGGGTGTGTATGCCTGAGAACTGCTTGTGCTGCTGTACAAATTGATAGCAATGATGTTATTCTGTTTAGTAGAAACCATTCTAATCTCTGTATTTGTAATTTTGTTAAGATTATTGGGTGTGATTTTTAGTATTTGGTACCAGTAACATCCCACCAGCTGATTACAGCCAATTACACAATGTATCACAGACTACCACCTACCCCTATCGGGGCGAACCTTACATTGGTAAAGCAATTAATTAAGCACCAAGACCTATTAAAAGTCTTGAAAGAAATCCAAGAAAGTGGAAAGAAAACCTTAATTACTGTCCAACATGATACAAAGTACATAACCAGAGTTCTACAAAGAATAAAATAAAATATGGATCATCACTGGTGAAATGTGATCTTTGGGTGGTCACCAACTGCAAATGGAATCTTTAATAAGTTGTGCCACCCTATTCTAGTTTTACTAATATTAGTTGGGATAAGCTTAGGATTATCTATTACATTGTTAATTTGGAACTGGAGGATACTACAACGAATGGCTGTACTAACCTCTTTATCAAACGTACATAGTGAAGCATTAAAAGACACTTATTGTCATGAAAGTTTTCATTAAGTAAAAGAATTTACTTATTTCCTAGGAAAGGGGGGAATGAGACAGAGTAGGGATCCATCCTGAATTAGGTGAAGTGTCTAACAACGGTGAAAAGTCTGTGAGGCCAAAGCTGAAGGAAAAACTCACATGCCGAGACAGCAAGGAGACAGAGAAAGAAAAACAGAAAAGACCACGAGGTCAATTTGCCCCGACCTAGAAATTCCTTTGATAAAGAAGCACTGGTGCTAAATGTCATGCAAGATGAATATGTATGAACTTATTGTAAAACTGTATGCATATGCATTTGGAAGGGGGATAAAAGGAGGTCTGAAATCTTAGGGGGTACGCATGCCTTTTGAGGAGAATTTTCTCCTGTATGTGGCCGGCGCTGTAAATAAACATACCGAGCTTTACAACTTTTATAAAGTTGTGAGGTTTCTTCTTTTCTCCGCAAAACACTTCAATCCTCCCTCGAGTAAGAGAAAACAACAAGATAAAAAAACATGTAAAGGAACAACATGAAAACATCATGATCAGTGAGAAAGAAGTTAAATCCCACATGGTAGGGATGAGGAGATACCTTGATTTTAGAGCTGAAATCCTCTTATAAACTATGGAGAAAATACTCTTTTCCCTATAACACATGAAACTACGGTGAGATGAAGAGTTCAATTGATATCGAGCACAGGCCTCCATGCTAAAGTAAACAGATATTAAAGTAGCTGTAATTCCATGAGAAGTTTGAACAGAAAGAGAGTAGTCCTGTGCCCCTAGAAGAAGATCTCTGTTCGCAGAAATGAAGATGATTTTAGAAATGGATAATGAGGACTTTTACCTTTGACCAACTCATCTTTAAACCAATACCCCATAAGTCAACATAACACATAAACAAACTATGGGAAGGCTTGTAGAAAATAGGAGGGGCTTCACAATAGCAGATTTTCTCTGTGCAGCTGCTATTCATAACAAAATTGAGAACCACGAGAGAACTGTTTTTTCTCTTGTGGAGAAGTCTCCATAACATTAACAAGAGAGACTGCTCTCCTTAAGTGAACTGAACAAAGACTATTTTAAAAGTGATAAACTAACTGGAAATTTTAAGTTTTGTTTCTTTACATTATCAGTAGAAAAAAAAAAAAGGTTGAGGGGAGAGGAGAAATGTTAGGAAAGGTTTGTCTTGATTCTTACTCCTTTTTTTTCTTTTAGTTACTGTTAATAAAATTTTCTTTATACACTTTTAAAGTTTTGACCCTACTTTACCTTTCTCCTAATCCTATCTCACAACAGGAAGTGAGTACATTGGTGATTGGCCAACACCAAAACATACCACAATCTTTGGTACATTAAGTTGAGAAATCTTAAAATTGGAAAAACCTTAAATTAGCAAACCAAAACCACTATACAAAATTTGTGTTTCTACCCTGTTTCAAACTTAAACCAGCACAGTGGCATTGGTGGCATAGTGGGTAGAAGGAATTTTTGCTTTGAACATCCACCCTAGCACCGGTAGTCAGGGTGCCAGGAGGAGTTGTGGTTTAGTGTCTATTACTTTTGAGGTGGCGTGGACTTCTTTATAGGCTGGTTTGTTTTTTTTTTTTTTGGTTTTTTTTTTTTTTTTGGTTGGAGTGTAGATAGCCTCAGACTTTCTGTAGCTTTGACTTTAAAATCTTAGTGGTCTGTTGTTGAGGGTTTCTTGCAGGACAATGGACATATGCATAATCCAGCCCTCACAGAAATTGAGTAGAAGGTCACAATGTCCTTGAGGACATGAAAGAGGAAGAGCACACTCAGCAGTAAACAAGTCCAGGATGTAAGGCAGGATGTAAAGGCGAAACAAGAAAGCGCAGCGAGATGCATGAAGAAGAATAACTAATCAACTGAAAGCTTAATATGCATGCACAGAAGGGCTTAACCAATCATGCATTAGCTTGAGGTGTGTGAACAGTAGAATGCAGTATAAATATAGCTTACTTTTTGCAATAAATCAGCTTCACTTGATCACATTGATCATGGCGTGATGTCCCATTCTTGATCCTCCGCAGTCTATGGATACTGACAGCCTGGTCAGAGAGAGAAACAGATAAACTTTCCCAGGAATTGTTCTGGGGAGTTTTGAGAAGGCTGAGAGAAGGAATTAAAACAATCTTGCAGCTGGTGTTTTGAACAGGTGTTTTCTCATAAGATGTTTACCAAAGGGTGTTTCCTTAATTAGCCAATCATGTGAAGGGTGTTGAGTAAGAACCAATCAGGTTCTGGGTGAACGATGTTGGTTATAAATATTGTGAGATTGTAATAAAGGAGCCTTTTGCCTCTGAAAATGTATGGAGTCAAGTGTTGCCTTTCTTCCCGTTCCTGACTCAACGGTGACATCTGGTGACCCCTCGTGAAATTGCAGGATGGACGGGACGCGTCAGACCCTCTTCCGGAAAACCCGTGGCGTCCCGCCGGTGCCCTCATGATCAGACACTTTCTGTCCTCCTAGAGAGTTAACAGTGACCTTTCTCTGTGTCCTCCTGGAGATCTGTCCCTTTGGGACCGTGGGTTTTGGCCCGAATAGCCTAAGAGCTGGGCAAGGAACCGTTTCTCCAACACAGCAACTGCCTATATCCTGGGGTAAGCTTGCAGGCTGTTGGGAAGGGTTGCCTTTACCATGGGCAACCAGCTTTCTGTAGAGGAAAATGTAATTCTTTCTGTGTGGACAAATATGATATCTCATAAGGAGATTGCTGTGTCAGAAGACTCAGAAGACTCCCTCCGCATTTTATTAGACTGGGCTAAAGCTCATGGCTTCCCAGTAGATGTGAAAACTGCATTTGATCCACAGACTTGGGACGCATTGGGCGATTGTCTGTAGTATGGGGTCATTAAGGGAGATAAGACCGCACCCCTTTTAGTACCGACTTGGGGAGTCCTTTCCAGAGCAATACGGGGCTGGACCCCAAGGGAAAGCGAATCAACTTTGGTAGCTATGTCCCAATAGGACCTGGAGGAGCGCCCCCCCCCCCCCCCCCAGCCCTGCAGGCAGCGGCGGGGGCGTCTCTGCCACAGTCGGCATTGTTCCAGCTGCCGGCGATACCCGTTTCTGCTCCACAAGCAGCAGCGGGCATGTCTTTTTCCTGACCAGCCTCGCCCCAGTCACCGACGCCAGCTTTCCCTACTCTACAAGCCACCGGACCCTGCATAGCAACCCCGCTCTCTCCATCGCAGCGACCTTTTTACAGCCAGCTGGCTCCATTGTCTCTGCCACTGGCTCCTCCTCCCCCTGCACCACAGGTGGGGGCGGAACTGCTTCCGCCACCGGCGAGTGACGCAGCTGGACCAACAGCTCCTTCAGTGCCAGCTATGGAGCCTACACGAATGTACCGGCCACACCCTCCTGCATTGCCATTGCCCACCGGTGCTCCTCTGTTCCAGCTAACGTCGCACGCCCCGTCAGTTGTTCCTCCCTCTTCTGTGGCGCAGGCGCAAGAAGCACTGGCAGAGGCACCTGTACCGCTTTCACTGTCGGTAAATGCCGCGATCGGAGCTGGGGGTCTCTTCCGCCCCTCCGCTTTCATCGGCGCAAATGGAACAACTGTCTCCTCCTCCCCTCCCGTGCGGCGTGTGGATCAGCTGACTTGATGCCTTTTGCAGTTCTACCACCTCAGTCCGTGCCATACGCCACGTGTGGGGCCGCGCCGACAGTGGCTGTGCCGACAGCAGCTGGCTTCTCCACACCGCAGCTTGTGGCTGTGCCCCCAGCCGCAACAGCGGCTGGGTTTTCCTCTCTGCTCGCCATGAGCGGGTCCCCCGCCAAACCGCCTGCTGCTGACTTCCCCGCCTTGGGACTCGCAACCAGCTCCACTGCTTTGGTTCCTCCAGCCGGCCCGCCCCCCCTCGGAGACGCGAACTATGACACTGAGGGAGATCAACAGCACACCTCGCCGCTTCCAGCTGGCCCGCCCCCCGCCGCTTCCTTCAGGCTGCCCCGGGACACACGCAGTGACACTGAAGATGACCAGAGTCCGCTCGGGGCCAACATCCTCCTGGGACCAGCACTTTCCCTGGGACGGGCCCTTCTTGCCCCATGGGGTCCCCGCCGTTCCTTGGAGCGCCCCATGTGTCCCACTCTCATTTCTGGAGTGGCGTCCGGGAGGGCTATGGCTCGTTCCATGCCCGGGAGGGGTGAGGGATGGGCGGAACGCCGGGGAGTTGGCCGAGAAGTCGGTTGTGTGGTAGGGGAGGGCGGTGAAGGAGAAAGCGGGAGTGGCTTGCTTGTCCTGGGGCGGGCGCGGGCTGTGCCAGGGACCTCAAATCCAGGGCAAAATTCCATATTCCCTGGAAAGCCCCTCCTTTCCATTTGCCAACACGGAACAGTGGCCGTGGAGGGAGCGGGGGGAGGAGGGAGCTGCGCTGTGGGATGGAGTAGATTTTTTCACCCTCTCCTGCATTCCTTCCTTTCCCTCTCCTAACGTGAAAAGCTGGAGGTAGGGAACAAACCAAGTGGATCTGGGCTCGGCAGGGGCGGAGTGGTGGCGTCCACGTCATTGCCCCGATGCTGGCATCTGAAAATACTGAGAAAAAAAATGGTACACTGACGGCTTAGAGTGCTGGAAAGGCATGAGTCAGGCTCAGCCCAATTGGTCGAATTGAAGGCTGTTTCCATGGCATTCCAGAAATTTTCTCAGGTGCCTCTGAACTTGGTCACTGATTCTGCCTATGTCGCAGACATAACTAAACAATTGTTCACTTCTGAAAGAGGTCAATAATGCAGTTTTGTTTCAGTTATTGAAAACTTTGTGGTGTGTGATTCAGACCCGAGTTCATTTGTATTACATCCTGCACATTTGGAGTCACACCAATTTACCAGGTTTCATAACAGAAGGTAGTTCCAGAGCTGACAGGTTAGCTAACCCTGCATGGGTAGCGCCCCAGCCTGAGAAGATTGTGCAAGCCAAAGCGTTGCATGATTTTTTCCATCAAAGTGTACATACCCTGCAGAAACAATTTCACTTAACGCCAACTGAGGCTTGTGACATTGTCAGTTCTTGTGCTGACTGTCATGGACTTGCTGCACCTTTACCAGTGGGGGTGAACCCCAGAGGCCTAAAAGCCTTGCAGCTTTGGCAAACAGATGTTACTCATATTGCCAAATTTGGCCGACATAAGTATGTGCACGTGTCTATTGGCACCTTCTCCTCTGCTATGTGGGCATCTGCTCATACTGGAGAAAAGGGTCATGATGTGATTGCCCATTGGAGGATGGCTTTTGCAATTCTGGGTATACCTTCTTCTGTGAAAACTGATAATGGTCCTGTCTACATCTCACAGAAGATGCAGCAGTTATTGTGCTTATGGGGAGTCTCACACAAACTTGGTGTTTCACATTCTCTAACTGGTCAAGCCATTGTTGAATGTGCTCATGGCACTTTAAAGTGTGTTCTGGAAAAACAAAAAAGGGGAATGCCTGGAGAAACTCCGCACAGTTGATCGGAAAAAGCTCTATATACAATCAATTATCTTACAGTGCTACAAAATTCAAACAATCCTGTCATTCCAAATCATTTTCTCTCGTTGCAATCTTCAGGTGAGATGCACCTGCCTTGAGCGAAAGTCTGGATATGGGACCTAACCACTAATAAGTGGGAGGGCCTGTGCAACCTTATCACTTGGGACCGTGGGTATGCATGCGTTTCCACAGATACTGGGGTATGGTGAATACCTGTGAGGTGTGTTTGCCCTGGCTTGTGTCACCAAAAACAGAATGTGGCCAACAGACAACCTTTGAATGATGGTCAAGATGCCGACCATCAATCAGATGGCCCCTCTACGAGTGGGGAATGAACATTCTATCTTTTCATTGTTTCTGGAAAAGGGCTGTTGACAAGTTAGACTGCCAGTTCTTTGAGCAGACTAATGAAGTTTTGTTACTGTATTAGAATTAGTAACTGATCTTTTAGAATCCATAGTTAATTTCTTGTAAGAAGGAACAAGGCTTGATTGTAAAGAATTTGATGGTATATGTTGGAAATCTCTCTGACCATTCTAAGTCAGCATCCGATTGAGGTTCTGACTGATAACTGGCAAATTGCTAAGGGAACCTCTGGAGCTGTGTTTGTTCTCCCTCCTGCAAAGGGCCCTGCATGGGATTACAAATGCTGCCTTCCTCTTTAAACAAAAAGGGCTGTGGATACTGACATCCTGGTCAGAGAGAGAAACAGAGAAACTTTCCCAGGAATTGTTCTGGGGAGTTTTGAGAAGGCTGAGAGAAGGAATTAAAACAATCTTGCAGCTGGTGTTTTGAACAGGTGTTTTCTCATAAGATGTTTACCAAAGGGTGTTTCCTTAATTAGCCAATCATGTGAAGGGTGTTGATTAAGAACCAATCAGGTTCTGTAATAAAGCCTCTGTTCTGGTCTTATTACCAAGCAGTGCAAAATAGCTCGGGAGCTCAGTCCCCAAGGAGACAGGGTGCCCGAAGCTAAGCTAGCTCGAGGCCGATGCCGCAGGGCTACCCTCTAGCAAGCATGGTGATTATCAGTTCTATTGGTGATTGCAAGCTCTCTTAGGGTTTCAGCTCTTGCTTGCTAGGTAGGGGTGCCCCCAGGCTGAGGCTGCAGCAGACGGCTAGAGAGGAGAAGGAGACGTGCTGGCGGTTCCACAGAGATGGCTTTATTGGGGAAGTCTGTGAAGGGTCCCAGTGACAGCTCTTCTTCTGTCGAATGGGCTAAAGTATGCCTCTTTTATAGGGTTCGGGGGGATCCAGATTTGACCAATAGTAAGGGTTAAGTGACATAGCCTATAGGGTTACAGAGATAAACTATGGGGTGGGGGTCAGGGAGATGGGAACTTCTTTTGCTGTCTCAGCATTCCTATTGTTCAGATTCTCCATGGAGCTTTACCTAGTTCCATGGGGTTTACTACGGTTCTGATGAACGATGTTGGTTATAAATATTGTGAGATTGTAATAAAGGAGCCTTTTGCCTCTGAAAATGTATGGAGTCAAGTGTCGCCTTTCTTCCCGTTCCTGACTCAATGGTGAGAGTGGTCGGCTTCAAGTCTTACAAGGCACCTGCCAAAGGCTTTAGGACAGACCATGGCTCCCAGCTGTAGAGTAGAACATGTTCTTTATATTTGGTTTTGTCTTGATTGGGCTAAGGGCTATTGTATGAGTCATCTCTTGCTTGATTTGGGTAACGGCTTGTTGTTGTTCAGGGCTCTATTGGAAAGTGTTCTTTTTGTGGGTGACTGTGGATGTGACAGCCTGGCCAGAGAGCGAAAAAACTAGATAAGTTTTCCCAGAATCGGCTTGTGAGACTTTAGGGAGTTGCAGAGAAACAATGATAGCTTGTTATTATAAACAACCTGCAGGTGGTGTTTTCCTACTCTCTGTTTTCCTGTTTTTCTCAAAGATTGATTATAAGAAAGATGTTTTTGTTAATTAGCCAATCAGGTGAAATGTATTGATTAATTGACCAATCTGGTTTGTCTCTATTGGAACAGTGTATAAAAGAGAGATTTTTGAAGTAAAGCTGGATGCTGTGCAAACCAGCCTTCTGGTGAGTCTGTGTCATTTCTTACTCAACAGCAACAGGTGAGTAGGTAGACAGGGCTTACAATTTGGCTGTACTTAGGAATATGCATTCTCAAAGAGCCTATGGTGCTTAGGAAAGCTTGTGATCTTTTTTGTTGGTTGGTGGAGACTGTTATGATCTTGTTGATGACATCGGTGGGAATCTGACACTGTCAGTCTTGCCACTTTACTCTCAGGAATTGATTTTCTCAATAGGTTCTTTAATTTTGTTCTTCTTGATGGCAAAATCCGCTTCTTGGAGAATTTGGATGATTTTCTCTCTTTTCTTAAATACTTCTGTTGTCATGTTCTCCTAGACAATCATGTCATCAATGTATTGTAGATGTTTTTGAGCTTCACTCTTTTTTAGTGTAGCCTGAATCAGTCTATGGCAGATGGTGGGACTGTGCTTCTACTTTTGGGGCAATTGGTTTTAGGTGTACTGCATTCCTCTCTATGTGAAGGCAAACTGAGGCTTGCATTCTGTTGCTAAAGAATGGAGAAAAATGCATCGCAATGTTAATAGTGGCATTGCTGCCTTGGATTCTAGCTTGTATTGGAGTTCTAGCATGTTTGGCACAGCAGCGCTCAGTGGTGGAGTAATTTCATTCAAGGCACAATAGTCTATAGTCAATCTCTATTCTCCTTCAGATTTGCGCATAGGCTAAATGGGGCTGTGTTGGGATTTTAGCTGACTAGAGATTGGAAAAGTACAAGGCCATGGCTAATTCCAAGTCCTGCACCTGCAAGATAGCGTGTCCTTGGGCTTAGCTGTAGTATGATAACAAATAGTGAAAGAGACATGAGAAAAGAGAGATGTAACCCCTGAGGAATGGGGAAGAGCTGGTGTTGTGGTGTGCCCAATGGACGGTGTAAATTACAGAATATTCATGAACTTATTACTTGCTGTATAAGTGTCTGATGCTCTCTTCAATAAATGGAACTTGCTGATGACTCATATTGAGCCCCGAGTTTTCCCCTCACCCGACAGGGCTGTTGAAAGGTGAGTGGGTTTTGTTGACTACCCTTTGGCTCTCTAGCTCATGGATCATTTTGTGGATGGGGATTATGGCATTTCGAGTTCTTCTGTACTGTTGGCAGTGCATTGTTGAGGTGGCAATTGGTATTCATTGGTCTTCTACCTTTAGGAGTCTTATTGTAGATGGGTTTTCTGATAGTCTAGGCAAAGTGTTTAATTTCTTGATGCCTTCTGTCTCTATAGCTGCTATCTTAAATGCCCACTTGAGTCCCTTTGGGTCTTTGAAATATCTACTTTGGAGGAAGTCTATGCCCAAAATGCATGGGGCCTATGGGCCAGTCACAATAGGGTGTTTCTTCCACTAATTTCTAGTCAGGCTCACATCAGCTTCTGCCTAAGTAAAATCTTTGTGATCGCCTTGTCACGCCAGCAATAGAAACAGATTCTGCCCCCACATGTCTCAATGGGATTAATGTGCACTGCGCACCACTGTTGACTAAGGCTTTGTATTTTTGTGGTTCTGATTTGCTAGGTTAACGAATCTACATAGTATAAAAAACACAGTTTTCCCTAGCTTCTACATGGTCAGAGGCAGGGCTCCTCTAAGCTTGGTTATCTTTTTTTCCCTGGGCATATGTCTTGGAGGTTCCTTCAAGGGGATTGAACGTGTTGTCATCTGTTGTAGTGTGTTTTTATACTTTGTCATACTTTGTAATAGTTTTGTTTTTGTATCCCTGAATGTTTCCCAAATGGTTTATCCCAGATTGTACCCCTCTCCCTTTACCTGTGTATTCCCTTTCCCTTGCTGAGATCATCCCCAAATCCCCACCCTGGCTGTCTGTCAATCACTCAGCATCCCATCCCCTCCATCTAGAAGCTTTGGTCCAGGACGTCGAGTGATTAGCCAGAGGCTAGGGGTCAGCCCCCCAATCCTTGCCCCATACGCTGTCCTAAATGTCTATCCCCCAGTATCCATCCCTTAGGGTGACTTATTGGTTAGTAAAATGTTATATACTTTCGGTTTCTACCTCCCTTTAAATGTAACCTTGGCACATCTGCCGGGGCTCTCAGCATGAGGCCCCCTGAGGTGTAGACTCCTAGAATAAAACCTTGGATTAACCCCTGCTGAGAGTTGGCCCTTTATCTTCTACCAATGTCTCTAGTGTCTCTTCTGCTGCAAAGGCGACTAGCCTAGCTGCCCTCAGTACCCTTGGGGTGCAAGAGAGTGTTTCCCCGCTGTTGGCCGTGTTGGGGCTGCCCCCCCCCCCCCCCGCTGTCTGCAGACTCGGGGCTGGCTGGGGTTCCTGAGAGGCTCCCAGAGAGACAGAGACAACTTGACTGCCCTCTGAAAAAGCAGGTTTTAGATTTTAAATACAATAAGCTTAAAGATCAGAATTCCCCAAAAGAGAACCTTCCAAAAAACTAAATAAAGAGCTCTCCTTTTTCCAGCACTATGACAAAAATAGGGTGGATCCAATTCCGGCACGGGGAGGGGGGACAAAAGAACAAGTTTAGGAGATGTGCCTGTGCCAAGTCAGATACTGGCATTGGACAAGACAGAACATTCATTTAATGGCGACAGTCGCAGACCAATTCTAACCACCAATTCTCCCCATAACTGTTACAGATTGGCATTGACAGAGCCTCTCCATCTCAAGGACACTAACTGGCATTTCATAACTGTTAACCCTGAACAGCCAGGTACTTGGACAAAGCTTTGCTAGAAACATCACAGTAAGTATGTTGTCCTTGGGGACACAAAACACACACCCCAGGAAATTAACATTCCTCCAGGTCTCATATGATCAGACCCGAAGCAGTTTGTCATTTGGCTCCACTGTACTCACCCACCCGTGTACCTGCCCAAAGGCCAAATAATAGCCCAAGCCATCCCAGTGCCTGAGCCTCCATGGGACCAGGAGCAGGCAGAAACCCTCAGAAATGAACTCCATCCCAATGTCTGCTGGACTCAGGTACTGGGAAGAGAAAAACCCAAGATATCATGTGCGTTGCACCGAGGTGGGGAGTACAAATCTATGCAAGGACTTCTAGATACTGGAGCAGATGTTACGATCATTCCCTCCAAGGAGTGGCCATCACATTGGGAATTTCAAACCGTGGCAGGACACATGCAAGGTGTAGGGGGCATCCAATTAGCAAGACAATCAAAAATCATCGTCCAAATTAAGGGACCGAATGGCAAAGTGGCTTCTATATGCTCATTTGTTTTAGACTACACAGAGCCCCTCTGGGGCAGAGATTTGATGGTTCAGTGGGAAACCACAATTGACATCCCAGAAACCCCACAGGTTTTCCGGGAGGCAGCCACTGAAGAGCGCCCTACCCAAAAGCTGATTTGGAAAACTGATACTCCAGTGTGGGTAGAACAGTGGCCACTCAAGAAAGGAAAATTAAAGGTACATGAAGAGCTCGTAGAGGAGCAGTTAAAAAAAGGTCACATCATGGAGACCACATCACCGTGGAACTCCTCTGTCTTTTTCATAAAAAAACCCAACAAAGAGAAGTGGCAGCTCCTCCATGACCTCCGTCAAATCAACAACGTTATTGAGGACATGGGCTCTCTACAACTAGGGATGCCCTCAATAACCATGCTTCCACATAACTGGTTTTTAGCTGTGATTAACATCAAAGACTGCTTTTTTCAAATTCCCCTGCATCCTGACAATGCCCTGTGTTTTGCCTTCTCAGCTCCCACCATTAACCGAGAAGCCACATTGAAGAGATACCACTGGAAAGTACCCCCACAAGGTCTCAAAGTGAGTCCTGTGATTTGCCAGAGGTATGTCTCTTCCTTGCTGTCCCCAGTCCATGAAGCTGCAGGAGATTCCATCATCCTGCACTACATAGATGACATCCTGGTGTGTGCCCCAACTGATGACATGCTTACTCACACACTTGACCTGACAAGCAGTGAATTGGTTGCTGCAGGGTTCGAGCTCCAAGAAGAAAAGATTCAAAAGATGCCACCTTGGAAGTACCTGGGTCACGAAATTGGAAAGCAGACCATTGTGCCGCAAAAATTAGCTATCAAAAACAACATCAAAACCTTAGCAGATCTCCATCAACTGTGTGGGTCTTAAACTGGGCAAGACCTTGGCTAGGCATTTCCAACGAGGACCTAGCCTCCCTTTTAAATTTGTTGAAAGAGGGAGATGTTTTGCAGAAAAAAGAAGAAAACCCCACAACTTTGTCAAAGTTGTAAAGCTTGGTATGTTTATTACAGCGCTGGACACATGCAGAGATTGCTCTCCTCAAAAGAGGCATGCGTACCTCTGAGAACTTCAGGTCTCTTTTTATCTCTCTCTCAAATACATATGCATACAATTTCACAATAGGTTCATACATATTCATTTTTATGGGTTTCGTGTGACTTTTATCACTAGTTCCTTTTTATAAAAAAAAAAATTCCGAGGTCAGGTTGACTTGCCCTTACAGCAGTCCCTGTCTCTATCATCTTCTGTCTCCCCCCCTTTATCTCTGTCCTTCGCTGAAGTAACTTCACTGAGCTTAGGCCTTGCAGTCTGGCTAAATAACTATGATTTCTAACCACAGATTCAACTCAAAAATGTACATTTCACCTAAATTAAAATGGATTTCTATCCTGGAAAATTTTCACTTTGCTTCATTCCCCCCTTTCCTAAAAGGAGGAAGTAAATTCTTTTACTTTGTACAAATTTCTATGACAACAAGTGTACTTTAGTGCTTTACCATGTGCGTTTGATAATGGATAATCTTAAACTTATTCTAACTAATATTAACAAAACTAGAGTAGGATGATACAACTTATTAAAGATTCTATTTGCAGTTGGTGACCACCCAAAGATCATATCCCACCAGTGATGATCTGCATTTTGTTCTATTCTTTGAAGAATTCTAGTTATTTCTTTTTGTATCACACTGGATAGTTCTCTCTGCTTCCTTGAGTTTTTCTTCAAGATCCTTAGTAGGTCTTGGTGCTTAATTAATTGTTTTACTAATGTACTGTCCATCCCAATAGGGGTAGGTGATAGTCTGTGAAACACTGTATAATTGGTTTTAACCAGCTGGTGGGATGTCACTGGTGCCAAGTACGAAAAATCACACCCGATAATCTTAACAAAATTACAAATACAGAAATTAGAATGATTTCTACTAGACAGAATAACATCATTGCTATCAATTTTTACAGCAGCACAGGCAGTTCTCAGGCATACACACCCTTTTCCAGTATATACGAGCACAGTTTTCTGGTCAGTGACTGGATGAACTTCGAAGTGACAAATACTCTGCGCAGTGTCTAAACACATCTTGGGCATTAATAGTATTGCTTTCACACATGAATCCCATCTGTTCTCTAGTAGTGCAGAATTCTAAGTTTACTGTCTGCCACTTTTCATTCATCTTTTCGTGCCCACACTCTATGTTCTGAAGGATAGAGTGTTGTTTCTTCATGGTTTAATCTTAGGGCAATGATGGGATGGATAACATAAACAGTGGCATTACATATGGTAAGCACAAAGGCAGTGGCCACATTAGAAACAGCATCATAGGTGAAATTCACCATAGTCTACCAGGATTGAAACTTCCTTTCAAAATCAATTGCATTATCCCAAACAATTCTCCGAATTTCAGCTGGAAAATTACCTTCACCCCCTTCCCGTATGATCAGAGCTGCTGTTGCTTGCATCTATAACTGTGCTTGTATACAACTGAAAGCTAAAGACACATTATCTTGAACTGTACTAAGTGCTTCTACTATTAACTTGTGGTCTTGGTCCCTGGCCTTTTCATACTTGCTTACTTTGGCAGTACTTTGAAATCTGCCACTGGCTTGTTCCTAATGCCAAGAGAGATGACTGTAAAGGCTGCTTCAATTTTGTTAGGCTACCTGCTGCAGTGGCCAGCTTATTCATCAGTATTTCTGAATCAATTCCATTTAAAACTCCTAATCCTGTCCTTAATATCTCAGTTAGATCCTTTCTTATTCTGCTATTGAGATATACTTGTCTTTGTAACTACGTTGTCTAACCTTCAAAGGATGTTTTTAGGAAGGAGGAGCAGACTGGTTGGATTTTTGAGATGTTAATTTGCATTATCAACGCCACACGTTTGAGAGACCATTCTGGACTGAATAATAGTTGTTGTTCACACACATTCTTTACTACGTAGGGGCCTGTTTCATACACTTTAGGTTCCAGTTTGGGTAGAGTCTGAACTATTTGAGTCCTAGTATGGGTTGTATACGGCCCTGCTGTTGTAAAAAGTGCAGTGTCTACTTTGAATTTAAATGAAAGTCTGATAGCAACTCGAACTCAAAGGCAGGTCGTTTCTACAGGCTGTATCAAGGTGAAATTACACCAACAGTCTGATTCAGTTAGGCTATCACAGACTTCCTGGTATTCATATACACCAGGGGAGGTTGAGACACTAATTACATCTGGTCTCTCATAAGCCGTCTTATTGATGACCTGGCACTTTACTTTGATTTCTTCTCCTCTGATTCTTTGAAGTCCCCACAGTTCTCATCCCTGCCATTCTTGCTTCTCATATACCCAATTCCCGTGGATTACTACAGTAGATATGTTTAAATCGTTTATCTCAGAAGGTTTTCCCATGGATCCAGTATACTGATTAAAAGCCTGGGACCAAGGCCGTTCAGCATTGCTTTGGATAGAGGTACTCTCTAGTTCTGAAACTTCAGTTATAATTCCATACAAAACAATTCTGTAAACTAAAGTATGAACTACCCCCAACCACAATATAAACATTTTGCCCGAGTAAGTTTTAGTCTCAGTTCATTGTCTCCTGGTGTCACTCTCCAAGGGACTTCTAGGGCTTTCTTCACTCCAGAGTGAAGGATCCAGGCATTCTGCTCCTTGATTTTGATTGCAGTGAAGGTGGTGAGAAGTACTTGCAGTGGTCTCTCCCACTGTGGTTCCAAAGTCTTCTCTGTAAGAGACTTAACATATACATCATCCCCAGGCTAACTCCCTGCTCCGAGTTCCAGCCACATGTTTCTCAATTTCTCTGAGCTGTTTGCTTAAAGCCACCATGTAGGTGGTCAGTGTTATCACCCTAATGTGGGTGGACATTGCCTTTGTATTCCATATGGTCTTCTATAAGGCATTTCAAAAGGATTCAGCATTCTTTTAGCTCAAGGTTTAGTTCGAATTTGCAGTAGTGCTAGTGGAAGAGCTTGGGGCTAGGGTTGATTAACTTCTTGCCCCAGTCTTACAATCTGCTGCTTAATCAAATGATTCATTTTCTCTACCTGGCTACTTGATTGGGGTAGTATGGAGTGTGAAGTTCCTAATCTATGCCCAGGTGGCTACTAAGCTGTTGCACTGCTCTGGAAATGAAATATTATTCTCTATCTGAGGATATTGTGGCTGGAACTCTGAAGTGTCTTGTAATAATACTCTGGTCACCTCTTGAGCTTTGACAGTTCTGGTGGGGAAAGTTTCTGGCCACCCTGAAAATGTATCTGTCAATACCAGTAAATACTGACACCCCCCTTTCCTTGGGAGTTCTGAAACATTAATTTTCCACTGCTGTACAGGCCCATGGCCTCTCCCAGTCTGACTGAGTTTTGGCCCGGGGGGTATTTTGGGGTTAGTCTGGAGGCAAGGATCACATTGTCGGCTTACTTGAGTGATAGTGGCATATAAATTCCTGACAACGATACAACAATTCTTTCAATCAGATGTGTGTTCTAGAAAGCCTGTGGAAATTACTACTTCAAAGTCAACACTTCATTTCAATGCACTCTGTATCACTCGCAGCCTTGGTCAATTTGGAAAAGGAGCTACACTATAAAAAGCTTTAAGTAGTTAGGCTCTAGTGTGTTTTCTAGTGCCCTTCCTTCACTAGTAACCACGAAAATGGGAAGGGATTACTAGCTCTCTTTCAATGGTAGCCCACCCCTTGCAGTTGTACGTCTCTTTTGATTAGTATTATTGTATCATGGCTTACCTTCGAGGAAAATCTGTACCTCACCCTTTGCTGCTTTCTTTGCCTCTCCATCCGCCAGCTCATTTCTTTCCTCCAATTTTAAGCTCACTCTCTGGTGTGCCTTAATATGCTTTTTCAGGTAGCTGAACTGCTTCCAGCAGCTGGATTGTCTCTTCTTTCCCTGTGAGGTCAGCAGTCCCCTCTCCTTCCAGATGGCTCCATGTGCATGCACAACTCTGAATGCCTTTTGCTGTTTCTAAGGCATGGGTCCATGAATTTATCTCAGCCTTCGGTGCAGAGGTACCTGTTGGTAAGGGTCCAGACTCTATTACCTCTCTGCAGGTAGTCACTGTGTACTTTGCATGTCGCTTTCCACTGGCAATGCAGCTACTCCTGTCAGTGAACCAGGTCTCTGCATCATCCAGAGGAGTGTCCTTTAAGTCTGGGCGGCTGGAGTAGGTAGCTTCAATGGTCTCCAGGCAATCATAGTTTACTGCTTCTCCTTGATTCCACTGAAAAAAGAAGCTGGGTTGACAATATTAGTCACCACTATCTCTACATCATCTTGCTCTACCATGATGGCCTGGTATTTCAGAAACCTCTCTGGTGAAAGCCAGTGGCCACCCTTTACTTCCAGTACTGCAGACACTGTGTGGGACACCAGCACAGTCATTTTTGTCCTAGGGTAGACTTGGGTGCCTCTTGAATATTCAGCACAAATGCTGCTACACCTCTGATGCAACCTGGCCATCCTTTGGCCGTTGCATCTAGTTGCTTAGAGAGGTAAGCAACTGCTTTTCAGTATTGACCTAAGTCCTGAGCCGAGGGCTCCCAGGGCAATTCCTTGCGTGGAAAAATAGAAAGAATGGTTTACTTACATCTGGAAGTCTCAAAGCTGGAGCTGACATGAGGGCACTCTCTAGCTGGTGAAAGGCCCGTGTGGCATCTTTTGTCCACTGGAGATCTCTGTTTCCATCAGCAATAAGAGAATAGAGGGGTCTGACGAGCAGTCCATAATTATGAACCCACAGCTGGCACTACCCTGCCATGCCTAAGAGGGTTCGGAGTTCCTTCATTGTCTGGGGTTCAGGGTTTGGCATAGGGCTTCCCTGCCTTAAAGTCTGCTGCTCAGCACTCACTTCTTACCCCAGGTAGATTACCTTCTGTTTCACTACCTGTGCCTTTTTCTTTGGGACTCTGTATCCTTGGAGTCCTAGGAAATTCAAAAGGCTTATCATCCAGGCTTCCCTCGTCCGAGTGGCTACTAGAAGATCATCCACGTACTGCAACAGCCTCCTTTCCTCTTGTGGAGCTTCCTGGGACTCTGGGTCTTTGCAAGCTGTTCTCCAATCGGAGTGGGGAATTTTGAAGCCTTCAGGCACATGGACTATGCGACCTTGTGTTTGAATGCAAAAATTTTCTGGCTGGCTTCGTGGATAGGGAGGCAAAAGAAGGCATCTCTTAGACCTAAAACAGTGAACCAGGTTAACTCAGGTGTTAAACAAGTTAGTAAGGTCTATGGATTTGCTACCACAGGGTATAAATTCTGTGTTATCTTATTGACAGCCCTCAATCCAGTACTATCAATTATTGGGCTGATTCCTTCCCTATCTTGCTTTTGAGGGTACTGCACAATTCTCACTGGTTGTGTTTCTTCCTTAAGCTTGATTACTATGTGGGGGCATTTTTCACCCTCCCTGGTACAGCAGAGGCCCATACCCTCAAAAACACTTATTTACTTATTCTAATATCTCTTTAATAATGTCTTTCTTAATTTCAATGGCTGTTAATGTTAAGCCTAACATCTTTCTATCATTTGCCTCCAGAGTAACCTTTCTCATTTGAGAATGTTTAGCAAATTGAGCGAATTGTACAAAAGCTTTTAAGTACACATAGTACACATGTTACTTTAAAGGTTTGCAAAAGTATGCCTTCTCAGACTGTCCAGTTGTTCCCCACACTACAACATAAACATTCTCCACAGGTACTAAAGCGTTACTTAAAACAATATATGGCCCTTGGGTGGACTAAAATTCTACCCTTTTCTTTCTTCTGATCTCACTGCATCTTGCAGAGGGGTCTGTTACCTCCTAGTTCTGGATGAAATTGAACTGCCAGGAGGGGAATGGGTTCGAGTGGGTATTCTTTTGGGGCCTAAGTCTTCTTCCCTTTTGGGGAGGTCATCTTTATCCTTCCTCCCTTACCTTAGGAGGAGCCTTTAACAAATCATGTGTACTCATTTTGCGAACTGTAATTGCTTTGCATTTCAGCATGATAATCTTTGTTTGACTTCATATGTTGCTATCTTATGCTGCATGCTGAACAACACGTTTGATTTTCTTTCTGTTTGCCTTGTTTTCCTTTTCAAGGGCCAAGACCAGAGGGCGATCTGATATCACAGTCTCTTTGCCATTCTGGGTGATTTCTTAAAACAAAAAGACATATCAGCATACAAAACTCCATCCCATTTACCTTCCTATTTTAAAACAGTATTAACTGCAATGAAGTATTATAAATCTTATTTTTTGAGCTGCTCCTACTGGCAGCCTTCTCTTAGTGAGCCCCTCCTAAAAGGGGCTAATTTAGGAACCTCTTTGCTCTGGTCAGTTCTCATTATATTTTTCTCCTTGCCCTATCTCGCTTCCACCCAAACTTCTCTTTACAAATCTTCACAGTAGTTTCTCAGTCTTCCTCCCACACTCCCACACAGCTCCAGGTGTCAGGTATCAGATGTGATTTCCCACACACAAGCTTTAAGATCTTAGATTCTGAATCAGCTTGATCAGAAACCTTTAATTTAGACTCGGGGCATGTGCCCTGACAGTCATTAGAACAGCAATACCAGCGTTTCTCACAAACACCGCACTGCAATAATACCCAAGCAGCGTGCCAGCCTCTTGATGCACCAAAGGCACCCTGAAATTGCCCGCAAAGGCAGGCTATTCCGTTTATTACAGAGAACTCTATATCCCTACAGCAGGCTGTTCCCAGTCCAGACTTACTATAGTACCAGCTCAAGTCTAGTCTCATAAACTCATTCATCTCTTCTATCTAAACTCTATTTTACAAAATATCAGTCTTTTCTAGTTCTCTTCTTGCACAATCTAATTAAGCACTGTGTCTACTTACACTTGTTTTGCTGCTTTGCAAAACGGCTGTGCTAGTCACAGCCGAAACTCTGATATGCCCACAGACACAGACACACGCACTCTCTCCCTCCCCCCTTTATCTCAAATTCACTAGAGCAGAGGCTTGAATTGCTGTGAGGGGGAGAATTCTTGGAATTCCTTTAATTCGCTTTATCACAGTTAAGCATAAATCACCATACCATAGTTCTTCTGTGTAAAATGCTACTCTTGTTGCAAACAAAATCTTAAAATCTCCACAAACACCACTATACAATCTGAGAATCCAATTACCACAATGCAGTGGAAGAAAATCACCACACAAAACCACTGGGAAAGGGCATATCTCTCAAAATGCCCACTTTTCTCAACACAACACAGCATACCATAAATCAGCCTTTACTCACATCAGTTTTCCCTGGACACAATCAAAATAACAAAAATAACAGCACACAGTCCAGAGATCAAGTCCAAACATCCAGGGCAAAGGAACTCTCTGAGCTCATACTCACGGTTAAAATGTACCACTCTACACAAATCACTACATTTAAACACAATAAATACCATCACTGACATTCCTCCACTCGCTTCTCCGTGGGGCACTTCTCTCCCTGCCCCCGCAGCCTGCTTCAGCCGGTGCCTCAGGCCTCACTCGGCTGCTACAAACACGGGTAGTACTCACCCCCTGCACTGTAGGGCACTGTAGATTTACTCTCATTTATACACCATACACTTATACACTTGCACAATTAGAAACACAGTGCACTGACCACCCAATGCATTAACCATACAGCAACACAGTGTCCAGACACCACACACACACACACACACACATAAACATACACGGGTTCACCCGACCCACCCCCAGGGTCGCTAGTGGCTGCTCTATCAGACAATGAACCCCCATACAGTGTCTGGACACTACACACATACACACAGAGGTTCACTCGACCCACCCCCAGGGTCGCTAGCCGTCTGCCCTATCAGAACAATGAACCCTCATCTCTACTCCAGCTGCTCCATCAGCTGGACCCAGATGTCTCTGAGTGATTTACTCCCTAGCTCTCTTTTTCCTCCCCGGGGGCCCCTCAGTACATACCATATCTTCCTCCACAGCCAGCAGGTCCTTGTCTGTCCTTGCAGGAGGCAAGTCGAGACGAGCAGAGCCCCACCAGGAAAAAATCCTAGGGTGCGCCTTGGAGGTCCGTCTATCCCCCTGCCCCTGCGGGGACAGAGAACTCCTGGCTTGGCTTGCCATAATGTTTTGCGGAGAAAAGAAGAAAACCCCACAACTTTGTCAAAGTTGTAAAGCTTGGTATGTTTATTACAGCGCTGGACACATGCAGAGATTGCTCTCCTCAAAAGAGGCATGCGTACCTCTGAGAACTTCAAGTCTCTTTTTATCTCTCTCTCAAATACATATGCATACAGTTTCACAATAGGTTCATACATATTCATTTTTATGGGTTTCGTGTGACTTTTATCACTAGTTCCTTTTTATCAAAAAAAAATTCCGAGGTCAGGTTGACTTGCCCTTACAGCAGTCTCTGTCTCTCTCTATCATCTTCTGTCTCCCCCCCTTTATCTCTGTCCTTCGCTGAAGTAACTTCACTGAGCTTAGGCCTTGCAGTCTGGCTAAATAACTACAATTTCTAACCACAGACTCAACTCAAAAATGTACATTTCACCTAAATTAAAATGGATTTCTATCCTGGAAAATTTTCACTTTGCTTCAGAGATGACCTTAGTTCTCCTAGGACCCTTACCCAGGAAGCAAGAACTGCACTGGAGAAAGCTCAGGAGACAATGTCTGCCAGGCAAGCCCACAGGTGCCAGCAGGGCCTGCCCTTGAAGTTCATCATCTTGGGTAAGTTGCCACACCTCCATGGGGTGATCTTCCAGGGGGAAACTGTCCAGGCAGGGAAAGATAATCAGGACAAGAAGGACTCACTCCTAATCATAGAATGGGTCTTTCTCAGTCACAACAGGCCCAAAACGATGACAAGGCCACAGGAGCTGATGACAGAACTGATCCGGAAAGCAAGGATTTGGATCAGGAAATTGGCAGGGTGTGACTGTGACTGCATCCACATCTCCTTAAATTTAAATCAGGCCAACTATCTCAAGCAATGTTAGAACAATTGCTTCAAGAGAATGAAGCCCTGCAATTGTCGCTAGACAGCTACATGGGCCAAATTTTGATCCAGCAACCGGCCCACAAAATTTTTAGTTTGGACGTTCAGTTTTCTTTATCATTGACAAGTATTCAGAGCAGAACATCTCTAAAGGCACTGACAGTTTTCACTGATGCATCTGGAGCGTCCCACAAGTTTGTGGTGACTTGGAAAGATCCTCAAACTCAGCAGTGGGAGGCAGATATTGCCAAGGTGGAAGGATCACCCCAAATTGCTGAGTTGGTCACTGTTGTCAGAGCCTTTGAGAGCTTCTCCAAGCCTTTTAATTTAGTTACTGATTCAGCTTACGTAGCAGGTGTAGTGTCCAGGGCAGAGAATGCTGTATTGCAAGAAGTTTCCAACATTCCTTTATATGAATTGCTTTCAAAAATAGTAAAAATTTCCCACCGGGAACAACCCTTCTATGTGATGCAAGTCAGGTCACACACAGACCTGCCAGGGTTCATTGCAGAAGGTAATCGTAGGGCTGATGCCCTTGCAGCACCAGCTGAGACGGTCCCGCTCCCAGATGTATTCCAACAAGCAAAGATCAGTCACCAGCTTTTCTATCAAAATGGATCTGGCTTGGTTCTGCAATTCCACCTGATGCGCGAACAAGCCTGGGTGATCGTAGCCACGTGCCCTTCTTGTCAACACCATTCACTACCCTCTCTAAGTACAGGGTCAAACCCTAGGGCTTTGCAGAGCTGCAAGGTGTGGCAGACAGATGTAACCCACATCTTGTCATTTGGCAAATTTAAAGATGTCCATGTCTCCATGGATACTTTCTCTGGTGCCATCTACGCTTCCACCCACACAGGAGAGAAGGTCTCTGATGTAAAAAAACATCGCATGCAAGCCTTCTCCAGATTGGGAATCCCTAAGGTCATCAAAACAGACAATGGCCCAGCGTACAAGTCCAAAGAATTTCGGAGTTTCCTGCAGCAATGGGGAATAGAACATAAGACAGGCATCCTCTATTCCCCAACAGGCCAAGCCATGGAGGAGAGGGCCCACCAGAGCCTAAAAAAGGTCCTTCACCAACAAGAGGCTATGAAGGTGGAGTCCCCTCAAGTCCGGCTGTCCAAAGCATTGTTCATGCTGAATTTTTTAAATTGCACCTATGAAAAGCTTTACCCACCCATCATAAGGCACTTCAAAGAGAACAGTCAGCACAATCTGAAAGTCCGGCTACCCGTCTTCAAAAAAGACCCTGAGACTTGGAAAACAGAGGGGCCCTATGAGCTAGTGGCCTGGGGTAGGGGATATGCGTACGTATCCGCTCCCTCAGGCTTGAGATGGATCCCCTCCAAGTGGGTAAGACCATACATTCCGAAAGTGTCAAAAGATAAAGCCACGGCACAAGTAGCCGATGTCTGCTGGAGGAGGAAGCGTTGTCAGACTCTTTAAAGTTAAGTTGCTATTACCTGAACCTTATTGTCACCCTGGTTTTTTAAGATTTTCTAAGCCTTCTGATGTTGACATTCTTGTAGTGAACTTTCTCACACACTTTCTGTAAATAACTCATTGTTTTGCATTCCTTTATGGAGGAGGAGAGAGTTGATAGACTGTTGGTTTGACCAGTGTCATTGGAGAGGTGTCACTGTCACCCTCCAATCCGCTGTCACTTTTGTAAAACTATAAATATTGGAGTCAGAAAATAAACTTCCCTTTTTTCCTTCACCTTGAGAACGGTGGTGTGCTTGTGTTCTTTCGTGTCCTATAGCGACACCTTATTCCTAACATTTTTTATCTTCAGTTTTTTCAATGTTTCCCCTTGATCTGAACTCAGCCCCCGTGCCATCAGAATGAGCCCCATCCTTCTGCTGCTCCTATTGTCAGCCATCCATCCAAGTCAGATGTGGATCGTTTCTCAGCCTCAGGCAAACACATGGACCACTCTTGCCAGAGTCCTCAACAAGATCACATTTGCCTGTCTACCTCCTCTGTGTCTGACCCAATGTTTACTTGCCTTGTGGGGATCCCATCTAAATCTAGGAATTTCCGGCAACATTAGCAACTCCCATTTTTCCAGTATATAATCTGTTATCCCCTTGGTCAAAATTAGTTTACAGACAGACAGTAACAGAAAAGGAACCCCAAGAATTTGAGCTCCTTGGTTCTTCAAAGGCGTTCTATTGTGTTCAGTTTATGTTTAAACCGAAAGACCAGATAAATTTGTATCAGGAAGTCCAACAGTTTAAAGAAAACTACACAGCAAAAAATTGGTGTAAGAAAATTTCCCATGTGGAGATGTCGTCCACCCCCGATAATAAGCCCCATGCCCTCCCTAAACGTTTTTTCCTCATTTGTGGCGATAGAGCATGGGCAGGCATCCCCTCTCATCTGATCAGAGGTCCATGCACCATTGGAAAGCTGAGCCTGTTTACACCCAACAAGACCCAAATCATGGATTGGTGAACCAAAACCAGTGCCCACAATTCAGCCCACAAAAAGAGAGACTTAAGGAATTTAGACCCAACTAGCAATTCTGAAATTGTACATTGGTCCAAACCAAAAGGGGTTGCAATCACCATGTTTTTGCTATGGGTGTCTGCAGCCAAGGCTCTAAGTGAATTGTCACAGCTAGAGTGTTGGGTTGCTAAACAGGCCAATATTACATCATTTGCACTTTCTGACCTCCTGGCAGACGAGGAAACAACAAGGCAAGCCACCCTACAAAATCACGCTGTAATTGATTTTCTTCTCCTACTACATAATCATCGGTATGAGGAGTTTGAGGATCTCTGCTGCCTGAATCTGTCATCCAAAGCAGAAGACGTCCACAAAATCATCGGAAAGATGCAACAGATGGTCCAAGACATCAAGCAAGAAACAGCATACTGGATGGACGGACTTTTCCAAGGATGGTAACTCTCAGGCTGGGTCAGATCCATACTAAAGTCTGTATTTTTAGTTTTGCTTGTTCTTTTTGTTATTTTGATCAGTTTTGGGATTATCAAGAGCATTGTGGCCAAATTAATATAGAAAGCTACTTCTCATTTAGAGATCAATCAGGTGACAGTTCCCACCACTCCCGAGGAGGAAACAGGAACCTCTGCAGGATTCATAAAACAGCCTTGGTTTGCCGATGCTTGAGATCAGCCCAAGGTGAGTTTTGATGTTTTTATACTTAGGTGCCTCTCCCTTTTTATTTAAACAAAAAGAGGGAGTCATCATCATCATACTTGGCAGTTTGGCTATGGACTATTGGAGCTGCCTCTTTTTTGGTGGAACTTCTCTGAGTCTTGTCTTTTAATTCAAGCACTTGTGCTAGAGCAGTAGTATATTTTTTATCCCATCTTTTCATGTTTTCTGTATAATTATGTAGGAAGAACCATAGCTTAATATGAGGGGTGTACATTTTCTCCCTGTTTGGGGGATATCTGTGTTTGATACCAGAACTTCTGATTTGAATTGCTGAGATTTTGAGAAGGTCTTCTTTAATCTCTTCTCTGAGTTTTTCGTGAGTTTCTTTTATCTTGTTTTCTAATTTCTGTAGACGTGCTTAGAGAATTGCGATTTTTGTATGTGTTGGGCCATGCACGGTATCTGCATATGCTCAGAGCTTCTTGGCCATATCAAGCAGGGTCTCTGTCTTGTCATCTTGCTTTATTATTGCTAAAACAGAAACATATTTTTGTGGCTTAAGTCATATATGTTTTCACTAAATCACGGATGTACGTGGCACCAAGTCTGGATTCCTAGTGTTTATGTTACCTGAGAAGACAATCTCTGCTACTGCCATTTTTCTCAAGCATTGAATATTTTGTTCTATGGTCTTCTATTAGGTTTGCTGCATACAGAGATCATTTCTACACAGATATCTTTGTGCCACACATCCCAGGACCCATGTCCACAGACTGTGAGGGTTAGCCCCACTCATTCTTTGGTCGATAACTATGACAGGGATCCCAAATGCCTTGCTTCAGTATGTCCTGGTTTAGGGCAAATTTGGTAGAGAATCTCCAAAGGGGGGGGGGGGGCCTCCAGTAAGCAAACCCACATGGCCCCTCCCACCAACTGGTTCGGGAAGAATTCCTTGGAGACAAGTTGAAAGAACCTGTTTATTTAACAGGCACAGCCCCCCCCAGCACACAGAATGAACAATATCGGATGGCACTACTCTGAAAAAGATGACAAATTCAGAAAGTCTCTCTTGGGAGTGGTCACTCTGTTATCAGTCCCTCTGGTGCTGGGGCAGCTGCTGCAGGACACAAGGTGCAAACTCTCGATGTTCCCAGGTCCCAGTCCGGAGCAGGTTCAAGTTCTTTCCAAAAAGGAAAGGAGAAACAGTCCAGGAAGAAATTTGGACTATTTAGCTAAACTAGCTAATGAGCAGAAGCAAGAGCAAGCAGAAGCAAGAGCGAGAGAGCAAGCGAAAAGCAAAAGCAAAAAAGCAAAAGCAGCACAAGCTGCTGCTCTGTGTCCAGCCAGGCTGATAAGAAAACCCAAACAAAACTTTCACTCTTCAGAGCCAGTCTTAAAGGCACAGAACATAATATCCAGCATAAACAGAACACATGAATGGGGATACAAGCATCATAACGTCACCCTAGGACATTCCACCCCTTATCCCCATATCATCAGCATACTACCAAACATCATGCATTTATTCACACAAAATTTCCATCTGTTCCCCTAAATTTACAAGCAATACCCATCATGCCCTCATCACATCCCCACACTGGACCACTAAATACAGGCCCTATACTACAGAGCTGCAGGATTCCCCACTTTCACTTTATTAACTCAAAGCTCCATCTATCACTTGCTCAGACCTTCAAAACTTGCACATTTCCTTCTCCATCTTCCACTTGCCCGGACCTTCAACACTTACACATTTCCTTCTGTCTCCTGTCTGTATAGTTTAATGTACAGACAATGGCAGTAACATCCAATGAACAGTGATATTTGCATATCATTCTCACTCCACAATCAGATCTCCCTGAGGTACACGTGTTGTTCCATCTCTTTGCATTATCCACCATGTGCAACCTGGTCCCTGAGCAAAGACAATCCCACTAATGAGTTTGTCTGTACTCGAGGCAGAATTGATCCACACAGTCTTCCCTAACAAACCTCTGACATGTACCACTGGAACTTCATCTATTATATTCAGGGACTCAGACTGGGCAGGACCTGCTCGGTTGGTGGAACCTCGGGTGTTAACTAACCAGGTGTCCTTTGCTAGATGCTGCTCCCAATTTTTGAAAGATCCCCCACCCAAAGCTTTCAACTGGGTTTTTAGTAGCCCATTGTACCTCTCTACTTTTCCTGTAGCTGGTGCATGGTAGGGGATATGGTACACCCACTCAATGCCATGTTCCCTAGCCCAGGTGTTGATAAGGCTGTTCTTGAAATGAGTCCCGTTGTCTGACTCGATCCTCTCAGGGGTACCGTACCTCCAAAGTACCTGCTTTTCAAGGCCCAGGATGGTGTTCTGGGCAGTAGCATGAGAAACAGGGTAGGTTGCCAACCATCCAGTGGTGGCTTGTACCATGGTCAGCACGTAGCGCTTGCCCTGGCATGTCTGGGGCAGTGTGATGTAGTCAATCTGCCAGGCCTCCCCATACTTGTACTTGGACCATCACCCACCATACGAGAGGGGCTTCACTCGCTTGGCCTGCTTGATGGCAGCACACATCTCACAGTCATGGATAACCTGTGAAATACTGTCCATGGTTAGATCCACCCCTCGGTCTCGTGCCCACTTATAGGTGGCATCTCTGCCCTGATGGCCTGAGGCATCATGGGTCCATTGAGCTAGGAATAACTCTCCCTTGTGTTCCCAAACTAGGTCTATCTTGGACACCCCTATCTTTGCAGCCTTGTCGACCTGCTCATTGTTTTGGTGCTCCTCATTGGCTCTACTCTTGGGGACATGGGCATCTACATGGCAGACCTTCACAGGTAGCCTCCCTACCCTGGTCACAATGTCTTTCCACTCATCAGCAGCCCAACTTGGTTTTCCTCGATGCTGCCAGTTAGCCTTTTTCCACCTCTCCAGCCATCCCCACAGAGCATTGGCTACCATCCATGAATCAGTGTAGAGGTAGAGCTTTGGCCACTTCTCTCTTTCTGCAATGTCCAGGGCCAGTCAAACGGCTTTGAGTTCCGCAAGTTGACTTGATCCACCTTCTCCTTCGGTAGCTTGTGCAACCTGTCGTGTGGGGCTCCATACGGCTGCTTTCCACTTCCGGTTCATCCCTACAATGCGACAGGAGCCGTCAGTGAAAAGAGCGTAGCGCGTTTCCTCTGGGGGCAGTTGGTTATAGGGAGGAGCCTCTTCAGCACGTGTCACTGGTTCTTGTTCTTCATCTGTGACACCAAAATGCTCACCTTCGGGCCAATTCGTAATAACCTCCAAAATCCCAGGGCGATTCAGTTTACCTATACGGGCGCGCTGAGTGATGAGAGCAATCCGCTTGCTCCATGTAGCACTGGTGGCATGGTGGGTGGAAGGAACCTTGCCTTTGAACATCCACCCCAGCACCGGTAGTCGGGGTGCCAGGCGGAGTTGTGCTTCCGTGCCAATCACCTCTGAAGTGGCTTGGACTCCTTCATAGGCAGCCATGATTTCCTTCTCTGTTGGAGTGTAGTTGGCTTCAGAGCCTCTGTAGCTTCGACTCCAAAATCCCAGTGGTCGACCCCGAGTCTCCTCAGGCACCTTCTGCCAAAGGATCCAGGACAAGCCATTGTTCCCAGCTGCAGAGTAGAGAATGTTCTTCACATCTGGTCCCGTCTGGACCAGGCTAAGGGCTACTGCATGAGCGATCTCCTGCTTAATCTGGACAAATGCTTGTTGCTGCTCAGGGCCCCACTGGAAACTGTTCTTCTTGTGGGTGACAAGGTAAAGAGGGCTCACAATTTTACTGTACTCAGAAATGTGCATCCTCCAAAAGCCTATGGCACCCAGGAAAGCTTGTGTCTCTTTCTTATTAGTGGGTGGAGACATTGCTGTGATCTTGTTGATGACATCTGTAGGAATCTGATGCCGTCCATCTTGCCACTTCACTCCTAGGAACTGAATCTCACGAGCTGGTCCCTTTACTTTGCTCTTTTTAATGGCGACACCAGCTCCCATGAGAGTCTGGATGATTTTCTTTCCTTTCTCAAACACTTACGCAGCTGTGTTCCCCCACACAATGATGTCATCAATATATTGCAGATGTTCTGGATCCTCACCCTTTTCTAGTGCAGTCTGGATCAGTCCATAGCAGATGGTAGAACTGTGCTTCCACCCCTGGGGCAGTCGGTTCCAGGTGTACTGCACTCCCCTCCACGTGAAAGCAAACTGAGGCCTGCATTCTGCTGCCAGAGGAATGGAGAAAAATGCATTGGCTATGTCTATAGTGGCGTACCACCTTGCTGCCTTGGACTCAGGCTCATACTAGAGCTCTAATATGTCTGGCACGGCAGCACTCAGTGGTGGAGTCACTTCATTCAATGCATGATAGTCCACAGTCAATCTCCATTCTCCTTCAGATTTTCGCACAGGCCAAATGGGGCTGTTGAAGGGTGAGTGGGTCTTGCTGACCACCCCTTGGCTCTCCAGCTCTCGGATCATCTTATGCATGGGGATGACAGCATCTCGAGTGGTCCTATACTGCCGTCGATGCACTGTGGAAGTGGATATTGGAACCTGTTGCTCTTCTCCCATCAGGCATCCTACTGCAGATGGATTCTCAGACAGTCCAGGCAAGGTATTCAACTGCTGGATGCCCTCTGTCACTACAGCTGCTATCCCAAACGCCCACCTGAGTCCTTTTGGGTCTTTGAAGTACCCACTTCGAAGGTAGTCTATGCCTAAAATACATGGGGCCTCTGGGCCAGTCACAATAGAGTGTTTCTTCCACTCATTCCCAGTCAGGCTCACATCAGCTTCCACCAAAGTGAAATCTTGGGATCCCCCTGTCACACCAGCAATAGAAACAGACTCTGTCCCCACGTCTTGACGGAATTAATGTACATTGAGCACCAGTAACAACCAAAGCTTTGTACTCTTGTGGTTCTGATGTGCCAGGCCAACGAATCCACAGGGACCGGAAAACATGATTTTCCCTAGCCTCTACCTGGCTAGAGGCAGGGCCCCTCTAAGCCTGGTTATCCTTCTTTCCCTGGGCGTATGTCTTGGATGTTCCTTCAAGGGCATCGGACATGTCATCATCATCATACCTGGCAGTTCAGCTACGGGCAACTGGAGCTACTTTCCTTTTGATGGAACTCCCTCTCTCAGCCCTGTCTTCCTTCAATTCACACACCCGTCGTGCCAGAACAGCAGTAGGTTTTCCATCCCACCTCTTCATGTTTTCCCCACAATCACGCAGGTAGAACCACAGCTCAGCTCATGGGGTGTACCTTCTCTCGCCATCTGGGAAACATCTGCGTTGGGTACCAGAACCTCTGATCTGTACTGCCGAGATTTGGAGAAGGTCTTCTTTAATCTCCTCTCTGACCTTCTTATGATTCTCCTTTATCTTGTCCTCTAATTTCTGCAGACGTGTTTTTACCACTGCGATTCTGGCATGTGTTGGGCCATGTACAGCATCTGCATATGCTCGGAGCTTCCTTGCCATATCAAGCACAGTCTCATCCCTCTTATCCCTCTTCATTATGGCTAAGACAGAAGCATATTCATGTGGCCCAAGTCACACAAGTTTGTGCATGGTACTAAGTCTGGGTTCCTAGTTGTTACATCATCTGAGAAGATAATCTCTGCCACTGCCATTTCTCTCAGGCATTGGATCCCTTGCTCTATGATCTTCCACTGTGTTAGTTGCATATAAAGGTCATCTGCACACAGGTATCTTTGTGCAACACTGTCCAAGACCCGTGACCAGAGGCTGCGTGGATTAGCCCCCCTCATCATTTCTTGGTCGATGACGGGATCCTGTGACAGGGATCCCAAATGCCAATCTTCAGTGCCATCCAGAATTGTGGCCTCACCTGCAGCATCCCAGAGACGGACTAACCAACTAATTAAGGATTCATCAAGTCATCGGGGGTAATCCTTCCGCAGGCCACGAAGGTCCTTCAGGGAAAAGGACTCAATATTGGCATCTGATCTTGCACCTGCTGCTTTGACTCCTGATTTTATGTCAGGAGGCATTGAGGGTCCTTCTCCTGCATCATCATCATCATCATCATTCACTGGTCGATCAGTCTTGTCCGTGCATTTCCCACTTCTAGTGCCTGTAGCAACAGTCATTGGTTCAGATGCCAGCTTAGACTCACTGTCTGGTTTTGCTGCTGGCTTCAAATCTGGGGTGTTGGCTGCAGTCTGAGTGACTGCGATAGGTGATTTATCTCCCTGCCCCCCTGCCTCTGTCTGCTGCCCTAGAGTATCTAGCAGTGTGCGATAAGCATATGCCAAGGCCCAGCTCACTGCAATGGTGTTTTTCTCCTTAGGGTCATCCTGGTACTTCTCTTTCAGATATTTGCCCACCTCAGCTGGGTTCTGAATTTGTTCATGGGGAAAATCCCAGATTATAGGGTCAGAAAATTCCTTCAGGATTTGGCCCATATCCTCCCATTTCCCACACCACTCAGGATTTTCCACACCTGGGTCTACTCCTGAGTCAGGGGTCTCATCAACCCTTCTAGAAATCTCAGCCCTCATTCTAGAGAAGCAGCAGACTGTATAGAGGAAGGTTACCAGATTAAATACTAAAAAGATGGTCTCTTGAACATTCAGGGGAAACTGAACATTCTTCAATAGTGATGCAACAGATTCAGAGGAGAAGAAGGAAAGCAAAGGCTGAAAAGCCTCATTCCCTCCTCTAACAAACTGGATGCATAACCATAGCCATGAACCATTCATACCTGGAGCAGACCCCAGCATGTTTCTAAACTTCTTACAAATCATTGCCACCAAGCCCAGCAGGATAGCTATTCTGGTCACTGCCCCTCTCCTATAAACACTATGTATTAGAGCAATACTAGCGGTATTTCTGGATAAGAAAATAAACCTAGGGACCACAGAGGCAATAAGATCTCAAAAAACCCTAGGGACCAGAAATGCATGCAAGCCTTCACCCCAAGAGACATTATGAATTCAAAAAGCATGGCTATTAACTGCTTTATATGAACAAAGAGTAATGGCAACCAAAGTGTACTCAAAACAGGGTTTTTCCACTCTCTCTCTTGAGCCCCATGTTGGGTGCCAAAATTTTGTCCTGGTTTAGGGGAAATCTGCGAGAAAACCTCTAAAGGGGTTCCTCTAAAAAGCAGATTTAAGCACCCCCTCCCTTAACTGCTTTGAGAAAATATTTCCTTGGAGAAAAGTGGAAAAACTGTTTCTTTAATAGGCAAAGTATTTACCAGCACAAAAAAAAAAACAAAAACAAAAAACAAAACAATATTAAACAGTAAAACCTTCTGCTGATCCAAAAGACATGACAAACTCAGAAAGTCCCTTTTGTGGGCTGTAGTTCAGCTCAAAGTCTGTTACCAGTCCCTCTGGCAGTGGAAATGCCGCAGCCCAGGCCACGCCCCAGTGGGCTATAGGTGTGAGCTTCCGGTGCTCTTCTGGGTGTTCAGTCTAGAGCAGGTTTAAACAGTTCTAAGCTAAAATTAAAAACCACAGTCTAGGGAACTTCTCTGCCTCAGATAACTGAAAACTAACTAAAAGCAAAGGAGAGCTTTGTCCCGTCGTCCATCCGTGCTGCAGACAACACAGTCCATGAGCCAGAATGTGGAGGAGTGAGTGCAGTTTCTGAAAACAAGCTGTGCTTCTTCTCTCCCCCCCCTTTGCTCTCAGAACTCGTCTTAAAGTTGCCAAACTTACTTCTGGGCTAAACAGATGAATGGGGATACAAGCATCATAAGGTCACCCTAGGACACCCTCTTTACTCTGCCTCACTCTTTTTAATTATCTCAACTTCCTCTGATGGAAAAGACAGTTTCTCTGGCAAGGATAGGGTTACTAGGAGCAAAGGGAGGATCTTAAGAGATTTCTGGCAACAATGCAGCTTTCCAAGCTTCTTCAGCAGCCAGTCAGTTACCTATTGCCTCTTCTGACCACCCTGCCTGGTGTCCCCTAACATGTATTATTGCTACCCCTTTTGGTAAATTCACCACTTCCAATAGGTGAGAAATTAATCTCTCATGAGCTAACAATTTTCCTCTGCAGATTAATAAACCTCTTTCTTCCCATGATTTCTCAAATGCATGTATCACCCTGTGGAGAGCCTGGTTTAAGCATGGCTTAAAGAAAGAGGCCATGAAGGTATTCAGCTGAGGGAAATATAGAAGCCTGCTGTAAAGCAGCCTTTCCCAGGCTTGATTCTGTAAATAATTAAGGTTCTCAGCCACCTTTTATATAAACAACAAGATTCTCAGACCGTTCTGTCCTTGGCTGCTACTGGGAACAGATGGCCGGTCTGGGGATAGATATGAAAGGTTTTGAGAACTCTTCATATCATGGTGGGAACACTGATCTTGGTTTCAGTAAACTAACTTCAGGTATTGTAAACAAAAGGAGGAGCTGAAGTTTTCTCTACAGCCTATCAGGAGCTCAGATTTTGCAGTATGCATGAAGTGAATTAACACTGTTATAAAAAGTGCCTAGTTGATTAATAAATCGGAGTCAGATGCTAAATCAACAAAGGTGGTCGCTCCCTCACTTCAACATCACCCCATATGCATATGCAGAATCAGTAAAAATAGTCAGTATCTTATCCCGATATAATTCACAGTCCCTTACAAGCATATACAGCTTCACTGTCTGAGCTGACCATGTGGGTGGAAATCTACCTCCTTCCTTTAATTCCTTTCCATTAATGATAGCGTATCCTGTAAATCGCTTCCCTTCTACCACCCTTGAAAACCCATCCATAAACACATTTTTTCCCTCAGGCCAGGAAGTGTCTCGTAAATCTTCTCTAGCCCCGGTCTGGAGATCTATCACTTGAATGCAGTCATGGGTTTCTTTCTGGCCCCCTCTTCATGGCCGTTCACGGAGGCTGGGTTAAACCCTTCCCCACTTTTCAATTCCAAGTCCTCCTGTTCCATTAAACAAGATTCATACTGTAATAAGTGAGCACTGGTCATCCCCTTATAGGCTCTTTCAGTTAACAAAGCTTTAACTTGATGGGAAACTTGAATAATCAGATATCCTCCTACTGTCAGTTTTTGGGACTCAGTTACCATCAAGGCTGTGGTTGCACAGTTCTGCAGACAGTGAGGCCAGCCTCTGGACGCTGGATCTAAGAGCTTAGAAAAATAAGCAACAGGCTGCTGTGTTCCCCCATGCTCTTGTATGAAAATTCCTTTAGCATGGCCTTGTTTAACATCCACATATAATTCAAATTCCTTTTCTGAGTCTGGAAGAGCTAAGACTGGGGCATTAACCAATTTGTCTTTTAATTTTCTAAAGCTTTTTTCTCCTTCTGGTGTCCATGCCAGAACATTAGGACTTTCTTGGGTTAAAAAGTAATATAAAGGTCTGGTTAAACAGAAAAATTCTCAATTCATGCTCTGCAGTACCCTACTAACTTTAAAAACTGCCATAACTACTTTGTCTGGGGTAATGGTACTTGTAAAATCCCTTATATTCTGTCTAGCTCAATACACCGCAACCCTCCAGTCAAAATGGGTCCCAAATATTTAACCTTTTTCTCTACCAACTGCTCCTTCTTTTCAGACACTCTAAGTCGCTTTTTAGCAAGAAAATTAAGCAGCTTCACAGTAGCCTCTTCAACCACCTTTTCCTGTTCCCCTGATAAAAGCAAATCATCCATGTACTCCAACAACCTGTCTCCTGAGGGTGGAGTAAACTCTCTTAATATTTTTTGCAGGGCTTGCCCAAACAGAACCAGTGACTCTGTAAATCCCTGCGGGGGGACTGTCCATGTCAATTGTTGTTTTACCATCTTCTCTCCTTCCTCCTGCTCCCACTCAAAGGCAAAATACTGTTAAATACTGTTTACTGTCCTCTGTAATTGGATACCCTGAGAAAGCATCCTTTAAATCCAGTACTGAATAATACTGATGTGAAGAAGGAATGTGATTCAGGATGGTATAGGGATCCAGAACTGTGCGATGCCTTGGTTTGACAATTTCATTTATTATTCTTAGATCCTGCACCATTCTGTAGGTTCCATCCTGTTTCTTAACCAGCAGGATAGGAGCATTATAGGGAGACATCCATGACTCCAAGAGACCTGCCTTTAGCAGGGACTCAATGACAGGCTGTAACCCTGTGGGATCTCAGCACCTCAGGACTGAGGTGCCGAGTCACCGAGACCACCCTTGGGGGGCTCGGGAGTCCTGGAATGTTGCCAGAAGTGTCTGGTGGCTGGACTTTGATCCTACACAGGAGACGACACCTGTATGAGGATAGGAGGATTTCACCGGAGTGAATGGTGAAGGGATTAGTTAGTTAGAGAGTGAAACACAGGGTTTGGGATTTCTGTACAGGGGGGGTTAGAGAAGTAAGATGGAGGAATTGGGGCGTGTCCTGTCCTTCTTCTTCTTCTTCTTCTCCTCCATCTTCTGTGGTGATGGTGGCACTTTGGGATTGGTCATTACTAAAAGTGCACTGGGCAATAAGGGTGAAAGGTATTGGGGAAAAATGATAAATATTGTATACGTAACTTTGAGTATAAAGATAGGTGACCGCCCGGAGGGGAGGGAGTGTGCTCATGGCTGGCTGCTGAGCAGAGCTCTGTCGGGCCGAGAGAAAATCTTTTAGATAAACAATTAATAAACACCGAGACCAAGAAAAGAACTGAAGCCTCTTCTGTTCCTTTGAAACGCGGGCTGCCCAAGGCCACCCCGGGCCTTTCCAGGCCATCCAAACAGCCGAAAACCGGACATAACCCCTTCTTTCCTTCCCTTGAAATAGGATATTGCTTTTTAGACACCACTTGTCCTGGTTGCTTCAAAGTAATTTGGAGAGGCTCTATATCAAATCTTCCGTATTTCCCTGGGGCCACTCACATTTCTGGGTTTATTTCAGCATAAACCTTCTCGGACATTTTACACAAAGTTAGAAGTGTTAGGCTCTGTATCATTTTTCACAATACTAATTTGCATTCCCACTTTAGCCATCAAATCCCTTTCCAGCAAATTAAAATCACAATTAGGAACAAACAGGAATTCATGCATTTCAAACCTGACTCCCACATCTATTAATAGGGGTTGAACAAAATGCACTCATTCATCCTTCCCACTCACCCCTTGAATAATCATTTTGACAATTTTCCCCTCTTAGGGATAAAATTCAAGGTGGATTGAGAGGCCCCTGTGTCTACCAGGAAACACAGCTCCTCTCAATCTGGACCCACCTTAAAAGTTAGCAAGGGCTCCAGTGTGGTGGGTCCCTGGTATGATGGGAGCCCCTGACACCCCTAACAATCTGTCTCCATTATCCTCTAGACTTCCTCCTCCTGAGGATCTAGTTGTTTCTGCAGGCATTCTTGCTTCCAGTATCCCTCTGCCCTGCAGATAGCACACTGATTTCTCCCCAAGCGATGTCTGAGTTGGCTCTCCCCTGCTGAGGAGGGAATGCTTCTGCCACTTCCTTGTGGCCAACCCTGTCCCTTCTATCCCAGGGGACCCCTTGGGTTCTACGGCTTATCCCTCTGGGGCTGTAAAAACTCTGCTATATCACCTTTGCCTTTGCTTTTTCCTCATCCCTTCTTATATACACTTGTGCTCCAGATTGCGAGGCAAGATGTATTCTATTACCATCTGTATGGCAGTTGTCTTTTGTCAAGTGGGCAGTTTTCCTTATTTCTCTCTGAGTGATCACAATCACTCCTCCCTCAGGAGGAGACATCTGCTGATAACAGGCTATTGAATGTCACTGCACGATGGATAAGAACTATGTCATCCCATTGTGACATGCTCCGCCCAAAAGGAGGAGCCAAGCATTGCTACCCAGATATAATCTGGAGATTCTGGAATACCAGCACAGCTTCTCCACTGGATTTCCCAGAGGAAGAGCAGCTGCCTCTTCTTCCACTGGATTGTCAGAGGAAGACTACACCCTTTTTCTACAGGATCCCTGCTCCAGCAGAACCACACCTGACACTTCAGGAGGACTGCAGCCACATTTCCAATTAGACTGCTACCAACACCCTGACCAACAGGGTATCAGGTTGGGTTCTGACTCTGTCAGTGTTGTTCTAGTGTACTGCATTGTTTATTTTATCCTTTTTTTCCCCCCTTTCCCTATTAAAGAACTGTTATTTCCTGCTCCCATAATTTTTGTTGCCTGAGAGCCCCTTAATTTAAAATTTATAGTAATTTGGAGGGGTGGGGAAGGTTCATTTTCTCCATTTCAGGGGAGGCTCCTGCCTTCCTTAGCAGGCACCTGTCTTTCCAAAACAAGACAACTTGCTGTATCTTTCTAACCAGTTCATCCAAGGACTTATTCTGTTCTTCCTCTAGTCCCCCCACTACTGCCTGTGGGTACTCATTTTCCCACAGCTCAAACCCACTCATTTTTCCAGTGAACCAAACAAAATCCTTAAAAGAAAATCCTTATCTTTCCACATACAATCTGCATTTCCCAGATAGGTCTTCCTCCTCCTCGTGCTCACTCTCTTGATCACACACTGCATACCAGAGCCAGTCCCTGTCCTGTCGCAGTGTCCAAATGGCTCCTCTCCCCCAATGCTCCTAGTGGCAGCACCATGAGCAGGCGGGGTGTCCCGCAGCCTCATGGGGGCTGGCAGCCACTGCCACCCCTGCCCAGGAGTGGCGGGGTCAGGCACTGCCTGGTGCTGAGCCCTGGCTGCCCCACAGCCCCCACAGGCCCCCAATCTGTTCTCCCAGTCCCGCACTTCCACACTTCCACATCTGGTCTTGCTGCTCCGTGCCTCAACCATATCTCTCCACATTCCCCTTCAACTAATCTTTTCTCAACATAACAACACTATTTGTCCATCTCCTGTTGTCAAGACTCCTTCTTGTCTCCCCTTATTGCTCCCCCTGGGCATGGATTGTAAAGACCCTTTCTCAACTTTTCCTTATTGCCTCCTTTGGGCATCCATGTCTTTACTTCTGGAAGAATGTGTAAACCAACTCCACATTCTTCCAAGGGATTCTTTGGAGATATTTTGGGATCATCATCCCTTTTGCTGGGGCCCCTTTCCAGCTTTATGTTTGCTAGCTCCATGGGTGCCCTCCCAGGTTGACTCCCCAAAGATCCCATTTTACTCACCGGTGAGATTATCAGTGGTCCTTCTCTGTGGACTCTTCATGGACCCCCCTGGTCTGACACTCATCTGTTTCCTGGACAGTTTTGGGAACCCAATCAATCGCCTGGTGCCAGTCACCATCAAGGGGAGCTGATCACTGAAACAGGGTGAGGCACACCTTCAGCTCCACTCGCTGCCTGCTGCCCCTGGATGATGGAAATATCCTTGACAAGATCCTGCAAATTGTCAGGAATATTAATCCACAAAAACCAGAGGTTTATGTCCAAAAAGGGGACAGAGGAGCCCTGTAACTTTATATGAATAAAGGGAGAGGTCAATGGCATATCCCATGGGGTCTCTCAAACTGTTAGAGGACACAGCCTCCTTTTATCCTAATTTCCCAGCTGCATTTCCCTCTCTCCTTCCCCATTGGCTGAGGCAGTTGAGAAGTACAGACTTTCCAAATCAACTAATACATCCCCTTTCTAATGTGTACTCCCCCCCTTTTTATTTTTCCTTGTGTCACTGTTCTTTTTCTCTAAATCTAGAGATTTAGCACAGTCTTGAGTGGGTAACAGTCTGTGTCAATTAGTGGAATTCCTATGGAATTTATGGTCCCCCCCATTGCTTCATTCATCTTTCTGTATTTGGCCTTATCTACCATCAGGCCCACAATTTGTTTGTAAAAACACCTCCTCATTCCTTTCACTTCCAACTGGAACTATTCTATTTATTTAATTTATATTACCAGAATTTGAAACTTATTTATGTTTTATTCTAGTTGCTAAAAGATAGGTTGGTTCCTGCTGGCATATTAAATTTAATCAGTTGTAACCATGTCAAAAAGGAAACACATTGGAAGGAGGCTTCTGTTTCTGTTGACTTTAAATAATTCCTGTGATAACTCTACAGTAGCTTGCTTGAAAAAGAGAAATTAGACAGGTAGCCAGATAGTTATCTCAAACAGATAATTGCTTATTTAAAGTTACATTGAAGCAAAAGTAGTATTTGCATTTAATTTAAGATCAGATTCAAGACATCATTCCTCCTTCAAATTCAGATCAAGCAAACATCTAGCCACTTCATTTCTGAGGGTTCTTGATTCTACCATCAAATCAAAAGGGCTGACAGGGTTTTTTAATCAGTTAAGGCTGTTTCTCTTTAGTTTGGAAGGATATCAAGAAAGCAAAATTTTCTGGGACCAGAGGAAACCTGGTTCTCACACAAAGCTACTCAATAGCATTCAAAGCTTCTGTAAGAGTTCAGCCATTTTATTTCTAACCAAACTAGGTGGCACCTCAAAGCATCCAAAAAGACTAGGAAGTTTATGTACAGCTGCAACCAGTTCCTCCTGCTCCTGATCTTTGGTAATATGGTTAGCATAACTAATGCCATTGTATAAGGTAAATGACCATTCTCTGTGACTAAGTTGGTCATGTATCGGTCCCTTTTTGCCTCCTCAAGGTCTTGAAGGTCCTTCACACTATGCAGACTTTTCCCCTTCCCTATTGGCCTCCAGATTTTTGGGCACCATGCTGACTTCTCTCCACCTTACTGGCTTTGAAGGTCTCAAGGCACATGGTCAAATCATCATTTTCATTTCTAGTAGGCATGATATAAATTATTGAGACCATACAGTCAATAGGTGCTAAGAACATTATTAGTGTATAATTGCTGAATCATTATCTGGAGACCCAAGATCCCTACTAAGGGCAAGTGATCAATGAAATTAACTTTTGCAAAAACAGAGGCTTCTTATCTGAAGGATCCGTATCCAAGAGAAACATGAATTGTTGATGCCTAAAAAATTTGCAAAAGTTAATGATGGAAACATCTGGATTAACAGAGAATTCACAAGGATGCTGACAGACAATTACACTGCACTCCTACAAAATATATGCTTGTAACATATGTTGCTATGCTGTACCACGTTTATGATTAGACAATTAGAAATCTGCATTAGTAGGTGGATTATTCATATCACACCCTTGTAGCATAAGGTATAAACTCTCTAAAAATCCCTTGTTTGGCTGAGACATCTCATGCACTTGAATAAATACATACCTTTGTAATTCTATACTTTGCATCCTAGCCTCTCTCCTCAGTCGTCACAGGCCAAATTTGTAACACAGGATATCCATAGCTGATTTTTCTTTCTTATGATGGCTTACATATTTTCTTTCCTATGATGGTGAGAGGGCAGTGTGCAGCCACTGGCTCCCAAGGCCTGTTTAAGGAAGCGGTACCGCTGCCATAAAGCACTGTGGCCACTTTACGAGGCAGCACTAGATCCACCGTGGTGGGTGGGCGGATGGGAGGGGAAAGACGGACATTCACTGCCCCAGGGTCTAGTAGTCTGAGTTTGGAGAAGGGCTAACACAGCCAACTGGGGACAAGCCCACACCACTCTCCGCTACGACGCCACTCTGCTCGACGGAGCGCCGAGAGACGGCAGTGGAGGAAAAGGAGCGCCTGCGCGGTACGGAGTAGCGGTGGACTAGGCGGAGGATTGCTTCCTGCACTCCTGTCGCAGTTCGGAATTTGCAGTGCGCCTGCGTGTTGGTGGAGGGGAAGAGGGCGGTGTCCGGTCCCGTGTTTTGAATGTCTCGATGCGGCTAGCTCACTATTTGGCAGGAAAGTGAGGAGGCCTCCATCCTGGTGGTAGAGTTCGTGTACGGAGAGGAGGATCCAAATGTAGCAGAGGCGAATTGGAGGCAGCAGTGGTGACTGCGGAGTGGGACAAACGAAACAAGGGGAGCAGCTCCCCATACTGCTGCCGCAGAGAATCTGGGTGGCCTAGTGAGACAGGAGGACTGCTGCGGCTGCAGTGCTAACACTCCTAGACTATCCTCCTGGCACTCCCAGGCGCCCATCCCCCCAGCAGGTGAGTAGTGAATGCGAGGGAAGGGGGAAGGGAAAGGAAAGCACAACCTAGGACCGGGTAAAACCGGAGGGAGTCGCTGTGGAACGAGCTCGGAGCCGCGGTTCGTAGCTTTCCCTCCCCTCCTCCTTCCCTGCGGCTGACGTTATTTTTATACTTGCGGTGTTCCATCTCTGTTAACCGTTTCTTCTTCACTGTCTGCCTCAGCAGCCCGCCTAAAAGCCGCGGGAGGCGGGCAAAAGTGGGGGTCTTCAGACTCTCTTCGCACGTAATGTCCCGACTCCTTGGCAACCACCACTCTTTTGGGCTCTGGGGGACTGCTGCTCTCATTTGGCATGGCCCCTCCCGGTATCTACCCCGCCCACATCGCGTCCGTTGCTGGAGAGAAGGGGTCACAGCTGCACATTCCCCCTTCCTCTCTGTGGATCTATTGTGCTGTGGGTTGGGGCCCGCTAAGGGGCTCCCAGCAGATAAGCCTCTCTGTCGATAGTGCACGTTGAGGGAGACAGGTATGTCTCTGACCTGTCATCTATTGGCTCCCCTCATGAGAAAATGTGGTGAAGGGGATGTGAGGGTGGTGGCCGGGCTCGGCCGAGCCTCAGTAGCCAAAGGCTGGAGTTGTGAAAGTTGCTAACGCGTCGGGCTGGCAGCACTGGAGTTGCACACGCCACAGCTGCTGTCCGGGACACCCAGTGTGTGTGGACGTGTGCTTGCGCTTTGCTCTCGCTTTTCTGGGTTCCTTTGTCTGCTGCTGTCGCCGCTTTCCCCTCCTCCCTCGATTCCCTCTCTCTCCTCCCTCCTTTCTTTCCCCCTCCCTTCTTTCCCCTCTCTTCCAGACTCAAAACGCTGCTGCAGCTGCAGGTTTGTAAATACTGGACTAACACACACAACATGGCTGACGTTCGCCCTGTTCCTTCAACGGGCTCTCCTCTTTCTCTCTCTGTCTCTACTCCTTAGCCTCTTCTCCATTTAGTCTTTTGTTTCTTCTCATTCATCTCCCATTAAAAAAAAAAAAAAAAAAAGAATTCACCCTCCTTATTGCGCCCATGGCGGGATTTCAAGGGTAAGGATTGTCACTTTGGAGTCTTTCTCCTTTCGTTTTGCCGTTTACAACAAAATCCAAACCTAAAATTAGAGGGGGTTTGGGAACCTAGCAAGGCCTGGAGGGAGGGCGAGAATTGGCTGAGCCCTGCTGAGAGAAGCTCGGTTGGAATGCGTGTATATCTTTGGGGGGAGGGGGCTGATGCACTAAAGTGCTGGCAGAGATGAAATACTGTAGTATGCTTGCAAAAATGATCTAGTAATTTCTTTCATTTTGGGATATAGCTCAGTATAAGGTATTAACTTGGCACAGTCTTATTAAAAAAAACCTGAGCTACTTATGTTAGAATAGGCATTATGTAGTGAAAAAACATAGCATGGGTTTTCTTGGCTTTCTCTGTATCTCCTTGTCAATATCTTAAATAGCTCACAGATCACAGGATATGAAACTGAAATTAATGCTTGCCAGGTCTCTTTGTGTTGCTAGTTTTCTGTCACAGAATTTTTTGCCCTTGTGATGACAGTATAAACAGAAGTGTGTTGGTTTTGTTCTTAATAGGAGCATTTTTTCTTAAAAAGGTAAAAGGCATGGCATTGTGAAGTGCAATACTAAACTACACAACAGTATATTTCTGACTTTTAACACAAGACAAATGTTCAGTTCAGCACCTACCAGCCTCATTTATTCAGAGTACTCTCTTCTGACTTCAAAGAAAATAACATATTTTATTGGGTGGTTGAGGGTTTTAATGACATAAAGCCAAAATAACATTTTAATTTCTTGGGCATATGTAAAATGATCTGCTGGGGAACAGCATATCTAGGTTGTAAGGATGAGTACCCAAGGTGCAAAGGATGTGATGCTTTCTATTGCTTTCTAAATATGTGTTACTGTAACTCATAGTCAATGTTTAATTTTCAAAGATTATATTTAAAAACACAGTCTTTATTTAAAGTATGAACACATTGATAGCCATGGCTTCTATCAGAGCAGTGTCCTAAAGTAGCGTCCTAACTTTTTGTTTTTGTTATTTTGCTTTAGAAGCTTCTAGTGGAGGAGCACTGGTATAGCATAATCATAGTTCTTATTGAGTTAGAAGTAGTTACTGCATTTTAATGCTAGAATTAAGTATCATATATTAATACATTCTTTAATTTTTTTTCTCTCCTGCTTTTTCCCTCCCCATTAACAAGTGTTGATTAACTGGAGAAGACTATAAATTATAGGATCGAGTTTACTACAATGTAAAACTTGAGTGGAGTAATCCAAATTGCATTTTGAAATATGTATTCATGTCATGGCTCCCAAGCCAACTGTAATATTTCTAGATGGAAAAATCTGAGCAAAAATCTGTAACTTGATATGTTGGTGAATTTGTGCAGCACTCAGTTACTCTAACTATCATTAACTAATCAAAATATTAGTTAACTAATTTGTATTTTATCTATGAACAGTGTAAAATGGGCCTGGCAATGCTAAAGTAATTCTCAAGTAATGATGAAAATATTTATTTGAATAATATGCAGTACTTATTACTTTTTTTTATGTGACAGTGGTTGGATTTCACTTTCTCTTTTAATCTAAAATGTGAATTTGGTGATGACATGCAGAAATGTAGGAGGTGAATTTATTTGACTATTTGAGAGGTTGAGGAGAATGTTTTCCTATTCTTTGACCATGTTGTAGCTGACAGTCCCCTTGTATTAACAGTGCCAGCTACTTTAATTGAAGTGCTTTGAATTCAGTCCCTGCAGTTCCATTTTCTGGGAGTGATCAGTGGTGTGATAACCTGGCTAGTTTTAATGTTCCTTTCTGGAGGTTTTGATTTGTTTGATTTTGTGTCAGAGTTCTGGGGAGCCTATCTGTTTGCTCAAGTTTAAGACTGCTTGTATCTGCAGGTTTGGAAATGCTTTAGGATAAAAATGCACTAATACAATATATTGTTAATGTTTAAGGTAACTGGTTGATCTCTCATCCTTCTGTTTTCAGAGTCTTTCTAGTGGTTCAGAGGTAGTCCTGAATACCAAGTTTCCTATGTAACTGTGTCTAGCCTATTAAGATGATAATTCCCTCTGAGTGTGTACCTCAAAGGCTTTTTCATTCTATCCACTGTATTGCTTGGTGGGTTTTTTGTTTTCCCCACATTACTATTAGGTCAGAACAAGTAATGAATATAGATGACATGGGTAACTATTCTGTTTTAAGATTACTATGATGACTAGGTTGTAAAGTACAACCTTACTTAGCAAACTGATGTCTACCACTGGTGCTGCTTCTTAAGGTGATATTGATTTGCCCAGATGTTGCCAGTCACTTCTAAAATGAAGAAGTAAGCTTGACATTTTCAGTAGTGTTCACTTGATGCCTTGGAGTAGCCATCTAGAACAGAGGCTAGACAGAGTTAAAAAAATAAAGTGGGTATTTATCAAAGGCCTTCAATAGATACACCTTGGGCAGTGCAAAAGCCTTGCAGAGACTACACCCAAGATGGGGTTTACTGTTGTTAGATATATACTGTTGTTAAATGCATACTGCTAGTGGATATTTAGTATTGAGACTCGACAAGGTAGAGGCCTTGTCAAGCCTCTAAAGGGGGAAATGATGCCTTAAGTCTTAGCTTTTATATTTTTCAGATCCTGTACTACATTAGTGTATAACTCTGAACTCCATATAGAGTGTTAGTAAGCTCTCTTCACATTTTGGTCAGACAAAACAATCCTTCCAGGCCTGAGAACCAAGGACACCCTCTGCCTCAGGCCCCGAAAAGTATAAAAAAAAGTGAAGGGGGGAAGCAAACCGGGGGAATAGGACTTAATTACCTGAAGCTATAATTGGACAACTAACCTCTGATATGCAAATAGACCAAACTTATATCTGTCTGAAAAACTCGTAACCATCGTCCATCTTGGATGAAGTCTCTGCGAGGCTTTTGCACTGCCCAAGGTGTATCTACTGAAGGCCTTTAATAAATACCTACTTTATTCTTTTAACTCTGTTTAGCCTCTGTTCTAGGTAGCCATTCCAACAGTAAATGTCTAACAAGAGTAAATATCTACTTGATCTAAAGCATACTAAGCTGTGTTTATGCTTATTTCTGAAAAAAGCCTTCACCTATCTACACCTTAAGTTGACCCCCTGTCCTGGTTTAGGGCAAATTTGTGAGAAAAACCTCCAAATTGGATGCCTCTAGAAAGCAAATCCAAGTGGCCCCTCCCTCAACTGGTTTGGGGAAAAAGATTTCCTTGGCAAAAAGAGGAAAAAAACCTGTTTATTTAACTGGTGAAGCATTCACCAGCACAAAAAAAAAGAACAATATTAAACAGTAAAACCTCTTGCCAATCTAAAGAGATGACAAACTCAGAAAGTCCCCTTCATGTGTTGTAGCTTGGCTCACTCAGTCTCTTATCAGTCCCTCCTGCGCCGGAAATGCCGTGGACCAGGCCTGGCCCGGTGGGCCACAGGCATGAGCTCTTGGTGCTCTTCTGGGTGTTCAGTCCAGAGCAGGTTTAAACAGTTTCAAGAAAAATAAAAAACACAGTCTAGGGAACTTCCTGCCTCAGCTATCTGAAAACTAACTAAAAGCAAATGAGAGCTCTCGCTTGCTGTCTGTGCTGCAGACAACACATTCCAGGAGAAGGATGCGAGGGAGCAAGTGCAGTTTCTGATAACAAACTTTGCGCTTCTTCTCTCCCTGCCTTTGCTCTTGGAAACAGTCTTAAAGGTGCAAAACTTATTTCTGGGCTAAACAGAAGAATGGGGATACAAGCATCATAAAGTCACCCCAGGACACCCCCTTTTAAAAATATCAATTACTTTTTTATTTTTTTCTGAACCTGTATTAATCACATTTAAGTGTAAAAATGAACTTTACTAGATGACTTCTTACTCCAAGAAGCACAACTGAAAGACATATCAGATTTCTAGTCTGATATGTGTTAAGATCAAATAATAATTTTCACAACAGTTTCCTAGTTTAGAATGTATTTTCTTTATTAAAAATTCTTCCCTAATATGTTCAAAAAAGGTAACTGCACTGTATAATTTCAAGCTTACTGTTGAGATTTTTAAATCTAAAATTTTCCAGCAGCATAGAAGAAAGCACGTTCTAGATGAGTTCTCTTGTGACATTTTTTTAATTGGGTATAATTGGCCAGGTTGGGGTATGGGGGGAGATCAGAGTATGGCTTCAATGAGTGACCTCTGTGGGAGAAATTTGTGGACTGCCCTGTACTGGTTAGAGTTGGTTCTAGACAGCTCATCAGGAACCCCATTGCAGGTCATAGATGAGCCAGTCAGTAAACTTTGTGGTGCTTCTGTGAAAATAAAGCAAGGAAGGGTGATAAATGCTGAAAAAAAAGGAAGAAAAGAAATAACAGCAGCAGAGAAGAAAGAGGAGACACAAGACCATGCTGGAAAAGGAAGAGAGCAGGAGCTCAAGTGGTAGTCTGAGCAGGAGCTGAGAGGCCTGACTCTAAAGGGACTGCTACCAGTACAGGAACCACCACACACTGACCCACATTTCCTGAGCTGCCTCTTGCCCCATCAAAGAGACTTTTGTGTGTGGTGATGGGGTTGGAGAAAGAACAGAGGGGAGATTTTGCAGAGGCAAGGGATGATGAAGTGGACTGAAAGCTGTCTGAATGGCTGGACCCAGAGAGTGGTGATCAGTAGCAAAGTCTAGTTGGAGGCCTGGAGCTAGTAGTGTAGCCCAGGGTTCAGAACTGGATCCAGTCCTTTTCAGCATCTTCATTAATGGCCTGGATGGATGGGGCAGAGTGTACCCTCAGCAAGGGAGGGAGTGACATACCAAAGGGTTGTGCTGCCACTCAGAGGGACCTGGGCAGGCTGGAGAAATGGGCTGACAAAACCCTTATGAAAATCACCAAAGGGAAGTGTCAAGTTCTGCCCCTGAGGAACAACTTCATGTACCAGTACGTGCAGGGAGCCACCTATCTGAAAAGCAGCTTTGCAGAAAAGGACCTGGAGATCCTGGTGAGCACCAGATTGAACATGAGTCAGCAATGTGCCCTTGTGGCAAAGAAGCTTGATGTTATGCTTGGCTGCATTAGGCAAAGTACTGCCAGCAGGTCAAGGGAGGTGATCCTTCCCTTATATTAAGTACTGGTGAGGTCGCACACAGTATACTCCTGGAAAAGCTGGCAGCCCGTGGCTTGGACAGGAGCACTCTTTGCTGGGTTAAGAACTGGCTGCATGGCCGGGCCCAGAGAGTGATGGTGAATGGTGCTGCACCAGTTGGCGGCCAGTCACTGGTGGGGTCCCTCAGGGGTCTGTGCTGGGGCCAGTTCTGTTCAATATTTTTATTGACGACATGGATAAGGGTATTGAGTCTTTCATTAGTAAATTTGAAGACGACACTAAGCTGGTAGCATGTGTCGATCTGTTGGAAGGTAAGAGGGTTCTGCAGAGTGACCTGGAACAGTTGGATGGATGGGTGAAATTCAATAAGATGAAGTTTAATAAGTCCAAGTGCTGAGTCCTGCATTTTGGCCACAATAACCCCCTGCAATGCTGTAGGCTGGAGATGGTGTGGCTGGACAGTGCCCAGGCAGAAAGGGACCTGTGGATAGTGGTCAACAGCTGACTGAACATGAGCCAGCAGTGTGCTCTGGTGGCCAAGAAGGCCAATGGCATCCTGGTCTGTATCAGGAATAGTGTGTCCAGCAGGACCAGGGAAGTCATTCTTTCCCTGTACTTGGCACTGGTGAGGCTGCACCTTGAGTACTGTGTCCAGTTCTGGGCCCCTCAATTTAGGAAGGATATTGAGATGCTTGAGCATGTCCAGAGGAGGGCAATAAGGTTGGTGAGGAGCTTGGAACACGAGCCCTATAAGGAACAACTGAGGGATGTGGGGTTGTTTAGCCTGGAGAAAAGGAGACTCAGGGGTGACCTTATCACTCTCTAGAACTTCCTGAAAGGTGGTTGTAGTCAGGTGGGGGTTGGTCTCTTTCTCCAGGCAACAACTGACAGAATGAGAGGACACAGTCTTAAGCTGTGCCAAGGGAAATATAGGTTGGATATTAGGAAAAAGTTTTTGACAGAATAAGGGATAAAGTTCTGGAATGGTCTGCCTGTGGAGGTGGTAGAGTCACCATCCCTGGATGTGTTTAAAAGAAGATTGGATGTGGCACTTGGTGCCATGGTCTAGTTGAGGTGTTAGGGCATGGGTTGGACTCTATGATCTTGAAGGTCTCTTCCAACCTAGTGATTCTGTGTGTGACTACCATGTCCAGTTCTGGGCTCCAGAGTACAGGAGAAATATGGACATATTGGACTGAGCCCAGTGAAGGGCAACTAAGATGATTAAGGGACTAGAACATCTCGTATCTGAAGAAAGAGAGCTGGGAATGTTTAGCCTGAAGAAAAGAAGGCTCAGGTAGAATCCTATTATCTATAAATACCTGAAGAGAAGCTGTAATGAAGATGGAGCCAGACTCTTTCCAGTGGTACACAGGGGCAGGACCAGAGGGAATAGGCACACAGTGAAACATAGGAGATTTCATCTGAGCATTAGAAAACACTTCTTTACTGTGAGGGTGTCTGAGCACTGGGACAGTGTTGGGGAAGATGAAACAGGAAAGCCTTACAAATATGATTGTCTGGCAAAAGATTTCAAGAATATAGAAACTAGAAGTGAGATTGAAATGAAAGCAAGCTTTGAGATACCTTAGTTACTGAACAACTGGAAAGCAATGGTGTGGGCGGCTGAAGGCAATCCCCTTTTGATGAAACAATACCCTCTGCTTGCAGACAGGTCCAAGGGTCAGAGCAGACCCTACTAGCTCGGCAGAAGGGGTCCAACGAGTAGTTTTAAAGGTTTAAAATGTAACACAGTGTCCTGAGTTGACTATATGATGCTTTTATCCCCAATCGTCTCATTCTGTTTATGTTGAATAATAATAAGTTTTGTACCTTTAAGAGTGTTACAGAGAGTGAAGGGGGGGAGAGAAGAAGCGCGCAGTTTGTTTTCAGACACTGCACTCACTCCTCCACATTCCTGCTCCTGACTGTGTTGTCTGCAGACAGACAGCGGGGCAGAGAGCTCTTCTTTTGCTTTTTAATTAGTGTTAGCTAGCTGAGGCAAAGAAGTTCCCTGGACTGTTTTTTTTTCCCTTTCCTTTGGACCTCTTGGAACTGCTCTGGACTGAACACCCAGGAGAGCACCGGCAACTGCAGCTGTGGCCCACCGGGCCAGGCCTGGCCTGCGACAATTCCAGCACTGAGGGACTGATCAGAGACTGAGTGAGCTGCTGCTTGAACCCGGGGATTTCTCAGTTTGTCATCTCTTTTAGAGTGGCAAGGGGTCTCCTTGTTTTGATACTGTTTTGGTCTTATTGTTTAATAAACAGGGGTTTTTTCCACCTTTCTCCAAGGAGGTATTTTTTCCTCCCGGCCCAGTTGGGGGGAGGGGCCGATTGATCTGCTTTTCCCACCGGAGCTCCTTTGGGGGATTCTTCCCCAAATTTGCTCTAAACCTGGACACGCAGTATGGTAATGTAGTGATTCTTATAGGCTGTATGTAAATGCTATAGGGTTTGTATATTGTACTGGATTAATTAGTGAGAATTAGAATATTCATCACAGAAGAACATTTGTCCTGATTTAGAGCAAATTTGGGAGAGAGCCCCCAAAGGGGTTCCTCTAGGAAAAGCAGATTCAATCGGCCCCTCCCCCCTCAACCGGTCCAGGAAAAAAATACCTCCTTGGAGAAAGGTGGAAAAAACCTTTTTATTAAACAATAAAATCTAAACAATATCAAACAATGAGACCCCTTGCCACTGTAAAAGAGATGACAAACTGAGAAAACCCCGTCCCCGGGTTGCGGCTCAGCTCACTCAGTCTCTGATCAGTCCCTCCGATGCTGGAAATGTTGCAGGCCAGGCCCGGCCCGGTGGGCTACAGATGTGAGCTGCTGGTGCTCCCCTGGGTGTTCAGTCCAGAGCAGGTTTCAAGAGGTCCAAAGAAAAGGGAAAAAAACCCCACAGTCCAGGGAACTTCTTTGCCTCAGCTAGCTAACACTAACTAAAAAGCAAAGGAGAGCTATGTCCCGCTGTCTGTCTATCCACAGACAACAGTCCAGGAGGAGGAATGTGGAGGAGTGAGAGCAGTGTCTGGAGAAAAAAAACCTGTGCACTTCTTCTCTCCCCCCTTCACTCTCTGCAATAAGTCTTAAAGGTGCAAAACTTATTATTCAGCATAAACAGAACAAGACGATTTGGGATAAAAGCATCATATAGCCAACCCAGGACAGCATTGTAACAGGAACTTCACTCTCTTGCGCTCTTACTCTCTTACCCTCTCATCCTCTCTCTCTCTCTCTCATCCTCTTTACCACGCTCTTTTCTCGGGCCTGCTCTGAGCTGTGGCTGGCAGCTCCAAGCAGGGCCCCTGCACTCACACCCTTTGCAATAAACCGCAAATTCCACGACCTGGCTTCGGAGATCTCTTGTCTCCATCCGTCCCGACCATCCTACCCTCCGACGCTCCTACAGGACAGGTTGCCCAGAGAGATGGTGGAGTCTTTGTCCTTGGAAATAGTCAAAATCTGTCTGGACATAGTACTAGAAAACTGGCTCTAGGTGGCCCTGCTTGAGCAGGGGGGTTGAACCAGATCACCTCCAGATGTCCCTTCCAACATCAACCATTCTGTTATTTTGTGATTTCTGAGGAAGAATGAGCGTGGCTTTTTGTTTGTTTCAGTAACAGAACTGGTAATTAGAAGTTTTTAATTGACAACAAATTAAATTGTTCGAAATTCCCCAAAAATCAGTAAACTTTTTTGCTCTTAACACATTCATGTTAAGTTTTCCTGTTATCCTTTTTCAAATACTGTGTCAAACATAACTAAAATTCATCACAGTTCTTAGGTCTCTGGTATGCTTAGATAATGGACATCATCATACCAATGAACATTTTTTTTTAGTTCTTCAGTATATCATTGTCATCGTTGAGTCAGAAACGGAAATGAAGGCAACACAACTCCATGCATTTTCAGAAGGCATAAAAACTCCTTTATTACAAAACTTCACATTTTTATAAGCAACATCATTTACCTAGAACCTGATTGGTTCTTAATAACACCTGTTACCCAATTGGTTAATTAGGAACAACACCATCTTTCCATAAACATCACGTAGAACACATTCCACATGTTCACAGACACCAGCTGCAGAGACTTAAGATAAGAATTGTTTCTCATTCTTTGAGCTTCTCACAGCTTTCCCAGAACGATGCCTGGGAAACTATCTGTTTCTCTCTGAGAACGTCCACATATCTGTAACTTATCTGGTCTTCAGTTTGAATTGTAAAATGTTTGGAGAGTAAACTGTCTTTAAATTTTCTAGGAATTGTACAAATAATGAAAATAAGTCTTGGAAAATGTAGGTTGGCTAACACAGCTTGTACTCAAAAGACAGCTACATCTGTATGATTTGGGATGGTTATTTGCCTATCCTGTTCCTTAATCTCCTGTATATTGGGCAGTCATAAGATCTCTATCTTAATGTTGAAAGAAGACACAAGGTTTCATTAATGGTTGGTTTGCCATCAGTGGAGTGGCAGTTATAGGATATCTGATCTGTCAAAATATCCACTGACAGGAGTGTCTTCAAAAAACAGCTTAAGAGAAAATTCTGTCTCTTGCGTGGTACAAATACTTTTAAAAAATCTGACTCTTAAATGTTTTTGGAGTTTGAGAATACACAGGTGTTTGACGTATTTGGAAATTGGAAATCGGAAATCATTAAGTACTTACTGCTTGACATTTCGTGAGTAGAGGGACCATTCACAAAAGCTGCCCTCAGGTCCCATAGGGTCATCTCTACTAAGGAAAAGGCTTTTTCTAGAAAAGACTCAAGATAGAAATCTCTCTTGGTCCATTGACTGCTGAGGGCACCTCAGGTGACTACTGGCTTATTTTTATTGCTAGTATTTGTGAATGAAATCTCTTTTGATCTTCTATGTGTGTCCTCTGTCCCCCCCATTTTATAAGTATAAACATACTTTACTGTTAAGTGTCAACCATAAGACAGAGCAAGCAACCTCTCTTCTGGTTTGTGTGCTGTCCTAATGACACTGAAATCGGCCAGAATAAATTAGCACAATTTGAAGCATTAGAAAGCAGGCATTCTTTATGTAGAAAACACAGAGGATCTCTCCTTATTCTGTGTGTTCAATGAGACTTTACAACAAGGTATTTATCCATCATCATCATACATATTCATTACAGTATAGCTCCTATCTGATACATAAGCATCACTTCCTTAGAACTAATTTGCATGCATCTGCCTCCTACTGGAAGTCCTTTTATGGTCCTGGAGGGTCATCAAAAGGGGTCTCTGGTGGTTGTATTAATTGAATGCTTTGATATTAAAGGTGACCTTTCCTTGAACTTTTTCTTTGGGCATGTGCTGTTGCTTCTTGTTACGTAACTTGCAAAAAAACTTACTGTAGGCCTCTTTATCCATTTCTCCACTGGTTCCAGCTATGTTTATCATCCTGTGTGCATACCTTTACATCCTTTTATCTTTTTTTGCCAGTTAGTCTTTAAGCTCTATTCAGCAACTTCAGGGAAACTGAAAATTTCTATTCTCTATGTTATTTATCACTAATAATTCACTTGTTTAAAGTTGGGGGGAGGGAGGGATTGACTGACTCCTACCCTCAGTTATAGCAGTGTTGGCTTGTATAGAGAGGATGATGAGGCAAATTTAATTCATATGACTAGAGATGTAGCTGTCAATGTTGGATTAAAAGTATATTTTTAAATGGTAATGACTTGGGACAGGATTCTTTGCTGTGAATAAACATCCTAGTTGTCAGTCATGCTGAGGCCTCTAACCACAATTCTGGGAGACTGTGTTTGGGTGAGGGTAGAGCAAGTTTAAATATGAAGCAAGGATGTGGTGGGAAAAATAGGAAGAACAGGAGCAAGTTTTGTGGGTCAAAACAAAAACAGGGAGATCACTTGCCAATTAACTGCCATGAGCAAAACAGACTTGGGGAATTTAATCACCAGAGGAGTGAGGTTTTGAAAAAGCTCAATTATTGCCAAGTTATTCATATATATATATAAAATTCAAATATTGGGAAACAGAATCAAAACAAACATAAAAAGACTTATGGAGAACACACTTAGGACAACACTTTTCCTTCCCTTTTTCCTGGCCTCTGCTTTACTCCAGACTCTTCCCCTTGCCCCTTATGTCTGCAGGTTACACTCAGTCCCTTCAGTGATGCAGTGTGTGTATGTCTAAGTTGTTATGGTCAGCATATAGCAGCTTCTCTGCTGCTCATTCCTTGTCACTTCTTCTCTTCTGGCATGGATTCTCTGCAGACTGCAGTTCCTTCAGGAATGTTTGCTCTGCTATGAAGCTCTTTCTGTTCTGACCTTGGTGTTTCCTCTGTTGTTTTTTACTTATTTTTGTTCCCTTCTCCCATTTTTAAATGTTTCCACAGAGGTGCTGCCAGCTTTGATGATTGGTTCAGCTTTGGCCTGTGATGGATTTGTTGCTGAGCAGGCTGGAACCAGCTGTGGCAGGTGCAGGGTAATCCCTAACTTCTTGCCACATACACCCAATGAACTATGAAAGGCAGAGGGAGGTGTCTGTTCTTGTGTGTGATCTATTTATCCATAGGATAGACTTCCAGAAAGCCTTACCTGTATATAAGGGGAGGGATACCCTGCTTTCTGAGATCCTAACTTTTTCCCTTTCTGTGAGTTTTTTTGTTTGTTATTGCCAATATATATATTTATGCAAAATCTCAGGAAATCCAGAACATAATTAAGTGTTTATGTTGTTGAATCCAGTTCAGGTCAGACATAAGGCTTTCTGCAAATTTTTTTCAAGCTAAGAGGAGGAGGATCTATCTCTTGTCCCTGCCAAAAGTTCTCACTCTAAAGTCCTATCTTGGTGAATGTACTTTTCCATTTCTTTTCCATTTGTGCCACATGTGCAATAAATAAAATAATTTAGAAGCAAGATTTTTTAATAAAAATTATTATCAAAGTAAGAAATTAATACACATTTTTTGTAGAACAAACAAGGTATACTAGGGGGAAAAAAGATTCCAAGATGGTCTTCATTCTTAGAGTCTTAGCTTCCTTCTTGCCATATTTTTTCACCTCCCTACTAATACAGGACAAGAAGAACTAAATGTTTGAGGCATATATTTTGCTTGTCTGTAGAGGCAATTCCTCAAAGTCTATTCACAGATTGTCCTTCCAGTTATATAATCTTTTGAAGTACAATAACATAGTAACATTACCTTCTTTCTCTGCTGAATTCTCTCATCTGTAAATTATTCTAGGTGTTGGTAAGTGCTACCAAATACTGGTCCAGTTCATAAGGGGAGTGTTGTTTTCCCGGGATGTTAGGTTTTTTTGTGTTCTGAAAAAACATTCTAGCAAGAGGGGATAAGCATAGAATACAGTGTGAATTCTTGAGCTACAGGTTGGTTTTGACAGCTCAGTTAAAAGGAATTTAAACCAGTTTTGCTAATTTCTGAAGAAAAACTGTTCATATACTTACAAACTTATGCAGGTGTTCTCTGAAAGTACATTTTTTCATAGCCCAATATACAACTTTACACCAAATAACTTTAAATGTTTATTCTTCCTCTTAAATACTTCCTTAAGATCTTCTGATTATCATTTATTTTCATGGATATGCAAATATGTATTAGTTTCAGAGCCAGTTCTTTGTGCATTTTTTCCTCCACTTCTTAAAGCACTAGCAGTATCATGATCACTGTTCTCTGTTTTTCCCTCCTTTTCTGGGAAGGGTTGTCAGTTTTGCAACTTTATTTCCCCACATTCCTTTTTTTTTCTTTTTTAATTATGCAGGATGTTACTTGTTTTCCATGAAAAATCTGAAAGACCTGTATATAAATAGAAAATAACATACAGTGCTATGATGCGGAGGAGTAATCTTTTGTGTATGTGTGTGTAAAAACCAAACTTACAACACACCAGTAGAGTAAGCAGTTTAAGTTCTCATTTGCCCTTGTTGATGATTTCATTGTTAATTACAATATTTAAATTATCAGTATTACAGGGCTATGATTTCTTTTCTATAGCTGTGCTACTCTTCTACAAGCAACACTTCACTTTAAAGAACTATTTTTCACTGACCTTTCAAATTTATAAATATATAGAATATTTAGCAGGGCTACTCTCAAGGAGTTTTTCTCCCAGTCAGTGCTCACGTCTAGGATTGTCCTGACCCAGATGCAACACCTTGCACTTGGATTTGTTGAACTTCATGAGGTTCTCATGGGCCCAATTCTCAGGTTTGACCAGGTCCCTCTGGCTGGCATCCCTTCCTTCTCTCGTGTCAGGTGCACTGTTCAGTTTGGTGTTATCTGCAAACTTGCTGAGGGTGCACTCAATCCCACTGTCTATGTCATTGATAAAGATATTAAAGAGCATAGGTCCCAAGACAGAGCCCTGAGGGACACCACTCATCACTGGCCTCCACCTGAACATAGAGCCATTGACCACAAGTCTCTGGCTGTGTCTGTCCAGAGAATTTCTTATCTGCTGAATAGTCCGTACATCAAATCCATGTCTCTCCAATTTGGAGATAATGATGTTGTGTGGGACCGTATCAATCCAAACCAAAATAAAACTATCTATGTGGAGGTGAGGAGGGAGGAGAAGGAGAGACAAAAGGATAGAAAGGATAACAATAAAAAGGAATAGGGCCTAAAGGCCCAGCAGCATTTAAGTTTAACAGCACTTTAACAGTATTTAACTTAAACTATAACTTAAACAATTTAGCAAAGGATTCATATAGGATTTAGTATACCACAACAGTCATTTACTTACAGGCCTAACTTAGAAATCTAAAGTACTTAAGAATCTAGGAGAACAGCATTTCTCCCACATTTGATATAGCATATGCACACCTGCATGAACACATAATGAGTCTGCACAATGTACCTGTGAAAAATTCCCCTCAAAGGTAGTAAAATACTCACTTCAGATCCCTTTGCATCTTCACAATTGGTGAAGGGTTGAGCCTTGAGGAATGGGGATATCAGCCCAGGATCTGTCGTCATCTGATAGTCCTCAAGTATAGCAAACTTGAGAGTTTGCTGGCTCTGAGAGGCTCCACTCAGAGGGAGGTTGCTGGTTGCAGCTGCCGTGGTCCAGGAGAGCTCAAAAGATCTCAGTTTGGACTGCTGTTTATAGGCTCACAAGAGAGTGGGCTTTGGTCATAACAGTGTTTCATCCTGGCCACACTTCAGGTCAGAAACTATCTTTGAAAGTGTGAGAATAAAAATATCATTCCACTTGACTTGTTATTCAGGCAAAAAAAAATTTCCAAGGCTGTTCATTAAAAAAAGAGCAGGAGCTCATAAGCCAGCACTAGTTCCTGGAAGCAGTGTTTCTGATAAGCTCAAGAGGAGCTGAGCCCAGGTGCTGTTCATCAAGCCCAAGGCCTAACAAACATTTCTGAGATCATAGTGCAGCCTGGGGGACGTGAGGGATGCACCACAACGAGTAAGGACAAAACACTTGCATTCTACTACTTGAAGTTCACTTGCATCTACCTATGGTGGGTTGACCTTGACTGGCTGCCAGGTACCTACTAAGCCATTCTGTTACTCCCCCTTGTCAACAGGATGGGGAGAAAGTAAGATGAAAAACTCATGGGGTGAGATAAAGGCATTTTATTGAAGAAAAGCAAAGGCTGTGCATAGGAGCAAAAAGTTTTATTTTCTACTTTCTATCAGCAGACAATGTCCAGCAACTTCCTAAGAAGTCCTCTATAATTTGATATCCTTCTATGATAAGGTCACCCACCTAGTGGATGAAGGGAAGGTGGTGGATGTAGGTTTTCTTGGATTTTAGTAAGGCTTTTGATACTGTCCCTCACAGCATCCTTTTGGACAAGTTGTCCAACTGTGAGATGAGCAGGTTCATGGTGCGCTGGATGAAAAACTGGCTGAAGGGCAGAGCTCAAAGGTTTGTAGTTAGTGGGGCTACATCAGGCCGGTGACTGTTCACTGGCAGTGTTCCTCAGCACTCAATTCTCGGGCCAGTTCTGTTCAATATTTTGATCAGTGATCTGGAGGCCGGAGTTGAATGCACCATCAGTAAATCTGCAGAGGATACCAAACTGGGAGGTGCTGCTGACTCTCTTGAGGGCCAAGAGGCCTTGCAGAGGTATATATATAGATTGGAGCATTAGGCGGTCATTAATGGCATGAAAATTAGCAAGAACAAATGCTGGATTCTGCACAAGGGACAAGTATAAATTGGGAGAGGAGTGGCTGGAGAACAGCCTTGCAGGAAAGGATTTGAGGGTGCTAATTGACAACAGGCTCAACATAACAGTAGTGTGCCCTGGCAGCCAAGAGGGCAAAATGTGTTCCAGGGTACATCAAACACAGCATAACCAGCTGGTCAAAAGAGGTGATAATCCTTCTGTGTTTAGCATTGGTACAGCCTCACCTTGAGTATTGTGTGTAGTTCTGGGCCCCACAAAATGCTGGAGTCAGCAGAACTGCCACCCTGGACTTCTGGAGGGCAGACTTTCGCCTGTTTAGGAGACTGGTTGAGAGAGTTCCTTGGGAGGCAGTCCTGAAGGGCAAAGGATTCTTAGGAAGGCTGGACGGGTTTTAAGAAAGAAATCTTAAAGGAGCAGTACCAGGCCATTTCCATGCTGAAAGAAAAGCCAGCACAGAAGACAACTGGTGTGGCAGAACAGAGCTTTAGCTCAAACTCAGGAAGAAAAAAGGTTTATCAGCTCTGGAAAAAGGGGCATGCAGCTCAGGACTACAAGGATGTCATGAGCTCATACAGGAATAAAATTAGAAGGGCCAAAAAGCCCAGCTAGAAATTAATCTGACCACTGCTGGAAAAGACAACAAAAAGTGTTTCTACAAATACATCAGCAACAAAAGCGGGGAGAAGAAGAATTTCCATCCTTTTTTGGATGAGGGGAGAAACATAATAACAAAGGATGAGGAAAAGGCCAAGGTACTGAATGTCTTCTTTGCCTCAATCTTTTAGTATGACCAGTTGTCCTCAGGGTACCCAGCCTCCTGAGCTGGAAGACAGAGTCAGGGAGCACAATAAAGCCCCCATAATCCAGGAGGGAATGGTCAGTGACCTGCAGTGTCACTTAGACCTCCACAAGTCGATGGGGGTAGATGAGATTCACCCAAGGGTACTGAGGGAGCTGGCTGAAGTGCTTACCAAGCCACTTTCAATCATTTACCAGCAGCCCTGGTCAACCAGGGAGGTCCCAGGTGACTGGAAATTAGCAAATGTGACACCTATCTATAAGAAGGGTCAAAAGGGGAATCTGGGGAACAACAGGCCTGTCAGCCTGACCTCAGTGCTGGGGAAGGGCATGGAGCAGATCATCTTGAGTACCATCATGTGATACATACAGGACAACCAGGGGATCAGGCCCAGCCAGCATGGGTTTATGAAAGGCAGGACCTGCTTGACTAACCTGATCTCCTTCTATGACAAAGTCACCTGCTTAGTAGATGACAGAAAAGCTGTAGATATTGTCCACCTAGACTTCACTAAAGCCTTTGCCACAATTTCTCACAGCATTTTCCTGGAGAAATTGGCTTCCCATGGCTTGGACAGGTGAACTCTTCGCTGGGTAAAAATCTGGCTGGATGGCCAGGCCCAGAGAGTGGTGGTGAATGGAGTTACAACCAGCTGGCAGTCAGTCATGAGTGGTGTTCCCCAGGGCTCAGTATTGGGGACAGTGCTATTTAACATCTTAATTGATGACCTGGTATCATTGTTTAGGGCATCAAGGCTGGTAAAGTGTATGGAGCACAAGTCCTCACAAGTCTTATGAGGAGTGGCTGAGGAAGCTGGGGTTGTTTAGCCTGAAGAAGAGAAGGCTCAGGGGAGACCCTATCACTCTCTACAACTACCTGAAAGGTGGTTTTAGCCAGGTGAGGGTTGGTCTCTTCTCCCAGGTAACTAGCAAGTGGACAAGAGAACAAAGTCTTAAGCCGTGCTAGGGGATGTTTAGGTTCAACATTAGGAAGAAATTCTTCACAGAAAGGGTGATGCAGCATTGGAATGGTTTGCCCAGGGAGGTGGTGGAGTCACCGTCCCTGGATATGTTTAAGAAAAGACTGAATGCAGTACTTAGTGCCATGGTCTAGTTGACATGGTAGTGTTAGGTCATAGATTGGACTTGATGATCTCAAAGGTCTTTTCCAACCTAATTGATTCTGTTTTACCTCATCTAGCAGCCAAGCCCCATGCAGCTGCTTGCTCACTCTCCCGCCAGCAGGATCAGAGAGACAATTGGACATTACAAGCTAGAAAACTCATGGGTTGAGATAAAGACAGTTTAATAGGGAAAGCAAAAGCCACACACACAAGCAAAGCAAAACAAGTAATTAATTCACTGCCATCCCATAGAACATGCCTGTGAAACGTGGGAGCACAGGGATTCCACCCCTTATTCCATACCATTTACATTATGCTCAGGTCTGTTTTGAATGGAGAAGGGAGAGCTTAGACAAATCCCTGCCTTTTCAGGTTTCTGGCAGTAGGCAGTGGCTTTATTGAGGCAGCCAGCACCCCAAAACCCACTCTCGCTCCCAAGTTCTTAGTAATGACTGATCAGGCCCATTACAACATGAATTATTTATTTGAATAGGCCAAGGAAACAGACATAAGACTTAAACAGATTACTTACTACACAGGATAACATAAAAGAGCTACTAGTAGATAAAAAATACAGTGTACAATAATAATAAAGGTACTTTATGTTACAGCTAAGAAAAAAATAGTATAGATTAGGAGTCAGTCACTTACCAACAAGTGATAGCAGTGTGCAGAGAATCTCCTAATTTCTCTCAATCCCAGGGAAGTAACTCAGTGTCTTAACATCGAGGAGAACCCTCCACACACTCAGAGAGTGTATAAGAGATTTCTGATTTCATGAAAATCATGGTGGTCTTTTATAGTTGTAAAAATGCTAGTGTTCTGCAGTCACTAATTTTAGGTTTTCCTTTCTCACCATTCAAGACAGGATGTGTATTGCTCACTAAGGAAGTTCTCAGCCAAGATAATTCATCACATGACAAATCATTCTGGCCTAACCTAGCCATATGTTACAGGGAAATAAGCTTTTGCTGTATCAGAGGTGAAAGGTCCTGCCACATGGTCCCACCCTATCTAATATAACCTCATTACCCAACACCCCCCTTCCCATTCTTTGATATAATATACAGATATTGTTTCCTTAGTCTATGGACCACTCCTGCAAAATGTCCATAAAACGTCCACAAAATGTCTGTTGAATTCATCTTGTTCATGACTTTGTGCTTCATCTGTTCTGGTGGTCACTTGGGACAGGAGAGGTGGTGTGCTGCTTGGAGTTACTGGGCACCAAAGCCAGCTCAGATCAGGTCACTGCTGCACCTGCACTGCTTCTTGTAAGGCTTCTCCTCCATTCGTTTGGGTGGTTCCTGCTGCACTAATTCCTGTAAGATGCAACTCACATCGTGGCTTACAACAATATAGAGGCACATTGTTTTGGTTTGAAAGACAGGTGTCTGCTAAGGAAGGCAGGAGCCTCCCTTGGAATGGAAAATATGACCCCTGCCCCTCCAAATTATTATAATTTTCAAATTAGGGGCCTTTAGGCAATGATATGAGAAAAGGACTAACAGTTCTGTACGTGTGTGTATGCATAACAAAGGAAACAACAATGGTAACAACAACAAACAAAGAACAAAAAACCCAATTAACAGTCTCTTCCCGCTATTTAAGCACTTTTCCCTTTGGTGTAGTTATGGTCACAGCGGGCAGGGGGGCTGATGGCTCCCCAGCCGGGCAGGGTGGGTGCGATGACTCCCCATCGGCTGCAGGAGGCGATGTGGCGCAGGTCCGGTGGTCTTTCTCCACGTGGAGGATGAGATACGCAGCTGGCAGGAACGGATGGAGGAGGGGTTTCCTTTACGAACCCCCAGGGGCAGCTTGAAATAAACAGGGCCAGGAGACTTCTTCTCCTTTTTAATGCCTTTATTAAAAGTGATCAGCTCAGGATTGGGCGGCTCGGCAGGGCTGCAGTCCCCGTCGTGTCTCCCAGGGCGACTCAGAGGAGGAGGATATGCACAGCTTGGTCCACTAGGGGCAGAGCCGGGGGATCCGGTCCTCGTGGGAGCCTTTAGGGCGTGGTGTCCCCGTCAGATGTTGCCCTCTCAGCCTCGTCGGCCCAGTCTCGCCGACGGGGACGACTCCCATGGTCAGGGCGAGAGGGACTCCGCATCTCTACAGGCTCAGCACTCGGCTCCTCACGTCTGGACATCACTTTAGTCTCTCAGCTCTTAGGTGGCTCATTGTTTTTAGGGTTTTCTCGTTGCATTTTGGCGTCGGGGTCCCAAAAGCATGCTGGTCTTGGAGTCACTTTGCATAACCCCCCCCACCCTCTCAGGTGTCTTCTCTATGCTGGGAAGAGAGCACAGCCTCGGGGAAGGGCCATCACCCCACCCCAGCCAGGGCTTTTACTAATACAAAAGGGGAGATAAGCTACAATGACCCGTGATTACAATAACAAAGCACGCAGAACTCTGGCAGGGACAGAGATCTGGCTGCGTCCCTGTAACTCTTTCTCACAAAAAAATATTAACCGAATTTTTGTTCATAACAAGCTGATCCTGGTTCCCCCTCTGGACAGCAAGAGGAGCTGTAGCAGAAACCTTCAGGAGAAGCAAACTGGAATGGCAGGACCTCCCAGCAGGCAGAGGGTGAAAAGCTACAGTGTAGCATAAACCCAGAGCAATGGTGGGGGTTGGGCATTAGCAGTCCAGCTCCGGAATGCAGTAAAAGGCTCTTTGGGATGTTCTCACGGGCACTGCCTGATCCTTCGGATTCGGGCTGTGCGGAGGATGAGGGTAGCCCCCTGGCAGGAAACGAGGGCAGACCCGGGTCCTGGCGAGACACGCACTGGATGTGGGCTTCCCGACAGCAGAGCAGCAAAAGAAGCCCAGCCGGCAAGCTCAGTCACAGTGCCGAAGCAAAAGAGAAAAAAAAAAAAAAAAAAAAAAGCAGACAAAACATATAGGAGGATCCCTGGTCAGAGATACCGGCCGCTTGTGTCCAGTCGAACAGCCCGTGCCGAAAAGGAAGGAGCTGCACCTCTCCCCGCTCCCAACTCTCCCCGGAAACTCTGGCCCGGCTCTCATCGCGATACTCCCGGAGCCAGGGAGGATGGGGGAGGGGGGGGAGAGGGGGCAGCCCCCGGAAACAATACAAAACAAAACAGAACAAACCCCCCAAAAATTATATGGGATAATAAACCATCTCCAAGACATATCCGCTGCAGTCTCTACCCTGGTCCTTTTGGGACAGGTTATAGGATTTGACATTGCAGTGATCTCTTCCCCTTGTCCCCAGCCTGGCTGCAACAAGGGGTTCCTGTGATAGTCCACCATTAGTATAGTCTCATCTCAGTCCTTCATGGACTGCAGGAGAACAGCTGCTTTACCATGATCTGCACCATGGGCTGCAAGGGAATCTTTGCTTCCCCCGCTCCAGTGTGGGGTCCCACCCATGGGAGACAGTCCTCCTTGAACTTCTTCAATGTGGGGCCTTCCCACGGGCTGCAGTTCTTGATTAACTTCTCCAGCATCTATCCCCTGTGATATCACAAGTCCTGCCAGCAAACCTGCTCCAGCACAGGCTTCTCAGTGGGTCTCATCCTCTTTCAGGCATCCACCTGCTACAGTGTGGGCTCCTCCACAGGCTGCAGGTAGATCTCTGCTCCATCATGGACTCATCATGTGTCATAGTCCCTTCAACTCAAGTTCATGCTGGAGTTCCAACCTGTCTGGTATAGCAGCACAGAAAACAGCAGCACTGCCCTGGCCATTTGCCAGCCCAAGCACATCGCCATGGCTGTTATCAAAATGTTCCCAGGCACAACTCAGTAAGATGATAAACAGTACAGCACTACAGCAAGCAGCAAAAGCAAAACACAACCACTAATGAGCACAAGATTGTTGAAGTGAGGGAGCGACCACCTTTGTTGATTTCGCATTTGACTCCGTTTATTCACTCAATCAGTCACTTTTTATAACCGTGTTAATCAAGTTCATGCATATTGCAAAATCCGAGCTCCTGACAGGCTGTAGAGAAAACTTCAGCTCCTCCTTTTGTTTACAATACCTGAAGTTAGTTTACTGAAACCAAGATCAGTGTTCCCACCATAATATGAAAGGTTCTCAAAACCTTCATATCTATTCCCAGACTGGCCGTCTGTTCCCAGTAGCAGCCAAGGACAGAACGGTCTGAGAATCTTGTTGTTTATATAAAAGGTGGCTGAGAACCTAATTATTTACAGAATCAAGCCTGGGAAAGGCTGCTTCACAGCAGGCTTCTATATTTCCCTCAGCTGAATACCTTCATGGCCTCTTTCTTTAAGCCATGCTTAAACCAGGCTCTCCACACAAGATTCTAATATACAATAAAAAAAAATGAGTCCCAATGCAAGTTCAGGAGCCTGCTCATTACTACCTAAACAGCACTAAGATATAAATTCAATCTAGCACAACCCCATGAAATATGTTGTAATCTTGAACCCTTTGAGCTCCACATTGGTTGCCAAAAAGGACTGTTGTGGTTTGACCCCAGCCAGCAAGTACCATGCAGCTGATCACTCACTCCCCACCAGTGGGACTGGGGAGAGAATCAGAAGTGTAAAAGCTGGAGAACTCATGAGTTGAGATTAAGACAGTTTAATTGGGAAATCAAAGCCATGCATGCAAGCAAAGCAAAACAAGGAATTCATTCACTGCCTCCCATGGACAGGCACATGTTCAGCCATCTCCAGGAGAGCAGGGCCCCATCACACATAGTGGTTATTTGGGAAGACAAATGCCATCACTCCAAACACACACCCTCCCCCCCCTCCCCAACCCCTTCCCCCTTCTTCCTTTCATTTTATATACTGAGCATGATGTCATATGGTCTGAAATATCCCTTTGGTCAGTTTGGGTCACCTGTCCTAGCTGTGTCTCTTCCCAGCATCCCATGCACCCCCAACTTCCTTGCTAACATGGCAGTATGAAAAGCAGGAAAGGCCTTGCCTCTGTATAAGCCCTGCTCAGCAATAGCAAAACAATCTCTATATCATCAACCCTGTGTTCAGGAGAAACCCACAACACAGCCCCATACCAGCCACTGGGAAGAAAATGAACTCTACCCCAGCCAAAACCAGCACATCTGGATGAGGGTATCAAGTGCACCCTAAGCAAGTTCCCAGATGATGCAAAGTTGGGCAGGAGCATTGATTTGCTGGAGGGTAGGAAGGCTCTGCAGAGGGATCTGGACAGGCTGGCTGAGGCCAATTGTATGAGGTTCAATAAGGTGAAGTGCTGAGTCCTACACTTGGGTCACAACAGCCCCATACAATGCTACAGGCTAGTGGAAGAGTGGCTGGAAAGCTGCCTGGCAGAAAAGGATGTGGGAGTGTTGGCTGACAGCTGGCTGAATGGTAGCCAGTATGGGCCCAGGTGGGCAAGAAGGCCAATGGCATCAGCAATAGTGTGGCCAGCAGGACCAGGAAAGTGATCGTTCCCCTGTAGTCAGCACTGGTGAGGCTGCACCTCGAGTATAGTGTTCAGTTCTGGGCTCTTCACTTCAAAGAGATCACTGAAGGGCGGAAGGATGTCCAGAGAAGGGGAACAAAGCTGGTGAAGTGTCTGGTGCACAAGTCTTATGAGGAGTGACTGAGGGAACTGAGGTTGTTTAGCCTGGAGAAAAGGAGACTCAGGGAATACCTTATTGCTCTCTACAAGTATCTAAAAGGATGTTGTAGCAAGGTAGGTGTTGGTCTCTTCTCAGGTAACAAGTGTGTCTTGGTTTGAAAGACAGGCTTCTGCCAAGGAAGGCGAGAACCTCCCTTGGAATGGAAAATATGACCCCTTCCCTCCAAATTATTATAACTTTGAAATTACAGGGCTTTCAGGCAAAGATATGGAAAAAGGAATAACAGTTCTTTACTAGAATATATATATATATATATATATATATATATACATTTATATAAAAAACAAGGCAGATGAACAACTACAATGGCAGCAACAACAAACAAATACAGAAACCCAGTAATGGCATTCTCTTGGCTGTCAAGCACTTTCCCCTTTGGTGTAGTTAAGGTCACAGCTGGCAGGGGTGCGGTTGGCTCCCAGCCAGGCAAGACAGGTGCAATGATATCCCCATGGCTGCAGGGGGCGCTGTGGCACGAGCTCAGCTACCTCTCTCTACATGTGTAATGGCGGCTCAGCCAGCAGGAGAGAGAGAGAAAGGGCTTCCTTTGCAAACTCATGGGGGGACAGCTGGTCTCAGTGCCATTCGGGAAGCTGAATGGACTATAGCAGGAAACCTTGGAGCAGCAGGCTGGAACAGCAGAGGCGGGTGCACCCAGAGCGACAAAGTGTAGCAAATACTCCGGGGCCATGCCAGAAGCCGCAGGGTGTTCAGGTGTCGGATTAATGTGTAGCAAGAAGCCCTGACGAAGCGGCAGGAAACAGCAGGGCTGGGTGGGGAATCGCTCACCAGAGATGGCTCGTCCCGGCGTCGGGCCGTGCAGAGGGAGCGGCCCCGGTGGGGGAGAGTGGGCTTCCAGCGCAACACGCACTGGCTCTGGGCTCACAAGCAAGCAGAGGAGCAGAAAAGTAAACCAGCAAGCCCCAGTCACAGTGCCAAAGGAAAAGAAATATAAAGAAACAGGCAAAAAACACAAGGCAACAGGATATCCAGTCAGAGGCACTGCACCACATGGCCACATGAGATGATCGCCCCACAGGGAAAGGGAGCAGCAGCTCCCTGCCCTCACCCCTTGCAGGATCCTGGGTTGGCTTCCAACCATCGGGATACTCCCGGAGCTGGGGGCGGGGTGTGTGGGGTGTGACCATTCCGGACACAAAACCAAAACCAAACAAAAAAAATGGGTATTGTGAGAAACAATGCTCACTTTAAAATTTTTAAAGGTTTATTAAGACCATATCAAAATACAACAGAAGACAATAAGGAAAAATACAGTGCCGAGAGCAAAGGATTCAATCACCACGTGCTCATCTACAAAATGGATGCTCTGCCTTTTATACCTCTAGCCTCTCCCGAAGTCTTGTCAGTTGACTCCTTCTTTGCTGTCCAGTGGTGGAGATCACTTTCTTACATCTTGATTGGAGGTCAGGTGTTGTCATAGTAACAAGTTGACCCTCTCAAATGCCCTGACTACTCAGTCTATCCCATGATAACAATGCAAGGGGGAGGGGAAACATAACTATACATCTACCAAACTTCTCTTAACATATACATAATATTCACCCCTTAATTGTGAGAGTCAACCATCGCATTACTCATCTATAACAGATATGCTATAAAAACCATCCCCAAGAAAAGGCGACAGGACAAGAGGAAATGGCCCAAAGTTGTGTCAGGAGAGGTTCAGATCGGATATTCGGAAATATTTCTCCACAGAAAGGGTTTTCATGAATTGGAACAGGCTGCCTAGGGAAGTGGTTCCACCACCATCCCTGGAAGTGTTCAAAAATGTGTGGACATGGTACTTGGGGACATGGTTTAGCAGTGAATATGGTAGTGGTGCTAGGTTGGCAGTTGGATTTGATTATCTCAGAGTTCTTTTCCTATCATTGCCAGGAGCCCCCGATGCAGGAAATAATGTGCTCTGACTCCATGACATGATTCAGAAGGCTGAACAATTGCTTTATTAAGCTATACTATATTACAGTAATACTATACTAAATTACATACTAAAAAGATACAATACTAAAGAATACTAAAGAAAAACCTGTGACTGAGACAGCCAGGACACAGCTTTGACCCAATTGGCCAAGGAAACAAAACAATCTTCACCGGTGTCCAATTAACAAATCACTTTGGGTAAACAATCTCCATAACACATTCCTCATGTACAAAACAACAGGAGCAGTGAATAGAGATAAGAATTGTTTTCTCTTCTTCTCTCTGAGCTTCTCACTGCCTTCTTCAGGAAAAATCCTGGGAGAGAGAATTATGTCTCTCTCTGTTCAGAGAATGTGAATACCACATTTTCCAACCTTAATGGTTCTGTGATTTAAAGTGTCTTAAGGTCCTTGAATGCATCCAGAGGAGGGAAAGAAAGCTGGTGAGGGAGCTGGAAGGCATTTCCTATGAGGAACAGCTAAGGACACTGGGTTTGTCTAGATTACAGAATATGGTGAGTTAGAGGGGACCCACAAGGATCACTGAGTATAACTCAGCCCTGTACAGGACAGCCCCAGGATTCACACTATGTATCTGAAAATGTACAAACACTTTATTGAACTCTGTCAGGCTTCCTGCTATGACCACTTCCCTGGGGAGCCTGTTCCAGTGCTCCATCACCCTTTGGGTAAAGAACCTTTTTCTCATATCTAACCTAAACCTCCCCTGACACAACTTCAGGCCATTCCCTTGGCTCCTGTCACTGGTCACCTGTAGTGGGTTGACCTTGGCTAGATGCCAGGTGCCCACCAAGCTGCTCTATCACTTCCCTTCCCAGTGGGACAGGGGAGAGAAAAATAAGATGGAAAACAACTAGTAGGTTGAAAAAAGGCAGTTTACTAAAGCAAGAGAAAAATGGAAGTTTGCACATGCATAAGCAAATGAGAAAAAAATTAATCTGTACTTCCCATCAGCGAGTGATATTCAGCCATTTCCCAGGAAGCAGGGCTTCAGCACACATAGCGGTTGCTCCAGATAGCAAACACTCTAAAAAAACAAATGCCCCCCATTTCTCTTCCCTCCCTTAGCTTTTATATCTGAGCTGATGTCATATGGTATGTAATTTCCCTTTGGTTAATTTGGATCATCTGGCCTGATTGTGTCCCCTCCCAGGATCTTGCCCACTCCCAGCCTACTGATGGGGAGTGGAATGGTGAGAGGCAGTGCTGATGCTGTGCCAGCACTGCTCAGCAGTAGCCAAAACACTGGTGTGTTATCAACACCTTTCTAGCTACCAATGCAAAGCACAGCACTATGATGGCTGCTGAGGGAAAATGAACTTCAGCTCAGCCAGATCCAATACATCACTACAGAGAAGAGATCAGTGTTTGCCCCTCCTCTTCCCCTTACAAGGAAGTGGTAGACTGCAATGAGGTCTCCCCTCAGTCTCCTCTTCTCTAGGCTGAACACACCAAGTGACTTCAGCTGCTCCTCATATGGCTTCACCTCAAGGCCCTTCAGCATCTTTGTTGCCCTCCTTTCTTATATTGTGGTGCCCAAAACTGCACACAGTACTCATCTGAGTTTAAGACAATTTACAGGGTGGGCACTCAAAAATGAGTTACCTCCCCTTTTAGTTTTAACCACTCCCCTTTCACCAATAAGGAGGGATGAATTTGAGAAGATCTAAGTGGAAAAAGTTTACTAAAAGGACGAAACAGCAAACAGCAACAGGCAAAATAACAGTAATAATCACTAGATACAAAGGTGTTGAGTCCTGTCGACTACTTGGAAACAAAGAAAACAAAATGGCGGAGAAGTCCCCCCCCCACCATGGTACCATCCTTAACAAACACGTAGTCCAAGGGACAAAAGCAACATGGCAGATAAGCCCCTCCCCTAAAATGGAAGCTTCAGTAAAAGACTGTGTTGTCCAAGGGACGAAGGCAAAACGGCAGAGAAGCCCCCTTCTCTTGATCGCATGGTTGAGAGAAAGAATAAAGAGAAAAAAAACCCACAGCAAATGAACCTCTGTGATTATAAAACTCCCTCTTCCCCTAAACAACAGCCAACAAGGAACAAGGACAAAACAAAAAGAAACCTGGAGTCTAAAAACATTTAAGTGTCCCCCAAGCCATTTGCTTCATGTCACCCAACAGTGTCTCTCCTGACAGTGTCAGCTCTGTCAACAATGGTGGCTGGAATTCAGGCAACTGCTGGAACTTGGGAACTGGGGTATAGGCAAACCTGTGGTGTCAATTGCTCTGCTTCTTTTTCAGACAGCTGGACCCAGTTTCTGTTGGCATGTTTGTGTGTTAGGGTGGGGAAAGAAACGGTCTTCCCAGGCACCGAAAGCAGCACCTCCTGGCTCTGACAGCTCCAGCTTCAGAGATGGTGATTGCCTCTGGCAACCACAACCAAAAAGGAGTTGCCAACTATTCTAAAGGTACAGGAAAAATGAAAGAGAGCCTCTGCCTACTGGTGGGAATGAAAGAGAGACTCTGCCTGAGTGTCTTGTCTCTGAAAGGCACCCCGGTACCCCCTGCCTCCTCAATTCTGTTTCTGGCCCTCAGACCTTAAAAGGACAGTAACAATCTTGGGCAAATGGCATAGCACAAATATGGAATATAATACACATTTTTTGGGTTACCTAGGACAGTACTCAAGGTGAGGCTGCACCAGTGCAAAGTAGAGCAGGACAATCACCTCCCTTGACTGGCTGGTGATGTTGTGGCTGATGCACCCCAGGACACAGTTGGCCCTCCTGGCTGCCAGGGCACTGCTGACTCATATTCAACTTGCCTTCAACCAGGACCCTGAGGTCCTTTTCTGGGGCGCTGCTTTGCAGCATCTCATTCCTCAGTCTGTATGTACATCTAGGGTTGCCTTTTCCCAGGTGCAAAATCTGGCACTTTCCCTTGTTGAACTTCATATGGTTGGTGATTGCCCAGTCCTCTAATTTGTTGAGGTCTTTCTGCAGGGCCTCTATGCCTTCGAGGAAGTCAACAGACTCTCCCAGTTCTGTATCGTCTGTCAACTTGCTTAGTATCCCTTCCAGTCCTTCATCCAAGTAATTTATGAAGATGTTGAAGAGCACAGGGCCTAAGACGGAGCCCTGCAGAACCCCACTAGTGACAGGTCACCAGTCTGATGTCACCCCATTCACTATAACCTTTTGTACCTGACCTGTGAGCCAGTTATTCACCCACCACATGATGTGTTTGTCTAGAAGGATCTGTGAGAGACAGTATTGAAAGATTTATTGAAATCCAAAAAGATGTCATCAACTGGCTTTCCTAGATCAACTAGGTGGGTTGCAATGTTGTAGAAGGAAATCAGGTTTGACAAGCAGGACTTTCCAACTCATGCAGCTGTGCTGGCTGTGACTGATGACTGCGTTGTCCTTCAGGTGTTTTCAATACCCTCCAGAATAATCTTTTCCATTATTTTACTGTGCAGTGAAGTGAGACTGACAGGTCGGTAGTTTCTCTTTTTGAATATCAGGACAACATTCAGCAGCTTCCAGTCATCTGGGACCTCTCCAGATTCCCAAGACAGTTCAAAAATCTTTGAGAGAGGTTTGGTGATGACATCAGCCACATCTTTGAGGATTCCCATCAGGCCCCATAGATTTCTAGGGACTGGGGAAAAGGAGACTGAGGGAGTGCTCTCATTGCCCTCTACAGCTTTCTGATGAGGGGAAGTGGAAAGGAAGATGCTAATCTCTTCTCTGGTATTCAGTGATAGGACGCATGAGAATATCTCAAAGTTGCATCAGGGGAGGTTCAGGCTTGATATAAGGAAAGATTTCTTTACTGAGAGGGTGGTCAAACCCTGGAACCAGGTTTCCTAGAGGGATGGCTGATCCTCCAAGCCTGTCAGTGTTTAAGGCTTTTGGACAATGCCCTTAATACTGTGCTTGAAGTTTTGGTCTGCAGTTGGAGACTATTGGAATATGTATCCCAATATAACCAGTTAGATGGTGCCTAGGCCAATTCTGACCCACGCTGCTGGGCCAAAGGCAGCACTGTGGTGTTTTACCCCAGAGATACCTTGGCTGGTGGCAGAGTGCAGCGGGGCACAAGACAGGACTCCGTTCTCCTCAGGAGAGAGAGCTTCTGGCCATGGTGAAGATAAGGAAGGAGTGGATTCTGCTAGAAGGTTGCCAGATGTTTATTCCATTGGTACAGAGATGTCTGCACTGGGCCACTGCTGCTAACAGAATGGAGGACGCATGGTCTCATTAACATGTTAAGCTCAGGACAGGGGAAGGGGAGGGGACAGGTGAGCCACCAACCAGGTGAAGGGGCAGGGTCTCAAGGGACTAGGGACACCTATCACATGACGCCTTGCTAGTATGTTAGCCTGATTGACAGGGCACACTCAGCGAGGGGCGAGGGGGAAGGGAGAAGGTAAAACAGGATATTGCAACACACCACAACAGGAGACCATACAGTTGGACTAGATGATTGTTATAGTTTCCTTTTCAGTTGGAAATATTCTATCCTAAGTAGGGCCCCAGTTTGTCTAGTGGGGTCTTTGGAGATGAATGCCTTAATAATGTTACGTGCCTGTGTAAGGCCCCAAAAACCTCACTCAATGACACACTTAAAAGGGTTTACAGTTTTTTATGTACTCTGAGTTAGAGGCACGGGAGAAATACCGACAAGATATTCTCAAGAGGTCAAAAACAACAAAAGAACTTTACTGGCAACTTTAGAAAATCAGAAAACTTTGGCAAAAGGTTTAGAGCAGCATTCAATCAACGTAAAACATTTCACAAAGCATTAACTTAGCCCATTCAACTTAGCAAACAGCCTGTGTAATTTAAAGTTACTCAAAATGTTACTCAGAACTCTGAAGGAATTAGAAGAAAGAGGAAAAGACAGAAAAAATATAGAAGAGAACAAATATAGCTACCACTCCTAGTTCCAGCAGTGTTCAGCTGATAGAAATTCCAATAGGGGGTAGGGTCAAGACGTGCTCGCCGCATGTCCTGGGTGAAATACCCTTTGGCTTTCCTGGGTCCTTCCCCCAGGTGGGACTTCTGGTCATCTGACCACTTAAGAACTGGGTTAGGAGCTCCAGAAGTGGGGTGTGGAGCATTGCCTCTGGTGTCCCAATGATTGGCAGCCACTGCAGGGCTGGGATACAGGCCCAGGATGGGTGAGGTGTACAAGTCATTGCATTGCCTCCCCAAAGGCAAGGCCCAACCCGCCCTTTTCCCTCACACCCCCACCCCTCTGAAATGCTTCAAGCCAGCAGTCTCCTCCAGTCTCTCACAGCCCCCACACCCCCTTTCACTCAGCTTTTATTGCTGAGCATGATATCATATGGTATGAAATATCCCTTTGGTCAGTTTTGGTTGGCTATCCTGACCCTTAGGGTTGGTGGGTGAGGGGGTTAAGAAAGAGCCTTGATGCTGTGCAAGCACTGGTCAACAGTAGCCAAAACATTGGTGAGCTACAAATACAAAGCACAGCACTGAGGGCTGCTATGGGGAAAGTTAACTCCATCCCAGCCGGACCCAACACAATCTCCACCCTTTTTTTTTTCATACCATTTGCATCATGCTTAGGTCCTACATATTTTCCTACATTTACATATCTTCTTATTATCCCCTTATATCTATTTCACAAAATCACAAAATGGATAAGGTTGGAAGGAACCACAGTAGGGTCATGTCACGATCTGTCCTTACGAACGGGGCTCATGATGGTTCCTGGGGGTGATCTCAGGGTGCAAAAAACCGACACGGCACAGGGGATTTGCAGTAATAATCAAAACAAATGCACCTTTATTGAATGACCACAGCAAAATGCAATAGAGGGATTAAGGGAGAGAAAAAGATAGAGAAAGAGAGAGAGAGAGAGAGAGAGAGAGAGAGGGGATATAGCTACCAAACATAGAGACGAAGTCCTTTGGTCCAGTCCAGCCGAGGATCCTCCTGTTACGTTGGGAAGATCTCAAAATCTCTAGCTAACTCAGAGATTTTTATTATGATAATTCTATTGAGAATTGTGAGGGGGGGGGGGGGAACAGATACAATAAGGAATAGATGTAACAGGTAGTCCATGTTCTCAGGAGTAAACGAGAGCCATTGTTTTCTTGGTCCAGTGGTCACAACCTGCAGGCAAACATCTCAGTTTGGTCAGCTTGCCTCCCCCTACACACCTTCCCCGGGTTAGGGGTTTCAGTCCCAGTCCTTGGGAGGAGGAGAGGGGCCTTTTCACATAGGGGTTTCATGTCTCAGTCCTTGATGGAGAGGCTTCTTACATCTCCGTCTGTCTGTCACGGTGGTTGTAAAACAGGTGAGGGTCTTCTGTGGGAGACTACCTGAACTCAGGAGAAGTCAGCCAGGCCGAGAGGTGGGACAGCTTCCAAGGCTATTGTTGCAAAAAGGGCACGGTGCCCCCTTCTCATTTGGCTCAGTGTAGCATACAGCAAACAACACCTGTGAAAACAATAACTTAGCACTGTGCTCTTGGGTCTCAGGGCCTTTGGCGTGTGTAACTTTCTCCTTCAGAGCCAGAGATTTTAGACAGGGGGGGTCTTCTCTTCAGTGGTCCCCCAATGACAATCATGAGGCAGATGAGGGAAAATTCGGACAGACTCTCACAGGTCATCTGCCCCAACCTCCCTGCTCAATCAGGGACTTCTCATTCTGGAGGTAGTTCTCATTCTGGAAATCCCTTCTTAATGATATTTTCAATTTATGCTATATGCTTAATCCATCTTTCTACCCAACATACAAATTTATACATTCCTATTAACTACTGTTTCTTAAGAGATAGGTAGATATCATTTTCCCATTTCACGAGCTTCTATCATTCCCCCAGATGTTCATAAGAACTGACTATGACTTGGGCCTCATCTGTCAAGGTAGTCTCTTAGGACAGGAAAAGCAGCATGTTTGATTGGTGGGTGCAAACACCAGCTTGGTTTGAGTAATCATTGCACTCACCCAGTTCCTTGTGAAGCTCACTCTTGGTTGGTTGAAGTAGTCCCTGATATGTTACTTCCTACAACATACAACTTGCATCACAGATTATTATCCCCCAAGGTTAAATCTCCTTGAGGCACACACTGGATCTTCCCATGCTTCTGCATTACCCACCAATTATACCCAGATCCATGAATGGGTTTGCCTTTTTTCCAAGGAAGAAGTCCACATTGCCTTCCCCAGCTAATTCCCTTCTTCCTCAAATTCTGCTAAATTTAGAACCCAGTGCCCAATGCTCTCAGTATAGTGTTTAACAATCCATTATATTTCTCAGTCTTTTTGGAGGCTTGTAGATGATAGGGCATGTGATACAAGCACTCAGTGCCATGTTCCTTAGCCCAGGAGTTTATGAGACTATTTCAAAAATGAGTTCCACTGTCCAACAGTTCTCTCTGGGGTATCTCAGAATCCTAGAATGGTTTCACTTGGAAGAGACCTTAAAAACCATCTAGTTGCAACCTCACTGCCATGGACAGGGACAACTTCCACTAGACCAGGTTGCTCAGAGCCCCATCCAACCTGGCCTTGAACACCTTCAGGACTGGGGCATCCACACCCTCTCTGGACGACCTGTGCCAGTGCCTCACCACCCTCTGAGTAAAGAATTTCTTCTGAATATCTAATCTAAACTTGCTGTCTTTTAGTTTTAAATCATTGCCCCTTGTTCTGTCACTATCTGCCCATATAAAAGTCCCTCTCCTTTTTATACTTTGTAATAGTTTTGTTTTTGTATTCCAGTTTTTTTCCCAAATGGTTTACCCCAGATTGTACCCCCTCCCTTTACCTGTGCAATCCCTTTCCTTTGCTGAGATCATCCCCAAATCCCCACCCTGGCTCTCTGTCAATCACTCAGCATCCCATCCCCTCCATCTAGAAGTTTCGGTCCAGGACGTCGAGTGATTAGCCAGAGACTAGGGTCAACATGCCCAAGTGTTACCCCATACTCTGTCCTAAATGTCTATCCCCCAGTATCCATCCCTTAGGGTCACTTACTGGTTAGTAAAATGTTATCTACTCTTGGTTTCCACCTCCCTTTAAATGTAACCTTGGCACCTCTCCCGGGGCTCTCAGCAGGAGGCCCCCTAAGGTGGTAGAGGCTTCTCGGAGCTCCTAGAACAAACCTTGGATTAACCTCCGCTAAGAGTCGACCCCTTCAGGTATTTCCCCACCTCAGCTGGGTTCTGAATTTGTTCATGGGGAAAATCCCACACTATAGGGTCAGAAAATTCCTTCAGGATTTGGCCCATATCCTCCCATTTCCCACACCACTCAGGATTTTCCACACCTGGGTCTACTCCTGGGTCAGAGGTCTCATCAACCCTTCTAGAAATCTCAGCCCTCATTCTAGAGAAGCAGCAGACTGTATAGAGGAAGGTTACCAGATTAAATACTAAAAAGATGGTCTCTTGAACATTCAGGGGAAACTGAACATTCTCCAATAGTGATGCAACAGATTCAGAGGAGAAGAAGGAAAGCAAAGGCTGAAAAGCCTCATTCCCTCCTCTAACAAACTGGATGCATAACCATAGCCATGAACCATTCATACCTGGAGCAGACCCCAGCATGTTTCTAAACTTCTTACAAATCATTGCCACCAAGCCCAGCAGGATAGCTATTCTGGTCACTGCCCCTCTGCTGTAAAAACTATGTATTAGGGACAATTCTAGAGGTATTTCTGCATAAGAAAATAAACCTAGGGACCATAGAGGTAATAAGATCTCAAAAAAACCTAGGGACTAGAAATGCATGCAAGCCTTCACCCCAAGAAACATTATGAATTAAAAAAAACATGGCTATTAACTGCTTTATACGAACACAGAGTAATGGCATCCAAAATGCACTCAAAACAGGGTTTTTTCCACTCTCTCGAGCCACGCGTTAGGCACCAAATTTTGTCCTGGTTTAGGGTAAATTTGGTAGAGAACCTCCAAAGGGGGTCCCCTCCAGAAAACAAACCCACATGGCTCCTCCCCCCAACCAGTTTGGGAAGGATTCCTCAGAGAGAAGTGGAAAGAACCTGTTTATTTAACAGGCACAGCATCCTCCAGCACACAAAATGAACAATACTGGATGACACCACTCTTTCACTGCTCTGAAAAAGATGACAAATTCAGAAAGTCTCTCCTGGGAGTGGTCGCTGTGTTATCAGTCCCTCCGGCGCTGGGGATAGCTGCTGCAGCCACAAGGTGCAAACTCTTGGTGTTTCCCAGGTCCCAGCCTGGAGCAGGTTCGAGTGGTTCCAAGAAAAGGGAAAGAAAAACAGTCCAGGGAACATTCAGACTGCCTAGCTAAACTAACTAACAAGCAGAAGCAAAAGCAAGAGCAAAGCAGGAGCAAGAGCAAAGTGAAAGCAAGCACAAAAAAACTAAAAGCAGAAGCAGCACTATGTACTGCCCCGTCTCTGTCCTGACAACTGTAGGGGAGTGAGCAGGCTGATAACAAGCCAAAACAAAACTTCACTCTTCAGAGCCAGTCTTGAAAGCACAGAACATAATATCCAGCATAAACAGAACAGATGACTGGGGATATAAGCATCATAACGTCACCCTAGGACAGTTTTAAAAATTGCAACCGTGTAGCTTTTTTCCCCCTGAAACCTGGAGGGAATTTCAGAAAGCTAATTTAGCATGAGACTAAATTTAAAACCTCTAATGAAAATTATCTCTTTTGTTCCCTCCCCCTCATCTCTTTCTGAATATGCTATGTGTTGCTGTAGTGGGCCTCCAGCTGGGTAATAATTAGTATTGACTCTGATTCTCAGAAAGCTGATTAATCTCTTTATTATTATATTATTATTAAGAAATCCATTGTTTTATAGACAGTTATGATACAGCTGGACCTAATTGGTCCTCTAATTAAAATACCATCACTATTAGTTAATTAAGATTCTACCCTTTGTTAAACAAATCTCCATAACACATTCCACGTGTTCACAATAACAGGTGCAGCAAGCTAAGAATTATTTATCATCATTTTCTCTGATCTTCTCACAGCCTTTCCCAGAAAGGCCTGGGAAAGTTTTGTGTTGCTTTCTGTGGTCAGAGAGCTGCTGTTGTAGGTATGTGTGTATAGTTTCCCACTGCTATCTCTATTACCTTCATTTTTCTGTACTGTTTTCATCACTTCTGTTTTGCGTTCATGCTTTTAATTTTTGCCTCTGTGTTGATAAACAGGTGTTTTATTAATTTTGGCAGAATCTTTTGCCTATAGCTAATTGTAAGCATCAGTTGACATAGTGATAGTTTGTCCGGTTTAGTGAACATGTAGTGTTATCAATGTTATTTATTTTATAATTAGCCTGCATGTCTTCAGGTTCAGTGTTTTAAGTCTGGAATAGCTGGTATGGTTTCTTCAGTAGTGGGTTATATGACTTTCTTAGTATTTGTTTTTTTTCCCTTTCTTTCTCTTAAGAATTGTAGGTAGATATAGAGAAGCATTCAATTAAATGGAATGAAGAAGACTAATTAGATGTTCCAATAGTATTTCCAGCTTATTCAAAGCCCAGTACAGTGGGAGAAGCCATAATTTGTGAACTATTGAACTAGACCAGCCAAGACGATCATCCTTTTTGCAGGCACTTCTAACTATTCATCAAAGAAAGATTAAGCAATTTGAAAAGTTCTGGACAGACACCATCTAATTTCTACACCACAATACTGGTGTGAATGTTATATCATCAATAGTTATGTTCTTAATGTATTTTTTCTACATTTTATACAAAAAGCAAAAGATGAAAAATAAATAAAATATTACAAAAGCACACCATTCTTTTGATGCAAGTGAAGTTACTCATACCTTTTTTGTTTTTGTTTTGTTTTTAGCAATTCCACAAATGGAAAAATTAGCTGGCTCTGATCAGTTTGTTTGCTTGGGGAGGGGAAGAAATTATCCTTGTTTTTTTTTGTACATCTACATTTCTAGTACATCTACATTTTGGGAGGGGGCGGGGAAAGCAGGGGAGCAAGAGAGAGTACCATGTGGTTTGGAGAGTCTTGGCAGGGGCACTGAATTGGGGAGTACCATTCCTAAACTATGACAACCAAGCACTGAGCCTGGTGTCACTGGCAGCGTTTTGGGTTCTTTAATCATGGGTTGGTCTACACCATGCCAGGACTTTTGGCAACAGACAACATACACCTGTGTCCTTGTTTCAGCTAGAGTTATTTTCTTCTCAGTAGCTGTTACAGTGCTGTGTTTTGGATCCATAATGAGAGTGATGTTGATACAATGATGTTTTGTGTTTTTGCTAAGTCATGTTTCTCCTAAGCCAAGGATTTTCCCTTGTCTCATACTCTGCCAGTGAGGAGGTTTGCAAAAAAATTTTGAGGGAGCATAGCTGGGACAAGTGATCCAAACTGACCAAAGGGATATTCCACACGATAGACCATCATGCCCAGTATATAAACTGGGGGAAGGTAGCTGGAAGAGGAGCCAATCTGGATTTGGGAAGGAGGGGTCTGGCATTGGTCAGCAGGTGGTGAGCAATTGCATGATACATCACTTGTTTTTCCCCTTTTTATTATCATTATTATTTACCATTATTATTGCATTTTTCTTTACTTCCAGTTATTAAACTGTTTGTATCTCAACAACAAGTTTTACTTAGATTTTCCTCCCCATTCCTCAGGGCGGGGGGACCAGGGGATGGGGGGAAAAAGAAGGGCATTGAGCAAGCAGCTTCATGGGTTTTTAGCTCCAGTTGGCCTTAAAACCATGACAACCTGTCCTAAATGGGGAATAGGATCTTTGTGCAGCAATTAGCAGGGCTGAATAAAAGAGCTTTAAACTAGATTTGATGAGGGAAAGGTATGAAACCAGGCTCCCTTGAGAAAAGCCTGGTGGCAGCACTTCAATATTTAAGGGACAGTGTGTTAGCAAGTTCCTTTGGATGACTCCACTGTGTGCTGAGTACACTAGAGCACATTTTAAATGCCCTGGCCCTAATGAGTGCAATGCCCTAGCCATCTCAGTGGAGGTAGGGGATGGTGACCTATGCATCAGCAAAGACACTAGGGTTATTGATGTGGTAGAAACCACAGAGGCACCTGAGAATGGTCACATAGAAATTAGGACATCTCCCCCTAAAAAGGGTGGGATCAATAGCCCAACTGAAGTGCATCTGCACCAATGCACACAGCATGGCCAAAAAACAGAAGGAGCTAGAAGCCATTGTGCATCAGGAAAACTATGACAATAAACATGGTGGGATGACCCCCACAACTGGAGTACTGCAATGGATGGCTAAAAACTCTTCAGAAGGGATGGGTAAGGAAGGAGAGGGAACAGGGTAGCCCTTTATATTAGGGAGTGTTTTGATTATCTAGAGCCTGATAACAGTGATAAAAGGGTTGAGTGTTTATGAGTAAGTATCAGGGACAAGGCCAACAAGACAGATATCCTGGTGGGAGTCAGTTATAGAGCACCCATCCAGAGTGAAGAGACAGACAAAATATTCTATGAGTAGCTTGAAGAAGTCTTGTGATCACTGGCCCTTGTTCTCATGGGGGACTTCAACCTACCAGATGTCTGCTGGAAATACAACAGAGCAGACAGGAAATGGTCTAGAAGGTTTTGGGAGTGTGTTAAATTCCTGACACAGTTCATGACTGAGCCAACTAGGGAAGGTATTTGGATCCAATTACTGAGAGATGCCTCTGCCTGAATTGAGGTGCAAACAAGATCATATGCCGAAGTCAATAGTACAGATTTAATTTAACAGTAAATGGGAGGTAGAAAGATAGAAAGAAATAGAAATGGGGGGGGGGAAGGAGAGAGAGAGAGAGAGAGAGAGAGAGAGAGAGAGGGGTCAAGCAGAAGACAGTCATTACCATTAATCCAGCGGTGTCCCATTGGTCCTTCTTCACCCTAGGCTCCTTGGTGGTGGGGGTCCCAGAGTTGTTGTTCTGGGGGTTTCACTTTTATACAGTCCAAGTTCTGAGTATTCACAGGGTAGTCACAAGTGCTGTTCCCATAACTCAGGGTGATAATGTGTATGAACAGTTGCTTCCTTTCCCACAGCAATTTGCCACATTGGGAATTTTTGTTGAGATGTGTTAACCAGGATGTGCTAACCAGATCTCACCTCTACCAGGCTTGGAATTAGTGCCTTCCTGTTGAAAATTCCTCCCTTCTGTGCTTATCTCAGGTTCCTGATGTGGTGGCTTATCTTATGGCAAGTTCCTTCTGTGGCCTTGACAGTGTTTGAGGTGGGCAACTGTGCTCTTTAAGTCCTTTCAGAAGGTTCTCAATCTGTTGTTTGTGAACAAAGAAAGACTTGTGGGTGATGTGATGGTTGGAGGCAGTCTTATGATATGATAGTTTTCAATTCTCAGAGATGTAAGGAGTAGTGTCAGCAGTACTGCTATCCCAGAATTCAATGGCCAGTTTAGGAGACTGAGAAAATTCTTTGGAAGGCAGTCCTGAAGAGCAAAGGAGTCCAAGAAGGCTGGATGTGCTAGAAGAAAGAAATCTTAAAGGGGCAGAAGCAGGCCATCTCCATGTGCTGAAAGATGAGCTTGTACGGAAGATGACCGGCCAAGCTAAACAGAGAGCTTTATCTGGAAGTCAGAGAGAAAAAAAAGAGTTTATCACCTCTGGGAACAGGGGCAGTCAATTCAGGACTAATGGATGTTGGGAGGTTGTGCAGGGAGAAAATTAGAAGGGCCTAAGCCCAACTAGAGCTTAATCTGAATACTGCTATAAAAGACAATCAAATCTGTTTCTATAAATACATTAGCAACAAAAGGAGGGCTAAGGAGAATCTTCATCCTTTATTGGATGTGAAGGGAAACAGTGACAAAAGATGAGGAAAAGGTTGAAGTACTCAATGCTGCTTTTTGCTCTATATCTTGAATAAGACCAACTGTTCTCAGGCTACCTAGCCCATTGACCTGGAAGACAGAGACGGGGAGCAGAGTAGGGCCCCCATAATCCAAGGGGAAATGGTTAGAGACCTGCTACACTACTTAGACATGCACTAGTCTATGGGACAGGATGGGTGCAAGGGTACTGAGGGAGCTGGCTGAAGTGTTCACCAAGCCACTTCCAAACATTTATCAAGAGTCCTGCCTAACCAGGGAGATCACAGTTGGCTGAAGGTTAACAAACATGATGCCTATGTTGAAGAAGGGCTAGAAGGAGGATCCAAGGATCTATAGGCATGTCAGCCTGACCTTGGTGCTGGGGAATGTTATGGAACAGATGATATTGAGTGCCATTATGTGACGTGCATGCCACCAGTTGATCAGGTTCTGTCAGTTTGGGTTTATGAAAGGCAGGTCCTACTTGACTGACCTTATCTCCTTCTATGGCAAGGTTACCCACTTAGTGGACAAGGGAAAGGCTGTGGATGTTTGTTACATATAGGTAAAACCCCTATAAAAGAAAGGCTTTGTAAAATCATGGCTTAGGCCTGCTACTTTGGCTAAGTACAGCTGGCAGCTAGCCTGATAAGTTCCCATGATAAAACTGTCAGCTTTCATGAGAATGGAATCCTGTAACAGTGAAAATCTAGTTATTCTCATGAGAAAGAATTCTGAGACTGTGACTGTTAACTGCACCTGTGAAAACTATCCTGAATTGTTGAAGAGAAGAATGCAAACAAAGACTGTAGTCGGCAGGTAGGCACCTCTGGTGAACTGACCAATCAAACGGGGTAACAAATAGTTACCAACCAATTGGAATTGAGCATGAAACTTTTGTAAAACGCTATAAATTTGGGATGTGGAAATAAACTGGAGCTTCTCTCTCACTGCTTGAACAAGAGTGTATGTCTCATTTCTATCTCTAATGTGAGGGCATAGCAACAGATGTTGTCTACCTGAACTTCAATAAAGCCTTTGACACCATTTCTCACAGCATTCTTCCGGAGAAACTGTTTATGGCTTGGACAGGTGTCCTCTCCACTTGGTAGAAAAGCATCTGATTATCCAGGCCCAGAGAGTGATGGTGAATGGCATTAAATCCAGTTGGCTTCTGGTTGCAAGTGGGGTTCCCCAGGGCTCAGTATTGAGATGGGTTTTATTTAATTTGTCTATTGATGAGCTAGATGATGGGATCAAGTGCATCCTCAGTAAGTTTTCAGGTGACAGCAAGTTGGACAGGAGTGTTGATGTGCTTGAGAGTAGGAATGTTCTACAGGAGTAATCTGGACAGACTGAATCAATGGGCAAGGCCATTTGTATGAAGTTCAATAAGGCGAAGTGCCAGGCCCTGCACTTGGGTCACAACAACCCCATGCAACACCACAGGCTTGAGGAAAAGTGTCTGGAAAGCTTCCTGGCAGAAAAGGATGTGAGAGTTTTGGTTGAGAGCTGGCTGAATATAAGCCAGTGTGTGCCCAGGTGGGCAAGAAGGCTAACAGCCTCATGGCTTGTATCAGAAATAGTGTGGCCTGCAGGATTAGGGAAGTAATTGTCCCTTTCTACTCAGCACTGGCAATACTTCACCTCCAATACTATGTGCAGTTTTGGGCCCCTAAGTACAAGAAAGACATTGAGATACTAGGATATGTCCAAAGAAGGGCAACGAGGCTGGTGAAGTGTCTAGGGCACACGTCTTATGAAGTGGCTGAGGGAATGAAGGTTTATTGGAATATTAATCTCAATATAACCAGTTAGATTGTGCCTGGGTCAGTGTGACCTTCGCTGCTGGGCCAAAGGCGGCTTCTGTGGTGCTTTACCCCAGAGATACCTTGGCTGCTGGAGATTGCAGCAGGGCACTGAACAAGTCCAGGCTTGTCAGGAACTCCGTTTACCTCAGGAGAGAGAGCTTCTGGCGATGGTGAAGAGAAGAAGGAGAGGATTCTGCTGGAGGGTTATATCTAGATGTTTATTCCATGGTTACAGAGGTCTGAACTGGGGCAACTTCTCTTAACAGAATAGAGACCGCATGGTCTCATTAACTTTTTAAGCTCCGGGACAGGGGAAGGGGAGGGGATAGGTGAGCTACCAACCAGGTGAAAGGGGCAGGGTCTCAAGGGACTAGGGACACCTATACGGGCCAATGTCCCCCAGGCCTGAGGAGCAGCCTTTGAAATCGACCAACCATACGACGCCTTGCTGGAATGTTAAACCTGATTGACAGGGCACACTCAGCAAGGGGCGAGGGGGCAGGGAGAGAGGCATAGGCACACCTGGGAAGGGACCCGGAAGTTTAAAACAGGACATTGCAACACACCGCAACAAAGGTTGTTTATTCTGAAAGAACAGGGGGCTGAGAGGATCTTAAAGGACTTTAAAGGACCTGAAAGGAGGTTGTAGCAAGACGGGTGTCAGTCTCTTTTCCGAGGTAAGAAGTGATATGACAGAAGTAAATGGCATCAAGTTTTGCTAGGAGAGGTTTAGATTGGATATTAGAAAAAATTTCTTCACAGAAAGGGTTATAAAGCATTGGAACAGGCTGCCCAGGGAAGTGGTTGAGGCACTACCCCTGGAGGCATTGAAAAGACATGTAGATGTGGTACTTAGGGATGTAGTTTAGTGGTTGCCTTGGCAGTGTTATGTTTGCACTTGGACTCAATGATCTTAAAGGTCTTTTATAACCCAAGTGATTCTATGGTTGCAGCAATAATGCTTTTACTTTCAAGATACTAGGAGATTTAGGAGAGGCCGGTAAAATATCTACCTGTATTGACTGTTTTTGGTGGATGGTAGGTGCTGAATAAATAGGAAGATGCTGTGAGTCAATTTTTCACAATATTATCAGGAAGGAAAACTTTTTTCATTCTCTTGTACTATATATAAAATAAATAGCAATGTATCTCTTGGATTGATCTAAAAAGGAATAAATTTGCTTTGTTTCTTTGGTCAGCTACCCTTATTCATATCAGAAACATTGCTTACGTTAACATTTATGGAAGCTGTAATATAAAAAACAAGCAAATTATGGGTACACACTGAGAGGTAGTTTTCATTAGAAAGATTAATTTCTTCTATCTAGAAGACTAATCTACAGCTGAACTTCTTGCATGGTCTACTAGGGAGTTCTGATAATCCACACTTAGCATGTCCTTGGATTAGTTTTCATTGAAATCCCATTAGTGATTTGAAAGATAAAATATAAGTATGCTTACAAAATTTGAAAGCATTTTAGGCTGTATACTTGTTCAAAAATAATTGGAAAGTACAGAAATATAATTAACAGAAAACACAGTGTGACAACTATAATGAGCTTATCCTTCTGTCAAGAAAACCATTTAAAGTAGCTGTTAATTTTGAGGACTCTTCCAGGCATACTTATTTATGATGCTATTTAATTATACATATTACAGAGAGGAGGAATGCACTTTGCATCTTTCTCTGAAGCCTTCAGCATACAGAATAGTTCAGGAATAATTGGGAAACCTGTAGACTGACAATATGGACATTTTTATGCAAGCTGTTGCTTTCTTTTTTGTTTGAGTTGGTAACCTTTTCCCCAGAAATGTTAGTAAAATAAAATGCTGGAAAAAAAATCAAATATGCTTGAGAGTTTAGTTAAAGCATAGTTTTGCATAACCATTTAAAATAATGATTTGGGATTGTATGGATAATGTTGTTTACTGCTGAGTATCATCTCCTTCTATTATTCTCCAAAAGAAGCTAGAATAACATTTTTCCTAAAATGTATTAAGAGAATTGAACAGTGTGATAAATTATTCTTGCTTCTTCTGAGGGCTATGATTAGCATACTTCATTAGGGGATTGGACCATCTACATTGTAGCAGAATTAAGTGTTAAGGCTCCCAGTGGAAGAAATAAAATTCACCAACTTGTCAGCGGAGTCGTAACTTAATTGCTGATGTCCTGGGAAATTAAGGTAATAGAAAGGAGAGATTTCTTTTCTACCAAATCTTGTTCACCTTTTTTTATGTCACTGCAGGAGAGACATGTACTGAGTTAGTCCATAACTTTATAAATACAGGAAAAAACCCATCCTTGCAATACTTCTCACAGAAACAACATTGCATTAAATCCCAGTGTTATCTTTTCCTCCTTAAAAATTATACTGGATTAGTAGGAGAACTCAGACAGTATTTGCATTGGTTATGGAACTTGAATTAAGTTCATCAGATGGACAGATCTTACATGTGATAGAAACTAGGAGTTTTAGTTCTTGGATATGAATCCACAAGGTGTTAAAACAGATGATCCAGGGGCCTTTTCATCTTCGACAATAAAGGAGGAAAAGTTGACTTGTTTTAGAGGAGAGGCAAGATTCAACCTTATGTCTGACTACTTTAGGAGGTGCAACTCTCATGCCCAAAGCTGAATTACAATAATTTTTAATTTTTCCAAAAAGAAAAAAGCAATGCATTGTTAGTGATGCTAGCTGCTTGTGTTGCTTCTAAAGACCTTCTAGAAATAGCTATGCTTGTAAAGAAATCAGAGAATAGTTTTTAAATGCTTAGGTCCTATAAAAAACAACAGCATGAGAGGCAGATGTTTAGTTTCTGGAAAATCTGTCCAGATGTTCAGTGTATTCTTTGCAGCTGGAACATTCTGCTTCTAGAAGGGTACTGACAATACCTGAAGCATTTTTAATACCAGTAGTTCTTGTTGTTGCAAGTTGCTCTCTATGTAGAGGAAAAAAGACGTGTCTCAAATTTGAAGAAGAGTACTATTGGAAATGAGAAAATATTAAAGGAACAAATTCTCATCTGAAAACTTCAGCTGCAGAGAACAGGGAAGAGAGTAATGTGTAGTTAGTAGCCATATGCTTACATATATGCTGTTTCAACTTGTTTCAGCTAAGCAATAAGTAGTAAGCAGATCTGAAAGGATATTATATGGCTGCCTACCCATAGAAGGGAAATGAGATCTATCTTCCTCCATTTCTTATTCAAAAATCAATGTGTACTTGGAATAAGAATGGATTTCCTTTCTAGCTGTCTATGACTGACAGTCTAATTTACTAGCTTTAAGTATAAAATAGGAAAACTTGTTTGTTTGTGTTTTCTATGAATACTGGTGATTCTATTCATTCTGTATACCTTGAAATTCTCAATTGTTTAATGTATATAAAAGCTTATGTGTCATATTTGTTACGAATATTTTTACTTGGTTTCAGCTGTACTAGATAAAGTTCTTGGTGATTATAAAATGTGTTTCACCTTTTAGATTCATATGGTAAAATGCCCACCTGAATTACTGGTATAGTTCTTTCTCTTTCGCTGTAAACAGTTGTGTATGCATGGAGGATACATCTGCTCTAGCACCTGGAAGACCTCCTCCCCCTCCTTCTTCACTGACCTTGGTCTCTGCAGGGCTATTTCTCATATATTCTCACTCCTCTCTTTCAGCTTCTGCTGTGCAGCAATTTTTCCCCTTCTGTCAGACATATGAGCAGCTTCTGGTATCTTCTCACAAAAACCACCCCTGCAGTACCCCCTCTACCAAAACCCAATAAAATAGTTTACTGTTTATTCTCTGTATTTTCATAGTGACCCACTGATTGAAGTCTTTGATACCTGTAAATGCAGTGCTGTTCATAGTCATCTCTTGGAATTAGATGTCATATGCTACTTATGGAGGCTGCCACTCCTTTAAAGACAAAATCCCACATTCATGTTGGGTATGGAATTTCCGCTGCGTCCTGGTTTAGGACAAATTAGGGGGGAAATCTCCAAAAGGGAGCCCCCCAAAACAAAACGAACCTCCAACCACCCCTCCCCCAACACCGGGTTCGGGAAGGAATTCCTCGGAGGAGCAAAGTGGAAAACAAAACCTATTTATTTACAAGTAACAAAAGAACACTCCCCAACACAAGAAAAGAAAAGGGACCAGACTGTGTTGTGAGGGCGCCGAGCTTCTGTCGCAGGCTTCGGGTGTCCTGGAGCTCTCAGGTCAGGTCCGGAGCCGGTCCAGTATCTTCAGGGGAGGGTAAGAAAGAGAGAACAAAAGAAAAGGAAAAAAAAAAAAACAAAAAACCAGCGCAAAAGCAGAAAGCAAGCAAGCAAGCAAGCAAGTGGCTAGCCAAGCCAAGCAGCAAAAGCCCAAAAGCAAAAGTGCCTGGTCACACACACCCCCCCCCCCCCCCTTCACCATCCCGCCACAGCCAGACGGCCGGGGGGGGGGAAAGGCACAGCTGCCAGACATAACACACGATATTGGGATAAAGGCTGTCACCCCACGACACGCTGTATTCTTAAGGCTAACAAAATATTAAGCCAGTCAGATGGACATTGGGTGTCATGGCCATAATTTGTAGGCTGCTAGAATATCTGGAATAGTCCTTTGGTTGCAGTAGGATTTATAAGTGCATGAAAAAGTTCCTTCATTGCATACTTCCAAGAAGTAGAGATTCAATTCTAGATATGAAAAAAGTAGTTCTTGATACATGGGGAAAAATTATCCCCTTCAGTGCTTAATTTCCTAACAGCTGAACTTTGGTAGTCAATTTCAGTGATATGGCACTAGTGTTCTGGAGATGTTAACCCTTTGGGAAGTCTCACATTTTACGATTGTTTTCATATGTGGATTTTATTTATTTTAAGATGCCATGTATACTTATACATATATATGTATGCGAATGTTTGAGACAAAGATTACCCTTCATTGTAGGATGCATAGAGTTAGCTTCAAAATTGATCTCTCTCCCAGTAATACAAAGCTTTTGAAGATGCAAGTCCTAGTGAAATATCTCCAAACTCTGGGTCCTTGAACTGGATATAGTGTGATATTCTTATAATTTAGACCATTTGTCCAGGATCTCAGTGTCAAATGTAATAAGTCTGTATTTGGGTTTTTTTCTTTAGAATCATAGAATCATTAAGGTTGGAAAAGACCTGTAAGACCACAAGTCCAACCTTCAACCTAGCACTAGCACCATGTTCTCCACTAAACCATGTCCTCAAGTGCCATATCCACATGGTTTTTTGAACACTTTCAGGGATGGTGACTCAAACACTTCCCTGGGCAGCCTATTCCAATGCTTGACAACCCTTTCAGTGAAAAGATTTTTTTCTCATATCTAATCTTAACTTCCTCTGGTGCAACTTGAGGCTATTTCCTCTTGTCTTGTCACTTGTTACCTGGGAGGAGAGACCAACACCCACCTCATACCACCACCTTTCAAGTAGTTGTAGAGAGCAATAAGGTTTCCCCTGAGCTTCCTTTTCTCCAGGCTAAACAACAGAATCACAGAATATGCTAACTTGGAAGGGAACTACAAGGCTCATCAAGTCCAATACCCGGCTCTGTACAGGACCATCCCCAACAGTCAAACCATGTGCCCAAGAGTATTGTCCAAAAGCTTCTTGAAATCTGTCTGGCTTGGTACTGGACCACTTCCCTGGGGAGCCTTTTCCAGTGTTCAACCACCCTCTGGATGAAGAACCTTTTTCTAATATCTGACCTAAACCTCCCCTGACACAACTTGAGGCCATTCCCCTGTGTCTTGTCACTGGTCACCAGAGAGAAGAGATCAGTGTCTGCCCCTCCTCTTCCCCTCATGAGGAAGTTGTAGACTGCAATAAGGTCTCCCCTCAGTCTCCTCTTCTCCAGGCTGAACAAACCAAGTGATCTCAGCTGCTCCTCTTATGGCTTCCCCTCAAGACCAAGATGTGCTCCAGACACTTCACCAGCTTTGTTGCCCTTCTCTGGATGTGCTTCAGCACCTCAATGACCTTTTTGAAGTGAGGGGCCCAGAACTGAACACAGTAGTTGGGGTGTGGCCCCACCAGTGCCAACTACAAGGGGACAATCACTTCCATAGTCCGGCTGGCCTCTCTATTTTCGATACAAGTCAGGATGTCATTGGCCTTCTTGGCCACCTTGGCACACTGCTGGGTCATGTTCAGCCAGCTGTCAACCAACACTTCCACACCTTTTCTGCTGGGCATCTTTCCAGACATTCTTCCCCAAGCTTGTAGCACTGCATGGGGTTGTCATGACCCAAGTGCAGGACTCAGCACTTCAACTTATTGAACTCCATGTGGTCAGCCTCAGCTCATCAATCTAGCCAACTGTTATGAACAAGAGTGTTTGAGATTGCTTAAAAAATCACTGTCAAGTGAATGAGCAAAAGCCAGATCCCTCTCCAGCAAATCAACACTCTTGCCCAACTTTGTGTCTTCTGTGAACTCGCTTAGGGTGCACTTGGTCCCCTCACCCAGGTCCTCAGTAAACATGTTAAACAGAACTGTCCCCAATACTGAGCCCTGGGGAACACCACTCATGACTGACTGCCAGCTGGTTGTAACTCCATTCACCACCACTCTCTGGGCCTGGCCATCCAGCCAGATTTTTACCCAGCGAAGAGTTCACCTGTCCAAGCCATGGGAAGCCAATTTCTCCAGGAAAATGCTGTGAGAAATTGTGGCAAAGGCTTTAGTGAAGTCTAGGTGGACAATATCTACAGCTTTTCTGTCATCTACTAAGCAGGTGACTTTGTCATAGAAGGAGATCAGGTTAGTCAAGCAGGTCCTGCCTTTCATAAACCCATGCTGGCTGGGCCTGATCCCCTGGTTGTCCTGTATGTATCACATGATGGTACTCAAGATGATCTGCTCCATGCCCTTCCCCAGCACTGAGGTCAGGCTGACAGGCCTGTTGTTCCCCAGATTCCCCTTTTGACCCTTCTTATAGATAGGTGTCACATTTGCTAATTTCCAGTCACCTGGGACCTCCCTGGTTGACCAGGGCTGCTGGTAAATGATTGAAAGTGGCTTGGTAAGCACTTCAGCCAGCTCCCTCAGTACCCTTGGGTGAATCTCATCTACCCCCATCGACTTGTGGAGGTCTAAGTGACACTGCAGGTCACTGACCATTCCCTCCTGGATTATGGGGGCTTTGTTGTGCTCCCCATCTCTGTCTTCCAGCTCAGGAGGCTGGATACCCTGAGGACAACTGGTCGTTCTAAAGATTGAGGCAAAGAAGACATTCAGTACCTTGGCCTTTTCCTCATCCTTTGTTATTATGTTTCCCCCCTCATCCAAAAAAGGATGGAAATTCTTCTTCTCCCTGCTTTTGTTGCTGATGTATTTGTAGAAACACTTTTTGTTGTCTTTTACAGCAGTGGCCAGAGACAAAGCTCTCTGTTCTGCCATGCTAGTTGTCTTCTGTGCTGGTTCATCTTTGTCCAGGTTTAGAGCAAATTTGGGGAAGAATCCCCCAAAGGAGCTCCGGTGGGAAAAGCAGATCAATCGACCCCTCCCCCCAACTGGTCCAGGAGGGAAAAAATACCTCCTTGGAGAAAGGTGGAAAAAACCTGTTTATTAAACAATAAAACCAAAACAATATCAAACAATGAGACCCCTTGCCACTCTAAAAGAGATGACAAAGTGAGAAATCCCCATCCTTGGGTTGCAGCTCACTCAGTCTCTGATCAGTCCCTCCGCTGCTGGAATTGTCGCAGGCCAGGCCCAGCCCGGTGGGCCACAGCTGCAGCTGCCGGTGCTCTCCTGGGTGTTCAGTCCAGAGCAGTTCCAAGAGGTCCAAAGAAAAGGGAAAAAAAAACAGTCCAGGGAACTTCTTTGCCTCAGCTAGCTAACACTAACTAAAAAGCAAAAGAAGAGCTCTGTCCCGCTGTCTGTCCGCAGACAACAGCAGTCCAGGAGCGGAATGTGGGGGAGTGGAGTACAGTGCCTGAAAACAAACTGCGCGCTTCTTCTCTCCCCCCCTTCACTCTCTGGAACACTCTTAAAGGTGCAAAACTTATTATTCAACATAAACAGAATGAGACGATTGGGGATAAAAGCATCATATAGTCAACCCAGGACAGTCTTTCAGCATGGGGACAGCCTGCTTCTGCTCCTTTAAGATTTCCTTCTTAAAGCACATCCAGCCTTCCTGGACTATTTTGCCCTTAAGGACTGCCTCCCATGTGATTCTCTCAACCAGTCTCCTAAATAGGCCAAAGTCTGCCCTCCAGAAGTCTAAGGTGGCAGTTATGTTGACATCTCTCCTTATTTCTTTCATAATTGAAAACTATAATTTCTTGATTGCTTTGCCCAATATGGCCTCTGACTTTCACTCTGAGCAGTCCTTCTCTATTTACAAACAGCAGGTCCAGCAGGGCGCCTTCCCTGGTTGTCTCATTTACCAGCTGTGTCAGGAAGTTCTCTTCCATTCACTCCAGAAACCTCCTGGACTGTTTCCTCTCTGCTCTGTTGTATTTCCAGAAGACATCTGGTAGGTTGAAGTCTCCCATGAGAATAAGGTCCAACAATCACAAGATTTCCCCCAGCTGCTTACAGAATATTTCATCTGCCTCTTCATCCTACTTGGGTGATCTATAACACTCTCACCAGGACATCTGCCTTCTTAGCCTTCTCCCTGATTCTTACTGTAGTGGATTGACTCTGGCTGGATGCCAGACACCCACCAAAACTGCTCTGTCACTCCCCTCTGTAACCAGACAGGAGACACAAAATATAACAAAAGGATTCATGGGTTGAGATAATGTCTGGGGGGACATCACTCACCAAATACTGTCACCGGCAAAACACTCAAATTTGAGGTATTAATTTAATTTATTACTCATAAAATCAGAGTAGGACAATGAGAAGTAAAATAAGATCTTAAAAACACCTTCCCCACATCCCTCCCTGCTTCCCAAGCTCTACCTCCTCCCCCCAAGCAGCACCGGGAGACAGGGAATGAGGATTATACTCAGTTCATCACAAGTTGTTTCTGCTGCTGCTCAGGGAGAGGAGTCCTTCTCTTGTTCCAATGTGGGGTCTCTCCCACAGGAAACAGTTCTCTATGAACTTCTCCAGTGTGAGTCCATCCCACGAGCAACAGTCCTCCCCAAATTGCTGCAATGTGGGTCACTCTTCCCACGGGATGCAGTCATTCAGGCACAGCTTCTTCAGTGTGGATCCCCCACAGGGTTACAAGTCCTACTAGGAAACCTGCACCAGCATGGGCTCCTCCCTTCATGGGACTGCAAGTCCCTGCCAGAAGCTACCAAAACCTGGCCATAAAACCCCAGTACACTTACTGATAAACACTCAATTCTATAATACCATCATGTGAGAGACTGAAATGATAACAGCTAATTACTCAATCGGACATTTGCAAAAGCAGCAGAGTGCTTTGCTGAGAGCAGGTTTGAAACCCCCAACCAAAAGCGAGGAGGAGAGTTTTTGGGTATGTGACGGCAAAGCCTCTGCTCTGCAAAAAACAGCCCAGGTGCAGAGGGGGTGCACATTTACCACCAGAGGATGACCACTACAAACTGACCTTTGTTTAGATAAACTTGTTGAGCCCTGCAACTGTATACTGGATAACCAGTGACTAATGTTGTTAACAACCTGGGTTTTAAGCCAGATAAGGGAAAAGGCCCATAAGAAGCAGATCCTGTGTAGTGGGTTAATGCTTTTTATCATGTCAATGTCCTTCCTCTCGATAAGGCTCAGGTGGACAACTCATATATATACTCCAGTCATTCAGTGTCCCTCTAATCCGCCCCAAGTGATTTATTAACAAGAACAAGGTCATAACACATTATCAAGCTCCAAAGAATCAAAACACTCCCTAACATACAGGGCTAGCCCAATGCCTCTCCTTCCTTGCCTATCCCTTCTGAAGAGTTTATAGCCATCTTTTGCATCAGTCCAGTCGTGCAAATCATCCCACCATGTTTCTGTGGTGGCAACTGTCATAGTTTTCCTGATGTGCAATAGTTTCCAGTTCCCCCTGTTTGTTGCCCATGCTGTGTGCATTGGTGTAAATGCACTTTAGTTGGGCTAATAACCCTACTGCCTTTTTGTGGGGAGAAGCTCTTATTCATGTGACCATTCTCAGATACTTCTGGGATTTTTAACACATCATTAACCCTTGCATCCTTACTTTTGCATGGATCTCCATCCCCTACCTCCACTGATATGGCAGACTGAAGGACCTTGGTAGCACAATGTCCCTCAAACATTTGCATGGTACCCCCAGGCTTATCTCTGTTGAGCCTGGTTTTGTCCACATCCCCTTCAAGTGTAGTTTAAAGCTGTCTCACTGAGCCCTGCTAACTCCTGAGCTAAAATCTTTTTTTTCCCCCTTTGAGATGGATGGACCCCGTCTGTGGCCAGCAGGCTCAGTGTCATGTAAACTGACCCATGATCAAAACCCCCAAAATTCTAATGGTAACACCAGTCTCAAAGCCAGGTGATCATCTGCATGATTTTCCTGTTTGTTGCCCCATCATTCCCTGCAGGGATCTGGCAGGACAGAAGAGAACACAACTTGTGCTCCAGATCCTTCGACCAGTTGTCCCAAGGTCCTGAGGTCCCTCTTGGTTGTCTGCAGCCTTCTTGCTGGTACTTTGTTACTGCCTACCTGAAAAAGCAGTAACAGGTAATAGTGGGACCTACCAGGCTGGGAAGTATCTTGGTGATGTCCCTTACCCAGGCCCCAGGAAGGCAGCATACTTCCCTATGGGTTGGGTCCAGTCAGCATATTGGACCCTTTGTTCCTTTCAGAAGAGTCGCCAATGACTACTACTTTACTACTACAACCCTTTTTTTTTTTAACTGAGGAGGTCATGATGCAGTGGGTAGGCTGCCCTGCCCTAGGCAACCCCTCCAGCCTGGATGGACTTTCATCCACATTCTCATTTCCCTGGTCCTCAGATTCCAGGGTTCATAACTATTGTGTAAGGGCATCTGGGAAGGTGAAGTAGCTCAGGAGGGGATTTGCCTGCCATCCTGAGTAGAAACCCATTTCTACACCCCTCCATCTCTACAGTCCCCTCCTTCTTCCTGGTGGGGAGAGGGTAGGATATCTATTGCTTCTTGTGAAGTAGATGATGGGTCATTTGTCTAAGGCATGGTAGAATCCCGCTCCACTGGTCAATCTCCTCAGAGTCCCTGATACTTCTTAGCCTTTCTACTTCTCTCAGCTCTGCCACTGGGCTGAGCAGATTTTTGATCTCATTGCACTTCACACAGCTGTTTTCTCTGTTGCCCTGTGTTCTGGTTTAGGGCAAATTTGGTAGAAAACTTCCAAAAGGGGCCTCTCCAGAAAGCAAACCCACGCGGCCCCTCCCCCCAACCGGTTTGGGAAGAATTTACTCAGAGAGAAGTGGAAAAAACCTGTTTATTTATCAGGCAAAGCACTCTCCAACACAAAAAATGAACAATACCAGATGACAAAACTCATTCATTGCTCTAAAGAGATGACAAATTCAGAAAGTCTCTCCTGTGGGTGGTCATTCTGTTATCAGTCCCTCCGGCACTGGGAAAGGCTGCTGTCCAGAGTAGGTGCCGGTAGGCTAAAAATTGCAAGCTCTCAGTGTTTCCCCGGGTCCCAGTCCAGAGCAGGTTTGAACGGTTCCAAAAAAAAAAGGGAAAGAAAAACAGTCCAGGGAACTTCTCTGCTTCAGCTAGCTAAACTAACTAAAAACCCATGGAGCGTGGTATTCTGCTTCATCCATGCCCAGACACCACAGTGGAGGAGTGAGAGCAGGCTGATAACAAAACTCTGTGCTTCTTCTTCTCCCCACCTTCACTCTCAGAGCCAGTCTTGAAGGCACAGAATATAATATCCAGCATAAACAGAACACCTGGTTGGGGATACAAGCATCATAACATCACCCTAGGATGTCCTCTAGGAGCAGTGGCTGACTCTGGCACTCCTTGCAGCCTAAGACCTGGATGGCTGTGAGTTTTTGTGAACACTCCATTTGGGTTGCCACATCCTTTCTGGTGTGCACAGAGGAAACATTCTGTCTAAGTCGAAACCATATCTGTGCTCCCTTGACGAGGGTGATGGCCATCAACTCAGCTAACTACTCCATCTGCAGAGCCTCAGTGCTCTCCCTGCACACCCTTCCTCGTGGTCTGCCATGCAAACAGCTGCACCTTGCCATGCATTGTTTGTGGGGTCTTTTTCCACAGAAGGTGGAAAAATCCCACTTGGCTTTTTTTTTTTTTTTGTTCAAGTCTATTGACAGATGGGTGCTGTAATGCAGACAAGAATGTTTAACTTCCATGCCTTGCATCTCTCACAGTAACCATCTGTGTAAAGCATAAAGGTGGTACAGACTGTGATATGTAATGTAGTTAATTCATGCTGTATAAACAGATATGTGTGGGTATAAAATATTGTAGAAATAATGTTTTAACCTCCCCAGCCAGGAACGGAGTTCTATTCAGATTGTAACTAATTCCTGGCAGCTCAAGATAGCATCAGGCCTGTTTAACGTCTGAATGGGACCTTCCTGGACCATCAACGATCACTTTTTTGTCTCCCTGCACCTGGGAGATGACATCGGGGCCTTCCTGGCCTGTGATTAATTGCTGTGTCCCAAGAATTTCACTAGATTCAGACACGTCCTGATTGCATCTGGGTACTCAGGGACCGATACCAACATATTATATGTGAAAGCAAACCTCCCCTGTGTACCTAGACTTCTGTCTGCAGACCGGGACCCCGTCTTTGTCTATTTCAACATATGTATGGAAATGGATTTATGTTCAAAGAAGTGAATAGAAAGATGTGGTCATCTTTGCCTCAGGCAGAATAAACTGTATATAAACCGGACGCTGGAAACACTCAGGGTGAACCTTTGAGGGGAAGCCGTCACTCTGTTGGACAAACCTCTGGTTTCACCCAGCGCCTGTACCCGGGACTGACGCTGTCTTGATTGTGGTGGTTGCTCGAAATTCTATTTTTTTGTAATTGACCCAATAAATCGTTGTTAAGTTTTTCATAATTTGGCTATCGATTTGATCATTTATAACAAAGACTAAGTTGAAAACTGTTATAGAAACTTTCAGAGGAAATAAGGAGTTTTGTCCCTGAAATACCATAAATTTTTTAAAACAGGAATAGCTGCTTTGTAACTTGGGGAGGGTGAGAATCCTATGCTTTCATGCTCTCTCTACTGGGTGTTTTTTGATTATAATTTTCAAATGTAGTATGGGAGTTCTGAAAATTAGTTCATAATATGGAATGCATCCAGTATAACAGAATATGAAGAGACTTCTCATCGAACATGAAAGAAAAAATATTCTGTTTCACTTCATTGTTTATTTTAACCAAATCTCAAATCAGACTATCTTTTCTGATTTGTTTTTCAGAGTGATATAACTGAAAGTGCTTTTCCTATATTTGAGGAAGAACGAATTGTTGATTGGACGGTATTTTAATAAGTAGCTGTTGTATTACGAGAATAAGAAGATATCTGGGGAGTTGGGAAGAACTGGATTTTGACCCTAGTCTAGCAGCTCTGCTGCTCACTTAAACACAGATGAATGAAGACCCCATTTGGAAAATCACCAGGTCAGCGGTCCAGAGCTGATGCAGGTGAGGTGTTACTGAATTTGAGTATTGTTGTTTTTTAGTGGGTAAAAAAGTGTCCTTACAGATTTTTCCTATGTACTCATGGTTTTATGAAACTGTTACTGTTTGGTTTTGATTGAGACGGTTGATGGTTGTTGGGTTTTTTTAAGATAAGAATTATTGGAATTGTGGGATTGAAAGGATATACATAAATTTAAGCTGTACAGAATTACATTTATGAAGTTGTACTGGTTTTGGCTAGGATTGAGTTAAATGTCTTTGCAGTAACTGGCCTGGTGCTATGTTTTGGATTTGTGCTGAAAAGTGTTGATAACATTGATGTTACTGCTGAACAGTGCTTATACAGTATCAAGGCCTTCTCTCTTTCTCATGTTGCAAGAGAAAGACAAACATAGGTGGTGATGGAATTATTTGCTGGATGTTTCCTAATTTTAGGTGTAGATTAGGAAAGTGTACCAGGTAGTCATTATTAGGAGACTTCAAAACCAACCTTAGTTTAAGGCAATTTTATGGGGTGCAGACTTTGAAATGTTATCTCCCCTTAGTTTTAACCACTCCCCTTTCAACAATAAGAAGAGACAAATATGAAGAGATAAGTGAAAAAATAGTTTACTAAAAAAAACCCCAGCAATAAACAAGAAAACAGCAATAACCACTAGATACAAAGGTGCTGAGTTACATGGCCCTCTCCCCGAGAAAAAAAGAGAACAATATGGCTACCACCTGGACAGCCCATGTGGCCCAGAGGACAAAGACAAGATGGCAGAGAAGCCCTCTTCTCCAGACTGTGCAGCCATGAGAGAGAACAAAGGAAAACAGAACAGCAACCAAGCCTCTGCAGTTCCAGAACTCCCCCCCACCCCCAAACAACAAAAGGAGCAGGGAAAAAGAAAACCTGGAAAAACCTATTTTTGTCCAAAAGGCTCCAATGCTGCCGAAACACTGGAAGAAACTTCCTGACAGTTGCAGACTCAACCTCCACTCAGTAGCTTGAAACTCATGTAGAGTGGCTCCAATGCTGCTGAAATGCTGATTCCTGTGAGGCAGTGGGAGGCAGGGACTCTCTTGCTCTTTTCTTGCTGAAAGACCATGCAATATGATATAAATTAAAATTATAGTGAGTTTGCTGTATTTTATTAAAATAATTTTAAAAAAATAACTGGGAGAAAAAAGCTATCAAAAGCACAACTAGGTTAAGTGACAAGAAGCTGGAATTAGAAAACCAAATCAGTTGTTATGAGTTAGAAGTAGTGGCTTCTTTGAAAAAGCTAGTTTTCCTCTGTCCTGCCTGTCTGCCTACAAAGGTGCAAGGAGCACAGTTGCCTGTCTCAAACACCATCAAGGTGTCCAGGTTCCAGCCAGGACAGAATTAATTTTTTTCAGTAGCCAGGAGGGGGCATGACTGGAGTATGGAGGTTATTCTATATCACCTCATGTCATTGCTGGGAGCAGGAGAAAGGGCTCTTTTATGGGGAGAAGGAGCTCCTTTCAGAAGAGAAAATATGGCAGAGGGAACCTTCCAGTATTGTCTGTTATCGTGGAGTTTTCCATGTGAATCATTTCTTTTCTTGTACATTCTGTTATTAATATTGCTGCTGTTACTGTTTATTATCTTATTGCTGTTTCCAACAAATTGTTCTTATCTCAACCCGTGATCTTTTCTTTTTGTGCCTCTAGCTCTCCTCTCCAGCTATCCACAGTGGGGAGGAGGAGGTGAAAACAGGGGAGCAAGAGAGAACAGTGTGTGGTTTGGAGAGTTGGTGGGGGCACTGAATTGGGAAGTACCATTCCTAAACCACGACACAAGGTCACAGAAGGAACTTGCCATAAGATAAGCCACCACAGTAGGAACTTGACTTAAGCACAAAAGGGAGGAATTTGCAACAGGAAGGCACTAATTCCAGGCCTGGTGAGGCAAGATCTGGTTAGCACATCCTGGTTAATGCATCCAGACAATAATTTCCACTGTGGAAAAGAGAGCAACTGCTCATACACATATCACCCCAAGTTATGGGAACAGCATCTGTAACCACTCTGTGATACTTAGAACTTGGACTGTGTAAAGGTGGTACCCTCAGAAGAACGATTCTGGGACCCCCACCACTGAGAAGCCTGGAGTGAAGAAGGACCAATGGGATGCCGCTGTATTCCGGGGTGGTGACTGTCTTGTGCTTGTTTTCTCTCTCTCTCTCTCTCTCCGCCCTTTACTCTTTTCTGTTTCTTTCTATCTCTCTACCTCACATTTATTGTAAAATGAAATCCGTATTGCATATGGTCTCATTTGCTACTTGGTCAGAAGCATCTCTCACTAATCAGATCTTACCAAAACAAAAGGCCTTTATTTGCTGTAAAGTAGGTTTAAAAGAAGAGAAAAATATATTTGACAGAAGTATCCAGGTTTTTGAAGTTTACCTCTACTGGGAAACAGACTTAATATTTCCATCTTGAGAAATAAAAGATAACACCCAAAATGGAGAAACAAAGGAAAGCCAAACTTGTTGCTTATCTTTTCACAACAGTAGAGCATGTGTCTACAGTCTCAGTAATTTTGTTAAAATATAGAGCAGACTCCCAGGATATAGTTTCAGTAGATCAGTCAGCTCCTTAGTGCTTGGCCTTGTGTTTGTGCTTCTAATTAGAGCATGTTTCTCCTCAATATAGGTGAATCCTGATTTTTTTTTAATTAACATAATCCAGTTGAATTGTCTGTGAGGTAAATTGTGATTACTCTGGTGTCCTGGTTATTGGTATTGTCTTTTGTCCTGGTTATTGGTATTGTCTTTGCTGTTCATTTTTCTTATTTCATTGCAGTTTACAGTAAATTGTTCTTATCTCAAGCTGTAATCTTTACCATTTTGTGCCTCCCATTCTCTTCTCCATCCCACCATGTGGGGTGGGGGGAGAAAAGTGAGCCAGTGGCACATGGTCTGGGGTGTTTTTGGTGGGAACACTAAATTGGGGAATACCATTCCTAAACCATGACACCTTGTGTTTACATTTATATTTCAACTTTTTGAGCCTAGTGATCACTTGTTTTATGCTGTACAAATGTAATGCATTGTCCTTTACAGTCCTTCCTAGCTGTTACCAGTACTGTCCTTGGGAATTAAGAGATTCCACTCCCAGATTCTACTACTTTAAGATGCAATGAAATCTTTTGGGAGAGTCAGGAATTCATTTGACCACTCTTCTCCTGGTCTGGTTTCCCAAACTCTTGGAGTTGACTTAGGGCGGGCAATATTAGGTGTAAATAAACACATCTCTGAAATTTTCAGGTCATTCAAAGTAATTCTGAAAGACATAAAATCAAGATTAATTCTCATGTGATTGCATGGTGTTTCCACAGCAGATACTGAAATATGATTTTTAAATGTCCAGCTTTTGCTGCCTGCCATAAAGACAGGATATTCTGAGAAATAAGCAGCTGTGGTTTGTTTTGAAGAGTCCATCTAATTTTGATAGACTGAATGGAGAGTACCATCTGATATGATGACAATTTAAAACGTTACTAGTAGCTTTCTCCCATCCCTCTTCCTTTTCTTTCCTCCTACCTGCTCCAATTGAAATGTGTGTACTTTCTCTACAGTCCACACCCTCAAAGAATGTTTATTTTATTTCTGTGTTGTCTTACCCTTTTTCCCTCTCTGTAAGGTAGAAGCATTCAGAAACAAGGCTCCTAGTTTTGCTATTGAATTTAACAGTATTTTAAGGATACATTAGGTAGAATTAATCCAGGCTCAAAAAGCAAAGGCCAACTGGCAATTAAATGCTTAAGTCATTTGTTCTTGACTTTTTATTATTGAAAATATTTAGGTTTTTAGTCATGAGAGATTGAGCCATATATATTTTCTTCTTCCTCAGATCTATCCAAGTTTGACTGTTTGCTGCTTATTATAAAGAAGCATAAAATTAATCACTTTGTGTATTTGTTTTTTGGTTTTTTTCCTTTCTGATCTTCAGTATTAACTTCTGGTTTTATATTCATGGCAAATTATATCAACACTGTTTATTTTGAATTATGTCTAAAACATGGAATTTCATGGAATGTGCAAGTTGAAACAGTAGCACTTGTCATTCCATAGTCAGGACAAGGTAAAGGATATGAACTTAAATCCATTCAATGACATTCATGGTATATAGAATCTGATAACTATCCATTATTGTTTTCTAATTACTGTTAACATCTTTGAAGTCACATTATTGCTTGAGACCAAACCAAGACAAGATTGACCCCAAAATACTTGACACACTAATTTTTGACTTGAAATATTTATCTGAATGTATTGCTGTACTGGGTTTGCATGGCAAGGTTTTGGTCACAGGGAGCTACAGGAGTGGCTTCTGTGAGATGCTGCTGGAAGCTTCACCTTATGTCTGGCAGAGCCAATGCCAGGTGGCTCCTAGACAGACCCACTACTGGCTAATGTTGAGCCAATCAGCAATGGTAGCAATGCATCTGGAGTAATACATCTAAGAAGGGAAAAAAAGTTATTGCACAGAAGTAATTGTGGCCAGAGAAGAGAGGAGAATATGGGAGAGGAACAACTCCGCAGACACCAAGGTCAGCACAGAAGGAGGGGGAGGACGTGCTCCAGGTGCCAGAGCTGAGATTGCTCTGCATCCTATGGTGAAGACCATAGTGATGTCAGACTGTCCCCCTGCAGCCCATGGAGGCCCCAGGGGGTGCAGAGATCCACCTGCAGCCCATGGAGGAGACCCACTGCCTGAAAGAAGGCTGTGAACCTGTGAGAAACCCGTGCTGGAGCAGCCTGTTCCTGAAGGACTGCACCCCATGGAAGGGACCTATGCTGGAGCAGTTCATGAAGAACTGCAACCTGTGGGAGGGACTCATGTTGGAGAAGTTTGTGGAGGACTGGCTCCTGTGGGAAGGACCCCACAGTGAAGAACGAGAAGGACTCCACTCCCTGAGGGGGAAGCAGCAGAAATGACACGTGATAAACTGACCCTCACCCCCAATCCCTGTCTCCCTGAACCACTGGAGGGAAGGAGGTAGAGAATCAGGAATAAAGTTAAGCCTGGGAAGGAGGGAGGAGTGGGGGGAAAGTGTTTTTAATATTTGATTTTACTTATTGTCTTTCTCTGATTTGATTGGTAATAAATGCAATTAATGTCCCCAAGTTGAGTCTTTTTTGCCTGTGATGGCAATCGGTGAATGATCTCTCCCTGTCCTTATCTCAATTTACGAACCTTTCATTGTATTTTCTCCCCTCTGTCCAACTGAGGAGGGAAGTGAGAAAGTGGCTTTGGTGGGCACCTGACATTCAACCAAGGTCAAGCCACCACAATTGCCCTTGAAATTGTTGGCAAGTTTTTAAATGTCTTCCTTTGAATTGGACACTTGACAGTGAGTGACTAATGCCAATTATGCTTCTGTCAGAAGCCATTTAGGTGATACTAGACATTTCAGGATGATTTGTGTAAACAAAGTTTCTGCTTTGCTTGTTATGCTTGGCATTCTCTGTTAAAGGTGACTATCAACATCATCAGCTAATCATACCTGATACATTTGGTGGCCTTTGATGACAGGACTAAAGAGGTGGTGGATGAGGGAAGAGCAGCTGACGTCACCTACCTGGACTTGTGCAAAGCATTTGACATCCTGGTCTCTAAACTGGAGAGACGTGGTTTTTATGGGTGGAGCAGTCAGTAGATAAGGAATTGACTGGATGGTCACTCTCAGACTTGTGGTCAACAGCTCAATGTCCAAGTGGAGATTAATGACAAGTGGTGTTCTTCAGGGGTCAGTATTGGGACCGGCACTGTTTTTTACCATCTTTTTCAGTGACATGGACAGTGGGATCGAGTCCACCCTCAGCAAGTTTGCCAACAATATCGAGCTGTGTGCTGTGGTCAACACGCTGGAGTGAAGGGATGCCATCCAGAGGGATCTTGACAGGTTTGAGAGGTGGATCTCTGTGAACCTCATGAAGTTCAACAAAGTCACATGCAAGGTCCTGCACCTGGGTTGGGGCAATCCCAAGCACAAATACTTGCTTGATGGAAAATGGATTGAGAGCAGCCCTGAGGAGAAGGACATGGAGATGTTAATGGATAAAGAGCTTGACATGAGACATCAATGTGTGCTTCCAGCCCAGAAAGCCAATTGTATCCTAGGCTGCATCGAAAGAAGTGTAGCCAGTAAGTTGAGGGAGGTGATTATCCCCCTCTACTCCATTCTGATGAGACCCTACCTGGAGTACTACTTTCAGATCTTGGACCCTGAACATAAAAAGGACATGATTCAACTAGAGCGAGTCCAGAGGAGGGCCACAAAGGTGATCAGAGGGATGGAACATCTCTCCTAGGACAACAGGCTGAGAGAGTTGGAGTTGTTCAACATGGAGAAGAGAAGGCTTCGGGGAGACCTTATAGCAGCCTTCCAGTACCTAAAGGAGGCCTACAGGCAAGCCAGAGAGGGATTTTTCACAAGAGCATGGAGTGATAGGACAAAGGGGAATGACTTGAAACTGAAAGGAGGTAGGTTTAGACTGGATATTAGAAAGAAATTCTTTACTTTGAGGGTGATGAGACACCAGAGCAGGTTGCCCAGAGAAGTTGTGGATGCCTCACCCCTGGAAGTGTTCAAGGCCAGGTTGGATCTGAAGGTGTCTCTGCTCATGGCAGGGGGGTTGGAACTAGATGATCTTAAAGGTCCCTTCCAACCCAAATCATTCTATGATTTTAATATATATGTTAAACATTAATGTATTAAAATATTTTTATTTGCTCTCAAATATTTTAAGTCATTAAGACATAGTAATCATTACAACATCATGTATTTACTAATAAATATTTTTGTAAAGAAACTGTGCAAGCTATTTGGAATTTTAAAAGTCTTCTGCACAGTTGATTTGTTGCCTTAGTGTAAGATAAGGTTTATGTCTACCTTATGCTGTGAGAGTTTATTTCTCCCTTTAATACCTGGGGGAAAAAAGTAAAATATACAGATGGAAAGAAATCCTAAAACATCAGAAGTTTAGTATTCCTATTCCTGCAGGAAAAACAAAAACAGAAAGGCATTTATATTGTGAATTTGTTCTAATGAGCTTTACCACTTGTCATGGTTTGACACTGACCAAACACCAGGCACTCCTGATAGCCACTCACGAGCCCTCCCCTGCTACAGCTGGGCGGAGGAAAGGAAAAAAAATTAATGAAGGCTTCATGAGTTGAGATGAGGACCATGAGAAAACACTCCAAGGGCAAAACAGGTTCAACTTAGAAGTACAAAGTGAATTTGTAACTAACACTGTCAGAGGAGGATAATGAGAAGCAAAATAAGCCCTTAAAAACACCTTTTTCCCCCAACCCCTCCCTCCTTCCCACCAACAGTGCAGGGAGACAGAGCATGGGGTTTTTGGTCAGTTCGTCACCCAAGATCTTCCACTGTTCATGGACAGAAGTTGCTCCCCTGCTATGCTGTGGGGTCCCTCCCACGGGGGACAGTTCTCCATGAGCTTCTCCAACGTGGTTTCAATCTCTCAAGAAGTAGTTCTCCCAAAACTGCTGCAATGTGAAATCCCCCCTTTGGCAGACAGTCCTTCCAAAACTGCTGCGGCATGGGTCACTCTTGCTTGGAGTGCAGTCCTCCAAGGACAGGCTGCTCCAGCCTGGAATCAGGGGCTTATCCCTCTGTATTTAGCATTGATGCAGCCTCACCTTGAGTATTGTGTGCACTTCTTGGCCCCTGCCCTAGGGTGATGTTATGATGCTTGTATCCCCAACCGGGTGTTCTGTTTATGCTGGATATTATATTCTGTGCCTTCAAGACTGGCTCTGAGAGTGAAGGCGGGGAGAAGAAGAAGCACAGAGTTTTGTTATCAGCCTGCTCTCACTCCTCCACTGTGGTGTCTGGACACGGATGGGACAGAACACCGTGCTCCATGGTTTTTTAGTTAGTTTAGCTAGCTGAAGCAGAGAAGTTCCCTGGACTGTTTTTCTTTCCCTTTTTTTTTTTTTTTTTGGAACCGTTCGAACCTGCTCTGGACTGGGACCCGGGGAAACACTGAGAGCTTGCAATTTTTAGCCTACCGGCACCTACTCTAGACAGCAGCCTTTCCCAGTGCTGGAGGGACTGATAACAGAATGACCACCCACAGGAGAGACTTTCTGAATTTGTCATCTCTTTAGAGCAATGAATGAGTTTTGTCATCTGGTATTGCTCGTTTTTGTGTTGGGGAGTGCTTTGCCTGATAAATAAACAGATTTTTTTCCACTTCTCTCTGAGTAAATTCTTCCCAAACTGGTTGGGGGGAGCGGCCTTGTGAGTTTGCTTTCTGGGGGGGCCACTTTTGGAGGTTTTCTCCCAAATTTGCCCTAAAACAGGACATCGCTCTAATTAAAAAAAGATGTGAAGGTTCTTTAATTGCCCAAGAAGAGGGCAACAATGCTGTTGACAGGACTGGAAGGAATGTCCTTTGAGGAATGGCAAAGGACTTTGGTCTTATCTAGCTTGGAAGAAAAAAGGCTAAACTGTGATCTCATTGCTCTCTACAGCTTCCTGAGTAGGGGAACTGGAAAGGGAAGTGCTGAGCTCTTCTCCCTGGTATCTAGTGACAGTACATGTGGGAATGGTTCAAAGCTGCATCAGGGGAGGTTTAGATTTGACCTTAGGAAGCATTTCTTTACCAAGAGGGTGGTCAAACTCTGGAACAGGCTTCCTAGAGAGGCAGTCAATGCCCCAAGCCTGTCAATCTTTGAGGCATTTGGACATTGTTTTTGTGGCCTTCTATTGAAGATGGAGGGAGAGACCCAACTTCCTTGTTCAGCATCTGACTCCGTTTATTCACTCAAACCATCACTTTTTATAACCGTGTTAATTAAGTTCATGCATATTGCAAACCCGAGCTCACAATAGGTCAGAGATAACATACCAACCCCTCCTTATGTTTCCAACACCAAGATTTGGGTTCTCAAAATTATTTTTGCTTTCCCAAAACAGCCAAAGATAGAATATCTACTTGTTATGAGAAAGCTGCCTGAGAACTCTGGTATGCAAGGTTCTCAAGGTCTTCATGTTTGTCACTTTTGCTTGTAATTAAAAACAACCTGAGAACTTCTACTGTTTACAGAAATCGGCTGTGAGAATTTTACTCCTCACAGCTGCTTTCTAAGCCATTTCTGAAAAAATCTCCAACAGCCTTCCTCTGGGCTCACTCTAACAGATCCATGTCTTTCTTTTGCTCAATTTCTTCATGTACCTTGTTACCATCTCTTCTTGTAAGTAGGCTATATTCACATTCTTCATCTAAGTGTTGCAACTTTTTATTAAACTGGGCACTACCTTAAGCTACCAACACAAGAAACTGAGCAGTACTGTTTGCTCAGTTGATTTTTCTCTAGAGCTAGGTATATGAACAAGCAAGTTCTTGAAATCTGTCAGGGCCCGTCAAGCTCATTTTTCTTTGACAGCAAAATGGGGTAGTCTACTGTCAAACTCTCAGTTCAGTGTTGTAAATATTTGTTAGTTTGGTACGTCATTTCATTCATGGAGACTGTGTATGAATAGTCAAGAAATTTTGCACGTAAGTGAATTTGAGAGAAAAAAAGACATCTGGCTGTAGAACTTGAGTTTTATCAAAAATAAGAGGTGCCTAAGGTGAACAGTTACTGAACAGGGCAAACACTCATTCTGAGTACAGTGCATAGCTTGTCCTTTGCATTTTTTGCAGCTTCTGTAATAGATCTTCCTTCTGTGTATCTTTAAGGCTACTTTTGTTTTGGAAGGCTAAATGTGTTGCACTGTATAGTAAGATTCAAAGTCTCTGAGCAGAGTACAGAAAACAAGTTTTGTGTTGAACCATCCTGCTAAATATGTGGGTATGCTTTTTATAGTGTTTTAACTACTTGAACTTATTTAGTTAAATCTTACTTTTTCTCATTGATCAGTAATGGAAAACATGAAGTCTGTGTGTTTGTGGTTTTTTACTTTGTGAGAACAGATTTTTTTTTTTTAATAAGTATGTTTTTAAACTTGTTTCCTCATATAATTAAGATGTGACTAATGACGGGGTGAAAATGCTTGTTCAGTTGGTGCAGTCAAGTCTCAAAAATCTTTTGGGCTTATATTCATATTTTTTGAGATATCTTTTAATTGCTAGCTGTTAGTTCTTATAAACATGTTCAAGGGAAGTTCTATTTCCTTGGTCTTTATTGCAAATAGCATCTTTACTGTAGCTATTTGCATGGAGGGCCTAATTTTTGAAAACTTCAAATTCCAGTTGTTGTTAAAACTGGAGATGCATATTTTCATGGATTCAGTACAAGCTTGAGTGTTGGAAACAAAATGTATGTAGTCTTATTTTAATTCTGCCACTTCTGTCACGTGATAGATGTCCTTTTATTTCTCCATAGGAAAATCCAAATATTAAAATATTTATGGAAACTGTTAAGGTTAATTGCACTTTCAGTGCTTAACTCTTGTGTGACACTATTGCTATTATGAAAATTAATTTTCTGAATACATATGCCAAAGCTATGCTTGGAACATGCACATAATGTTTAAGAATTTGTTTGGATCTGTAGAGAAACCTCAATTAAGTATTTCTCTGTAGGTGTGAATTTAAATGTCCATGGATTAAATTCTGAACATTTCTACAGATATATGAGGAGTTTTTTAATTGATAACATGCATGTGTCCAACACTCTCTGACTGTGTCCTTTTAGATATTCCATGTGTATAGGGTTTAATGCTTTAATGCCAATGTTAGTTTTATGAAGTGTGGTGGGTTGACCTTGGCTGGATGCCAGGTACCCACCAAAGCTGCTCTGCCACTCTCTTCTGTAACTGGACATGAGAAAGAAAATATAGTGAAAGGCTCATGGGTTAAGGATCAGGAGAGATCACTCACTGATTACCATAATGGGCAAAACAGACTCAGCTTAGGGATATTAATTGAATTTATTGCAAACAAAATCAGAGCAGGATAGTAAAATAAATCTTAAAAACACCTTTGCCCCATCCCTCCCTCCTTCCTCAGCTCTACCTCCTCCCTGCCAGAGGTGCAGAGAGACAGGGAAGGGGGGTTACAGTCAGTTCATCACAGGTTGCTTCTGCTGTTGCTCAGGCAGAGGAGTCCTTTACCTGTGCCAGCATGTGGTCCTGCCCATGGGATATAATTCGGCACAAACTTCTCCAATGGTAGTGCTTCCCATGGACTGCAGTTCTTTATTAACTGCTCCATCATGAGTCCCTTCCATGGGGTGCAGTCATCTGGGGACAGACTGCTCCAGCATGGGTCCCCCATGGGGTCACAAGTCCTACCAGGACCCTGCTCCATCACAGGTTTCATACAAATTCACAGCCTTCTTTCAGGCATTTGCCTACTCTGGTGTGGGACTCCTCCATGGGCTGCAGCAGGACAGCCTGCTTCACCATGGTCTGCACTATGGGCTGCAGGGAAATCTCGGCTCCAGCCCCTGGAGCACCTCCTGCCCCTCCTTCTGCACTGACCTGGGTGTCTGCAGAACTGTTCATCTCACATATTCTCACTCCTCTCTTCTCTGGCTGCAATTACAACTGCACAATAATTTATTTATTTTTTTTACTTCTTAAATGTGTAATCACAGAGGCATTACTACCATTTCTGATTTGCTCAGCCTTAGCCAGCAACAAATCCATCCTGGAGCCAGATGGCATTGGCTCTGTCAGACATGGGGGAAGCTTCTAGCAGCTTCTCATGGAAGCCACCCCTGTAGTTCCCCCTGCTGCAAAAACTGGGCCATGCAAACCCAATACATGAATTTCTTTATTTGACATTACATGGAACTTTGATTTAGCAGAATGATACAGCAATTTACTTAAATAACAGTGCAAGTACAAGCTACATTTAGCAGAGTATAGCAGTTGCAATGTACTGTTGCATCACAATACAAATGTGTTTGCCATTATTGGTCTCCATCACAATGCTGGCTGGGCATCCCCAGTTGTTGAGAAGAAATATGTGGGTTGAAACCGACTCAAGCCTGTTGCTCTATTCCAAGTTCTGTCTGTTAGTTGGACCATTTTTATAGTATATATGCTATACATAGTTTTTAAACTTGGTTTTGTCTCTATACTAAGTTTTTATAATGATTTTGGCTGAGCCATGTATACACCCATCCATTCTGGCCTCACTAATGCAGGAATATATGTATTTGATGATATTATCAACTCAAGGGCAGATACACAGCCATTTTAATCCCTTAACTGTTGTAGCCATTTATCTATAACAAAGGCTACCTTCAGTCTCCTTTGTGTCTAGTTCGGCTTTTTGTAACAGCTATCATCAGTAACTCCCTAATTCTTCACTTAACTTCATGAGTACGTAGTCCTTGCCTATCTCCTCAGCCTTCTTCCATTGTAGAAACTCATTGATAAATCCCATCATGATGTGTTTAAGCTTTTTTACTTGAAAAGGAGAACTTTTCTATAAGATATCTTTTTGACATTGTGTATAAACAGATTTTATTGTTCAATAATTCCATCATTTATATTGTAGGTCATGCGGGAGTCTCTGCAAGCATGATGAAGAAAAGAACTTCCCACAAGTAAGTTCCTAATACTTCCTCAAGTGTAGTTCTCAATAACTGGCAGTACCATTCTAGAAATGTATCTGTATTGTTCCAGTCATTTTGAAAAAAATGCGGAGCAGTATTCAAATGGTGTATGTGTGTAGAATCAGACTTAAATTCTTTTGGGAGGACAATGGGAAAGAATGCACCATTGGTACAGTTCTAAACATAATTTTGAATGTTATTCGGAGAGAAATTATTCTGTCAACAAAGTTCTGTAACTTATAATTCAGAAACAAGAGATTGCAAGCCAGAAATTGGGCATATGTACTCTAGGATTCATTGCAGCTTTAGTTTTTGAAAAGGTTTTTTTACCTGTTAAAAAAAATTCAATATACTGTAGTATGGCTACTATTTGTGTGAAGGTTACTTGCTTATCCTATACATTCATCATATTTATTATTCACTCTACTAGAATTTTAGATAGTAGTAGCTAAATGTTGCTATGAGTAAATGTGAAAAGATATAGGTAGTAGCTTAGACAAAATTTACCTTCATTTCGAACAGCTGGATGTATCTGGCTGCATCTCTGGTGGGTGAACTCTAAAATAAGCTAGAGAAAGGTGAAATTTATTAAAATGCTATTAGTTATATTTTGAGTATGAAGTCCTATAATGCTGATATACAACAGGCATAAATCCAAAACAATTTGTCTGGCAGAAATATCTTCCATGATTAACATTTGAATTAGTATTAACTATTTCTCAAATGCGACACCTGATGTAAAACTACTCTTAATTCCTTCCACCAACTCTTCATTATTCAGTCTTGTCTATCTCCTTACAAGGCAGACATAAACATTAATTTGTCTAGAGACAGGTAGAGTTAAAATTTAATTTCTTTTGTTCTTTTTCAACCGCTCAGAGAAAGGAGTGTATGATGGGAAGACTATCAGAGGTGGGTTGCCTTTTGTACTTGAGGGTGGCTAGATTTGTCTTTATCGTTATTTTGATATACACTTATTTAAATACCTAAATAGGTTGTATATTTTTTAGCATAAAGGCTTTTATGGGGCATATTAAGTCATGATCCTAAGTCACGTGATTTTGAGGCATTTAACTTAAGCACCCAGCTGAGCTTTATATTGATTTAGCCTAGTTTAATTGTTTAAGAATTGTTTGATGAAGGTTTTATTTTGTACCAAACCAAGATGACTTTGTGTGCTGCTCAATGACTTCTCCGCAAATGACACACTAGTATAGAGTTGTTTTTATTTCATATTCATTGCTTATATTTTTGAAATTAACAGTAAGTAGCACTGTAGACATGTTTAAACAAGTGAGATATGAATCACTGTTTAAAAATGTATGCTGATACTACTATGAGCCATTACCGCAGACCATTAATTAATAATGCATATTTTGTCATTGATTTAGTTATGATGACTTTTACATTCCTCATTAAAAGAAAAAGTGGAACAAGTTACTGGCACTTGAAGGTCGTAGGGGAGATTTTAAACTCAGTTCGTAAGTTCATAGGGGAGGGAAGAGCCACCAGGACAGAACAGGACGTAGTCCAGTAACTGAGGAAGAGATAAAATGAGCTGTGTGGATTAGTTTTCTAAATTCTTCTTAACTGAAATGTTAGTTAACCATTGACCCTTTTGGAAGGGGGTCCCATGGTCAGCTACAAAAGGGCAGTTCTTCTGAATGTTCTGTCAGTGTCAATGGGTAGTGATGATTTTTGCGAATAAAAAGTTGACTCTGTGTCAGATCAGTCAGTAGTCTCTTGGTTCTTATCTTTTCCACCCTTGGTGCATAAGGAAATAGTCTAACATCTTACCAGTTTCTCATAGTTGGCGGTTCAAGGACTTTGTGGTGAAGATTCTATCTGCCCCTTAACTGTCACTGTACTTATCCCTTGTGAATTTCTGATTGCAGTTTGAACTAACTTCTTGTGGTGGTTTATACTTGACTATGAGCCAAACTCCCACCCACCTGCTTACTCCCCTTCCTCAGTGAGGCAGGGGGAGAAAATAGAATGAGAATGTTCATGGCTCCAGATAAAGACAGGAAGGTTGCTTACTGTTACCAATTGAATGGGAGCTTCAGACAAGCCCTGTCTTAGCCTCAGATTTTTGGCAGCAGCCTAAATTAAGTTGGCCTACAACTAAAATAGCTCTGGCCTGCAAGTTCTAAGAATGGCAGATCAGGTCTATTATAAAATGAGTTATTTATTGAATAAGCAGGAGATAACCTACAAAAGGCCTTAAACAAAGTTACATATTACACAGTATAAAATGAAAAGAACTACTAGTAGATTACATAAAACAGTGCACGACATTAAGGTACCTATATTAAAGCAAGCAAAGAAATAGTATTGATTAGGAGTCATGTAAATTATCACCAAAATGACAATAGTGTACACGTGTTCCCTTCCCTCAACTCTTGGGAGAGTAACCAAAAAGCAGGTGTCCCAACTTTGGGGAGAAAGCCCCACACATTTCCAAGGAATGTGAAGAAGATTCCTGCTTTGTGAAAGTTTTGTGCAGCTTCTATACTTTGTAAAGTGAAGTGTCTGTCAGTCAGAAATTCCAGCTTATCTTTCCACATCTTGCTTCCACAGCAAGATGTTTATTGTCAGCTGAAAGCCTTAGTGCCATGTTGCCAAAATCTCTCACTACAAGACAAGCTGCCTTGATTATTTCACCAAAGCTCATGTGAAGATCATGTGAGGGGCAGGATGCCCTGAGTTATTTCACCAGCTAACAAGCAACAGATAAGGTCTTATGGTGGGGGAGATGCTCTGCTACACTTACCAGGCACTATCACAGGCAAAACAGGCTTGACTTGTGGAAAATTAATTTATTGCAAATTTAAATAGATTCAGGTGGTAAGAAACAGGAAGACAAACATTATAACAACACCTTTCTTTCCTCCTTTCCCATGTTTAATTAATTCCTTCACTCCAGACTCACCACCACCCCCAGGGTGCAGGGAAAATGAGGGAGGGGAGTTTACAGTCCCTACATAATGGTTGCTTTCCGCCACTCCTTTCCTCTTGTACTTAATTTCTTCCTGCTCTGGCATAGGTTCTCTACAGGTCACAGTTCCTGTCAGGAAAGTCTGATTCAGCATGGTCTCTTGTGGGGAAGACAGTCCTGTCAGTTAAACTCTGTTCTGGCATGGGTTCTCTATGGGTTCTCCATGGGCCTCAGTTCCTTCATTAAATACCTAACTGCTCCAGCATGAATCCTTTTCTTCCCCTCCTTCTCTGCCTGTCCAGTGGTGGTTTTTTTGCTCGTTGCTACATATGTTTTCACAAAGGCACCATAAAATTTGCTGATTGTCTCTCTCTACTTTAGCTGTCAGTGGGACCATTGCCAAGCCAGCTGGAACCAGCTGTGTCTGGCACAGGGTGGCCTGACTTCCTCTCATAGAGGCTACTTCTGCAGGTGTTGTCATGTCTGTATGTGTATGTGTGTCAATTATAAACTGTCATGGTTTGAGCCTGGCACAGAGCCAGTGCCCCCATGAAAACACCCTCTCCCTGGTGTCTGCTGTGAGATGTGACCAGGAATAAGCAAAACAGGCTCCAGCATAAGCATAAAGAAAACTTTATTACCTAACCTACAGGAAAATAGGAAAAAACTATAAGGAAAAGAAATTGAAGACCTTACAAAAAACACTTTCCTCCTCCCCACCACCAAAATTTCCCAATCCGATACATTCTCCCAAATCACCAACTGCCCAGCCTGGCACCACCCTTTAGAATACTCAAACTTCAGTTCATGAAGAGGAGAGGAGTCCTTCTTGTTCCATAGTCTTTCCCTGGAAACACGCTGAAACCTTGTGTGCTTCCATGTCACTTTGGCACCGCCCGGAAAGTCCTTTTGCCGCTTGTGACATCTTCCCTCCATGCCCAGTGCTCTCACCACTGTGCATGGACCAGAGCTGCTTCTAGGGCTGTCTTTTAAGGATGCCTTGTCTCACTCCAAAAAGGCACAGTCTCTGCTTTGGGACATCTGTCCCCCCCATATTTTTCCAACCCCCTGGGGCCGAGGGGTCCCCACGATGAACCCTCCTGGTTCTGAGGCACTGCTTCCCCCCAAGTGCAGTCTCTGTGTCACAGGAACAAACAGAGTCTATGGCCACACAAGAAAAGTCCAGCCAAAAGGCCACTCCAATCATCTCTCCCCACTCAGTTAAACTTCTCCACGTCCTTCAGGCCAGGTCCTTGTCTCATCTCACCTCTTATCTCCCTTCTTATTCAGCTCCGAGGAGGATCAGCATTTTTTTTGCAAGGTCCCAGTCATGAAGCAAAAGGGTTAAAAGTTCAGTCTCTGTCTGTCCCGGAGCACTCCGGTACTCCCACAGGCGCTGCTGTGGCCGGCCGGGCTGCACTCTCCCCCCCCTTCTCCTCCTGGGCCGGCTGCTATCAAATTCAGATGCCGGCTCTCCTCTCTCTCCCTCCTTGGGGGGGCAATGGCTGCCTGATGGCTGTCTCTTGGGGCTCCTCCACCCTTCCATCCTCAAGGGCCTTCTCACCCCCATCTCTGTCCAGGCCCCGGGCCTACCGCATGGCTGCCCCTGCCCCGCCCAGCAGCAGCAGCTGGACGAGGGAGGGCGATCTGACCTCCTTCCCTCGAAGTCCCAAGAGGCCTCCCAGGGCCGAAGCTCTGCTTTTAACCCCTGTGTATTCTCGGAGGTGTGTCCAAACCCCATTGGCCACACCAGATGCCAATATAAAAATCTGAGCACCATTGGTTTGACCACAACATCCCAGAATTCCCACTTCTTCCTGGTCAAACCACCTCACCAAAACCTTGCCACGTAAGCCCAATACACCTGTAATCCTAAGAAAATTATTTTCACAACTGAATGATGGCTTTTGAAGGAGGACAGAAAGTATTTTACAACGTCTGTCTTTAGTAATGTGCCTCACAGTCTGAATATTAAGGAAAAAGAGTTTATAACAATTCTCTGATCATATTATCCCCCATTAGTGACAGACTGTAATAGTATCAAAATAGTATCAAAATTCTGATTCAGGCCCTATTTTTAATAATTTTTCTACATGGTTCCATGAAATATAGAAATTGTACTGACCATTGCTACTCTTCTTCATTTGTACTCTTTTCTAAATTTCTTTGAATTTTCCATGATTTGGTTCTGCTAATAAAACCCTTTCTTGTTACAAGACTTCACTTATCAGCTTAGTGTCTTCAAGATAAATACTTAGTCACTGAGATGAGCAGCTCTGGTGCCAGCACAATCCATAGCATAGGGGGGATTCCTGAACCTGGGGGAGCCACAAGAGCCGCCAGGAGCCCACACTTGTGCTACAGCTGCTGATAAGACCTGGGTGGGGACAGGAGGAATGGTGGTCGACCCCCCCACCTCCATATGAAAGAAGCCCCTAGGGAGTGCTAGTGACACAATAGGGCTGTTTGCAGGGAAGGGCGTGCAAAAAAGGCACTGTAGCTCTGCCAACATAACCAGGAAGTAATGGTATCCAGCTGGCAGAAAGCTATGAACACTCTAAACTCTGCACCCACAATGAATGACAGTTTTTCAGACAGAGCTCTGGTGGGAAGATGCTGCTACCCATGTGTGGGGCTGCAGGGCATATCCTACTCTTATGCCAGTACTGTACAGCAGCAGTGAGCACAACTGGGGGAGGTTCACTCAGGTAGAGGAACTCCGCTGCTTAGCAACAAAGCTCTAGAACGTGATGAGTAGGTTGTTAAGGAGTATCAGGGAGAGTGAAAGACAGACTACTGGAATTGCCCCCTACCTTCCCTGCAGCAGGACTGTCAGGCAGACAGGGCATATGATATGGAATATTTTCTATCCTGTCTTTGCTTGGCAGAATGTGGTGACTTAAGCGATAGGGGACAATGGTGACAAGTTCCTGCTTGGTGTTATCAGCAATGAAGAGAGACGGGGACTCTGTGAAATTGTCAAAGAATCCAAATTTATTGTGAAGTATAACTGCTTATATACTTATTCTAGGAAGACTAGTAATGTTTTAAAACAATGATTGGGTTAATCATCGCATAAACAAACTTATACATTTTAAACATCTCTTGCTTGCAGAAGTTGATTCAATCTTCTTCCCTGTTCCAGTCTGATCCAATTTTCTTGCAATCTTCAAAGCTCTGTTTGTTCTTGCCAAGGCATCCTGTTATCAAATCTCTTATGCTAACCAAGTCCAAAGTCCATCATCTGTCTCGTGTGTCCCAATAGGTGTAGCAGAAGTAAGGAGAGGAGTCAGCAGAACTGCCACCTTGGACTTGTGGAGGGCACACTTCAGCCTGTTTAGGGGCCTGGTTGAAAGAGTCCCTTGAGAGGCAGTCCTGAAGGACAAAGGAGTCCAGGAAGGCTGAACATTCTTCAAGAAGAAAATGTTAAAGGCTCAGGCCATCCCAGTGTGCTGAAAGAGAAGCTGACAGGGAAGAAGACCAGCCTGGCTGAACAGAGAGCTTTGGCTGGAATTCAGGGAAAAAAGGAGAGTTTATGACCATTGGAAGAAAGGACAGTCAGTTCAGGAGGACTACAAGGATGTTGAGAGGTTGTGCAGGGAGAAAATTGGAAGGGCCAAAGCCCAACTAGAACTTAATCTGACTACTGCTGTAAAAGACAATAAAAACTGTTTCTAAAAATATATTAGCAACAAAAGGAGGGCTAAGGAGAATTTCCATCCTTTTTTGGATGAGGGGGGAAACATAATGACAAAAGATGAGGAAAAGACTAAGGTAATGAAGGTCTTCTTTGCCTCAGTCTTTAATAGCAAAACCAGTTGTCTTCAGGGTACCCAGCCCACTGACCTGTAAGACAGGCAGGGAGCAGAATGAGCCCCCATAATCAAAGAGGAAATAGTCAGCAACCTGCTACACCTCTTAGACACATACTAGTCTATGGAGCAGGACAGGATCCATCCAAGGTTACTGAGGGAGCTGGTGAAAGTTCTCATTAAGCCACTTTGAATAATTTGCCATCAGTCCCAGTTAACTGGGGAGGTCTCAGTTGATTGGAAGTTTGCAAATATAATGTACATCTACAAGAAGGGCTGGAAGGAGGATCCAGGGAACTACAGGACTGTCAGCCTGACCTTGATCCTTGGGAATGCTATGGAACAGATTATCTTGAATGCCATCATGCAGCACACACAAGACAACCATTTGATCACATCCAGTCAGCTTGGATTTATGAAAGGCAGGTCCTGTTTCACTGACCTTATCTCCTTCTATGACAATGTTACCCTCTTAGTAGACAAGGGAAAGGCTGTGAATGTTGTCTACCTGACCTTCAGTATACTAACGACGATTGATAAAGAGACAGGGTCTCCATGGTTTGCAGACATGAAGCTGTTTATTGATACACACAGCTGAGTTTATATACCTTTTCAGCTGTAACTAAAAATAGCACAACTATAACATTTATGTAACTAAGTAACATTGCTTAATTCAAAGCCTTGTACATACTAGCACAGGTATGTGCAATCTTAAATAATTTCTGCTTACCAAGCACATTGTACCAAGCACACCGTTAACTTTTGCTTTCCTTCTTCAGAGTTCTGCTTTCTATTGCCAAGGCTTATGGCCTACTAATACTAACATATCCACTTCTGCCATGAGCTGAAGAGTGCTTCCAGCTCAGCTTTCTAGTTGTATTTCTACATGTCCCCCTTTCTTTTCCACCAGTAAAATTTTCTTTGTGGATTTATCAATCAGTCTCTGAACACATTGCAAAACACATGGCAAACAAATCATCATAAGCAATAATATGGCTAAAATATAAATTCCTGTTTTAGCTAAGTGTTTAAGCCAGCCAGTAAGCCTCCATCCCCCAAGTGTATGCCCAAGCCAGTCACTATCATCTACTACTCTTAATTTGGTTATACTGTCTCGAAGGACCTGTATGTTAGCATGAATAGACAAAGAGTTGTCAGAAAGATTCATGCAGCATAAGCCTACAAAATCCTTGCAACCGTGTCCATGCGCCAAAAGCAAAATATCTATCGCAGATCTACTTTGCAGCATATCATGTCTCACGCTATCAACAACTGTTAATAAGCCTGTTAAAGCAGAGCTAGTAGCATTAGTTTGCTTTGCAAGCCAGCAGCCAAGGTTATTTAAAGCTTTTAATGCGTGTGTCATGCCTATAGATGGAATAATTGAGGCAAATACTCGGGCTTCAATGTTCCAGGATTCGATGTTATCATCCCAATTTAGGCTATGTGTGTGTGCTACACTTTGCTCGCACCAATCTGTGTAAAGATGGTAAGTTTTCCTGTAAGGAGTGAAACATGATTAGTCGCCCAAAAGTGCAAGGGCCTCCTACAGCCCTTCCTGATATTAGTTTCCAGGCTCTGTTTCCACATATCAAGAATTTATAGTCTATTAACCCAATAGAAGCCACTGCAGGTAAAATTGGCTGAGGCAGGGTATGATTACACCAGGCAGAAGCATTACCATAAATTCCCGTGCCCGAAACATCAAGGCCAAATCTTTTCTCAGCAAAGGGTCCACTAGTATGATTTTAAAAGAAACACGCAAAGGACTGCGTGGATCCAAAAATGTCCAATTCTTGAGGCTGTAGGGAAAGAGTAAAAAATCAGAAACTTTATTTATTCCTAACTCTCTCTCATTAGTAAAATACCATCTTGCTGTCCTATTATTCTTTTTACAGTACTTATTGCACCACCACACTGACTCAATTCAACCTGGGGCGATACAATCCCTGGGCATTGTCATGTTATATAAGGCATCCCATTCACTTTTCTCTAAAGGCATGGCTACTAGGCGAGTCTGGAAAGGATCACTGAGGGAGGTCATGGATAGGCACAACGTAGATTCATTTAAAGCTTGAGCTAGTGTAAGCCACATGTTGCATTCTGGAAGAGGTGGCATTGCAACTACCTCTCCTTCATCGAGAAGGAGTCCTACCAGAATAAACAGCCTGAGAAGGCACATCCGGCTCCCAAAAATACTGATGTGGAAGCCAGCCATGCTCCTTCCCACAAACAAATTTTAAAATGACACAATCACCAAAAGAATAGTGCAAAGGATCACACTGTGGGCAATCCCGAAGCCAGTGTTCTGATTTGCAATACCACTTTCTTTGGCACTTATAACATAAACACAAAGTCCACACTTGGTGGGAATAGTCTCTGCAAATAAAAAAAGGGATAGGGTTATTTTCACATCTAAGTCCAAGCCTCCTTTCACTCCATCTCTGCCATTTTTCTTGGAGGGAGATTTGTTCTGCAATTAGAGCTTTTACTATCTCTGGAATGAGTCGACTGTACAGCTCTCAAAGTGGTGAGAGGTCGATGAGTCCCCTCGGGTCAGGTAGAAGCTGGTTTGGGTGGCCGCGGGTTCTTGGGGGATCCGAACTCTGCAGTCTGAGAAGGCAGAGCTGAGGGTGAAGTGGGCAAAACCAGGGAGGAAGTGCCAGGGTGATCAGGATCCTCAGGGAGGTATGCAAGGATTCTCTGAAAGGTCTCACATTCTTGGCTGGGATCCACCTCAGGCCGTTTTCTGTGGAGACACAAGCAAAACCTCTTTCCCATGTGACAAGGGGATAAGGTCCTATATTTTTACCTGTTTCTGGGTCCTTAATAAGAACAGGGGCATTCTGCTTAACTTCTAACTGAGGGTTTTTGCCAAAATGCCTTACAATTGGAGGGTTAAGATCCATGAGGGAACAATTTAAAAAGTCAAAAACATACACCTTTTGTCATCACTTTGCCGGAGTAGCATTCCTTATTGCCCCTTTCTGTTGTAACAAAAGACACTTCAGTGAAGCATGGGCCCTTTGGATTATAGCTTGGCCTGTTGAGTAATGAGGAATCCCTGTTTTGTGTGTTACTTCCCAGAGGGCAAGGAAATTTGCAACTCTCTGAGAAATATATGCTGGGCCATTATCAGTTTTGACTTGTGAGAGGATACCCAGTACTACAAAGGCACTCATAAAGTGATGGCAAACTTCTTTTGCTGATTCTCCTGTATGATAGGATGCAAATAAAGGACCCAAAAAGGTATCAATAGAGGAATGAATGTACTTAAGTCTATCAAATTCAGGAAAATGAGTAACATATGTTTGCCAGATTTGACGGCTTTGAAGTCCTCTAGGGTTAACACCTCCTGCAATGGAGGGGAAGGAGTGTCTTTGACAGTCTGGGCACACAGCTGTAATACTAACAGCTTGGCATGTGGTCAAGTCAAAGGCACAGGTGAGCACAGCAGCATTCTGGTGAAAAAATGAGTGACTGAGTTTTTCCTGGGAAAAGTGGTCCGGCAGTTGAACAGGTAGGGTAAGTAAATCTGCTTGCCGGTTTCCTTCTGCAATAAAACCAGGTAAAGTAGTGTGAGACCTGACATGCATGACAAAATAGGGGTGCTGCCTAGTATCTAAAAGGAAAACAAGTTGTAACCACTAAAACAATTCCTTGTTGGGAACATCCTTTAGTATGGCAGCTTCAGCTCTCTCCACAAGTCCTGCAACATAAGCAGAATCTGTTATTAAGTTAAAAAGGGTGACAAATCGCTGGAAGGCCTGCACAACAGCTGCCAATTCAGCAATCTGGGGAGAACCTGAAACAGTGGTGAAATATGAATCCCATTGGTTGAGATCTGTTTTCCATCAAAGCAGTACTGACTTGTGGGTGCAGCCAGATCCATCTGTAAAAACAGTTAAAGCTTGTAACGGAACCTCACTTCTCTTGGGTCGCATTAGGAGATTAAAGCTGGTTGCCACAAACTTGTGATTCAGGGAATGTGTAGAAAGTTGTCCAGAAAAGTCAGTGAGGGCCATTTGAAAAACTTCAGATTTCTGCAACAGCCACTGTAAATAGACAGTAGTAATAGGCAAAGAGATCAAACAAAAATCCACACCTGCAAGTGTGGTAAGTCTCTGTCTAGCTTTTACAATGAGAAAAGCAAGCATCTCATGTTGTGTGCTTATAGTTTTAGACATTTGGTGTGGCAGAAAAATCCACTCTATGGTCAGCAAGGGGTCAGGCACTTTAGGATCCCACTGAAAAGTCAAAGCATGGGGTTGCCTTGCCAAACTCAGAATTATTAAAGAAAAAAGCAACTCAGGGGCCCAGCGGGCCACTTGCTGATTTGAAATAGCATCAGCTACTTGCTGCAGTTCTTGGCAGGCTTCTGGTGTGAGCTGCTGAGGTGACAGGAGATCTGGTTCTCCTTTTAACAGATCAAAGGGCTCACATCTGCATTTGAGATTCCTAGCAAGGAATGAACCCAATTAATTGAACCCAAAAGCTTTTGGGCATCATGCAAAGTGTGAATGTCTGTTTGAATTTGTAAAGGCTGAGGAGAAATACTCTGGGTCCTAATGTGCCAGCCGAGGTATTTCCAAGGAGGTTGATGCTGGATTTTTTTGGAAGCAACACAAAGCCCTCCTGGGTTACAGCAGCAACAATAAGGACTAAGGCTTCCTCCATAACTTCCTGTTTTTCTGCTGCAATAAGAATGTCACCCATGTAATGATATAATAAGGCAGCAGGCATCTTTTGGCAAATGGGGCTGAGGACCCTCACAACAAACCACTGGCAAATAGTAGGACTGTTTTTCATGCCCTGGGGAAGGACCACACAGTAATACCTTTGCAGGGGTGCTTGCATATTAGTGCTTGGGACAGAAAAGGCAAATTTAGGAGCATTATCATGATGCAAAGGAATGTCAAAAAAGCAGTCTTTTAAGTCAATGACTGTCAGGTGCAAATCTCGAGGGATCATGGTGGGAGATGGAAGACCATCTGGAGTGCTCCCATGTCCTCCATATCAGCATTGATTTTGCAGAGGTCTTGATACAACCATCACTTGCCAGTTTTTTTTTTTTTAATTACAAACACAGGTGAACTCCAGAGACTGGTAGAGGGGACTATATGTCCCTTCTGAAGTTGCTCTTGGACAAGGTCAGTAAGAGTGTGCAATTTAGGTAGTGGGAGGGGCCACTGGTCCACCCAGAGGGATATATCAGTTTTCCAGGTTAATTTCAGGGTATCTCATGCCACAATGGCCCCTATTGAAAATCAGACTGAATTTTGAGACCCCATTGAGAAAGTACATCTTGTCCCCATAATACCATGGCTACAGGCAGAACAAACAGTTTTACTGAAGCTATGTGACCTTCAGGTCCCATCACCTGAGGTAGATCGCAAATTTGATAACTGCACTTCTCCCCCTAGTCCCAGTGAGGGCTTGGGGTACCTGTGTGAGGGGCCATGTGGGGGGCCGCTTGGCTTTAGAGATAACAGTGGCATCAGCTCCAGTATCTAAAATACCAGTGAGTGTTATCTGCTCCCCCTGTAATGTCAGGGTACATTTGCAAGTGGGACATTCATCAGAAATTGTCTGTGACCACAGTATTTGTGGAGTTCCCATAGAACCAAGTCCTCCCACCCTTGTTTTGCATTCTTTTACAGGGGATGACAAATTTTGTGAAAAGGGAATCAATTGTGCCATATGTGTGCCTTGAGGGACAGTACAGGGTGGAAAGGGGGTCCAAGCCATGATTTTAATTTCCCTAACAGAGTCTGAGTCTATCACTACAGGGAGGACAAAAAGTCCTAAAAGGGTAGTTGAAGACCTCCCCATCAGCAAAGCACTTTTCTGGGGTCCCGGTGGGCCAAAATTTCCTGTAGCGAGTAAATGAACAGAAGAATCGAGCAATGTTATTGTGATTGAGGTTGCCAGGTCCAGTCCGGCACTGTATGCAGTTGCTGGGCAAAGACTTGAGGCGATCCTCAGCTGGGTATTGTCACTCTTGTGCCGAGGTCGAGGCAGGAACAGGCGAGAGGCAGGATCGTAGAAAATGCAAAGAAGGCTTTATTCAAAAGAACCGCGTGGTTTTTATAGAGTAGTACAATAGGTTCTATTCTACTGGCTAACTAACAGAAACATCTTCCTCACACACTGTCCTTGAGAGGAACAGAAAAATAAAGTATAAAAACACCACCTGCAAATTGTTTAGGCTCAACGAGTTATCACATCTTTCCAACTCCCTAAAATTTCTCACAAGCTACTGTGAGAAATGCTTGCCGTTTCTCTTTCTCTGTCCCATGGCATCCACAGGGTATCCTTGGTAGATGCATCTGCGGAGTTGGCATCTGTGGTGGCAGCATCTGCGGAGGCAGCTGAGGTATTTGTGTAGGAGCGTGGTGCCTGCCCACACTGCAATTCCAGTTTTCCTGGATTGGGTGACCTTCAAAATCATACTTAGAGTGACACTGGTTAGCAAAATGACACCTCTGATGACACCGTGGACATACATCAGGGGTTTTTGACTTAGCTCCTTTCTGAGCGAAGCAGTCTTTTTTAAGGTGGCCAGGTTTGCCACAGCTGAAACAGACTCCGGGAGTTCCAGAGGGACCTTTGATGGCTGCAGAAGCTGTGGCCATGGCTTCATACTGATGTTCTATTGTCCCAATATAGTTGCACGTTTCAACCATTTTAATGAGAGCTGGTTCTTGGTTAGGCAGGGACTTAAGCTGTTTTTTACAGTCTGTGTTTGCATTTTCAACAGCAAATTTTAAAAGCAAAATTTCACGGGTGTCAGAATTATCAATTTGGTGTTCAAGTGCTTTCTTAAGGCAGTCAATAAATTGCATGTAGGGCTCTTTAGGCCCCTGGACAATGGTTGTGAATGCTTTCTGAGGTGTTTTTGCATCGGGGACCTTAAGAAAGGCTTGGTGAGCTGCATCCGGGACTCCATCAAGGGCTTCCCTTGGGCAGTCTTGCAACTGGGCAGCAGGATCTGTGTATGGTGTCATTCCCATAAGCTGTCTGATTGTGAGGCCTGCCAGGGTCTGATTAGCATGACCCACACAAGTTATAAGAAGGTGTTGCAGACTCTTCTCCCACTCCTTTTCCCATAAACTGTATTGAATGAGGCACAGCAGTAGCCGAGCAAGAGTTTTTAAATTGTGTGGGGTCATTATGTGAGCAGCAAACACAAAATCTAGCATGTTTGCAAAATGCAGTGAACTGATGACGTGCTCGGTAGCTGCCTGTTGGAGCTCTTTAATTTCTGGGAAAGACAGCTGTTCCCAATGGGCAGTTTACTTTTAGGGTCCCAAATATACTGCCGGTGCCACAATTCTTTCAGCAATGTCAAATTCCCCCTCTCTTAATGCTTGCTGTTTTAAACAGACCCAGTTGTCATGAGGATCGGAGGGATACAAACCAGGTTCTTTGTCAGGATCAATGGGCCCAGGATCAAAGCGGTCCTCCTCTTTGTTTTCCTCGCTGTTGTCTGGGCAGTAGCCAGCAGCCAAACCTCCTACAGAGCGCAAAGGGCCCCCCTCCCTTTCCCTCATAAGGGAGGGTACCGGGGCTGTGGGTCATGTTTGCTGTGGTGAGAGAGACACAGTCTCCTCGGAATGTAAGGAATTCTGAGACTCTACCGTAAAGGGGAGGCAAATGGCAATCTGTTTGATTTTAGCAGCAGTCTCTTAAGATTTTAAAGAGCATTGAGCTTCTGCCGTAGAGGGAGGGCAGGCATTCTCTTTAACCTGGGACTTTTCTTGGGCCTTTAAGACCTCAAAAATCACCCACCAGGAGGGCAGCATTTCTGCAGCTGCTTTATTTTCCTTGGTAGCAGAATCCCATAGCTTAATTCCTGCTTTGTCCCACAAATCTGTCATAAAGACCATGGACTCTGTGACTCCTGGTATCTCAGCTGCTGCCCATTGTAATAGGACTTTTAAGTCATGTGAGGGCAAAGTTTTGCCATGCTGTTGCAACAGCTTAGACGTAAGTTCAAAAATGTCTCTTTCCCTGGGCAGACATCCCCTGACCCATTGTCCCCTGCAGCAGTTAACCTCTTATATCCTGGAGGGATACCTCACCTCCTTTATCCCGGAAGGGTTCGTTGCCAGCTGGCTTTCCTGCTTCCTCAGAGCAGCACTTCGTTTTGCAGGGCTTGTTGTCAATCACTCAGCTAGAGGATCATCGCTTCGTCACCGCGAGGGCACCATTTGACAGCAATTAATAAAGAGATGGGGTCTCCATGGTTTGCACACATGAAGCCATTTATTGATATACACAGCTGAGCTTATATACCTTTTCAGCTGTAACTAAAAATAGCACAATTATAACATTTATGTAGCTAGGTAACATTGATTAATTAAAAGCCTTGAACACACTAGTGCAGATATGTGCAATCTTAAATAATTTCTACTTACCAAGCACATTGTACCAAGCACACTGTTAACTTTTGCATTCCTTCTTCAGGGTTCTGCTTTCTGTTGCCAAGGCTTGCAGCTGACTAATGCTAACATATCCACTTCTGTCATGAGCTGAACAGTGCTCCCAGCTTGGCTTTCTAGTGGTATTTCTAGCTCTATTTCTATTGTATTTTTATATGTTTAGCAATTTACCATAAATTACAAAAATCCCCAATTAGAGACATGGTGAGGTAATGCTCCCTCCATTCAACCCTCTTTGAATTCCTCCTCTTTTAAATAGTAACTAAACTTTGTTTATAAAAATGTATCTCAGAGAGGTAGTTTCAACCTTGACTTCCCACAGAATCTAACCTTGGACCCTCAGCTTGGAGGCACTGGGGAATTTATTTTGTCCTTCTGTCTAATAGAGTAGGTAAAATGCTAGCTACAAATACTATGATAGGCTACAGAGCTACAAATATACATGTAAAGAACATAGAAAATACATAAAAGAAAAAAAGACAAAAACCAATTTGACATCATCCACAGGGCTCAGTCCTGTTTAATATCTTTATCAATGACCTGGATGAGGCGATCAAGTGTATCCTCACCAAGTTTACAGGTGTCACCAAGTTGGCTGGGAGTGTTGATCTGCTGGATGGCAGAAAGACTCTGTGTTAGATCATGGGGGAGGGAGGGGTGAGAGGCTCAGGAGACCACTCACCCCAATGTTCGTGTGGTACAGAGAGCTTTTATTTTCCAACCACTCCTTTATATATGGCATTTGAAAGACCCAGTCTGGATGTTCTCATTGGTTTGAATTCCACACCTCTTCAGGTCCTGGCCACTGAGGTGGCTGCAGCATTTGGAGATATTTGGTTTGCCAACATCCTTTTCAATCACTGTAACAACTCTACAGTGGGATTTGGACAGATTGGATCAATGGGTCAAGGCCAGTTTTTTGAGGTTCAACAAGGCCAAGTGTTGGGTTCTGCACTTAGGTCCCAACAAACTCCATGCAACACTACAGGTTAGGGAAAGAGTGTCTGAAAAGATACCTGGCAGAAAAGGATGTGGGAGGGTTGGTTGACAGTCAGCTGAACATGAGCCAGCGTGTGCCCAGGTGGCCAAGAAGGCCAATGGCATCCTAGCTTATATCATCAATAGTGTTGCCAGCAAGACTAGGGAAGTGATTGTCCCCTTGTACTCTGCACTGGTGAGGCTGCACCTCGAGTACTGTGTTCATTTTTGGGCACCTCACTACAAAAAACACGTTGAGGTGTTGGAGTGTATCCAAGGAAGGGCAAAAAAGCTGGGGAAGTGTCTAGAGCACAAGTCTTATGGGGAGCAGCTGAGGGAACTGGGGCTGTTTAACCTGGAGAAAAGGAGGCTCAGAGGGACCTCATAGCTCTCTACAGCTACCTGAAAAGAGGTTGTAGTGATGTGGGTATTGGTCTTTTCTCCAAAATAACAAGCAATAGTTGAGCCAGGGGAGGTTTAAAATGGATATTAGGAAACATATCTTCAGTTAAAGGGTTATCAAGCATTGGAACAGAATGCCCAGGGAAGTGTTGAAGTCAGCATCCTTGGAGGTATTGAAAAGATGTGTAATGTGTTGCTTAGGGATGTGGTTTAGTGGTGGACTTGGCAGTGTTAGGTTTGCAGGTGAACTCAGTGATCTTAAAGGTCTTTTCCAACCTAAATGATTCTATAATTTCTTTGAAATAAGAGGATCTGAAACTTAGTGGAATTGAAGGGCCTTTTACAATGAGTGCATAACTGAAGCATCAGGAATTGTTTTCAGGACTTGACATTATTTGCTTTTCCTGGCTCTGTGTGTTTTATGTATGTGTGACTGTAACGTGGAGGGGTGAGTCAGAGACAGAGACGCCACACACCCAAGGTCCATGTGGCAAGAGAGAGAGCTTTATTCTTTGAACCCAGCCTTATATAGGGGGTTTGAAACGTCCCAGTCTATAATGTTGATTGGTCTGCTTTTAACACAGTGTCCTGACCAGTGAGATGTCTGCAGCTTAAGATGGAATGTGATTGCTTGAGGTCTCTGTCTGTTAACCAAATTAATTGCTCAGCTACAGACTAGCTGTGACATATGACGACTTAAATTTTGAATGTCTAAGGCTTTGAAATGTTATTCCAGTCTTTAGGAACAAAACTTTGTGAAATTTTAAGGATAATTCTAATAAAACAGAAGGGAAACATTTTGGATTTTCTCATTATACCATCTCAAAATTTACATACTTATGTGTTCCTGTGCTTATCACAGAAACAACATACTATTGATATAAAAAGAGGTTTGAGAAAGTTGACTATTATCTTATATGGAAGCATACTGGTCATGGTTATTACACATCCATTTTTGAAAAGGGTGGTGCAAAGTTCCCGGGGAACTACTGACCAGTCAGTCTTACCTCTATTCCTGGTAAGATCATGGAACATATCTGCCTGGAAGACATATTCAAACATATGGAAAACAGGGAGGTGATTATAGACAGCCAACATGGCTTCAGCAAGGGCAAGTCATGCCTGACTAATGCAGTGGCCTTCTAGGATGGAGTGACTGCATCAATGGACAAGAGAAGAGCAACTGATGTTATCTGCTGTGGACTTATTCCTTCCTCTAAATTGGAGAGACATGGGTTTGATAGATGGACTGTTACATGGATAAGGAATTGGCTAATGGATGCATTCAAAGTCAACAGCTCAGTGTCCAAGTAGATACCAATAATGAGTGGTGTCCCTTAAGGGTCCATACTGGGACCAGTAGTGTTCATTATGTTTATCAACAACATAGTGCTGTTGACACACCTGAAGGGTGGGATGCTATCCAGAGGGACCTAGACAGGCTCAAGAAAGGGGCTCATGGGAATCTCATGAGGTTTAACATGACCAAGTACACAGTGCTGTACCTGGGTCAGGGCAAACCCCAATATCAATACAGGCTGGGGGATGAACAGATTGAGAGCAGCCCTGAAGAGAAGGACTTGGGAGTGCTGGTGGATGAGAGGCTAGACATGAGCTGGCCACGTGCACTGGCAGCCCAGAAAGCCAATCGTATCCTGAGCTGCATCAAAAGAAGTGTGGCCAGTAGGTCAAGGGAGGTGATTCTGCCCCTCTACTCAGCTCTTGAGAGCCTCCATCTGCAGTGTTGCATCCAGCTCTGGGATCCCGAGCACAGGAAAGACACTGACCTGTTGGAGCAAGTCTAGACAAGGCCACAAAGATGATTAGAGGAATGGAGCACCTCTTCTACAAGGAAAGTCTGGGAGAATCGGGATTATTCAGCCTGGAGAAGAGAAGGCTTTTGAGTGACCTAATTGCAGCCTTCCAGTACCTGAAGGGAACTTGCAGGTAAGATGGGACAAGATTATTTACAAGAGCATGTAGTGACATTACAAGGGGGAATGGGTTAAATTGAGAGTAGATTTAGATTAGATATTAGGAATAAATTCTTTACTGGGAGTGTGGTGAGGAACTGGAACGGTTTGCCCAGAGAAGTTGTGGATGCCCCATCCCTGGAGGTGTTCAAGGCCGGGTTGGATGGGGCTATGTACAACATGGTCTAGTTGAAGGTGTCATTGTCTGTGGCAGGGGGATTGGAACTAGATGATCTTCAAGGTCCCCTTCCAACCCAAACAATTCTATGATTCTCTGATAGACAGTGGGATTGAGTGCACCTGCAGCAAGCTTACAGATAATACCAAGATGAGCAGAGCAGTTGATTCACTTGTGGTAAGGGATGCCATCCAGAGGGACCTTAAAAGGCTCAGTCCATGTGAGCCTCATAAAGTTCAACAAGGCCAAGTACAAGGTGCTGCACCTGGGTCAGGGCAATCCCCAGTATCAATACAGACTGGGGGATGAATGGATTGAGAGCAGCCCTGCAGAGAAGCATTTGGGGGCACTAGTGTATAAAAAATTGAATATGAGATGGCAATGTGTGCTTGCAGCCCAGAAAGCCAATTGTATCCTGGGCTGAATCAAGGAAGTGTGGCCAGCACGACAGGAGAGGTGATTCTAGCCACCACACCCTCTGGTCTAATGAGACCCCACCTGGAGTACTGCATGCAGCTCTGAGGTCCTCGGTACAAGAAAGATGTGGACCTGTTGGAGTGGGCCCAGAGGAGGGCCATGAAAATGAAATCAGAGGACTGGAACACCTCTCCTGTGATGACAGGCTGAGAGAGTTGGGGTTGTTCAGCCTGAAGAAGACTCTGGGGAGACCTTATTGCTGCTTTTCAATATATAAAAGGGGCTTATGAAAAGACAAAGAAACTTTTACCAGGGTCTGTATTGACAGAACTAAGGGCAATGGTTTTAAAGTGAAAGAGGGTAGGTTTAGATTTGACATAAGGAAGAAATTTCCTATGATGAGGGTTGTGAGGCACTGGAACAGATTGCCCAGAGAAGCTGTGGATTCCCCATCATTGAAAAGTGTTCATGGTCAGTTTGGATGGGTCTTTGAGCAACCTGATTTAATGAAGGATGTCCATAGCAGGGGGTAGAAGAATTGGATGTAAATGATTTTTAAAGGCTGATCATTCTATGATTGTTTTTTGTAGTCAGTTAGAAATCTGTTTTCTTTCCTATGACATGTTCAGTAGCAAGCAAAAATGCCAATTCTTTGGCAATTTATTTGTTTGAAAATCGTTATTTCCTGCTATAACTAATAGTGATACAAATAACAATGAGTGGCTGTCCAGTAGTACCAGCCTTCAAACAAAGGAAAACTTGAACTGCAAGTATACGTAGCTGCTCCTTGATTTGTAATTGCATATATGACACTTTTTGCTCTCTCCAAGGTGTTTTAAAAGGTAGTAACCAAATTGAACTGTATTGTGTAGCTTTTTTTGTCATATTTTAAGTGACTGAAGCTTTTCACTTAATTGTGCAAATTTAAATGTTATGATTTATAAGCCGAAAGTGAAATTAACTGTGTGGTTAAACATGAACAGTATTATTTTATCTTTTTAACTTTAACTTTTTAGCTTCAGTAACAGTTGGTTTTATTCTGTGAGGATGCCTTAAAATGGAATAATGGAATCACAATTCATTAAAATTCAATTGATTAATTTAATGCAAAATAAAGTAATTTTCATTGTGCCCAAGAAACAGATTTCTCATCTCATTTATTCAGAATAAAACTTTTCAGAGACTATTATATTTTTTTTTAAAGCAAGACTTGAGCAAGAATGAGTATTTGAACATATGTTCAAGTTTCTGTGGAAAATTAGAACCAACTCTGCAGAGGAGTTCCTCTTAACTGGAAGAGATTAGCATTTCTTTAATACTAACTTCAACAAGATAAATTGTGAATGCAGACTGATCTCCTTAATCAGATTAAATCATCACAGAAGTTAAATTAGACAAAAGATACTGTGGAACTCTGCTAAGACTTTCATGAAGAATGAAAGTCTTGAGGTGGGACAAGCTATTGAAGGAATTATACATCTTGTTTTTAATGGAGTTATTACATCTTCAGCATTACTAATTTTATATACTGTTTTTATTGGGTTTTAAGATTCATAATGAGACTTCATTGATAAGATTGCTATTTTTGTCTTTTGGATCTCTTGCATACATGGGTTGTTCTTTGAGCTTTCATTGTTCCTAGAGACATTTTTCTTTGGTCACTGTCACTAATCTAAGGATGGATGTTGTTTTCTGCAACTGATTTTTCTGTTTTTAGATGTTGTTTTTAAGCATGCTTCTAATGTGTATATTGCCATTTAAATGAAGACTACTATAACTGGTAATTAATAAAAACATTTATTTTGGAATTAGCTAACATTTGTGAGAATTTTAATCAGGCAACCCACTAAATATCACTCTAGGAATGAATATGCATATTGTAACATGCTAAAATAAATATGATAATATACATTTATCACCAATGTAATGTTGTAATGTTCATGTTTCTTCATATGTTGTATTCACAAATGTCAAGCTACTGTTTTGGTTTATTTAACTCAATAGAATAAAACTTGTGTAACACTGTTTTAGTGGGTTGAAACTGTCAAATAGCTTACATGACTGTTTATCAGAGCAGCTGCCATTCACCAGAAGGAATCTTCCTATGCAAGTTAGATTACAAAAATGAGGAAGGGTAACAAGTATATTTAATCTATTATCTGCTTAAAGAGTATCACTTCTCTTGCTGTGACCTTTGCATATAATTTTTCTTGTGTTGTACTAAAAAGGAATGTTAGAAAATGTTGTTGCTACCATGTGCCTTTAAAAATACTTGAAGTCAAAGATACCTGTAAGTGCAGAGAGAAGTGAAATTTCCTTCAGATGACAAGTTAGGGAAAACAAACGCTCTGAAGAATTTTAACCAACCACCACTAATGTTTCCACTGGATTCTTCCTATTGGGGTGAGGGAATTATGTTTACCATTCTGCGGAGAGCAACAAGGTAGCAAAAGTATATACTATTAGGTGACATTGCTCTTTCAGAGCTAATTTAGGGTTTTAACAATCAAGTTTTACTTTTGATTTTCTGTGTAGCGATGCCTAAAATAGTTCTTTTGGCTTAAGCAAACTAGTTTTAGGAACTACTACTATGAAAGCAACCTTATACAAAATATTGAAAGTATTCCACTACTTTTCAGTGTGGGTTTTTTCTTTTACCAGAGCAATGTAGTATTCTTTATACCCTAATTTGAATAAGGTACACTAAGCTGTATAAATTAATGTATCTTATATTAATATATAAGTGTAATATATTGCCTTCTTAAAGCATGCAGCTCTTGTCCAGAGTAGAATTTTGAGTATGTACTTGTTTAATGTTATGTTTGTATCTGTGTACAGAAAGCATAGAAACAATGTTGGACCAAGCAAACCTATTTCTCAGCCACGAAGAAACATTGTAGGCTGCAGAATACAGCATGGTTGGAGAGAAGGGAGCGGACCTGTAACACAATGGAAAGGCACAGTTCTTGATCAAGTTCCTGTAAATCCCTCCCTCTATCTTATAAAGTATGATGGATTTGATTGTGTGTATGGACTAGAACTGCACAAAGATGAAAGAGTTTCAGCACTTGAAGTCCTTCCAGACAGAGTTGGTAAGAGGTTTTTTCCTATATGTGCATATGTTGTCAGAACATTTAAATTTTATTAAATTACTTTTCAGTATATGGTAGATAATCTAAATGCTCTGTTCAATTTTTATTTTTTTTAGTTCACAAAGTTTTGATGATAACAGAGAGATTAGTGCTGTCGCTTGTCTTTAAATTGTATGTAGAAAGTTCCATGGGTTTTCTTTTTGAGAGTCTTATCCCTAATGAGCTTATGTACATGTAGTGTTGATATTTCTATTAAAATTTAAACTCTGAGCCAGCTGAGAAATGTCCTGGCTATGCTGTCTTGCATGTGTTTGACATTAATTATGTGTTTGGTTGGGGTTTTTTTTAATGTGCTTTCAATAGGTATTAATACAAATGCAGGGGGAAAAAGCATTTTCTAAGTGAAATAACTTAGTAACTAGTAACTTAACTAGTAACAAGGCTTTATTGTTTTTTACAATTAGCACAGAATTGTTGAACTGCAGGTGTTTCCAAACTGTAAAGTTCGAAGTTTGACCTAATAATGTGGGGTTTTTTTAATGGAATCAACTCTTGGGTTTCCTGACTGCAAAGAAATCAGTAGCAGTCTCTAGAATGGGGTTAGGGGGAACCAAACCTAACACCTTCATTAATAACTTCATAGAGCTGCTCTGTGATTTAGCCTCTCTTCCTCCCCTCCTCCTCCCCTTCAGTATAAACATTTAAATTACAGATGCTATTCCATGCTGTGACTTATATTGGTCTCCCTTTACCTTGCATTATGATAGCTTGATTGGGGGGAGTGCAATGATGGAAAATGTCAATTAAGAGTGTTAACATGTTAAAATAATTATTCGAGTTCTGCTGTTCTTTGATCTTCAACTCTCTGAAATGGGCATTATTTGTTTTTTATGTGAATTTACTAACTTTAAAATTATTAATGAATCTGGATAAAGATTATGTTTTGTAAAGATTTATTTCTGTATTTTTTGAATGGACATACTTATAAACTGCTACCATTTCAGCTTCATCTCGAATTAGTGATGCCCATCTGGCAGACACAATGATTGGCAAAGCTGTGGAACATATGTTTGAGACAGAGGATGGCTCAAAAGATGAATGGAGGGGAATGGTCTTGGCTCGAGCTCCTATTATGAACACATGGTTTTATATTACCTACGAGAAAGATCCTGTCTTGTATATGTACCAACTCTTAGATGACTATAAAGAAGGTGACCTTCGCATTATGCCCGATTCCAGTAAGTAGACTGGTTACTTTTTTATTCTGAAAAGTGGCATCTCTCTGTATTATTATACAGCTTATGGGTTATGTATGGAAAAGAGAGTTGACAAAGAAGTATCTTTTTAAGTGTCAAAACTAGCAAAGGTTACAACACAACTGAAAAAATATGTGTATTAAACAATTTCTGAAATATTTTCCTTGAGTCAGTGGTGAAATATGCAATAAATACTGGAAAATCCTTTTCCATTATAATTCCTAATTTTGATAAAGATATGCATACTATTATAAAGAGATTGCACTAAGATTTTTTTTTTAACATGGACAAACTAGAATCTTTCCATTGTTATTTTCTTATAGAAGTGTCACAAATCAAGGAGTTATATTTTTGAAGCAGTTGTTATAAAAATAATGTCTTGGGGCTAACTAAAATAGGTTAATTTAGTTTGGGTAAGCATCATCAGTTTGAAAAGTTTTTGAATAGTTTCTTGGAGGAAAGAAGCACTAATAATTTCAAAACTCATTTTCTCTCATATGTTTAAACATATAAACAGGAAAAAAATTCAATAGGTTAGGAGGAATATTTTTTCTTTCTTTTTTAATGTGAAAGTTAATTGGCTTTTTTCCTAGAAATATTTTTTGCAGAATCAGTGTTGTTCAAGAGATTTTAGCTAATTAAAAAAAAAAAAAAAAGAAGAAAAAAATTTGTTGATAATTTGTGTCCTTTACAGACAATGTGAATTGTGTATTTAAGGATACTTCTGGGTAGATTTTGCTTGAAAAGCAAATAATAAGATTAAACTTCACAACAGTATCCATTCTAGTGTAAAATTGAAAGCTCCTTTTTACAGCATTATTGATTAAGGAGGTTACACTTAGCTTGGAAGATGTAGTTTTGTTGCAATGACATATTTGTATTGACATTTTGGATAGTGAGTTCTAGTACACCTGCCTTTCTGTTAAATATACTCAGTGCCTTGTTCTGCTGGGGGCTCAAATTCAATGATCTACAAACATTTTTTGCAATTGCTGTGTAAACCTTCATGTCAAAAGATTTACTTTTCTAACCAATTGAAGTGCTAATTTTTAATTCATAAAAGTGAACAGTATTACTTAAAAAATAACATCTGTGACTACTCTGGAAGCATGGCAATAGGCGCTTGTCTAAACTACTTTAGACATACTTTGCATTTTGAACTTGTGACTTTCTTAACTTATAAAGAAGTCTGCAGTTTTGTATATTGCAAAAAATCCATAAATGTCTACCAAAGTTCAATGTATTTTCATATTACAGATGATTCGCCTCCTGCAGAACGAGAACCAGGTGAAGTTGTAGACAGCCTGGTAGGCAAACAAGTGGAATATGCCAAAGAAGATGGCTCAAAACGGACTGGCATGGTCATTCATCAAGTTGAAGCCAAACCATCTGTCTATTTCATCAAGTTTGATGATGATTTCCATATTTATGTCTATGATTTGGTGAAGACATCCTAGACGTCATCATGAACTTCTGCCAAATTTGTGGAACTATTAAATGTAAAATTTGTAGACACAGACTTGACTGTTTTTCAGTTGAATGAAAATTTAGATGTCCCTGCGAACCCACAATCTCTGCCAGCAACTGTTTTGTTCTGAATAATACAAATTTATGTGCTTATGACACATCTTAAGAGAGCTCCTTTTCTTGAAGGAAATCAATATATTTGGGTGGTAGGGAGTTAAAAGCTAAGAACAGTTGCAAATTCAAGTTGTGTGAAGTCAATCTAGTATTGTAATCTAGATTTTTTCTTAGATTAACTTTTTCTTCAACCTTGCATCACCTGTTCAACTGCCACATGCAAGTGTAGTTTGCTATTTTTCATATGTCTTCTTTTGCAACATTAAATTTAATTTCTTGGCTACTGGCAGTCCCTGTTTTCTGGGTTGAGACAGAGGTGACTTTTCTGAAAGATTTAAACAGTTTGTGCAGCAGTAAGGAGTGTCTAACCCACGTAACATCAATTTACTGTGTTTCTACTCTTTCAAATTAAGTTATTAAATACTTGTGTGTTTTTTACTAGTCACAGGGCAGTAGGATATCAAGTGTTTGACTTATGCACCTTTCAGTGAAAAGGCTTTAAGCTATAAAAATAAATTTAATCTGTATATCCAGCTAATTAGAAAATGAAGGTTAAGGGCCTGTGTTTACAAGTTGTGTAGGAACCAGTAAAATACACACAACAAAGCTGCCATTAATCCTAAATGTTGTGTTTTGTTTTGTTATACACATTTCGTAGCAGAATACAAGTGCTTGGTGCCACAAGTTTAACAGTATATAATGCTACTTAAGCAGACTTTGGACTACACATCAGCAATCAGTAGTCTCTCATTTAATATCAGAACCTAGCAACCTGGATGTTTGTGTGTGAACTTAGAAAGCTAGTATTAGTTAATCTTTTACACAATAAATACAAGTTATGCAGGAGGGGCGTCCTTTTACACTGAGGACCTCCTTTAGAGAAGGAGAAGCATTTGTTGCCTTCTCCTCAGTCTGCTGTATTCCTTTGCTTTGTTTTGTGCTGGGCTTTGCTATTGTTTTTAACCATTTTGGTTCAAGAAGGCATAATTTCAGTGTATTCTATTTTTGGCTTTTCCACGTAAGGAGTGTCCAGACAAATCTACAGTTTAAACCTGTTGTTGCCTTTTGTGGTGTACTTGCTTTGAGGTATGCCATTAACATGAATTTCATTCTGTGAACACTAGAGTTATGCATGCCAGTGATGTACTATCTAATGGGAGCTATAGGCTGTCTCAGTGGTTCAGTCATCTGCATTAGATTGTGGATGCAAATAACAGCCCACAACAGCAGAATCCTTTCACAGTTTTAATCTTGCAACATAGTTGTAAATCAAGGTTAGGGTATTTGGGTTTTTAAGAATAGCAACTTTTAAAAGCATCATAATTGTAATGAGGATCAGCACAGCAACAAAATTTTCATGTTGAAACAGAGCTCTACAGGCTTCAAACCACTGCTTCACAGAAATACAGTATGTGAAGAATGTGAATACAGTCAATGCTATTGATGGAAAGAAGGAATATGTAGATATCCAACTTGATGATGTTAGTGGAAGGATGCAGGAGAGATACTGCTAATCAGAGATCAGGGGTCTGACCTCTATTGTGAGTATTCTTAATAGCAAAGACTCAGTGGCTTAAATCCTTTTCTGTCTTTTTTTTTTTTTTTTGCCTGATTTCATGCTTTAGCCTTAAGGCTTGTGCCTCATTATGGTGTTAAATGGTAATACTGTATAAATATGGTATCAATTCTTTGTCCCTTGCTACTATATTGCATTATGTCCTGTATTTCACCATGGGCAACCAAAGGCAGGCTATTGTCTTTCAGTTCAAAACTTCTCAATCCAGTCTTTAAGCACCAAGTATCTAGTCAGTAAATTTTCATTGTGTTTTGAACAAAATGAACAGATTTGCAACACAGTGCTTTCATCCTGCAGATCTGTTATGTGCTTCCTATTGACTCTTAAGAGTCCTGCATGTAAATCTCAAAGCTGAGCCTGGCTCCATGAGCCCAAGTTGATATTTGTGGCACAAGAATGAGTGTATTGATTACACACAAAATACACTAATAACTTAGTACAATGAATTTTGGGCTTTACATCTAAGGATGTAACAACAAGGTTTGTTTTGAAATATTTGAGGTTTAGCTCTACTGGAACATTTTTAGCATTTGGCTTGCATTTGTGGGTTTTTATGTAAGCCACTCTAATACACCACATATTTTGCTAATTAGAATATAATCTATACAGTATATACTGTCAAATTTTATGGTTGTTTTTAGATGCCCCCATTGTCTGTTGCATGGGATTTTTCTTTTCATCTTTTTTTTCTTAAGATTTGTGTGGAGAGGTGGTTTTGGTTTTGTGGTTGGTTTTTTTAATAGCTTAAACCACCGTTTTGAGACTTGAGACTTATTCCACTCCCTGCCATCTGTTTTGGGCTTACTTTAGGCTCATGTTTCAGATCTCCATGCAGTGCTTGCATTACCCTAGTAACTACATGTTGGTCCCTTGTTCTAGGGGTTCAACATTACTTTCCAAATTTATCATAGGTCTTGTGATGACACAAGCCATGGATCTTGGTATAAAAATTATTAGCCTCTCATTTACCTGCTGTAGTATTGTTGTATATTGTGTGTGCATGATGTCGAGCTGCCATGGAAAACTTTTAAAAAGGAAAAAAACCCACCTTAAATGCAGACCATCCTTTTTTGCATGCTTAGAAGGTTAGAACATTCAATGTAACAAATGGAAGTTGCATGTTATAATGTTTAGGTTTGGGGTTTGTTCTGTTTTTATTTTGTGTTCAGTTTTTTGTGAATTTCCTTATTGTGCTCTTTAAATGGTTGTTAATAGGATTAAATGCACTGGTGAGGCAAACATAGTTCCAACGAAAGGTAATTTTCCAGTTGTATGTCATACAGCATTTGAAGGGACCATGTATTCTGTTCAAGAATAAATAAAATCATAATTGATAAGTAAAACAATGATTTTTTTTTTCTTTTGAATGCCAAACCCTTAACTAAGTGGGACTACATAAAGACTGAAATACTTTGGGGAAAATCCTATTTATAACAATAGATATCTATCTTCTTTAAATTAATTCTTTAAAATTGAAGATTTATCTTCAAATAGAATAAATTAAAGTTGCTTCAGGGAAAAATAATTAGAGTAAAAAACAGTTTATGGTTCCTTGAAAATGTTGTGCATTTTGTATTTTATATCATTAGTGCACTTTGAATGGTTCTCGGTATGTGTATAGTTCAAAGGTCTTCGTGTTCACATTTTAAAATTAGGTAGTGACTTCATCTTTAAAGCTTGGTTTCATTATTTTTTATTTTCTTTGCATTTAGAAGTATGAACACTTTAAATCTGTTACTTAATTCTGTAAGTAATTTTTATAATTATGATGTAACTCTATCCTTAAAACATTTAAAATAAATCCTTTATGTGCAACTCATGACTTTAAATTTTATTCTCATGAGCAAAATGTAGTGATGTGACTTCAGACTGCAAAGAAGCAGTTTCTTCAGTATTTTAATTTAAAAAGGCTTAGTATTTTAAAGTTGGGCCATATGTGCTGGTATAGTACTTTCCCCTTATGAAATAAGTTTGCTTGCTAAGTCAATTTTTTTCCTGCATGTAAGTATGAATGTCAGTAAGATGGAATTTCACTGAGGTAAAGCATAATGCTTAAATTGTATTTCACCAAAAAAAGGAAAATTCCTCCTCAGAGGTTTAAGCAAGTCTGTGAGGAAGCATCTTATTTCCAAAACACACTAGCTTACACTGTAATCAGTAGTTAAGAAGCAGAGAACAGTAGAAGTGTTTGTCAGTGTTTAGCTCATAGATTTGACTGCTTTGAATTAATGGGCTTAACTAGAATTGGAATTTTATTTTGCTCACTAAATTAAAAAAAAAAGTAGAATTTATCCAAAACTAGACATGATGAGCAGTGAAGAGAATAATAGCACAGTGCTGTGAATTTCCTTGAGGCACATAAAGTATTTCATACTGATCAGTGAACACTTAATTATTTTATGTTGTTTAAGATAAATTGCCAAGCTTGATTTGAATACTGAAATCTGATTATAGGGGAGAAAAATCTTATAGGAATAGCCCAAAAAATATTTTTGACACCAAATTGCCGACACCTCTGGACAGTGGGAAAGAGTGCACCCTCAGCAAGTGCATAGATGATGCAAAACTGGCAGGAATGGCTGATACACCAGAGGATTGCGCTGCCATCAAGAGGTACTTTGACAGGCTGGAGAAATGGACTGACAGGAACCTCATGAATTTCAACAAGGGAAAGTGCTAAGTCCCACACCTGGGACAAAACAACTGCATGCGCCAGTACATGATGGGGGCTCACCAACTAGAAAGCAGCTTTGCAGCAAAGGACTGTATGTTTGTAGTGTCCTAGTGGAGACTAAGCTAAACATGAACCAGCAATGTGTCCTTGTGGCAAAGAAGGCTAACAGCACCCTGTGCTGCACTGGGCTGTCGTTGCCAGAAAGTCAAGGAAGGTAATCCTTCCCCTTTACTGAGCACTGCTGAGGCTGCATCTAAAGTACTACATCCAGTTCTGGGCCCTCCAGTACGAGTCATGGACATTATGGAGAGAGACCAGTGAAGAGTCACAAAGATGATTAAAGGATTGGAGCACCTCTCTTATGAGAAAAGGCTATCACTTGGCTTTATGGGGACAGACAGGTTGTTTTGGAAATCCTTGGCAGAATCATGATGAAACTAAGTTGTAGTTGCAATTAAAGTTTTTTTTTTTTACCGGACTTTTATGATCAGCATAGAATGGTATCATCAGAGTAGAATAGGTGTTTTAATAAGCAGAATCAGTGTAGCACAATTTTATAAGTAGCTATTGTCGTTTGACATTGACAGGAAGTAGGTTTTTTTTGAGATATGATGTAGTTGCTAATAGATGTTCAAATTTTAATATTGGCACTTAATTTAGCTACTGAAGTTCGGACACGTTTCTGAGAACACACAGGGGTTAAAAAGCAGAATTGCTCTTCTGAGAGGCTCTGTTAGGACTTTGGCGGGAAAGAGGTCGAATCTCCCTCCCCTGTCCAGCTGCTGCTGCTGGGCGGGGGAGGGGCAGCTATGCGGTAGGCTTGGGCTTGGACAGAGATGGGAGGTGAAGAGGGTCTTGAAGATGGAAGAGTGGAGGAGCACTAAGAGACATCGGGCAGCTACCCTTCCCCCGCTCAGGGGAGAGAGAGAGGGAGAGCCGGCGTCTGAATTTGACAGCGGCCGGCTGAAGAGGAGAAGGGGGGGGGTGCAACGAGAAGGTGCTCGGCAGGAGAGATGATGGAGTGGCTTTTTGGCTGGACTTTTCTTGTGTGGCTATAGATGGAACCATTTTTTTTTCTTGTGACACAGAGACTGCATTTAAGGGGAAGCAGTGCTTCAGAACCAGGAGAGTTCAGTGTAGGTACCTCTCAGCTCCAGAGAGTGCAAAAAATTTGGGGGAGGCAGATGTCCCGAAAGAGAGACTGTGCTTTTTTTTTTTAGAATGAGAAAAGGCATCTTTAAAAGACAATGCTACAAGCAGCTCTGGTCCATGCACAGTAGTGAGAGCACTGAGCATAGAAAGAAGATGTCACGATAGCAAAAGATTTTCTGGGCGGTGCTATGAGTGACATGGAAACACACAAAGTTTCAGTGGTGTTTCCAGGGGAAGCCTATGGTGCAAGAGAGACTACTTTCCTCTTGATGAACTGAAGATTGAGTATTCTAAAGGGTGGTGCCGGACTGAGAGTTGGTGATTTTGGGAGAATGTATTGCATTAAGAAATTTGGTGGTGGTGGTGGGGGGGGGGGGGAGGAGGAAAATGCTTTTTGTAAGGTTTTCATTTTCCTTGTGTGGTTTTTTTTTTTAACTTTCCTTGTAGTTTAGTTATTTTCTTGTAGTTTAGTTAATAAAGTTTTCTTTATTTCTAAGTAAGAGCCTACTTTGCTTATTCCTGGTCACATCTCACAGCAGACACCAGGGAGAGGGTATTCTCATAGGGGTACTGGCATTGTGCCAGTGTCAAACCATGACAGTAGCATAGCACAGAATTTCAAGGCATAGCTTAGCTTATGCCTTCTAATCACCTGGATACTCTGCATGTCAGGTCAAATCTTTAACACATGACTTTCCATATCAATATAACAATCATAATCTAGGCTTGAAAGTTGTAAAAGAATTTGAGTCACTAAATCCTCAGTAGGAGCAGATGATGTTGGAGGCATCCCTGACCACTGGAGGATCACAAGTTTTGCTGTCCAACAGCTGTTTCAGTCCAAGTTCCACTTAAGATTTAACTGCTTGGTTTTATAGGCAGTGCTATGTGTGCTGCTAAGCTTCCCTGTTGTGTATCAGGGTCACAACCACCTGACTAGCCAGGTGTCTGGGACCTTCAAGGCCAGTAAGGAGGAGAGTAGTTAGCCTGGCACCCAGAAACCTGGAGACTGATAGGAAAGGGGAGAAGTCTGCCTAGTGCACAAGACCTTCAAGGCCTGATGAGGGAAAATGGGAATGATATGTGCCCAGTTGAGTCACAGAGAATGGCCTAATTGGCCTAATGGCATTAGTTATGTTAACCATATTACCAGGGGTCAGGTGTAGGTGGTCACACTGAAAGAGCTGGGAGTGTTTAACCTGGAGAAGATTCAGAGAGATTTTCATCAATGTGTACAAATACCTGATGGGAAGGAATGAAGAAGAGGGAAACATGCTCTTTTAGTAGTGCCTAGTGACAGGTCGAGAGCCAGTGGGCATAAGCTAAATCATAGGAGTTTCCATCTCAACATCAGAAAACTAATTTTTTTTACTGTGAAGATGACTGAACGCTGCAACATTTTGCCCAGAGATATTGTGGAGTCTCCCTTCTTGAAGAACTGTCTGGACAGGGTCCTGAGCAACTAGCTCCAGATGACCCTGCTGGGGATGGCGAGGGGAAGATGTGGACTAGGTTCCAGCCTCAACCATTCTATGATTTTAAGGATTGACAGCCTGGGAAAAGTTATCAAGCTTCTAAGCATTCTTTTCAGGCTTTACTCTTCCCATATTACTAGTTTACTACTCTGAATTCCTCAGTTCCTCTTCCAGATTTGGAGTATAGCAGCATTATATGTGCAACAATGTAGCTGAGGTCCCACTGGTATCAATAAGCTGGTATATATGTAACACTTGACTATTCCACTTGGACGTTAATTACTGTTTTCTGTTGCACATCCCTCTTAATCACTGTCACAATTTCCATAACATCAGTTGAGCAAAAAATGTAAATGGCTTTCATACTCTGACAATTTAAATACCTATATATTTTGGTGCCTTTTTCTCCAAATAATCCTAAAATTTACATGTGAAAGTCACTCCATTGAATAGAAATTCTTTTTTTTTATCATCTCCATGCTTTTTGGTGTTGCACTGTTACTCAGGTCTATACACCAGACTACTCTATTCAAAGCTGACTCTTGTAATGAATACTGACATATATGCACCTCAGTTTAAGCAACCTTCTTTTTTTTTTTCTTTAGTGTGTTTCTGTCCTGGTTTGGAAGACAGGTGTCTTCTAAGGAAGGCAGAGGCCTTCCTTGGAATGGAATATGTAATCCCCTTCCCTCTGAAATATTATAATTTTGAAATTAAGGGGCTTAATTTTAAAATGAAGGGGCTTTCGGTCAAAGGTATGATGATAGGAATAACAGTTCTTTACTAGTTTGTATAACAAAGCAAACAATCAACAATACCTATGGCAGTTACAACAAATAGAACCAGAAACCCAGTATCAGCCTTCTCAGCCGCAGGCACTTTCCCCTTTAGTGTAGTGATGGTCACAGCTGGCAGGGGCACTTGTGGCTCCTGGAGGGCAGGGCAGGTACAATGATTCCCCGTGGGTTGCAGGGGGTGCCCTGGAGTGAGCTCGGAGAGCACGTGGTAATGACGGCTTGACCAAAGTGAAAAATGCTTGTATTTTATGATTGGCTTTTCGCAAATATTAAAATGAATATTATATGTGTTGTGTTAGAAAATAATGCTGTATTAATTTTCCTCAGTACTGTGTTAAATATAGTTTTAGGTTATAAAAATTGTTAAAATAGAAACGATGCTATGTAAGATGCTTTGTTTAACAGAAAGGGCTTGCAGCAAGATAGCAGCCACAGGACACCTAGATCTTTCAGAGAAAGGGAATTTATTGCCTTCTTATCAGAAGAAACGAACTTCTTCCCAGCTTGGAGGCGCTGTTAGGATTAAAAGGAAGAAGTTGACACTGACCAGATGGAATCCTGTATTTGAAGGGAATTTATGCATCATGTATGAATATGCAACAGGCTATTGTTCTTAAGGGTTAATCCTTTGTTAACGTGTGTCCTTTTTCGGGCCCGTGATGCCCAGAAAAAGGTACCCGGAAGTCCGTAACTCTTTCTTTTTATTGTCTCATATGGTCCTAATTTAATTTGTCCAAATTGTTATTAGTCTAATTGTGTTACTATTCTTTTAAACTATTTTATTACTATTAAATTTTAAAAATTTTTAAAAACAAGTGATTGGCGTTTTTCCCAATTTGGTAGCAGAGGATGGTTGCTAACACCTCACTGCCTGTGCTTTAGGAGAGTCAGATTGGGGAAGGCGCGCCCTGCCCTCTTTGGCAGCCTCGCTCTGTTTCCCCTGAAGTGACCGACAGACGCAGGTTACGATCTGTGGACAAAAGGAGACAATAAAACAAAGAGAAGGGAAAAAGGCTCCCTACAACCGCGGTAATTGGCCCCCTAAGACTAGTAGTGCGCACTGAGACAGAGTAAGGATCCATCCTGAACTAGGTGAAGTGTCTGGGAGAGGTGAAGGGTCTGTGGAGCTAAAGCTGAAGGAGAGGTCGCGTTCCAGAGACAGCAAGGAGACAGAGAAAGAAAAACAGAAGAACCACGAGGTCAATCTGCCCCCGACCTAGGAATTCCTCCGATAAAGAAGAACTGGTGTTAAGTGTCATGCAAGATGAATATGTATGAACTTATTGTGAAACTGTATGCATATGCATTTGGAAGGGAGATAAAAGGAGGTCTGAAATCTTCAGGGGTACGCATGCCCTTTTGGGGAGTCTTGCGTCCGGCGCGCGTCGTAATAAAGCATACCGGGCTTTACAACTTTTACAAGTTGTGAGGTTTCTTCTTTTCTCTGCAAAACAGCACGAAGAACCCGGGAAGGAAAAAGGACTGGTAAGTACTTCTGGGGTGGCAGGTACGGGAGGATGAATGTGTGTGAATGAGAGGCGGGCTGCTTGTCCCAGACCTGCCAAGTGAGTGCGGCGTCTCCCATGCTGCGTTTCCGTCTTTTCGCGAGAAAAGCGGCCAGTAAAGAGACGAAGCGAGTGATAAGAGTAAAAGAATCCCCCAGGGTAACTGGGACTGGGTCTCAGGGAGGGGTTGGACCCCTCGGAGGTAGGGAGCAAGGTTTCCTAGCCCAATCCATTAGGAAACGGGACAGGAGAGGCCCCTAAAACCTGCTGGGTTGAGGGATTTATATTCCAAGAGCATCCAAGAGCAGGGTTGAGCAGAATTCTGTAGGAGTGAGGATATGCCCAAGAAAAGTCAGGGTGGGACAACACAGCTAGATTGAGGGATGAAAATTTTGTCCAACAGCATCCAGGGTTGGACAACACAGCTAGATTGAGGGAAAAATTTTTGCCCAACAGGATCCAGGGTTGAACAACACAGCCGGATTGAGGGATAAAAAAATGCCCAAGAACATCCAGGGTTGGACAACACAGCAAAACAAATTAAATGCCCAAGAGCATCTGTAGTTGTACCATACCACTGGGTTGAGGGACAGAAAATGCCCAAGAGCATCTGGGGTTGGACAACACGGCAGGACTGAAGGAAAATTACCCGAGAGGATCTGGGATTGGACAACACAGCAGGATTGAGGGAAAAAATTGCCCAAGAGCATTTGGGGTTGGATAACACAGCTGGGTTGAGGGATATCAAATAGCACCGGGACTGGCCAGTAACACCCAAACTTGTAATAGGTGATGTGAAAGTAAAAGGTACCTTATTGTTGTTTTGTGGTGTGTGAGAGTGAGACACATACAGAGTCAACCTCAACTTCCCGGGCAGGTGGGAAGGGGGAGGCAGTGGAAAGAGGAGTGAGTGACCTGCACACTCACTGTAGGCTGTTGCTCCCGGGTAGGTGGGGGCTTCTGGGCCGAAGAGGAGTGAGTGACCTGAGAACCAAGCTAGTGTTCCCTGGGTGTGTGAGGGGCCGTAGCTGAAGAGTGTGAAAGACATGCAGACAGCCTCACAGGTGAATGGGCACTGGAGGCAGCCAGAGTCAGGGCCCTTCTAGGGGCCCTGGTGACACTGAGACCTGGAGGTCAACCCCAAAGCGAAAGAGGGGGCCACAAGGACCTGTGATTTCCTAGCAATAAGGATCCACTTTGTCTTGAGAGTGTGAAGGAATGAGTGAAAGTGAATGAGAAATAAAAGTGAGTGAACGTAGACGAATCAATGTATAGGTAATGTGGATTGTGCATTTTAAGCCTTACCATATCTCCTTGGAGGGAGGTGGATTGTATTGAAAAGCAGTGTGAGAAAAAGGGGGGTTTTTTGGGTGTAAGTAGTTGAAAGCAAAGTGGTATTTAAGTTGTTAGTAAAAAGTGAAAAAGGGAAGCAGGAGACGAATAGATAGAAAATTGAAAAATGAGACAGAAATCCAGTAAGGTAGATACAGGAAAAGAAAAGCAGAAAAAAATTATCAACAGAAATATCCCAAGATAGCACTTTGGGGGTTATGTTAACAAACAGAAATACAACTCCTTGCAAAATATAGGGTATGCAGAAGTTGATGAGAAAAAAAAAACAAACAATCAGGTAAACTTGTGAATTATATACTTAAAAGGAGCATTAGAAAATTTAACACAAAAGAAAGGAGTTATATATTGATTCAAGGTATGCCTTTGGAGTAGCACATGCCTTAAGAGAAATTTAAAAAGGGAGATTACTTAATTAAAGAAGAAAAAGATTAGTACATGAGAAACTTATTTTCGAGGTTTTAGAGGCATTAAAACTACCTAAGAGAGATAGCAATAATACATATATAAGGACACCAAAAGGTAAAGACCGAGAAATAAGAAGAAATAATTGGCAGATCAAGAATCTAAAGATGCAGCAGAAAATAGAGCTGAAAGAGTTAATATTAACTCTAAATGAAGAAAAATTGGAAATTCCATAGTTTAGAGAAGCAAAAAAAAAAGGGAATTAAAACAAGATAGGTGGCAAATAAGATAAATAGGGGAAATTGAAACATCTTGATGGAAGACAATTAGATAATAAAATGCTTACTAGGGAATAGCAGAGTACATGTATCAAAAAAAAAAAAAAAGCCCAGTGGGATACTCAGGCTTTGTGTGATCATTTTTTTATAAGAACTATGCGTGCACTGAGACTTTTAGAGTAGAAAAACAAGTACCTGAAACATGTATAATTTGCCAAAAGATAAATAAAAGGGTGATGAGAAAAACAATATGAGAAGGTCGTGAGTTAGCTCGTCGACCATTTCAAAGTATCCAAGCAGAAGTTTAGATTTGTTAAACTCTGGATTTATTTGTAAAAACCGTTTAATCCAGAAGAAATGCTGGGGATGCTGGGGAGGGGAGAGGCTGTAAGAAAATAACATTTTTGAAAAGCAACAAAAGCAAAACGGGGAAAGTATAGAGCTGAGAACAAATTACCTCATCCATTTCCGTTCGTTCCCCCACTCGTTCGCACCACCCCTCCCGGCCCCTCTACGGTTTCGGCACAGTCTGTCTGTCCCAGTCAGGCCGCCTGGCCTGCAGCCGCTCCACAGTTCGTGCCGGGGGTGGGGGTCTGTCCTGCCCTGTGGACCGCAGTTACAGCACTGATTGCACCGAGGGGGATCCCGTCTGTCCCATCCCCAGCTGCCTTGATTCTGTCGGCTCCCGCCGCTGCAGCTGGGGTCAGTCGGCTTCTCTGTCTCTGCCAGATCAGCCACTGTAATAAGTAGCAATACGTTTGTTCATTAATAGCTAGATAATTTAAATTATAAAACAATAGCTAAACAGCTCTTGTCTAGCAGGATATAATGTATACCTATTTGCAGTCACATATGGTAAAACCTTTAACTTCGTGAGAATTGCTTTGTTTACAAACCCCCCCTCACAGGTATAGGAGACCCTCAGTAACTAGATACTGTCACATATGGTAACAATTACTAACCTTGCAAGAATTGCTTAGCTTGTAGAATTTAGACTTCTAGATATGCCTTATAAGGAAAGCGGCCAAAGAGGAAGACTTGGGGCCTTCATCCCACGACCACCAGAAGGCAGAAAAAGACCCCCTAGCAATCGGAGGAGCAAGCGCAGAAGACAGACCGGGTCATCCAGGAATCCGGAAGAAAGGGACAATAAAAAGCGAACTTTAAAGGGGGAAAGGCGCGCGCCTAAGAGGAGCCGGGACTCCTGGCCGCCCAGCGCTGAACCTTGCTTATTCTGGCTTGCATAATAATAAAGATAATTATACGATTCTTAAATTTGGTGAATTCGTTTAGTACAATTTGGTGCCGTGACTCGGATCCAGAAACAGGGTTGGTTTGAGAATTCGGGGGAGGCGCCCCCACCCCTTTGGTGGCCCTGGTCTTCTCAACCTACCCCCCCCTCTGGACCGATGAACCTAAATTTGAGAATAAGCAAGGAGAACACTGGTAACCCTGTAAACTTTGTGCACAAAGATCCGAGCGACGACGCAGGATGTGTGAGTATACGGGTGAACCGCTCGGTTGGGGTTGGAATCCCAGGGCACAGTGAATGAGACGTCCAACTGCGGACGAGGCAAGAGGGACCCTCTAGTAGTGCGTTTCTCGTAGCCCGCAAGGGGGCGAGCCATGACCGAGGGGTGTGTGTGTGTGTGTGTGCGTGGAGGTGCCTTGGAAGATGGGGCAGAAGGAAAGCAAGCCTTCTGACCCCATGGGGGAGGGCCCCCGGTTACCCCCAATACCTAAGGATAGTCCGTTAGGATTAATGATTAAGTATTGGGATGATTTTCCCTCCAGAAGAGGGAAGGATAAAGCAAAAATGATAAATTATTGCATGGTAGTATGGGGGGGTAAGAAACTGGACTCAGGAAATACATACTGGCCCGTTTTCGGATTCTCCGAGGACTGGGTCTGTCAAGGGCTAAACATCTATGTGAATTCCAAAGAACCAGAAAACCTGGAAGAGAGTGCTTATGCTAAATTGTGGTTGGTAGGAAGTAATGAGCAAATAACTAGATTGCTCCCCCTTAAGGGAAGCCAAGGAGAGGAAGATAGAAAGAAAAAGTCCCGAGTGGAGGAAGAGATTCCTATTTATCCTCCCCCATATATACCACCACCAGCCCCACCCCCCCCCGTATCCCTTCCAAACATTCCTCCGGCATCAGCCCCTGACAAACAGCAGGTCACAGACTCCCCGGATTACAGGAGGCGTACTCGGAGTCAGATGAGGACAGTAATTGAGGAAGGAGAGAACAGTGGGTTGTTTCCTCTTAGGGAGACAGCATTAGGGGGACCTCAAGCTGGGATGGGGTTTGTCACTGTCCCCTTAAACTCAGGAGATGTCCGTGAGTTTAGGAAAGAGATGGGAAAATTATTAGAAGACCCTATAGGAGTAGCAGAAAGGGTGGATCAGTTCCTGAGACCAAATATATATACTTGGGTAGAGATACAGTCCATTCTAGGCATACTATTTACAACAGAGGAGAGAGGGATGATTAGAAGGGCAGGAATGAGGATTTGGGACACCCAGCATGTTCAAGGTCCTGTGGCTGATGTCAAATGGCCCTTGCAAAATCCCAATTGGAATAATCAGGACCCCAACCATCGTGGTCATATGCAGGATTTAAGAACCATCATAATCCAGGGCATACGAGAGGCTGTGCCCCAGGGACAAAATATAAGCAAGGCATTCAGAGAGTGCCAAGGAAAGGATGAGACCCCCACTGAATGGTTGGAAAGATTAAGGAAGAGTTTTCAGTTATTCTCAGGGGTGGATCCAGAGACACCTATGGGGCAAGCACTCCTGAAAACACAGTTTGTAGCTAAATTGTGGGAGGATGTTTGAAAGAAACTAGAAAAGTTTGAGGATTGGCAGGACAGAGGACTTGATGAATTGCTTAGGGAGGCTCAGAAGGTATATGTTAGACAGGAGGAAGAAGCACATAAAAGGCAAGTTCGGATGATGGTGGCAGCAGTCAGGGAGGGACAGCGAAACAACCCTCCGCCACGGGAAAGAAATGACATGAGGAGGGGTCCCCGGGATTTAGGAGGGCCCCCAGCGGGGGGGAGAGAAGGAACGGTGTGCTACTACTGTGGTGGGAAAGAACACATGAAGAGGGAATGTCGAAAGAGGCTTCGGGATGAGAAAATGTTCAAAGAGGATTAGGGGGGTCAAGGGCTCTATTTATTGGGGACTCAAATGTCATCAGAGCCCTTGGTAAAACTTAAAGTGGGTCCCCAGCAAACCCCCATAACCTTCCTTGTAGATACAGGGGCTGAGAGATCAACGGTTCAATCTTTGCCCCCGGGATGTAAGATTTCGCCTTCAGCAGGACAGGTTATTGGGACAAAAGGGGAACCCTTGAAGGTTCCTGTAATTAAAGATGTCTTAATAGAATCAGAGAAAAAAAATAGGGGTAGGATCCCTGCTACTAGTTCCTGAAGCCGATTACAATTTATTAGGTAGAGATTTAATGGTGGAATTAGGAATAAATATTAATATTGAAGAAAAACAGTTGAAAGTCAGACTGTGCCCCCTACAGGCCACTGACGAGGAGAAGATAAACCCAGAGGTCTGGTACTGGTATACCCCTGACACAGCAGGAAGACTGAATATAGAGCCTTTCATGGTTATCATCCAAAACCCAGAAATCCCGGTGAGGATGAAACAATATCCCAGGTCAGACGATGGGCGAAGGGGACTAAAACCAGAAATAGAACGGTTAATGCAACAAGGGCTCTTGGAACCTTGTATGTCTCCCTTCAACACCCCCATCTTACCTGTAAAAAAACCAGATGGAAAATACCGACTAGTACATGATTTAAGGGAAATAAATAAAAGAAATATTGCCTGGTTCCCTGTAGTAGCTAACCCCCATACATTGCTCAGTCAATTGAAACCTGATGACCAATGGTATAGTGTTATAGATTTGAAAGACGCCTTTTGGGCATGCCCCTTGAAGGAAGAATTTAGAGACTATTTTGCATTTGAATGGGAAGATCCCGATACCCACTGAAAGCAACAACTAAGGTGGACCGTGCTCCCACAGGGATACACTGAGTCCCTGAATTTATTTAGGCATGCATTAGAACAGATAATGAAAACCTATACCCCAAATCCAGGAATAACCCTTGTTTAATATGTAGATGATCTGTTAATAGCTGGAAAGAGTGAGGAATCAGTTAGGGAAGAAAGCATTAAGCTTTTAAACTTTTTGAGCATTCAGGGGCTGAAGGTGTCCAAAAATAAATTGCAATTCGTAGAAGAAGAAGTGAAGTACCTGGGACACCGACTCAGTAAAGGAACTAAAACACTAGATCCAGAGAGGGTTAAGGGAATCCTCTCCCTTCCTACCCCAAGAAATAAGAGACATATCAGACAGCTATTGGGTCTCGTAGGATACTGCAGACAATGGATTGAAAACTTCAGTGGTAAGGTAAAATTCTTGTATGAAAAACTAACTACTGAAGGTTTGATTAAATGGACTGAAAAGGATGATGAACCATTAGAACAACTAAAAGAGGAATTGACTAATGCCCCGGTGCTAAGCCTCCCCGATGTTAGGAGACCTTTTTATTTGTTTGTTAATACTGAGGCAGGAGTAGCATTTGGGGTACTGTCTCAGGACCAGGCTAGCAGTCGAAAACCAGTAGCATATATTTCTAAATTACTGAACCCTGTAAGTAGAGGATGGCCAACATGCTTGCAGATTATAGTAGCCACAGCCCTCTTAGTGGAGGGAGCTCTGAAAATTGCCTATGGAGGAGAACTGAAAGTCTTTACCCTCCATAATATACGGGCAGTATTGCAACATAAGGCAGAAAAATGGATAACGGACTCAAGACTTTTGAAATACCAGGGCATTTTACTGTCATCCCCTCGGCTGATACTTGAAACCACCTCCCTGAAAAACCCTGCTGAATTCCTGTTTGGAGATCCACAGGAGAATTTAATTCATGATTGCTTACATAGCATAGAAAAACAAACAAAAATTAGACCGGATCTCGAAGAAGAAGAGCTGGAAGAGGGATAAAAGTTATTTGTGGATGGTTTCTTTAGGGTTGTTGAGGGAAAGCAAATCTCTGGATATGCGATTGTGGGAGGTGAAAATGTAGAAATAATAGAATCCGGACCTCTGAGTCCTAGTTGGTCAGCCCAGGCCTGTGAGCTTTATGAGGTATTGCGGGCTCTGAAATTCTTGGAAGCTAAGGTTGGGACCATCTATACAGACTCAAAGTATGCCTTTGGAGTGATACATACTTTTGGAAAAAATTGGGAAGAAAGAGGGTTAATAAATTCCTGAGGAAAAGAATTAATACATTGGGAACTAATTACTCAGGTATTACAAGCGTTAAGAGGCCCAAAGAGAATAGCAATAGTACATGTTAAAGGACATCAAAAGGGTCCCTCCCATCTGATCAGAGGAAACAACATAGCGGACAGAGAAGCAAAGAAAGCTGCCCTCAGAAAATTCCAGGAGCAGGGAACAAGGAGAATGCGAGATGATGAGAGAGTTTGTGTCCTGAGCTTCACAGCCCAGGAAAAGGAAAAAATAGACAAAAAGGGAATAAAAGAGAATGAGGGTATTCGAAAATTGCCAGACGATAGGGAAGTGCTGCCAAAATCTGTAGCTCAGAGGATAGTGCAGCAGTCGCATGAACAGACTCATTGGGGAACCCAAGCCTTAGTAGATCAGTTTACTATTAAGTATATGTGTATAGGAATTTATGATATAGCAAAACAAGTAGTTAGGGGATGTATAACATGCCAGAAGGTTAATAGGCATCAAGCTCAAGAAAGGATTCCAGGAGGAAGGGAATTAGCACACCGACCTTTTTCACATGTACAAGTAGATTTCACCGAGCTACCGAAAGTAGGGAGGTACAAGTACTTATTGGTACTAGTAAATCATCTAACCCACTTCGTAGAAGCATATCCTACATCACAGGCTACTGCAAACGTGGTGATTAAAACCTTGCTGGAAGAAATAATCCCTAGGTATGGACTAGTAGAAATATTAGACTCTGATAGAGGCCCCCATTTCACAAATAAAGTACTAAAAGAGGTAACCATGGCCTTAGGTACTAAATGGAAATATCACACCCCTTGGCACCCTCAAAGCTCAGGGAGGGTAGAAAGGGCAAATGGAGAAATCAAGAAGCAACTCACTAAACTTATGGTGGAAACTAAAATGTCGTGGGTCAGATGTTTACCCATGGCGCTGCTAAACATTAGAACCCAACCTAGGACGAATGTGGGAATTTCTCACTTTGAAATGCTCTATGGAATGCCTTACAACTTAGAGCTACCAGGAAACCATCCCTGTATCCAAGATAGTCAAATTCAGAGTTACATGCAACAGCTAATGAAACGAAGGGAGGAACTAAAACGAAAAGGGCTATTGGTACAAAGACTCCCTTTGGACATAGCAATGCATAAGCTTAAACCTGGAGATAGAGTCCTAATTAAAACTTGGAAAGAGACCTCCCTAACACCCCAATGGGAAGGTCCCTATGTTATTCTGTTTACCACAGAAACAGCCATCCGAACTGCTGAAAAAGGCTGGACACATGCCAGTCGAGTGAAAGGACCCATCACTGCAGACACCCCTTGGGAGGTGACCAGTCGCCCTGGAGATCTACGATTGACTCTTCGGAAAACATAAGAACGCATAACAACTGGTAATATGAATGACTGAGAGGGAGAAACACCGACTGCAGCTACTGGTCAGAGACAATATTCAAAGGATGGGAAAGGAACTGAAGTGTCCTCTTATTTGGCACACATGGGATGATCTGATATCAGTGGCTGAGGTCCTCGCTGAGATAAGGCGGCCACTGTCTAACAGACCTGGGTGCATTAAATGTGGTGATCCCATCTGTAGGGCATGGATAAAAATATTTTGTGGGGGATGTAGGCTCAAATGGTGGGTTTTCCAATCACAATTAGGTGGGGGTATCTGGTGCCATACTTGTGATTGGGGTTGGAGGAGGGAAAACCCTCACACGGCCCTAAGGAAATTTGTAACAGCCCCAGGACAAAGAGAAATCCCTTATAGGGAAGCAATAGCATTAATTGAAAATATAGAGCAGAGGACACATTGGGCCCTGGCCTGGGCAATACATCACCAATCATATAGGATCATCTGCCAAAATCAGAGTGTGATATTAGACCAGGTGTGTGAAGGGAAAAAGATTCATGTCCCCATAGAGTGGCAAGTTGAGCCCCGAAATTGGGATAGTACCGTACGTCGCTACTTCGGAATATATAAGAAACGGGCCCGTAAGGCTCGGAGGAAAAAAACAGACAGTGGGACTCAGGCCCTGTAAAGCTCGCTAGGAATGGCAGAGAGTCTGCCATAAAATCAAAGAGATCCTTTGCCTAGAGGCCTGGCAGCCTGCCCTTAGGAGTGGGGGCAGGAGTCAAAGGGATAGCCCAAATAATGCACCCCCTGAAGACTACCCCTGCTGCCGAGAAGATAATGATCCCTGCAGACCGATGCACCTGGGCTGGCAGGCGAGGCAGAGAGGTAAGGAGGAGTGGGGGAGAGCAACGGGCCACAGGAACAGGAACGGAGCACAGGAATGCTCCAGGTAAAAGAGATATGGTTATAAGAGGTGAACAAAATTTGTTGCTAGGACCCTGCCCTGCTTGGCGAGCTATTTTTATCATTATAATCCTGAGCTTCCCGACTGCCTGGGGAAACCCCCATCAGCCTTATAAAGGGAACAAGATCCTAGTCAAACAGACCCTGATCACTGACTGGTCTCAGGCCTTTTTGCAATTTACCGGATCTATGGGAAATACCACAGGTTTAAGTTTACTAACATTAGTTCTACATGACGGTCTGCCTTACGCCAAACACGAATGGAAGAGGCAGAAAACTTGGCAGCTTCAAGGAGTAGTGGGAGAACAAATTAATATTGGATGTCGAATGGTTAATGGATCAGACTATACAAACGCAATCTCAATCAGTGTTTCCATGGGTCAGGAGAATAAACAAATAAATTGTGAATACCCAGCACGAGACTGCTGGCAAAACTTCACATTAACTCACACGGCAGAGGTATTCTGCCTCTGGGCAAAAGATACACTGTTTTGCGGAGAAAAGAAGAAACCTCACAACTTTATAAAAGTTGTAAAGCTCAGTATGTTTATTTACGACGCCGGACTCACACGGAGAAAATCCTCCTAAAAAGGCATGCGTACCCCTGAAGATTTCAGACCTCCTTTTATCCCCCTTCCAAATGCATATGCATACAGTTTCACAATAAGTTCATACATATTCATCTTGCATGACACTTAGCACCAGTTCTTCTTTATCAAAGGAATTTCTAGTTCGGGGCAAATTGATCTCGTGGTCTTTTCTGTTTTTCTTTCTCTGTCTCCTTGCTGTCTCGGCATGCGAGTTTTTCCTTCAGCTTTGGCCGTTTGACTTTTCACCGTTGTTAGACACTTCACCTAATTCAGGATGGATCCCTACTCTGTCTCAACACAGGGCCTTTCTTTTAAATTCATAATAGATACTAAAACACAATCTACCACTACTAAACCTCACATTATCACTGTTTCACCTACACCACCGGTCATACTTACACCAAAAATTTTCAAAATAGGACCTCATATAATCAGAAAAACTGGTCAACAGCAAATATTATTCAATCCAGCATGGTCTCTCAAACAGGTCGAACTGCTGATGCAGACCAATGTTTCAGAAATCCAGCCAGCTTGTTCTTTGTTTTTGCAAACATCCTTTAAAGGCTGGAGTACTTGGCTAAGGAAATGCAGCTCTTTTAAAACAAGGAAACTTAGAGATGCGACTGGTGTTCTAGGTACAGGACTGGGAATTCTGAATAGCATCGATTCGGAGGTACTAATGAATAAACTGGCTGCTATGGCCAGAGATCTGTCCAAATTACAGCAACCACTGAGGTCATCTCTATTGGCTTTGGGGACACACCAGTGGATGCTGTCAAACATTTTGCCAAATTGGGAAAGAGTAAATGTGAACGATGACAAATTGGTGATTGATGCACTTGGTGCCAGACAAAATAATGTCTCCTTAGCCCTCAGCTGTATCCAGGCACAATTATGGATGCAGTCAGTCTCTGCTGCAATTATAAGGGAGGGCGAGGAAGGTACTTTCCCCACAGAAATTCAGAAAATAATCTGGGACCATGCCACTAAATTTGAAAGGGAATTCCAATCCTGGTGGAAACTGGTGAATTTTACCTACAAACCTATTTCTAATACAGTCACTGCCTTTGTCTTGACCAGACAAAATGCCTCTGTACATCTAATTTTTCCTGTCATTGCATTAGGAATAAACCATGGCGGAGCTGTCCTCTATCCTACAGAACATAGAGGATGGGCCCGTCAGTTTGATGACAAATGGCAAACTGTTGACTTGGAATCTTGTATTGTACAAGAACAGTTGGGGTTCATCTGTGAGGGCAATGTAATTATAGCTCAAGATATCTGTTAAGACACAGAGCAAAACATTTGCCATTTTGAGATTCGCCCTAACGAGGCTTCTAAAACAGTTCTTATATACATAGGCAATGGGTGCACGTGTTTTAGAACTCTTTGTGATTCTGTGCTAGTAGATAATATTGTGGTGGATACAAAGAATCACTCAAACTTCTGTGCTTGTAACTTCACCAAGATTACAGGGTATGACACCACTTATGAAGCCACAGTTACCTCTCACCACCTATTACAATCCAACTACACACTGATTCACAAGCTAATGCCCACCCCGATTGGTATGAACTTCACCCTAGTGAGACAACTATTGTTCCATCAGGACCTGATCAAAATTCTTGAGAAAATCAAGAAAAGCGGACAGAAGACCCTAGTAACTGTTCAACATGACGTAGAAAAAATAAATCAGGTAGTAGAAAGGGTGAAGCAAGATAGCAATCATAGGTGGTGGGATACGCTGTTCGGATGGTCACCTACTGCCACAGGTGTCCTAAACAGTATGTGCCATCCCATTGTCGTTCTTTTAATTCTGATTGTGCTAGGATTTATTTTGTCAGCAGTTCAATTTGTTATGAATTGGAATATGATGAAAAGGCTAAAGAAGTTAGCATGTATAATTAATGTACAGAGCTTAACTGATGAAATAGACCATTTAGCGCTTGCTAGGAAGGAGCTAAAAAGATTTAATGAACAGAATTGGTAAAAAGAGAAATGGGGGATTGTAATAAGTAGCAATACGTTTGTTCATTAATAGCTAGATAATTTAAATTATAAAACAATAGCTAAACAGCTCTTGTCTAGCAGGATATAATGTATACCTATGTGCAGTCACATACGGTAAAACCTTTAACTTCGTGAGAATTGCTTTGTTTATAAACCCCCCTCATAGGTATAGGAGACCCTCTGTAACTAGATACCGTCACATATGGTAACAATTACTAACCTTGCAAGAATTGCTTAGCTTGTAGAATTTAGACTTCTAGATATGCCTTATAAGGAAAGCGGCCAAAAAGGAAGACTTGGGGCCTTCATCCCACGACCACCAGAAGGCAGAGAAAGACCCCCTAGCAATCGGAGGAGCAAGCGCAGAAGATAGACCGCGTCATCCAGGAATGCGGAAGAAAGGACAATAAAAAGCGAACTTTAAAGGGGGAAAGGCGCGCGCCTAAGAGGAGCCGGGACTCCTGGCCGCCCAGCGCTGAACCTTGCTTATTCTGGCTTGCATAATAATAATTATACGATTCTTAAATTTGGTGAATTCGTTTATTACAGCCACCATCAGCCATGTGGGGGGTATCCACGCTCCAGCTCGGTCTGCACCGGAACAGCCCCACGGGTGATCCCGGCTGCAGACCCCGCCTTTGGAGGACCGCGACTCTTGAGCTGTGCCGAGTCTCCCCGTCCTGCCCTGAGCTCCGTTCCCTTGGTAACCACAGCTCCGGCTGCTTAGGGGAACTTTCTAAAAGAATCACTTTATCGAAACACTAAAAGTTCAGTTAGAAGAAAGCCCTCTCCTGATTCTTCCTAAAAATACAGGAGAAAGGCTATAGAAGATAAAAATCCAAAAAGAATGAGATAAAGAGATTGGTCTATTTCCATTAAGAGAGGTTCTCATAGGAGGAGATGGATCAGAGTTTGTAAATGCTCCTTTGACTTCGTCTGAAGTCTGAAATTTTAAGAAATAAATAAAAGGGATATTTGGAGAATCCCATAGGCATAGTTGAACAATTAGACCAACTTTTAGGTCCAAACATTTATACTTGAGAAGAGATGCGGTTGGTAATGAAAATAATATTTTTCTCAGGCAGAAAAGCAAATGATCAGAGCAACTGAAATAAAAGCTTAAGAAAAAGATAATCTGTGGAGACCCCCAGAGAAGACAAAATGCCAACTGTACCTCCTGAGTGGGGTTAAAATAATGAGGAGGGGAGTAAACACATGAATTGTTATCGTAATTACATAACCAAGAGAATAAATGAGACAGCATATCAAAGGCGAAATGCCAAAACAAAAGGTTTTTGAAGGGCAGCTTTTAAAGGGGAAAGAAGAAACTCCTACTAAATAGATAAACAAACCTGAGAGAAAAAGGAAAATGGTCCTAAGTAAGCGGAAGATCTGAAAAATCTTTAAAGAAATGGGCACATAAAAGAAAAAAAGTCGTAGGTTCTAATTTTTTTGGAGACAAATACCATCTGGAGCTTGTGATAACTTTAAAAGTGGGAGGATTGGAATTTGTAATAGACACGGGGGCAAAGAGAACCTGCCTGTTAAATGTTCCAAAAGGTTATAGTGTAAGCAAACATATAGTGAAAGTAACAGGGGCAAAACGACACAGTTTTACATTTCTAGTCATTAAAGATGTGGTAATTGAAGGAAGAAACTAAAATTTAGGTGGGAGATGTGTTATTGGTCCCAGGGGTAGGTAGCAATTTATTGGGAAGAATCTTACAAGTGCAATTAAGAATAAGAGTTATATCAGAAAATAGGAAAATGACAGAGTTTTGGAATTAGGCCAAGAGGATGAAGGAAAAAAAAATCAACAAAGAAGTTATGGCAGAATAAAGAAATAGGGGAAGATTAAATATCGACCCCACAAGGGTTACAATTGAGAGAGAAGAAAGAGAGAAGTTGAAGTAGAGAGGTAGTTGAGAAACTCTGAGATGTTAGAATGTGAAGTGATGACATCTTGGTGCTAGAAGAGAGTAGAAGTGTGAATGAAGGTTTTTTCATGAAAGGCAAGAGAACTATCTTAACACATGGTTGTTAGGAGGTTATTCAATGCCACACTGGGGTCCGGAAAAGCCTTAGCAGAACAGGCCCTGCTTGAAAGGAAAACAGGATACGTTGACTAGAGAAAGAAAAAGAATGTCAGGAGCACCTGGGCACGCCAAGTTTGGGGTTGTCAAGATTGGGAGGTGTCTGACCGCTCCCTACGAGTGGCGGGGTCTCGGGGGCTGCGGCAGGGACCGATTCATGGAGGTGACCCTGTGGCGGTGCTGGCAGCAGAGGACACAGGTTTGCGGCCAGGAGCGGGCTGGCTCTGTGGCAGAGCTGCCGGGGTGGCTCCCAGACTGTCGGGGTCCCGAGTCCAGGATGGCAGCGTTGGCCCTGGTAAGTGGGCCGAGAGAGAGAAGGAAAGAGAAAGAGAGAGAAGAGAGAGAGACGGGACAAAAGAGATCCAAGGCATGCCCCCAGGGCCCCATGCCCGTGGCTGTTCTCCCGTGCTCCGGCCCTGCAGCCGGGGGAAGGGCCAAGAACGGTATTGAGAGCAAAGCTGTGAAAAGAGGGGGAAGGGGCTAGCACTAAAAGATAGAATGAAAGCAGAGATTGCTGATTCTCCAAACCTCAATGAAATAAACAGGGCCAGTAGACTTCTCCTTTTTAATACCTTTATTAAAAGTGATCAGCTAAGGATTGGGCAGCTCAGCAGGGCTGCAGTCTCCCGTCGTCTCTCCCAGGGCGACCCAGAGGAGGAGGATATGCGCAGCTTTGTCCACTAGGGGCAGAGCTGGGGATCAGGCCCTTGTGGGAGCCTTTTAGGGCGTGGTGATCCCATCCGATTTTACTTTTCCTGGCCCCTTCCCGCCGCCTCCCAGCGTCCGGACGACTCCCATGGTCAGGGCGAGAGGGACTCCGAAGGTGTTCAGCATCTCTGCAGGCTCAGCACTCGGCTCCTCACGTCCAGATCACTCCAGTCTCTCAACTCTTAGGTGGCTCGTTGTTTTTGGGGTTCTTCCTGCACGTTTGGAGTAGGGGTCCCACACAGCATGCTGGTCCTTGGAGTTATTTTGCATATCCCTCCCCTCCAAAGTCTTTTCTCCTCACTGTTTGGGAGGTACCGCACCCTTTACTGTCTGAGAGAGGAGCTATTAACTCGCCCCAGCCAGGGCTTTTACCGATACAAAAATAACTATTAACAACAACGACCCGTAATTACCATAACACAGGCAGCAGCCCAGCAGTAGTGGTAACTTTTTTCTCAAAGAAAAAAATCAACTGAATTTTTGTTCATAACACTCACAAAGTGGTTTGTTTTTCTTAAGTAAGAATTTTTTTGGTTTTTTTTTCTTTTGTGTGTTTTTTTTTGCTGTTAAAAGGAAGTTTTTTGTTTGGGTTTTTTCTTGAAGAATGGGTTTGTAAGGCTAAAACAATTAAATGCTGCAAAAAGGTAAAAAGCAATAGAGGTGATACATCTCGTGTTAAAATTGGTCTAGCTTTTCTTATTTAATTAACTGTAACTCACAGGAAGAAGAATTTGCCTCTGCAGCTATTAGCACAGCTGGATACAAGAAGAGGCTGCTGTGGAGAAAGCTTTTAGCTAAACCCAGAAAGTTTGGAAGACAAGCAAATGGTAGAAGTTAATGCAGTATTATATTTCTTTTATTATTATTGTTATGAACAAAAATTCGGTTAATATTTTTTTGTGAGAAAGAGTTACAGGGACGCAGCCAGATCTGTCTCTGCCAGGGTTCTTAGTGCTTTGTTATTGTAATCACAGGTTGTTGGAGCTTATCGCTCCCTTTGTATCAGCAGAGCCTTGCCCGAGGCTAAGTTGTACCTTTCCCAGAACAGTGAAGAGAAGAGACCTGGAGGGGAGGGGTTATGCAAAGTGACTCCAAAGGCCAGTATGCTTTGTGGGACCCCGACTCCAAACCCACAGAGAAAACCCCAAAAACAACGAGCCAAATAAGAGCTGAGAGACTAAAGTGATGTCTGGACATGAGAAGCCGATTGCTGAGCCTGCAGAGATGCGGAGTCCTTCTCGCCCTGACCACGGGAGTCGTCCCCGGCGGCCGACCAAGCCGACTGGGCGAGGAAGGGCAAGATCTGACAGGAACACCACGCCCTAAAGGCTCCCACGAGGACCGGATCCCCCGGCTCTGCCCCTAGTGGACAGAGCTGCGCATATCCTCCTCCTCTGAGTCGCCCTGGGGGACGCGACGGGGACTGCAGCCCTGCCGAGCTGCCCAATCCTGAGCTGATCACTTTTAATAAAGGCATTATAAAGGAGATGAGGTCTCCTGGCCCTGTTTATTTCACTATGCTATTAAGAAGTCCTTTCCAGGTACTACTGAAGCAACGATCAGAATCGTGGAAAGAGGGTGAATTCATGCCAGCAGAATCAAAGGACTTGTCAAAGAACCTGAGGAATGGACTATCACATTTAAACCGGGTGATACCAAATTGAATTTCCAGTGTGGACTGAGTGGTAATAGTTTGGAAAAAAAGACAAATGATCCAAGAAATGTACAAAGAATAACACTGAATGAAGAAGTAAGACAAAGCTTATATCACTGGTTTCGAGCACTGCCTGAATAAAACATCTCCTTGAGGGAGGAATACTTCTGATAGGCGGATCAAGACAGTTTTTGTATTCTGACCTTAGCCTGAGAGTTGTACAGGGGAGAAGGGGAATTACCATTTCCATCAGTAAACTTTATTTGATTCATTCCAATACTGGACATCCCAGCTGGGTTATAAGTAAATGCTTAAATTGTGAGAGTAATTAGTGTTGTGATTTGCAAAATTTATGCTCTTATTGCAAAAAAGTGTTAAAGTAATAACTTGGTTGTGTGGATGAGAATTATTAGTACCTGTTGAATGAGAGATACCTGAAGAACAGTAAGAGACCACAGTTAAAGAGTGTCAAAAACAATTTGCCTAGAAATTAGTTAAGAGAAAGTAACAAGGAAATAGAGGGCAAGACCAGATTGGCCTCTGTATTTCACCACCAAGAAGATCAAATAAACCTGCTGTGGGTTGCAACCTCACAGGCATGGGAGGTGGGAGTATAAGCCATGCTGGACCTCTGTTATTCCTGTTTCTGGCACTCATTTGTTGTCTTTTCCCTTTCGGGATACCAGCAAGATCGTGTCAAAAATGCTACAGAAAGCATCACATAGAAAGAAACCAAAGTTCCTCTTTTATTACTCACACACCTATGTCAACAGCCGCTGTTATAACCCATCCAGATTAAGAACTTGTTGGCAAAATAGAGTAAATTATTACATTACAAGAAACTTAAGAAAAAAAAATGACAATAGATTTAGAACTGAATGTTCAAAAGGAGAGAGATGGATTTGTTTTAAATTTAATCCTGAAGATACAGTTCAAGATTTGGGAAAAAAAAACAAAACAAAACAAAACAAATAATAAACAAAAAAGGTAAAACTAGCACAGCAATCTAACTCTGTATTGACTCCAAATTATCTGTTGAATTGTACTACGAGACTCCAAGCAGTTAGAGAAATGATAGCAAATAAGGCTGCCCAGGCATTAGAGTTAATATTAAGCCAGCTAAGCCAAACAAAAACTGTAGGGTATTAGAACAGCTTGGCTTTAGACTATTTATTGGCCAAAGAAGGGGATGTTTTTGGAAAGTTCAATATATCAGATTGTTGAAAATTGATGACCACAGAAAAGTAATTCTAGCAAAAGCAAAAGAAATCAAAAAGAAAAATATATATGCATATAATAACTCAGGTACCAGTCCAAAAATTAGAAAACAATGTTAAAATCTAGCTGGTGGGGTAATGTATTAGAAGAAATTAAGATCTTTCATTTTGTGTTACAACTGTTTTTATATTTCTTACTTGTGTAATCCCCTGTTTTATTTTACCAGCATAGTCCAGAAGATACAAGTAGAAAAAAAATATTGCTCAAGCCAAATGATTTACAAAGAATAAGAGTGGGGATTGTGAAAAATGCTTGTATTTTATGATTGGCTTTTCGCAAATATTAAAATGAATATTATATGTGTTGTGTTAGAAAATAATGCTGTATTAATTTTCTTCAGTACTGTGTTAAATATAGTTTTAGGTTATAAAAATTGTTAAAACAGAAACGATGCTATGTAAGATGCTTTGTTTAACAGAAAGGGCTTGCAGCGAGATAGCAGCCACAGGACACCTAGATCTTTCAGAGAAAGGGAATTTATTGCCTTCTTATCAGAAGAAACAAACTTCTTCCCAGCTTGGAGGCGCTGTTAGGATTAGAAGGAAGAAGTTGACACTGACCAGACAGAATCCTGTGTTTGAATGGAATTTATGCATCCTGTATGAAGTGTATGAATATGCAACAGGCTATTGTTGGCAACTTCTGTAAAGGATAATAAAGAATGTTTTTACAAATATATTAATGGTAGAAGGAAAGGTAAGACCAACCTTTGTTCTTTATTGGACAAAGGAGGGAACTTAGTATCTGAAGATGAGGAAAAGGCAGAAGTGCTTAATGCCTATTTTGCCTCAGTTTTTAGTGGGAAGATGACTTGCCCTCAAGACACCTGCCCGCCTGGGCTGGTTGATGGTGACAGGGAGCAGAATGGTCCCCCCATTATCCAAGAGGAGGCTGTCATAGAACTACTGAAATGCTTAGATATTCATAAATCTATGGGACCAGACGGGATCCACCCCAGGGTAATGAGAGAGCTGGCAAATGAGCTTGCAAAGCCACTCTCCATCATTTACCAACAGTCCTGGCTCACTGGTGAGGTTCCGGATGACTGGAAGCTGGCCAGTGTGATACCCATTCACAAAAAAGGTGCAAAGGAAGATCCTGGTAATTATAGACCAGTCAGCCTGACCTCAGTACCTGGCAAAATAATGGAACAGTTTATATTAAGCGCCATCACGCAAAATTTACAAGATGGCCAGGCTATCAGACCCAGCCAGCATGGATTTAGGAGGGGTAGGTCATGTTTGACCAACCTGGTCACCTTTTATGACCAGGTAACCCGCCTAGTGGATGCAGGGAAGGCTGTAGATGTTGTTTACTTGGATTTCAGCAAGGCCTTTGACACTGTCTCCCACAGCATACTCCTAGACAAGCTGGCAGCCCGTGGCTTGGACAGGAGCACTCTTTTCTGGGTTCAGAACTGGCTGCATGGCCGGGCCCAGAGAGTGATGGTGAATGGTGCTGCATCCAGCTGGCGACCAGTCACCAGTGGTGTCCCTCAGGGGTCTGTGCTGGGGCCAGTTCTGTTTAATATTTTTATTGATGACATGGATGAGGGCTTAGAGTCCTTTATTAGCAAATTTGCAGATGACACTAAGCTGGGAACGTGTGTTGATCTGTTAGAGGGACAGAGGGCTTTGCAGAGGGACTTGGAACGGTTGGATGGATGGGCAGAATCTAATGGGATGAAGTTCAATAAGTCCAAGTGCCGAGTCCTGCACTTTGGCCACAATAACCCCCTGCAACGATATAAGCTAGGAACGGTGTGGCTGGACAGTGCTCAGGTGGAAAGGGACCTGCGGGTGCTGGTTGACAGTCGGCTGAACATGAGCCAGCAGTGTGCCCAGGTGGCCAAGAAGGCCAATGGCATCCTGGCCAGTATCAGGAATGGTGTGGCCAGCAGGAGCAGGGAGGTCATTCTTCCCTTGTACTCAGCACCGGTGAGGCCTCACCTGGAGTATTGCGTCCAGTTCTGGGCCCCTCACTTTAGGAAGGACGTTGAGATGATTGAGCGTGTCCAAAGGAGAGCAACGAGGCTGGTGAAGGGCTTGCAACACAAGCCATATGAAGAACGACTGAGGGAGCTGGGGTTGTTCAGCCTGGAGAAAAGGAGACTCAGGTGTGACCTTATCACTCTCTTCACCTTCCTGAAGGGTGGCTATGGTGAGCTGGGGGTCAGTCTCTTTCTCTGGGCAACAAGAGACAGAACAAGAGGACACAGTCTCAAGCTGCGTCAAGGGAGATACAGGCTAGAATTAAGGAGGAAGTATTTTACAGAAAGAGTGGTCAAATACTGGAATCATCTACCCAGGGAGGTGGTAGAGTCACCATCCCTTGAAGAGTTTAAAAAAAGACTGGATGTGGCACTTGGTGCCATGATCTAGTTGAGGTGTTAGAACATGGGTTGGACTCGATGATCTTAAAGGTCTCTTCCAGCCTAGAATTTCTGTGATTCTGTGATTCTGTGATTGTTCTTAAGGGTTAATCCTTTGTTAACGGGTGTCCTTTTTCGGGCCCGTGATGCCCAGACGTCCGTAACTCTTTGTTTTTATTGTCTCATATTGTCCTAATTTAATTTGTCCAAAATGTTATTACTCTAATTGTGTTACTATTCTTTTTAACTATTTTATTACTATTAAACTTTTAAAAATTTTAAAAACAAGTGATTGGTGTTTTTCACACCAAGACGGGAAGGGATGGAAGAGAGGCTTGTTTCACAAACCCCTGGGGCAGTTGACTCAGGTGCCCCAGCAGGACTATTGGAAGCAGCAAGCTGAAACAGCAGGAATGAGCAAAAATCCCGGGGTGGTGGATGAGATGTATCAGAAGCTCCATGGCTGTAGGTGGAACCATGGGACGTCTCAGCAGGCAGGAGATGAGGGGCTACAGTGTAGAGAAAGCTCGGAGCAGTGCCGAAAAACGGCGAGGATGGGCAGCGGCAGCCCGGCTCCAAGCACAGCAGGGAGAGGCGAGCTCAGGATCCCTGGCAACCGAGCAGATGGTGAAAAGTCCCTCTTTTAGTGAGGTATGTAGGTGTCCCAGTTCAGTTACTGTTCTCACCAGCAGAGGCTCACTCCACAGCAGAAGAAGCAGGACTGGGCTGGGCTCTGGCAGCGCCAGCGAATTCACTCCCCCAGGCGGCAGTTCCAACCACCCTCTTCCGAAGCAGATAGAGACAGAAAGAGAAAGAAAGAGAGAAAGAGCAGCTGCCTCAGCCCGGTCCTTTAACAGTCCAATTATCGAGGTATCTCTGCCCCTCAGATAAGAGAAGTGCAGCCAGATGCCCTCCTCCTCTGAGCTTGGCCACTTCTTTTGTTTTTCTTAAATACACAGTCATTACTCTTTCCTAGCAACTTATGGGACAAAAGTCCCTAAGTAAAAAGAAACAAAAGGAAAAAACCTAACCCCCAACAGTGTTCCACTTGGAGCTGACATTTGAGAGACATATTTTTGTTAAATTAAGATAAACACCACAAGTTAAAGCACACTTTATCCTACTTTAAATGCACATTTAAGTTAAATCAGTGGAAATTTACATAGCCACTCTGGGGAATGGAGAGATCTAATAACACTTGTGTGGAAGACAGCTCTGAAAGGGCATCTAAGCCTTTAAATATGTATAAGGAGATATATTAGATCATTATGCATTTTACACAAAAAGTTTGGACTGATTTTTAATTCTGCAGAACTATCTACATGTGGTATATACTCACCTTTGAACTGAATTCTGAGATGTCTTCTTAAATTATCCTTATGAACATTTTGATCTACAAATGGAGTTGTGCTGGGAATGGTTTGTTGTGTTCGCCACAAAGATTCTAATAAATTGGGTTTTTTGCCGTACTGACTTCTAGCCATTTTAAACTTAGAAAAGCAGGTATCTAACTTAAATGTTTATGAATTTAATGATTTAGAATACAAAGTAACATTTGAAGCTATAACAACAAACAATGTTAATAGGAGAAACAGTACAAAAAATATATTATTCAGAGATCATTCTCAAAAGTACTGAGAAATAGGTGAACAGCAAGTTAAGCAAGTGCCCATTTTTGCTACATTACCCCACATTTCATTGGGAAAGGATGAAACTGTCTTTATGGGGTTCCTCACTAATCTCAGGTCTTGTACACTCATTCTACATTTAGCACTGTAAGGCCCCCAAAAAACTTGCTTGATGAGACTCTTAAAAGGATTTATGCTTTTTTGTGTACTCTGAGTTAGACACAGAAGAAATACTGTCAAGATATTCTCAAGGGGTCAAAACAACAGAAAACTTTACTGGCAGTTTCAAAAAATCAGAGAACTTTGGCAGAAGTTTAGAGCAGCGTTCAGTCAACATAAAACACTTCACAAAGCATTAAATTAGCCCATCCAACTTAGCAAGCTCCAAGCCAATCCAATTTTAGTTACTCAAAACTCTGAGAAGAGGGAACTAGAAGAAAGGGAATGAAAAGGAGAAAATATATAGAAAATATACGTAGAGAATGTTATAAATGGCAATATAGTTATTGGCTTTTGCTGTTATGTATTAGCTTTTGCAGATTAGTATTAATCACAACAATTGTGATGTAGTACACTTTCTAATCACTTTTAATTGTTTTTGGATATAGTATAATTTGTCAGCTTTTGCGGCCAATGCTCTGGCCATGTGTAGTTTATATATATTAGTGTGATAAATATAGTTTAGGCTTTCGCAAAATAATAAAATAGAGGGTATGTAATAACTTTTGCAGAATGTTTTTATCTTTGTAACTAGCTGACAATAGTGAGAAAACTCAGATAAGTCTGTGGAAATAGCTAAAACTGTCTGTATGATTCAGTAACATTGAAGGAACCACACAGATAACATCGAAAGAAAGGATGTGAAAAAGACTCCTGCCACTGACTGTTCAGGGATCAATAATTCCCCATCTGCCATTGTGAGGAAATAGTATACATGTTGTGAGGAAATGACATACACGACTGTCCTGGGTTGACTATATGATGCTTTTATCCCCAATTGTCTCATTCTGTTTATGTTGAATAATAAGTTTTGTACCTTTAAGAGTGTTCCAGAGAGTGAAGGGGGGGGGACAAGAAGTGCGCAGTTTGTTTTCAGGCACTGTACTCCTCCTCCACATTCCTGCTCCTGGACTGTGTTGTCTGCGGACGGACAGACAGCAGGACAGAGCTCTCCTTTGCTTTTAGTTAGTTTAGCTAGCTGAGGCAGAGAAGTTCCCTGGACTGTTTTTTTTTCCTTTTTCTTTAGACCTCTTGGAACTGCTCTGGACTGAACACCCAGGAGAGCACCGGCAGCTGCAGCTGTGGCCCACCGGGCCAGGCCTGGCCTGCGACAATTCCAGCACCAGAGGGACTGATCAGAGACTGAGTGAGCTGAGCTACAACAGGGGGTTGTCTCGCTTTGTCATCTCTTTTAGAGTGGCAAGGGATTTTATTGTTTGATATTGTTTTGGTTTTATTGTTTAATAAACAGCTTTTTTCCACCTTTCTCCAAGGAGGTATTTTTTCCCTCCTGGACCAGTTGGGGGGAGGGGCCGATTGGATCTGCTTTTCCCACAGGAGCTCCTTTGGGGGATTCTTCCCCAAATTTGCTCTAAACCTGGACAACGACTCACAAAAATCCAATGTACACTATTGCTCGATGGGTCAAAGATCAAACAAAACTAAAAGAATTCCCAGACATGTAAAAGAACTCAAGAATATTTGAATATGTATAATCCTAATTAATATGCTTTAACTAATGTAATGAAAAGTGTTATAAATTATCAGCCAGAAACCCAAATTAATAAATGCGAAAGATTTTATTTTCATGACCAAAATATGGTCCTCAAAAAACCACAGCCAAAGAGACAGCGTCCAGCCTGGCATCTGCCCTGAGTGAACCTAGATCCGACCTCTATCGCACCTCCCTCTGTTCACGAAAGCCATTTCCAGCGGGGCTGTTTTATACAGTTTTTTATGCCTGAGGCAGAGGTGCCTCAATTTATTTTGTAACCCCGCATATGTATGAAGGTTTCTTTCACTGTGCAGGGCTGGACAATTGCTGTTTCCTGAGTAGAGACAGGCACTGATCATGTCAGGGGAAGTCGCGTATTCAGATGCATGTTCCTTGGCCTTCGGTTATCTTGATTGATGGTATCTATCAAGGGATGATCACCCTTAGGTGTTCCCTGATGGCTCTGGAGGAAGCCCATCTCCGCCCTGGCCACGTTCTTTTCTTAGTAAACAAAGCATTGTTCTCCTGCTGCCTTCAGGAGTTTTTTAATTCCAGAGTAGTTATCTGTCTCTGGGCTGCTCATGCTCCTTGGATTTTACAATTGTTATTGTGTACATTCTCCCCTTAAGCATGAATTACTTTATGACATATATTACAATCCCTCCCCTTCTATATAAACACATTAATTCATGCTCCCACTACAACCCTTATATCTATTATCTACATTTTGATTAAATCTACCCTTCACCTCTTAGGGCTTCCTACCAGGAGAGGGGGAACTTTTCAGACTCTTTCTGTGTTCTGTTCTCTTTGTGGGACGCCTTGGTATAATTTGTGTTTCCATCACCTTTGCTTTGTTTTTTGAATTTTGCTAAGACTTCAGCGGCCTTACTTTCCTGTTCTCCTTCCCTCAAGTTCATGATTTTAGATATTTTGTTATTTTCAGAAACCAGCTCCAGGTCCGTTGGCATGGCTGCTATTTGCATGCCCTGTACCATGGAGTGCATCAGCCTAATAAAGCATGGTATTAGGCATGGTAGGAATATGACTCCTGCTACTGAACACATCACAAAGAATATTATCTTTTTCCACCAGGCCCCATCAAATAGTCAGTCCCACCAAGTTTCATGCAAAATGGAATTCCATTTTTGGACTGGGACATGAGCCACCTTTTTGATCTCTGCTGATAAACCTCTGATGGTTTCTCCATAATCGTAAACCTCAATGCAGCACTTGGACTCATTGAATTTTCCACACACTCCCCCTTCCTCAGCCAACAAATATTCTAATGCTATTCTGTTTTGATACACTAAAGCCCGCACTTGAGGGTGTTGCTGGCTGAACAACTCAAGGGCTACTGAGGTGTGGTTCGAGACTATTTCTACCACTGCCTGTAGCCTAATCAGTCTGTTCAGTAGGTAAATCAGGGTCCTATATCCCCAGCTCCTGTCTTGTGCCCATGTGGCTGGCCCATAATATTCTATTATCCTCTCGGCCGGCCATTCTTCCTCTCCCCATGTCTGACTGCCTCCCATGGCAGGGAATTCCTTTTTCAAATTTCTCCCTGTTCAGAGTCTCATACAAGGGAGCCCCTAACAGGTCACTCTTTGATGGGGGAGAGTGAAGAACACAGGTTCTATCATACCTAAAGTGCACCACCCTTTCCATTTTGGGGGTAACTCACTGTATGCTTTCTTCCCACAGATCCAGTAAATTCTGTCAGGGGTCTTCCACCTGATGTTTGTTCTGCCTGGTTCCTTCCAATATTCTCTTAATTCCTCCAAGGATTGGTAAGGGTTAACTCTGGAGCCTTTGACCCAACAAAGTCCAATCTTATCGTTCCATTCACAATTTGTCTCTCTTTTCTGACTCCAATATCCTGTAGGAGGCTCTGGTTGCCAGACTTTGCTCCTACTGCTTGAATTTACCGCTAACGTGGATATACACAGGGTATACCCAACTACCTTGGTATATTCTTTTCCTTCCCTGCTGATACAAATCGTTCCAACCACCCTCTGGTCCAACACCCTGCCCTCATGTCTCTGTGTCATCCTGGAGACCCGGGTGTTATCCCATTTCAACAAGTGCTCCGGTGGAAAGCTCTCACCTTTCCAAGGCCACTTCTCAGCAGATTTCAGCCCCCCACAAATCCAACAATTTGACAATCCCAGTTCTGTGGCAATTTCCTTAACAAGGTCAATGAATAAATTCCAATCTGGGGCAGGTAGTCCCCAGTCAGTATCTTGTCTCTTGAGTTGCTCATATTGCTCACTCAGAGTTTTCAGCCTTTCTTGCTCCACCCTCCTTTTCCTCAACTCTGACTCCTGTCACTTCAAGTCCTGAGCCATCTGCTTAATTTTGCTTTCAGGATCTATCCCTTCCTTGTTTTCTGAGAAGCAGAAAGCCCTGTCATATTGCAGACAGGCCCTGTCATCATTTGCTTCAAGGAGGTTCAAGATGACAGGCTAGCTGTTCAGGGAGAGCTTATTTTCATATTTCAAATTCTTTCCAACCCAGTACATTTTCCCGTTCATTATACACATTTCAAGTTGGGTATTATCATAACACAATGGGTTAACTTGATAATACGCTACAAAAATCAATTCAGTTTTTCCTCTGACCCACAGAGTTCGATTGCATTGGTTGCAAACAGGGACCGAGGTCTTTCCCACATCCCTCTTTTGTCTTTTGTGATTGAACCCTTCTGACAGCCCACCCTTAACTCTTGCCTTTTGACTGAAACATATTGTTTCTTCACCCAATCTGCATAATTTCAGTTGAGTGCCATTCATGATGCAGTACCTGCCTTGCTCCATGATGCAATCTTTCAGGGCTTGGTATGCTGAGACTCCCTCTCCCTCTTGTCCCTCTTAGACAATACGAGTGCATTGCCTGCACTCTTCAACAGGACTCTGTCCTCCTGTCTGAGATGGGATCTCAGTGTGCAAACCGGTTGTTCTGCACACGACTAGGCTCAGGCCCATCAGGAATCCCCATAGGCATACTCCTCTGCCTTTGCCTGTGCCCCCTGGGGTACCACCATCAGCAAGGAAGACCATCTTTTCGGCAGCAAGAGTATTCTTCCAGGATCTCACTCTCGGACCGAGACGCATACCTCCTCTTAAAGGCACCCCACCTTGATACCTTGACTGCATCTGAGCTGCAAGGTACTCTGATTTCCGGCACTTGACCTCCAAGATCTCAGCCTTGGAATCTACTTTCCCTCTTACACCATTCTGGAATATGTGATACCACTCTCAAGAATCCAATTCTATTATTCCTAGATCAGTGGCGAGAGTTAAAACGTGGTCAGTCAGTTCGAGTTCCTCCTCCAAACACCAAGTACACAACCCCTTCAGCCACTGTCCCCTTTGACAATGTATAACAAAGACTTCCAGACAGTGCTTGCACTTGAAGTGCACGAATGGATAACATGCACAATTTGACAGTATACAACTTATCCACCCTTCATCGGTCATTTACTTAGACTGCATAGCTTTATCTTTAAATCTCCAGGGGAAGAGGTGATCCTCCACTCAGGAGCCTCCTCCTGATGCTCGACCTTTTTCACCCACGATGACTGTGTCCAGCCTTTTTCTGCCATCCGAATGGCCGTGTCTGTTGTCAGAAGGACAAGAAAGGGACCTTCCCAGGGAGGGGAGAGAGGAACTTCTTTCCACATTTTCACAAGCACTTTGTCTCCCAGTTGTATTTTGTGGATAGCAAACCCCAGAGGAGCACTCTGGGATACTATTCCATGTTTCCTTAGTTCCTGTAAATTCTTATTTATTGCTATCAAGTAAGGTTGAATTTGACTATCCTCCAACCTGGGCTGTCCCACTGGCATTCCATGTTCATATGGCATTCCATATAACATTTCGAATCGTGAGAGTCCCGTCTCTGAGTGAGGCATAGTCCTGATATTAAGCAGGGCAAGGGGGACGCACTTCAGCCACGACATCCGGGTTTCTAACATTAATTTTGATAATTGTGCTTTCAATGTCTGATTCATATTCTCCACCTGTCCTGAACTCTGGGGATGCCACGGAGTGTGGTATTCCCACCAGATGCCTAGAGCCTCAGCCAATTGTTTAATAATCTTTGAAGTGAAGTGAGTTCCCTGGTCTGAATGGATGTAGTTCACTACCCCATATCAGGGTACAATTTCCTCCAAAAGTATCTTGGATACTGTTTGAGCTGTCGCCCTGGAGCTCGGAAAAGCTTCCACCCAATGGGTCAGTTTATCTACTGTTACTAACAAGAATTTGTACCTTCCCACCTTGGGCAGTTCAGTAAAATCAACTTGAATTGTTTCAAACAGTCTGTTTGCTATGGGTCTGCTCCCCAGGATTGCCTGCCGTGCCTTAGCTCAGTTAACTTTCTGGCAGATCAGGCATCCTTGTACCTCCTGCTTGGCCAATTCATAAATTCCTCTGCACCCGAAAAATTTCAAGAACTGTTCTACAAGGGCCTGTGCCCCCCAGTGAGTTTGTTGGTGCAACCTCCTTAAAATTCTTCTGGTATAACCTTTTGATACTAATTCTCTCCCATCCGGTAATTTCCACTTACCTTCCTCCAATCTTCCCCAAATTTTCTCGTACCCTTCAATTTCTTTTTGGGAGGGCTGTGGAGGATATTCTGGAGCCTCGGTTCCTTCAACCTCCTAGGTACTTACCATCAGTAATGCTGTGTTTTTGGCCTCTTTGTCTGCCAGGTTGTTTCCCCAGATTCAAAACTGCATTCCAGCCTGATGCCCTTTTACACGTACTACTGAAATTTCCTCTGGCTCCCTTATCGCCTCCAAAATTTGCCTTATAAATTCTCCATGCACCAGTCCCCTTCCTCGAGTGTTGATCAGCCCTCTCTCTTCCCAGATCTTCCCGAATGTGTGTACCACCCCAAAAGCATATTTGGAGTCTGTAAAAATGGTCACCTTTTTCCCTTTCAGCCTTTTCAAAGCTCTCAAGACTGCGCACAGTTCGCACGCTTGAGCCGACCATCCCACATTCAGAGGACCTGCTTCTATCACTTCTCCTGTCCTGCCATCCACAACTGCATATCCTGATTTCCTTTTGCCTTCTATCACTCTCACTGATCCATCCACAAACCTTTTTTCCCCCTCTTCTAATTCCTTCTCCTTCAAATCTGGTCTTATCTTGGTCTGCAGCTCTACCACTTCCGTGCAGTTATGTACAAACTTCTCTGAGACCTCCCCAAACAAAAATTGGGCCGGATTTTGTGCAGTCGTTGTTCATAGCTCCAAGTCGGGCGAGTGAATCAAAATGGCTTCATACTTTAGCAACCTAGTGTCAGTGAGCCATTTGTCTGCCTTTTGTTGTAGTATACTCCACACATTATGCGGTGCATATACTACCAACGGAGCCCCAAAGGTTACTTTCTTGGCTTCTTCCACCAACAATGCCACAGCTACAGTTGCCTGCAAACACGTGACCCAACCCCTGCTTACAGGGTTGTCCTGGGGTGACGTTATGATGCTTGTATATCCCCATTCATCTGTTCTGTGCCTTTAAGACCGGCACTGAAGAGTGGAAGTTTTGTTTGGGTTTCTCTTATCAGGACACAGAGACAAGCAGTACACAGAGCTGTTTTTTTTACTTCCAGCTTTGGGCTTGCTGCTTTTGCTTGCTGCTTTTGCTTGCTCTCTTTTTCTGCTCTTGCTTCTGCTCTGCTTTCTGCCTCTGCTTATTAGCTAGTTCTAGCTAAACAGTCCACATTGCTTCCTGGACTGTTTCTCCTCTCCTGTTCCTGTGACCATCTCGAACCTGCTCCGGACTGGGACCCGGGAACACCAAGGGTTCGGCTGCAGCGGCTGGCCCAGCGCCGGAGGGACTGAGAACAGAGCAACCACCCCCGAAAGAGACTTTCTGATTTTGCCATCTTTCTCAGAGCGGTGTCATCGGGTATTGTTCATTTTGTGTGCTGGGGGGTGCAGGGCCAGTCAAATAAACAGGTTCTTTCCACCTCTCTCCGAGAAATTTTTTCCCGAACCGGTTGGGGGGAGGGGCTGTGTGGATTTCGCTTTCTGGAGGGGCCCTCCTTTGCAGATTCTTTAACAAATTTGCCCTAAACCAGTACAAGGGTCCAGAAGCTTAGATAAGTAACCTACAGGTTTCCTGGCCCCCGCCAAATCCTGCGTTAACATGTCATGGGTGGTATGACTACTGACATCTACCAACAACTGGAATGGCCGTTTCATGTCGGGGACGCTCAGCCCTGGGGCTGCCACGAGTGCTTCTTTTACTTACTTAAATTTCTCCTTGTCATTTTCTGTCCATTTCAATTTGTCACTGGTGAGCTTTTCATATAAAAACTTTACCTTTTCACTTCAATCCATTGCTGGCAATATCCAAAAAGCCCCAATAATTGTCTCACCTCTCTCCTTGTCCATGGAGGAGGCAGGGCAATGATCCCTGCCTCCCTCTCGGGGTCTAATTTCTTCTTACCTTTTGTTAACCAATGTCCCAAATATCTGACTTCAGGCTCTGTGAACTGCAATTTCGACTTAGACACTTTCAATCCTTTGTACCCTAAGAAATTCAAGAGCGCTGTAGTGCTCATCCTTACATCCTCTTCCCTTGGACCAGCAATCAGTAAATCGTCCACATACTGTAATAATTTTGTTCCTTCTACTGGTACAAAGCGACTCAGCACTTGCTCGAGTGCTTGCCCAAACAAAGCCCTGAGGAAAAGACGTCCATCTGAATTGCTGTTTTCGGTTGGTTTTTGGGTCTTTTCATTGAAACACAAAATAGTCTCTGCTGTCCTTAGCTAAAGGACAGGTCCAGAAGACATCTTTCAGATCAATCACGCTGTACCACATGTCCTTGGGAGAGACATTATTCAACAAAGTGTAAGGATTTGAAACCGTGGGGAACGATGTCCTTTGAGTCACAGCCCTTAAATCTCGCACTAACCTATAACTACCATCTGTTTTCCGCACTGCCAATATGGGGGTATTATGTCTGGACATGCATGGCTCCAACGTTCCTTTCTTCACTAATTCTTTGATCACTGGTTTCAGCCATGGGAATGGGGTATTGTTTGACCCTAATAGGGTCTTCTGGCCTCTCAATTTCGATGTGAATTGGTTCGATTTCCAACCTCCCAGCCTCCCCCTGAGTGTACCAAACTTTTGGATGTATCCTCCCTTCATCCTCGGCAGTGAGTTGGTACAGCCTCACCTTGATCTGGGAATTCTGCACCACTAGGCTGATTTCTAGTGTCACCATCAGATCCCTTCCCAGCAGATTGTATTCTGCTTCCTCGACCAGTAACATATTTCCAATGCAACGCTTATTTTCTGATTCTATTTCCACATTTTTAATGATTGGAACTTTAAAAGGTTCCCCTTTTGCCTCGATTACCATCATAGTATCATCGCTTATAGAGCATCCCAGTGGTAATCACTGTACAGTGGTTCGCTCGGCTCCAGAATCTACTAAAAATACTACCTCCTGCTTGTGGGGTCCCAATCTCAACTTTATCAATGGCTGCTTGGATGTCTCGGACCCCAAATTAAAAATCCCCTGACACCTCTAGTCTTCCTGAAACATTTTTTCATCCTTGACTTTCTTTGGACAATTCCTTCGAATGTGGCCCTTCTGTTTGCAGTAAAAGCACTCGATATCCTTTTTCTGGTTGTTTGAGTCCTTACCTTGGGAAGAGTTCTGCTTCCTCTGTGGCGCTGACTCTGCCGAACCCCGGACCTGTTCCTGTTTCTGTGCTTCCCTTACTACGGCCACTAGTACTTTTGCCTGAAATTTCTGTTTTTCCTCATCCCTTCTCATGTAGATTTTCTGGGCCTCCCAAAGCAAATCCTGTAATTCTCTATCTTTCCATCCCTCTATCTTTTCTAGTTTCTTCCTGATATCTTCCTGTGATTTTGCCACAAATTGAGTTTTCAACAGGACCACCCCGATTGGGGACTCAGCGTCCATTCCCAAATACATTCGGAGGCTCTTTCTCAGCCTTTCCAGCCATTCGGTGGGCATCTCATCCTTTCCCTGGCACTCCCCAAGTACTTTGCTCATGTTCTGGCCTTTTGGCACTGGCTCCTGTATACCTTGTATTATCATGTTTCTGAGATTTATCATCCTCTGTCTGCCTTCTTCCATCTGAGTGCTCCAAGACGGGTTCTGATCTGGCTATCTCTGGTCCCCTCACTCCCCTTGTGGGTTCCTATGTTCCCAATCTCTGATTGAAGCTTGTCTGATCATTTCCCTTTCCTTGTTGTTGAACAATGACCTTAATATTGCATTAAAGTCATCATAAGTGTAAATGCTGGTTCCTAGGAACTCATCCAGCCTTTCTGCAACCCCCAATGGATCATCCATCAATTTCCCCATCTCCTTTTTGAAAACCCTGATGTCCCCGGTATTGATCGGCACACTTACAAAGCCGATAATTCCCAGAGCAGTCGGCACTTCCCATAAAGGGAAGAGGTTGGGCTTTTATTCCTCATCCTCACTCCCGTCCGTGGCCATTTTCCTCGTCCTTCATCACGTTTGATGGGCTGGGGGAGACCTGGCTCCTCCTTTTGGGAGGACTTGCTTCTCTTCAGATTTAGGTGATGACGGGGGCTGGGGCCACTCCTGTGGAAGTGCAGGCGTCGAAGCCTGTTCTTGTGGGAGTGGAGGTGCTGAAGCCTGATCCTGTGGGAACAAGGCTTCTGGAGGCGACACAGGCACCAGAGGTACCTGGGCTTGTGAGGGTCCTGCAACTGCCGGCACCGGGACTTGGTCTTGCGTGGGCTGGGGCAGAGGAACCAGGTAGGGAGGTGGGAGGTTATCCAGCAGCTCCCATTCCCCACCTCGAGCTCCTGTGGGGTCTTATTGGGAATAATCCCAAACAAGCATTTCCCCACATTCCTGCATATTCTAATTCTTCCAAGTCTTGGGGGTACTGACCGGCCACATGGTTTCGAACGTGCCAAAAACAGGACAGACCACGTACCTCCCGATCTCTTTCCCTCCCCATTTCTCGAGGCAAAAATGGATCATTCTCTCCTTAGATTTTCCCTGCCTCCTAGGATTGTCCTCCCAATGTTCTAACATCCATCCCAATGGACTATGCCTTGGGATTTCAGGTAGGATCTTTTCTGGGGCTTTCGAAGGCTTCTCCTGGGGTTTTCCCTGAGCCTTGCTCTTTCTCTGTCCCATCTTTTAAAACTACTTCTCCCAGCCTTTCTTACCTTGTGTTTGTTTCTGCTAGGATTCTCGAAGAGAATCCCAGGTCTCTACCCAGTACCGTTTTTTGACGTTTGCTGAAGAAAAAAATCTACCAGCTTACTTAGCCTCACGGAGAACCGTTCTGTGGGCTTATAGGCTGGTAACAAGTTCTCTTACCTGAATTTCCGGACCAGAAGGTTTACCAGCTCCCAAACCCTTTGGGAATGTCCCTTTCCTCCTGATCCAAACCCATGATCGAACCCCTGAACTCCCCCGAGTTTCAGGCTTCAGATGTGTGATGAGCCAAGGCGTCCACTTCCCCCGCAACCGACCACTTCCCTTGCGAGAGAGTGGAACTGCGATCTTGAGGGCCACACTTGCTTCGTGATAAAATCACACCTCACTCACACATGCTCGATCACACCCCACTGAACCATGCAGTACTTACAGTTCCTTTCCCCACGTGGATTCTTCATGCACATAGACTTTTCCCAGTGAAAAGCACCTCGGCCCCAGAGATCCCTCTCTGGATGGCTCCAAGTTCCTGAGAGCTCTGGGCCCATTTTTATCCTCTATTTGACTGTGGTTCTGGCTTTGGTTCGGTATCTGATTGGTTCTGCCAGGTCCCGATCCTGTCAGGCCACTGAAATCAGTGGGGCACCTCCTGACCGGAGAGGGGGTCCCTGGACCCCAAATTCAGATCATGTCAGGGTCACATTCTTTTCTTAGTAAATGCAGAATTGTTCTCCTGCTGCTTCCAGGAGTTTTGTAATTCCAGAGTAGTTATCTGTCTCTGGGCTGCTTGTGGTCAGACGCTCATTGTATTTTACAATTTTTATTGTATACATTCTCCCCTTAAGCATGAATTATTTTATAACATATATTACAAAAAGTATATAAGAAAATGGTTTTAAGCTATCTGTGTGCTTCTGGTAGTTTGCCAGGCATCCCAGTGCTGGATATTGTCCCTTTTATCCCTTATCAAACTTTCAAAAATTTTAAATAGAGCCTTGCTTCTCACAGAAAAGAACAAATATAGCTACCACTCCTGGTTCCAGCAGTGTTCAGCTAATAGAAATTCCAGGGGGAGGCGGAGTCAAGCCATGTGCTCACTGCATGTCCTGGGTTAAATACCCTTTGGCTTTCCTGGGCTCTTCCCCCAGGTGGTACTTCCAGTCATCTAGCTACTCTGGGGCTGGATTGGGGCTGCAGGGATGGGGGTGTAGAGCATTGCCTCCAGTGTGCAGGTGATGGGCCGCCACTGTGGGGCTTTGATACAAGCCCCAGGGGGTGGATGTGCAGAGCAGGGCATTGCCTCACCAGGGCAAGGCCCGACCTGTCCCTTCCCTCACACACACAGCAAAATTATTTTGAGCCAGCTATCCTTTTAGTCTCTCACAGCTGCCATCAAAAAATATTTGCTCTGTCTCATGCAAATTTCTCCTTTTGTTAGTGAGCCTCAGTTTATTGCCTAGTGGCAAATTGAAAGAATAAAGCAAAAAGTGTGAATTATCATGCAGTTTTCTGAGAAACTGAGGTGGAAAAGCTAACTTGCTTGTGTCAGAATATCTGATGATAAGAAAACAATCATATATAGATCCAATAACTACTGAACTGGGAACTAAGTATGAGAGTTTGTTCCAAGAGTGTGAAAAATGCGTAGATTGGCTTTTCGCAAATATTAAAATGAATATTATATGTGTTGTGTTAGAAAGTAATGCTGTATTAATTCTCTTAACTAGTGTGTTAAATATAGTTTTAGGTTATAAAAAAATGTTTAAATAGAAACTATGCTATGTAGGATACTTTTTTAAAGAAAGGACTCACAGTGAGATAGCAGCCACAGTACACCTAAATCTTTTAGAGAAAGAGAATTTATTGCCCTCTTATCAGAAGAAACGAACTTCTTCCCGCCTCAAATGTGCCGTTAGGATTCAGAGGAAGAAGTTGACGATGACCAGACAGAATATTGTATTTGAATGGAATTTATGCATCATGTATGAGGTGTATGAATATGCAACAGGCTATTGCTTTTAAGGGTTAATCCTCTGTTGACGTGTGTCCTTTTTTGGACTTATTTTGCCCAGAAAGAGGTACCCGGACTGTCCATAACTCTTTGTTTTTATTGTCTCGTATTGTCCTAATCCATATTGTCCACATTTTTATTACTCTAATATTATTACTATTTTTATAACCGTTTTATTACTATTAATATTTTTAAATTTTAAAAACAAGTGATTGGAGTTTTTCACAGAGTGGAATGCAACTTACCACTGAAATTACAATAATGTACACAGATTCCTTCACTTAACCCCTGGGGAGTAACCTTGGAGCAGGAGAAACTCCATACTTTTTGAAGAAAATGTATAGATTATTTCTTCTTTGTGAAAATTTGTTATTGCTTTTATAGTTGAAAAGTGAGGTGTCTGTCAGTCAGAAATCCAGCTTATCTTGCCAGATCTCACTTCAACACTGTTTGTTGGAAGATGCTAGACCAGTGTAGCAGATATCTTTTGTGAAAACTCCTTTCTTGAGATTTTTCTCTCTTCTGAGAAGCTGTGGCCTCAGAGACAAATGTAAACAATGGTTATCTGCTGCTGTGGAATGTAACAGGTGGACCCGTGATTGGTCTCCTGTGGATGTTTGGATTTATTGACCACTCACAGCAGAGCTGGCTCTCGCTCTCTGCCGAGACACAGATCTTTGTTATTCATTCTTGCTATTCTATTCTTAGCTAGCCTTCTGAGAATTTTTCCTTCTAGTTCTTTTAGTATAGTTATAATGTAGTATATTTATCATAAAATAATAAATCAAGCCTTCTGATCATGGAGTCAACATTCTCGCCTCTCTCTTCACCTGCAAACCCTTGCGACCACAGTCACAGACCAGTGTTAACCCCATGGCACCAAAATAACTAACTACAGGACAGCTTGTCCTGCTTCAGTTATCTAATCAGGTAACAAGCAGCAGATAAGCTCTTGTGGGGGGCAAGATGCCTTGCTACAAAGACCAACCTGGACTTTGCAACTGATAAGATTGTAAATCGGGGGATTCCAAACACCCGGAGTGTGAGAGGGTGCAGGAATCTACAAACCCATGAAGCAACATGCAGGAGAAAGGGGGAACATACAGGAACAGAGGTGGAGTAGACAGCAATGAGTATAAAAGGGGCTGGTCCCATGTAGTGGGGCCTGTCAGCATGCTTGTCTGGCTGAGTACTACACCTGATCACCAGAGTCAGTTCTTTCTTCTTATACCTTCTTATAATATCTTTTGTTAAATATGCGAGTAATCTCACTATCTTGTGTGTATGTGGACTGAAAGGACTAAGTGCCAGTTACTGGTGAAATGTGTGTGTGTGTGTGTGTGTGTAATTTGGTGGCAGCAACTAGAGTTAGCCTGGACATGTAGGTGCCCTGCAACCTGTGGTGTCAGCTACTGGACTGAGTGCCATAGTATCAGTAATTGAGAGGCCAAAGCTTTATGTGTCGGGGGTGCCAACTGCTTTGTCAACTGGTGCGAGTGAACTGGGTGCCAGCTACTGGAGTCAGACCATAGTGTAGACACTTCTGGCATGTGGTGCCAGCTACTAGAGTGAGTGAATGTCTCAGGGCTAGCTACTTAAATCTTCAGACACTGGAGTGGGAACCAGGGTATGTGTGTGTGTCCTAAAAACCAGCTGCTATGAAGGATCAGTGTCCTGGTTTAGGGCAAATTTGTTAAAGAATCTGCAAAGGAGGGCCCCTCCAGAAAGCGAAATCCACACAGCCCCTCCCCCCAACTGGTTCGGGAAAAAATTCCTCGGAGAGAGGTGGAAAGAACCTGTTTATTTGACTGGCCCCGCACCCCCCAGCACACAAAATGAACAATACCCGATGACACCGCTCTGAGAAAGATGGCAAAATCAGAAAGTCTCTTTCGGGGGGTGGTTGCTCTGTTCTCAGTCCCTCTGGCGCTGGGGCAGCTGCTGCAGCTGAACCTTTGGTGTTCCCGGGTCCCAGTCCGGAGCAGGTTCGAGATGGTCACAGGAACAGGAGAGGAGAAACAGTCCAGGAAGCAATGTGGACTGTTTAGCTAGAACTAGCTAATAAGCAGAGGCAGAAAGCAGAGCAGAAGCAAGAGCAGAAAAAAAGAGCAAGCAAAGTGAAATAAACAGGGCCAGGAGACTTCTTCTCTTTTATAATGCCTTTATTAAAAGTGGTCAGCTCAGGATTGGGCGGCTCGGCAGGGCTGCAGTCCCCGTCGCGTCTCCCAGGGCGACTCAGAGGAGGAGGATATGCACAGCTCTGTCCACTAGGGGCAGAGCCGGGGGATCCGGTCCTCGTGGGAGCCTTTAGGGCGTGATGTCCCTGTCTGATCTTGTCCTTTGGTGATTTTGTCCAGCTTGGTCCTGGCGTCGGGACGACTCTCTGCTCAGGGCGAGAGGGGCTCCGCATCTCTGCAGGCTCAGCAATCGGCTCCTCATGTCCAGACACCACTTTAGTCTCTCAGCTCTTATTTGGCTCGTTGTTTTTGGGGTTTTCTCTGTGGGTTTCGAGTCGTGGTCCCACAAAGCATTCTGGTCTTTGGAGTCCCTTTGCATAACCCCCCCACCCTCTCAGGTGTCTTCTCTATGTTGGAAGAGCGCACTGCCTCGGGGAAGGGCCATCACCCCACCCAGCCAGGCCTTTTACTAATACAAAAGAGGAGATAAGCTCCAACGACCCGTGATTACCATGGCAAAACACTAAGAACTCTGGCAGAGACAGAGACCTGGCTGCGTCCCTGTAACTCTTTCTCACAAAAAAAATATTAACCGAATTTTTGTTCATAACACAAAGCAGCAAGCTGAAGCTGGAAGTGAAAAAACAGCCTTATGTACCGCTTTCCTCTGCGTCCCTGATAAGAGAAACCCAAACAAAACTTCCACTCTTCAGAGCCAGTCTTAAAGGCACAGAACAGATGAATGGGGATATACAAGCATCATAATGTCACCCCAGGACAATCAGCATGATGAATGAGGGGCTTAGCACCATCAGCTAGATCAGGACTACAGGTCAGAGACTGTGTGAGCTGTGTCTATCTTTCCTTAACCTGGTGTGTGGATATGTGCATCTGTAATTCCCAAGAAAGCTTGAAGGTATATTAGCCATGGAGTAGGGACCTGTGAAGCAGGTAAGAGGGCCTGGGATCTGGGCAGAGATATTAGATGGACAGAAAGAGCTGTGCCATGCTCAAGGCATCCAAAAATGTGCATGTGTTTGTGAATCTAAAGAGCATTGTGTGTGCCTTCACTAGTAACCTATTCCTACCAGCCAAAGAGGAGAAATGACTGTTTGGTTTATGTGGGTCCTGTGTGTAGGTGCTGTTGAAGACAATGCCTTGTTTGTAACAGTCTGTGTAATCAGCGGTGTCAGTGTCCTCTGAGTGTCTGTGTGCATGTCTCTGGGATATTTGTTCATCTTTGCTACTGGTTGGACCTGCAAATGGGAAATGGTCCCTCAGCTTAGGCATGGACCCCAGGCAAACAAGGTTGGACTCCAGTGGCTGGGAAGAAGTCCTAGGCTGGAGCTGCTGGAGACAATGGTTGTACTCTCAACATTCCCTAACAAATTATTGTCCATGGAAGAAGATGAGTAGTATTGTGGCTTCCATAGAATTAGTTTAGGATATGGTATGTCTCATACTTAAAAAAGAATAAAATTATGTCAGCAAATGCCCAAAATTTAACCTCACGTGTGCTTCAATTTCAGAATTTTTACAGTTCAGAAGTAATGTTAGTTACACTCTTAGAGGAAATCTGAAATAGTGTGAAAAGGGAGATCTGAATGATCTAATATTTATAGAATATAGTAGTGTGTAGAAGGAAGAAAAAGTCATGATGAATGCTAAAAAATGCACTGTAGTACTGTTATGAATGGATGTGGGGGATTAGATAAGTCCTTGCCTTTTGTCCAGGCCTCTGGCAGTAGGCAGTAGCTTTATTGAGGTGGTCAGCACCCCAAAACCCATTCTCGTTTGCAAGTTCTTTAATAATGGCTGATTTGGTATATTATAGAATTAATTATTTATTTAATAGACATAAAACTAACAGACATAAGACTTAAACTAATACTACACAGGAATAAAGACAAAAAAGAAACTACTAGTAGATATATACAGTGTGAGGTTAAGGGTACTTATTAATGTTACAGCTAGTGAAGAAATAATATAACTTAGGATTCAGTGTATCTTACCAATCAATTGTTGGTGGGGCACACATCAAGATCCTTTTTCTCAATTCCTGGGAAAGTAACCACAGTATCTGTGTCCAAACTCTGGGGAGAAGTCTCAAATGCTTCAGGATGTGTGTGTAAGAGGCTTCTGCCTCTGTGATAACTCATGTGTCTTCTATAGTTTGTAAAACAGTGTCTCTTAGTCAAGAATATTTCTTTTATCTCTTCCCACATCTGGTCTCCAGACTAAGATGTTGATTCTTAGCTGATGCCTGAGCCCTTTGGGTGCCAGAGATGACCCCTTGCTGGGCCTTTCAGCCCAGGTTATCTCTTCATGCACCAACTATCTGTGGTAGAGAGGAAAGGGGGGTAGACATCCTGTCACAAACCATCCCTGGAGCAACCTGTTTTCAGAGCTAAGTCTTGTAAAAAATTGCCTTGGAGAAGATTGCAAAGACGTCCTACTGGGCACAAGTAGAAGGCTGTTTATGTACTTTAGGATCTTCAACTTGTAAATTGCATCTCATCTTTTCCAGTTGTCCTGGGGAACCCAAAATGTTACTGTATTCCATATCTATCTGTGTCCAAAAATTGTTACTGTCTCTTTAAGGCCCAGTGGTGCAGCCAGAAACATTATTGCGAGGTCAGGAGGTTTGCTGAGGTCCCTGTAAATGGTTTGAAGCACTGGAGCCAAGCTCTCTCTTCTCTCATGGTCTTCTCTCAATGGAGAGACTCTGCTTCGGTTTTTTTCCCCTTCCCTTTTGTCCTTCTCTTGCATCTTGGACTGCGTCAAGGCAAATTTCCCAGCAGCGCAGGGCCGGGGAAGAGGGGGCAGCCCTGCTCTTGTCTGAGTTTCCTTGTCTCCTATTTCCTGCCACAAGGAAGGCAAAGTCCTTCCATGAGTTCTAGCCCTTGAGAGAGTGCCATCTGCCTTTCTTGATAAAGATCCAGCAGACACAGAGATGGGGGGGGGGGGGGGGGGGGGAGAGGAGGAGAGAGAGAGCAGATGCCATCTTCCCTTTGTCTTTCAAACCATGCTCAGCTTCGGAGTGCCATCTTGTGTGGAGAAGGAGTTATTCTGCCATTTCGGGTCTCTGTTCCTGTGGGGTTCATGATGTAATAAGTGGCATAACATTTGTTCATTAATAGCTAGATAATTTAAATTATAAAAACAATAGCTAAACAGCTATAACCGCTTGTTTAGCTGGATATAATATGTACCTATGTGCAGTCACATATGGTAATAATTCTTAACTTCGCTAGAATTGCTTGGCTTGCAAATTCCACCCTATAGGTATAGGATACCCTATGTAACTAGATACTGCCACATATGGTAACAATCTTTAACCTCACAAGAATTGCTTGGCTTGTACAATTTTGCCTTATAGATATGCCTTATAAGGAAAGCGGCCAAAGAGGAAGACTTGGGGCCTTCATCCCACGATCACCAGAAGGCAGAAAAAGACCCCCTAGCAACCGGAGAAGCAAGCGCAGAAGACGGACCACGTCATCCAGGAATCCGAGAGAAGAAGACAATAAAAAGCGAAATTTAAGGGGGGAAAGCTGCACGCCTAAGAGAAGCAGGGACTCCTGGCCGCCCAGCGCTGAACCTTGCTTACTCTCGCTTGCATAATATTAAGAAAGATAATTATACGATTCCTAAATTTAGTGAATTTTTTTATCACAATGACATTTAGTAATTTTGTATCTAGTGATTATTTACTGCCTTTTATTTTTTTTTTTTTTGCCCTTTGCTGTTTCACTTGTTAGTAAACTGGTATTTTTTCACTTACATCTACTCGTATTCATTTAGTTTTGGTGGAAAGGGACTGGTTGAAACTAAGGGGAGGTAACTAATATTAGAGTGTCCACCTCTTTAAATTGTTTTAAACCAAGACACCAGTGTTCTGTAATATGAAGAAAGAGACTTAAAGTCAGGTGCTTTCTCTTTTGAATTGTTGACCACATTTTGGAATAAGATTACTCTTTCATTTGAAGGCAAGAATAAAATAGCACTGGTGTTTTAGTCACAAATTGAAAGCACTGCACCCTACAAGTCAACGGAATGAGAGAGATTTGTCTTTACAAACAAACTGTGGGTCTGCTGGTAGATAAAGCTAGATATGGACAGATGAAAGTGATGTCTTAATGTTATATATACATATTATAATATTGGCTTTTCACAAATATTAAAATGGATTTTTATGTGTGATGTTAAAGTAACTTTGTTATAAAGATATAGTTTGTATATCTACTGTTAATTAAGCTTAGACATAGCAGTGAAATAGCTATGGTTGTGTTGAAATGCCTGCTTGGATGAGATAACATCCAGTGAACATAGGATGAGGACACCTGCTACTGATTTGCTAAAAGAAAAAAAACCTCCCCAACTTGTAAAAAGTTGTTAAGCCGGTATGTTTATTACAGCTCGACGCATGTGAGGATCATTCCCCCTAAAGAACATGCGCACCCCTGAGAACTCCCAATCCTTTTTTATCCCCCTTACTGGTACATATGCATAGAATTTCACAATGGGTTCATACATATTCATTTTACTGGTTTCATGTTGCACTTAAAGCTAGTTTTTTTATCAGAAAATACAGAAAGATCTCTTGGGTCATCCTGCCCTGTGTCCTGCAACCTCAGCTTTGGTTTTCATCTGTTTTAAAGTTCAAGGGGCCCCTCTTACCTATTTTGCATTTTTTCCTTCGGCTGAGGCAGTTTTTCGAGCATAGGTTTTTTGTGAGAACAGGCAGTCTTGGGCACAGACTAAACAAATTAAAACAGCGTATCTCAGCTACGCTAGCAAGCTACAGACTTAATAAGTCAAAACGGCACATTTCACCTAAATCCGAAATGGATTTCTTCCCTTGTAAATTTCCACTCTGTTTCACTACAGATATGCCAACTATCAGCACTCACCATCTGAAGAAAGTATGGACCAAGACCCAAACTGGAAGTGATAAGGAGAAGGAGCCAAAACCACAGCCAAGAAACATTCATGCTCTAAAAAGGCAGACCCAAGGAGGGGCCATGTAAAATAGTTCCTGGAATATGTAAACTAGTTTATGGATATGCATAAGGATCTATGAATATGCAACAGGCTGATGTAAGGGAAAAGGTATTTAAGGGGTATCCCCGAAGGTAACAGTGTGGTCTTGCCTGAGTGCCAAGATGCACCCGGCTGTAATAACCTTTGTTCTATGGTCCTTGTTTCCTATTGTCTTTTATTAAACTTTTAAAATTTTCACAGGAGAGTGAACATGTTTTTCACAAATGGGTGCTCATCCCAGATGTAACACCTCACTCCTGAGACCACCAGGAGATCCCAAGTGAGGAAGGCACGCCCTTGCCAGGTTTAGGCAGCCTCGCTCTGTCTCTCATGTCATGAGCGGCGAATGCAGATAGAACACCCGATTGTGAGAAATGGCTACTCGCTTGTCATAAATTTAGAAAGGTTTATTAAACCTTATCAAAAATACAACAGAAGGCTGAATAGAGAAAATATTACGGCACTGGGAGCAAAGGATTTTCCCCACCGTGTGTTCGCCCACACAATGGAGGTTTTGCCTCTTAACCTTTTTGCCCCTCCCAAAGTTCTGTCCGTCGACTCCTTCTTCACTGTCCAGTGGTGGAGTTTACTTCCTCAAATCCTGACTGGAGGTCAGATGTTGCCGTAGTGACAAGCCAACCCTCCCAAATGTCTCAACCTCGGCTGCCCCTTGATAACAACACAAGGAGGTAAAACATAACTATAAGTCTATAAAACTTCTCTTAACCTATATACATGATATTTATCTGTTAATTGTGAGAGTCAATCATCGCATTACTCATCTATCACACGGTGGACAAGAGGAGGCACATAAAGCAAAGAAAAGGGAAAAAAAAGGCTCCCTAAAACTGCAGTAGCCCCATAAATTCTTGTGCATGAAGACTTGAAGAAGAAAAGAGGATTGGTAAAGTATTCTTTTGGGGGGGGGAAATACGGGGGAATGAATGTGTGTGTGAATAAGAGGCAGGCTGGTTATCCCAGACCTGCTAAGTGTATGAGGAGTCCCCCATGCTGTGGTTCTGTTCTTTCACAAGAAAAATGGCCAATGAAGAGACGAAGCGAGAGATAAAAGGAGTGGGAGAATCCCCTGGAGTAACTGGGACTGGATCTCAGGGAAGGGATTGGACTCCTTGGAGGAAGGGAGCCGAGGATTTTCCCGGCACAATCCACTGGGAAAGTGGGATAAAAAGTAGAAGGGGCCCCTCAGAATTCTGCTGGCTTGAGGGATAAATATGCCCAAGAGCATCCAGGGTTGAACAAAATTCTGCCGGATTGAGGATATGCCCAAGAGCATCTGGACTTGGACAACACAGCTGGATTGAGGGATAAAGACGCCCAAGAACATCCAGGGGTGAACAACACAGCTGGCTTTAGGGATACCCAAGAGCATCCAGGGTTGGCCAATAACATTTTGAGATTTTATAGCACCTGTGGGTGGATATTACCAAGTGTCTTGAGAACAAAGGTACTTTATTTTTGTGTTGTCCTGTTGTGAGTGGGAGTGAGTGAGACATATTAAAGAAATAAAAGTGAGTGAGTGAATGAATGAATGAATGTATATGTGATATGGATTGTTGATTTAAAGTTTAACTTTTTTTGGAAGAAGGTGGATTGTATTTTTCTGTGCTGTGAAGAGGGGAATGTGTTCAAGTTGTTGGGGGAATGCATTGGATGTCAGGGGAATGGATTTCTCATGGTGTCATGGTTTGAGCTTGGCACAGAGCCAGTGCCCCTATGAAAATGCCCTCACCCTGGTGTCTGCTGTGAGATGTGACTAGGAATAAGCAAAACAGGCTCCAGCTTAAACATAAAGAAAACTTTATTACCTAATCTACAGGAAAATAGGAAAAAACTATAAGGAAAAAAAAAATTGAAAACCTTACAAAAAAAACCACTTTCCTCCTCTCCAGCCATCAGAATTGCCCAATCCGATACATTCTCCTAAATCACCAACTGCTCAGCCTGGCACTACTCTTTAGAATACTCAAACTTCAGTCCATGAAGAGGAGAGGAGTCTTTTTCGCACCATAGGCTTTTTCTGGAAACACGCTGAAACTTCGTGTGCTTCTAATGTCACTCGGCCCCGCCCGGAAAAGTCTTCTTGCCGTTTGTGACATCTTCTTTTCATGCCCAGTGCTCTCTCCACTGTGCATGGACTAGAGCTATTTTTAGGGTTGTCTTTTAAGGATGCCTTGTCTCACTCCAAAAAGGCACAGTCTCTGCTTTGGGACATCTGTCCCCCCCATATTTTTCCAACCCCCTGGGGCTGAGGGGTCCCCACGATGAACCCTCCTGGTTCTGAGGCACTGCCTCCCCCTAAGTGCAGTCTCTGTGTCACAGGAACAACTGAGTCCATGGCCACACAAGAAAAGTCCAGCCAAAAGGCCACTCCAATCATCTCTCCCCACTCAGTTAAACTTCTCCACGTCCTTCAGGCCAGGTCCTTGTCTCATCTCATCTCTTATCTCCCTTCTTATTCAGCTCCGAGGAGGATCAGCATTTTTTTTGCAAGGTCCCAGTCATGAAGCAAAAGGGTTAAAAGTTCAGTCTCTGTCTGTCCCGGAGCACTCCGGTACTCCCACAGGCGCTGCTGTGGCCGGCCGGGCTGCACTCTTCCCCCCCCTTTCTCCTCCTGAGCCGGCTGCTATCACATTCAGACGCCGGCTCTCCTCTCTCTCCCTCCTGGGGGGGGAATGGCTGCCCGATGGCTGTCTCTTGGGGCTGCTCCTCCACCCTTCCATCCTCGAGGGCCTTCTTACCCCCCATCTCTATCCAGGCCCCGGGCCTACCACATGGCTGCCCCTCCCCCGCTCAACAGCAGCGGCTGGACAGGGGAGGGAGATCTGACCTCTTCGCCTCGAAGTCCCAAGAGAGCCTCCCAGGGCCGAAGCTCTGCTTTTTAACCCCTGTGTATTCTCGGAGGTGTGTCCAAACCCCACTGGCTACACCAGGTGCCAATATCAAACTCCGAACATCTATTAGTTTGACCACAACATCCCAGAATTCCCACTTCTTCCTGGTCAAACCACCACACATGAGGAAATGAGATGGGTAACCAAAGAATCGGCTGGGACCCGATTCTCTGGGGTCTCCCATTGCCTCTCCCTGTCTCCAGTTTCTCTGCTCATGCCAGGAGCTCCAGTCTCCCTACCCATATCAGGTTCCTTGCCTGTGCCAGGAGTTCCAGCCTTCCCTCCCCGTACTGATCGTGATCACTCCTGTCCCCACTGTGACTCTGGACCTGCCTGCTCCTACCTCTGTTTCTTTGTTGATTCTGGCTTTCCTACTGACTTCTGCTCCTAATTCTGTCCCTTTATTGGTTCCAACCTCACTATCGACCCCCACTCTTGTCTCTGCTCCCTCGGTGATTCCAGCTCCCGCTGTATCTGTGGGAGAGGTTCAAGAGGGAGGCAGAGCCCCAGTGTGGTCAGGGTCCTGGGAAGGGACTAGGGATGCCTGTTTCTGCTGTAGCAGGGGAGGGCACCCTCCCCTAGAGGGAGACTTGGTGGTGCTTCAGGGGAAGTGCCCTGTGAAGGAGTGGGAAGATCATGGGCTCTGTTTTATGGGGGATAAATGCTGTCTGAAGCCTTTGATAACTTGGGAAGCAGGTCCTCAAGAGGAAGTATTGGAATTTGTGGTTCATTCTGGGGAGGAGAGAACTTGTGTGGTGGAGATTGCAGGGAGATGTGATATGGGTGGTGACACACTGGAGGTGGCAGGGGCAGAAGGAGAAAGGTTTAAAATCCCTGTCATTGAAGGTGGAGTAATTAGGAGAGAGACTGGCAGGGGGATAGGAGATGTCTTGTTGGTTCCTGGGGCAGGCAACAGCTTGTTGGAGAGAAACTTGCAGATGCAACTGGAAATGGGGGTTGTACCAGAAGAAAAAAGGGCTTTGGACTTACTTTTAGAGATAAACTAATTGTGTATACATCTTGTGCAGTCCAAAGTGTGTTAAATCAGAGGAGAAAAAGAGAGGTTGAAAAAGAAGAAGGGTGGTTAAGAGAATCAAAGATGATGGAATATGGAATAATAATAACTTGGTACTGGAGGAGGACAGGAGTTTGAATACAATTTCTGTATGAAGGGCAGGGAGGTGCCTTAACACATGGTTGTTTGGAGGTTCTTCAGTGCCGAACTGGGGTTCGGGAAGATCTAGCAGAATAAGCCCTCTTAGAAGGGGAAAGAAAACATCTTGATGGTTTGTCCAGATGCCTACAAAAGAAGAAAGAATGATAAGTATCGTAGCAGCATGACCCTAATGGGGTAATAATTAGCATTGAGTCCATGATTCCAGAAGGCTGATCAATTGCTTTATTGTACTGTACTGTACTATACTACACTACACTACACTACACTATATTATTAAGAAAAACCCATTTTCCTTGCAGACAGTCTGATACAGTCAGACCTGATTGGTCAATTAAAATCCAAACACCATCACCAGTGGCCAATTAAGAAATCATCCTTTGGTAAACAAATCTCCATAACACCTTCCACATGTTCACAATAACAGGTGCGGCAAGTGAAGATAAGAATTGTTTATCATTCTTTTCTCTGATCTTCTCACAGCCTTCCCCAGGAAAATGCCTGGGAAAGTTGTGGCTGATGCTCTGTGTGGATAGAGCTACAGCCACAGATAAGAGCACCCGGGGACACCAGGTTAAAGGTTGTCAAGTTTAGGAGGTGTTTGGCCGCTCTCAAGCAAGCAGCAAGGTCTCGGGGGGCTGCAGCAACTCCCAATGTCTGCCCACCAGGTGGAGACAGCAGAAGGTGAGGTTTGCGTGGGGTGCCGCTGCGAGTTGGGAGCTGGCTTGGTTGTGCCAGGGTCCCGGAGGGTGTGGGGTTGCCAGATGTACTCGCTGGCCCGGTGCCAGTGCTGGGTGCAGATCGCACAGGTTTGCCGTTGAGGAACGGCCTGGCTCAGTGGTGGAGCTGCCAGGGGCGGCTCCCTGTCACTGTAGGACACAAAATGAAATGACATGGCCACTGGAACCTCCAAGGTAAAAAAAAAGAAAGTTTAATTTCTGACTCCAACATATATAGATTTTCAAAAGTGACCATGGATTGGAGGATGACATTGCCACCTCTCCAACCACACTGGTCAAACCAACAGTCCATCAATTCTCTCCTCCTCCAGAAAGGAATGCAAACCAATCATCATTTACATGAAAAGTGCGTGAGAAACTCCATTACAGAAATGTAAACATCAGAAGGCTTAGAACTTTAGAAGAACAGGGTGACATCTCACCCTTTTTCTGTTTAAAAAAGAAAAAAGAAAAATGAAAAATGTTCAGTGACCACTCATGGAGGAATCATCGGAGTGATCACTTGCGTCGTCTGCATCTGAGTCATCACACAATGATTCACCCATTTGATGACTTTCAGTTTGGTCACGGTTTCCATTTTGCCTGTCGGCCAGATTCTGACTCTGCAGTCCTAGGTCAGGACAAACACACTTTGAAGGTACCCAGCGTACCCCAGTATCTGTGGATATGCACGTATACCCACGCCCTGAAGCGATTAGGTCATAGGAACCTTCCCACTGTTTGGTGACTAAATTCCGCACCTGAACCTTCGCTCGAGGCTCATGTGTCTCGTCCTCAGCCTGCAAGGAAAGGTGATGATTCAAAATTACAGGATTATTTGAATTCTATAAGTTGATTCTGTAAGTAAGATGATTGATGGTATACAAAGCTTTTGCCCACTGACTGTGCGGGGTTTCACCATGCATTCCCTGTTTTTGTTTTTGAAGAACCTGCTTCAGAGCACCATGAGCGCGTTCTATAATAGCTCGACCAGTCAGACAATGAAGGATACCAGGCCTGTGTGACACACCCCATAACTGCAGGAACTGCCGCACATTTTGCGATGCGTAAGCAGGACCATTGTCAGTATTCACAGCAGAAGGTATGCCCAGAACGGCAAAGGCCTGCCTCCAGTGGGCAAGGACATCGCGGGCCTCTTCTCCAGTGTGAGCCGAAGCCCACATCGCAGAGGAGAACGTGTCCACAGTGACGTGCAAATACTTGAGCCGGCCAAACTCGGCAATCTGGATGATATCGGTCTGCCAAAGCTCCAAAGCCTTCAGGCCTCTGGGGTTTACCCCTGCCGGAAAAGGTGCAGCAAGAGCGTGACAGTCGTCACACGCCTCGACAATGTCAAGAGCCTCAGTTGACGTAAAGTGAAGCTGCTTTTGCAAGGTATGTGCATTCTGATGGAAAAACCCATGCGATACCTTGGCCTGAGTGAGTGTGTCAGGCTGAGGTGCTACCCACGCTGGGTTAGCCAACTTGTCAGCCCTCACGTTACCTTCCACTACAAACCCCGGCAAATTGGTGCGACTCCTGACATGCAGAACATAGAACAAATGAAGCTGGGCTTAGTTGTATTGTGTTCTTATATGTTTTAGTTGCATTAAGTTGTACTTTGGTTTATCCCAGTTCCCCCCTGTTATAATGGTTCTGCCCCTGCTGCCTTCTCCCTTTTTGTTAATGTCAATCTCCCTACCTCCTCCGCCTGTTCCCCAAAAGTGGCTGAATCCTTCCCTTAACCCCTCCCTGGTGTCCTGTCCTTCACTCGACGGCCCATCCCCGACCTCTAGAAACTTCTACCAAGGGCGTCGAGTGATAGGTTCAGGCACTGGGGCCCCTCCCTCAGGTGCCCCTTATTGGTCCCCCTACCTGCCTGTTTCCCTGATCCCCACGCCCTCCTGTATCCCCATTGGCAGGCGGGCAAACCCCTCCCTGGTTTACTCCCCCCTTTATAATACCTTGCTGACCCCAAATCGGGTGTCTTCAGTTGGCTGGATCCCCTAGGTTAGGGCCCTTGTTTGAGCTCTGGAATAAACGTGGACTTTGCCCCCAACTGGAGTCCACTCTCCTTCTTCTACCTAGGTTGTGATGCTGTCTCGTCTGAAAGGTGAAAGCCTTAGCCACTCTCCTGACCTCCCCAGGAATGGGAGAGTGTCCCTCACTGCTCGCTGTGCCAGAGCAAGCCGGGGTGACTACGAGCACACACTCGGAGAGGCACTGCGTCAGGGCCTGAATGGCACACCACAAGGTCTTCAGTAAATGAAACAAGGCAAGATTACTGACCTCCTTCAAAATTGAATGACCCAACCACTGTGCGATGTTGGCCACATAGGCAGAATCTGTGACCAAATTGAAAGGTTCCTGGGAAAATTTCTCCAATGCCATGACAGCAGCCCTCAATTCAACCAATTGTGCTGACCCATCCTCATGACCTTCCAGGACCTGCCACTCAGATCCATCCCTCCAAGTAATAATGGCCTTCCCTGTTTTCCCCAAACCGTCAGTGAAGACAGTGGGTCCTTGCACTGGTTCCTGACTATTTTTTTGGGCCGCAAAGAGATTTGTGTTAATTTTGCCACATGCAGTAGCTTGTGGCTGGGCAGATGATAAGTGATCTGCCCTGAAAAGTTTTCCAGAGCACTTTGCAGGGACACACTGTTTGCAAAGCTCCAGTCGAAATCCTCCCCCTGTACTGGGAGTATGATTTTTGCGGGATCCGCACCCATCAATTGCAAACACCCTTACCGGCATTTGATTATCAAGCGAGCAATCAGCTCAAACAATGCGGTTGCCGTCTTCTGCGGCTGATGGGGCAGGAAGACCCATTCCAAGATGTGCAAGGAATTGGACCATTTGTCACTCCACTGGCCAATGATGCTTGTGGGATGTGAATCTGGAGTGGTGATGAACACAGTGACATCAATGGAGGGATCAATGCTATAAACTTGGCAAGCAGAAACAGCTCGCTGAACCACCTCCAGCACCTGATGTGCCTGAAGGGTCAGTGTGCGAGGCGACTTTAGATCAGAGTCTCCTTTCAACAAATCATACAGAGGAGACAGCTGTGCATCGGTCAGTCCCAAGTACGGACGCAACCAAGCGACGACACCTACCAATTTCTGGGCATCATTCAGTGTCTTCACTGAATGCACAAATTGCACCTCCTGGTGTTGGATTGTCCGTTACAGAATTTTGACCCCCAAATACTTCCAAGGAGGTTGTTGTTGAACCTTTTCTGGAGCCACCTGCAGCCCATGAGAATGCAAAGCATCGAGCAACTGAGGCTTTATCCTCAGCAGCTCATCCTGGGTGGATGCAGCCACCAAAATGTTGTCCATATAATGATAGAGACAGGCATCAGGAAACTGCTTGTGAACTCCAGACAAGGCATGGGCCACATACCATTTGCATATGGCCAGAGAATTTCGCATGCCTTGGGGCAAAACCTTCCATTGATATCCTTGTGCAGGCTCAGCATTGTCAATTGCTGGCACCGAAAAGACAAATTTTGTTTTGTCATCAGGATGCAAAAGAATCATAAAAAAACAATTCTTCAAATCCACTATGAGGACCAGCCAGTCTGCCGGAAGCATGGCAGGCGACAGCATGCCCGCCTGCAATGTTCCCATGCTTTCCATCACAGCATTGACTTTTTGGAGGTCTTGTAACAGCCTCAATTTCCCAGAATTTTTTCTTGATGCAGAAGACAGAAATGTTCCAGGGACTGGTAGAAGGCTCCAGCTGACCCTGGTTCAACTGCTCCTGCACCATGTTACGAAGAGTGACTAATTTGTCTTGGGGGGGGGCGGGCACTGGTTTTCCCTAGATGGGTTTGTCCACCAGCCTCCCTAAAGGAGGCATAGGACACCCTGCACCCTTCATCACAGTGGCCCCCATCAAAAACCTGTCCCGATGCACACCCCCCACGTGAACAGAACATCCCTTCCCCAGAGATTAGCACAAGTTGAAATAACATGAGGCCAAGTCATGACCGTCTGTCCCTCTGGGTTCATGATCAACACGGGCTGCTGGCTCACATAGCATTGCGCCGTCCCTCCCAATCCCGCGACAGGCGTCTCCACTGGATTCAGGGGCCACTCCGGGGGCCAGACGGCAAGGGAGAGAACTGTGATGTCCACACCGCTGTCAAGAAGCCCGCGGAGGCAGCTCTCCAGCGGTGTCGCGCCAGGGATGGGCAGGGTACACAGCATCTCAAGATGTTCTTTGGACAGGACAGCAGTCCAGTGAACTTGAGGCGGCCCAGTGGATCCAAAGCCACTGTCTCCTTGCAACTGGTCACCTGGGCTGCGAACAGAAGACTTAAAGGGCACAATCTGAGCAATCCACGTCCCTTTCGGGATAGTGACGGGGGGGGGTGGGGGTGGGCGTGGAGACTATGGCACAAATATGCCCCGTGAAATCTGCATCAATGAGTCCCATGTGCGCAATTGTTTTGCAGAGAAAAGAAGAAACCTCACAACTTTATAAAAGTTGTAAAGCTTGGTATGTTTATCACAGCGCCGGACGCATGCGGAGAATACTCTCCTCAAAAGGCATGCGTACCTCTGAGGATTTCAGGTCTCCTTTTATCTCCCCTTCCAAATACATATGCATACAGTTTCACAATAGGTTCATACATATTCATTCCGCGTGACATTTATTGCCAGTTCCTCTTTATCAAAAGAATTTGTAGGTCAGGGCAGATCGACCTTGTGGTTGTTTCTGTTTTTTTCTCTCTGTCTCCTTACTATCTCTGTCCTGCACTTTTTCCCTTCAGCTTTGGCCTCACAGACTTTTCACCGCTCCTAGACATTTTACCTAATTCAAAATGGATTTTTACTCTGTCTCATTCCCCCTTTTCCTAGGAAATAAGTAAATTCTTTTACTTAATGCAAACCCTTACGACAATAAGTGTCTCTTAATGCTTTACCATGTATGTTTAACAAAGTGGTTAATACAGCTATTTGTTGTAGTATTCTCCAGTTCCAAATTAACAATATAACAGATGATCCTAAGCTTAACAAAACTACAATGGGATGACACAACTTATTAAAGATTCCATTTGCAGTTGGTGACCACCCAAAGATCATATCCCACCGGTGATGATCTGCATTTTGTTCTATTCATTGCAGAACTCTAGTTGTTTCTTTTTGTATCACGCTGGACGGTTCTCTCTGCTTCCTTGAGTTTTTCTTCAAGATCTTTAGTAGGTCTTGGTGCTTAATTAATTGTTTTACTAAGGTAAGGTCCATCAGGTCTATCCCAATAGGGGTAGGTGATAGTTTGTGATACATTGTGTAATTGGTTTTGATCAGCTGGTGGGATGTCACTGGTACCGAATACGAAAAATCACATCCGATAATCTAAACAAAATTACAAATACAGAAATTAGAATGATTTCTACTAAACAAAATAACATCATTGCTATCAATTTTTACAGCAGCACAAACAGTTCTCAGGCATACACACCCTTTCCCAGTATATACGAGCACAGTTTTCTGGTCAGTGACTGGATGAATTTCAAAGTGGCAAATACTCTGTTCAGTGTCCAAACACACATCCTGGGCATTAATAGTATTGCTTTCACAAATGAATCCCATTTGTTCTCTAGTAATGCAGGATTCTAAGTTTACTGTCTGCCACTTTTCATTCATCTTTCATGCCCACACTCGATGTTCTGAAGGACAGAGTATTGTTTTTTCATGGTTTAATCTTAGGGCAATGATGGGATGGATAACATAAACAGTGGCATTACATATGGTAAGCACAAAGGCAGTGGCCACATTAGAAACAGGATCATAGGTGAAATTTACCATAGTCCACCAGGATTGAAACTTCCTTTCAAAATCAATTGCATTATCCCACACAATTTTCTGAATTTCAGCTGGAAAATTACCTTCACCCCCTTCCTGTATGATCAGAGCTGCTGTTGCTTGCATCTATAACTGTGCTTGTATACAACTGAAAGCTAAAGACACATTATCTAGAACTGTACTAAGTGCTTCTACTATTAACTTGTGGTCTTGGTCCCCGGCCGTTTCCCACTTTGACAGTACTTTTGAAATCTGCCACTGGCTAGTTCCTGATGCCAATAGAGATGACTGCAAAGGCTGCTTCAATTTTGTTAGGCTACCTGCTGCAGTGGCCAGCTTATTCATCAGTAATTCTGAATAAATTCCATTTAAAACTCCTAATCCTGTCCCTAATATGCCAGTTAGATCCTTTCTTGTTCTGCTCCTGAGATATGCCTGTCTTTGTAACCATGTTGTCCAGCCCTCAAAGGATGTTTTTAGGAATGAGGAGCAGGCTGGTTGGATTTTTGAGATGTTAATTTGCATTATCAACTCCACACGTTTGAGAGACCATTCTGGATTGAGTAATAGTTGTTGTTCACCCACATTCCTCACTACATAGGGGCTTATTTCATACACCTCAGGTTCAAGTTTGGGTTGAGTCTGAACTATTTGAGTCTTAGTATGGGATGTATAAGGCCCTGCTGTGGTAAAAACTGCAGTGTCTACTTTGAATTTAATTGAAAGTCTGATAGCATCCTGAGCCCAAAAGCAGGTCACTTCTACAGGCTGTATTAAGGTGAAATTACACCAACAGTCTGATTCACTTAGGCTATCACAAACTTTCTGGTGTTCGTATACACCAGGAGAGGATACATTATTTTCATTTGGTCTCTCATAAGCTGTCCCATTTATCATCCAGCACCCTACCTTGATTTCTTCTCCTCTGATCCCTTGAAGTGTCCACAGTTCCCGTTCCTGCAATTCCTGCTCCTCATATACCTGATCCCCGTGAATTACTACAGTGGATAGGTTTAAATCTTTTATCTCAGAAGGTTTTCCCATGGGTCCAGTATACTGATTAAACGCCTGGGACCAAGGCCATTCAGCATTGCTTTGGGTAGAGGTACTCTCTAGTTCTAAAACTTCAGTTATAATTCCATACAAAACAATTCTGTAAACTAAAGTATGAACTTCTCCCGACCGCAATATACTCATTTTGCCCGAGTAAGTTTTAGTCTCAGTTCATTGTCTCCTGGTGTCACTCCTGAAGGGGCTTCTGGGCCTTCTTCACCGGAGAGTGATGGATCCAGGCATTCTGCTCCTTGATTTTGATTGCAGTGAAGGTGGTGAGAGGTACTTGCAGTGGTCTCTGCCACTGTGGTTCCGAAGTCTTCTCTGTAAGAGACTTAACACATACATCATCCCCAGGCTATCTAACTCCCTGCTCCGAGTTCCAGCCACATGTTTCTCAGTTTCTCTGAGCTGTTTTCTTAAAGCCACCATGTAGGTGGACATTCTGGACATTCCCTTTGTATTTTATATGGGCTTCTATAAGGCATTTCAAAAGGATTCAGCATTTCTTTAGCTCAAGGTTTAGTTCGAATTTGCAATAGTGCTAGTGGAAGAGCTTGGGGCCAGGGTAGATTAACTTCTCGCCCCAGTATTACAATCTGCTGCTTAATCAAATGATTCATTTTCTCTACCTGGCTACTTGATTGGGGGCGGTATGGGGTGTGAAGTTCCTAATCTATGCCCAGATGGCTACTAATCTGTTGCACTATTTTGGAAATGAAAGGTGATTCTTTATCTGAGGATATTGTGGCTGGAACTCTGAAGCGTGGTATTATCTCTTGTAAAAATGATCTGGTCACCTCTTGAGCTTTGACAGTTCTGGTGGGGAATGTTTCTGGCCACCTTGAAAATGTATCTATTAATACCAGTAAATACTGATACCTCCCTTTCTTTGGGAGTTCTGAAAAGTTGATTTGCCGCTGCTGTACAGGCTCATGGCCTCTCCCATTCTGACCGAGTTTTGGCCCGGGGGGTATTTTGAGGTTAGTCTGGAGGCAAGGATCACATTATCAGCTCACCTGAGTGATAGTGGCATATAAATTCCTGACAACGATACAACAATTCTTTCAATCAGATGTGTGTTCTAGATAGCCTGTGGGAATTACTACTTCAAAGTCAACACTTCATTTCAATGCACTCTGTATCACTCGCAGCCTTGGTCATTTTGAGAAAGGAGCCACACTCTATAAATGCTTTTAAGTAGTTAGTCCCTAGTGTGTTTTCTACTGCTCTTCTTTCACTAGTAACCACGAAAATGGGAAGGGATTACTAGCTCTCTTTCAATGGTAGCCCACCCCTTGCAGTTGTACGTCTCTTTTGATTAGTATTATTGTATCATGGCTTACCTTCGAGGAAAATCTGTACCTCACCCTTTGCTGCTTTCTTTGCCTCTTCATCTACCAGCTCATTTCTTTCCTCCAATTTTAAGCTCACTCTCTGGTGTGCCTTAATATGCTTTTTCAGGTAGCTGAACTGCTTCCAGCAGCTGGATTGTCTCTTCTTTCCCTGTGAGGTCAGCAGTCCCCTCTTCTTCCACATGGCTCCATGTGCATGCACAACTCTGAATGCCTTTTGCTGTTTCTAAGGCATGGGTCAATGCATTTATCTCAGCCTTCTGTGCAGAGGTACCTGTTGGTGAGGGTCCAGACTCTATTACTTCTCTGCAGGTAGTCACTGTGTACTTTACAATGTTGCTTTCCACTGGCAATGGAGCTCCTCCTGTCAGTGAACCAGGTCTCTGCATCATCCAGAGGAGTGTCCTTTAAGTCTGGGCGGCTGGAGTAGGTAGCTTCAACGGTCTCCAGGCAATCATAGTTTACTGCTTCTTCTTGATTTCCACTGAGAAAAGTAACTGGGTTGACAACATTAGTCACCACTATCTCTACATCATCTTGCTCTACCATGATGGCCTGGTATTTCAGAAACCTCTGTGGTGAAAGCCAGTGGCCACCCTTTACTTCCAGTACTGCAGACACTGTGTGGGACACTAGCACAGTCATTTTTGTCCTGGGGTAGACTTGGGTGCCTCTTGAATATTCAGCACAACTGCTGCTACAGCTCTGAGGCAACCTGGCCATCCTTTGGCTGTTGCATCTAGTTGCTTAGCGAAGTAAGCAACTGCCTTTCAGTATGGACCTAAGTCCTGAGCCAATATTCCCAGGGCAATTCCTTGCGTGGAAAAATAGAAAGGATGGTTTACTTACATCTGGAAGTCTCAAAGCTGGAGCTGACATGTGGGCACTCTCTAGCTGGTGAAAGGCCCGTGTGGCGTCTTTAGTCCACTGGAGATCTCTGTTTCCATCAGCAATAAGAGCATAGAGGGGTCTGAGAGCAGTCCATTATTATAAACCCACAGCTGGCACTACCCTGCCATGCCTAAGAAGGTTCTTAGTTCTTTCATTGTCTGGGGTTCAGGGTTTGGCATATGGCTTCCCTGCCTTAAACCTGCTGCTCCACACTCACGTCTTACCCCAGGTAGATTACCTTCTGTTTTACTACCTGTGCCTTTTTCTTTGAGACTCTGCGTCCTTGGAGTCCTAGGAAATTCAAAAGGCTTACCGTCCAGGCTTCTCTCGCTTCCCTCGTCCGAGTGGCTACTATAAGATCATCTACGTACTGCAACAGCCTCCTTTCCTCTTGTGGAGCTTCCCGGGACTCTGGGTCTTTGCAAGCTATTCTCCAATCGGAGTGGGGAATTTTGAAGCCTTCTGGCACATGGACTATGTGAGCTTGTGTTTGAATGCAAAAATGTTCTGGCTGGCTTCGTGGATAGGGAGGCAAAAGAAGGCATCTCTTAGGCCTAAAACAGTGAACCAGGTTAGCTCAGGTGTTAAACAAGTTAGTAAGGTCTATGGATTTGCTACCACAGGGTATAAATTCTGCGTTATCTTATTGACAGCCCTCAATCCAGTACTATCAGTTATTGGGCTGATTCCTTCCCTATCTTGCTTTTGAGGGTACTACTCAGTTCTCACTGGTTGTGTTTTTTCCTTAAGCTTGATTACCATGGGGGGGCATTTTTTACTCTCCCTGGTACAACAGAGGCCCATACCCTTGAAAACACTTATTTACTTATTCTAATATCTCCTTACTAATGTCTTTCTTAATTTCAGTGTCTGTTAATGTTAAGCCTAACATCTTCATTTGCCTCCAGAGTCACCTTTCTCATTTGAGAATGTTTAGCAAATTGAGCGAATTGTACAAAAGCTTCTAAGTACACATAGTACACATGTTACTTTAGAGGTTTCCAAAAGTATGCCTTCTCAGACTGGCCAGTTGTTTAGTTGTTCCCCACACTACAACATAAACATTCTCCACAGGTACTGAAGCTTTATTTAAAACTGAATATATGGCCTTTGTGTCGACTAAAATTCTTCCCTTTTGGGGAGGTCATCTTTATCCTTCCTCCCTTACCTTGGGAGGAGCCTTTAACAAATCATATGTACTTGTGGTGGTTTGACCAGGAAGAAGTGGGAATTCTGGGAGGCTGTGGTCAAACCAATGGATGCTTGGAGTTTGATATTGGCACCTGGTGTGACCAGTGCGGTTTGGACACACCTCCGAGAATACACAGGGGTTAAAAGCAGAGCTTCGGCCCTGGGACGCTAGCTTGGGACTTCGAGGGAAGGAGGTCAGATCTCCCTCCCCTGTCCAGCCGCTGCTGCTGGGCGGGGGAGGGGCTGCCATGCGGTAGGCCCGGGGCCTGGACAGAGATGGGGGGGTGAGAAGGCCCTCGAGGATGGAAGGGTGGAAGAGCAGCCCCAAGAGACAGCCCTCGGGCAGCCATCCCCCCCCCGGAGGGAGAGAGGAGAGCCGGCGTCTGAATGTGATAGCAGCCGGCCCAGGAGGAGAAAGGGGGGGTGAGGAGTGCCAGCAGGCCGGAGCAGCTGCTGCGCGTGTGGGAGTGTCGGAGTGCTCCTGGACAGAGAGAGACTGAAGTTTTAACCCCTTTCTTTCATGATTGGGGCCTTGCAAAAATGCTAATCCTCCTCGGAGCTGAATAAGAAGGGAAATAGGAGATGAGATGAGACAAGGACCTGGCCCGAAGGATTGTGGACACGACTGAGTGGGGAGAGAGATGATTGGAGTGGCCTTTTGGTTGGACTTTTCTTGTGGCCATGGACTCAGTTTTTTCCTGTGACACAGAGACTGCACTTGGGGGGGAAGCAGTGCCTCAGAACCAGGAGGGTTCATCGTGGGGACCCCTCGGCCCCAGGGGGTTGGAAAAATATGGGGGGGACAGATGTCCCAAAGCAGAGAGTGTGCCTTTTTGGAGTGAGACAAGGCATCCTTAAAACACAACCCTAAAAGCAGCTCTGGTCCTTGCACAGTGGTGAGAGCACTGAGCATGGAAGGAAGATGTCACAAGTGGCAAAAGGACTTTTTCCGGGCGGTGCCGAGTGACATTGGAAGCATACGATGTTTCAGCATGTTTCCAGGGGAAGCCTATGGAACAAGAAGGACTCCTCTCCTCTTCACGGACTGAAGTTTGAGTATACTAAACGGTGGTGCCAGGCTGGGCAGTTGGCGATTTGGGAGAATGTATCAGATTGGGAAATTCTGGTAGTGGGGAGGAGGAAAGTGTTTTTTGTAAGGTTTTCAATTTTTTTCCTTTTCCTTATAGTTTTTTCCTATTTTCCTGTAGTTTAGGTAATAAAGTTTTCTTTATGCTTAAGCTGGAGCCTATTTTGCTTATTCCTGGTCACATCTCACAGCAGACCCCAGGGAGAGGGTGTTTTCATGGGGGCACTGGCTCTCAGCCAGGCCCAAACCATGACATTTTTGGTTCCCTGACTGGGAATCGAACCCGGGCTGCGGCGGTGAGAGTGCCGAATTGCTCCTACGGGCAGCCTTCTCCCAGTGAGCCCCTCCTAAATGTGGCTAATTTAGGAACCTCTTTGTTCTGGTCAGTTCTGATTATGCATTTCTCCTTGCCCTATCTTGCTTCCACTCAAACCTCTTTTCACCAACCTTCACAGTAGTTTCTCAGTTTTCCTCCTACACACACACAGCTCCAGGTGGCAGGTATCAGATGTGATTTCCACACACGAGCCTTAAGATCTTAGGTTCTGAATCAGTTTGATCAGAAACCTTTGATTTACACTCGGGGCATGTGCCTTGACACTTATTAGAAGAGCAATACCAGCGTTTCTCACAAACACCGCGCTGCAATACTACCTGCACATCCAGCTTTTGCCCACAGGTCATTCCCATGTTCCCTGGGGAGACAGGGCAGCCAGTGGTGCTCAGGGGACAGCCACTGTCACCTCACGCAGCATGCCAGCCTCTGGATGCACCAAAGGCTCTGAGGAATTGCCCGCAAAGGCAGGCTATTCTGTTTATTACAGAGAACTTTATATCCCTACAGCAGACTGTTCCCAGTCCAGACATACTACAGTACCAGCTGAAGTCTCATAAATCTCATAGGTTTCATTCATCTCTTCTATCTAAACTCTGTTTTCCAAAATACCAGTCTTTTCTAGTTCTCTTCTGGCACAATCTAATTAAGCACTGTGTCTACTTACACTTGTTTTACTGCCTTGCAAAAAGGCTGTACTTGTCACAGCCGAAACTCTGATATGCCCACAGAAAAAGACACACACGCACCCCTCCCCTTTTATCTCAAATTCACTAGAGCCAAGGCTCGAATTGCTGTGGGGGGGAGAATTCTTGGAATTCCTTTAACTCGCTTTATCACAGTTAAGCATAAATCACCATACCATAGTTCTCCTGTGTAAAATGCCACTCTTGTTGCAACAAAATCTTAAAATCTCCACAAACACTAGTATACAATCTGAGAATCAAATTACCACAATGCAGTAGAAGAAAATCACCACACAAAATCACTGGGAAAGGGCCTATTTCTCAAAGTGCTCACTTTTCTCAACACAACACAGCATACCATAATTCAGCATTTACTCACATCAATTTTTCCTGGCACAATCAAAATAACAGCACACAGTCCAGAGATCAAGTCCAAACATCCAGGGCAAAGGAACTCTCTGAGCTCGTACTCACGGTTAAAATGTACCACTCTACACAAATCACTACATTCAAACACGATAAATACTATCACTGACATTCCTCCACTCGCTTCTCCGCAGGGCACTTCTCTCCCTGCCCCCGCAGCCTGCTGCAGCCGGCGCCTCTGGCCTCACTCGGCTGCTTCAAACATGGGGAGTACTGACCCATCCCCGCACTGTAGAGCACTGTAGATCTAGTCTCTTTTATACACCATACACTTATACACTTGCACAATTAGAAACACAGTGCACTGACCACACAATGCATTAACCATATAGTGATTCAGCGTCCGGACACCACACACCCACACACCCACACACAAACAAAACACACACGGGTTCAGCAGTTCTGCTCTATCAGAAAAATGAACCCCTAACACACACATACACCGGTTCACCCGGCTTACCCCCAGGGTCACTAGCGAATCCGCTCTATCAGAACGATGAACCCCATCTCTACTGTAGCTGCTCCATCAGCTATACCCAGACGTCTCTGGGTGATTTACTCCCTAGCTCTCCTTTCCCTCCCATGGGGGGCCCCTCAGTACATACCGTATCTTCCTCCGCAGGCCAGCAGGTCGTTGTCTGTCCTCGCAGGAGGCAAGCTCAGACGAGCGGTGTCCCAGCAGGAAAAAAATCCTAGGGCCCACCTTGGAGGTCCGTCTATCCCCCCTGCCCCTGCGGGGACAGAGAACTCCCGGCTTGGCTTGCCATAATGTTTTGTGGAGAAAAGAAGAAACCTCACAACTTTATAAAAGTTGTAAAGCTCAGTATGTTTATTTACGGCGCTGGACACATGCGGAGAAAACTCTCCTCAAAAAGGCATGCGTACCTCTGAGAACTTCAGGTCTCTTTTTAACCCCCTCTCAAATACATATGCATACAGTTTCACAATAGGTTCATACATATTCATTTTTATGGATTTCATGTGACTTTTACCACTAGTTCCTTTTTATCAGAAAGAATTCCGAGGTCAGGCTGACTTGCCCTTACAGTAGTCCCTGTCTCTCTCTATCATCTTCTGTCTCCTCCCCTTTATCTCTGTCCTTAGCTGAAGTAACTTCACTGAGCTTAGGCCTTGCAGTCTGGCTAAATAACTACGATTTCTAACCACAGGCTCAACTCAAAAATGTACATTTCACCTAAATTAAAATGGATTTCTTTTCTGCAAAATTTTCACTTTGCTTCATGGCTTCACCATTCAATGCAGCCCTTGTGCTGGCTCTGGCCCCGCCGGTGAGTTCATCTGCCCCGGTCCCAGCCACCTGGCCTGCGGCCGCTCCGCCAGCCATGCCAGGGAGTGTCTGTCCTGCCACGTGGTCTGTGGTCACCGCACCAACCTCACCAAGGGGGGGGGGGGTTCCTGTCTGTCTCTGTTGTCCCATCCCTGGCTGCTCTGCCTGTGCCGGCTGCGCTGGGCGCTGCCACTGCTGCCGGGATCTCCCGCCTGCTTTGTCTTTGCCAAGAGCTCCTGGATCAGCTGCCACCAAGCCATGTGCAGGCTATCCACCCTCCAGCTCAGTCTCCACCGGAGGATCCCTCTCTGGCTGTTCCGACAGCAGACCCTGCCTGTGCCTCAGAGGACTAAGGTTCGGCACGGATCCCTCCCCTCACCCCCCTTCCTCTGACACTAAGGGAAAACCAGCAGGCCTCCCCCCGGAGATTAGAAAATGCCAATGGCACCTACTGATTGGGATCCAAATGATGAGGAGGGTGGGAAACACATTAATAATTATCGTAATTTCGTAATCAAGGGAATAAATGAGGCAGCATATCAAAGGTGAAATGCAAAAAACTTGGCCAAGAGGATGAGGAAAAAAAAGTTAACAAGGAAGTTTAGGCTAAGAAAGGAAATAGGGGAGGATTAAATATTGACCCCATAAGGGTCATAACTGAGAGAGGATCGTCCCATACATGTACATCAGTACCCCATATCTTTAGAAGGACGGGAAAGGTTGAAGCCAGTAATAAAAGGACTTTTAAAAGATGAGACATTAGAACTTTATATATCTTCTCATAATACCCTTATTCTCCCAGTAAAGAAGGCCAATAGCAACTATCTTTTATTATCTGGAGAAACTAAAGGTGAGGTTAAAAAGGCTACTATATAATTTTTGAATTTTCTTGAAAAAAAAAAGGACTAAGGGTATCAAAGAGGGAAATCAGAAAACTACTCGAATTATTGGGATATTGCAGATTATGGATTGACGGGTACACACAAGCAATAACATTTTTATACAGAAAATTAACAAAGGAAAATTATGGTAAATTAGAAGAGTTGAAGTTAAAACTGGCCTAAGTATCAGCTTTACGCTTACCCTCATAAGAAAAACCCTTTTCATTTGTACATAAATGTAAAAATTGGAGTAGCTCATAAAATTTTAATTCAGGAGTGAGGAGGAGTAAAGAGACTAGCATCTTATTTATCAAAGATGTAATGGGTTAAAACCTTACGTTTGTTCATCAAAAGCTGACAAAGTTATTCCAGTAAGACTGTTGCACCACATTCGTTTGTTTGCCTAGTAAATCTCCATGCCTAATAAGTAAGGCCAAACCAAAGACAATGGGTTTCACAACATTTGTTTACCTGTTTAGTGAACTGTTGACATGGGTGGCGGGCCTGCTATGATTGATAGCACAGTATTAGCTTATCTGCTCAGTAAACTTAAAATTCCAGGAACTCAGTAGATTAAGCTTAAAGTTCCAGGAATCAGACCAACCATACCAAATAAGGAAAACTACCGGCCTTCATCTTCAGACCACCGGGAGGCAGACTACGACCACCTAGCAACAGGAGAAGCATGCGCAGAGTACTACCCTGAAGGCCACATCAACCAAAAACAGGACTGGATATAAACCCCGCGAAACACCAGAAGGGTGTGGGCCGTTGGTGGAGCGGTGACTCCCCGGCCACACCCAGCGCTCCCGGGTGGGTGCAAGCCTTTTGTTGGTTTCACCCAGCCCTGACTTTGCCTATTATCGCTTGCTCTAACAATTAATAAATTACATTTCATTTGGACTCACTAGTCGGTGATTGATTCCTCACCGCAATCTATAACAAAAGATGTTAGACCCAGTAAGCCACAGCTGGCCAGTATGTATTCAAGCTATAACAGATACTGCAATCCTAGTAAAAGAAAGTTGTAAACTTACTTTTGGAAGTAAACTAGTTGTGTGTGCACCTCATACAGTCCGAGGTGTGTTGAATCAAAGAAAAGAGAAAAAGATAGGGAAAAGAAAAGAAAGTAAGAAGAGAAGAAAGTGAGAAGTTGAAGAAGGGGGGTGGTTAGCAAACTCTGAGATGTTGGAATGTGGAGTGATGACATCTTGGTGCTAAAAGAGAGCAGAACTGTGAATGCGGGGTTTTTGCATGAAAGGCAGGGAAGTGTATTAATACAAGGTTGTTAAGAGCCGAACTGGGGTCCTGAAAGGTTTTAGAAGAACGGGCCCTCCTTGAAGGAAAAAGAGGATAAGTTGACTATAGAAAGAAAAACAATGTCAGGAGCACCTGAGGACGCCAAGTTTTTGGGTTGTCAAGGTTGGGAGGTGTCTGATCACTCCCTACGAGTGGCAGGGTCTCAGGACCGATTCATGGACATGACCCGGCGACGGTGCTGGGAGCAGATTACACAGGTTTGCCGGCCAGGAGTGGGCTGGCTCAGTGGTGGAACTGCCAGGGTGGTCCCAGACTGTCGGGGTCCCAAGTCCAGGATGGCAGCGTTGGCCCAGATAAGTGGGGAGAGAGAGAGGGAGAGAGACGGAAAGAGAAAGAGAGAGAAGAAGAGAGAGAGAGGGGGCAAAAGGGACCCAAGGCAGCCCCCAGGGTCCCCATGCCCATGAATGTTCACCCCTGTTCCCACCAGCCGGGGCCCTGCATTGAAGTGGCAGCAGTGGGGGAAGGGCGAAGAACAGCATTGACAGCAAGGCTGTGAAAAGAGGGGGAGGGGGCTAGCACTAAAAGATAAAATCAAAGCAGAGATTGCTGACTTTCCAAACTTCACAAAGTGGGGGGTTTTTTAAGTAAAAAGTTTTTTGTTTTGTTTGCTGTTAAAAAGAAGAAGGGTTTCTTTGGTTTTTTTTTTTTTGGTTTTGTTTTTTTTTCCTGAAGAATGGGTTTGTAAGGCTAAAACAATTAAATGTTGCCCAAAAAGTAAAAAGCAATAGATGTGATTCATCTTGTGTTAAAGTCCGCCTGGCCTTTCTTATTTAACTAACTCTAACTCACAGAAAGAAGGATTTGCCTCTGCAGCTATTAGCACAGCTGGATATAAGAAGAGGCTGCTGTGGAGAAAGCTTTTAGCTAAACCCAGAAAGTTTGGAAAAATAGCGAATGGTAAAATTTAATGCAGTGTTGTCTTTCTTTTATCACTGTGCTATTAAGAAGTCCTTTCCAGGTACTACTGAAGCAGCAATCTGGAAAGAGGGTGAATTCATGACAGCAGAATCAAAGGACTTGTGAAAGAACCTGAATAATGGGCTATCACATTTAAACCGGGTGATACTGAACTGACTTTCCAATGGGGACTGAGTGGTAATAGTTTGGGGAAACCCAAATGATCCAAGAAATGTACAAAGAATAACACCTAATTAAGAAATAAGGCAACGCTTATATGACTGGTTTCAAGCACTGCCTGAATGAAACATCTCCTTGGGGAGGAATGCTTCAGACAGAAGGATCAAGACTGTTTTTGTATTCTGACCTTCGCCTATGAATTGTACGGGGAAGTAGGGGAATCACCATTTCCATCAGTAAACTTTATTTGATTCATTCCAGTACTGGACATGCTAGCTGGGTTATAAGTAAATGCTTGAATTGTGTGAATAATTAGTATTGTAGTTCACAAAATTTGTGCTCTTGTTGCAAGAAGTGTTAAAGTAATAACTTTGTTTTGTGGATGGAAATTATTAGTGCCTGTTGAATGAGAGATACCTGAGGAATGGTGGGAAACCACAATTAAGGGGTGTCAAAAATGATTTGCCTAGAAATTAGTTAAGAGAAAGTGACAAGGAAATAGAGGGCAAGACCAGATTGGCCCCTGTATTCGCCACCAAGAAGCTCAAATACACCTGCTGTGGGTTGCAACCACACAGGCATGGAAGGTGGAAGTATAAGCCATACTGGACCTCTGTTATTCCTGTTTCTGGCACTCATTTGTTGTCTTTTCCCTTTCGGGATACTAGCATGATCATGTCACAAATGCTACGGAAAGCATCACATGGAAAGAAACCAAAATTCCTCTTTTATTACACACAGCTATGTCAACAGCCACTGTTGTAACACATCCAAATTAAGAACCTGTCGGCAAAACGAAGAAAATACTTGGATTACAAGCAACTTAGGAAAAAGTGGTAATAGATTTGGAATTGAATGTCCAAAAGGAGAGAGATGGATTTGTTTTACATTTAATCTTAAAGATACGCTTCAAGATTCGGTAAAAAAACAAATAGTAAACAAAAAGGTAAAACCAGCACAGTATTGTAACTCTGTATTGACCCCAGATTATACATTGAATCGTATTACAAGACTCCAAGCAGTTATAGAAATGATAAAAAATAAAGCTGCCCAGGCATCAGAGTTAATATCAAGTCACCTAAGCCAAACAAAAACTGTAGTGTATCAGAATAGGATGGCTTTGGACTATTTATTGCCTGAAGAAGGGGGTGTTTGTGGAAAGTTTAATATATCAGATTGTTGAAAATTGATGACCACAGAAAAGTCATTCTAGAAAAAGCAAAAGAAATCAAAGACAAAAAAAAATACATATAATAACCCAGGTATCATTAAAAAAAAAAAATTGAAAACAATGTTAAAACCTAGCTGATGGGGTAATGTATTAGAAGAAATTAAGATTTTTTTCATTTTATGTGTTACAACTGTTTTTATATTTCTTACTTGTGTAATCCCCTGTTTTATTTTGCCAGCATAGTCCAGAAGATGCAAGTAGACAAGAAATATTGCTGAAGTCAAATGATTTACAAAGAATAAGAGTGGGGATTGTGAAAAATGTGTATTTTATGATTGGATTTTCGCAAATATTAAAATGAATTATATATGTACTGTGCTAGAAAGTAATGCTGTATTAATTCTCTTAAGTAGTGTGTTAAATATAGTTTTCGGTTATAAGAAATGTCAAAATAGAAACTATGGTATGTAGGATACTTTTTTTAAAGAAAGGACTAGCAGCAAGATAGCAGCAACAGGACACCTAAATATTTCAGAGAAAAAGAATTTATTGCCCTCTTATCAGAAGAAATGAACTTCCTGCCTCAAAGATGTTGTTAGGATTCAGAGGAAGAAGTTGACGATGACCAGACAGAATCCTTTGTTTGAATGGAATTTATGCATCATGTATGAGGTGTATGAATATGCAACAGGCTACTGTTTTTAAGGGTGAATCCTCTGTTAATGTGGGTCCTTTTCCGGGCTTGTGCTGCCCAGAAAAAGCTACCCGGATGTCCGTAACTCTTTGTTTCTATTGTCTCATATTGTCCTAAATCCTAATTGTTCAAATTTTTATCACTGTAATTATATTACTATTTTTATAACCATTTTATTGCTATTAAACTTTTAAAATTCTAAAAACAAGTGATTGGCATTTTTTCACATTAGCCTCTTGAAACAGTCATGGGATGTTCCCTAGCCATTGAGTCTAGGAGATCTCAGGCATATCTTTGCAATCTGGACATTGCATTTCCCATATCTCTCTATGTGATTAACCCTGAAGTATCTAAATCATACCTGATTTCTCATCAGCAGTTTCTCCTCCTCGGTTCCCTGTTTCATGGGTGTCCAGCATCCATGTTCTGGTTCAAAACCATGCCATCAGCCTCTTGGGATTTCCAACTTCTTTTTTCTTCCCTTTTACTTCTTTCATTTCCCCAGGGATTTTTTCTTTCCAGCTCACAGCTGCACATTATCTCTGTTTCTTCAGGGAGGTCCCGACCTCAACAGGTGTCCTCACACGGGGTACCACTAAATGCTGGTTTTTGGCTTTTTTTTCCTACCTCTGTCAAGGTTGGTATTGAAGCTGTCAAAATGGTATTTTTCATTCAGGCTTAGATGTTTATTATTTATCTATTTTACAAGTTGTGAGTCCTACAGCATTTTACTAACAAGCTAGAAAATGGCTGTCTTTTGTTACAAGATCTTTTAAGGCTAAGCTATCCAATTAAGAAAGGACACCTAAATTATTTTCACTTTTAACCAAATAACTAATCATTTGAAGTCTGCAATGCGGACTTTTCTGTCCAATTACAAAACACCACCCAAATCCATGAAGAAGAAGGTAAAGAAGAAGGACCAACCTCTGCCCTAGAACCTCCATCTTGCTTCATATATATTACCATATTCTAAAACCTCAAACTCTATGTTTTCCACCCTGTGATATTACACACTCCTAATCAAACTCCACACCCATAATCCCAGTGCTATCAATCAATTTTGGAAGCCTTTTCCACAGCCTCAGGTCAAATGCAGTGCTCTCCTGGTAGTCAGAGTCTTTCAGCACAGAAGGTCTAAAATTCTCAGCATCCAAGGCTCCAACAGGGTAAGTCACGTTTGACCAACCTGGTCTCTTTTTATAACCAGGTCACCTGCCTGGTGGATGCAGGAAAGGCTTGTGGATGTTGTCTATCAGGACTTCAGCAAGGCCTTTGGCACTGTGTCCCACAGCATACTCCTGGAAAAGCTGGCAGTCCATGGCTTGGACAGGAGCACTCTTTGCTGGGTTAAGAACTGGCTGGATGGCCGGGCACAGAGAATGGTGGTGAATGGCGCTGCATCCAGCTGGCGACCAGTCACCAGTGGTGTCCCTCAGGGGTCTGTGCTGGGGCCAGTCCTGTTTAATATCTTCATTGATGATCCAGATAAGGAGATTGAGTCCACCATCAGCAAATTTGCAGATGACACCAAGCTAAGAGCATGTGTCAATCTCCTGGAGGGCAGGAGGTCTTTGCAAAGGGACCTGGACAGGCTGGATAGATGGGCAGAGTCTACCAAGATGAAGTTTAATAAGTCCAAATGCCAAGTCCTGCACTTTGGCCACAACAACCCCCTGCAGTGCTACAGGCTGGGGACAGAGTGACTGGACCGTGGCCGGGCAGAAAGGGACATGAATGGCTTTGAGTTCAGTTAGTTAGTTTGATTTATTTTTTTTTAGTAGCTTCTGTGACTTGTTGTGTTGGGTTTTATATGGTTGCTTTTTATTTTTGTTTTACTTTTATAATGTGATAAAAATCAGTAAAAAGAGCATAGTGTGTTTCTTTTTCTGGTAGTTGGTTGTGTGGTGGAGCTTCTTTAGTACATGTTACTTGGTCTTGTTCTTTTTTATTTGTGAGACTAATTTTTTTATTTTTGAGCTAATTTGTAATTATTTCTAAAATTCTAGGGTGATTTAGTTTTCTAATATGGGTGCATTGTGTGATGAGAGCAATTTACTTGTTTTATGTGGTATTGGTGGTATGGTGGGTAGAGGAAACTTTTGTTTTAAACATTTACTTTAGTACTGGTGGTTGGGGTGCTAGAAGGAGTTGTGCTTTAGTGCTTATTACTTTTGAGATGGCTTGGACTTTTTTATAGGCTTCTATTTTTTTATTTTATTGGAGTGTAGTTGGCTTTAGAATTTCTGTAGTTTGATTCTAAAATTCTAATGGTTGGCTTTGAGTTTTATTAGACACCTTTTACTAAAGATTTTAGGAGAGATTATGGCTCCCATCTGTAGAGTAGAGCACGTTTTTTACATTTGGTCTTGTCTTGATTAGGCTAAGGGTTACTGCATGAGCAATATCTTGCTTGATCTGGGCAAAGGTTTATTGTTGTTCAGGGTTTTACTGGAAAGTGTTCTTTTTGTGGATGATCAGGTAGAGAGGGTTTATAATCTGGTTGTATTTAAGAATATGTTTTTTTTAAAAGCTTTTGGTGCTTAGGAAAGCTTGTGCTTTCTTTTTGCTGGTTGGTGGAGACATTGTGGTGATTTTATTGATGACTGGTGAGAATTTGATGCTGTTTATTATGCTACTTTACTCTTAGGAACTGGATTTTTTGAGCAGGTTTTTTAACTTTGCTTTTTTTGATGGTGAAATTAGCTTTTAGGAGAATTGGGATGATTTTTTTTTTTAGCACTTTTGTTGCTGTCTTTTCTTATACAATGATGTTATTGATGTACTGCAGATGTTCTGGAGCTTTCCTTTTTTTTTAGCGTAGTCTGAATCAGTCCATGGCAGATGGTAGGATTGTGTTTTGTGTTTTTACCTTTGGGGTAGTTGGTTTTAGGTGTATTGTACTTTGTTTTATGTGAAGGCAAATTGAGGCTTGCATTTTGTTGCTAGAGGAATGGAGACAAATGTGTTAGCAATGTCAGTAGTGGTATACCACTTCACTGCCTTGGACTCTAACTTGTACTGGAGCTCTAACATGTTTGACATAGTAGCGCTTAATGGTGGAGTTACTTTATTTAAGGTATGATAGTTTACAGTTAATTTGTTTGTTTTGTTTTTTAGATTTGTATACAGGCTGAATGGGGCTGTTGAAGGGTGAGAGGGTTTTGATGACCACCCCTTGGCTCTCTAGTTCACAGATCGGCCGTTTAGCTCATGGATAATCTTATGGATGGGAATTACAGCATCTCGAGTTGTTTCGTACTTTTGGCAATGCACTGTTGAAGTGGCAATTGGTACTTGTTGCTCTTGCCCCTTCAGAAGTGTTACTGTAGATGGGTTCTCTGATAGTCCAGGCAAGGTGTTCAATTGCTGGATGCCCTCTGTCTTTAGAGCCGCTATCCCAAATGCCCACCTGAGTCCCTTTGGGTCTTTGAAATAACCACTTCAGAGGAAGTCTATGCCCAAAATGCATGGGTCCTCTGGGCAAATTACAGTAGGGTGTTTCTTCTACTAATTTCCAGCTAGGCTTACATCAGCTTTTAAATTTTTTTTTTTTTTATTCTGTGATTCTTTTGTCATGCTAGCAATAGAAACAGATTCTGCCCCTACATGTGTTGATGGTGTTATTGTGCACTGCGCACTAGTGTTGATTAGGCCTCATATTTTTGTGGTTCTGATGTGTCAGGCCAATGAATCCACACAGGCCAGAAGACACGGTTTTCCCTAGCTTCTACCTGGATAGAAGCAGGGCTCCTTCCTTCCTTCCTTCCTTCCTTCCTTCCTTCCTTCCTTCCTTCCTTCCTTCCTTCCTTCCTTCCTTCCTTCCTTCCTTCCTTCCTTCCTTCCTTCCTCCTTCTACTATTAAATAAAATATATCAAATTTTTGGCATTGATCAATATATAGCATCATTTGGTTTTAATCACATTTGGGGGAATTTTTTGAAGCTCAGGGTTCTTCCTGCTGTATTCACAGACAGTTCTCTTTGCTCTTCTGTGCTTAGAGCAGATCTTAACAAATGGGCAGGCAGGTGGTCAGCCATCTTCGGGAGAGCAGGGCCCCATCACGAGTAACAGTTAGTTGGGAAGACAAACTCAATATCTCCAAATGTCCCCCCTTTCCTCCTTCTTTCCCCCACTTTATATACTGAGCATGATGTCATATTGTCGGGAATATCCCTTTGGTCAGTTTGGGTCACCTATCCTGGTTGTGTCTCCTCCCAGCTGCCCATGCACCCCCAGCCCACTTGACAATATGGCAGTACAAAAACCAGAAAAGGCCTTGGGTCTGAGTGAGCACTGCTCAGCAATAACAAAAAACATTATTATCAAAACATAACATAACAAAACATATTATCAACCCTGCGTTCAGCACAAATCCAAAACACAGCCTTATACCAGCCACTGTGAAGAAAATTCCTCCAGCCAAAACCAGCAGAGTTGGTTTTGCACATACAGGTACCTGTTATGAACAAAAATTCAGTTGATTTTTTTCTGTTACCACTACTGCTGGGCTGCTGCCTGTGTTGTGGTAATTACAGGTCGTTGTTGTTAATGGTTGTTTTTGTATTAGTAAACACCCTGGCTAGGGTGAGGTAATGGCCCTTCTCCGAGACAGTAACGGATGGAGACCCTCCCAAACAGTGAGGAGAAGAGACCTGGAGCGGGGGGGGGGGGGGGGGGGGGTTATGCAAAGTGACTCCAAGGACCAGAATGCTTTGTGGGACCCCGACTCCAAATGCACGGAGAAAACCCCAAAAACAACGAGCCAAATAAGAGTTGAGAGACTGGAGTGATGTCTGGACATGAGGAGCCGAGTGCTGAGCCTGCAGAGATGCGGAGTCCCTCTCGCCCTGACCACGGGAGTCGTCCCCGGCGGCGAGACTGGGCCGACAAGGCTGAGAGGACCAAGATCTGACAGGAACACCACGCCCTAAAGGCTCCCACGAGGACCGGAGTCCCCAGCTCTGCCCCTAGTGGACAGAGCTGCGCATATCCTCCTCCTCTGAGTCGCCCTGGGAGGCACGATGGGGACTGCAGCCCTGCCGAGCTGCCCAATCCTGAGCTGACCACTTTTAATAAAGGCATTAAAAAGGAGAAGTCGTCTCCTGGCCCTGTTTATTTCAGTACCTGTACTGTAGACTTACACATTATTGAGTTTCATGTGGGTATTTTTTAGTTATGTGATGCTATGCATGAGAAAGATGCATTGAAAGCCGGACGCTTTCTTGGACACCGATGTTAAACAGGGATGAAAGACTGAGAAACCAGGTTTAGTCCTATTACTTGGAAAGATGATATTGCTTCTCACAGTGTTAATCTAGTGTTAACTTGAAGCAGAGACTATTAAATACCAAATGGAAGTTTGGGAAATTATTTTTCATGCTGGAATCATACTAAGAGAGTGAAAAGGGGGGGAAATGCCCTTGTGACCTTGCAGCCAGGCTTAATTAGAAAGATCAGTAGTGCTTATCTATCATGCCAGTTTATGGCAGTTCTTTTTAGCCCTGTTTCTACTGAACTAAATGAGAGTTTGTCATTTAATGATTGACAAAATAGATCTCAGTATAATATTTTAATTTAAATTGTTTTATGATCAAATCCAATATATGATATTCCTTGTGGTGGTGAAACAGCAGGCCAGTGGCCTTACAAACTGAATCCTGACTCAAGCCGAGAGAAGCTGTGAGAAAGCTGACAGCTCTTTGTGAGAACAGAGTCCTGCAGCAGTGAAAAACAACTTGTTTTCCTTGAGAAAGAACTCTAGGAGTGTGAAAAACACTAGCCACCTGTATAAACTGTTTTGATACTGTTAGGTAGTAAAATGAAAACTATATGTCACAAACAACTCATTCTGCATGTACACACCAGGGGCTTGAGTGACCAATCAATACAGGGTAACAACTTGTTACTGACCAATTGGGGATAGACAGGAGATGTTCTTTAAAAACTCTATATAAAGAGATGTGAATAAACCAGGATCTTCTTTCTTTGCTCCATAAAAGTGTGTTCTGCTGATTTGCCCAAAAAAACCCAAAACCTAACTCCAGAACTGTAAAAGTTGTAAAGCCAGTATGTTTATTACAGTGCTAGAGGCATGTGGGGATCAGTCCCTCCTAAAGGACATGCGCACCCCTGAGAATTCCTGAACCTTTTTTATCCCCCCTTAGTTGTACATATGCATAGAGTTTCACAATAGATGCATGCATATTAATTTTACTGGTTTCACGTTACAACTTGCAATTAGTCCTTATCAGTCCTTGTACAGAGAGAACTCTCTGGTCATCTTGTCCATCTCTTGGTCTCTTGCAGACTCAGCTTTAGGCTTTTGTCTTAGTTTCAAAGTTCAAGGGGCCCTTCTTATCTCTTCAGCTTGGAAATTGCATTCCTTTTTCCTCGGCTGAGGCAGTTTTTGTGTGCACAGCAAAGCTAGCAGACTAAACAGGTTTGTTTATGTTAGCAAGCTACAGACTTAATAATTCAAAATGGATTTCTACCCTTGAAAATTTCCACTCTGTTTCACTGCATCTTTCTTTAATGGGCTCCACAGCGACATCTGGTAGACCCCGATGTGCGGAATGGGAGGCTGCAGCTGAGCTCTCCCGTGCCTGCGAGCTGGCAACACTGGCCCTGGGCAGCGAACATGGAGTGGCAAGAAGGCATGAGCCTCAGCCAGCAATAGATGAAACGCAAAGATAGTTTATGAGTGTCCTCTGAGATGGGGGGGAATGGCAGACATGACTCGTGGTGAGAAACCAGTCACGACGCGGAGGGAGCATTCCGTCCACCGAGGCGGGAGAGAATGGTCATGAACCAGAGAATATATCACACCACCAAGCATGGGGACATGGTTGAAGAACTGTGGAAGAACAAGTCGAAGAAGTCTAAACTGTAATTTGCATAAAGATTGAAACAGGGGAGGAAAGATGGGTCAGCTTGTTTCAGCCCAAGAATAAAACATAATTAATATATAGACCGTCATGTTGGGGAGAAAAGGGAAAAAAACACAATATGCATATTCTAAAAGCGCTGATATTATGGTGTAAGAAACAAGGATTCTATATTGATCTGGAAAATGTTTAAAATAGCCTATTGGGAGAAGGTGGGAGCCGTAATGGTGGACGCCACATCTTGGGTTGACGAGTCAGCGAGGCACATCCTTCCTACCTGGATGTTACAGGGCTTGCAAGGGTTTTCAGGGTGAAGACAGAGATGAGAATGTTGACCTCGTGTTCAGAAGGCTTGATTTAATATTTTATGCTATATATTACATTATTACTATGCTAATAGGAATAGAGAGAAAAATTCTCAGAAGCTTGCTAAACTAAGAATAGAAAAGGAATGAATACCAAAGTTCTGTGTCCCGGCAGAAAGTGAGAACAGCTCTGCCGTGAGTGGTCAGTAAATCCAAACATCCACAGAAGACCAATCACAGGTGTACCTCTTGCATTCCACAGTAGCAGATAACAATTGTTTACATTTTGTTGCTGAGGCCACAGCTTCTCAGAATAGGGAAAAATCCTAAAGAAAAGATTTTTCACAAAAAATGTCTGTGACATTTCACCCTTTAAATTCTAAAAAATTTAAAGAAAAATGCTGGTGTGGAATGAACAGGGACTTTCTTCACCTGTAAAACATACAATTCTATCAAATCACTAAAACAATCTTACAATCTAAGAAAATGCAAAAAACAATGCAAAGAAAGTTCAAGTCCAAGCAGCTGAGCTTCAGGAAAAAAGCCCATGGACTGAAGATGTTCCTCTTTGACACATCTGAAAGTCCTTTTTGATCCTGAAACAGGCTTGCTGCAGAAAAGTCCGTCAGTAGTTATCAAAAGCCATTGACAGTCATCAAACAATTACAAACAATTTTGGGACAACCTCTGGAATGTCCTTTTTTGGCCCTTCAATGCTTCAGAGCTGCTGCCAGCTATTTCAAGTCTTTTTATTTAATTTTTTTTTTTTTTTTTTTTGTGATCGAAAAGAGCAGCAGCAGCAGAGCAGCCAGAGAAAGGCTCTGGGGAGCCCTGGCCCATGGACGGACCAGGAACGCCAGATCTGGCCCACAAAAGGCAGGCCAGGACCGGTAGGCAAAAGCAAAACCCCCAAACCAATCAGAAGGCTGGGCAGTGGCCCTGCGCCAGGGACCTGGGCCCAACAGCCCAGGCCAACCCCATGAGGCAGGCTCTGCCTTGCCACAGGCCTGCACCCTGCTGCCAGTACAATGGCAGAACGGGTGGTGAGATGCTTCTTTTCCCCAAAATCACCAAGGCATGCGAGCAGTGAAGGAATAGAAGACTTCCCCAGAAATCCCATCTCGGCTCTGGGGATGTTTTTTCCCCACAGCAAGCAAGCCATGATCTCTTCTTGCTGTGCCCTCTGCCTCTGCAATGCAAATGCAACAGGTGTGTCTCCCATCTGCCTCAGGGCACCACCCCCTCTGGGCTGGGGACTAAAGGCAGAACTTTCGGCAGAACCCACCTGCCCCTCGCCGCTGGGGCGCAAGAGGGGCGGCAGAGATGGCAACCTCCAAGGGGCAGCAACTGACCAAACACCCCCCAACTCGCCGAGAATGCTGATTTTGAATGCAGGCAGACGGGCTGCACCCACAGCCAGCTGGCGAGCAACCCCTCCCTCCCCGGAAGAAGAGACTGGTGCCCTCTTCCCCTGTCCCAGCTCCCCCCGCAGGGGCGGCCCTGGGACAGCCCGAAAAACTCGGGGGGGGGATTCGCGCTGGGTGTAGGAGCGGCCACGACAGCTGCTGCTGGGAGCGGCAGGACCGCAGACTGCTCCGAGGGTCCCGCGGGTTCGGCGGCGTTTTCAGCATCATCCCGGACAGGCACTGGCTCGGCTTGAGGCGGCATGGATGTGCGGGAACACGCCGCTGCTGTGTCCCTTGGCTCCGGGAGTGGTAGCAGGCACGGCACGGGGTCGGCAGCGTCTTCTGCCGCTGGCTCTGGGATCAGCTGCGGAGGCGCAGTTGCAGAATCCGGCGGAGTGCGCACGGGAGGCGGCGGAGCTGGCATGGGCAGCGCTGGAGCCGCAGGGAGGGGCAGCAGCGGAGGATCGCTATTGGTTAGCAACAGCGGTTCAGCTGCAGGGAGCGGTGTTTCTGAGCTCTCAGACGCAGGCATGGAAGCCGGTGAAGGCGCGGGCGGGACCGCCCGGGGAGGCGGCAATGGGGGCCCGGCAAGGGGGGCCTCGGGGACCGGTACCACCCCTATCTCTGAGCGGGGTGGGGTCCAAGAGGCCGGCTGTGGTGGGGCCTGCCGGGCTTCCAGAGGCGGCACCCGTGTTTTGCGGAGAAAAGAAGAAACCTCACAACTTTATAAAAGTTGTAAAGCTCGGTATGTTTATTTACGACACCGGACGCACACGGAGAAAATTCTCCTCAAACGGCATGCGTACCCCTGAAGATTTCAGACCTCCTTTTATCCCCCTTCCAAATGCATATGCATACAGTTTCACAATAAGTTCATACATATTCATCCCGCATGACACTTAGCACCAGTTCTTCTTTATCAAAGGAATTTCTAGGTCGGGGCAAATTGACCTCCTGGTCTTTTCTGTTTTTCTTTCTCTGTCTCCTTGCTGTCTCGGCATACAAGTTTTTCCTTCAGCTTTGGCCTCACAGACTTTTCACCATTGTTAGACACTTCACCTAATTCAGGATGGATCCCTACTCTGTCTCACAACCACCCATTAATATCACTGCATCACAGCTCTCTGGCACAGATGCACATGCTACTGCTCCAGCTTAGTTAAGACTTCCCCCACAACCGTGGGATCAGTCTACTGTTACTGCCATGCAGGCACTACAAAAGGTACCTGATACAAAAAGTTGGAGTATGGTTTTGCTGTTGAGGCAGGGGCCCCAGGAACCATATATTACCTTTATTGATCCGTTACACTCCGCTATGATGCCTTGAGAGGCTACCTAGAACAGAAGTTAGACAGTGTTGAAGGAATAAAGTACGTATTTATTAAAAAGGTCTTCAAAGTATACACTTTGGGCAGTACAACAGCCCAGCAGTGGCTACACCCAAGACGGACGACAGGTCACAAGTTTTCACACTTTTCTGTTTTGGTCACTTTACATATTGGCGTTAATTGTCCAATTACAGCTTCAGGTTATGAAGTCCCATCCTCCCAGATTGCTCTCCTCAATTTGCTGTTTTTTATACTTTTTGGGCCTGAAGCTGCAATGGTGTCGTTGGTTCTCAGGTGGGAAAAGGATTGTTTTGTCTAACTAAACTGTGAAGAGAACTTGCTAACACTTTATATGAAGTTCAGAGTTATATACTAATGCAGTACAGAATCTGGAAAATATGAAAGCTACAATTTAAGGCATCAGTAAGATGGCAAATTTATATGCAGGAAGCAGATGATGCTGTCTTAAAATCTCTTGCTTATGAAAATGTTAACAGTGACTGCAAAAAAGCCCTGGATCCAATTCATAATTGTGCCGATGTTGAACTTTCTGATTATATCAAGGCATGTGCTAACATTGGCTCGGAACAATTTAAAGCAGAACTGCTTGCTGCTGTGATAGCCCAACTGCAAGTGGCCAGAGCAGCTGTTAAGTGCTTTGAATGTGTTGCCCGAATGATAAAGGACACAAAACTCGGATAAGTTTTGTGCGGCGCTTTATTGAAGGGCCCGGGGGCCTGCGGACTAGCGTCCCCAAAAACAGAACCCCAAAATTCACACATGGGTGTTTTCCTTTTATACACAAGCAATTCATAACAAAGTCTCCAAGAAACAGTGGCCCTTTGCCAAACTACGGACCCTTGTAATACATTCTCTAGTTCACGAGCAAAATCATAAATCTTCTACCTGTTCTATTGTATGCTATCCCCAAACCGGTTAGTCTTCTTACTCTCCTACCCTGGCTTAATGTTTATTAGGTTTCTAAAGCTACTTGCCAGGGTTACACAAAACTCAATCACATAATATCAACGGCTACAAAATTATTTTTACAAACCAATTCACACAAAACTCATAACTAAACTATAATAAAACATTTTGCTAAATTTCATTTCTTTTCCAACAAATGCAGAGGGCTAGGACATATCAGGAAGCGATGTCCGAAGGGACAAAGGGGCAATAAAAGGCCCAGTAAACTTTGTCCTTGCTGCCAAAAAGGGTTTTGTTGGAGCAATCAATACTGGTCTAAATTTGACGAACACGGCAACCTTCTCCCACAGCAGGGAAACTTGAAGGGGGTCACATTGGCACCTGATGCCGACTAGAAAGGGCAAATTGAAATAATGGCTCGGACACCTAATCCTCACTGTACTGTGACACAGGGAAGCTGATTGGCACAATTAATACTGCTGCCAGCAATTCCCTGTTCAGCACTGATCTTACAGCAGCAACGAGATACAGAAAGATTTGGAAGCACAGGCACCCCACAAATATTTTGGTCAAAAGTCATAGGGGTACAGCAACCATTACTCACTTGTCAAATAGAATCTAAGTCTTTTACAAGTTTGGTTGACACTGGAGCAGATGTTTCCATCATATCCCAGAAGGACTGGCCCTCAGAATGACCCCTGGCCCCCTCAACTGCGATCGTAGCAGGCACTGGAGGTCAGCAGATTCCCTGGCAGTCCACAAGGAAGCTGAAAATCATCAGCCCCGAGGGCAAGACTGCCACCCTGTGACGTATGTAGTCCCAATCCCAGCCACTCTGTGGAGGCTGGACCTGATGAAACAATGGAGTTTGATAATTTCAACACCTTTTTGAGAGGGGCTATTGATGAAAAGTTGCTTCTTAAACTGACTTGGCTTTCAGACAGGCCAATCTGGATAAACCAATGGCCCCTGAGAAATGAGCGGCTTCAGCAAGCCTGGATCCTTGTGCAAGAACAATTATGTTTGGGTCACATAGTCACTTCCACTAGCCCCTGGAATACACCTATTTTCATTAACCCTAAGAAATCTGGAAAGTCGAGGCTTTTACAGGATCTCAGAGCAATCAACACAGTCATTTCACCTATGGGGGCATTGTAGCCAGGAATACCTAACCCTACAATGATCCCCAAACACTGGGAATTAGTGATAATTGACTTAAAAGACTGCTTTTTTACAATCCCTTTGCATCCTATTGATGCACCTAAATTTGCCTTTACTTCCTGACAATCATGAGACCATGTCCTGGTTTAGGGCAAATTTGGGAGAAAACCTCCATAAGGGGCCCCTCCAAAAAGCAAACCCATATAGCCCCTCCCCCCAACTGGTTTGGGAAGGATTCCTCAAAGAGAAGTGGAAAGAACCTGTTTATTTAACAAGCACAGCATCCCCCAGCACACAAAATGAACAATACTGGATGACACCACTCTTTCACTGCTCTGAAAAAGATGACAAATTCAGAAAGTCTCTCCTGGGAGTGGTCGCTGTGTTATCAGTCCCTCTGGCGCTGGGGATAGCTGCTGCAGCCACAAGGTGCAAACTCTTGGTGTTTCCCAGGTCCCAGCCTGGAGCAGGTTCGAGTGGGAAAGGAAAAACAGTCCAGGGAAAAATTCGGACTGCTTAGCTAAACTAACTAACGAGCAGAAGCAAACAGCAAGAGCAAAGCAGGAGCAAGAGCAAAGCAAAAAAAGCAAAAGCATAACTATGTACTGCCCTGTCTTTGTGTCCTGCCAGCTGTGAGGGAGCAGGCTGATAACAAAACAAAACAAAACTTTGGTCTTCAGAGCCAGTCTTGAAGGCACAGAACATAATATCCAGCATAAACAGAACAGACAAGTGGGGATACTAGCATCATAACGTCACCCTAGGACACCCCCATGGAATGATACCACTGGATTGGGCTACCTCAGTTTGTGGATGTGACAGTCTGGTCAGAGAAAGCTAGATAAGATTTCCCATGAATTGGTCTGAGAGAGCTGGAGAGAAAGAATTGTAAACAATCTGCAGGTGGTTTTGTGATAAGTTGTTTTCCTCATAAGGTTGTTTTCCAAAAGGGTGGTTTCTTAATTAGCCAATGGTGATGGTGTTTTGATTAAAGGACCAATCAGGTCCATCTGTAGAGAACTTGAGTATAAAAATGAATGGGTTTCCTAATGAAGTAGATTAGCCTTCTGAGAATGCATGGAATTTGTCACTAATTTATCTGTGTCATTTCTCACTCAACAGTGACATCAGGATATAAAAACAGTCCTACTGTCAGTCAATTTGTCATTCACTCAGTGATACAACCAATATGGCAAAAATATGTCTGTTTTGCTGTATCACTACATGGACGATATTTTAATTGCTTCTGACAATTCTGCATCATTGCATGACTGCCTTGCTGCTTTAAAGGTAATGCTTGCCAGCAGTGGCCTGTGTGTAGCCACAGCAAAAATCTAAACAGAACCTCCCTGGAAATATCTGGGTTTCAAATTATGGGAGACAACAGTCACCCCACAGGCAGTGACCCTAAAAAACAATATACACACATTGAATGATCTGCAAAAATTGTTGGGCACTATTAATTTGATTCACCCTTTATTGGGAATCACCACAGAGGAATTATCCCCCTTATTTCAGTTGTTAAGAGGGGACCCAGATCTCTCTTCCCCTAGACAGTTGACAAAAACTGCCTCAAAGGCTTTAGAGACTAAAAGTGATAAAATCAACAGGTCCTTTGCCACATGTCAAAACCCAGATTTGCTACTGTGATTGTGCAATCTTTCCAACCCTATGCTCTTATTGGTCAATGTGATGTACAGGACCATCGTCTCTGGTTATTAGAATGGCTTTTTCTGCAACACACCTTTGTAAAAACGATAATCACTCAACTCGAAATGATTATTTGACTGCTGTCCATGGGACGACTGATGCCAGAGCCCGACAGGATATCACCCAGCAGTAATACATGTCCCTATTACTGCAGCAGAATTAGAGAATCTGTTCAGGGATTCACTGTCATTTCAAATTGCTCTTGCAGACTATAATGAACAATTTTTTCACAAAATGCCTCAACATGCCCTGCTACAATCCTTCATGGAACTCTCCTTTCAACAATGATGACTGCAAATGAAAACTCTAATCCCTGATGGAAAGACTGTTTTCACTGATGGATCAGGAAAGACACATAAAGCTGTCACCTTGTGAAGAAATGATAAGGGATAGTAGGAACATTCGATAACCTTTCAACCTGGATCTACCCAGCTAGTCGAACTGGCAGCTGTGGTAGAAGAATTTCGCCTTTTTTCACAGGAACCTATTAACAGTGATTGTGATTCTCTTTATGTTACAGGAGTCATTGAGATAACTGAGCACTCATTCTTGAAGGAAATCTCTAACAAAGACTGTTATGTGCTATTAACCACTCTGTACAACGTTTTACTTCACAGGTCTCATGAATATTACATTCTGCACCTTAGGTCACACACCACTCTGCCTGGACCTATAGTGAAAGGTAATGTGAGAGCAGATGCCCTCACCATGACAGTCACTATTCCACAAAAGTTAGGGCAGGCAAAACTTTGTCATGATTTTTACCATTAAAATGGCCAAGCACTGGCAAAGAAATTCGATCTGACTTTGCCACCAACAAGGGATGTAGTGAATATGTGCTCACAATGTCAGCAGATTCTTTCTTTGCCACAAATGTTGGGTACAAACACACGAGGGTTGAAACCTAATGACATTTAGCAAACAGATGTAGCACACATATTGAGCTTTGGGACTTTTAAATATGTCCATGTTTCTTTTGATACCTTTTCAGGTTTCATAGTAGCAACAGGACACAAGGGTGAGAAATCAAGAGATGCCACCTGACATTGGATTTGTGCCTTCAGCACAATGGGTGTCCCTCAACAGATAAAAACAGATAGTGGACCTGCATACACATCCCATAAAACACAAGAATTCTTCCACACCTGGGGGATCGAACACATCACAGGTATTGCCCATTCCCCAACAGGGCAAGCAATAGTCGAAAGGCCACATTTCAAATTAAAAAAAACATGCTACAAAAACAAAAGAGGAGAAATCCAATAGGCATGCTCCCTCAATAGCAGCTTGACAAAGCAACCTATGTTTTAAATTTTTTTAATCTCTCCAATAGAGATGACTTAACTGCAGTTGAAAGACTCATGGGTCAGACCCGCTGATGGAAAAGGAGTTCATCCAGAAGTTACATACAAGGATGTACACAGTGGTCAGTGGAAAGGTCCAGTTCCACTGTTAGCTTGGGGAAGAAGCTATGGATGTGTTTCTTTACCTAGGGAACCAAGGCTGACTTTAGGGGATTTTGGGGGATATTGGGGGTGATTTTGGGGGTGATTATAGGGGCAAGTTTTGGGGTTTGGAGAGATTTTGATGGTTCCTGGGGTGATTTTTGGAGCGGTTTTGGGGGTTTTTTTTGGGTGCCGAAGCTGATTTTGAGAGATTTTGGATGATTTCAGGGGAAATTTTTGGGGTGATTCTGGGACTGATTTTAGACTTTTGAGGAGATTTCGGGGCATTTTGAAATTTTTTTGAGGTGCTGAAGCCAACTTGGGGGGATTTCAGGCGGTTTGGGGGATTCTTGAGGTGGTTTTTGGGACAGTTTTTGGGGGAATTTTGGGGGTGATTTTTTGGGTACCATGGATGACTTTGGGAGATTTTGGGTATTTTTAGGGGCGATTTTTAGGTTTTGGGGAGAGTTTGGGGGTTCTTGGGGTGATTTTTGGGGTGGTTTCAGGATCATTTTTGGGGCACTTAGAAGTGTTTTTTTTGGGTGCTGAAGCCAACTTTGGGGAATCTGGGCGGTTTTGGGGATCTTTGAGGTGGTTTTTGGGGGAATTTTGGGGGTGATTTTTTGGGCAGTTTTGGGGGTGGCGTTTGCGGGGCTTTTTTGGGTGCTAAAGCTGATTTTGGGGGACTTACAGTGATTTTAGATGTAGTTTTGGGGGCAGTCTTGGGGACAGTCTTGGGGGTTCTTGGGGTGATTTTTGGGGGTGATTTTGAGGGTTTTTTTGGGTGCGGAAGCATGAATTTGGGGATGATTATGGGGGTGATTTGAGGGGATTTTGAGATGCTATTTTGTGGGGGAGTATTAGAGGGTGATTTTTTTGACTTTTAGGGGTGAGTTTTGGGGTGATTTTGGGGCATTTTGGGGGGTGATGCTGATTATGTGGCTATTTTGAGGCTTTTTTGGGTGCTGAAACCTATTTTGAGGGCGCTTTGGATACAGATGCAAAGTTTGCAGTGATTTTGAGGTGATTTGGGGGTGGTTTTTGGGGCATATTTGAGGGTTTTTGGGGATGCTGAAGCTGTCTTTGTAGTGATTATTAGGGCAATTTTTGGGGTGGTTTTTGGTCTGATTTTGGGGGTTATTTTGGGTGATTTTAGGGGCAATTTTTGGGTTTGGGGGAGATTTTGGTGGTTCTTGAGGTGATTTTCAGGGTGTTTTTGGGGTCGTTTTTGGGGCAGTTTAGAAGTGGTCTTTTGGGTGCCAAAGCCAACTTTGGGGGATTTTGGGCAGTTTTGGAGGTGGTTTTGAAGAGATTTTGGCGTTCTTGAGGTGGTCTTTGGAGCAATGTTGGGGGAGATTTTGGGGTGGTTTTTTGAGTGGTTTTGGGGGGTTTTTTTGGGTGCTGAAGCCGATTTTGGGGGATTGTCATGGTTTGACCCGGAAACAGGATTTCTGGGATGCTGTGTGGATGGGGCCAATGAGTGCTCAGATTTGAATATTGCCATCTGGCCCAACCACTGGGCACTGGATCCACCTCCGAGAACACAGGGTAAAAGCAGGGCTCTCCCCCTGGCAGTTTCTCTTTGGATTTCCGGCGGTGAAGGAGTTGAGTCTCTCCCCCGGCCCAGTTGCTGGCTGGGCTGGGGGAGGGGAAAAGCCATGCGGCCCGGCCTGGGAGAGGTAGGCCTGGCCCCAAGGGTGGAAGGAAGAAGTAAAGAAATGCCGGGAAGCAATGGGCAGCCTGTTCCCCCCCCACCTTGGAGACAGACAGAGAGAGTGCAGCCGGTGTTTGTGTGCCGTTACCTTGAAAGCAGTAAACATGTGCTGGCAGCAGGCAGCCCGGCTGAGGAGATGGTGGGGGGGTGCAGCCAGGAGTCCAGCTGCTTGGAGGAGTTTTTAACCCTTTTTTGGGCAATGAAAACTTCACAGAACATTAACCCTTCCTTAGACGAGAGATAAGAGTGGAGGAGGACGAAGGAGATGAGCGAGTGATGAAGGTCTGGACCAGAGAGAGAGAGAGAGTGAGAGATGTTAGAAAGATGGAGAAGAGGGAGTGGCATTTTATGCTGGACTCTTTTGCGTAGCCATGGACAGAGCTATGTTCCCCTGGAATACAGAGACTGAGACCAGGGGGAGAAATGTTCCAGAGCCAAAGAAGATTCAGTGTGGGTACCCCTCGGCCCCAGGGGGTATATAAAATATGGGGGGGACAGATGTCCCAGAGGTGAGAGATTGAGCTTCTCTGGAACTGGACACAGCCTCCTTAAAAGGACAACCCTGGAAGCAGCCCTGATTCTGGTCCGGTGGTGAGAGCACCGGAACAAGGACGGAAAAGGCCACCACGACACATGGAAGGACTCCCTCTCCTCTTGAGGAACTGAAGTTGAGCATTCTAAAGGGTGGTGCTGGACCCAGAATTGATTTTGGATTGGATTGTATTGGGAATTTGGGGGGGAGGAGGAGGAGGAGAGTGTTTTTGTGAGGTTTCATTTTCCTTGTGTTTTTTTTCTTTTTTTTTCTTTTTCTTCCTTTTGTGTGTAGTTTAGTTAATAAACTTTTCTTCTTTTTTTTTTTTTTTTAAAGAAGAAGTGAGAGCCTTCTTTGTTTATTCCTGGTCAAAATCTCATAGCAGACACCAGAGAAGGTGTATTTTCATGTGGGCATTTGGCGTTGCGCCAATGTCAAACCAGAACATTTATTTACAGTGATTTTAGGTGTTGTACTTGGGGGTTCTTGGGGTGGTTTTTTGGGTGATTTTCAGGGTGTTTTTGGGTGCCAAAGCATGAATCTGGGAGGATTTTGTATGTGAGTTTTGGAGGTTTGTGTGATGGTATTTTGGGGAGTTTTAGGGGTGAATTTTTTTGAGTTTTAGGGATGAGTTTTGGGCAGTTTGGGGGGCTTATTGGGGGACTGATGCCAATTATATGACAACTTCATGGCTTCTTTTGGGTGCCAAAACTGATTTTGGGGGCGCTGTGGGAGCAGAAGCAAAATTTAGGGATGACTTAGGTTTTGTTTGGGGGCAATTTCTGGGGTATTTTTGGGTAACAAGGCTGACTTTTGGGGATTTTGAGTGATTTTAGGAATGTTTTGAGGGAGATTTTGGGGGTTACTTTTGGGTTTTGGGGAGATTTTGGTGGTTCTTGGAGTGGTTTTTAGGGCAATTTTTGGGATTTTTTTTTTTCTGGTGTTATTTTGAGGGCATTTTGGGTGATTTTAAGGGTGATTTTGGGGTGATTTTTGGGTTTTGGGGAGATTTTGGGGGTACTTGGGGTGATTTATGGGGCAGTTCTGGTGGTTCTTTTACTTAACAAATCCAATTTTGGGGGATTTTGAAAGATTTCAGGGGTGATTTTGGGGGCAATTTTGGGAGTGGTTTTAGGGTTTTGAGGAGATTTTGGGGCTTTTAAGAAGTGGATTTTGGGTGCCTAAGCCATCTTTGGGGACTTTCAGGTGGTTTTTGGGGTTCTTGAGGTGGTTTTTGGGTACCGTGGCTGACTTTGGGAGATTTTGGGTAATTTTAGGGATGATGTTTATGTTTTGGTGAGATTTTGGGAGTTCTTGTGGTGATTTTTGGAGCAGTTTTGAAGTGGTATTTTGGGGGATTTCAGGCAGTTTTGGGGGTAGTTTTTTGGCAGGTTTTGGAGCGATTTTTGGGGTATTTTTGGGTGTGGAAGCACGAATTTGGGGAGGATTTTGGGGGTGATATTTGGGGTTTTCCTTGACGCTGTTTTGGAGGCTTTTGGGGGTGAGTTTCGGAGCGATTTATTTTTTTTTTTTAGGGGACCAATGCCAATTTTAAGGTGCACTTGAGGCTTTTTTTTGGCTCTGAAGCAGATTTTGGGGGCACTTTGGGTGCAGATGCCAAATTTTGGGTGATTTTGGGAGTTTTTTGGTACTTAGGACAAAATTCATGGATTTCATGTGTTTTTAGGGGCAATTTTGGGGGTGATTTTAGGGTTTTGAGGAGATTTTGGGGGTTCTTGGGGTGGTTTTTAGGGTCATTTTTGGGTTTATTTTGGGCGATTTTGGGTGATTTTGGGGGTTTTCTGGGGCAGCAGATGATGCCATTTTTGTGGCAATTTTGAGGCATTTTTTGGTTATCGAAGCCAATTTTGGTGTGACTTTGGGTGATATTGTACATTTTCAAGACGATTTCAAGAGTTTTTAGGTGATGTTCGGAGTTTTTATTGTCTTATTTTGAGGCTTTTGGGGACATTGTGGGATGGTTTTATGGGCTATTTTAGGGTGTTTTGGGGTGATTTTGGGGTTGTTTTGGGGGCTGCTTTGAGGGTGATTTTTGGGGCGTATTCGCAGGTTTTTAGGGGTGCTGAAGCTCTCTTTGTGGTGATTATTAGTGTGATTTTTGGGGTGGTTTTTGGGCCACTTTTGGGTTTCTTTTTTGCTGGGTGCCAACCATATTGGCTCCCAGCAAAATATATCAAACCCTGCCAAGAACAACAAAATGAACCTTGTTGTCTTTCTTCTACTGTACTGCCATCAAATGGCAGAAGGGAGAATCTATTGGGCCCACATAATTCAACCTCCGCTGTTTCGGCCTCTGACTTGGTGGGATCCAGAGCCTTCCCTCAGCAACAATGGAATTGGTAGGGGGAACTTGGCTTCCTCCCCTAGATCAGAATATTGTAGCAACATATAGTATTATCACTACATTTGTTACTAATTTACCACCTATATGCTTAACACAGGATCAAACAAGTATACCTTCACCTTGTGCTAACTTTTCTATGCAATGACATTTAATATATGTACACTCAGACAATGCAAGAAAATTGAATATTATTACATTGCTGGCCATTCTGTCTACCTCCAACAAATCAGTGGATACCACTCTACCTCATTTCCTGAAATGTTGTTTTACACCCATCTCCAACATACAGTGTTTGGAATGGACATCATGTGTGACCGTATTCGCAGGGTTCTTAGGATGAGGGATGAGACGAGGATCAGATTCCATGTTTCAGAAGGCTTGATTTATTTTTTTATGATATGTATTATACTAAAACTATACTATAAGAATAGAATGAAAGGATTTCCTCAGAGGGCTAGCTAGGAATAGAAAAGGAATGGTAACAAAGGCTTGTGACTGACTGAGACAGTCCGGACAGCTGGACTGTGATTGGCCATTAGTTAGAAACAACCACATGAAACCAATCACAGATCCATCTGTTGCATTCCACAGCAGCAGATAATCATTGTTTACATTTTCTTCCTTAGGCGTCTCAGCTTCTCAGGAGAAAAAATCCTAAGGAAAGGATTTTTCATAAAAGATGTCTGTGACAATCATGTATAGCACAGTGGCCACAACAGCAATTCTTACAGTATGGGAAGGTAATTGATTGGGGACCACATGGTATCTTTAAAGAAAATGGGACCGATGCACCCATTCTCCCCTCCCAAAAGGCAAACTGCAGGATTGTTTGGCTGGATGGTGGGATGGCTGGATCACTAATTCAATATTATTTAGGTAATAATCAGTCCCGCGTGCATAAACAGTTGTGGAGAATGTTGTTACCTGCTTTTGGCAAAAGGATATACCAAGTAAAATTAGGTAAAAGTGCTACAGTTGCTACTTTACCACTGGGAGTGGAACAATTACTAATGACTTGTACATCACACCTGTATATTTTTGCTTTAGCTAATGATTTCTTGACAGATTATAGAAATGGTGTAGTATCCCATGAACTTCCTCCTGCCCCTGGCCAATTCCCAAGGGCATTGCACCACAGACTTCATTCCTCCTGGGGGAAAGACAAGACTCCCCCATGGACTTCTGTCTCACTGATCCCTGGTTTCTCTTTTCCCTGTTCCCTCATTGGTTGGATAACCCTGGTGGCTGCGCCCTTTCCCATGGAGACCAATCCCTGTTGGGAAGGATGAAAGTTTGGCAAGAAAGTCTCACAGATATGTATGTTTGGCACAAAGATTTTTGAATGTAGAATCTGAAGAAGGAATAGAAATGAAAGCAAGTTTTGATATAGAAGAAAAGAATTGCTGAGCCAGTCTTACTGGATAACTAAGAAGGCAAAGGGTATGTTAGTTAGAAGGGAGTTTATGGCTTAGAGCAAGGGATAAACCCACCTCAAACAAGATGTTTTTACCAAGCAGAAAGATACCACTGGCAAACAAGTCTGCCGATGTTGCAAGTAGAAAAAAGGTCTCAGAATTTTCCACTGCAAGAAAACAGAAAAAACAACTTCTAACTTAAACTGCAATGTACTAACTTTTAGTGACTGGAGAATAGTAACATGAATATAATAATTATAGTAGTTATGATAGGCGATAGGCAAAAGTTAAGGTATGGATTGGTTCTTCTGTATTAAGATGCTCAGCACAGAAAATTATATAATGCATTGTCACCAAAATTAAAGGGTCTCCAGGCTTGCCTGCAGCTGGAGCTGACAGCTGTAGGCACAGGCTCTGTCACCCATGACCCTGGACTGCGGTAACATCTTGGATGTAATAAACTGCATTATGAAGAGACACCTGGAATCCCGCATCTCTCATTGAGGCTCTTACTAATCCCCTTTGCCCTGCCCTTAGCTCTGCCCCCCACCCCTTCCCCTTCTTAAGCTGTCTGCACCACGTGGTCACTCTCTTTCTCTACCAGGTTCCCTTCAGCCACCACATGTGACATACTTCGCTGAAATAAAACCTTGCAAAAGGAGCCTCCTGCCTCTCTCCCTTATCGCTATAAGACACGAAATAAAATGATGCAGACGCACAGATCTCCAAGGCAAAAAAGAAGGAAGTTTAATTTCTGACTCCAACATTTATAGATTTCCAAAAGTGACAGTGAATTGGAGGATGACATTGGACAAACCAACAGTCCATCAAATTTCTCCTCCATAAAAGAATGCAAAACAATAAGTTATTTACATAAAATGTGTGAGAAAGTTCGTTACAAGAATGTAAACATCAGAAGGCTTAGAAAAACTTGAAAAAGCAGGGCAACATCTCACCCTTTTTCCATTAAAAAAAAAAAAAGAAAGAAAAGAAGAAAAAAATGAACAATGTGAAAAAAGAAAAAATGAAAAATGTTCAGTGTCCATTCGTGGAGGAATCATCAGAGTGATCACTTGCATCGTCAGCATCCGAGTCATCACTCTATTCATCCACTTGATGACTTTCAGTTTGGTCACGGTTTCCATTTTGACTGTGAGCCGGATTCTGTCTCTGTGGTCACAGGTCAGGGCGAATACACTTCAAAGGTACCCAGTGTACCCCAGTATCTATGGATACGCACACATACCCAGGCCCTGAAGCAATAAGGTCATAGGGTCCTTCCCACTGTTTGGTGACTAAATTCCATACCCGAACCTTCACTCGAGACTGATGTGTCTTATCTGCAGCCTGCAACGAAAGGCGATGATTCAAAATGACAGGATTATTTGAGTTCTGCGGCACAGTGAGATGATTGATTGTGCACAAACCTTTTGCCAACTGACTGTGTGGGGTTTCACCCTGCATTCCCCATTTTTGTGTTTGAAGAACCCACTTCAGAGTACCATGAGCGTGTTCTACAATAGCTTGGCCAGTCAGAGAATGAGGGATACCAAACCTGTGTGACACACCCCACAACTGCAGGAACTGCCGCACCTTCTGTGATGCATAAGCAGGACCATTGTCGGTTTTCACAGTACAAGGTATGTCCAGAATGGCAAAGGCCTGCCTCCAGTGGGCAAGGACATCAGGGGGCCTTCTCCCCAGTGTGAGCAGAAGCCCACATCGCAGAGGAGAACGTGTCCACAGTGACATGCACATACTTGAGCTAGCCAAACGGCAATCTGGGTGACATTGGTCTGCCAAAGCTCCAAGGCCTTAACTTAAGGCCTCTGTAGTTGACCACTGCCGGCAAAGGCACAGCAAGCACATGGCAGTCATCACATGACTCGACAATGTCTCAAGCCTCAGTTGGCATCAGCTGAAACTGCTTCTGCAGGGTATGTGTGTTTTGGTGGAAAAACCCATGCAGTGCCTTGGCCTGTGTGAGTGTATCAGGCTGAGGTGCTACCCACACTGGGTTAGCCAACTTGTCAGCCCTTGCATTACCTTCCACTACAAATCCTGGAAAATTGGTGTAACTCCTAACATGCAGAACGTAGAACGCATGAACCCAGGCCTGAATGGCACACCACAAGGTCTTCAGTAAATGAAACAAGGCAAGATTACTGACCTCCTTCAAAACTGAATGATCCAACCGCTGTGTGATGTTGGCCACATGGGCAGAATCCCTGACCAAATTGAACAGTTCCTGGGAAAGTTTTTCAAATGCCACGACAGCAGCCTTTAATTCAGCCAATTGGGCTGACCCATCCACATGACCTTCCACAACCTGCCACTCAGATCCATCCCTCCAAGTAAAAATGGCCTTTCCTGTTTTCCCCAAACCACTAGTGAAGATGATGGGTTCTTGCACTGGTTCCTGACTATTTTTGGGCCACAAAGACAGTTGTGTGAATTTTGCCATATGCAGTAGCCTATGGCTGGGCAGATGATAAGTGATCTGCCCTGAAAAGTTTTCCAGAGCACTTTGCAGGGACACACTGTTTGCAAAGCTCCAGTCGAAATCCTCCCCCGTACTGGGAGTATGATTTTTGCGGGATCCGCACCCATCAATTGCAAACACCCTTACCGGCATTTGATTATCAAGCGAGCAATCAGCTCAAACAATGCGGTTGCCGTCTTCTGTGGCTGATGGGGCAGGAAAACCCATTCCAACATGTGCAAGGAATCAGACCATTTGTCACTCCACTGGCCAATGATGCCTGTGGGATGCAAATCTGGAGTGGTGATGAACACAGTGGCATCAATGGAGGGATCAATGCTATAAACTTGGCAAGCAGAAACAGCTTGCTCAACCACCTCCAGCACCTGACGTGCCTCAGAGGTCAATGTGCAAGGCAACTTTAGATCAGAGTCTCCTTTCAACAAATTATACAGAGGAGACAGCTGTGCATCGGTCAGTCCCAAGTACGGGCATAACCAAGTGATGACACCTACCAATTTCTGAGCATCATTCAGTGTCTTCACAGAATGCACCAACTGCACCTCCTGGTGTTGGATTGTCTGTTCCAGAATTTTGACCCCCAAATACTTCCAAGGAGGTTGTTGTTGAACCTTTTCTGGAGCTACCTGCAGGCCATGAGAATGCAAGGCATCGAGCAACTGAGGCTGAATCCTCAGCAGTTCATCCTGGGTGGATGCAGCCACCAAAATGTCATCCATATAATGATACAGACAGGCATCAGGAAACTGCTTGGGAACTCCAGAAAAGGCATGGGCCACATACCATTGCCATATTGCTGGAGAATTGTGCATGCCCTGGGGCAAATTCCTCCAGTGATATCTCTGTGCGGGCTCAGCATTGTTAATTGCTGGCACTGAGAAGGCAAATTTTGGTCTGTCATTGGGATGCAAAGGAATTGTAAAAAAAACAATCTTTCAAATCCATGATGAGGACCAGCCAGTCTGCGGGAAGCATGGTAGGCGACGGCATGCCTGCCTGCAATGTTCCCATGCTTTCCATCATGGCACTGACCTTTCGGAGGTCTTGTAACAACCTCCATTTCCCAGATTTCTTTTTGATGCAGAAGACAGAAGTGTTCCAGGGACTGGTAGAAGGCTCCAGCTGACCTTGGTTCAACTGCTCCTGCACCAGATTACGGAGAGCAACCAATTTATTTTGAGAGAGGGGCCATTGGTTCTCCCAGATGGGTTTGTCCATCAGCCACCATATAGGAGGCGTAGGACACTCTGCGCCCTTCATCGCAGTGGTCCCTATGAAAAATCCGTCCAGATGCGCACCCCCCACACGGACAGAACATCCCTTCCCCAGAGGTTAGCAGGAGTAGAAGTAACATGAGGCCTAATCCAGGCCGTCTGTCCCTCTGGGTTTGTGACCAGCATGGGCCACTGGCTCACGTAACATTGCTCCATTCCTCCCAATCCCACGACAGACATCTCCACTGGATTCAGGGACCAATCCAGGGGCCAGGCGGCAAGGGAGAGAACTGTAACATATGCGCCGCCATCAAGAAGCCTGCAGAGGCAGATCTCTGACAGCGTCACACCAGGGATGGACAGGGTACACAGTATCTCGGGACATTCTTTGGTCAGGACAGAGGTCCAGTGAACTAGAGGCAGCCCAGTGGATCCAAAGCCGCCATCTCCATGTGACCGGTCAGCTGTCCTGCAAACAGGTTACTTAAAAGGCACAAGTTGAGCAATCCGTGTCCCTTTCGGAATAGTGACAGGGCGGTGGGTGTGGAGACCATGGCACAAATCTGTCCCATAAAATCTGCATGAATGAGTCCCATGTGCACAATGATGCCCTGAAGGGTGGCACTAGATCTCCCCATAAGGAGAGCACTCATGCCCTCACCCAAGGAACCAAAGGCATCCAGGGGAACCTTGTGTATTTTGCAAGAATCTAAGACAACTGTTGCTGCTGTGCAGACATCAACACCTGATGAGCTGCCGGTGCTGGCTGCAAGCCGGCAAAGCAAACCTCCATTGGCTCTGGGGCTTGGAGAGAAGCTTGTGTCTGGGCGCACCTCCCCTTCGCGCTCTGCTTTCCATTTCCCAAGCCCTGCAAAGCCTGGCCATTAACATGAACAGGTGCCGTGAAAGCATTTGCCGTATGGTTTGGCCTTCCACACTGATCTCACAAAAACATGGGAGTTTTGACCTTCTGTGCTTTCTTTCCCTGTTTCTTGCTGGCCTGAGCATTCCCCTGCTGTTGCTGCATGCCCTGTGGCACTGCCCTGACCGGCTGCACAGCATTAGCCAAAGCAGCCATCTTCTGACCTGAGGGGCTGTCCTGGGGTGACATTATGATGTTTGTATCCCCATTCCTCTGTTCTGTGCCTTTAAGACCGGCTCTGAAGAGTGGAAGTTTTGTTTGGGTTTCTCTTATCAGGGACACCAAGAGAGCATACATCAGGCTGTTTTTTTCTCTTCTTGCTTAGCTTGCTGCTTGGCTGGCTTGCTTTTCTGCTCTTGCTTCTGCTTCTGCTCTGCTTTGCCTCTGCTTATTAGTTAGTTTAACCAAACAGTCCACATTCCTTCCTGGACTGTTTCTCCTCTCCTGTTTCTGTGACCATCTCGAACCTGCTCCAGACTGGGACCTGGGAACACCAAAGGTTCGGCTGCAGCAGCTGGCCCAGCGCCGGAGGGACTGAGAACAGAGCAACCATCCCCGAAAGAGACTTTCTGATTTTGTCATCTTTCTCAAAGCGATGTCATCTGGTATTGTTCATTTTGTGTGCTGGGGGGTGCGGGGCCAGTCAAATAAACAGGTTCTTTCCACCTCTCTCCGAGGAATTTTTTCCCGAACCGGTTGGGGGGAGGGGCCGTGTGGGTTTTGCTTTCTGGAGGGGCCCTCCTTTGCAGATTCTTTAACAAATTTGCCCTAAACCATTACAAATCTTTGGCGCCCAATGTGGGGCTCGAGAGAGAAAGTGGAAAAACCCTGTTTTGAATGCATTTTGACTGCTATTACTCTGTGTTCGTTTAAATCAGCTAATAGCCATGCTTTTTGGATTCATAATGTCTATTGGGGTGAAGGTTTGCATGCATTTCTGGTCCCTAGGGTTTTTTGAGATTTTAATACCTCCCTGGTCCCTAGGTTTATTTTCTTATCCAGAAATAGCTTTAGTATTGCCCCTAATACGTAGTTGTTACACCAGAGGGGCTGTGACCAGAATAGCTATCCTGCTGGGTTTGGTGGCAATAGTGTGCAAGAAGTTTATAAACATGCTGGGGTCTGCTCCAGGTATGAATGGTTCATGGCTATGGTTATGCATCCAGTTTGTTGCTGGAGGAGCAGGAGGGAATGAGGTTTTTCAGCCTCTGCTTTCCTCCTCCTCCTATGAATCAGTTGCATCACTAGTGAAGGATGTTCAGTTTCCCCTCAATGTTAAAGAAACCATCTTCCTGGTATTCAATCTGGTAACCTTCCTCTATACAGCCTGCTGCTTCTCTAGAATGAGGGCTGAGATTTCTAGACGGGCTGATGAGGCCCCTGACTCAGGAGTAGACCCAGGTGTGGGAAATGGGAGGATATGGGCCAAATCCTGAAGGAATTCTCTGACCCTATAGTTTGGGATTTTCCCCATGAACAAATTCAGAACCCAGCTGAGGTGGGCAAATATCTGAAAGAGAAGTACCAGGATGAGCCTAAGGAGAGGAAGGTCATTGCAGTGAGCTGGGCCCTGGCATATGCTTATCGCACACTGCTAGATACTGTCGGGCAGCAGACAGAGGCAGGGGGACAGGGAGATAAATCAGCAACTGTCCCGGTGGCTCAGGCTGCAGCTAACACTCCAGGCTCGAAGCCAGCAGCTAAACCCATGGCCGTTGCTACCAGCGCTAGAAGTGGGAAATGCACAGACAAGACCAACCGACCAGTGGACGATGATGATGATGATGATGATGATGATGAAGGAGAAGGAACCTCAGTGCCTTCTGACGTAAAGTCAGGAGTCAAAGCAGCAGGTGCAAGATCAGATGCCAATATTGAGTCCTTTTCCCTGAAGGACCTTCGTGGCCTACGGAAGGATTACACTCGAAGGACTGATGAATCCATAATTAGTTGGCTGGTCCGTCTCTGGGATGATGCAGGCGAGGCTACAGTTTTGGATGGCACTGAAGCCAGGCATTTGGGATCCCTGTCACAGGATACTGTCATAGACCAAGGAATGATGAGGGGGGCTAACTCTCACAGCCTCTGGGAATGAGTCCTAAGAAGTGTAGCAGAAAGATACCTGTGTGCAGATGATCTCTATATGCAGCAGACTCAGTGGAAGACAATAGAGCAAGGGATCCAACGCTGAGAGAAATGGCCGTGGCAGAGATTATCTTCTCAGAAGACGTAACAACCAGGAACCCAGACTTAGTACCATGCACGTCTGTGATGTGGCGAAAACTCGTACGACTCGGGCCACATGAATATGCTTCTGCCTTAGCCATCATGAAGAGGGATGAGAGAGATGAGACGGTGCTTGACATGGCAAGGAAGCTCCGAGCATATGCAGATGCTGTACATGGCCCAACACATGCCAGAATTGCAGCGGTAGAAACACGTCTGCAGAACTTAGAGGATAAGATAGAGGAGAACCATAAGAAGCTTAGAGAGGAGATTAAAGAAGACCTTCTCCAAATTTCAGCAGTACAGATCCGAGGTTCAGGTATCCAAGGCAGACGTTTCCAATATGGTGAGAGAAGATACACCCCACGAGCTGAGCTGTGGTTTTACCTGCGTGATTGTGGGGAAAACATGAGAAGGTGGGATAGGAAACCTACCGCTGTTCCGGCACGACGGGTGCGTGAACTGAAGGAAGCCACCAGGAGGAAAGCAGCTCCAGTTGCCCGTAGCCGAACGGCCAGGTATGATGATGATGACATGTCTGATCCCCTCGAAGGAACATCCAAAACATTCGCCCAGGGAAAGAATGATAACCAGGCTTAGAGGGGCCCTGCCTCTAGCCAGGTAGAGGCCAGGGAAAATTGTGTCTTCTGGTCTGTGTGGATTCGTTGGCCTGGCATATCGGAACCACAAGAGTACAAAGCTTTGGTCGATACTGGTGCGCAATGCACATTAATCCCATCAAGATATGTGGGGACAGAGTCTGTTTCTATTGCTGGTGTGACAGGGGGATCCCAGGATTTCACTTTGGTGGAAGCTGGTGTGAGCCTAACGGGAAATGAGTGGAAGAAGCATCCTATTGTGACTGGCCCAGAGGCCCCATGTATTTTGGGCATAGACTACCTTCGAAGTGGGTACTTCAAAGACCCAAAAGGACTCAGATGGGCATTTGGAATAGCTGCTGTAGAGACAGAGGGCATCCAGCAATTGAACACCTTGCCTGGGTTGTCTGAGAATCCATCTTCAGTAGGATGCCTGACGGGAGAAGAGCAACGAGTGCCAATTGCCACTTCCATAGTGCATCAACGGCAGTATAGAACCACTCGAGATGCTCTGATCCCCATCCATAAGATGATCCGAGAGCTGGAGAGCCAAGGGGTGGTCAGCAAGACCCACTCACCCTTCAACAGCCTCATTTGGCCTGTGCGAAAATCTGAAGGAGAATGGAGATTGACTGTGGACTATCATGCATTGAATGAAGTGACTCCACCACTGAGTGCTGCTGTGCCAGACATATTAGAGCTCCAGTATGAGCTTGAGTCCAAGGCAGCAAGGTGGTACGCCACTATAGACATTGCCAATGCATTTTTCTCCATTCCTATGGCAGCAGAATGCAGGCCTCAGTTTGCCTTCACAGGGAGGGGAGTGCAGTACACCTGGAACTGATTGCCCCAGGGGTGGAAGCACAGCCCCACCATCTGCCATGGATTGATCCAGACTGCACTGGAAAAGGGTGAGGCTCCAGAACATCTGCAGTATATTTATGACATCATTGTGTGGGGGAACACAGCTGCAGAAGTGTTTGAGAAAGGGAAGGAAATCATCCAGATCCTCCTGGGAGCCGGTTTCGCCATTAAAAAGAGCAAAGTAAAGGGACCAGCTCGTGAGATTAAATTCCTGGGAGTGAAGCGGCAAGATGGACGGCGTCAGATTCCTACAGATGTCATCAAGAAGATCACAGGAATGTCTCCACCCACCAATAAGAAGGAGACACAAGCTTTCTTGGGTGCAATAGGTTTTTGGAGGATGCATATTCCTGAGTACAGTCAGATCGTGAGCCCTCTCTACCTGGACACCCGCAAGAAGAACAATTTCCAGTGGGGCCCTGAGAGGCAACAGGCCTTTGTCCAGATCAAGCAGGAGATTGCTCATGCAGTAGCCCTTGGCCCAGTCAGGACAGGACCAGAGGTGAAGAATGTGCTCTACTCTGCAGCCGGGAACCATGGCTCGTCCTGGAGCCTTTGGCAGAAGGTGCCTGGGGAGACTCGAGGTCGACCACTGGGATTTTGGAGTCGAAGCTACAGAGGGTCCAAAGCCAACTATACTCCAACAGAGAAAGAAATCTTGGCTGCGTATGAAGAAGTCCAGGCTGCCTCAGAGGTAATAGGCACTGAAGCACAACTCCTCCTGGCACCCCGACTACCAGTATTGGGGTGGATGTTCAAAGGCAAGGTTCCTTCCACCCACCATGCCACCAGTGCTACATGGAGCAAGTGGATTGCTCTCATAACTCAGCGCACCCGTATAGGTAAACTGAATCGCCCTGGGATTTTGGAGGTCATTACGAATTGGCCCAAGGGTGAGAATTTTGGTGTCACACATGAAGAGGAACAAGAACCAGTGACACGGGCTGAAGAGGCTCCTCCCTATAACCAACTGCCCCCAGAGGAAACACGCTACGCTCTTTTCACTGACGGCTCCTGTCGCATTGTAGGGATGAACCGGAAGTGGAAAGCAGCCGTATGGAGCCCCACACGACAGGTTGCACAAGCTACCAAAGGAGAAGGTGGATCAAGCCAATTTGCTGAACTCAAAGCTGTTCAACTGGCCCTAGACATTGCTGAGAGAGAGACAGTGGCCAAAGCTCTACCTCTACACTGACTCATGGATGGTAGCCAATGCTCTGTGGGGATGGCTGGAGAGGTGGAAAAAGGCTAACTGGCAGCGTAGAGGGAAACCAATTTGGGCTGCTGCTGATGAGTGAAAAGACATTGCTACCAGGGTAGGGAGGCTACCTGTGAAAGTCCGCCATGTAGATGCCCATGTACCCAAGAGTAGAGCTAATGAGGAGCACCAAAACAATGAGCAGGTAGACCAAGCTGCAAAGATAGGGGTGTCCAAAATAGACCTAGATTGGGAACATAAGGGAGAGTTATTCCTAGCTCGATGGGCTCATGATGCCTCAGGCCACCAGGGCAGAGATGCCACCTATAAGTGGGCACGAGACTGAGGGGTGGATCTAACCATGGACACTATTTCTCAGGTTATCCATGACTGTGAGACATGTGCTGCCATCAAGCAGGCCAAGCGAGTGAAGCCCCTCTGGTACGGTGGGCGGTGGTCCAAGTACAAGTATGGGGAGGCCTGGCAGATTGACTACATCACACTGCCCCAGACACGCCAGGGCAAGCGCTACGTGCTGACCATGGTGGAAGCCACCACTGGATGGCTGGAAACCTACCCTGTGTCTCATGCTACGGCCCAGAACACCATCCTGGGCCTGGAAAAGCAAGTTCTGTGGAGACATGGCACCCCTGAGAGGATCGAGTCAGACAATGGGACTCATTTCAAGAACAGCCTTATCAACACCTGGGCTAGGGAACATGGCATTGAGTGGGTGTACCATATCCCCTACCATGCACCAGCTGCAGGAAAAGTGGAGAGTTACAATGGACTACTAAAAACCCAGTTGAAAGCTTTGGGTGGGGGATCTTTCAAGAATTGGGAGCAGCATCTGGCAAAAGCCACCTAGTTAGGTAACACCCAAGGTTCCACCAACTGAGCAGGTCCTGCCCAGTCTGAGTCCCTGAATGTAATAGAAGGAGACAAAGTCCCAGTGGTACATATCAGAGGTTTGTTAGGGAAGACTGTGTGGATCAATTCTGCCTCGAGTACAGACAAACCCATTCGTGGGGTTGTCTTTGCTCAGGGACCAGGTTGCACGTGGTGGATAATGCAAAGAGATGGAACAACACAATGTGTACCTCAGGGAGATCTGATTGTGGGGTAAGAATGATATGGGGATAAGGGGTGGAATGTCCTGGGGTGACAATATGATGTTTGTATCCCCATTCCTCTGTTCTGTGCCTTTAAGACCGGCTCTGAAGAGTGGAAGTTTTGTTTGGGTTTCTCTTATCAGGGACACTGAGAGAGCATACATCAGGCTGTTTTTTTCTCTTCTTGCTTAGCTTGCTGCTTGGCTGGCTTGCTTTTCTGCTCTTGCTTCTGCTTCTGCTCTGCTTTGCCTCTGCTTATTAGTTAGTTTAGCCAAACAGTCCATATCCCTTCCTGGACTGTTTCTCCTCTCCTGTTTCTGTGACCATCTCGAACCTGCTCCGGACTGGGACCCGGGAACACTGAAGGTTTGGCTGCAACAGTTGCCCTAGCGCCAGAGGGACTGAGAACAGAGCAACCATCCCCGAAAGAGACTTTCTGATTTTGTCATCTTTCTCAAAGCTATGTCATCTGGTATTGTTCATTTTGTGTGCTGGGGATGCTGTGTCTGTCAAATAAACAGGTTCTTTCCACCTGTCTCCAAGGAATTTTTTCCCGAACCGGTTGGGGGGAGGGGCCATGTGGGTTTTTCTTTCTGGAGGGGCCCTCCTTTGCAGATTCTTTAACAAATTTGCCCTAAACCATTACAGGGGGCCATGTTTGCACAGGCCTCCGCCATCTGGGAGACAGTAGGCTCCCCAAGAAGAGCCTCTATGATTCTCTTACAATCTGCATTGCAATTACTTCTAGCAATGTTTGAAATCACAAGTCTAACTGCCTCAGGATCTGCCATCCACCTCTCCACAGAGGAAGTTAGTCTCCCCCCAAATTTCATTAAAGGTTCATCAGCCCCCTGGACAACAGTTGCAAATGGCTGCTTCAGAGCAGTCATTTCCAGGGTCCGAACCATCACTTCAATGCCCATTGTCTGGCACTGGTCAAGCACGAGGGGATCAAAGCCAGCTTGCCCCTGGGGATCAGCATAACTGCCTGTGCCCAACAGCACATCAGTGCCAATCACACACCTGGGATCCTGCACACCCAATGTAGCATTCAGCTCCACTGCGCTGGCTGCCAATTGAGCCCATTTAGACTCAAAAACGTCGAATTCCGCAGGCAGAAAAAGAATACATGCCATAGCACTGATGTCATGAGGTGTCAGCACATCAGCAGCAATCACTCAAAGCATCTGCATGACTTCAGCAGACCCCAGACCATGTTGCACAACGGTATCATGGAGTTACTTTGCAGTCTTAAATGTTATAGGTTGATGGGTGTTATGAGTAACACCCCTAAGCACAGGGAAAGCTTGGGAAACCCTGGTTAGATTGCAGCACCTGCCAAGTCCCGTCCCATGGGCCCCACAGGACAGAGGAAGATGCTTGACTGGGAGGCAGATCAACACCACTCGACACTGCGCCCACCCCCTGCAGCATTAGCAGGGCCAGAGGAGCCTTCTCCTCAATCCTGCAGACACTGCACGAAGGCAGACTCAACCCTCAACCATCTCCTCGACCTTAGCTTGGACTTTTCGCCAGAATCACCTGTGTTCCCTCGAACGCACAGTCACTTGACATGGAGGGAGTGTCCACAGGGCTGAAGAGGAGGGTCCACGGCCCCGGGAACTCACCAGTCTCACTGAGGTGTCCAGTCACGCCACAGCCCCGGCAGTGCTGTTCACTGCCGCAGGGGCAGAGGGCGCCATGGCGGACGCAGGTGCCAGCACAGCTCCCAAGCTCAGTGCGGATCGGAACAGGACCTGTGTGGAGCCACTCTCTCCCAGGTCGGGGGAGGGGCAGGATGCAGAGAGAGATGCGACTCACGGAGCTACATCACCACGGGGCCACACAAGGCTTTCAGAACTGCCCTGATGAGCGTCCTGTCCATTACGCGAGACTCCACAGTGGGCACCATCCCTGCCAAGCGGAGTGGGGCTGGCTGCCTGCCCACCATGGCAGGGCCCGACAGAACACCGACCAACATTCTGCTTAAGGCAGCTTCCACTACCTACGCCTGTCTAGCAGGCTGTGCAGACTCAGAAAAGGGGCAAGCCACCCCCCCCCAAAAGACGAGACCGACTCTAAACCAGACAAATCCACTCCCGCTGCTCCCAGGGGGTATTTCGTGGAAACGCCGCAATTCGGACAAAGTGTTGTCACCAAATCAGAGTCAAGCAGAGGAGGAGGCTGAGCCAGGGGCTCCCTGCAGCCCCTGAGTGCCAGGAAGGCACAAAGAGAGAGCAGTTCCTCCCTGCCCTGTGTTGCCTTCTGATACAAGGCAAGGCGACCTGGTTCTGAGGAACAGCACGGCAACCCAAAACTCTCCAGGGTCGCTCAGGCCAATGAAGCACGCAGACACCAATGTGGTGGACGGTCAAAAGGCGTTTATTATCTCATCTCGTGGGGTTTTATAGTCTAGGGGTTTCTCTACTTCAGAGGGGGTCTGCCTTTACTATCTATGGTTAGTAGGGAGTGGAAAGTTACTGACACTACAGTTTAGGGAGGCTACATTCCTAGGGTAATTTCTTATCTTAGGGGAACAGGGGGTCCTGCCTCTCCGTTACATCGTGAGATCTTCCGACTGTCTGTCCCTATCTACCACACCCTGCAACCTCCGCAGTGCGGGATGGGGCTTGATCAGCCTAGCTGACTCCACAGGGCCCCCAGAAGCCCGCAGGGCTCTGCCCACTGGCTGGCTGCTCGGAACCAGCTGGCTGAGAGCCCAATACACACCGGGGGAACAAACGTCACCTTCCAAGATGGAACCATCTCCCAGCTCATTGTCCTGGGGGGAAGGGAAGGGTTCTGCTTAGCTCAAAAATTCTAATTCCCCCTCGTCCACGTCTGAGACAGAAGGGTCCCCCTGGGAACTCCGAGAGCTACAAAATCCAAACCCCTACCAAACAGCGTCAAACTTTTTCCACTGCACTAGCAGTGATCCCACGTCTATAGTGAAATCATCAAAAAATGCTTCCATGAGACAGTCTCCCACAAGAGACCACATGTCCCTGGGGAACACCTCTGCAGGGTTTGAAAAAAACCCTTGCTCTCTGGCCCACAGAAATAATCTTTTAAAATCACTCCAGGAAACGGAAACCCGTTTCCACTTGATGAGACCCTTCCAAAGGTCCAAAACTAGAAAATCCTCCATGAAACTCACAGGGGTTGCCATTACCACAAGAATGCAGGCAAAGTGCCCAACGGCTATGAATCACCAAGCCAAAACAGGGAGAGGGGGTAAAATGATACGACCTTACCCATGGCTATCCCACACATGGCGGTCACCAGATGTCGCTATAAGAAATGAAATAAAATGACGCAGACACACAGCTCTCCAAGGCAAAAAAGAGGGAAGTTTAATTTCTGACTCCAACATTTATAGATTTCCAAAAGTGACAGTGGATTGGAGGATGACAGCGCCACTGCTCCGATGACACTGGACAAACCAACAATCTATCAAATTTCTCCTCTATAAAAGAATGCAAAACAAGAAGTTACTTACATGAAGTGCATGAGAATGTTCATTACAAGAATGTAAACATCAGAAGGCTTAGAAAAACTTGAAAAACAGCACTACACTCGCTGAGCCAGCTGTGTTGAGTGTTGTGTGTGCAGATCTCACTGTGATGCCTGAATGTTAACCCAACCTGCTTTTCTACAGGAGAGGTTTGTTGGGAACAGATATTAGGCAGAAGCACCCACCATCCAACTCCTGCATTTTTAATTGGCGCACAACTGAGACCTGACCTTGAGGTTTTATCTAGCCTTTTGAAAGCATCTCTGTTGCCGTGTGTTTTAAACTTTCAGGTCCCTTCCCCAGGTGTGCCAATACCCGTCTCCCTTCCCCCCTGGCCCCCTTGCTGAGTGAGTCCTGTCAATCAGGCTTAACATTCCAACAAGGCGTTGTGCGGTTGGGCAAGGTCAAAGGATGCCCCTCAGGCCCAGAGGTCATTGGCCTGTCTAGGTGTCCCTCGTCCCTTGAGACCCCGCCCCCCCCACCTGGTTGGTGGCTCACCCCTCCCCTCCCCTCCCCTCCCCTCCCCTCCCCTCCCCTCCCCTCCCCTCCCCTCCCCTCCCCCTGAGCTTAAAAGGTGAAGCAGGCCATGCAGTCGCCATTCTGTTGGAGCTGTTCCTAAGATTCAGACCTCTGTAACCATGGAATAAACCTCTGGATATTAAACCCTCCAACAGAATCCTCTCCTTTTTCTCTTCACCATCGCTTGAAGCTTTCCTCCTGAGGTAAACGGAGTTCCTAACAAGCCTGGACTTGTTTAGTGCCCAGCTGAAACCATCAGCAAGCTAAAGGTGTCTCTGGGGTGATACACCACAGCTGCTGCCTTCGGCCTAGCAGCGAGGGTCAGACTGGCCCAGGCACAATCTAACTGGTAATATTGGGATTCATATTCCAATATTTTGGCGCCCCTGGGTGGACAAAGCGACTCTGCAGCCCAAGACGGACTCTCACTACCTCGGACAAGCTTCTGGCAGCCATGCACCCAGCTGAAAGGGGCCTTGGTTGCAACGCTCCCAGCCAGAGACTTCGGGAATAATCCCAGAACAAGTTTTGTGGACTCTTCGGCGCCTCTGGAAAGCCCAGCTCCCTTGTGGTGAGCAGATTTTCCAGAGGAAGAAGAGGGTAGCCTCTCTGGCCCATGGAGAGGTCCTTTTCCGGTGAGGAGACCTGCCTGCACCCACCCAGCTGCAGCTCCCATTTCGGGTGAGTATCTCTGCTCTCGGTGGAGCAGAAGCTCAAAAAACAAACTCTGCCGTGAGTTTTCTTCCTTTTTTGCCTTTGCATTTTTGGCTGAGCAGCCCCACAGACCAGAATTCATTGCGTTCTAGTCTTTAGCTCTCTGCCGCGTGTTTAGCTGTCTTTTAGAATTCGGGCCGGCGGTGCGGGAGTGCTCTCTGCCCTTCCCCCCGGCTCGGCAGCGCAGCGTGTTTGGCTCTCTGTGCAGGGGAGGGGGATTCTGCTCTCTCTCTCTCTCTCTGCGCAGGGGACCCCGGTTTCGGCTTGCCTCGTGGCCGGGGGATCTTTCTCAGTGCAGGGGAGGGGGTGTTCTCTGCACAAGTGGCACAGGGGGGGCCTAGTTTCGGCTTGCCATGTGGCGTGGGGGAGGCTGCTCTCTCTCTCAGCTCAGCAGGGGAGGCTTTGTGTCTGCCTCGGCTTGGCAGGGCCTGTCCCAGCTCCCTGCTGCTGCCGCCTGGGAATTTTAAAAGCAGTTTATACAGCTGCATTGTGAAGCTTTTGTCTGTTCGTTAGCGCCTTCCTATCTGTGTTTTTTTAGAAATCAGTAGCTGATTTTAGCTTTGTTTTCGGTCAGGCAGGAATTAGTACTTTGCATTTCACATCTAACATGGGTTCGAAACTCAGCATTATACAAAAAGCGGTGTATTATAATATTGTTAGCATTTTAGTCAGTGGTAATGTGAAGTTCTCAAAAGGAAAACTGAAACAGTTTATAAGATGGCTCTTTCTACACTTCCCACATATCTCCCCTGAAGAAATCCACAATATTCAATTCTGGGATAAAGTTGAGAATGAATTGGTAACCTTAGGACAATCTGGCAAGGCACCCTCAGCTAAATTTGTGTTTTGTAGTTTACAAATTCGAACAGCCTTGCTCAAACAAAGAGAAATGGAGAAAAAGCCAAATGCCAAGCTATGTACCTCTGTTCTCCCTGTTTCTCCCTCTCTTAGCTCTAAAACCCCTAAACCTCTTTCCCCAAAACTTGGTATTTTAAAGAGAGCACACTCATTGGGAAGTCGACTCCCAGAGTTTGCAAAAATGCCTGAGTTGTCCTGTCCACAAGGCCCTGGCCAGGCTGCGTGGAACCTTTCCCAATCCCCTGTGTCCCCTCCTCTGAAAACCAGAGCACGTGTCAGCTTTCCAGAGAGCAGTGATGCCCAAAATGGCCCCCAGTCCCTAGGGGGTCCGCAAGATGGTGGATGCCACGTGGCATCTTCCCAAACCTGGTCTTCTTTTTCCCAAAACCCTCTTAAGCATTCCAAAATTCCAACCCCATCCCCCTCGCCTCCTGTTCCTTGTGACCCCTTCCCCCCTCCCCCTCCCTTAGCTGCAGTACCCTCGGCTCTGCCTCTCTACTCCTCCCAGGGGGCGTCCGCTGATGGGATGTCACCAGACATCCCCGCCCCCTGCCTGCCCCTTGACCCCCTCCTTTGTTCCCACGGTGACCCCACCCCCTGTTCCCATGGTTTCCCCGCCCCTTGTCAGCCCCCTATCTCTGCCCCCTGTGCCAACTGCATCCCCGCCCCCTCCCCGGGTTCTCACGGTGGGGACACACCCACTGCCTATCCCCAAACCTGTAGCTGTGATCCCAATGCTTCGGATTCAAGGGATACAGAGCAGGGAACGGCAGACCCAATGCATAATCCCATGTTGTCACTAGCTCCTGTTACATTTCAGCCTGCACCTCAAGCCAGGGCAGCTCCAACTGCTAATTGGAGCTCTTTTGGACGACAATTGATTAAAGAGATCTGTAAATCTCATAAAGAATACGGTCCACACAGTCCATATTTCCGTGGCCTTTTAAATTCTGAACTGAGTAGGACTGTGGTAATCGCACATGATTTAAAACAGCTCTTTTCCTGTTTCATGACCTCCACGGAATTCAAATTATGGGAATTAGCATGGAAACAACTGCTAAAAGATGCTCTCCCAGGCTTACAGGCTGATCCAAACACAGCGAAAGACAACAGTGGTAACCCTATCACCATTGAGCACCTCTGTGGTGAGGGTCCATGGTCTTCTCCTTCAGTCCAAGCTGCTGCAATTCCTGCAGACACACTCGAGAAAGTAAAAGAAGCAGCTGAAAAAGCATTCTTTTCCCTCCAACCTGAGGGGCCTTTTGAGCCCTATAGTAAAATTAAACAGTTACCATCAGAGCCCTTTTTGAAATTTGTAGAAAAGTTAACTAGAGCCATTGAAATACAAGTTAAAAAAGTGAATGCTAGGGAAGCGATTTTAGAGGAAATGGCATTTACAAATGCAAATAAACAGTGTCGAGCGGCAATCCTGAGCCTTCCTATAGAACCTCCCCCTACACTAAAAGATATGCTTCTAGTCTGTAACAGGAAAGTGCCTCTGATGAGTGTGGCTGAAGACACCAGACCAAGGCTGCTGCCACCTCAGCGTGTCGCCGTTGCCAGCCCTGCGCCTTTTCCCTCAGCACAGCAGTACCCTGGGCAGCAGGGGAAACCAGCAATGGTTGAGCCCACAAAACCATGCCTGCTTTGTAACAACCTTGGGCACTGGAGTAACCAGTGCCCCCTGAAAAAGCAATTTGATGAATTCAGAAATAGCAGGGGAGGAGAGCTACAAGCCCTCCCTGGGGGTCAACAACAACAAAAAAACTGAAAAGGGAGCACCCGCCTGCCAGGCGTGTAGACACAAAAAGAGCAGGCCAAGGGAATAAGGGTAGCAAAACAAATCAAGCGCGCAATAATATTAATATTTGTGTAAGTGAAGCAGGTGCTTCAAAGACCAAGTCTGCTGGTCCACTGTTGAAAGTGAAACAAAATAACCTTTGTTATGATTTAGGTGAACCTATGTTAACCACGTCTTCTGTCAATGAGCCTTACAGGTTGCAGCTGACAGTCACTCCACCTGAAGGACACTGACTGGCATTTTGTCTCTGTCAATCCAAAACAGAAGGGTACTTGGAACCAAATTCGTTGTAAGTACATCATCATTGGGGACACGAAACACACGCCACAAGAGATCGAGATTGCTCCAGGAATGACAACATCAGATCCTGAGCAATTAGTTCTCGGCCTGCACTGTTTCCACCCACCCCTGTTTCTTCCCAAGGGACAAATTGTTGCACAAGCTATCCCTGTACCATCTTTACCTGAAAGTACTGATAAACAAGGGCCCACAGTCGCCCGGGTTCAAGTTATTGGGAAAGACAAACCTAAATGATGGTGTAACCTCAGTGGGGGGGGGGAGTCAAAACGCATTGAGATGCTTGTAGACACAGGTGCAGACTGCACAGTGATTGCAGTAGAAGACTGGCCAGCACATTGGCCTTTGCAAAATGTTGCTGGTCACCTTCGAGGTGTAGGAGGTCTGCAATTGGCAAGACAATCTAAAAGCATTGTTCAAATCGAGGGACCAAACGGACAATTGGCAAATATCCGTCCGTTTGTGTTAGATTATTAGGAACCTTTGTTAGGGAGAGATTTAATGGCCCAGTGGGGTGTCACAATTGAAATTCCAGGCTCTCCACAGCATCTTTGTGTAGCAGTCATTGAACAACAGCGCCCCATCCAAAAACTGAAGTGGAAAACAGACAAACCAGTTGACATGAAACAGTGGCCACTCAGTAAACAAAAAATAAACGTGTTTGAGGAACTAGTAGAAGAGCAACTAAAAAAGGGCCACATTGTGGAGACCATGTCCCCATGGAACTCTCCAGTGTTTGTCATCCAAAAAGTTGACAAAAAGAGATGGCGACTTCTTCACGACCTCCGACAAATTAATAATGTAATTGAAGATATGGGTTCTCCCCAACCTGGTATGCCATCCCCAACAATGCTTCCCCAAGATTGGAAATTAGCTGTTATTGATATTAAAGATTGTTTTTTCCAAATCCCCTTGCACCCTGACGATGCACCATGTTTTGCATTCTTCGTCCCTTCCACCAACATGGAATCCCCTATGAAAAGGTACCATTGGACCGTTCTTCCTCAGGGATTAAAGGTATCTCCAGCTATCTGCCAGTGGTATGTCTCTTCCCTGCTTTCCCCAGTGCGTGCAGCCGCAGAGAAGGCCATCATCTATCATTATATGGATGATATCCTTGTGTGTGCCCCCAATGATGATTTACTCACACATGTGCTTGACTTAACGATGGATGCATTGATTGTTGCAGGGTTCGAGCTCCAGGAAAAGAAAATTCACAAGATGCCACCTTGGAAGTATTTGGGCCTAGAAATTGGAAATAGGACCATTGTTCCTCAAAAACTAGAAATCAATCCAAGGATCAAGACCCTTGCGGATGTCCACAAGTTGTGTGGGGCTTTGAATTGGGTAAGACCGTGTCTCGGTCTGACTAACGAAGACCTTGCCCCTCTCTTCAATTTATTGAAAGGGGGAGAGGACCCAGGTGCTCCTAGGTCTATTACCCCAGAGGCACGGAAAGCTCTAGAAAAGGTTCAGATTGCAATGTCCACAAGACAGGCCCACCGATGCCGGCCTGATCTGCCATTGAAATTTATCATTCTAGGTAAGTTGCCACACCTCCATGGAATTATTTTCCAGTGGGAGGAAAAACAAACACCTAAGGCAAAGGACACACCAAAAAAGGACCGGGACCAGAGGGACTCTCTCTTGATCATAGAATGGGTTTTCCTCAGTCACAAAAGGTCCAAGAGACTGACAAAGCCTCAGGAGCTGGTAGCAGAACTGATCCGGAAAGCAAGGACCCGGATCAGGGAGTTAGCAGGATGTGATTTTAAGTGCATTCACATTCCAGTTGAGTTAAAATCAGGTCAAAAGACTATGAAAATACTGGAACAATTGTTTCAAGAAAATGAAGTGTTGCAGTTTGCTCTGGATTCCTACTGAGGACAAATTTCGGTAGCGCGGCCCGCTCACAAATTGTTTGAACAAGATGTTCAATTTACTTTAAGAACTGCTCTAAGTAGGAGACCTTTAAAAAGGGCTCTAACTGTCTTTACAGATGCGTCCGGGAGGTCCCACAAGTCTGTTATGACTTGGAAAGATCCTCAAACCCAGCAGTGGGAGACAGACGTTGCTGAGGTGGAAGGTTCACCTCAGGTTGCTGAATTGGCTGTGGTTGTTACGGCTTTTGAAAGGTTCTCAGAACCATTCAATCTGATTACAGACTCTGCATACGTGGCAGGAGTAGTATCCAGAGCAGATCAAGCAATACTGGAAGATGTATCTAACATTGCACTTTTTGAATTGCTTTCCAAACTGGTAAAGTTAGTCACTCACCGAGAGCAACCCTTTTATGTGATGCATGTCAGGTCACACACTGACTTGCCAGGGTTTATCGCTGAAGGCAACAGAAGGGCAGATGCTCTTGCTGCTGCACCTGCAGTGATGGCCACACTCCCAAATGTTTTTGAACAGGCAAAAATCAGCCACCAGCTTTTCCACCAAAATGCACCTGGCCTGGTTCGTCAGTTTAACATCACTCGAGAACAGGCCAAAGTGATTGTGGCCACGTGCCCAAATTGCCAACAACATGCACTCCCTACAGTGAGTACGGGAGCAAACCCAAGGGGACTGAACAGTTGTGAACTGTGACAAACAGATGTTACACACATACAGGGTTTTGGACAGCAGAAATATGTTCACGTCAGTGTAGATACCTTTTCTGGAGTGGTCTATGCTTCTGTCCACACAGGAGAATCATCTATCGATGCTATTAAGCACCTCTTACAGGCTTTTTCTTTCATGGGCATCCCCAAGGAGCTGAAAACTGATAATGGGCCTGTTTATAAATCCAAGGAATTCGGGAGCTTCCTGCAGCAATGGGGAGTAGAGCACAAAACTGGCATCCCCTACTCCCCTACAGGTCAAGCCATTGTAGAAAGAACTCACCGTGATATTAAAAGGGTCCTGGACCAGCAACAACAGGTTCTGAAGGTAGAACCTCCCCACATCCGGTTATCCAGGGCGCTATTCACAATCAATTTTCTGAATTGTTCTTTTGACAGCCTGAACCCACCCATCCTATGCCACTTTGGGGGGAGCAGTCATAGGTTGATGAAAGAAAAACCTCCGGTTTTAGTAAAGGACCCTGAGACTTGGAAAATGGTTGGACCTTACAAATTGGTTACCTGGGGACGTGGATACGCCTGTGTATCCACCCCCTCTGGTTTAAGGTGGGTTCCTTCCAAATGGGTAAAGCCCTATGTTCCCAAGGTCTCAGAGAAATCTACAGAAGCGCCCCAGGTTGCTCATGCTGCCTGGAGAAGAAAACGCCGCACACATTAAGCCTCCTATCTGGAATAGTTTGTAATATATGTTTGTTTCAAGTTCTTATACCAGTTTAGATCCCACTGTTCGTGTGTAGCCTCGAGATGCCATGAGACCGAGCCTGCTTCTCGTCCTACTCGTGATCATCCCACCTGCGATCTCCTGCATAGTCCCTCAGCCCAAAGCACGTATGGACTACCTTGGCAAAAGCTCTCGGACATGATCAGAGAAACTGACAACTGGCTGAATGGACTGTTCAATGGCTGGGGACTCTCGGGCTGGTTGGGATCTATTCTGAAAACTGTATTTTTAGTGCTGTTGATTTTAGTTATAGTTATTGTAGTTGTTAGCATTGTTTTTGGACTAATCAAACGCATGGTTCTCAAATTAATTTCAAGCTCATCCCCCCCTCCTGAAGTCTACCATTTGGAAGCCCTCCATGCTCCAATGCATGACCTGGAAGCCTCAGTGGAAAACACTGACCCTCCTGTAGAGGAAGAACTGATTTACCAACCATGGTTTGGCAAGCATTCTGCACTACAAGCCCAGTCCTCTTCTTTTTAAACAAAACTAGAGAGAGATGTTGCGGTGTGTTTTAAACTTTCAGGTCCCTTCCCCAGGTGTGCCAATAGCCGTCTCCCTTCCCCCCTCGCCCCCTTGCTGTGTGAGTCCTGTCAATCAGGCTTAACATTCCAACAAGGCGTTGTGCGGTTGGGCAAGGTCAAAGGATGCCCCTCAGGCCCAGAGGTCATTGGCCTGTCTAGGTGTCCCTCTTCCCTTGAGACCCCGCCCCCCCACCTGGTTGGTGGCTCACCCCTCCCCTCCCCTCCCCCTGAGCTTAAAAGGTGAAGCAGGCCATGCAGTCGCCATTCTGTTGGAGCTGTTCCTAAGATTCAGACCTCTGTAACCATGGAATAAACCTCTGGATATTAAACCCTGCAGCAGAATCCTCTCCTTTTTCTCTTCACCATCGCTTGAAGCTTTCCTCCTGAGGTAAACGGAGTTCCTAACAAGCCTGGACTTGTTTAGTGCCCAGCTGAAACCATCAGCAAGCTAAAGGTGTCTCTGGGGTGATACACCACAGCTGCTGCCTTCGGCCTAGCAGCGAGGGTCAGACTGGCCCAGGCACAATCTAACTGGTAGTATTGGGATTCATATTCCAATAAATCTCCATTGGATCTCCACTGGATTTTATGTCGGAGTCATCATCCCAGTTCCCCGGGAGAAAAAAACCCCAATTTTCTGGGGGATTTCTCTGGGGGCATCCAACAACTTGCCAGGCTTTGAGGACCAGCTGAATCAGCAAAACTTTGTGAGATTTTTTTTTCCTGACACACCAAGGTGGTGAGTATAGCCTGGTGATCATCACCTTTTTATATATTTTTTTCTATTTTTATCTTTTAAGAGGGTGGGGGCTCAATGGATACCAGACTATCCACTGAGCAGAAAGAAGTTTATTCCCAAGTTTCTAATGCCCTTCTTAAATATAATGTTAAGTTCTCTAAGGGTGATCTGAGGGTTATTTTTCTTTGGGTCTTCAAATTCTTTGCGAGTGCTACCGATGAATCAGTTTTGTCTGTTGAATTCTGGGATAATGTAGGAAAAAAAATGTATCAACTCCAGATTGAAGGTGATTTTCAGGTTAGGAAGTTCTATCCACTTTTTCACTCTATTTATAATGTAATTCAAGCTTTGGGAGAAGGTTCTAAAGATTCTAAACGTTCTGTATCCCTGCTTTTGTCTCCCAATGCCCCGTCCCTGTTCCCCTGTCCCGTCAAGATAGGTCTGGAGATGGAAACTGCCTGAAACAGGCACAGGAGTGCTACCCGCCTTCTGCCTCCTCCAGTCCCCTCCCGTCCCCTCTCCCAACTAGTACTGACCATGCTAGTCTGGGCTCTTTCCTAACCCTTTCCCCAAAAACCCTCTAGCCTTGACTCCCATTCACTGCTATGGAACAAGATGGCCCCAGCCACATGGCAGAATCCTCCATTTAAAAATTTCCTGCCCCAGGCACTCAGTAAGGTGTCTGGGATCATCCTCCTCCCTTCCCCCACCCCACCTCAGAGCCCCACCTCTGCAGCAGGTGCTGCCCCTGCTTTGGGCTTTCCCCCCAGGGTGGGCATCGCTCCCGTTGACACTCCCGCGTCGAGTTTCCCTGCTCCCGTGTCGGGTTGCCCCGTCCCCACAGTCGCTCCTCCCCCCGCGGCCGCCCCTCCTTACGTCCCCGCCCCTGCATCTGGCTTTCCCATCCTCTCTTCCAACCCTATCCCCTCTCCCTACCCTGCCTCGCCCACGTCCGATTCACTTTCTGCGCCGAGCACCCCATTCTTGCCAGCAGTTTCTGCAGTCCCGGCATCCCCTCCCTTTCCCACGCCCATGACTTTCGCATTCCCTGTGTTCCCTCCCTCCCTTCCAGCCTCAGTTTCCATGGAAACCTCAACTTCCCCCCCGCTGCCCACGGGGCCGGCCGTGCCCACCGCCGCCACGCTGGCCCCGGCCGCTCCTGTTCTGCCGGGTACACTCGCAACCCTCCCGTCCCTGCCAGCACCGGCACTTCCCCCCGTGCCTGCGGTGGTGGCTCCGCTGGCACCGACCCTCCCCGTGGCCCCGGGCCTCTCCTTCCCTGTGGCTCCGGGTCTCCCTGCTGCGGCCCCGGGTCTCCCCTCCAAGGCACCTGTTTCCCTCACTGCTGCAGCCGCCGTCCCCGCCTTCCCCTGAAGGACGCCCTCTCTGGGTCCTTCTCCCTCACTGCTGGCTTTCCCCCCACCTCCGCTGGGTTCTGCGGTTGCTCTCTCAGGTCCTGCCCCACACCCTACTGGGAGGAAAGCTAATCAGAAAAACCCGTCCTGTTTACATACCAAAGGCTCCAAGCATGAAGCATATCCTGGCTGGAGTTCTGGTGCTGATTCTAGGACATCTGCCTCCACCTCAGATAACTGTGATTCCTCAGATTCAGACAGCAAATTTGAGAAACCCTGGGTCCAAATCAAAAGAGAAGCAGCTTTGGATAAGAACTGGAAGTTCGCTGAAAAATTAAAAGTCCTTGCCACCCCAGTTAGATACAAAAGGGGGTTCCCCACCAAATGGAAAACCATTCCTTACAGTGAACTCAGAGAGCTTGGCAGAGCCTTGAAAGATTTTGACTGCTATTCCTCATATTTCAAAAATCTTGCACAAGTAACTTTCTCAACTCATGTGCTTGCCCCCCATGATCTCCGGCATGTTATGCGGCTCTTCCTATCACCTACAGAGCTACTTCTGTGGGAATCAATTTGGAATAAACAATTAAAAACATTAGTACAAAATTACCAATTGGAGGTTAGCCAAGCGTATCTCACTGTAGAGCACCTGAGCGGGAGAGGACAATATGAAAATCCACAAGTGCAAGCCTGAAACTTATCCAAAGCTGTTTTAGAGGACATTAAAAATGCTGCCCGGAATGCTTTATTCCAAACACCTGATGGTACTACCCCACAACTAAGCTTTGCTGATATTCGTCAGAGCACTGATGAAACACATTAAATTCATTGACAGATTAAAGGCCAGTATTGATAAGCAGGACGATTGCCCAAGGGGTAAAGAAGAGCTGCTCAATAAACTAGCAGTATCCAATGTGAATGAAAATTGAAAAAAATTATAAGGGCACTCCCTCCAGACCCTGAACCCACCATTCATGAAATGGTGGAAACATGATCATGTCTCACAACCACTGAACATATAGTAGCCATGGCAGTCAGCAAAGGAGTAGCTGAAGCCTTTGTAGCACAAAACAAACAAAATATGCGATGCTATAAATGGGATAAACTTGGTCACCTCAAAGTGGAATGTGATAAGGACATTGTGCAGAGACACCCCTCCACTGGTTGTTCCTCCACTATGTGCTTAGACTGTAAAGAACATTTTAAACACTGTCCCCAGCTTCAGTATCACCAGCAGATCCAGCATCAGCCCTCTCAACAGCAGCGCCAGGGAAACTTCCCGCGAAGCACAGGGTGGCCCTGTGTGATGACACCAAATGCCAAGCCGTTTCATACCCCTTTCCCCACCATCCCCAAAAGCCCGAGCACCGAGAGACCATCTGTGACGATGAGGAAGAGCTCCAACTCTCCAAGGCCTACCAATACGTTCAGGCAGGGACGCCTCACACGCTGCTAAGTGCCCTTTCCATCCAGCTTGAGGATAAGGAGATCTACCAAATTCCAACTGGCAAATTTGGACCTTCTGATGGACCAAGGGACATTTTAATCACAGTGGACTCTAGTATTGGACCGGACCATTTGCAAGTATTGCCAGAAGTCTAAACTGTGGGACCAAGGGATGAAATTACTGTAAGCACAAAAGTTCCCCACAGAAGATGATGACCTTCCACTATTCCTGAAGACAAAAAGACTCTCTGTTGAATTTTATTCTGTCAGTGTTTGCATTGTTATCAATGAACTTTTCAGACAATGGGGTTTGACAGGATGGGTTACATCTTTTGTTAAAGGAATTTTTTGGATTGTAATAATTGTTTTTATCATTTTAGTCATATTTCCCTGTCTAGTTAAGTGTATGCAGAAGTCCATTGGGGAGGCCTTCCTAGTAATAAAAAACAGGGGAGTTCTAGTATCCCATGAACTCCCTCCCCCCCCCGGGTCAATTCCCAAGGGCATTGCACCATAGAGTTCATTCCTCCTGGGGGAAAAGACAAAACTCCCCCATGGACTTCTGTCTCACTGATCCCTGGTTTCTCCTTTCTGTGTTCCCTCATTGACTGGATACCCCTGGTGGCTGCACCCTCTCCCCTTGAGACCAATCCCCTTTGCCTTGCCCTTAGCTCTGTCCCCCATCCCTTCCCCTTCTTAAACTGTCTGCACCATGTGGTTGCTCTCTTTCTTACTGGGTTCCCTTCAGCCACCACATGTGATATACTTCGCTGAAACAAAGCCTTGCAAAAGGAGCCTTCTGCCTCTCTCGCTGAGCCAACTGTGGTGAGTGTTGTGTGTGGATGTGACTGTGTTGCCTGAATGTTAACGCAACCTGATTTTCTACACGAGAGGTTTGTTGGGGACAGATAATAGGCAGCAGCACCCACCATCCAAATCCTTCTTTTTTAAAATGGTTTGTGTTTTTATCTACTGTTTCTTTTGTTTTCAAATAATGTATAACCTATGGAGATATGTGTAACTATTCTGTCCTCCTTCCATTTAAAAAAAGATCTGAAATTTGGATACCTTTAAACCTTACTCGAGTGTGGGAAGGACAGGATGGTCTCTCATAATTGGCTCAAATAGTCCAAGAAGAAATCCAAACTACTAAGAAACAAGTTTTCAGATTTGTGGGTTGCTTAATCTTTGCTATTGTTTCTGCCATAATAATATTAACCGCAGCCTCTGTGGCTGTCACTGCTTTAACTCATTCCATTCAAACTGCCCATACCATGTGACAAGCTTTGACTAATATCACAAAAGAATTACAAACACAAGAAAACATTGATAAGGAAATATTGGAAACATATCCATAATTCCTAATGTGTCACTCCCCTTCCGTGGAATGTGGTAGATAGGGACAGGTGGTCGGAAGATCTCGCGATGTAACGGAAAGGCAGGACTCCCTTTTTCCCCTAAGATAAGAAATTACCCTAGGAATGTAGCCCCCTAACAGTAGTGCCAGTAACTTTCCATTCCACACCCAGTAACTTTCCACCCCTGGTAACTTTCCACTCCTTACTAACCATAGATAGTAAAGGCAGACCCCCTCTGACGTAGAGAACCCCTTAGACTATAAAACCCCACGAGAAGAGATAATAAATGCCTTTTGACCATCCACCACATTGGTGTCTGCGTGCTTCATTGGCCCGAGCGACCCTGGAGAGTTTTGGGTGGCCGTGCTGTTCCTCAGAACCAGGTCGCCTTGCCTTATATCAGAAGGCAACAGTGGAATGACACAGAACAGAATTGGGAGACAATTAAAAACCATCTCCAAGGGGCCTTTGATAAATCCTTACAAGAAAATATACAGTCACTTCACACTCAATTAAAAGATCGACTCAGAACTTTACAAACTCTGCAGGAACAAAAGGTGTCGACAGATCTGAAAAATTATCTTTCTTAGCTAAATCCAAAAAATTTTTTTTCTGGCATAAATCTACGAGTTTAAGTTTTCATTGGACTGAGCTGTCTGGCAATGATATTATTTCTAATCTTCTGTCTTGTCTTTTTAACATAATCAGAGCACTTAAAAGCATGCAAAAACAAGTCATGGTTAGCTTAGCTTTATCTATGACCCTAATAAAAACAAAAAGGCGGAGATCTGCCAAAGAAACAAGCCTGACACTGCAGAAAATTCCTGGGAAGCATGAAAGAACCCAGATTACACACTATCTGAGATCAGGAAAGGCATCCTGTTTCTTCAAAAGCCTGCAAACCTTGAAGAAACTAGCAAATTGGCAGGCCAACAGATTTATTCCTGCTTTCTACAGAAGAAAGAAGCTCCCCATTTTCCCAGCAGAAGCTGAGCTGGGCCCTGCATGGCCTTTCTGCCAGTATAGGGGGTGAGGGAAGGGAAGCCTGAGCTGCGCCGTGGCATGGCCCAGGCTGCTGAGAGTCCGCCTGGCTACTTCCTGTCACTGCTGAGTTCCCGCACAGCCCCCTCAGGGTGGCTGCTGAAAATCCTACACTGCAAGCAGCTGTGGCCGGCGCCCAACATAGATCATGTGACCAACAGCGAGAGGCCAATTCCTTATGCAGGCCCAGGTAAGATTAGGTCTTTCAGCGCACAGATAAAACCTACAGACATCAATCCTCTCCTGACTCAGAGAAAAGGAAAGGGTGAAGACATGTGAGGAAATTGTGGTAGAATGCGGCCTTTGTCGGGGATGAGCCATTTGTTGGGTGCAGGGAAAACTCGGAGCTCAATATGAGTCAACAGCAAATTCCGTTTATTGAAGAGAGCATCAGACACTTATACAGCAAGTAATAAGCTCATGAATATTCTGTAGTTTACACCGTCCATTGGCCACACCACAACATCAGCTCTTCCCCATTCCTTAGGAGTTACATCTCTCTTTTCTCATGTCTCTTTCACTATTTGTTATCATACTACAGCTAGGCCCAAGGACACGCTATCTTGCAGGTGCAGGACTTGGAATTAGCCACGGCCTTGTACTTTTCCAATCTCTAGTCAGCTAAAATCCCAACATTTCCCCTGTTTTCTTTTGGAACAAGCAAAGTTCTATGGGCTAACTGCGTCACACTCTTTGCAATACAAGAATAGGCAGTTCCAACAACTATTACATTACAAGAAGTATTCTCAACTAGCAAGGTTTTTCTCTTACAAGGGATCTAAGCCAGGGAGACAAACCGAAAAGGCTATCACTATCTATAGGATATGCCATACGACAGATAATAAAAGGATAATAAAAAATGTTTTTATAAATACTTTAATGGTAAAAGGAAAGGTAAGACCAACCTTTGTTCTTTACTGAAAGAGGGAGGGAACTTAGTAACTGCAGATGAGGAGAAGGCAGAGGTGTTTAACACCTTTTTTGCCTCGGTCTTAAGTGGGAAGACGGCTTGTCTCCAGGACAACTGTCCTCTTGGGTTGGTTGATTGTCACAGACATCTTTTGTGAAAAATCCTTTCTTTAGGATTTTTCCCTCTTCTGGGAAGCTGAGGCTCCAGAAAAAGAATGTAAACAATGGTTATCTGCTGCTGTGGAATGCAACAGGTGCACCTGTGATTGGCCCATGTTGCATGTTTACAATTAAGGGCCAATCAAAGACCAAGCTCTCTCTGAGAGAATCAGAGAGAGCTCCTTTGTTGATTCATTCTTTTTCTATTCTTAGCACAGAAGCTTCTGAACTTCTCTCTCTATTCCTTTTAGTATAGTCTTAATGTAACTTATATAATAAAATAATAAATCCAGCCTTCTGATCATGGAATCAAGATTCTCATCTCTCTCTTCACCCCTGAGGAACCCTTGCAAGCCCAGCAACAGTTGATGGTGCCAGGGAACAGAATGGTCCCCCAATTATCCAAGAGGAGGCACTCAGAGAACTTCTGACATGCTTGGATATTCATAACTATGGGACCAGATGGGATCCATCCCAGGGTGATAAGAGAGCTGGCAGATGAGCTTGTGAAGCCACTCTCCATCATTTACCAACAGTCCTGGCTCACTGGCAAGGTGCCAGATGACTGGAAGTTGGCCAGTGTGATGCCCTTTCACAAAAAGGGTGGGAAGGAGGATCCTACTAATTATAGGCCAGTCAGCCTGACCTCAGTACCTGGCAAGATAATGGAGCAATTTATACTGTGTAATGATGCAGCATCTACAGGATAGCCAGGGTATTAGACCCAGCCAGCATGGGTTTAGGAAGGGTAGGTCATGTTTGACCAACCTAGTCTCCTTTTATGACCAGGTTACCCGACTGGTGGATGCGGGAAAGGCTGTGGATGTTGTCTATTTGGACTTCAGTAAGGCCTTTGACACTGTCTCCCACAGCGTACTCCTGGAAAAGCTGGCAACCCCTTGGCTTGGACAGGAGCACTCTACTGGGTTAGGAACTGGCTGGATGGCCGGGCCCAGAGAGTGCTGGTGAACGGTGCTGCATCCAGTTGGCGGTCAGTCACTGGTGGGGTTCCTCAGGGGTCTGTGCTGGGGCCAGTTCTGTTCAATATTTTTATTGATGTTATGGATGAGGGTATTTTTTTTCATTAGTAAATTTGCGAACGACACTAAGCTGGGAGCGTGTGTTGATCTGTTGGAAGGTAGGATGGCTCTGCAGAGAGACTTGGAATGGTTGGATAGATGGGCGGAGTCTAACAAGATGAAGTTTAATAAGTCCAAGTGCCGAGTCCTGCATTTTGGCCACAATAACCCTCTGCAGCATTATAGGCTGGGAACGGTGTGGCTGGACAGTGCCCAGGCAGAAAGGGACCTGGGAGTACTGGTTGACAGCCGGCTGAACATGAGACAGCAGTGTGCTCTGGTGGCCAAGAAGGCCAATGGCATCCTGGTCTGTATCAGGAATAGTGTGGCCAGCAGGAGCGGGAAGGTCATTCTCCCCCTGTACTCGGCACTGGTGAGGCTGCACCTTGAGTACTGTGTCGAGTTCTGGGCCCCTCAGTTTAGGAAGGACGTTGAGATGCTTGAGCATGTCCAGAGGAGGGCAACAAGGCTGGTGAGGAGCTTGGAACGCAAGCCCTATGAGGAATGTCTGAGGGACCTGGGGTTGTTTAGCCTGGAGAAAAGGAGACTCAGAGGTGACCTTATCACTCTCTACAACTTCCTGAAAGGTAGTTGTAGTCACGTGGGGGTTGATCTCTTTCACCAGGCAGCAACTGACAGAACCACAGTCTCAAGCTGCGTCAAGGGAAATATAGGTTAGCTATTAGGAAAAAGTTTTTCACACAAATGTTGATAAGGTACTGGAATGGTCTGCCCGGGGAGGTGGTGGAGTCACCATCCCTGGATGTGTTTAAAAAAAGACTGGATGTGGCACTCAGTGCCATGGTCTAGTTGAGGTGTCAGGGAATGGGTTGGACTCGATAATCTTTAAGGTCTCTTCCAATCTTGTGATTCTGTGAAGATGTCGAGTTAAAAGTAACCACAGTGGTACATCCAGCCCAATTCCTGAGCACCCTGATACAAGGAAAAAAGCAGCTAACCCATGATTGCTTATAGACAAATGAGCAAGTTAATGCAAGCTGACCAGACCTACAAGACACACCCATTGAAGATCCAGAGATAGAGTTCTTTACAGATGGAAGTAGCTTTGTGCAAGATGGAAAATGAAGAGCTGGCTATGTGGTAGTCATGTCAGCCAAGGTAATAGAAGCTGCACTGTTGATGTTACGAATTGTAAAGGACAAACCAGCAAACTCACCGGGGAATGGATGCTATGGTGAAAAGTCTACGGATTCAGATATTTAGTGTCTGTATGATAAAAATTGTCAAGTCTCTTACCGAAAAATGCCTGATATGACTTTAAATAATCCTTTGAATTAAGAAAGACCATCTCCTTGGATCACTTAATGAGGAACCACCTCAGGAAAATCAGTTTGCCAGTAATCTCCAGGAGTATCACACCAACAAAGATACAGGTATCTCCTAGTGTCAGTAGATACCTTTTCTGGGAGGCCAGATGCTTTCCTCTGCTGCACCAAAAAGGCTAGGGAAGTCATCAAGGTACTCCTCAAAGAGATCATACCCAAGTTTGGAGTGCCTATAGGGATGTCATCTGATAGGGGACCACATTTGATAGCTGAAGTGCTTACAGCAACTTAGTAAACAATCAGGTATAAATTGGAATTTATATACTGTATGGAGACTGCAATCTAGTGAAGCATGGACAGACGACTCTTCAACTAATTAAAGTTGAAAAGTGGTATGTTTATTACAGCGTCACACACAAGCAGAATAATTTTCAAAGGCATGTGTGAAGAATCACAGGCTCTGGCTCTCCATTTATCTAAAAAAGTTTTATATATTCATATAATTCCCAAAACACCTAATAGATATTCATTACCTAACTCCGCCTACCCCGGCTTCGTATTAAAATGTATTATAATTGAGTCCAAACTTCCTTTATGCTTGAGCATCCTTTCACTTCAAATGGGTTGGTGGCTTATGAAATGGGTTGGTGGTCTTCTGAGGTCAAAGTGACCCTTTACTTTTGCCTTGTTGGCAGGCTTTTGGACCCCTTGGCTATAGCTCAAGATTTGGGGCCCAGTTGCAGGCCATGGTCCTCTTCTTTTTCACAATTAGATCTGCATCCCATCCTGCTTCTTTAAACACAGTAAAGACAAACACATGATTTATATCTTAGCCTCCATCTGCTAATAATTAACTATCCCTTATTATTTCTACTCTTCTTGCTACACTCCTAATTGTTTCTATCTCCCCTAACTAAATCTAGTTAAACTTTTAACTCTTTCAGTTTCTTTAAAACCTTCATTTACTAGCAGAAGGGTAGAGTGAATGAATCAAACTTTAAGGAGACAAATTAGCAAAATGTGTCAGGAAACTTTCTTGAAATGGCCACAGGTGTTCCCATTAGCTTTGTTACGAATTAGAATACTGCCCTGAGCTAATCTGAACGTGAGCCCATATGAGTTGATGTGATGCCTTAAGTTTTAGCTTTCATATTTTTCAGATTCTGTGCTGCTTTAGTGTGTAGTTCTGAGCTGCATATTAAGGGATGGTAAGCTCTCTTCACAGAGTAGGTAGACATAATCTCAGAATCTCTTCTGGTCAGAGTGACTCTGAGATACGTACAAGCCTCTTTTCCCAGCCCAGCAGTCGAAGAAGGAGTCAGGATTCTTTTGTTCTCATTCTCAAGGTTGTTTATTATTTCTTATCTATAACATTCTTTCTCTGACTCACCGCAGGTCTGTCTGGCAGGTCGGGTTGAGGCACACTGCCTGCCTCAGAGGCAGTGTTATCTTTTTATACTAAAAACTACGAGTACATTATTTACAATAACTTCCCAATACCTATTGATAGTGGAACCCTGGAAAAAGTTAAAGACAGAATCTAAAATGTTAGGCTTTGTGCTTTCCCAGATCAACTACACCTGCGTAAGCAGTATGATAAATTATATAATTGTTAGATGTGATGATTGTTTAGTAATTAAATGTAATTATTATATAACCCTAAGAAGAATAGTGAGAAACTATGTTGGAAATTCAGAGAGGGGCTGAATTTATTTATACAATAGAACAATATAAGTTTAATAATTAACATGAAAGTTATGTAACGATAGAGTATGAAACATGATCATTTCGGATGTATGGTCAGAGTCAGATTTGGGTTGAATATACCCTGATTCCCAGAGCTCTTAATAAAAAGCACCACATATAATCCCCCTTGATTATGTGTTTTTGAACACTAACATTTTGGTGAACCCAGAAGGGACCCTTGTGAGTGCTGCTGAGCGAGTTCGCAACTCGATCCCGCTCCAGCCGGCACCGAGGGATTCTCGGGGAGCCCATCGGCCGCGACTGCTTCCGCCGCTCACTAAACGTCCCCGGGAGAAAGGTAAGGTGCTTTTTACTTTGGTTTGGATGCCTGCCAATAAGACGCAGCGAAAGCTACGCTTGGTTGGGCTAAAGGAATTCCTGTTAGTCTAAGCCTAGGCGCTGTTCTGTAAGACAATCGAGAAAGCGTTGCGGGTTCGGCATTTGTGGTATTTTTGAAATGGAGAAACTTAAAGGGATTTTGGGCAGTAACACTCCTATCCCGCAAAATTCACCTTTGGGGTGCTTATTAGCACATTGGAAACAAGGTAACTTTGGGGAAGGATTACGTAAAACTAAGTTGATTGATTATTGTAATTCATGGTGGCTAGAATATGCCTTGGAGAATGGTGAAAAATGGCCAAAATACGGTACTCTGCAATATAACACTATTTCGCAGTTAATGTCGTTTTGTAAACAAGAAGGAAAATGGGATGAAGTCCCATATGTGGATCTGTTTTTCTACTTACGGGGAAAGCCAGAATGGCAAGATGAATGTGGATTTTTAATGGTTAAAACATCTGCAAAGTGTGGGGTTTGTGAGGAACATTGTTTAGAACACTTGCCGTTAAGAGAAAGCTTGAGTAGGAAAAATTATACAGATATTGATTTACAAGTAGCTCCAATAGGAACAAGAGAACCTAACCCTATCCCACCTGTTTCATCTGTCCCTGTCCCACTACCTGCTCCTCACCCACCTACTCCTTATTGGAATATGTATCCCAATATAACCAGTTAGATGGTGCCTAGGCCAGTTCTGACCTTCGCTGCTGGGCCAAAGGCAGCACTGTGGTGTTTTACCCCAGAGATACCTTGGCTGGTGGCAGAGTGCAGCGGGGCACAAGACAGGACTCCGTTCTCCTCAGGAGAGAGAGCTTCTGGCGATAGTGGAGATAAAGAGAGTGGATTCTGCTAGAAGGTTGCCAGATGTTTATTCCATTGGTACAGAGATATCTGCACTGGGCCACTGCTGCTAACAGAATACCGGCCGCATGGTCTCATTAACCTTATAAGCTTGGGGACAGGGGAAGGGGAGGGGACAGGTGAGTTACCAACCAGGTGAAGGGGGCAGGGTCTCAAGGGAGGATGACACTTAGACAGGCCAATGACCCCCAGGCCTGAGGAGCATCCTTTGAAATCGACGAATCACACGACGCCTTGCTGGTATGTTAGCCTGATTGACAGGGCACACTCAGCAAGGGGGCGAGGGGGCAGGGAGAGAGGCATAAGCACACCTGGGAAGGGACTTGGAAGTTTAAAACAGGACATTGCAACACACCACAACAACTCCTGAGCCGGTCTCATCTAGTACACCTTTCCCTCTTTATCCTCCTCTCCCATTATCACCCGATCCCTCTTCCTCGGAAGATGAGCAAAACCTAACTGTGATAGAAAGGGGAAAGAGGTATGCGAGTGAAAAAGATAGCAATGGTAATGAATCAGTGACCCCAATAGCCCAAAGAACCTGGGGTCGGGCAAAGCTTGCTCCAGTTGTGCATAGAGATGGCATAAGGAAACAAAAACGGACTGTGATTGCCCCCTTGCGACAAGGTGTCGGAGTGCAAGGGCCAGTATTTGTAAAAGTGCCTTTTTCCCTGGCAGACTTAGTCATTTGGAAACAGTCAGCCGGAACTTATAGAGAAAATCCTGATAAAATGGCACGCGTAGTAAAAATGGTTATGAAAACTCAAAATCCTGACTGGGATGACATACAAGTAATATTAGATACTCTGATGGATTCTACTGAAAAAGAAATGGTACTTAAGGCAGCCAAAGAGAGGGCAAGAGAAAATATTAGAAATGGGCTGGTAACAGGGAATTTAGATGTGAATTTCCCAATTGAGGATCCAAATTGGGACCCTAATTTATTGTGCGATATGAGGAGATTACAGAAATATCAAGAGTGGATCCAAATAGGAGTTCAGAATGCTGTGCCCAAAACTATAAATTGGTCCAAACTATATGAGGTTCGACAGGAAAAGAAGGAATCTCCCACTGCGTTTTTTGAGAGGCTTAAGGAGGTGGCAAGGAAATATACAGACCTCCAAATGGATACAGAGCAAGCAAAGGTTCAGCTCGCTCTCATATTCTTGGGTCAATCACAGGATGACATTCGTAGAAAACTGCAAAAATTAGAAGGGGAAGAATTAAGGAATTTGGATAAGTTACTCGAGGTTTCTTGGAAGGTATATAACAATCGGGGAAAAGAAGCTAGTAAAAGGTAGCAGCAGAATCTTTTGGCAGTAATACAGGGGAGAGGGAACCCAAATTTCACGGGGCGTAACAGGAATGGTCGGGGTAGGAGACCAGTTACCCAAGGGTTAAGCCTGAATCAGTGTGCATATTGTAAACAGGTGGGACATTGGAAGCCAAATTGCCCAAGTTTGAATAACCAGTTTGACCAGGGCAATCAGTTCCAGCAGGCTACCAAGGAGATGGTCCTGGGGGAATATGCCAGCTGACTAGACGTAGAACCGGTAGAACAAGTTAAGGAACCTGTTGTAAATATACAGTTAGGGCATAAAGAGGTCAGATTTCTAATAGATACAGGAGCTACTTTTTCTGTATTGAATGATTTGCAAGGACAAATTGGGGACAAGGAAACGACAATAGTCGGCGCTACAGGGAAAGAGGAAAAGTGGCCTTTCCTGCAACCCCTAGATTTGTGTTTTGGAAACAAGGTTCTAACACACGAATTTTTATATGTACCTGAGTGTCCAATTCCGCTTTTAGGGAGAGATTTGCTAGCAAAACTTGATGCCGTAATAACCTTTGAAAATGGAGAGCTTATAATGAAAATACCTGAATCAAAGACGGGACAGATACTAATGATCAAAGAAAAACCTGTTCCCTCTATCCCTAGGGAGGTAGAAGATGCAGTGACTCCCTCTGTATGGGAGACAGATATACCAGGGAAATCTAAATTGGCACAACCAGTGCATGTAGAGTTAAAAGAAGGGGCAAGGGCTGTACAAGTCAAACAATGTCCCATAAAACCAGAAGCACGGCAAGGAATAGTAAAGATTATTGAGAAATTCTTGAAATACTGAATTTTAGAAGAATGTGAATCAGAATTTAATACACCAATATTTTCAGTAAAGAAGCCAAATGGTGAATATAGATTAGTGCAGGATTTGAGAGCAATAAATAAAATAACAAAGGACATTTATCCAGTGGTAACAAATCCTTATACATTGCTAACATCCGTAAAGGAGATTTATAAATGGTTTACAGTAATTGATTTAAAAGATGCCTTTTTCTGCATCCCCCTTGACAAAGAAAGTAGGAAACTGTTTGCCTTTGAGTGGGAAAACCCAGGGAACGGAAGAAAGACCCAGCTCACCTGGACACGAAAAGAACTCGCTGACCCTATTTGGAAACTAACTGGCAAAGGAACTGGAGATTTGGACTGAAAATGGGCAAGTACCAAGAGATCAATACTTATTGTTGCAGTATGTTGATGATATACTAATAGCTACAGACTGTGATTTACCTGGGATGTGAAATTTCAAAAGGGCAACTAAAACTAGGTACTAACTGTATCCAAGCTATTTGTTCTATTCCAGAGCCCCAGAATTTACATGAGCTGAGAGTCTTCCTCAGGATGGCAGGATGGTGTCGCTTGTGGATCATGGACTATGGACTGATTGCGAAACCCCTGTATGAAGCTCAGAAGATGCAGCCATTCACCTGGGGCAAACCACAGAAAGAAGCCTTCCTAAAATTAAAGGAAGCACTGACAACTGCTCCAGCACTAGGGTTACCTGATCTTTCTAAAGCTTTTCAGCTGTTTGTACATGAAAGGCTGCGCCTAGCACTAGGAGTCCTGACACAATGTCTGGGAAGCTGGAAAAGGCCAGTGGGCTACTTTTCCAAACAGCTCGACAACATAAGTGCCGGGTGGCCCCCATGTCTGCGGGCAGTCGCAGCTACTGTGATCCTGATACAAGAAGCCAGGAAACTTACTATGGGAAGGCACATAGATATCTATGTACCACACATGGTAACCACTGTCTTAGAACAAAAGGGGGGCCATTGGCTATCTCCCAGCAGGATGATGAAATTCCAGGTAGTCCTGACTGAGCAGGATGATGTCCCATTAAAAACAACTAGCCTTTTGAATCCAGCTTTGTTCCTAGGTACCACAACTGAAGAAGGCCCATTAGAACATGACTGTGTAGAAGTAATAGAGTACACCTATTCAGCAAGAGAAGACCTGAAAGACGTCTCACTAGAGCAGCCGGAGTGGGAGCTGTTTACAGATGGGAGCAGCTTTGTGGAAAACAGAACCAGATACGCTGGATATGCGGTAACAACAGTCAATACAGTAGTGGAGGCAAAGGCATTAGCACCAAATACATCTGCCCAGAAGGCAGAAATGGTTGCTTTAACTAGGGCACTAGATTTAAGTGAAGGGAAAAAGGTAAATATCTGGACTGACTCAAAATATGCTTTTGGAGTGGTGCATGTACACAGAGCACTGTGGAAAGAAAGGATTGTTATCTTCTCGGGGTACGCACATTAAACATCAGGATGCAGTCCTGCAATTGATAAAGGCAGTACAAAAACCTGAACAAGTGGCAATCATACACTGCAAAGCACACCAATCAGGAAACTCCAAAATCTGTGAGGGAAATCGAAAGGCAGACTGGGCAGCCCGACAGGTTGCTCGAGAGGTACAAACAACAATGGCATGTGAAAGGGGCTAGCAGCGGGGCTGTTAGCTAAAGGAGCGAGAAGTAAGAAGAAGAAGGAGCTGATAAGGAGCTTTCTCCAAGGCCGTAACCAAGGAGATCGAGAGAAGGAAGATAAGAGCATTTTGCAGCTGGATGAAGCGTTTTTAGAAAGTTAGGTGGAGTCAGAGTAACTTTTCACCAATAACATGGTATTGAATTATTGTGGCCAATAGCTAAGGTAGAAGAAGGGTAAACAACTGGAAAGTGTATAAAAGATCAGCCATTTTCATTAATAAACTGTTGCCAAGTGTTACCAACTGAGACTGCTTGTGGTCTCTGCTTTATGTCGTGACCGCCTCGACTGCGACATTTTGGTGACGCCGACGTGAACATAGTCGGTGGGGGCCCATACGGGGTCCTAGCAATTGGCAACCGTGACCCACTGGGACGTAGTGGGGGAGGCGGCGTTGGTGCAGCTGAGAGTGGCAGGTGGAAGCCACAGGGAGGTCCGGACCTGATTCCCTCCAATCAAGACACCTGGAAGTAGGTGAGCCACCAACTAGTAATAATGGGACAAAATTTATCTAAAGAGGAAGAAAATGTTCTGGCTACATGGAAAGTTTTGTTAAGAAATAAGGGAATTAATACGTCAGACTATGCGCTTCGTAATATATTGCTGTGGGCTAAATCACAGAATTTTGGCACTGATCCCGACACAGCATTTAGTGTTAAGGCATGGAAGAAAGTCGGGGACAGACTGGCAAGTTATTCGAGCGGGAGATAAAACAGCTGTTGATTTAGCAGTAACCTGGAACTCGCTCTTTGAGGCTTTAAAAGAATGGAAAGTAGAGAGAGAAACGGAGCGAGATGCGGACGAAGAGTCGGGGCTGATAACAGAACCTGACGGGGGGGCTGAGGCAGAGGGGGCCTCTGAGATAGAAGGGGGCTCTGCTGGGGAACTTGGTGAGGAAAGTTCGGATGCCATGGGAGTTACCTGGCACGCTGCCAGAGCTTCTGGGAAGGCTGCCAGAGCTTCTGGGAAAGCTGCCAAGGCTTCTGGGAAAGCTGCCAAAACTTCTGGGCAACCTTCCCTAGCCTCTTCTTATCAGACCCCTAAGCCTCCTTATCTCACACCTGCTCTTTTTGTGTCTACACGCCTGGCAGGCGGGTGCTCCCTTTTCAGTTTTTTGTTGTTGTTGACCCCCAGGGAGGGCTTGTAGCTCTCCTCCCCTGCTATTTCTGAATTCATCAAATTGCTTTTTCAGGGGGCACTGGTTACTCCAGTGCCCAAGGTTGTTACAAAGCAGGCATGGTTTTGTGGGCTCAACCATTGCTGGTTTCCCCTGCTGCCCAGGGTACTGCTGTGCTGAGGGAAAAGGCGCAGGGCTGGCAACGGCGACACGCTGAGGTGGTCTTGGCAGCAGCCTTGGTCTGGTGTCTTCAGCCACACTCATCAGAGGCACTTTCCTGTTACAGACTAGAAGCATATCTTTTAGTGTAGGGGGAGATTCTATAGGAAGGCTCAGGATTGCTGCTCGACACTGTTCATTTGCATTTGTAAATGCCATTTCTTCTAAAATCGCTTCCCTAGCATTCACTTTTTTAACTTGTATTTCAATGGCTCTAGTTAACCTTTCTACAAATTTCAAAAAAGGCTCTAATGGTAACTGTTTAATTTTACTATAGGGCTCAAAAGGCCCCTCAGGTTGGAGGGAAAAGAATGCTTTTTCAGCTGCTTCTTTTACTTTCTCGAGTGTTTCTGCAGGAATTGCAGTAGCTTGGATTGAGGGTAAAGTCCATTGGCCCTCGCCACAGAGGTGCTCAATGGTGATAGGGTTACCACTGTTGTCTTTCGCTGTGTTTGGATCAGCATGCAAGCCTGGGAGAGCATCTTTTAGCAGTTGTTTCCATGCTAATTCCCATAATTTGAATTCCGTGGAGGTCATGAAACAGGAAAAGAGCTGTTTTAAATCATGTGCGATTACCACAGTCCTACTCAGTTCAGAATTTAAAAGGCCACGGAAATATGGACTGTGTGGACCGTATTCTTTATGAGATTTACAGATCTCTTTAATCAATTGTCGTCCAAAAGAGCTCCAATTAGCAGTTGGGGCTGCCCTGGCCTGAGCTGCAGGCTGAAACGTAACAGGAGCTAGTGACAACATGGGATTATGCATTGGGTCTGCCATTCCCTGCTCTGTATCCCTTGAATCAGAAGCCTTGGCATAACAGCTACAGGTTTGGGGACAGGCAGTGGGTGTGTCCCCACCGTGGGACCCCGGGGAGGGGGCGGGGATGCAATGGGCACAGGGGGCAGGGACAGGGGGCTGACAAGGGGCGGGGAAACCGTGGGAACAGGGGGTGGGGTCAAGGGCCTGGCAGGGGGCGGGGATGCCTGGTGACATCATGGCAGCAGACGCCCCCTGAGCAGAGTAGAGGGGCGGAGCCGAGGGTACTGCAGGAAAGGGAGGGGGAGGGGGGAAGGGGTCACGAGGAACAGGAGGAGAGGGGGATGGGGATGAAACTTTGGGATGCTTAAGAGGATTTTGGGAAGAAGAAGACCAGTTTTGGGAAGATGCCACGTGGCATTCACCATCTTGTGGACCCCCTAGGGACTGGGGGCCATTTTGGACATCACTGCTCTCTGGAAAACTGACACATGCTATAGGTTTCAGAGGAGGGGACACAGGGGATTGGGAAAGGTTCCACGCAGCCTGGCCAGGGCCTTGTGGACAGGACAACTCAGGCATTTTTGCAAACTCTGGGAGTCGACTTCCCAATGAGTGTGCTCTCTTTAAAATACCAAGTTTTGGGGAAAGAGGTTTAGGGGTTTTAGAGCTAGGAGAGGGAGAAACAGGGAGAACAGAGGTACATAGCTTGGCATTTGGCTTTTTCGCCAATTCCTTTTGTTTGAGCAAGGCTGTTCAAATTTGTAAACTCCAGAACACAATTTTAGCTGAGGGTGCATTGCCAGGTTGTCCTAAGGTTATCAATTCATTCCCAACTTTATCCCAGAATTGAATATTGTGGATTTCTTCAGGGGAGATATGTGGGAAGTGTAGAAAAAGCCATGTTATAAACTGTTTCAGTTTTCCTTTTGAGAACTTCACATTACCACTGACTAAAATGCTAACAATATTATAATACACCCCTTTTTGTACAATGCTGAGTTTCGAACCCATGTTAGATGTAAAATGCAAAGTACTAATTCCTGCCTGACCGAAAACAAAGCCAAAATCAGCTACCGATTTCTAAAAAAAACCAAAGATAGGAAAGCGATAATGAACAGACAAAAGCCTTACAATGCAGCTGTATATACTGCTTTTAAAATTCCCGGGCAGCAGCAGCAGGGCACGCCCTGCCGAGCCGAGGCAGACACAAAGCCTCCCCCACCGTGGAATGCAGCCCCCCCGCGGAGCTGAGAGAGAGAGCAGCCACGCCACGTGGCAGGCCGAAACCGGGGGCCCCCCTGCGCCGTGTGTGCAGAGAACATCCCCCACCCCGCACCGAGAAAGATCCCCCGGCCACGTGTAAACAGCCCCGCTCCCCCGCACAGAGAGAGAGAGAGAGAGCAGAGTCCCCCTCCCCTGCACTGAGAGCCGAGCACGCTGCGCTGCCGAGCCGGGGGGAAGGGCAGAGAGCACTCCTGCACCAGCGCGAATTCCAAAAGAGAGCAACACACGCAGCAGAAAGCTAAAGCCTAGACCGCAATGAATTCCCTCTGTGGAGGCTGCTCAGCCAAAAATGCAAAGGCAAAAAAGGAACAGAACTCACGGCAGAGTCTGTTTTTTGAGCTTCTGCTCCACCGAGAGCAGAGATACTCACCCGAAATGGGAGCTGCAGCTGGGTGGGTGCAGGCAGGTCTCCTCACCGGAAAAGGACCTCTCCATGGGCCAGAGAGGCTACCCTCTTCTTCCTCTGGAAAATCTGCTCACCACAAGGGAGCTGGGCTTTCCAGAGGCGCCGAACAGCCCATGAAACTTCTTCTGGGAATATTCCCAAAGTCTCTAGCTGAGAGCAATGCAACCAACGCCCTTTCAGCTGGGTGCACAGCTGCCAGAAGCTTCTCCGAGGTAGTGAGAGTCCGTCTTGGGCTGCAGAGTCGCTTCACCCACCCAGGGACGCCAAAATATTGGAATATGAATCCCAATATTACCAGGTAGATTGTGCCTGGGCCAGTCTGACCCTTGCTGCTGGGCCAAAGGCGGCAGCTGTGGTGTATCACCCCAGAGACACCTTTAGCTTGCTGGTGATTGCAGCTGGGCAGCTGAACAAGTCCAGGCTTGATAGGAACTCCGTTTACCTCAGGAGAAAAGCTTCAGGCGAATGGTGAGGAGGAAAAGGAGATGGATTCTGCTGGAGGGTTTAATATCCAGAGCTTTATTCCATGGTCACACAGGTCTGAATCTTGGCAACAGCTCCAGCAGAATACCGACCGCATGGCTTGATTGACCTTTTAAGCTCAGGGGGAGGGGGAGGGAAGGGGCAGGTAAGCTACCAACCAGGGGGGAAGGACGGGGTCTCGGGGGAGGGTGACACCCAGACAGGCCAATGACCTCTCGGCCTGAGGGACATCCTTTGAAAGTTATGAACCACACGACGCCTTGCTGGAATGTTAAAACTGATTGACAGCCCAGCAGGGGGCGAGGGGGGAAGGGGAAGAGGGGTATAGGCACACCTGGGGAAGGGACCCGGAAGTTTAAGACAGGCTATTACTACACACCGCAGCAGGTGGTAATGGATCTTGCTAATGTTTTCTTTTCAATAGCTATTGTTTCTGACAGACAGGATCAGTTTGCCTTTACCTGGCAACAAAAGCAGTATACCTTTGAGCTATTACCTCAGGGATGTAACCACAGTCCCTCCGTTTGCCACCAAATGGTGGCAGCTGATGTAGCACTCAGGGCAGGTGCCATCACTGTTTGCTATTATATTGATGATCCATTGATTATGGCCGAATCACAACAAGAAATGGAGGAAGCTGCTGAATTGCTGAAAGCTCACTAACAGGACCGAGGCTGGGCAATTAATCCAAATATAGGGCCCTGGTACTACTGTGCATTTTTGGGGGATAGTTTGGCATGGGCAGCTTAGAGAAATACCGAACACTGTACAGCAATTCTTTGTACCAGCCATGGTGAAACAACAACAAACCTTTTTGGGGCTTTCAGGGCACTGGAGAACTTTTATTCCATACCTGGCAGTACTGATGCTCTCTCAGCAGAAACTGCCTGGGAAGAAAGTTGTTTGGCACTGGGCTAAGCAACAACAAGAAGCCTTCGATAACTGCAAGAATGCTTTGAGTGGGACCAGTTGAACATGGCTGCATTTAAAGGCATTACATAGGCCCTGGGGGAAAATAAAGCAGGGTCTGAGGGCTTTGACCACCTGGCAGGTTGCTTACACTGGCCCCCTGCTCCCATCAAGAGGGTGATGATATGTATTCACTGCTGTGGATACAGTGTCGGGATTGCTCTTTGCTAAACCCACCAAATATGCTACATCCTCTGTTAATATCAGATTCTTGAGTTCTTGCATTTCAGTTGTCTTTGACAAATGCCCAGGCCTTGTCTGAGATGACATCATTGGAACTCTGTTATTGGTGCCATGAACCCAATATCAAATTGAAGTTCAGTCCAAAAAAGCGCAAAGGAAACCTCTTTAATCTGTGTGAGCCATTGCCCTATCTCAAGCTATCAGGCCTTGAGTAATTTTAGCTGAAGGAGCTGGGGCAACAATGTATCTATTACTGGAAGGAGATGACACTCCTATTTCCCTTCCTTTTCACAGGTTGGCTCCTTGTGCTTTGTAGACTTATACAATATGCACATACTCTGGATGCATTTCCACAGGATTGCTACCTAAATACTTGTGTGGAGTAACTTTTGTCCTTTTTCTTCTCAACCTAGCAAATACAGAGCACCTGGGGTATGCCTTCACCTAGGGTTTAACTAGGACATCAAAGGTGATTGTTACCTGGAATTTAGGAATAACTGTACTGCACCTGGGAACTTTACCAGTCCACTTGCTGATGAGCTGGAAGTATCCTGTCTCAACACCACATACACTGTTCTGAGTCTGATGATGTTCTGATTCAACATGATGCTGAATCAGCTGCATTGAGAGGAACATTTGACATCAAGAGGACTTCATATATTGACTAAGGCAAACTATCAGTGGTGCTTTGTTGGGTGGTTTATTGCCTTGACAGGAGGACTGGGATATTTACCTTGGAGTAACCCTGCAGCTGGGAATGCTAAGATGTCAGTGTGGGAAAACTCCATTTATTATGCCTAGTGTTGTTTATCCTCTGCCTGTTTTGAGAAGTAGAATTCCTGTGTAGAGAGAATACACTCTCACAGACATGCTTGAGCCTCCTGCGGGGAGAGAGAGAGAGAGATCATAAAAGCATAGCCTTTTAATAAACGCTGCAGGTGAAGCCTTTGATATATTGGGGTCAGCAGTGGGCCCCACCTACTGTCCACTAGGATGAACTGAGCCCAATGGAGCCCGTGTCCACATGTGTCTCTGCCGCCCAGCATTGCTAGTGAGATAATGAAATAAATCTACTCTTTGCATTTCAGCTGTGGTTTGGTAGTCGCCCAGGTTACCTGTATGTGTCGATTCACACAGACATAGACAAAGGGATGGAGTGCAGCCTCCTCAAGTTTGCAGATGACACCAAGCTGAATGGTTCAGTTGCCACACCTGAAGGATGGGACCATCCAAAGGGACCTGGACAAGCTTGAGAAGTGGCCCACAGGAACCTTATGAGGTTTAACAAGACCAAGTGTACGTGCTACACCTGGGTCAGGGCAAACCCCCCATACCAGTACAAACTGAGAGATGAAGGGATCAAGAGAAGCCCTGTTGAGAAGGACTTGGGGGGTGCTGGTGGATGAGAGGTTGGACATGCCCTGTCCATGTGCACTGGCAGTCTAGAAAACCAACCGTGTCCTGGGCTGCATCCAACGTAGTATGGGCAGCAGGGTGAGGGAGGGGATTCTGCCCCTCTACTCCACTCACATGAGACCCCACCTGCAGAGCTGCATCCAGCTCTGGGGTCCCCAGGACAGGAAGGACATAAACCTATTGGAGCAAATCCAGAGGAGGCCACCAAGTTGATGACAGGGATGGAGCATCTCTGCTATGAGAAAAGACTGAAAGAATTGGGATTGTTCAGCCTGGAGAAAAGAAGGCTTTAGGGTGACCTGAGTGTGACCTTTCAGGATCTGAATGGAGCCTACAAGAAAGATAGAGAGAGACTATTTACAAGGGCATGGAGTGACAGGACAAGGGGGAATTGCTTCCCACTGACAGAGAGTAGGTTTAGATGAGATATTAGGAAAAAATTCTTTACTGTGAGGGTGATGAGGTAGTGGCACAGGCTCTCCATAGAAGCTGTGGCTGCCCTATCCCTGGCAGTGTTCAAGGACATGTTGGACAGCGCTTGGAGCAACCTGGTCTAGTGGAAGGTGTCCCTTCCTATGGCAGGAGGGTTGGAACAAGATGATCTTTAAGGTCCCTTCCAACTCAGGCCATTCTATGATCTTGCTTCATTCTTTTCACTGGAAATGAGATGAAATATACTCAGAGCATTAATTTATTAGCAGGAATTATCTTAAGTAAGAAATCAACAGAATGTCTTTTTGGCTCCTCCCAAATTACATAACGGAAGAAAAGAGATTTTGCTTCATTTCATTTCTTATATCTTCTCACTTGGCTTTTTTACTCTCAAATTTACTCCATTAGAGATCAACCTATAAACTCAGAACCTCCCATGTTCCCACTTTTCTTCTCCATGTTAAATTTTGTAAAAAACATTTTTGCTACATGTTTTCCACTGGTTGCTCTTTATTAAAAGTTCTAAATTGAATATCGTTTTCTTTTTTTTTTTTTTAATCCTTTCCATCTACAAGAAAAAACTTATTTTTTATCATCAGTGTATTCACTATGGGGTTAAACAATAACAAAGCAAAGTCCCCATCTGATATGAGCAACAGAAAGTCAATGCCATGTGCTCCATTTACACCTAGATATGATTCCTATAGTTATTTCCATATACATGGTCCAAATTTATAAATACCACTGAAACACATTGCCCCTGTACCATAATACCTACAGAGGATAGAAATTTTGGAGGGGACAGCTGCTCTTCTGTGCAAGAACAAATCCAGAGTAAAGTAGACAACAGGAAATTTATTCGAGGACTGTGCACACATAATATAGACTATTTTGCTCAAATGACTAGGGAGAATTATAATTCCCATTAACAAGTGCTACTCTAATAATTCAGCTGTCCTTTCTGAATACATTATATGTTCCCACCTACTTTCCCATGGGTCCCTGATTAGTTTGGTTTCTTGGACTATGAATTCAGACTGCCTCCTAGAAAGAGTAATCAGGCTGTGCACTTATCTGGGGTCTATAAGAAAGGGGTAACATACTACATAGACACCTGACTTGCATTTGATTTTCCCACATTACACACACAAACACACATGCACGCTTATTTTTATACACTAAAAAAAAGAACCTCAAAACCCAACCCAGAGAAAAAGATTCAGGTTTCTTTTAAAGGTAAGATGCAAAGGTCAGCAGAGACCGTCTCTCTGGGATGCAACTTCTAGCAAGACCAGCTACTCTTTCCCTAAAGTATCTCAGATAAATAACTTAGTCCTTTTCCATGCTTGTCATCTTCTTTCTAGGTCCAAATATTTTCTTTTGTCCTTTACCAGCAACCAACTATTCATTTCCTTTCTGTACTGGTTTTGGCTATAATAAAGTATTCTTCCTAGTAGTCCATATGGTGCTGTGTTTTGGATTTGTGCTGGAAACAGTGTTGATAATTCAGGGATGTTTTTATTGTTGCTGAGCAGTGCTTACACATCATCAAGGCCTTCTCTGCTTCTCACACTGCCCTGTGTGCTGAGGTGACTTTATGATGCTGTATTGTATTTGTATCCCCTTCCATCTGTTTAGCCCAGATATAAGTTCTACACCTCTAAAACTAGATCTGAGAGTGAAGGAGGGGGAGAAAGAGAAGCAGTGGAATGTCTGAGGCAGCTGTAGTAAAAACCATAGAGATGAGAACTTAATGTCTCTCTCTTGGAGCATGTTGTCTGCAGCACTGTGGAGGCCTTTAAGCCTATTAAGGAAACTTCTAGGTTATTGCTCTGGAAGAATTTACCACTGGCTTTGAGAGTGCCGAACTACTCAGGGTGAGACGAAAGGGGCTTCTTCCATGGTGCACTGCAGCATTATGTTAATCTGCCCTTTCCCCATAGGTCATTGTCTTTTGCCCTGCCCTTGTACTGCCTCTGTGCCTGTAGGTGATTGGTTCTTGACCCTATACTTAACCCAGGACCCTGCCCTGTTTGTTTGTCTTTGTCCCCGGACTCCTTCAGTGTGACTCTATAATAAACCTCACTGGAACTCTATACAGAGACCCTTTCCAGCTTTCTTTGCTGACATATCTATCTGTGGTGTGAGTGTGGATTGAGTGACTGTACTTGCCCGAGTGGCTTTCTCAGAAGACGCTTTCAGGAAGGTAGCAGCATACACCATCAATTTTACCATGCTGCTACAATTGGGGCCCAAATGTGGGGCTCTCCTGTGGGCTCCTTCAAAGTTTCTCCATTGGCCACTGGATGTTCCAGTTTCCCCGAGGAAAAGAACCACAATTTTCTGGGAGAATTTCTTAAGGGAGCAGCCAGCAACCCTCCCTTGTCAAGGATCGGTCTTATCAGCGAGACACCTCACAAGATTTTTCTTTTGGCCAACCGGTGTGGTGAGCATATTGCAGTGAAGGTCACATTTTTATTTTATTTTTGCAGTTTTATCTTGTGGGAGGGAGAAAGAGCAAGATGAGAACAAAATTCACTATCCCACAGCAGGAAGTTTATTTCCAAGTTTATTATACCCTTGTTAAGAATGGTGTTGGGTTCTCGAAGACGGATTTAAAAACTTTTATTCACTGGATTTTTAAGTACTGTAGAAATATCACTCGGAAATCTGTTTTGAATTTTGGGACAAAGTTGGGAAACAGTTAAATATCTTACATTCCGAGGGAGGTTTTCGGGTTGGGAAATTTTATCCAATTTTTCATTCTATTTATGAAGTGATTGAGAGTTTGGGAGGAAGTTTGGAGAGTGTTAAAAGTTCAGTACCCCAGTTATTACCTCAATTCTCCTCTTCCCCCCGCCCCAGTGTCCCTGTTCCCTCATGCCCTCAGGACAGGTTTGGAGATGGAAACTGCCTAAAGGCACAGGAGAGCTCCCTGCCTTCTGCCATCTCTAGTCCTCTCCTGTCCCCTTCTCAGGATGGCAATGGCCATGCCACCCTGAGCTCCAACCTAACCCTCTTTCCTATGCCCATGTGCCCAGTTCCCCCATTCAGTTCTATGGCTCAAAATGGCGCCTGCCTTGTGGGCAGAGCTGCCATTTTGAATGATCTGGCATTAAATTTCCCCACCCTAGCAACACAAAATGGTGCCTGTCATCCTCATCCTCCCTTCCCCTACACTGCCGCTGTGCCAGGCCCCGCCCCCACATCAAGCCCTGCCTCTGCATCGGGACCCGCCCCCATGTTGAGACCTGCCCCTGCATCTGTGGAATCCTCTGAATCTTTCCCCCTCAGGGGAAATCCCCAGAGCATTGCCTTGGAAAGACCTATCATAGAGTTTACACCACCCGGGCAGACAGAAAGGACTTCCTCATGGACTCTTGCTTAACACTGACCCATCCCTGTTCCTTTCTCCATGTGTCCCAACTTCCTCTGGTTTCTCCTTTCCCTCTTTCCTCATTGGTTGTGGTACCCCTGTTGGCTGGCCCTGTGGATGTGACAGCCTGGTCAGAGAGAGAGAAAACGAGATTCGTTTTCTCACAGTGGACTTGTGAGACTTTTAATGGAGTTGTAGAGAAACGATGATAGCTTGTTAGTATAAACAACCTGCAGGAGGTGTTTTCCTACTCTGTTTTTCTGTTCTTCTCAAGGACTGTTTGTGAGAAAGATGTTTTTGTTAATTAGCCAATCAAGTAGAATGTGTCAAAGCTATCTATAAAAGAGGAGAGTTTTTCATATTAAAGTTGTTGTTGCACAAACCAGCCCTCTGGTGAATGTGTCATTTCTTGCTCAACGGCAACACAGCCTCATCTTCCCTGAAAGCCAATGCATTGTGCTCTACCCTTTGTACCACCCTCATGCCATCCCCTACTTAACCTTGTGCATAGTACATGGTCTCGTCTTTTGTTTCTGGTTTCCCTTTGGCATGCTGAAATAAACCTCGCTGAAACTGACCATACAAAAGGCCCTTCTGCCTTTCTTTGCTGAGCAAGCCATGGTGAGTGTGGTGTGTGTGGACTTGACTTCTTTGCCGGAATGCTTACCCAAGCGGCTTTTCCACAGGAGATGCTTATTGGGGAATAAGTATAGGTAGCAGCAACCACCATCTAAACCCCACACTGCTACATCCGTTGGGACCCTCCCCTTCATTGGGAAACCCCTCCCGTGAACAGGCCCCACCCCCTCCAACCTGGCCACTCATGGTTCCCATGCTTCCACCATGGGAACTGCAAGTGAGGCTGACCGGAAGGTAGCCATCTTGGATACCAGAGCCCCCAAGCACTGGGGTTTGCCAGTCAGCCAGAGCTCTTGTGCCAATGCCAGCACATCTCCCTCCTCTCCGGAGAAGGGCAGTGATTCCTCAGATTTGGATAGTGATTCTAGAAATCACTGGGCAGAAGTACAAAAGCAAGCAGCTTGGGAGTGTGATTGAGATATAGCTGGAAAGTTGCAAATCCTAGCAGCCCCAGTTATATTTAAAAGAGGGAGGAATCCTAAGTGGGAGTCAATTCCATTCGGGGAACTTAAGGAATTAAGTAAAGCATGTAAAGATTATGAGATGAAATTACCCTATTTTAAAAACCTTCTACAAGTAACTTTCTCAGGCCATGTCCATGTGCCACATGATCTTCCGCACATTATGTCCCTCCTCCTCTCACCCACAGAGCTTCTTCTGTGGGAATCAATTTAAAAAAAAAACAACTAAAAGCATTATTGCATAATTACAAAGGTGAAGATGGATGGGCCCATTTGACTTTAGAGAAATTAAGTAGAGATGGTGATTTCAAAAACCCACAAGAGCAGGTAAAATTTATCCCCAGGACTGTTACAGAAGACATTAAAAATACTGCCCAGAATGCTTTATTCCAAACACCGGATGGTACTACCCCACAACAAAGTTTCTCTGACATTCACCAGAGCATTTATTAAATTCATAGACAGACTAAAAGATGCTATTGATAAGAAAATTGATTGCCCAAGGGCTAGAGAAGAGCTGCTCAGCAAACTAGCAGTGTCCAACATGAATGCAGAATTCAAGAAAATTATAAGAGCACTCCCTCCAGACCCTGAAGCCACCATTCAGCAAATGGTGGAAGCCTGTACCCATCTCACAGCTACAAAACATATGGTAGCCCTGGCAGTCAGCAAAGGAGTGGCTGAAGCCTTTGTGGCATAGAATAAACAAAATGTGAGATGTTTTATGTGAGGTGAACTGGGCCACTTTAAGGTGGAATGTGATAAAGACTTTGTGCAGAAGCACCCCTCCACTGTTTGTCCCTCCACTGCATGCCAAGACTGTAAAGAACATTTTAAACACTGTCTCCAGTTTCAATATCACCAGCAGGTCCAGTATCATCTGTCTTATTGGCAGCAGCAGCAGGGAAATTTCCAGTGAAGAGCAGGCCAGCCCTGCGTGATGACAGCAAATGCCAAGTCGTTCTGTCCCTCTTTCCCCACCATCTTGGAGAGTCGATGCACTGAGAGACCATCTATGATGAGAAAGAGCGCTGAATCTCCAAGGTCTACCAATACGTTCAGGCAAGGACAAAACACACGCTGGTAAGCACCCTTTCCATCCAGTTTGATGATGAGGTGAGCTACCAAATTCCAGCTGATGAATTTGGACCTTCTGATGGACCAAGGGACATTTTAATCACAGGGGACTCTAAACCCCTATGGTTCTTTGGGCAGAGGCTGTGGGCCAAGACAGACCTCTTATAGATTTGGCTTGTTTAACAAAGGGGACAAAGTTTTTTTTAGTCTCATCACTTAGTAGACAAGCCCCTCTAAAAAGGTATCAATGGTGAGTCCTTCCCCGAGGGATGAAAAATTCCCCAGCTACCTGCCAAATGTTTGTTGCTTGCATTCTCTTGCTCATCTGAAAAAAATTCCTTGATGCTACAATTTTTCACTATATGGATGATATTGTAATATGCACTGAGACTGACTATTATTTGGAGATTGTTCTCAAAAATACTATCCAAGCCATTGAAGGAGCATGATTTGAAATTGCTACAGAAAAGATTCAGTGCACCTGCCCATGGACCTACCTTGGACTCTGGATCAGTGAAAGGACCATCATACCCCAGCAGCTCACCATCAAGCATCAAGGACAACCTGAGAACCCTGAGGGACCTACATTAGCTATGTGGAAGCATAAACTGGATTCGTCCACTGCTAGGGAGCACAAACAAGGACCTCTCTCCCCTTTTTCAACCTCCTGGGAGGCTGCGATGACCTTGACTTGCCACAAACTATCACACCAGAGGCCCAAGTAGCAATCCAAAAGGTATCAGAGGCACTGTCCACAAGACAAGCCCACTGTGCTGATCCTACCCTGCCTTTCCAATTTGTCATCTTTGGGTAAGTCACTCAAGTTTCATGGGCTCATTTTCCAGTGGGGTCCTGTTGGAGTCCTGGATGCTGAGAATTTTAGACTTTCTGTGCTGACAGACTCTGACCCCTGAGAGAGTGCTGCATTTGACCTGAGGCTATGGAGAAGGCTTCCAGGTTTGGGTGGTAGAGTGTTGCAGACAACTTTTATGAAAAATAATTTCCTTAGGATTTTTCCTCCTGAGAAGCTGAGAGGCCTCAGGAACAAAATGTAAAAAATTATTATCTGCTGCTGTGGAATAAAACAGGTAGATCTGTGATTGGTCTCATAGAGTTGTTTCTAATTAATGGCCAATCAGAGTCAGCTGGCTTAGACTCTGTCCGAGACAGAAGCTTTTGTTATCATTCTTTGCTATTCTATTCTTAGCTAGCTGTATGTAGAAAGCGAAGGGAGACGACCCATCCTCTGATCAGCATCGAACTCCGATTTATTCATCCACCATGCACATTTTATAACAGTGTTAATTAAGCTCATACATATTGCAAAAACCTGAGCTCATCATAGGTTACAGATTACACATTAATCCCTCCTTTTGTTTTCAATACCTGTGGTTTGTTATTGAAACCAAGATTTGTTTTCTCACCCTGATATGAATGGTTCTCAAGGCCTCCATGTTTGTCACTTTTGCTTTCCCATAACTTATCCAGGGACAAGATATTTACTTGTTATTAAAAAACAACCTGAGAACTTCTGCTGTTTACATAAATGTGCCTGAGAACTTTGTTGTTTACAGAAACAGGCTTGAGAATTGATGCTTACAGCTGCCTTTTACTTTTCCATCAGCTGTATATTTTCATGGCCTTTTTTCCTTCAAGCCATGTCTGAGCAAAATTCTCCAACAGCTAGCCTTCTGATGAAACCTTTTCTTCTATTCTTTTAGTATAGTTTTAATGTAATATATATCATAAAATAATAAATCAAGCCTTCTGAAACATGGAGTCAGATCCTCGTCTCTTCCCTCATTCCAAAAACCCCTGTGAACACCGTCACAGTAGAGCTGGGATTGTGGGTGTGTGGTTTGATTAGAAGTATGTGGTGTTGGGTGGTAGAAAACTTGGAGTTTGGGTCTCGGGTTGCTGTTGATAATTGCTGCCCCAAGATGCGTAGGATGTCTGCTTCGGCCCGCGCAACTGAAGAACGAGTCTGGACTCTTCACTTTTCAGTCTTGAGGTTGTTTATTAATTCTTATCTATAAAATTTTCTTTCTGCCCAGCCGAGATCTGCTCAGCAAGGCAGCCACAGGCACTCTGCCCCCGAGGCGGTGTTGTCCTTTTATACTACAAACTACATATACCATATTTACACTTAATTCCCAATATCTATCACCTATGTTAGACAGTGCACTTCTACTCTAAACTGTCGCAGACATTTCTTCATAGAAATCCTTTCTTTGGGATTTGTCCATCTTCTGGGAAGCAAAGGGCCCCAGAAGAAGAATGTAAACAAATTGTTATCAGCTGTTGTGAGATGTGGCAGGTGATCCTGTGATTGGCTCATCTTGCATGTTTCCAACTAAGGGCCAATCACAGGAGCAGTTCAGGGGAGATTCCTTGAACACAGAACTTTGTTATTCATTCCTTCTATTCTATTCTTAGCTTAGCAGTCTCTGCAAGCTCTCTCTTTATTCTTTTGAGTATAGTTATAATGTATTATATATCTTATATCAATAAATCAAGCCTTCTGATCAAGGAACAAGATTCTCATCCCTCTCTCACCCAGTGACCTCCTAAGGTCACTGTAATACTAAACCAATCCCAAAGTGTCAACATTACAGCAGAAAATGGAGAACAAGAAAAAGAAAGAAGAAGGACTAGACATGCCCTGATTCCTCCATCTTGTCCCCATAACCCCCATACCAAAAATCCTAAAATCTACATTTTCACCCTGTGATTATTTTGTTATTAGACTATTCAAACCTGCGTGACTTTCACGTCCTCATACAAAGTTGGCAACTTGCTCCAAGGGTCAAAATCAAATCCCCAGGTGTTCTGGGCAGCATGCCAGGGTCTCTGAGCCCCCTGATGGGATCCTCGGCAACTCTGGACACCCAGAGGGATGTACTGAGTTCCGACATTTGGGGTTTTGGAATATAATGGTATGTGTGAAGCAAGATGGAGGGTTTGGGGCAGTGGCTGGTCCTTCTTCTTCACCTTCTTCATGGGTTTGGGTGGTATTTTGTAATTGGACAGAAAGGTCTACATTGTGGGACAGAAGTGATTAGTTATTGGGTTAAAAGTAAAAAAAATTAGGTGTCATTTCTTAATTGGATAGTTTAGCCTTAAACAACCTTGTAGAGAAAGATAGTTAGCCATTTTGTACCTTGTTAGTGAAATACTGCAGAACTCGTGCCTTGTGCAACTGTGATATAGATAGGAAATAATAAACACCTGAGTCTCAACATGAAATATCATCTTGAGAGCTTCAATCCTGACCTTGACAGAGGCAGAAAAGAAGCTGAAAACCAGCATGACCCCATTCTGAGGGACCAGCTGTTAGCCACAGAGTGGGTATTCCAATCACACCAACCACATAAGATTACTACCACGTCCCAGGAGCTGATGGCCCAACTCATTATAAAAGCCAGAGCATGCCTCAAGACCCTAGCAGGGTGTGAGTTCACATGCATTTACCTTCCATTGACATCAAGTAATCTAGAAGCTTTGCTCCAGACCAATGAACACCTCCAGTTTGCTCTTGACAGCTACCCAGGTCAAATCTCTATCCACTTACCAAAACATAAACTATTTAATGTGTGCTTTAATTTAGTCCCAAAATCATTAAAGAGTTGAACTCCTTTAAAAACACTGACTGTTTTTACTGATGGCTCCAGAAGATCCCACAAGTCAGTTATGACTTGGAAAAATACTGACATTCAGGAGCGGGAATCTGATATTCAAATTGTTCAAGGATCCCTACAAATTGCAGAATTAGCAGCCATTGTCAGAGGCTTTGAGAAGTTCAAACAACCCTTTAATCTGGTTACTAATTCGCCTATGTTGCTGGAATAGCTGAAAAAGCAGAACATTCTTTATTAAAAGAGGTGTCAAATCCAAACTTATATAGCTTGCTCTCAAAGCTAGTCTATCTCCTCTCCCACCGCGAGCAACCATATCACATTATGCATGTGAGGTCACACACCAACCTCTCAAGACCAGTTACAGAGGGCAACCAGAGGGCAGATGCTTTGGCCATGGCAGTGCAGACCACCCTACCAGACATCTTCAATCAAGCAAAACTGAGCCACCAGTTTTTCCACCAGAATGTGCCAGCCCTTGTTCATATGTTTAAAATTACAAAAGAACAGGCGAGAGTAATTGTGGGCTCCTGCCCCAGGAGTTTGCTATGACATCTATAGGGACCAGGGTTAATCCCCAGGGCCTTGAAAGTTTACAGCTGTGGTAAACAGACGTTACCCATTATGTTCCCTTTGGGAGACTTAAATGCATCCATGTGTCTATAGATACATTCTCTGGAGCTGTATTTGCATTGGCCCACATAGGAGAAAAGGCAAAAGATGTTATCAAGCATTTTCTCCTGGCATTCTCCACCTTGGGCATTCCCCAAGCTATAAAAACGGTCAATGGTCCTGCTTACACTTCCCAAAAAGTCAAGCAGTTCTTAAATCAATGGGGGGTAAAACACACCACTGGCATACCCCACTCCCCAGTGAGACAATCTATTGTAGAGAGGGCTCACTGTTCCCTCAAGAGAATCCTTGAGCAGCAGCCTGGAGGGGTTGAAACACTATCAAATATAGAAAGATTATGTAAGGCCCTTTACATAATCAATTTTCTTAATAATTCATTTACGGAGCCAAATTTCCCCATAGTCAGGCACTTCTCAAACACTAGCAGAGCTCAGCTCACAGACAAGCCGCCTGTGCTGATCAAGGACCCTGAGTCCAAGCAAATAATGGGCCTCTTTCCATTAAATACTTGGGGTAGAGGCTATGCTTGCATGTCTACAGGATCTGGCCCAAGGTGGATTCCAGGCAAGAATATGTAGCCGTACATCAAACTGCCAAATGCAGAGCACTCAGAGACACTTCCTCAGAACCCCAGAGAGAGCAAAGAGACCAAGCTCAGGTGGTATGGAGGAGAAGAAAGAAAAGAAAACACAGATATTCGTCAAAAAGGAAGATGACCCTCCACTGCTCCACCTACTGGAATTATAAGACTCTCCATTAGGTTTTACTCGTAGACTGCATTGCATTGTTACCCCTTTTTAAATTGTTATACTGCTACCTCTTTTTAGTTTGTTATACTGTTATTCCCTCTTTCTTCCCACACCCCTTCTTCTCAGTATAAACTGAAGGAATGGAATGAAAAGATATGAGAGGCTGTTCAAGTTATACAAGTCTAAAAACTCTCTTTCAAATTCACAGATCAACTTGTCATCCCTAAGTCTCCTGCCATGTCTTCAGCGGCAGGAAATTTCCAACTACTCCATATAAGGTTTTCGATGCTCCTCACCTTTCCATCAGCTGATGCATGGATCATCCCTCAGCCCAATCAGAACATCTGGATCACACTGGCCAAGACTTTACAAGAAGACAATCTATGCCCATCCATGGGCAGCCTAGACAACCCACTTTAGATGTGCCTGGTAGGGATTCCTTTAGCAGCAAATGAATACCTGTATACAGGTAAAAAACCCAATCCGGTAGACACTTGAGACGAGTGGACCAAAAATCTGCCGTAAGCACCAGAGGAATCCCAGGAATTGGATTTGTTGGGGTCCTCCAAAGCTGTATATTGTGTACAATTTTACTATAGACATTCCAGCCAACACTTGATCCTCCTTGACCTTATTAGGTCCACCCATAGAAATGATGCTACACCAATTAACAAGATTTATAATCTTCCAAATTGATGCAGTTACACCAGTCATACACTTTCTTCATCCTCACTCCATCCTAAAGTGTTGCCCCAGGCAGTGTTTCTTATCTGTGGAGGCCGGGTATGGGCTGGGATCCTCTCACACCTCCAAGGGGGTCCTTATAGCTATAGCTTACTACTCTCACCCTAAACATAACCTTACTTCAGAATTGGAATAAAAAAATAAAATTGGCAAGCCAAAAGAGATCATATACTGAATTTGATGAAAATTGCGACAGTCAAGTTACTAATTGGAATAAAGCAAAGAGAGTCGCGGTCTCACTATTTTTACCTTGGGTGGCTACAGCTAAGGCTCTCGGTGAGCTTTCTCACCTAGGGTGTTGGCTTAGTAAGCAGGCCAACGCGACCTCCACTGCACTCAGTGACCTGCTTAGTGACACTGAAACTACCAGGCACGCGTCACTACAAAACTGAGCGGCAATAGAATTTTTACCGTGTGCCCACAGACATGGCGGCCAAGACTTTGAAGCGATGTGCTGCTTCAACCTTTCTTCGCACTCAGACTCTATCCACGCAAACATCCAGAAGCTGAGGGAGCAAGTAAAGGACTTAAAGGCAGAAAAGAACCCAGAGTGGGTCAATGAGCTTTTTGGACAATGGGGGTTGACAGGACAGGTTTCATCTTTAATTAAAGGGATTTTGTGGGTAGTAGTCACCATTTTTATTGTTTTACTTATGTTTTCCTGTTTAGTTAAGTGTCTACAGAAATTCATTGGAGAAGTCTTTTTAGTAAAACAAAACAGGAGAGTTGTGGAGGTCTTTGAGCCTTTTAGGGAAACTTCTAGGTTATTCCTCTGGAAGAATTTGCCACTGGCTTTGAGAGCGCCGCACTACTCAGGGTGAGATGAAAGGGGTTTCTCCCATGGTGCTCTGCAGCATTATGTTAATCTGCCCTTTCCCCATAGGTCATTGTCTTCTGCCCTGCCCTTGTACTGCCCCTGTGCCTGTAGGTGATTAGTTCCTGACCCCATACTTAACCCAGGGCCCTGCCCTGTTTGTCTTTGTCCCCGGACTCCTTCAGTGTGACTCTACAATAAATCTCACTGGAATTCTATACAGAGACCCTTTCTGTCTTTCTTCGCTGACCTATCTGTGCTGTGAGTGTGGATTGAGTGACTGTACTTGCCCGAGTGGCTTTCTCAGAAGACGCTTTCAGGAAGGTAGAAGCAAACACCATCCATTTTACCATGCTGCTACGCAGCACAGACAGGGAGAGAGAGAGAACACTTTTGCTTTTAGTTAGTTTTTTAGTTAGCTGAGACAGAGATGTTCCCTGGGCTGTAGCTTTACTTTTTCTTTGAACTGTTCAGCTTTGCTTTCAACCAAAAAGCCAGAAAAACACTGAGGACTCACTCCTGTGGTCCACCGGGGCCTGGGATGTGGCATTTTCCAGCACAGGAGGGACTGATAAAAGACTGAGCCAGCTGAGCTACACTCCACGAAAAAGACTTTCTCTAAATTTGCCATATCTTCAGAACAAAGAGAGGTTTCATTGTTAAATATAATTCATTTTTTCCTGATTGTGAATACTTTGCTTGTTAAATAAACAGTTCTTTCTACTTTTCTCCAAAGAGATTTTTCTCCTGAACCAGTTAGGGGAGGGGCTTCTGAAATCTGCTTTTTAGAAGACACCACTTCAGAAGTTTCCTTCCAAATTTGTCTTAAACCAGGACACCCTGCCAGCAAGTAGGCTGGGGATGCACAAGAAGTTGGGAGGGATCACAGCTGGGACAGTTGACCCCAACTGACCAAAGGGGTATCCCACGCCATTAGCTTCCCATTGGGGTTGACCCACACCTTTCCAAATGACACAGCAGTTCATCTCTGCTAAAATGACATGCCCAACTTCTTCTGCAGGAAGGAATAGTGATTCTTTGGCCCAGTGTCCTAACAGCCCATTCTTTGCAATGATGTACCTAAGTATAGCACATGTCAGTCTTAAACAGTCAATCTAGGCCACAGCTTCACTCACAGGAAGAAATCCTGTCTTTGCATATGTCAGGGACTTCAGAGGGTTAAGCCAACATTTCCTCACAGATACTCAGACTGAAGATAGGCAAATCCCACCTCCTTGTAACACCATGAAGACTAAAACCAGCAAAGGCATCCAAGTGGTATAAGACATTACAATTTGGTGCAGTTTGAAAGGTGTGACATTAGCTACCATTTCAGGCAATATTTACGAGCACAGGTATAGTCTATCCTAATAGGGTGAAAATATTTTTAAATTGGAAACAGCTTTTGAATATCAACTAGAAGATAATGTTAAGATGCGACACTGCACCCAAGCCATGTAGCCATCCCTTCAGCACCTGGGTCAGTTGGACACTTGAAGACCACCACTATAAGTTGCAAGATACTATTTTACAAAAGAGAAAGTCAATATATTTTGGACTTCTCTAAAGGTAGATGGCATAAGGACTTTACATATTTTTATCTACTTCAGTAAAATATTAAAAATTAGAACTGATATTACCTGAAAAGGAGGAAAAAAACCCTGTCACTTCTAAAGTGAATCCAGGAAAGAACAGCAGTGAAATACATTTTGGGAAATAAGCATGATTTTTAGATCACTCATTTGAACAGTCAAATACAGATTTTTCAGCCAAGCAGATATTAAAGAAGACTGCAGGGAAAAAAAAATCTAAGCAAACTTGCTGAAATATTATGAGACAGGGGGGTTAGAAATTAAAAGGTAATTGATTTAGGATAGCTCTTTTAGTTGATGTTTATTGCTTAACATTTGCTGTACTTGCAAGGCAGGATACATGCCCGCAAAGACGGGACAGAAGAATGCAAGGATATCCTCATAAGAACTGCTTACCCAAAACAAGATGGAAGGAATGCCAGACTTGCAAGGCTGTTGAAAATAAGATGGGCTACTTGGACCATAAACTGGCCTAAACTAGCCTAAACCAGCTTTGAGATTTGGACTGCAGCCAAGAGACTAGAGAGCATGCACAGGGAAGAGAAGGTGAAAAGTTCATCCTAAGATGAAGAAAACCCACTTGCTTTCCTCCCCTGCAACCACCAGATGATCACAAGAGAGCACTGTGCAAGTGCAGAAAAACTGATCAGCTAATTATAATATGAAGCAGGGCTAGATGGGGCTAGGAAATGAATATGCATGGATCTATTGCAAAACTTGATGCATGTGTACCATTTCAGGGAATAAATAGATGGTTAAGTTTCTCAGGAGGCGCACATGTCTTTGTGGAGAAATCCTACATGCGCCTGACACTGAATAAATACATACCTACTTTACAACTTTACGAGTTGTGGAGTCTTTCTGCCTATCAATATTTCCGAGCTTAATTACTGATCACACAAAGCAGTTATGTCTGTTTCTCCCTGTAACTTAAAATCTCCAGCCTAGAAGGTGGTATTCTTACATTTATATAATGTGTCAAGAATCTCACGTATCCTGAAGCCAATTTAAATGATGATCTTAATTTTATGGGGTTTTTTTCTCCCACGGTGGAGTTTATAGGGATTTATGAGGTTCAGGTGATTGCACCTTCTTTTTCCTGCCTGGATACCATGGATTCAAGGGTCATTTCAGCATCTGTGCTTGTGTGTAGTACTGTAGTCCTCAAAAAGACAGTATGACTCTTCATCCCTTTCTAGCTGCTGGTCTACACAAGACATTAATGTCTGCTACAGCTGCAGGTTAGGGGAAGAAATCTTATCATAAGCATTAAAACACAAAATTCCTTCACAAAGTGTCATGACAAAAGCTCCATTTTTCCCATACTGACATGTCACAGACATTTTTTCATGAAAATCCTTTCTTTTAGGATTTGTCCTTTCTGGGAAGCTGAGGCCCCAGAAGAAAAATGTAAACAATGATTATCTGCTGTTGTGGAATGTAGCAGATGCATCTGTGACTGGTCTTCTGTGAGTGTTTGGATTTACTGACCACTCACAGGAGAGATTGTCCTGCTTTCTGCCTGGACACAACCTTGTTTTTAGATTCTATTCTATTCTTAGCTTAGCAAGCCGCTGCAACTTTTCTCTCTATTCCTTTTAGTATAATCATAATGTACTATATATCACATATTAATAAATCCAGCCTTCTGATCATGAAGCAATATTCTCGTCTATCTCTCTCACCCTGAGGAACCCTCATCAAGTCACTGCAATACTGACAAGCTTACATGACTTAAGGAATCTCCTGCTGAGTCAACAGTTGATCTTGCTTGATGTAACCAGCAGGGTCCATGACAGTATCCAGCATAAAAAAAAAGCAAGTATATTGACCTCTCTCTTCAGTCTTGTGGCTTGACTCTTTTTCTTCCTCGTCACTGCTGGAGTTCTCTGTTTTTCCCTTTATTTGTTCCAGCTGATCCAAGTAAACCCATCCAACCAGCTCAAAATTACAACTCACCTTAAAATAAAGGTTCTTTTCAATAAATACCATCATCAACTATTAAAAAAAAACAAACAACCCACCAACAAAGCTATAGGCTGAAATGGGAAATTTATCAGGCATCTAGTCAAATTAATACATTTTCCTTCAAATAAAATTGCATTCTCTTTTAATGGCACTTCATTCCTTTTTTATACTAAATGCCTCCACTTGTCTTCTCAAAATGGTCCTATTATTTGAGAAGCTTTCCTCATTTTGAAGTATAGCAAATGAAAAATCCAAGGAATGCTAAGCACTTTTTGTATCCCTCCTTTCATGGGAATGTAAAACTGATAGGATCAAATATCACTTTTGCACAACATCACTGCAGAAAAATCATTTGGTGAAAATTTTATTCATCTTCATGTGTGAAAAGATGGGACCTGAGTGATCACTTTGACAGACAGACAAAGTAAAGTATTCTTATGGACATTTGGGGGTGGGGAGCATAGAACAGGGAAATATTTGCCCTATTGTGAGTTCTCCACAGACTGGAGTCCCTTAGAGAGTATCTGCTCTGCCATATAGCACCTCTTACTCCTCTGTTGTTTCCTCCAATTCCCTCCTCCTCTCACTTTCCTTGTTCTCTCTGCATTCCCATCTTCTCTTTCCATAATTTTCTGGCCTTTTAAAAATATGTTTTCACAGAGGCACCATCAGCTTCACTCATGGGTTCATCTTTGGCCAGTGGCCCATATTCCCTGTGCCACTTAGGGTTGGGGGAGAAGGTAGAGGAGTTGCAAAGGAAAGAATGAAGTTGAACTTGAGAAAAATATATGAGTGGGAGGGAGAGATCTCTAAGGGTTATTTTTGGTCTTTGTTTTTCACCATCTAACTCTGTTTTAATTGTCAATAATCTAACTTAATTTTCCTCAAGTCCAGTCTGTTTTGCCCCTGACAGTAATCACAGACACATAGAATGGGGAAGACTGGAAGGGACTACAGTAGTTTATATGGTCCAACCTCCCTGCTCAATCAGGGACATCCCAGAGCACATTGCACAAGATTGTGTTCAGATAGTTCTGGAATATGTCCAGTGAGGAAGACTCCACACTCTCTCTGGGCAATGTGTGCCAGTGTTCAGTCACTGCACAGGGAAGAAGTTCTTCCTCATGTTCAGGTGGAACTTTCTGTGCATTAGTTTCTGGCCGTTGCTTCTTGTCCTGTTCCTCCGCACTACCAAGAAGAGCCTGGCTCCATCTTCTGACACCTCCCTGCAGACACTGACAGACATTGATGAGATCCCCTCTCAGTCATCTTTTCTCAAGGCTGAACAGGCCCAACTCCCTCAGTCTTTCCTCATAAGAGAGATGCTCCAGTCCCCTCATCATCTCCATAGCTACTGCTGGACCTGCTCCAGGAGTTCCATGCCTCTCTTGCACTGAGGAGCCCCAAACTGGACACAGCACTCCAGATGTGCATCACCCAGGCTGAGTATAGGGGCAGGATCATCTCCTTCAACCCACTGGCAATGCTCTTTCCAATGTACCCCATGATCCCATTGGCCTTCTTGGCCACAAGGGCACACTGCTGGCTCATGGACAGCTTGTTGTCCACCAGGACCCCCAGGTCCTTCTCTGCAGAGCTGCTTTCCAGCAGGTTTGCCCCCACCTTGTGCTGATGCATGGGGTTATTCCTCCCCAGGTGCAGGACCCTGCATTTGCCTTTGTTGAATTTCAGATGGTTCCTCTCTGCCCATCTCTCCTACCTGTCGAGGTTCTTCTGAAGGGCTGCCCAGCACTTGGGAGTACCGACCACTCCTCCCAACTTTGTGTCATCAGAAAACTTGCAGAGGAGGCATCTGCCCCTTCAACCAAGTCATCAATGAATAAGTTAACCAATATTGGACTCAGTATTGAGTCCTGGGGGACACCCCTAGTGACAGGCCTCCAACTAGACCCTGTGCCAGTGATCACAGCCCTCTGGGATCTGCCGTTCAGCCAGTTCTCAACCCACCTCACTGTCCAGGCATCCAGTCTGCACTTCCAGAGTTTGCCTATGAGGATGCTTATAGCGACAGTGCCGAAAGCCTTGCTGAAGTCCAGGTTGACAATATCCAGGGTTCTCCCCTCATCCATCCAGATAGTTGTTTCATCGTAGAAGGCAATCAGGCTGGTCAAGCATGATTTCCCTTTAGTGAATCCATGCTGACTGCTCCTGATCACCTTGTCCTTCATATAGGTAGAGATGGCCTCCAGAATGAGGTGCCCCATCACCATTTCAGGGACTGAGGTGAGGCTGATTGGGCAGTAGCTCCCTGGGTTTTCCTTCTTGCCCTTTTTGAAGATAAGGGTGACATTCCCTTTCTTCTAGTCCTCAGGCACCTCTCCTGATCTCCATGACCTTTCAAAGATGATCATGAGTGGCCTCGCTATGGTGTCTGCCAGCTCTCTCAGCACCTCCTGGATGCATCCTTTCAGGGCCTATGGACTTGTGGATGTCAAGTTTGCCTAGGTGTTCTTTGACCCAATCCCCCTTGACCAAGGAAATGTCTTCCTCCCACCATTCCTTTACCCTGCTCTCCTGGGTCAGAGATCCCTGAGTGTAGCAGGCTCCAAGTTTGTGGGGGCCCCATGGAGAGCTGAGGCTTAAAGATGTGAAATGCCAAATCATGGTGAAATAGCAAAAGAAGCCCCTGCCTTCCGGACCCCTGCTTATCTCTCTGAAACCCCATAGGCCACTTTCCCTTAATCCCTGCTATTGGACGTTTGGATCCCCTTATAGCCTATATAAAGGGCTATTTTAGCCCATTCTGGTTAGAAGAGTAGTCGCTGGAACCCTTCAGAGACCCTCCCAATAAAACCATCGCTGTGGAACCCCAGGACAAGTCTTCTCCTCTCTTGTGTCTGCTTTCTCAGCCTGCATTGGCGCCTTAGCAAGCAAAGAGCTGAAATCATAAGAGAGCTGATAAATCACTAAAGAGCTTGAAATAAACACGGGCAGGAGACCTTTCTCCTTTTTAATGCCTTTATTAAAAGTGATCAGCTCAGGTGGGGAGAACCGACGGGTCCACGCACATGCTGTTGTTGCTCCCAGGAGTGACTGGAGGAGGAGGAAGAGTGCAGCTTTGTCTGTTATGAACAAAAATTCTGTTAATTTTTTTGGGAGAAAAAGCTTACTACCGTTGCTGCTGGGCTGCTACTTGTGTTATGGTAATTACGGGTCGTTGTTGCTAATAGTTGTTTTTGTATCAGTAAAAGCCCTGGCTGGGGCGAGTTAATGGCCCTTCTCTAAGACAGTGAAGGGTGGGGTACCTCCCGAACAGTGAGGGAGAAGAGACTTTGGAGGGGAGGGATATGCAAAATACTCCAAGGACCAGCATGCTGTGTGGGACCCCTACTCCAAACATGAGGGAAGAACCCTAAAACAACGAGCCACCTAAGAGTTGAGAGATTGGAGTGATGTCTGGACGAGAGGAGCGGAGTGCTGAGCCTGCAGAGATGCGGAACACCTTCGGAGTCCCTCTCTCCCTGACCAAGGGAGTCGTCCCCGGCGCCGAGGGCCGGCTAAGACAGCCAGAAAAAATTAACATCGGATGGGATCACCACGCCCTAAAAGGCTCCCACAAGGACCGGATCCTCAGCTCTGCCCCTAGTGGACAAAGCTGCGCATATCCTCCTCCTCTGAGTCGCCCTGGGAGACGCGACGGGGACTGCAGCCCTGCCGAGCTGCCCAATCCTGAGCTGATCACTTTTAATAAAGGCATTAAAAAGGAGAAGAAGTCTCCTGGCCCTGTTTATTTCATTGTCCACTGGTCTGTGAGCAGAGCTGGGGGTTCAGTCCTCTCGAGAGCATTGGGGAATTCCCTTGGTTTTTGGTTCTACATTCGAGGTCCTCTGTCTAGCCGACATCTTTTAGGTTAGGGTGAGGGGTAAAAAGGGTCTTGGCAGATACTAGATTCTGTTCCTCACGTCTAGCCATTGCTTTGATTCATCAATTTTGTGTTGGCTCATTGTTTTGTAATGAGTTAAAACTTTAAGTTTGTTCATCAAAACTGACAAAGCTATTCCAGTAAGACTGTTGCACCTCTAGTTTGTTTAAGTGTATTTCCAGACTTTAAAAGATAAAGAAGGTGAAACCAAAAGGACAATGGGTTTCACAAACATTTGTTTATCTGTTTAGTAAACTGTTAATATGGATGGGAGGTTTGCTATGATTGATAACACAGTATCAGCTTATCCGCTCAGTAAACCTAAGATTCCAAAAGCTCAGCAGATTGAGCCTAAAAATTCCAAAAATCAAACAAAAAAAAATTACCAACCTTCATCTTCAGACCCCGAGAAGTAGACTATAACCACCTAAACACAAAAGAAGAATACGCAAAGTACTACACATCAACCCAGAAGAAAAACTGTAAAAGAACTCCACAAAAAATCAAGAGAGTTGACAGTAGCGGAGCAGAAACTCCCCTGTCGCCCAGCGCTAATTTGCTTATTGCTTTGCCTGCTATAATTAATAAATTCTCAATTAGTTTTACTTAGCATATTGTCAGCTCAATTTATAACAGTTTTAGGGGTTTTTGGCTAGGTTTGGTGAGGGGTCTCTCCCGTTGCATGCTGGATCCGATATCATTTGCATGCCGACTCGATGTCCCGTCTGGGTGCCATCTTCCAGGAAGCAGCAGGGCGATGCCCGGCTAAGGGAGCCAGTCAGCAGCTGCTCCCGCGGGACACGGTGAGCCAGGCCAGTACACCCAGCCCGGCCGGGACCCACGCCGAGGCAGGAGCACACCCCCCCCCCGCTCTTCGGGGCGGGTCTGCACCCCGGGGGCACCACCCACAGGGCTCCCCGGCCTGGCCAGGACCCGTGCTGAGGAGGGGCGCCCCCCCGCTCCCCGGAGTCATCCCCGGCACGGGCGGGCCTTCGCCGAAAGGTGGAGCCCCGCTGGGGCAGCGGCGGGCTGGCTCGAGGCACTATTAAAAAGGAAACTGTTAACAGGAGATTACAACATGAAATTATTAACAATAAATAGTTAGAACTCCAACTTGGCAGCAACTGGTTTAACTTGTGAACTCTGCAACCTTTTAAAAAAATGGGCAGCTTTTTCTACTCATAACAGAGCTGATACCCCTTAAGCTTGTTAAAGGTTGCCTGCGGCTAAGAGCGGCCTGGGTACTCGGACACTGTCCCCAAAAGAGGATTGAGCTATCCGGCCCGTGCTGCCTGCTTGGGGGGCAAATCAGCCCAGCAGGAAACCGGCATACGTGGTGCACCGAACAGAAGGAGAACACCACAGGAGAGCAGCGTTTTCTTCGGAAAACTGTAACTGCCTTTCGGAACGCCCCGGGCCCTGTGGAGAGTGTCTTCGTTTTAGCAGACCTCCTCTGCAGGGGATATCAGCTCGACCCTCAGACACTGACATCTGAACGAAATTGTTCGAGGAGACTGACAAAAGCAGACTACCTTCCGCAGACCTCGGACCCCACAAGGCTGAAGAAGTGTAAGTTTTAAATCAGCCTCTATTGCACTCTTTTTTATTTGGGTCCTAATTACCTTTTTGCTTTTCTTCTTTCTTTTCTAGTTTTTGTCTGCTGGAAAGGACACGTTAATATGGGATCAAAACTTAGTACTTTGAAACGATTCCAGAATGAGAGAGATTTATATTTACTAATCCTAGAAATCTTATCTTCTAACAACTTTTCTTTCTCTAAAGGCAAACTCTCTAAGACTAACCTAAAAAAAAAAATTAATAAAATTGATTCTTTCTCAGTTTCCTGATACTGACAAAGAAATTATCACTAAAGATTTCTTTTGAGACAAAATTGGAACGGAGATCTATAATATGCAAGCTAACCAAGACTTCTCTGTAACTCCGTATATGCCTTTATTTCACATAACTAAAACCATGGAGAAAGCTAACAGAGAGAGCAGTTCGCATTTTGCAAGAACAGATCTCCCTTCAAATGCTAATCAGGCTGATAACACTCCAGCTGTGGAATGCAATCCTCTGGTCTCGGGTTCTCTGGGTCCTAGTGCCTCTGCAGCCCCTGTCCCTCTCCCTGTACAGCGCGCATCGTCCTCTCCCAATCCCCCGAATGCGGCAAACACGAATTCTGTAGCCTTATGTACAACTCCACCCGTACTCTTTTCTGCCGGTCGGGTCCCCTCACCCCTCCTGCCCCCCATCCCCGTCCCGGTCCTCCCCACCCCCACCGCTGGTTCCCTGCTACCAGCCCCGACCCCCGCTGCCGCCCCTCTCATGCCCGCGTGTACCCCCACCCCTACCCCTTCCAGCCTGCCTGCCACATCAGGCTGTCACCCTGCGTGCTGACACGCCCCAGCTTCAGCACACCACCCTGTACTCGCGGCACCCCAGACCGGTCTCACTGCCCCCACCCCTTCGCTTTCCCCTTGCCCCCAGCCCCAGGCTTTCCAGCTGAACACCCACCCGAAAGGAATCCCAGAGAACCCCCACGGTACCACCCCTCTCTCCCAGTCCTATGCATGCTGTGCTGCCATCCCAGCCCCACCACCATCTCCCTCTGGCCAAGCTATGCCATGTGCCTCTTCACAGCCCCCAAAGCCCCTGAAAAATCCTGCTCCTACAAGGCGTAAAAAGCATAAGACACGGACTGCTCGCTCTCACTCCTCCTCCTCGGATGGCAGCAGTTCCAGTGACTGATTCTAATACAGTGGACATTGATCCATGGGCTCTAATTAAGATAGAAGTGACTAAGGCGGGGGACTGGCAGATGGCATAGAAAATTAATGCTTTCCCAGTAGACTATAAAAAGGGAAAAAAAGGCGGGGAATCTACTATAAAGAAGTGAGAACCTAACTCAAATAAGGAGCTTGTACAAATAAGAAATATAGCCAAAAAACATGGTAGAACCTCACATATTTTTAGAAATTTCTTAGAAGCTATGTTCTCGGCACATGTTTTAATACCCCACTATATTAAAAAATATTGCCCACTGTCTCCTATCCCCAGCAGAATATATGTTATGGGAAAGGCATTGGAAAAAACAATTAAAAACATTATAAGGCTCATATTCTGCAGATGCTGATAAGACAGATGTTACGGTCGAACAGCTGGCTGGGGAAGGGGATTTACAGAAATCCCTGGAACAGGTTGACAAATTGACCAAAGAGGTATTGCAAGATGTGGCACTTGCAGCAAAAACCTCCTTACTTCTTGTCTAATAAAGCCTCTGATCTGGCCTTATTACTAAGCAGTGCAAGATAGCTCGGGAGCTCAGTCCCCAGGGAGACAGGGTGCCCAAAGCTAAGCTAGCTTGAGGTCGATGCCGCAGGCCAACCTCCTTAGCAAGCTCCGTAGTGATCAGCTCTATTGCGGTATCAGCTCTCTTAGGATTTCAGCTCTTTGCTTGCTAGGTAGATTGCCCTTGGCTTGAGGCTGCAGCAGACAGCGAGAGAGGAGAGGCGCTGGTGGTTCCACAGAGATGGCTTTATTGGGGAAGTCTGTGAAGGGTCCCAGTGACAGCTCTTCTTCTGTTGAATGGGCTAAAGTATGCCTCTTTTATAGGGTTCGGGGGGATCCAGATTTGACCAATACTAAGGGTTAAGCATAGTGGCCTATAGGGTTACAGAGATAAGCTATGGGGTGGGGGTCAGGGAGACAGGAACTTCTTTTGCTGTCTCAGCATTCCTATTGTTCAGATTCTCCATGGGGCTTTACTTAGTTCCATGGGGTTTACTACACTTGTCCACGATGACTCAATGTCGACGATGCGTTTTTCTACTACTAAACAAGGAGAAGATGAAAGCTTCATCAAATTTGTGGACTGAATTAAACATGCTCTGGAAAAACAGAGAGAGAGCACAGAGGCAAGAAAGGAACTGTTATGTAAGCTTGCCATGAGTAACTCAAATGAACAATGCAAAGCGATTCTGAGGTCTCTACCCTTGGATGCAGACGCTACCATAGAGCAAATGCTGGAATGCTGTACATGTCACATGTCCACTGAAAATACAGTGACCCAAGCAGTTGCAAAGGGTATTGCTGAAGGAGTTTCTGGTGCATATGCAGTAATGGCTTCTAAAGACCAGGCCTGTTGCTTTGACTGTGGAGACTTTGGACGTTTTATAAAGGGCTGTCCAGACAGGCCACCTACCCAATACCCTCGTAACACCTATCAAAGACCCCAGAATCAGTAGCGCTACCAGCAGCGTTCGGGAAACGCCTCGCGCAGCCCGATAGAGCCCCGGGCTATGACAACAAATCAAAGGCCGCCTAGACCCAACCACGCACCATCCCAGGAGGTTCTGGACCACAAGAAGAGGATCCAACACACGGTGCGATACAGATGGGAACCTGCCGCCAACTGGTAACTGCTCTGTCCATTGACTTTAATAATGAGAATGTTTATCGTGTTCCTACAGGCAAATATGGGCCAAAAGGTGGTCCTTTTGACATCTTAATTATAGGTGACACTCTCCATAGCCCAAAGGAAAACTTCGTTGTTCCAGAAGTGCAAACAGTGTGCCTGGGACAAGACATTCTTGTCCAGGTGTACTGCATGGACTTACCATTTTTCCTTTCAAAGGGAACTCCAATCGCATAAGCCTTCTTACTCCCAAAGAATCACAGGGAACAGATTCCTTTCAACCCTACAGCAATGTGGGCACAAGTTGTGGGACCAAGAAAGCCTACCATCGAGTGCAGTCTTAACTGCAGAGGAGAGAAGATCCACCTACCGGGGATGCTGGACACCGGTGCTGATGCGACCATCATCGCTGGCTCAGAATGCCCAGCACACAGGGATCTACAACCTGTTGCAGGCATGATTTCAGGGATTGGTGGAGCTATGGTATCCGTGCGAAGCAAGAACAACATCCTCGTCAAAGGGCCTGAAGGCAAGCCGGCAATCATCTGCCCATTTGTGGTAAGGGCCCCCATCACCCTTAGGGGCAGGGATGTTCTATCCCAGTGGGGGACTTCCCGATGTATTCCTGCTCAGGATTTCTAATCAGGGCCACTGAGGAGTGTGCACTGCCACATACCCCTTGTCTCACCTGGAAATGCCATGATCCGACCTGGATTGAACAGTGGCCCCTTTGTTAAGTAAAGCTGCACACATTAAAAGCCCTCGTGGAAGAACAGCTCAAAAAAGGCCACATCGCTGAGACCACCAGCCCTTGGAACTCTCCAGTCTTCATCCTACCAAAGCCTCGAATGGAGAGGTGTAGGCTCCTCCACGATCTTCGCAAGATCAACGAGGTCATCGAGTACATGGGCCCCCTCCAGCCTGGCCTGCCCTCCACATCGATGCTGCCTAGAGACTGGACACTTGCTATCATAGATATTAAGGACTGTTTCTTCAGCATTCCACTGCACCCCCAGGATGCTCCATGGTTTCCTTTCTCTGTTCCCTCTCTTAACAAAGAGGCCCCACTCAAAAGATATCATTGTTGTTTTCTTCTCCAAGGACTAAAAAACTCGCCCACTATTTGCCAGTGGTAGGTTGTCAGGGTCCGTCCTAGTGGACAGATGACCTGATGGTTCGTAGGAATGATCTCAGAGTGCAAAACACCAACACGGTACAAGGGGGTTTGCAGTGATAATCAAAACAAATGCAGTTTTATTGAAATAACTACAGCAAAAATGCAATAGAGGGATTAAGGGAGAGAAAAAGAGAGAGAGAGAGAGAGAGAGAGATAGAGAGAGGGGATATAGCTACCAACACAGAGACGAAGTCCTTTGGTCCAGTCCAGCCGAGGGTCCGCCTGCTACGCTGGGGAGATCTCAAAGGCTCTAGCTAACTCAGAGGTTTTTATTACTGAAAATTGTGAGGGGGGGGAAACAGATACAATAGGGAACAGATGTAACAGGTAGTCCATGTTCTCAGCAGTAAATGAGAGCCATTGTTCTCTTGCTCCAGTGGTCACAATCTGCAGGCAAACATCTCATTTTGGTCAGCTTGCCTCCCCACACACCTCCCCCGGGCTGGGGGTTTCAGTCCCAGTCCTTGGAAGGAGCAGAGGGGCCTTTTAAGAGTTTCATGTCTCAGTCCTTGATGGAAAAGCTTCTCACATCTCCGTCTCTCTGTCACGGTGGTTATAAAACAGATCAGAGTCTTCGGTGGGAGACCACCTGGAACTCAGGAGAAGTCCAGCCAGGCCGAGAGGTGGGGCAGCTTCCAGAGCTGCTATTGCTGCAAATGGGGCATGGTGCTGAGACAGAGTAGGGATCCATCCTGAATTAGGTGAAGTGTCTAACAACGGTGAAAAGTCTGTGAGGCCAAAGCTGAAGGAAAAACTCGCATGCCGAGACAGCAAGGAGACAGAGAAAGAAAAACAGAAAAGACCTCGAGGTCAATTTGCCCCGACCTAGAAATTCCTTTGATAAAGAAGAACTGGTGCTAAGTGTCATGCGGGATGAATATGTATGAACTTATTGTGAAACTGTATGCATATGCATTTGGAAGGGGGATAAAAGGAGGTCTGAAATTTTCAGGGGTACGCATGCCTTTTGAGGAGAATTTTCTCCGTGTGCGTCTGGTGCCGTGAAAAAACATACCGAGCTTTACAACTTTTATAAAGTTGTGAGGTTTCTTCTTTTCTCTGCAAAACAGTGCCCTCTTCTTAGCATACAGCAAACACACTTGTGAAAACAATAGTTTAACACTGAACTTTCAAGTCTCAGTGCCCGTGGCGTGTGACTTTTCTCCTTCAGAGCCAGATATAGACAGTGGGGGGTCTTCTCTTCAGTGGTCTCCCAAGGACGATCGTGAGGCAGATGAGGGAAAATTCTGACAGACCTCACATACGTGGGTCACATCCTGTCTCCTGTTCGGAACTTATTTCCAAATGCTATCATCTACCACTATATGGATGATATCCTGGTTTGTGCATCAGATAAAGCTTACTTAGACAAAGCAGTTAAAAGGACTATTGAAACCATAGAAAAGGCAGGATTTGAGATCCGTGAGGACAAAATACAGTACACCAACCTATGGACTTACCTTGGAGTCCAGATCTGGGAAAGGACCATCGTACCCCAGCAGCTCACCATAAGAGATGAACCAAAAAGCCTGAGAGACTTACACAGCCTGTGCAGATCCATCAACTGGGTACATCCACTGCTAGGAATTACAACAGGGGACCTTGCTCCCCTGTTCAACCTTCTTTGTGGAAACGAAGACCTGGACTCTCCCTGCACTCTCACAACAGAAGCCCAGAGGTGCCATCACCAAGGTCCAAGAAGCCCTGTCTTCACACAAAGCCCATCGCTTCGAGCCCAGCCTGCCTTTCCAGTTCGTCATTCTGGGAAAAGCACCTCGATTCTATGGACTGATTTTCCAATGGGACTTTCAGCTTTGTGACCCTTTGCTGATACTGGAATGGATTTTTACAAACAACCAACCTATGAAGACACCACCTTCCAGAAAATCATGGCACATTTAATAAAAAAGGCTAGAACTCGCATCTGCTCTCTTGCAGGGTGTGAGTTCACATGCATATACTTGCCACTGACCACTGGGGAGCTGGAGCATTTGCTCCAGACCAATGAAAACTTCCAGTTTTCTCTAGATAGCTATACAGGCCAAATTTCTATCCATATCCCAAAACACAAACTTTTTAATCCTGATGTAACCTTTCATCTGACCCCAAAATTAGTCCAAAGTAGAACACCTCTCAAAGCTCTAACCACCTTTACAGATGGCTCAGGGTGTTCCCACAAGTCTGTAATGACATGAAGAGACCCGCGGACACAAAAATGGGAATCTGACATACAAATAGTGGAGGGATCTCCACAGATTGCAGAATTAGAAGCTGTTGTCAGAGCCTTTGAAAAGTTCAAAAATGAACCCTTTAATCTGGTCACAGACTGGGGTTATGTTGCTGTTATAGGTATGAGAGCAGAACATGCTCTTTTTAAAGAGGTTTCCCATCCAAAGTTGTACCAATTGATTTCTAAATTAATACACTTAGTCTCCCACAGAAAGCAACCCTACCATATAATGCATGTGAGGTCACACACTGACCTCCCAGGTATCACTGCAGAAGGGAACAGGAAAGTGGATGCATTAGCAATGGCAGTACAAACTGCTAATGTCCCTAACATCCTTGCCCAGGCAAACTTCTCACGTGCATTTTTTCACCAAAATATACCTGCCCTTGTCAAAATGTTCAAACTTTCAAGAGATCAGGCAAAAGCTATTGTTGCTACATGTCCAAACTGCCAAAACTATCAGATACCATCTATGGGGATGGGAGTCAATCCCTGAGGTCTGAACAGCTGCCAGCTGTGACAGAGATGTGACTCACTTCACACCTTTTGGAAGGTCAAAATACATGCATGTATCAGTCAACACATTTTCAGGAGCTGTATTTGCATCATCACATCCAGGAGAAACTACACAACACACAATAAAAAACTTCCTCCTCTCCTTTGCCACCCTGGGAGTACCAAAGGAGATTAAAACAGATAATGGACCTGCCTATACCTCCCCCAAGTTAAAGGAGTTCTTCAGTGAATGGGGAATAGCACACAAGACTGGCATACCTCTAAAACCCACAGGACAATCCATCATGGAAAGGACACATCAAACCCTCAAAAAAGTCCTCAGTCAACAGAACATAGACACGAAGATCACATCTCCGGTGGAAAGACTTTGCAAGGCTCTCTACGTCATCAACTTCCTGAACTGTACAGCATCAGAGCCTGGCCCACCAATACTTCACCACTTTGCAAATACCAACCAAGCAAAGCTCACTGAGAAACCACCCGTGCTCGTGAAGGACCCCGAAACACACCAAATATCTGGGCCTTTCCAGTATATTACCTGGAGCAGAGGATATGTGTGTGTGCTACTACCATCTGGTCCAAGATGGTACCCAGGAAAAAAGATAAAACCATACCTAGGCACTGCAAACACTACTACTACAAATGGTGACAAGAACTCTCCCGAGTCAAACACAAGGCCACCTCAAAACCAAACCAGTTCTTCCTGGAGATGAAGACGTCGCCAAATCCCCACAAACAGAAGAACAGACTGCCCCATCATGCGACAGCAGACAAAATAGAAAGCTAAATAACATTCTGCTGCATCAAATCATAGATAGCCTTAACACAAAAGTGTTCTCTGAATTATGTGTTGTTACCCCTTTCTACCTCAAAATAACCCCTATTATTCCCTTTTCCTAACTCTTTTTAAAACTTTATACCCACTCTGCCTCCCTTAGCTTAGCTTAGAGATAAAAGAAAACAAAAAGGGGGGGGGGGAGGGAGGGAAGAGGGAAACAGAGAAAAGAACAAGGGAGAAAACCCACCCCTCCCATCATAAAGATAACAAATTTTGCTTATATTCCCTATCAGAAGCCCTATTCCTGTCCAAAGATGAAAAATATCTTTGTTGGTGCTGTCCTCACTGCTGCCTGGATGTTCTTCACCATACCGTATGCCTTCAACTGGATTAGCCCACAGCCTAGCCATACTGTTTGGGTAACCTTAGCAAAGACATTAAAACAGGATAACATGTGCTTGTCCATGGGAAACATTGATAACCCACTTTCCACATGTCTAGTAGGAATTCCCTTTGTAGCAGATGATTGGCCCGTCTATAACTCAGAGCTCCTCTGCACCACAGGTAAGAGATCCAACATGGCAGATACTTGGGACGAGTGGACAAAAATATTGCCCAATGCTCTAGAGGAACCCCAAGAATTAGATATGTTGGGGTCCTCCAAGGCCACATACTGTGTCAAATTTTACTTTAGAGGTCCGGAAAATAATTGGCCAGAAATTGACCAGACAAAAAACACATACCGAAAAGACATATCACCCATTAACAAAGCAAAACTATCCCGACTGGTGTAATTACATGGCTCGTGTGATCTCTGTGTCCTTTCTCCCCCCAAAGTATTACCCAAGGGAACGTTTCTCATCTGTGGTGACAGAGTATGGGCTGGTATCCCCTTCCGACTCCAGGGAGGTCCCTGTACCCTTGGAAAACTTTCTACCCTTACTCCAAACATCACCCTGTTACATAATTGGAAAAAAGAAAGTGAATCAAAACGCCAGAAAAGGTCCTACACTGAATTTGATGAAAATTGTGATCCCAAATTGTACAACTGGAACAAATCAAAAAAGATTGCTGTCTCCCTGTTCTTACCATGGGTAGCTGCAGCTAAAGCCCTTGGAGAAATAAATCACCTCGGGTGCTGGCTCAGTAAACAAGCTAACGCTACATCTGCTGCCCTAAGCAATCTCTTAAAGGAAGAAGAAACCACAAGACAAGCTTCACTCCAAATCGAGCAGCAACTGACTTCCTGCTGCTTGCCCACAGACACGGCTGTGAAGACTTCGAAGGGATGTGCTGCTTCAATCTCTCTTCACGTTCAGAATCCATCCATGCGAACATCCAGAAACTGAAAGAACTTGTGAAGGACTTGAAAGTAGAAAAAACCCCAGACTAGGTCAATGAACTTTTTGGTCAATGGGGATTAACAGGAATTAACAGGATGGATTGCATCTTTGGTTAAGGGAATGTTGTCGATTCTCCTTGTAGTTGTTATTGTATTAGCTATGTTCTCATGCCTTGTTCACTGTTTCAAAAGAACTATAGGGAACGTCTTTTTTCTAAAAACAGAAATTGGAGTTGTAGCAGGCTCCAAGCTTGCTAGGGCCCCATGGAGAGCTGAGGCTTAAAGATACGAAATGCCAAGTCATGGTGAAATAGCAAAAGAAGCCCCTGCCTTCCGGACCCCTGCTTATCTCTCTGAAACCCCATAGGCCACTTTCCCTTAATCCCTGCTATTGGACGTTTGGATCCCCTTATAGCCTATATAAAGGGCTATTTTAGCCCATTCTGGTTAGAAGAGTAGTCGCTGGAACCCTTCAGAGACCCTCCCAATAAAACCATCGCTGTGGAACCCCAGGACAAGTCTTCTCCTCTCTTGTGTCTGCTTTCTCGGCCTGCATCGGCGCCTTAGCAAGCAAAGAGCTGAAATCATAAGAGACCTGATTTATCACTAAAGAGCTGATATCCTTTAAGCTTGCTAAAGGTTGCCTGCGGCTAAGAGCAGCCTGGGTACTCGGACACACTGTCCCCGAAAGAGGATTGAGCTATCCGGCCCGTGCTGCCTGCCTGGGGGCAAATCAGCCCAGCAGGAAACCAGGATACCTGAGGGCTGGTCTTGTCAGTGCAGACTGATACAAAGGTGGTATTCAGTAACTCTGCCTTCTCTGTGTCCTCTGTCATTGGGGTTCCCCCTGGATTTAGTAATGGCTCCACATTATCCTTAGTTTTCCTTTTGTCATTGTATTTGAAGGAGGCCTTCCTGTTGTCTTTGTTATCCTTGGCCTTTCTCATCTCATTTCTACTTACTCTGACAACCTCTCTATATTCATTTCAAGTGGCCTGACCCTGCTTCCATTTGCTGTGTATTTTCTGCTTATGCTTGATTAATGACAGGAGTTCCTTGTTCATCCATGCAGGTCTCTTGCCTCCTTTGCCTGACTTCTTGCTGATCGTGATGCATCATTCTTGAGCCTGGAGGAAGTGGTGCTTGAATAGTGACCAGTTCTCTTGGACCTCCCTTCCCTCCAGTGCCTATTCCCAAGAAGATCCCTGAGGAGGCTAAAGTCAGCTCTCCTGAAGTGTGTGGTTGCGATCTTACGTGCTGCCCTGCTTCTTCCTTGCCTGATACCGAACTCATGGTCACTGCAGCCAAGGCTGCCCCCAGCCTTCACATCTCCAAGAAGGCCTTCCCTGTTTGGTAGTATAAGGTCAAATAGAACACCATTCTTTGTGGGATCCTTCACTGCCTGTGATAGAAAGTTGTCATCAGTGCTTTCCAAGATCCTCCTGGACTGTTTGTGTTTCACTATGTTGCTTCTCTAGCAAATGTCAGGGTAGTTAAAGCCCCCCACAAGAACCAGGGCCTGTGACTGTGAGGCTGCTTCAAACTGCCTGTAGAAGGCCTCATCTCCTTCTTCCTCCTGCTCAGGCAGCCTGTAACATGCATCCACAATAGTCACCCTTACTAGCCTGCCTTTTATCTTAACCTATAAGCTCTCAAATTGCTCATCATCCACCCCAAGACAGAGCTCCATACATTCCAAGTGTAGCCTCACATAGAGGGCAACTCCACCACCACACCTTCCTGGTCTGTCTCCTAAACAGGGTGTGGCCCTTCATGACAACATCACAGTCATGTGAGCTATCCCAATCACAATGAGATAAAAGCCCTGTGACTGCGCACAGATCTCTGGTTCCTCCTGTTTGTTCCCCATACTGCATGTGTTGCTGTATAAGCACTTTATAGAGGTATTTGAGTATGTCAATATCCCAGTCGGGGTGCAAGGGAATGCCCTATAGTCTTGTCTTGTGGTTACATCTTTGACTGTTTGTGCTTGCTTGAGGCATCCCCTCTGAAGTCTTCTTTTGCTACTCGGGTGGTCACTATAGTTCTCTGTGGAGAGCCTTGTTCAGACATGGCTTATAGAAAAAGGCCATGATCATATACAGGTGGTTAAAAAGTAAAAGGCAGCTGTAAGCAGCAAGTTCTCAGGCTTTTTCCTTAAAAACAATAAACACCGTGTCCTTGGCTATGTGATGAGAAAAACATGGTGGAAAACATGGAGTCCTTGAGGGTGCTCAATAACAAGTCAACAGCAGGATGAAGAAAACAAGTATTAGCCTCAACAAGAAACCACAGGTATTAACAACAAAGGAGGGGTTGGCATGTAATCTGTAACCAATGATGAGCTCGGGTTTTGCAATATGTATGAGCTTAATTAACACTACTACAAAAGTGTGTAAGCTGGATCAATAAATCTGAGATCGATGCTCATCAATTGGATGTGTGCTCGTTCTCCCTTCACTTTCCTCAGTTCTCCCCCTCCCACACTTTATCTGTCAAGCCTGGCTCTGTCTCATCCATTTCCCTTCCAATCTAGTTTAAAGGTCTCTCAACGAGCCCTGCTAACTCCTGAGCTAAGAGCCTTTTTCCCCTCTGAGACAGGTGGACCCCATCTGATGCCAGCAGGCTCGGTGTTGTATAAACTAACTCATGATTAAAACCCCCAAAATTCTTCTGGTAACACCAGTCTCAAAGCCACATGTTCATCTGCATGATTTTCCTGTTTCTTGCCCCATCATTCCCTGCAACTGGCAGGACAAAAGAGAATATGACTTGTGATGCCGAATTTTGCCCCAAAAGGCGAGAATAACTGCCTAAGAGACTCAGCTTAAGTCAAATAGGCAGGAGGTATTTTATTGCGACGCGTCGGAGAAATCACAAAAGGGATTTCTCAGTATACCGTAACAAAAGCAGGCCTTTTATACAGTTTTGGATGCAGGGTTACATCATATCATATACATAATCATGTCTTTGCATGCATATCCATAAGGGGCGTGGTGTAGGCGGAGCGTGGGCGGGGACATCTCTTTTGAGGATCATCTTGGTGGTCGTTCCGGTTGCCTTCTTCGTGGGCGGGGGTCTCCTGATGAGTCTTCCTCCTTAAACTTTTGAACTCCTATCCTAATATGGCCAATTCCCAGTGTACTTGGCTTGGTCCCCATGGCTTGGCAAGGCTCTTAGGGTCAGTTTGACATTGTTGGCTCCGAACATGCTTAGCCCATCAATTCCCCTATCCCTATCTCTCTTTCCTGTCATTATGTTCCACGCTTTAGCCGATTTATTGCTCTATGTGTTTCCTAAATGCTATGCTTTCTTTAAATGCTTCACATTCCATGTTTTAACTCATTATTTCTTGAAGGCTATCTGTTTTGGGGCTTCACTTGTTCTCCAGTTCCCTTGACCAGTTGTCTCAAGACCCTGACGTTCCTCTTGATTGCCCGCAGACTTTATGTTAGGACTTCATCAGTACCCACCTGGAAAACCAGTAGCAGGTTAGTCAGTGGGCTATACCAGGCTGGGAAGTTTCTTGGTGATGTCCCTTACCCAGGCACCAGGGGGACAGCACATCTTCCTATGGGTTGAGTCCAGTTGGCATATTGGACCCTCCATTCCTCTCAAAAGGGAGTCACCAATGACTACTACCTTTCTTTTTTTCTTAACTGAGGAGGTCATGATGCAAGGGATAGGCTACTCTGCCCTGGGTGACCCAACCCAGATGGACCTTCATACACTTTCTCATTTCCCTGGTCCTCATATTCCAGGGCCTTGCATCTATTGTATAAGGGCATCTGGGGAGGTGGGGTAGGTTGGGAGGGGATTTGCCTGCCACCTCAAACAGAATCCAGTTTCCGCTCCCCTCCATCATGAAAGTCCCCTCCTTCTGTCTGGTAGTGAGAGAGTAGGGGATCCATTGCTTCTTGTGAAGTGGATGATGGGTCCATTTGTCTAAGGCATGGTAGAGTGTGGGTCCACCAGTCAGACTCCCCAGTACTTCTTGAATCTTTCTACTTCATCTCTCAGTTCCACCACCAGGCTGATCAGATTGCCTACCTAATCACACCTCACACAGCTGTTTTCTCTGCTGCCCTCTGAGAGCAGTGCCAAGCTCTGGCATTCTCTTTCAGCCTGAGACCTGGACCCCTGCATGCTTTTGTGGGTGCTCCATCTGAGTTGCCACATCCTTTGTGGTACATGCAGAGGAGGCAACTTTTGTCTGAGTGGACACCATACCTGATCTCTCTTGGTGAGGGTGAGGATCACCAACTGAGCTAAGGGCTTTAGATGCAGTGCCTCAGAGCCCTGACTGCATGAACTGCCCACACAAGCTGACACATCCACCCTACTGATCACTTGTGCTCCCGTACTTCCTGGGGCAGGTTTTGTACAGGTAAGGATGAGTGCTGTCCCTGCTGGCACCGCCCACGCTGAGTCAGGGCCGCCTCTGAGTCATGGCTCCACAGCTTCCCGCTACCCGCTTGGGAGCAGGGACTGAGGCGTCTCTCTGCTGTGGTATCAAGGTCTTGCTGGATAGAAAAGCTCTCCTCCTTCCCTAAGAGCGATCCTCAGCTCCAGAGCACATCTGTTGGTGCCATTCACCTTGGAGTCTTTGCTGAAATGCTGCCTGCCCATGGGAAGTGATGAAAGAATTCCTTGTTTTGCTTTGCTTGTGTGCATGGTTTTTGCTTAGCTTATTAAACTGTCTTAACCCACGAGTTTTCTCACTTTTACCCTATCAGTTCTCTCCCCCATCTCACTGGTGGGGGACAGAGTGAGCAGCTGTGTGGAACTTAGCTGCCCACTGAGGTTAACCCACAATACTCCCCATCCTGTTTGAGGAGGGGGAGTGGGAGAGTGACTAGGTAGGCCTCTTCTTGCCAGCCAAGATCAACCCACAACTCAATGGTTTATCAGCAAATAGTAACCTACCCTAAATACAGCACTGTGTTAGTATCACATTCCTAGAACTGACAGCTATGTCGAGGTGCTATAACTTAACAAGTTACCTATTAGATTTAAGCAAAGAAGGTCACATGCATGGCACTTACAGTGTCTCAGCTCATGCACAGAAACTCTTTAAGATGTCAGTAAGCCAGTTGTACACCTGAGCCCAGAGAGTGGGCACAAATTAGCCATATAACATTTATAAATAATTAAAGAAAGATCACAAAATCACAGAATATGCTGAGTTGGAAGGAACCCATGAGGATCATTAGGGCCAACTCCCAGCCCTGCACAGGGCCATCCCCAAGAGTCGCACCCTGTGCCCAAGAGCATTGTCCAAACACTTCTTGAAGTCTGTCAGGCTTGGTGCTGGTGACCATTCCCTGGGGAGCCTGTTCCAGTGCTTAACCACCCTTTGGGGGAAGTACTTTTTCCTAATATCCAACCTAACCCTCCCCTGACATAACTTAAGGCCATTCCCTCGGGTCCTGTCACTGGACACCATAAAGAAGAGATCAGTGCCTGCACCTCCTCTTCCCCTTTCAAGGAAGTTGTAGACTGCAATGAGGTCTCCCCTCAGTCTCCTCTTCTCCAGGCTGAACAGACCAAGTGACCTCAGCCACTCCTCATATGGCTTCCCCTCAAGGCCCTTCACCATGTTTGTTGTCCTCCTTTGGATGCTGTCTAATACCTTAATATCTTATATTGTGGTGGCCAAAACTGTTCACAATATTCAAGGTGAGGCTGTCCCAGTGCATAGCAGAGCAGGACAATCTCTTCCCTTGACTGGCTGGTGATGCTGGGCCTGATGCCCCTCAGGACACAGTTAGTCCTCTTGGCTGCTAGAGTACTGCTGACTCATATTCAACTTGTCATTGACCAGGACCCTCAGGTCTCTTTCTGTGTCATTGCTTTCCAGTGTCTCCTTCCCCAGTCTGTCCATACATCCAGGGTTGCCCCGTCCCAGGTACAGAATCCAGCACTTTTTCTTGTTGAACGTCATATGGTTGATGATTGCCCAGCCCTCTAATTTGTTGAGGTCTCTCTGCAGGGTTTTCCTGCCTTCGAGGGAGTCAACAACTCCCAGTTTTGTATCTTCTGCAAAGGGAACTTGGTCCCTTACTACAGGGAGTTATCACTTCAGGTTTTTAATGGAGAGAAGAGAGACACAAGTAGAAAGAATATCTTCCCAGCCTGATGCACTCTCAGTCAGAGGGGTGGGGAATAATGCTTCCTGGATCCCATAGGATTCTTACTGTGGTCATTGGGGCATATGCAACATCTCAGATACCAGTTACACAGTAGAAAGATTTTCAAGTTGCAATAAGGAGCAATAAAGGGAAGCAAGAATACCAAGCCAACATAAAGTTCACAATGTTAATTTTTAAAATGCAATCAGTTTTGTTGGTACTTTTGACAGTAATTTTGCCTTTTTTTTGGGGGTGGAGGGCAGTAAATGTTATGCAGTCAACAAAGTGTGAATAGATTTTTAGTGAGAATCAAGCAGCTCAGCTCCTGATAGTTGTATTCAATGAGTTCCCTCCCCACAAACTGACAAAAGAAAATACTCTGCAAACATGCCCCAGTTCTAGAATTTTGCTACTCTCCCAGCAACACAGATGAGACCTACAGAAATCCAAAGCAAACAGAAGTCTGTGGAAAGCTTCCTAGTGAATTCTTTAAGTATGGATCAAATCTGCTCTTAGAAGGTTCGATGTAAACACCAAAGTAGCCTTAACTTGAACAGCAAGTATAACAAGCTTCTATTTTTCCCTTGTTAAAAGTAAACTGGAATGTACTGACTTGTGTTATTAGAATATGTATGGCATGTCACTTTGTTTGAGTTGCCAGGGCAATCTTACACTTTGGAAGCTCCTGTGTCTTAGAGTGCCTGAATCACACAGCCTTAATGTTGTTTCATAACTTTAAAAATCCCCTCAAAATATTTAAAAATATTTTTTCCAGTTAATCACGCTCTACATTGAATAGTCAGTGAATTTTGGTCAATCTCAGGTGCTTTAGAAACCCACAACCTTGAATTTCTGAAAAATACAGAACTTGAGAGAAATTTAAATCCAGCACAGGAACCTTCTCCAAATTTTGGAAAACAAAACACAGGTTAGCTATTCAGAGTGGACATGCAAATAAACTAGATATAGCATTTGCAAGAAGTAGCTTGTTACAAATTAAATCACTTTGGATGTTACCTTGTCCTCATCTCGAAGATGAGTGTCCAGCTCCTCTGTGTATTTGGTCTCATAGTAGCAGAGTTGACATCTGTAAGGTTTAAGTTCATTGTGCTTCTCTATGTGCTGCTGCAAACTCTCATCACTGGAGCAGGTAAAGGTACACTTATCACAGCAGAAAGCAACTCCCCGCAAGTATTTTGACAGTTTGGAATGGCAAACTTCAATGGGAACAACCTGCTCTTCTGTGGGGAGACAGGAATGTTTATAAAGTTTTAAGAAAAAAAAAAAACATCAGGCAATCTGTCAACTACTTGCAACATACCACTCACGGAAGAAACAGGATCTACTATTTGTGTATGCAACCCATCTACTGAGCTAAAACTGGATCAACAAAGAAATACAAGAAAATTCCCTTTCTATACAGGCAGAGTTAATCCTAAATGATTACAAATGCAAGTGTCCTTGCAAATGTAACCACTTATCAGGTGAACAGGATGGGAAGATGACATTTGAGGCAGATAAGGGTGTTGGGGCAGATTTGTGAGAGAGTAGCAGAGCCTAGGAATATAAAAGCAGACAAAAATCAGTCAGACCAAGCTCTATTCTGGTTCAACACATGACAGAAGTCAGTAAAAGGTGCTAGAACTGTAATAAACAGGGAGCGTATAGGGTGTTTGCCAATACATCAGCCTCCCAGATTCTGATGATCAGTGTTGGTATTGTCACCATCGCATTTAATGCTACTCACTGTGAAGCAGTATCTTCTCCTGAAGGTGATTCTGCAAAGATCAGCCAGGGGCAGAAACTTTCAATTACACCCTCAGCTTTTTAATAGCTAAGATTCAAAATCCACACATAATTTCATGCTTCACACAATTCTGATTATGCTACAAGCATGCATTTAAAATGCTCTCACTGACTTATTAAACTCTCTACTTACTTCCTCTCTTGTAAAACACACGTTTAACAGGGCATCACAATTAAACTCAGTCTTTCTAAAGAGCCAAAATCCTGATGTGTCCAATATTCGTCCACTGTGGTTCTCTGCTTTCAGCAGAGGGTCACCAGAAGATCATCCCTACATCTTTTGTTACTGAACTGTCCAACGCTGAAATTTATTATTATTATTATTTCTTATGTATTGTAGATTAAAGGAACAGTTTGATTTTCCTGATAAAGATTATCATTAATTATACCTTCAAACAAACAAACAAAAATAAACCCAGGCCTGATTTTTAGAGGGTAAACATGAAGGGTAGGGGACTTGTGTGCATTAACACATCTCTTATACTTTCTATAAGGAGGCAAGAGGCACAGAATTCATCCATTTGTCTTTGTTCAATACATAACCTCCACTGCATATTATCTTAGTTTGAAAAGACAGGTGTTTACTAAAGAAGGCAGGAGCCTCCCTTGAAATGGAAAATGTAAACCCCTTCCCTCTGAATTAATAAAATTTTGAAATTAAAAGGCTCTCAGGCAAAGATATGGGAATAGGAATAACAGTTCTTTACTAGGAAAACTAAAAATACAATTGTAGGATACCATTCCTAAACCATGACAGCCTTAATTGGCACCCAATGTGCGGAACCAAGGGTTGAGATAACAACAGATCTGCCCAGAGTGGGTTGAAAACAAATTTGATCTAAGCATTTGTTGTATTAGGTACAGAGTCACTGGTCACAATCTTGCTTGGTCGGTTCATGTGGGTGTGGTACCTAACCCTGTATATGTTTCCATATATGCACTATGTGCCTATCAGTGCTCTTTTTCAGAGCAGGGAGAGGGATCAGGATTGCTTTGTTGCTGTACTGTGTGATATTAGTTTATGACATGATAACATCAAGGGAAATGAGAGTCATTTGGAATGTGTATTCAGTGTTGCTCTCCTGCATTGGCCTTGGCTGCTACCTCTGGGAATTCATTAATAACTGTACCCAGGTCTGGGGTATTTTCCACAGCCTTTCACTCCCTTTTCTTCCTTCAGGCCTGTTACAGCAGCTTTTGAGAATTTTGAATTCTCTTTGGATGTTAAGGCAAGCCTGTTCTTCTTGCTAAGTCTGCCTGTCTCCTCAGTGAGGTCCACACCCGGTTTAGAGTCAAGATAAAGATTTCTAGGAAGGTTATTCAGAGATCTGCTACAAGGGTGGATAGTCATAAGTGGCATGGAAGGTGGGAGGACGTGCGGCAGTATTTGGAGGAATTCTCTCTTCCAAAGGTTTGGGAGTTCACCCCTGAACAACTACAGGACCCTGTTAAAGTGATAAAATATGTGAAGGAAAAATTCTGTGGCAGCTGCAGGAACGCACAAAATTATGCAATGTGCTGGGCTCTGGCTACTATTTGTTGGACATTACTCAATACTAGACAGCATCCTCAGGGCAAGGAGGAGGAAAAGAGAGCGACTGGCCTGTAGCAGTCACCTCTATATAGAAGAAGAAATCCAAGACCAAATCAGGTCACTTACTGAGGGATAAAGAGGAAGCAGGGCCCTAAGAAGAGGAGGAAGAGGCAGGGCCAGGGATAATGATCTGATCTCTCCCTTGGTTAGCTGAGAGATATGTAAAAAGATTTCAGATGCCAGTCAGGTGAGCCCCTGGTGACCTGGCTGCTCTGATGCTGGGATATCATGGCCCACAGTATGAAACTAGTTGGTAGTGAAGCCAAGCAACTGGGATGCCTGTTCCAGGATGCAGGCATTAACAAAGGCATGGGGAAGAGGACAGAAACTCTCAGACTCTGGAGGCAACTCCTATCAAGAGTGAGGGAAAGGTATCTTTTCAAGGATGATTGTTTTGTGCACTGAGACAAGAAGGGAGCAAAGTATCCAGTATTTGAGAGGATTCAAATAACAAGCAGTCTCCTATAAATCCAGATGAAGTCCAGACTACACAAACCATGTGGCAGAATTTCCTATGGAGCACACCATAACTGCTTTTCAACTCATTGCTACAGTGATGTAATGGAAATAAGGAGAACAAAGAGTGGATAATTTGGTTGCCAAACTCTGGCTTTATGAAGAAAGCATCTCTTCCTCAATACAGGCCTGTGTCTCATCCATGGGAAAGACTGCCCAAGAATTTCCAGCATTTTAAAGAGGACCACCAGAAATTTAAAGAAGTATGCCATGCCCTGCCAGTATGGACGAGTGACTCTGCTCTTGGAAGCAAGCACCCTCCTGCTCAAGAGAGACAGGGAACATACCACAAGGTAACCTGTGGTTTTACCTGCATGACCACAAAGAAGACATGAGCAAGTGGGATGGTGCCATGTTTTGATACTGGACAAATGCCGGACACCCATGAGAGTCATTCGCTCACCCTCTTCTCCTATAGTTGGGCAGAGGAGAGGGAAAAAAAATTAACAAAGGGCTCATGAGTTAAGGACTGGGAGAAAAACACTGTAAGGGTAAAACAGGTTAAAATTTAAAGGCATAAAGGAAATGTATTACTAACAGAGTCAGAGAAGGATAATGAGAACTAAAATAAGACTTTAAAATGCCTTTTTTCCCCCAGCCCCTCCCTCTTTCCCACTGACAGTGCAGGGAGACAGAGCATGGAGGTTTTGGTCAGTTCATCCTTTTTTCTTTTGTTCGCTCAGGGAGATGAGGCTTTTCTCTGCTATGCCATGGGGTCCCTCCCACAGGCAAACAGGCTTTCCAAAATGGTTGTGGCGTGGGTTACTTGTCCACGGGATGCAGTCTTTTAAGGATAGGCTGCTCTAGTCTGGAAGCAAGGGCCCTCTTTCTCTGGAAGCAGGGGCCCTCTCTCTCTGTTTGGGTCTCCCACTAAATTACAGCTTTCTCTGGCATCCACTCGCTCCGGCATGAGCACTTTTCCCACAGGCTGCAAGTGGACATCTGCATCCTCTGTGGACTTCATGTATTACAGAGGGACAGTTTGTTTCACCATAGTTCTCACCATGGCCTGCAGAGGAATCTCAGCTGTGACACTTAAAGCACCTCCTCCCCCTCCTCTTTTCCACTGACCTTGATGTCACCATGTTGTTTTCCCTCACATGTCCTCACTTTTTCCTCTTCTCTGATTAGAAGAGAAACTACTGCTCGTAGGTACCATTGTCAACAAGTTCCACTAATTCAAAGATTCTTGCAAGATCCTGCAGTGCCAAGAGGTTGATTTAGTCTAGTTTCCGGGTCAGGTTTTCACTGCCAGCCAGGCTGCCCTGCCGCCATCGCATGGGCAGTGGCAGCTGCTGTAGTGCTGGCACTATTTAACACCTCTCTTCATGCGGGATGCTGGGAAGGGGAAGCTGCCACAACGCAACGGCGTGGCTGGCTAGGAGGGGCCAGGCAGGCAAGGATCTCTGTGTGCTGTGCCAGGGATGGCCCCCGGTGTGGGTGCCTCACCACCCCTGGAAAAAACTGCTGTTTTGATTTTCTTCTTAAATATGTTACCACAGAGGTGTTACCAACATCTCTAATTGGGCCAGCTGTGGGAAATGGAAAGATAGAAACTTCCACAGACACAGGAGGGTTTGATCTGCAGCCTTGGAAAAAGCTTGGATTGGTGTAAAAATAAAGTACACAGACATTAAGAAGAAAAATCAAAAACTTATGTTTCTATAGTTGTAAGTAAGAATATGCCTTAAGTAAGTGAGAGACTATATTGATAAAAAGGTGAAGGGTTTGTAACATAGGTGTGTAGTTGTGTGGAGTGAGCAAAGAGTTTAGAAGTTATAATAGAAGCACATGTGTATGAATCATGATTTTAAAAAGTTAAGATTTTTGCTGAGGGATAGAAACATTTTATATCAATCAGGATGTAAGTTAGGTAGGTAGATGATAGGTTAATGATTGTTAGATGCTTATGGTAGAGCTGATTGTTCCATTATGAGTTTGCTTATAGAAGGGAGTGGAGTAAGTGAACCATCATAAGAACATGTTGAAACCAGTAGAACAATGGTTAGTACCCGGGCTTTACGTCAATCAGTTATGAAGCAGGAGGCCTTGGATCGTGCCAGAGAGTCACAGAGACCTGATGAAGACTCTCCTGACTTCATCCTTCAAGACCACTCATCCAATTCGAGACCAACCCAATTCAAGAAAAGAATTGGTCACGCCTGAAGGACTAATAACCTCATTTTAATACAGAGAGGGGATGGGAGGTGCTGGGGTTATGCATATGTATTTTATGCAAGACCTCGGGAAATGAATAGAAGGTAAAGAACCTTGTACAGTGCGGTCATGCCTTTCAGGGACCACCCCCGTGCCATCCGCTGGTGTAATAAACATACCACTTTCTAACTTTGATTAGAGAGTCTTTGTCCGTGATCTTCGGTTTTAACGACTCATGTATACGTGTGATAATAGCCCATTGGACAAAAGTATCCGCAGTGCAGTAGAAGTAAGTAAAAGTGATAGGTTAGAAAAGCAAAATAAACTTTGTGGCATCTGTCCATTGGATTAGAAAGTCATATATTTTCTTGTAACGAAGAACTTGTGACTACTTTGATCTATGGAAAACTGCTTGCTCCTTTAAAATATCATGGCCTCTGAGACCGATGTTTATCTGAGCAATAAATTGTTCTTAGTCTGAAAATGGTCCCATCCCTTCAATTAAAAGCGGTGATAATAATAGCCAGCAGCATGTCACAGAAGCTACCCCTGTGCCCCCCCACTTTCCCCACTACCAAAAAACAGGCCATGTCAAATCAACACATGGAAAACCCACCTCTGCCCTATCAGCATGGGTATGTGAGTTGAAAGGAAGAACATCCACTGCAGGAAATTCTTCATGGATAAGTGCTGCTCCTGTTTCCAGTGAGCAGGTCCTCAGACAGAATGAAAGGTGCTGATGTTGTTTCCAATACTCTTGAAGGGACTTCCAGTTCACATATACAAGAAGTAAGCAATGAGTGCCATGATCAGAACTAGAGGGGTCCTGCCTCCAGCCAGATGGCGGAAAGGGACAATCAAATCTATTGGACTGTGTGGATCTAATAGCCTGGCACATCAGACCCACAAGAGTATAAGGCTTTAGTTGACACCAGTGCACAATGTACTCTGATGCCATCAAGATATAGTGGGGTATTACAGTGACCTTAGACGGTCACTGTGGTGAGAGAAGGACGAGAATCTTGTTTCTTGATCAGAAGGCTTGATTTATTCATATAAGATATATAATACGTTATAACTATACTAAAAAGAATAAGAAGAGAAGTTGCAGAGAGCTGCTAAGTTAAGAATAGAATAGAAAGAATGAATAACAAAGTTCTGTGTCCAGGGAATCTGTCCCTGAGCTGCTCCTGTGATTGGCCTTTAATGGTACACATGGAAGATGAGCCAATCACAGGGACACCTGCTACATTTCACAGCAACTGATAACAATTGTTTACATTCTTCTTCTGGGGCTCTGCTTCCCAGAAGATGGACAAATGTGAAAGAAAGGATTTCTATGAAAAAATGTCTGCGACAGTGGGGCAGCATCAGTCTCTTATTTCTGGGGTGAAAGGGGGATCTCAACAGCTGACAGTACTGGAAGAGTGAGCCTGACTGGGAACAAATGGCAAAAACACTCCGTTGGAATTGACCCAGAGGCCCTGTGTATCCTTGTGTCGTGGGGTGACAGCCTTTATCCCAATATTGTGTGTTGTGTCTGGCAGCTGTGCCTTCTCTCTCTCTTCCCCCCCCCCCCCCCCCACAGGCCGTCTTGCTGCAGGGGGGGGGGGGGCGGGGAAGAGAGGAGGGAGTGTGTGACCAGGCACTTTGGCTTTTGGCATTGGCTGCTTGGCTTGGCTAGCCGCTTGCTTCCTTGCTTTCTGCTTTTTGCGCTGTTTTTTTCTTTTCCTTTTCTTTTGTTCCCGTTTTTTTACCCTCCCCTGAAGATACTGAACCGGCTCCAGACCTGACCTGAGAGCTCCAGGACACCCGGGGCCTGCAAGAGAAGCTCAGCGCCCTTCACAACACAGTCTGGTCTCTTTTCTTGTGTTGGGGAGTGTTCTTTTGTTACTTGTAAATAAATAGGTTTTGTTTTCCACTTTGCTCCTCCGAGAAATTCCTTCCCGAACCCGGTGTTGGGGGAGGGGTGGTTGGAGGTTTGTTTTGTTTTGGGGGGCTCCCTTTTGGAGATTTCCCCTAATTTGTCCTAAACCAGGACAGTATACTTTTTGGTGCATTGGCCAGGAAACGGAGGCCAAAAACAGTGGAAAAAAACCCTATAACAATAATATTTTGGTTTTGGTTGTTTTGTGGGCATATTGGTGATTCATAATGTCATTTGGAGTGGAAGCTTGCCGGTTTTTCTGGTCCCTAGGGGTTTTTGAAGTTTTAATACCTTTGTGGTCCCTAGGGTTATTTCCTTACCCAAAAATTGCTCTGGTGTTGTCCCTAATAAGTAGCTTTTGTAAGCGGGGGGCACTAACCAGAGTAGTCATTGTGCTGGTCTTATGTGTGATGATGTGTTGGATAAAAATGCTGGACTTTATTTCAGGAATGTATGGATTGTTGTCATGGCTGTGTACTCAGTTTGTTTGGGGAGAAGAAGAGGAAGGGGCTTTTCAGCCTTTGTCTTCCTTCTTCTCCTACAAATTGTTGACATCTCTATTAGAAAATACTGAATTTCCCCTGAGTTTGAAAGAAACCATCTTTCTGGCATTTAATTTATTAAGCCTTTTCTATACTGTCTGGAGTGTATATAAAATGAAAGCTGAGATTTCTAGAGGGGTTAGAGAGACTCCTGATTCAGGAGTAAAACAAAGCAGGAAAAATCTTGACTGGAGTGGGAAATGGGAGGATATGGGCCAGACCTTAAAGGAATTTTCTGATCCTATAGACTGGGACTTTCCATCTGATCAAATTCAGAATCCAGTCGAGGTGGCAAAGTATTTGAGGGAGAAGTGCCATGGTAATACTAAGGAAGAAAGGATTACTGCAGTGAGCTGGGCCTTGGCGTTTGTTTAGCGTACTCTGCTAGATACTGTGGAGCAGCAGATAGCAGAAAGGGAACAGGGAGATAAGTTAGTTACTATCCCAGTGACCCAGGCTGCAGCTAACATCCCAGGCTCCAGGCTAGTAGCTGAATCAGACAATAGGCCCCAAACCATGGCTGTTGCAGCTAATACAAGAAGTGGAAAGTGTAAAGGCAAGACCGATCGAAAGGTGGAGGATGATGACGATGATGCAGAAGAAGGACCCTCACCAAAATCAGAGGCCACATCAAGGGGCACAGAATCTGGAGCTAATATTGACTCCTTTTCTCTGAAGGACCTCAGAGGCCTAAGAAAGGATTACAGATGACAACCTGACGAATCTATAATTAGTTGGTTAGTCCGCCTTTGGGATGCTGCAGGGGAGGTAACGATTTTGGATGGTACTGAAGCGAGGCATTTGGGATCCCTGTCACATGATCCTGCCATTGATCAAGGTATGATGAGGGGGGCTAACCCTCACAGCCTCTGGGAACGGGTCCTAAGAAGCGTAGCAGAACGGTACCTGTGTACGGATGATCTCTATATGCAGCAGACACGGTGGAAGACCATAGAACAGGGGATCCAACGCCTGAGAGAGATGGCGGTGGCAGAGCTCATTTTCTCAGATGACACAACAACTAGGAATCCGGACCTGGTACCATGCACTCCTGTAATGTGGAGGAAACTTGTGCGACGTGGGCCACCTGAATACGCTTCTGCCCTAGCAATAATGAAGTGGGATGATACATATGAGACTGTGCTCGATATGGCAAAGAAGCTTCGAGCGTATGCAGATGCTGTGCATGGCCCAACTCATGCCAGAATTGCAGCAGTGGAAACCCGACTGCAGAAACTAGAGGACAAAATAGAGGAGAATCATAAGAAACTCCGGGAAGAGATTAAGGAGGACCTTATTCAAATCTCAGCTGTACAAATTAGAGGCCCTGGTGTCCAACGCTGGTGCTCCTTTGATGGGGAGAGAAGGTACATCCCACGGGCTGAGTTATGGGTTTTTCTGCGTGAGTCTGGAGAAGACATGAGGAGATGGGATGGAAAACCCACCACTGCTTTGGCACAACGGGTGCGTGATTTGAAGAAAAGAGAAAGTATCACCAAAAAGATAGCAGCTCCGGTCGCTCGTAGCCAAGATGTTAAGTATGATGATGACAATGACATGTCCGATCCCCTTGAAGGAACTTCTAAGGCATATGCCCAAGGAAAGAAGGACAATCTGGCTTAGAGGGGCCCTGCCTCCAGCCAGGAAGAGGCACGGGAGAACCGGGTTTTTTGGAAGGTGAGGATCAGATGGCCTGGCACATCAGAGCCACAAGACTATGAAGCATTGGTTGACACTGGATCACAATGTACCTTAATGCCATCGGAACACGTGGGGACAGAACCTGTTTCCATTGCTGGAGTGACGGGGGGATCACAACAGTTGACTTTGTTGGAAGCTGAGGTGAGCTTGACTGGGAAGGAGTGGCAGGAACATCCGATTGTGACTGGTCCAGAGGCTCCGTGTATTTTGGGCATAGACTTCCTCCGGAATGGCTATTACAAAGATCCTAAGGGATTCAGGTGGGCTTTTGGAATAGCTGCAGTGGAGATAGAGGGTATTAAACAATTGAATACCTTGTCTGGACTATCAGAGAACCCATCTGCAGTAGGACTCTTGAAGGTAGAGGAGCAGCGAGTGCCAATTGCCACCTCAACAGTGCACCGCAGGCAGTACCGGACGAATCGAGATGCTGTGATCCCCATCCACAAGATGATTCGAGAGCTGGAGAGCCAAGGGGTGGTCAGTAAAACCCACTCACCCTTTAACAGCCCTATCTGGCCCGTGTGAAAATCTGACAGAGAATGGAGATTGACTGTGGACTATCATGCCTTGAATGAAGTGACTCCACCACTGAGTGCGGCTGTACCGGACATACTGGAACTGCAGTACGAGCTGGAGTCCAAGGCAGCAAAGTGGTACGCGACCATTGATATAGCTAACGCGTTTTTCTCCATCCCTCTGGCAGCAGAATGCAGGCCTCAGTTTGCTTTTACATGGAGGGGAGTGCAGTATACCTGGAACCGATTGCCCCAGGGGTGGAAACACAGTCCTATCATCTGTCATGGACTGATCCAGGCTGCACTAGAAGAGCGTGAGCCTCCAGAACATTTACAATATATTGATGATATCATTGTTTGGGGGAACACGGCAATAGAAGTGTTCGAAAAAGGAGAGAAGATAATTCATATTCTCCTGGAAGCCGGATTTGCCATTAAGAAGAGCAAAGTCAAGGGACCTGCCCGAGAAATTCAGTTCTTGGGGGTGAAGTGGCAAGATGGACGGCGTCAGATTCCTGCGGATGTTATTGACAAAATCACTGCTATGTCCCCACCAACTGATAAGAAGGAGACACAAGCTTTCTTAGGTGCTATAGGTTTCTGGAGGATGCACATCCCTGAGTATAGTCAGATTGTGAGACCCCTTTATCTGGTTACCCGCAAGAAGAATGACTTCCATTGGGGCCCTGAGCAGCAGCAAGCTTTCGTCCAGATCAAGCAGGAGATCGCTCATGCTGTAGCCCTTGGTCCAGTCAGGACGGGACCAGATGAGAAGAACGTGCTCTACTCTGCAGCCGGGAGCCATGGTCTGTCCTGGAGCCTTTGGCAAAAGCTACCTGGCGAGACCCGAGGCCGACCATTGGGATTTTGGAGTCAGAGCTACAGGGGGTCTGAAGATAACTATACTCCAACAGAAAAGGAAATCTTGGCCTCCTATGAAGGAGTCCAAGCCGCCTCGGAGGTGATTGGTACAGAGGCACAACTCCTTCTGGCACCCTGACTACCGGTGCTGGGATGGATGTTCAGAGGAAAGGTTCCCTCTACCCACCATGCCACCAGTGCTACTTGGAGTAAGTGGATTGCCCTCATTACGCAGTGCGCTCGAATTGGGAAGTTAAATCGCCCTGGGATTCTGGAAATAATTACGAATTGGCCCGAAGGTGAAAGCTTTAGTGTCGCAGATGAGGAGCCAGAGCCAGCGACCCGGGTTGAGGAAGCTCCACCATACAATCAGTTGCCAGTAGAAGAAACACGTTACGCTCTATTCACTGATGGTTTTTGTCGCGTCATAGGGATGAAACAGAGGTGGAAAGCAGCTGTATGGAGTCCCACTCAACGGGTTGCAGAGGCTACTGAAGGAGAGGGTGAATCCAGTCAATTTGCTGAAATCAACGCTATTCAACTGGCCCTAGGTATTGCAGAGAGAGAGAAGTGGCCAAGGCTCTATTTGTGTACCGATTCTTGGATGGCAGCCAACGCTCTATGGGGATGGCTGAAGAGATGGAAAGAGGCCAACTGGCAGCGCAGAGGAAAGCCAATTTGGGCTGCGGAAGAGTGGAAAGATATCGCTACTCGGTTAGAGAAGTTACCTGTGAAGGTTCGCCATGTAGATGCCCATGTCCCCAGAAGTAGATCTAATGAAGAGCAGCAAAACAACCAGCAAGTACATCAGGCTGCAAAGATAGGGGAGTTGAAGATAGATCTCGACTGGGAGCATAAGGGAGAGTTATTCTTAGCACGATGGGCCCATGATGCCTTCGGCCACCAGGGTAGAGATGCCACCTATAAGTGGGCACGAGACCGAGGGGTGGATCTAACCATGGACAGTATCTCTCAGGTTATTCGTGACTGTGAGACGTGCGCTGCCATTAAGCAGGCCAAGCAGGTGAAGCCCCTCTGGTATGGGGGGCGGTGATCTAAGTACAAATACGGGGAGGCCTGGCAGATTGATTACATCACACTGCCTCAAACCCGCCAGGGCAAGCGCTATGGACTAACCATGGTAGAAGCCACCACAGGATGGTTGGAAACCTACCCTGTGTCTCATGCTACAGCCCGTAACACTATCTTGGGCCTTGAAAAGCAGGTCCTTTGGAGGCACGGTACTCCCGAGAGAATTGAGTCGGATAATGGAACTCATTTTGAAAACAATCTTATTAATACTTGGGCTAGGGAACATGGCATCGAGTGGGTATACCATATCCCCTATCATGCACCAGCTGCAGGGAAAGTGGAAAGGTACAATGGATTGTTAAAAACCACCTTAAAAGCATTGGGTGGGGGTCTTTAAAAAACTGGGAGCAGCATTTGGCAAAGGCTACCTGGTTAGTTAACACTCGAGGTTCCACCAACCGAGCGGGTCCTGCTCAGTCTGAGCTCCTTAATATAGTAGATGGGGATAAAGCCCCAGTGGCCCATGTCAGAGGTTTGTTGGGAAAGACAGTATGGATCAACCCTGCCTCGAGTACAGACAAACCCATCCGTGGGATTGTCTTTGCTCAAGGACCAGGTAATACATGGTGGATAATGCAGAAAGATGGAACAACACGGTGTGTACCTCAGGGAGACCTGATTGTGGGATGAGACTCATATATGAATGTCATTGTTTGTTGAATGTGAGACAGAAGGAAACTGTAAGTGTCAAAGGTCTGAGCAAGTAAGATGAGAGGAATGCGTAAGTGTCAAAGGTGTGAGTAAGTGAAATGAAAGTTTTTTATTGTATGTTCACGATATGGGATAAGGGGTGGAGTGTCGTGGGGTGACAGCCTTTATCCCAATATCGTGTGTTGTGTCTGGCAGCTGTGCCTTTCCCCCCCCCCCCCCCCCCCCGGCCATCTTGCTGCGGGGGGGGGGCGGGGAAGAGAGGAGGGAGTGTGTGACCAGGCACTTTCGCTTTTGGCTTTTGGCTGCTTGGCTTGGCTAGCCGCTTGCTTGCTTGCTTGCTTTCTGCTTTTTGCGCTGTTTTTTTTTTTCCCTTTTCTTTTGTTCTCTCTTTCTTACCCTCCCCTGAAGATACTGGACCGGCTCCGGACCTGACCTGAGAGCTCCAGGACACCCGAAGCCTGCTAGAGAAGCTCGGCGCCCTACACAACATGGTCTGGTCTCTTTTCTTTTCTTGTGTTGGGGAGTGTTCTTTTGTTACTTGTAAATAAATAGGTTTTGTTTTCCACTTTGCTCCTCCGAGAAATTCCTTCTCGAACCCGGTGTTGGGGGACGGGTGGTTGGAGGTTTGTTTTGTTTTGGGGGGCTCCCTTTTGGAGATTTCCCCTAATTTGTCCTAAACCAGGACACTTGGTATCTAGAAGTTATTTACTAAACTGAAGAATGTAAAACATGCTTTTATGTACTTCTGCAGTGCATAAAATATGCTGATTTTCTCCAACCTGCTGCTATTGTTGTTCCCAAAACTTTCATTTTGCCTTCCTGGCAGGAAAATTAATCCACAAACACCAGAGTTTTATGTCCAAAACAGAGATAGAGGAGCCCTGTTACTTTATTCAAATAAGGGGAGAGATCGTGGGCATTTCCCATGGGGTCTCTCAAACTGTTAGAGAACACAGTCTCCTTTTTATCCTAATTTCCAGGCCACATTTCCCTCTCTCTTTTCCCATTGCCTGACGTACTTGAGAGGTACAAACTGCATGAATCATCTAATACTTAAGACCCCCTTCTAATCCATACCCCCCTTTTTCTTTTCCTTGTGTTGATCAGTGGAATTCCTATGGAATTTATGATTCTTCCTATTGTTCCTTTCATGTCTCGGTATCTAACTTTAATTATCAGTATTATGATCTGGTTTAAATCCAGAAAAGCAAAGAAAGCTAAGTTTCAGTGTATAAACTGGAAAGAACTTAGAAGGCTCGAAATATACCCAAAAACAAAATTAAAACCAAACAAGGTTCGATGTTGGTGCCAAAAAATTGATATATTTTATTTAATATTAAAAGAGGCAGAGAGAGAAAGAAAGAGAGAAAGAGAGAGAGAAAGAGAGAGAGAGAAAAAAAGAGAGAGAGAAAGAAAGAAAGAGAAAAAGAAAGAATGAATTTGTTACTTTATCTTCATCAGCGAACTGACAAGGGCCTCACCCCGAAGACCTATTCAGGCTGGGGTGGTATTCTTAGCAGATTTTGTAATACAGTTCTGCTATAATAGGCAAAAGCCTTTCATGAAAATGGTTAAGTCAAAAACTATATTTCAGTCTCTGAAAATCAGCAGACCCAGAGTTTGTTTGTATAGGCAAATCTCTCATATTCCTTTCACTTCCTCACCAGGATTTTTAGAATTTCATTATCAAGTTGGATGAAATCTTGGTACTGAAGTCAAAGTGTATCCAAATGATGTGTTCCCAGCTTCAGCTTTATTTAGCCTCTCCTGGAACTGATATGTCCCTGCAAATACTTCCATTGATATGCAGAAAGACTCTAAAACTCAAAGACAAAGTGAGTTATAAAGCAGGTATGTATTTTTTCAGCCAGGCGCATGCCAGATACTTCTGCAAAAGCATGGGCATCTTAGCGTTGGTTTTCATCCTCTAATATGTTGCATCTACATTAGGATTTGCAATACATCTATGCATATTCATTTCCTGGCTCCACCTTGTCCTGCTTCATATGCTAATTAATTTATCAGTCTCTTGCGCCTGTGTACTTGTCTCTGGTGGTCATCTTGGGGATCGCAGGGGGTTGAAGTAAGTGGTCTTCATCACAGTTGACCTTCTCATCCCGTCTTCTTGCTCATGTTTACTGATTCTTTGGTCACAGTCCAAACCATGAGGATGGTCTAATCTGGTTCAGGGGTCTGAGGAGCCTTGTTATCTTGGTAGCCTTGTAACTTTGTCTTGTTTTGATTGAACATCATCCTTCCCTGATCACACATCTTTGCATTCTTTCATATTGCTCTCGCATGTACACCCTGTGTCCCACATACACCCTGTCTTCCCTTTACAGGCAGTTAGCACAGTAACATGCAGTAAATATTAAACTATATATATATATATATATCATCTAAATATCAATGTCTAATCAATACCCTTCTAATTCCTAACCCCATGTCTCACCATCAGTTTGTGAGAAACAAGGCTCACTTTTTAAAATTTTTCAAAGTTTAATAAGGGTTAAAACGGACAGTACACAGCCCTGGGGTCTTGGCAAACTGTCAGAGGCACACCAGTTAGCTTAAAACAATTTTCTTATATACTTTTTCATTACATTGGTTAAATGCATATTCATGAGGATTATACATATTCAAACATTCTTGTGAGTTTACATATTCTGGGAATTCTTTACCTTGGTTTGACTTTTGACTTGGCTTCATGCCATCCTGTAGATAATATTCATATATTTCATTTCTTCTCGAGGTTCTTTTCAGTTGTTTGACAGTTTTTCATTACTGGAGGGTCAGTAGTAAATCCCTCCTTGCATTTTTTTTCTCTTGGTGTTTATTTTCCTGGTTCTTTTCAATGTTATCTTGTCATTCAGATAAGATACTCCGCAAGTACATTAAATCACCATTATCTGAGTTATTCTCACTATTGTCAGTTAGTTATATAAATAAAGGCACAACACAGTCTCTATTTTAATATTTTGTGAAGGCCTAAGCTATAATATACATACCACACTACTATATATATATATATACTGGGACACACAAGACAGGTGATAGACTTTAGTTCTGGTTAGCATAAGAGATTTGACAATCAGGAGGACTTGGCAAGAACAAACAGCTTTGAAGATCGCAAGAAGATTAAATCAGACTGACTTACCAGAACAGTACATCAAGTTCTGAAAGCAAGAGATATTGTAAAATGCATACGTTTGTTTATGTGATGATTAACCCAATCATTGTAGTAAAACATTAGTTGCCTTCCTAAAATAGCATATAAGTATAGATATTCCACAATGTGAGAAAGGATACTCACTTTTAAAAATTTAGAAGGTTTTTTCAAACCTTATCAAAAATACAACAGAACACTGAATAGAGAAAATATTACAGCACCAGATGCAAAGGATTTTTCCCACCATGTGCTCGTCCACACAATGGAGGTTTTGCCTTTTTACCCTTTAGCCTCTCCCAAAGTTCTGTCCAGCAACTCTTTCTTCAATGTCCAGTGGTGGAGTTTACTTCCAAACATATTGAGTGGAGGTCAGATGTTGCCATAGTAACAAGCTGTCCTGGGTTGACTGTATGATGCTTTTATCCCCAGTCGTCACATTTTGTTTATGCTGAATACTAAGTTTTGTACCTTTAAGACTTGTTCCAGAGAGTGAAGGGGGGAGAGAAGAAGGGCACAGGTTTTTTTTTGGACACTGCTCTCACTCTTACACCTTCCTGCTCCTGGACTGTGTTCTCTGTGGATGGACAGACAGCGGGATAGAGCTCTTTTTTGTTTTTACTTAGTTTAGCTAGCTGAGGCAAAGAAGTTCCCTGGACTGTGTTTTTTTCCCTTTTCTTTGGACCTCTTGAAACCTGCTCTGGACTGAACACCCACAGGAGCACCGGCAGCTGCACCTGACATAAAATCAGGAGTCAAAGCAGCAGGTGCAAGATCAGATGCAAATAGTGAGTCGTTTTCCCTGAAGGACCTTCATGGCTTACAGAAGGATTACACCCGACGACCTGATGGATCCATAATTAGTTGGTTAGTCTGTCTCTGGGATGCTGCAAGCAAGGCTACAATTCTGGACGGCACTGAAGATTGGCATTTGGGATCCTTGTCACATGATCCTGTCATCAATCAAGGAATGATGAGGGAGGCTAATCCACACAGCCTCTGGGCATGGGACTTGGGCCGTGTTGCACAAAGATATCTGTGTGCAGATGATCTTTATATGCAACAAACACAGTGGAAGACCATAGAGCAAGGGATGCAACGCCTGAGAGAAATGTCAGTGGCTGAGATTATCTTCTCAGATGATGTGACAACTAGGAACCCAGACTTGGTACCATGCACGTCTGTGATGTGGCGAAAACTTGTGCGACTTGGGCCACATGAATATACTTCTGCCTTAGCCATCATGAAGAGGGATGAGAGGGATGAGACTGTGCTGGATATGGCAAGGAAGCTCCGAGCATATGCAGACGCTGTGCATGGCCCAACACATGCCAGAATCGCAGCGGTACAAACACATCTGCAGAAATTAGAGGATAAGATAGAGGAGAATCATAAGAAGCTCAGAGAGGAGATTAAAGAAGACCTTCTCCAAATCCCGGCAGTACAGATCAGAGGTTCTGGTATCCAAGGCAGATGTTTCCCAGATGGCGAGAGAAGGTACACCCCACGAGCTGAGCTGTGGATCTACCTGCGTGATTGTAGAGAAAAGATGGGGAGGTAGGATGGAAAACCTACTGTTGTTCTGGCACGACGAGTGCGTGAATAGAAGGAAGACAGGACTCAGAGAGGGAGTTCCACCAGAAGGAAAGCAGCTCCAGTTGCCCGTAGTCGAACTGCCAGGTATGATGATGATGACATGTTCGATCCCCTCGAAGAAACATCCAAGACATATGCCCAGGGAAAAGAAAGATAACCAGGATTAGAGAGGCCCTGCCTCTAGCCTGGTAGATGCTAGAGAGAATCGTGTTTTCTGGTCTGTGTGGATTCGTTGGCCTGGCACATCAGAACCACAAGAGTACAAAGCTTTGGTTGATACTGGTGCTTAATGTACATTAATTCCGTCGAGACATGTGGGGACAGAGTCTGTTTCTATTGCTGGTGTGACAGGGGGATCTCAGGATTTCACTTTGGTGGAAGCTGATGTGAGCCTGACTGGGAATGAGTGGAATAAATATCCTATTGTGACTGGCCCAGAGGCCCCATGTATTTTGGGCATAGACTACCTTCAAAGTGGATATTTCAAAGACCCAAAGAGACTCAGATGGGCATTTGGAATAGCTGCTGTAGTGACAGAGGGTGTCAAGCAGTTGAACAGTTTGCCTGGACTGTCAGAAAACCCATCTGCAGTAGGTCTCCTGAAGGTGGAGGAGCAACGAGTGCCAATTGCCACCTCAACAGTGCACCGCTGACAGTACCAAACGAATCGAGATGCTGCGATCCCCATCCACAAAGTGGTCTGTGACCTGGAGAACCAAGGGGTGGTCAGCAAAACTCACTCACCCTTCAACAGCCCCATTTGGCCTGTGTGTAAATCTGAAGGAGAATGGAGATTGACTGTGGACTATCGTGGCTTGAATGAAGTGACTGCACCACTGAGCGCTGCTGTGCCGGACATGCTGGAACTCCAGTACTAGCTGGAGTCCAAGGCAGCAAGGTGGTACGCCACTATAGACATTGCCAATGCATTTTTCTCCATCCCTCTGGCAGCAGAATGCAGGCCTCAGTTTGCTTTCACCTGGAGAGGCGTGCAGTAAACCTGGAACCTACTGCCCCAGGGGTGGAAGCACAGCCCCACCATCTGCCATGGACTGATCCAGGCTGCACTGGAAAAGGGTGAGGCTCCAGAACATCTGCAATATACTGATGACATCATTGTGTGGGGGAAGACAGCAGCAGAAGTGTTCGAGAAAGGGGAGAAAATTATCCAGATTCTTCTAAAAGCTGGCTTCGCCATCAAGAAGAGCAAAGTCAAGGGACCTGCTCAAGAGACCCAGATTCTGGGAGTGAAGTGGCAAGACGGATGGAGTCAGATTCCCACCGATGTCATCAACAAGTTCACAGCAATGTCTCCACCATCCAGCAAGAAAGAAACACAAGCTTTCCTAGGCGCCATAGGTTTTTGGAGGATGCATATTCCTGAGTACAGTCAGATCATGAGCCCTCTGTACCTGGTCACCTGTAAGAAACACATTTTCCACTGGGGCCCTGAGCAGCAACAAGCCTTTGCACAGATCAAGCAGGAGATTGGTCATGCAGTAGCCCTTGGCCCAGTCAGGACAGGACCAGAGGTGAAGAATGTGCTCTACTCTGCAGCCGGGAACCATGGCTCGTCCTGGAGCCTTTGGCAGAAGGTGCCTGGGGAGACTCGAGGTCGACCACTGGGATTTTGGAGTCGAAGCTACAGAGGGTCCAAAGCCAACTATACTCCAACAGAGAAAGAAATCTTGGCTGCGTATGAAGAAGTCCAGGCTGCCTCAGAGGTAATAGGCACTGAAGCACAACTCCTCCTGGCACCCCAACTACCAGTATTGGGGTGGATGTTCAAAGCAAAGGTTCCCTCTACGCACCATGCCACCAATGCTACATGGAGCAAATGGATTGCTGTTACCACACAGTGCGCCCGTATTAGAAAACCGAATCGCCCTGGGATTCTGGAAATAATTACATACTGGCCGGAAAGTGAAAACTTTGGTCTCTCTGATGAAGGAGAACAAGAAGTGACACGGGCTGAAGAAGTTCCACCATACAACCAACTGCCAGCAGAAGATACATGATACACTCTCTTTACTGATGGTTCTTGCCGCATTGTGGGAGTGAACTGGTAGTGGAAAGCAGCCGTATGGAGCCCCACACAACAGGTGGCAGATGCCACTGAAGGAGAAGGTGGATCAAGCCAACTTGCTGAACTCAAAGCTGTACAACTGGCCTTGGACATTGTATAAAGAGAGAAGTGGCCAAAGCTCTACCTCTACACTGATTCATGGATGGTAGCCAATGCTCTGTGGGGATGGATGGAGAGGTGGAAAAAGGCTAACTGGCAGCGTAGAGGGAAACCAATTTGAGCTGCTGAAGAGTGGAAAGACATTGCTACCAGAGTAGGGAAGCTGCCTGTGAAGGTCTGCCATGTGGATGCCCATGTACCCAAGAGTAGAGCTAATGAGGAGCACCAAAACAATGAGCAGGTAGACCAGGCTGCAAAGATAGAGGTGTCAAAGATAGACTTAGATTGGCAACATAAAGGAGAGTTATTCCTAGCTAAATGGGCCCATGATGCCTCAGGCCATCAGGGCAGGGATGCCACCTATAAGTGGGCACGAGACAGAGGGGTGGATTTAACCATGGACAGTATTTCTCAGGTTATCCATGACTGTGAGACGCATGCTGCCATCAAACAGGCCAAGCGAGTGAAGCCCCTGTGGTACGGTGGGCGGTGGTCCAAGTATAAGTATGGGGAGGCCTGGCAGATTGACTACATCACACTGCCCCAGGGCAAACGCTACGTGCTCACAATGGTGGAAGCCACCGCTGGATGGTTGGAAACCTACCCTGTGTCTCATGCTACTGTCCGGAACACCATCCTGGGCCTTGAAAAGCAGGTCCTTTGGAGTCATGGTACCCCTGAGAGGATCGAGTCAGACATCAGGACTCATTTCAAGAACAGCCTTATAAACACCTGGGCTAGGGAACATGGCATTGAGTGGGTGTACCATATTCCCTACCATGCACCAGCTGCAGGCAAAGTGGAGAGGTAGAACGGACTGTTAAAAACCACATTGAAAGCATTAGGTGGAGGATATTTCAAAAACTGGGAGCAGCATCTGGGAAAAGGCCACCTGGTTAGTTAGCACCCGAGGCTCTACTAACTGAGTGGGCCCTGCCCAATCTGAGCCTTTGCATAGAGTAGATGGAGACAAAGTCCCAGTGGTACATGTCAGAGGTTTGTTAGGGAAGACAGTTTGGATTAATTCTGCCTCAAATAGGGACAAACCCATTTGTGGGGTTGTTTTTGCTCAGGGTCCAGGTTGCACATTGTGGATAATGCAAAAAGATAGAAGAACACAATGTTTACCTCAGGGAGATCTGATTGTTGGGTGAGACCTATGTGTAAATATCACTGTTTGCTGAATGCTATTACCATTGTCTGTGTATACCTGTATAATGGATGTACAATGTATGTGTTTGTAGAGTTAGAGTTTATATTAGTTTTAGTAGTAAGCAGACGATATGGGGATAAGGGATGGAATGTCGTGGGTTGACTATATGATGCTTTTATCCACAGTCATCATGTTTTGTTTATGCTGAATACTAAGTTTTGTACCTTTAAGACTTGTTCCAGAGAGTGAAGGGGGGAGAGAAGAAGGGCACAGTTTTTTTTTCAGACACTGCTCTCACTCCTACACCTTCCTGCTCCTGGACTGTGTTGTCTGTGGATGGACAGACAGCGGGACAGAGCTCTTTTTTGTTTTTACTTAGTTTAGCTAGCTGAGGCAAAGAAGTTCCCTGGACTGTGTTTTTTTCCCTTTTCTTTGGACCTCTTGAAACCTGCTCTGGACTGAACACCCACAGGAGCACGGGCAGTTGCACCTGTGGCCCACCAGGCCGGGCCTGGCCTGTGACATTTCCAGCACCGGAGGGACTGATAAGAGACTGAGTGAGCTGAGCCGCAACCCGGGGACGGGGTTTTCTCAGTTTGTCATCTCTTTTGGAATGGCAAGGGGTTTTATTGTTTGATATTGTTTAGGTTTTATTGTTTAATAAACAGGTTTTTTCCACTTTTCTCCAAGGAGGTATTTTTGTCCTGGACCGGTTGCGGGGAAGGGCCAATTGAATTTGCTATTCCTACGGGAGCCCCTTTGGGGGTTCTCTCCCAAATTTGCTCTAAACCAGGACACAAGCTGACCCTCTAAAATGTCCCAACTACCCAGGCCAGCTCCTGATAACAATGCAAGGTTGGGGAGGGGGGGGAGGAGGTAAAACATACCTATTAGTTTATAAAACTTCTCTTAACATATATACATGACATTTGCCTTTTAATTGTGAGTCAACCATCACATTATTCATCTATCACAATATCACAATCCCCCCTTTTCCTTTTCCACAAGTTTTTTCGCTCAAGCAATTTAACTCAATGAGTCATACTGGCATCTGTTGATGTGGGCAAGGACAGAGGGAACCCAAGGGGAAAAGAAATCCCCAGTTTTCCTTATGTGCCCTTATTCGAAATGAACAAAAGGACCTTACAGAGGTCCGGCATGGCTTTTATCCCGATCTACCTTGCCTATGGGGTTGCTACCCATAGGAGGTGTCCCTTAGTGATGAGTAATGAGGCCAACTCAGTCTTGCCCTCAAGTCTCTTTTGTACTAAAAGACAGTTGGAGAATTATAGAGGTCCAGCATGGCCTTTTTGCCACTACTTTTCCATGCCTAGGGGATTGCTACCCACAGCAGGGCTATGGAGTCTTCTTGGTAGCGAACAAAGGGGCCAACCCAGTCTTGACCTCTTTCCTTTATATTATTTTCTTAAGGATGCTGCCCCATCACCTTCTACAGTCACTTGTGTACTTCCCCCCAACAGATGCTTGCAATTCTTGCCTATTAAAACAAGGAAAAAGTTCTTGAGCTTGCCAGTGGAAACTTGACTCTACTTTTTTTGCGTCTCACCGTTTTTCTGGTTGTCGCTTGGTCTCTGCTTGAGAGTCAATCTCATTTCACCCGGCCTGGATGTTATACTCCATTCTTTGGGTTCTTCTACTGGGCCTTTGACTCTATTAGTATGAGTTCATCCCTGCTCTGCAGTTCACTCAGCCGATTCAGTGGTGAGCAGTACCTGAAAGGGACCTACCCACTGAGTTAGAGGTTGATCTCTCCATTACTTGATCATCACCCAGTCTCCAGGATTAGTATTATGGATTCTGAAATCCAGAGTGGTAGTTTGAGGAATTGACCCTTTATGTCTTAGCCGATCTAAGGTTTGTGCTATAGACATATTTCTTGGCATTGGTTTCCCCTTCCTCATAGGTGGCAACCTTCTGGGGCAAGGTCAAGAAGGGTTGCCCAAATATAATTTCATAGGGTGAGACCCCCAGATCTGACCAGGGTTGGGTTCTAATTCTTAACAAAGATAAAGGGAGACATTTTATCCATGGTGTCTGGGTTTCAATCATTACCGTAACTAGAGCTCTTTTACGAGTTTGACTGTAGGAATGTGCTCCCTGTTGATGAAGTGACTAAATTATTCTTAGTCTGCTTAAAAAGGCAAAAAGCCCAGAAGTTTCTCTCCCAATTTGGGACAAAGACACCTCATAGGACCTTTGGGACTTCACCTCAGACCTAGGGGTGTCCAATTGGACGGAGGCCAAGAGGTCCCACCTAGGTAATTCACAAGAAAAGGAAGAGAACAAAGGAAATAATTGCTTTTGTGGGTGTCAGTTTGAAAAGACAGGTGTCTGCTAAGGAAGGCAAGAGCCTCCCCTGAAATGGAAAATGTAAACCATCTCCCTCTGAATTGTTATAATTTTTAAATTAAGGGAGCTCTCAGGCAATGATATGGGAGCAGGAATAACAGTTCTTTATTAGGGAAGAAAATAAAAATTAAATAAACAATGCAGTAATACAAAACAACACTGTCAGAGTCAGAATACGACCTGACACCCTGTTGGTCACGGTGTTGTTAGCAGTCCCATTAAAACAGTGGCTGCAGTCCTCCTGGAGAGGCAGATGTGGTTCTGTTGAAGCAGTGATCCTGTAGAAAGGGTGTAGTCTTCCTCTTAAGATCCAGTGGTGCTGTAGATGAGCCTGGTCTTCCGCTGGGAATTCAGTGGAAAAGTGTGACTATGGTCTTCCACATCTCTGATTATATCCAGTTAGGAATGCTTGGCTCCTCCCTCTGGACAGAGCATCTCACAATGGGATGATGTAATTTTATCAGTCATGCTGTGGTGCTCAATGGCCCATTAACAGAAGATATCACTCTGGGAGAGAGGATAGCTTGTGGAAGAGATAAAGAAAACTGCCCAATTATCAGAAGATAACTGCCCCATCAGGTAGGAATAGAATACACCCCCCATTTCCAATCTAAGACAGTGGGGTGTTTTAGCAGGAGCAAGGACCTCTTGCCCCTGTCTTGGTTTTTCTCAGTAAGAGCTTTGTTATTTTGCCTTTTATTAGACCTTCTTCTGTTTCCAGCACTACCTCAGAAGCCATCCTACTAATTTTATGCCGTTCGCAGTAGCTGAGCTATCTCCAGTGTGATGGGTTTCTCTGAGAGCTCATAAGACCTGGCTGGAAGAAAAACCCATTATTTGATTTATTCTCTCAACCCAACCAGAACTCTGTGGTTGCCATGGAGTGTGTAATTCCCATTTTACTCCCAGGGCTTGAACAACTTTCTGCAATATCTTAGATGTGCAATGAGTTCCCCGGTCTGAATCAAACCTGTTTACCATCCCATATTGGTACAATGATTGATTCTAGGAGTGTTTTACTCACAAGGATGGCATTGGTTTTAACAGCCTCTACCCAATGAGTCAAGTGATCGACTATCACTAGCAAAAACTTCCAATGTTGTACCTGGGGAAGCTCAGTAAAGTCTACTTGGATGTTTTGAAAGGGCCTTAAGGCTAGTTCTCTCCCTCTCCTGGGTGTTTTCCTCATGTCTTTCCTATTCACTTGTTGACATATCACATACTATTCAGTCATCTGCTTAGCTATCCTGAAAATTCCTATGCAGCCCTAGTCCCTTAGAAATTAATCACTTAGCGTTTGTGTTATCCCATGTATGCCATCTAGCATTTTCTTGGCAAGGGTTTATTCAACATTTGCCTCCCATCTGCTAATTTCCACCTCCCTTCAATATATTTCCTGGTTCCTATTTTAAGTTCTTCCTTTTCTGGCCCACTAAACACCAGGACTTCTTGCATTTCTCTCATGGGGGTTAACATCATCATTAGTTTTTCTGTCCCTGCATTTTTCACTTTTAAATCCACTAAATTGTTTCCTTACCTGTCTTGAGTCACTATTACAGCGACCTGAGGAGGTCTCCATGGTGAGAGAAGGACGAGAATCTTGTTTCTTGATCAGAAGGCTGGATTTATTGATATAAGATATATAATACATTATAACTATACTAAAAAGAATAAAGAGAGAAGTTGCAGAGAGCTGCTAAGCTAAGAATAGAATAGAAAGAATTAATAACAAAGTTCTGTGTCCAGGGAATCTGTCCCTGAGCTGCTCCTGTGATTGGCCCTTAATGGCACACATGGAAGATGAGCCAATCACAGGTGCATCCTATTGCATTCCACAGCAGCTGATAACAATTGTTTACATTCATCTTCCGGGCCTTTGCTTCTCAGAAGATGGACAAACGTGAAAGAAAGGATTTCTATGAAAAAATGTCTGCGACAAGTCACCCCTTTTTGATGCCCTTTAACACATACCACTGCTATTTCCTCTGGTAATTGTAAGGTTTCTAGCACTTCTAAAACAAGTTTTTCATGAATCAGTCCCTTTCCCTTTGAATTTAATAGCCCACTCTCTTCCCAAATTTTTCCAAAAGTATGGACTATGCCAAAAGCGTATTTTGAGTCTGTATGTATTGTTCCCCTTTTCTGTGCTAATACTTCCAGAGCTCATTTTAGGGAACATAACTCACATGCTTGAGCTGACCAGTTGGAAGGTAACTTTCCCTTTTCTATGGCTACCAACCCTTCATCCACTATAGCGTACCCTGATACCCGGTGCCCCTGGATTACCCTTGAAGATCCATTGATGTACAATCATTTCCCTCCTTGGAGTAGTTGATCCACTAGGTCCTCTCTTACTCTAGTTTGATAGTTTATAACATCTAGGCAATTATGTATTAATTCCTCACCTAGTTTTGCATATAAAAACTGGGCAGAGTTGAGTTAGTTACTCATGATTAGCTCTAAATCATTATCTATTAAGATGGCACATACTTCAGCACTAGGAAATCAGTGAGCCATTTCTCAGCCTTTTGGCTTAGGATACTTCTGAGTGTGGGGTAGATATTTTCAATTTTGCCCCAAAGGTTAATTTTTTGCTTTCCTCTATGAGTACGGCAGTCGCTGCCACCGCCTGAATGCAGGTTGGCCACCCCCAGCTGACAGGGTCTAGCAGTTTTGCTAAACAGGCCACTGGTTTCCTGGATCCTACCCAGTCTTGGGCTAGTGCACCTGAGCTACAACTTTTTCTATATTGTCTTGGTTTGGAAAGACAGGTGTGTGCTAAGGAAGGCAGGAGCCTCCCCTGAAATGGAAAATGTAAACCCCCCTCCCTCAGAATTGTTATAAATTTGAAATTAAAGGGGGCTCTCAGGTAAAGATATGGGGGCAGAAATAACAGTTCTTTATTAGGGAAGAAAATAAAAAGATAAAATAAACAATGCAGTAAGCTAAAACAACACTGACATAGTCAGAATACAGCCTGATACCCTGTGGGTCAGGGTGTTGGTAGCAGTCCAATTGGTAATGTGGCTGTAGTCCTCCTGGAGCGTCAAGTGTGGTTCTGTTGGAGCAGGGATCCTGTAGAAAGGGTGTAGTCTTCCTCTGAAGATCCAGTGGAAGAGGCAGCTGCTCCTCTGGGAATCCAGTGGAAAGACTGTTCTGCTGTCCCAGAATCTCCGACTATATCCAATTAGGAATGCTTGGCTCCTCCCTTTGGGTGGAGCATCTCACAATGGGATGCTGTCATTTTATAAGTCATGCAGTGACATTCAATGGCCTATTATCAGCAGATGTCTCCCCGGAGGGAGGAGTGGTTGTGGAAGAGGTAAGGAAAACTGCCCACTTAACAGAAGACAACTGCCACGCCTCTAACAGATGGCAAATAGAATACACATTGCTCGGCAATCTAGGACATATATCTACAGATAGAAGGGTTTTTCCAAGGCAGGAAGACTCAGTGCCGGTGCACTGACTAAGTTTTGTTTTAAAGCTTCAAATTTTTATCATTGTCTTTTTCCCACTTAATTTCTTCTTCCACTAACTTTTCATACAAGAATCTGACAGCCTGTGTATATCCTTCAATCCGTAGCCTACAATATTCCAACAAGCCTAGAAACCTTCTTACTTCCCTCTTAGTTTTTGGCCGTGGGAGTGAGTCTATCCCCGCCATTTTCTCAGGGTTCAGTTGCCAGCTGCCTTGAATAATCACGTCTTAGGTATTTTACTTCATGCTTTACAAATTGGAGTTTCCCTTGTGATATGCGAAGTCCTTGGTTCCCTAGAAAATTTAACAGTGCTATGGTGGATTCCCAAACTTGGTTTTCTTCCCGTCCTGAGAGAAGTAAATCCTCTACTGTCCTGGACTGCCAAGCAAATTGTATTCTATTTGCCATCTGTATGGCAGTTGTCTTCTGTTAAGTGGGCAGTTTTCCTTAACTCTTCCAGAACCACCCCTCCCTCTGGGGAGACATCTGCTGGTATTAGGCTATTGAATGTCACTGCATGACTGATAAGAACTATAGCATCCCATTGTGAGATGCTGGCCCAGAAAGAAGAGCCAAACATTCCCACCCAGATATAATCTTGAGATTCTGGAACACCAGCAAGGCTTTTCCACTGGATTTCCCAGAGGAACAGTGTGGATGCCATGGGACAGAGAGAGAAATGGCAAGCGTTTCTCACAGCAGCTTGTGAGAAGTTTTAGGGAGCTGGAAAGATGTGATAACTCGTTGAGCATAAACAATTTTCAAGTGGTGTTTTTCTACTTCGTTTTTCTGTTCCTCTCAAGAACAGTTTGTGAGAAAGATGTTCCTCTTAGTTAGCCAATAGAATAGAACCTATCTTACCACTCTATAAAAACCGCGCCGTTCTTTTGAATAAAGCCTTCATTGCCTTTTCTATGATCCTGCCTCTTGCCTGTTCCTGCCTCAATCTTGGCGCAAGAGCAATAGAACAGCTGCCTCTTCCACTGGATCTTCAGAGGAGGACTACACCCTTCCTACAGGATCCCTGCTCCAACAGAACCACACCTGACACTTCAGGAGGACTACAGCCACATTACCAATTGGACTGCTACCAACACCCTGACCAACAGGGTGTTAGGTTGTGTTCTGACTCTGTCAGTGTTGTTTAAGTTTACTGCATTGTTTATTTTATCTTTTTATTTTCTTCCCTAATAAAGAACTGTTATTCCTGCTCCCTTATCATTGCCTGAGAGCCCCCTTTAATTTCAAATGTATAACAATTCTGAGGGAGGGGGGTTTACATTTTCCAATTCAGGGGAGGCTCCTGCCTTCCTTAGCACACACCTGTCTTTCCAAACCAAGACATCTACATATTGGATGAGCTTTATCGCAATTTTGATGGGGAAGAGTTGTAGTACTTCTCCCAAGGCTTGACCAAATAGGTTTGGGGATTCGGGAAACCCTTGGGGTAATGTAGTCCACCAAAGCTGTTGCTTCCTCCTGAAATCGGGGTCCTCCCATTCAAAGGCAAATATATCCCTACTTTTCTCTGCCAGTGGACATGCCCAAAAAGCATCTTTTAGGTCTATCGCACTAAACCACTGGTGTGCTGGGGGGATATTACTCAGTAGTGTATAAGGATTAGGCACTGCTGGATATCAATTCACTGTTCTTTTGTTCATTTCACTTAAATCTTGGACAAGCCTGTAAGTCCCATCTGACTTCTTTACTGGTAATATGGGTGTATTCTGGGGGGACATACATGGTTCTAAGGTCCCATCCTCAAGTAGGTCCTGGATCACTGGCTGCAGTCCTCGTCTCCCCTCCAGGGAGAGTGGATATTGTCATACCTGGACTGGATGGTTCCCATTAACTATTTTTGTTACTATAGGTTTCATGTTCAATTTACCTCGATTTCTCAGTTTTGCCCACACCATCTCATTAATTTCCTTCACATCCTCTTCCCTTAATTGGAAAAGCTTAACCACCATTTTCCCTTCCTCTGGGAGTACTCCAATGTCTAGTTGCACCTGTAAATCCCATTCTAATAAATTGCACCCTGCTTCTGGAACTAATAAAATATTCCCAATTCCTATTTTATTTGCCCCTTCAAACTTTACCTCTTTTATAACTGAGACTTTGAACCCTTCCCCTTTTTGCACCTACTACTTGCATGGTATCTTGAGCCTTTCTGCACCCCTTTGGGATTCTACAAACACAAATTCTTTCAGCCCCCGTGTCTGCTAGGAATTCAATTTCTTCCTCCTGGAGGCCTATTTTTAAATTTATCAAGGGCTCCTGATGGTATTCTGTCCCCAGGAGGTAGAGTCCCTGACACTCCTAGTCTTCCATTTCTCCTTTTTGCTCAGTCTCATGGACCCTCAGGTCCTTTTCCCTCTGGGGGCAATTCTTTCTGATATGGCCATTCTCTTTACAGTAAAAGCAAACTGGTCCTTGGTTCCCCGGTCTTTCAAACTCTCCTTTTTGTGTCCAGTCCCAAGGGGCTGCATTCCCCCTCTGTCTACCTTCCCACATTTGGAGTCCTCCTCCCTTACCTGGGTAGTTCTTTACATGCTGGTTTCCTTCCGTAATGGCAGTTACCATTACCTTGGCTTTCACCTTGGCCTTCTCTTCATCCCTCTTTACATACACCTTCTGTGGCTCCCTTAAAAGATCCTCTAACCTCCGTTCTTGCCAACCATCTAATTTTTCTAACTTTCTCTGTATATCTGGCCAGGTGTGAGTGACAAAATTTATCTTTAAAAAGATCTGTCTGGCCACTGTGTCAGGGTCAACCCCTGAATACTGCCTCATATTTTTCCTCAATCTTTCTAACCACTCTGTTGGGGTTTCTTCCCTCTTTTGCTGCTCATCAAAAGCCTTACGGGCATTTTGATTACGTGGAGCTGCCTCTTTGATACCCCTTATAATCAATGTTCTATATTCCTCCATGTCTTGCCTCCCCCCAGTGCTGTTGTGGTCTCAATTGGGGTGCACTATGGGCATTTTCAGCTCCCCAGGAGGTCCTTGCACATGCTCCCTTTCCCATATCCATATCCCAGCTGCCTGGATCATCTGTCTTTCCTCTGGTGTGAACAACATGGTCATTATTGATTGCATTTCTTCCTGTGTATAAATATTGGGGCCCAGAAACTGGTCTAACTGCTCTGCTAATCAAATCAGGTCCTCTAATAGTCCTTTTAATTCCTTTTGAAACATTCTTACCTCAGAGGAATTGAGAGGTAGAGTTGTCGAGGTTGTTCCTGGATCTAGGGTCTTTAAAGAGACGCTAGCAGTTCTCGGTTGCTATAAGGTTGTTTACTGCATGAATGCATTAGTCTCGAAGGCAAAGAGTTCAAGGTGTTAGAGTCTGTGTTAAAGCTTTCTGGCATAAAGTCCCAAGCTGGAGCAGCAGCTGCAAGACTGCTTTCTGGTACAGTGTCCCAGATTCTGTGCAGAAACAACGGCGGCAGCAACAGTTGTTCTTGGGCATAGAGTTCGATGTCCTGGACAGTGGCAGCAGTAAGAGAGTCTGCTGTTCCTGGCAGCAGCAGCAGGGACCACAGCTTTTCTTCTTTCTTCTTCTTCTGTTGTCTTCCTCTTCTTGTGGTTGCTGATGTGTTGATGCTGTGGTGGGCGATGATGGTGATGATGATGGTGAAGCTCATGCTGAAGAAGATGTTGCCAATGATGATGATCCTTGCACCCCACTACAGGACTTTTTATCTATGAAACATCTAATCAGCTTAAAACAAGATTCTAAAACATTCTTTCTAAACCAATCTGAACTTGATTCTAATGTGCGAAGGTAATATTAAAGTAGTGTCAGTTCTTATTGGAATAGGATCCCAGTATTACCAGGTAGATTGTGCCTGGGATGGTCTGACCCTTGCTGATGGGCCAAAGGAGGAAACTGTGGTATTTCACCTCAGAGACACCTTTGGCTGGCTGAGTGTTGCAGCTGGGCACTTGGAACAAGTCCAGGCTTGTAGAAACTCAGTTAACCTCAGGTGGGAAGGCTTCAGGCTAAGGTGAGGAGAAAAAGGAGACGGATTCTGCCCGAGGGTTTATATCCAGAGTTTATTCCATGGTCACAGACGTCTGAATCTTAGTAACAGCTCCAACAGAATGCCGACTGTATGGCCTGAGTGACTTTTTAAGCTCCGGGGGGAGGGGGAGGGAAGGGACAGGTGAGCCACCAACCAGGTGGGAGGGGCAGGGTCTCAGGGGACGATGACACCCAGACAGGCCAATGACCCCCAGGCCTGAAGAGCATCCTTTGAACTTGACCAACCACACAAGGCCTTGCTGGAATGTTAAGCCTGATTGACAGAACTCACTCAGCAAGGGGGCGAGGGGGAAGGGAGAGGGGTATTGCCACACCTGGGAAGGGACCCGGAAGTAAAACAGGAAATTGCAACACACTGCAACAAATTCTTACCCAAAAAACTATGCATATAATATTATCTATTTATGTAAATGTTTTATGCTTTCTCACTTTAAATATATGTGAATAAGTTTATCTATGTCCATGAAGAGTTCTATCTATGTACCCATCTAATTTTATCTATTTTACATGAATAATTCTATCTGTTCTAGTGGCAAGGTTCTGCTATGTTTTTGTTATGTCTAGGGCTAAGTTGCTGAACTTTTAACTAGGCCTTAGGGCCTTTGCTAGTTAATACAGTTTCTTAAGGCACTTAGAATGTATTTCTACTCACTTAAAACCTAAAACTTAAGCTTACTTAAAACTATAACTTACACCTCTATTTACTTAAACTTACACTTCTGCTTCATATCTATGTGGCTTAATATATCTCAGTTTCTCTTAAGGCTTTAATTCAACCCCTGCATTCCTCCTTCTCTGAGGAACTCAGAGAGGCTTGCATTCCAACATTTCCCCCTCCTCTTTGATCCATGTAGATTCCCTTAATTACTTTATTAATCATCTGTTGAATGCATTGGAGAAAACAAGGCAGCATGATTAGCACAAATACTATGATGACTAAAATATATAAACCCGTTTTTAGAAGCTCTTTCACCCATTATGTTAAATTCCATCTATTAAACGGACTATCTAACCGAGTCCCATCATCAACTCTAATCTTTGACACACCTTCCTTAACTTGTATACTTTTGTAAATAGATTCTGAGTTATCAGATAGATTCATACAACACATTCCTTCAAAATCCTCTCATCCATGTCCATGTGATGATAAGAAAATCAATTGCAGCCCTGTTTTGCAAGGTTGTATGTCTAACACTGTTGACATATGTTAGCAAATCACTCAGTGCAAGAGAAGTAGAATTGAACTCCTTACTCAGCCAACACCGTAATCGATCTAATTGTTTCAGTGTGTTTTGTGGAGAAAAGAAGAAACTTCACAACTTTATAAAAGTTGTAAAGCTCGGTATGTTTATTTACGGCGCCGGACGCACACGGAGAAAAATTCTCCTCAAAAGGCATGCGTACCCCTGAAGATTTCAGACCTCCTTTTATCCCCCTTCCAAATGCATATGCATACAGTTTCACAATAAGTTCATACATATTCATCTTGCATGACACTTAGCACCAGTTCTTCTTTATCAAAGGAGTTTCTAGGTTGGGGCAAATTGACCTCGAGGTCTTTTCTGTTTTTCTTTCTCTGTCTCCTTGCTGTCTCGGCATGCGAGTTTTTCCTTCAGCTTTGGCCGTTTGACTTTTCACCGTTGTTAGACACTTCACCTAATTCAAGATAGATCCCTACTCTGTCTCAAGTGCCACTGCTGAGCTGAGTTGTGGCAAAAGAAGGGATGCCAAGGACCTTTTTCCAAACCCCCAAGAGTCAAAGTCATCTTTGGAGCCTGGCTTATACTGACTGATAGATCTTTTGCTTTTATATTTTGTTTTTACACTGGGTGTTAGCAGAGTAAGGTTCCCAATGCTACATGGTCCACCTTTGATGTGTGATGGGATGGCAGGCCAAACTCTATCTCCACAAATGAAAAACATTCCCTGTGGTAATTGAAAAGAGATATTATTAAATGCAGATTGAAATAAAGAAGTATGATAACACAAAAAGGTCTGATTTTTATATGTAGCATGATAAGGAGAAACATCTATGACTCAAGCTTGATTTTTCCCTGTATAATTAAATTTGGCACAAAAGGGCATTTTTACAGAGCTAAGGATCTCCAGTTCTTGAGGTTCAAAAGATGCCTTGGGATGGTGAGTAACCCACCAATCTCACACATCTACTGGGGACCAAAGATGCCATGTAGATGACCCTGCAAATGTACCTTGCATGGCTTCATCAACTTCTTTTGGGATTGGCCAAGCATCCACTGGCACACCAACCAAACAGGTGAAAAATGGTTTTTCCAGGGTTGTGTTGGACAGACATGGTATCTAAACCTGATACATTAGCTAAAGTCACCAAAACATTCATTCTAGGTTGTCTAACTGACACATCTGTACTACTAAAAGCAAGTAAAGTAAAAAGGCAAAAGCATACCTGATTGAGCTCCATATTTCCCTTAAGCTATTATCTAACAAAAATTCTATAACACTACTGATTTCCACATATAAAAAGGAACCCAAAGTTCACAGTCTTCTGTGGGTGAAGCAAACCACATCAGGTGCAAGTTGGAATCCCTGAGCAATTCATGTCTGTGTTCCCACTTCTTTGGTTGTGGAGTGATCAGCGTTTGCTTGCACTAGATAGGATTTCACATCTCCTGCTGGAGTCCACTTGAATTCTGTGCCTGTTGAAATACAAACAAATTCTTTTCTCCATGTTATTAGAGGAAATGGACCTTCAATTTGCCCTTGTGCTTTTGGAAAAATGTCTGAGAATTGACGGATCAGGTTCTGTAAAAGAACTGTTTGAAAATTATAAACCTACAAATCTTTACTCAATCTCATTTGTGGTGTTACCTGTGTCAACCCTCCCTTTTGTTGATCTAAAATATGTTTTAAAGAGGGATGTGTTCTTCCAACAATTGCTTGACCTGTAGGAGAGTATGGAACACCAAAAGTATGCTGAACACCTCAATCCATTAAAAATTCAGTCAATTTCTTGGCTGTGTATGCAGGGCTATTATCTGTTTTTATCTCTTGAGGCACCCCTAATGAAGCAAATGCTTGCAGAAAATGCTGACATACATGATTGGCTGTTTCCCCTGTATGTAGGGAGGTATAGACTGCACCTGAAAAAGTGTCCACTGACACATGGATGTTTTTACGTTTCCCAAAAAATGGGTATTTGGTACTATCTGTTTGCCATAATTCCAGGCTTTGCAATCCTTGAGGATTGACCACTCCTGTCAAAACAGGAGGTTGCACAAGCTGACAACTAGGGCAAGCACTTATAATTGCCTTTACCTGATCTCCAGAAAGATGGAATGTTCGCACAAGTGCTTATACATTTTGATGAAAAAAAGGCATGACTTAGTTTTGCTTGTTCAAAGATGTTGGGCAGAGTACTAGCAACAGCCACTGTCAGTTCATCAGCTCTTGCATTACTTTCTACTAGAAATCCTGGAAATCAGCTGTAGCAATTGGGAATTATTCAAATGTTATACACAATCAATAACACATGTGGAATTAGATAATTATTAAACACTATAACACTGAACTATCATCCCAGAATCTGCAACAGCTGATAAACTTCAAACCAGTGGAAGGTTGGATAATCATGTCCAGATAATGATTGTCCAAGCTCTCTTTAAAAGTAGATTCAGCTGTCATATATAGAGGATCAAATTACCAAGCCAAAGCAACTTGAATATTATTTAGATGCAGAAAATATCTGGGTTTGTTGGCATCAAGCATCCCATTCAGATAGAACCAGGACCTGGCCACAGCTCAAGCTCTACCTGGAGGGGCTTACCTGAAATATTTTTAAAAAATAAGTCTTCTCATAATAGTAATTATAAGATGTTAGCAGAGAATAAAAGGAAGGATCCTGAAAATACGTGTCTTATAAGTGATCACATAAGATGGTAAAACAGATGAAATCTAGCTGAAATAAAAATACTCTATAAATCATTCTTATTCTAAAAAATCAACAAATTTACATTATACAATATATCAACAGTAAGTGTTTAAGAAAGTTAAGACAACATCTTATAAACATTCGTGTATCAAAAAGACAAAGCAAAAGCTTTAAGCAATTTGATACCTATAACAATCACTATCTTTTGATGTTACCTCTAGAAAACAAAAACAGCAGAGACTGTAATGAAGAATAGAACATGTGATGAAATTGATGACATAATGAACTGCATTTTCTTCCATTCACAAACAGATGTATCAATGTTTCATCTCAGTTGTTTTGATCGGAGCTGTCTTATCTCTCTAAAAACTTAACTACATATCTTAGAGTTTAAATAAATAGCTTTTAACATAACTTAAAATACTTTATATTAAACAACACTTAGAATAAATGAGCTCTAATAACAAAGAATAATAATTTTAACAGAATATCAAAATGATAAAATATAACTTAAGAGTACTTAAACATAGTGAAATTTTACTTAATCTTATGAATACTTAACTTATCAAAGGTCATTATCTATAAATGTTTTGACTTATTTCTATATTATTGACACAAAATATATTAAAAATCTAAGCAACCTATATTTAAAAGAAAACTATTTTTCTAAAGAAAATATAAATGAGATTTGATTTATGAATAACAATCTTTTTCTTGCTCTGATTATAATCTGAGCCATCCCAGGCTTTGTGTCTGTGGTTTGGTGTTGGTCCTGGTGATTTGGTGTTGGTCCTGCAAGAACAGTAAAGTTGAGAGCTCTTTTGCACTAAGAGGTCCCACTCAGAAAGAAGTGCTGGCCTCAGCCTGCTGCAATCCAGGGGAGTCCTTTGAGGTGTTAAAAATCTCAGAGAAGTAATATCACAGTTCCCTCTTGTCAGGGTCTGTCCTAGTGGACAGATGACCTGATGGTTCATAGGAATGATCTCAGAGTGCAAAAACTAGCACGGTACAAGGGGGTTTGCAGTGATAATCAAAACAAATGCATTTTTATTAAAATAATCACAGCAAAAATGCAATAGAGAGATTAAGGGAGAGAAAAATATAGAGAAAGAGAGAGAGAGAGAGGGAGAGGGGATATAGCTACCAACGCAGAGACGAAGTCCTTTGGTCCAGTCCAGTTGAGGGTCCGCCTACTACGCTGGGGAGATCTCAAAGACTCTAGCTAACTCAGGGGGTTTTATTATTGAAAATTGTGAGGGGAGGGAAACAGGTACAATAGGGAACAGATGTAACAGGTAGTCCATGTTCTCAGCAGTAAATGAGAGCTATTGTGTTCTCGGTCCAGTGGTCACAATCTGCAGGCAAACATCTTGCTTCGGTCAGCTTGCCTCCCCCACACACCTCCCCCAGGCTGGGGGTTTCAGTCCCAGTCCTTGGAAGGAGCAGAAGGGCCTTTTAGGAGTTTCATGTCTCAGTCCTTGATGGAGAGGCTTCTTACATCTCAGTCTGTCTGTCACGGTGGTTGTGAAACAGGTGAGGGTCTTCTGTGGAAGACCACCTGAAACTCAGGAGAAGTCCTGCCAGGCCGAGAGATGGAACAGCTTCCAAAGCTGCTATTGTTGCAAACAGGGCACAGTGCCCCCTTCTTAGCATACAGCAAACAACACCTGTGAAAACAATAGCTTAACACTGAGTTTTCAAGTTTCAGGGCCTTTGGTATGTGACTTTTCTCGTTCAGAGCCAGATATTCTAGACGGGGGGGGGGGGGGGGGGGGGGGGGTCTTCTCTTCAGTGGTCTCCCAAGGACGATTGTGAGGCAGATGAGGGAAAATTCGGACAGACTCTCACACCTCTCAACAACTCAAAAGCAAAATGCTCATTATTAGTCAATAGTGGTCTGTCACATCCTATATATTCTATTGATTCCAATACCTCCCTGCACCCCTCCCAGTGGTACTTCCCTCAGGGGGTACAATCCTGATGCTTTGCTCGGCTCCCATCCTCTGATCTGCTTTCCTCTCGTTGTGCTACTCCGTTTCTGGTATTTTGGCTAGGCCCATCAGGGGGTAGGGGAGGTGCAGCTGGAGCTACCGGAGGTGGTGGTGGGGGGCGGGGTAAGTGGTCTAATGAGTCCCAGTCTTTATGTTCTGTTACCTTAAACACGTTCACCTTCGAGGGTGCGGTTTCCCCTTCCCAGCAAGCAGTGTAGTCACTCTCTTCCTAACTGAATGGCTTCTTAGCTCTTACATACATGTTTAATGCCCGGCATATCCATCTCTTGTCTGATCCATATGTCAGCCAGTATACATGATCGCCCCTGATTTCCCTTCTGGTCCATTCTACCATGCATTACTGAATCATTTTAAGCTTGTTCTTATCTCTGATGTTGGGGTCATATTTCCATCCGGTTAGTTTCCTACCCAGTGGGCTATTTGAGGGTATGCCCATTGGTACCTCCTCAGTCTGTACTTCTTCCTTTGGGGATTTGCTACTCACCCATAATCCCATCCTGACCAGCACATCACAGGTTTCTCCCACAGAGCCCACCTTTCCAACCACAAGCCCTCCCGACAGAGCCTGCCTCCCCCAATCAGCCAACTACACACTCTCCCAGCAAGGCACATCTCCCTAAGAAAGGAGAGGGAAAGGAGAAGAAGAAAGAAACGAGGAAAGGAGGAAGGAGAAGGACAGAGAAAGAAAAGGAAAAAAAAGAAAAAAGGTAAAAAAACCTCTACCTTTCTTCCGAAAAAGGCCTACAAATCCAAGGGGCTTCTGTCATGGTTTGGGCCTGGCACAGAGCCAGTGCCCCCATGAAAACACCCTCTCCCTGGGGTCTGCTGTGAGATGTGACCAGGAATAAGCAAAACAGGCTCCAGCTTAAACATAAAGAAAACTTTATTACCTAAACTACAGGAAAATAGGAAAAAAACTATAAGGAAAAGAAAAAAAATTGAAAACCTTACAAAAAACACTTTCCTCCTCCCCACTACCAGAATTTCCCAATCCAATACATTCTCCCAAATCACCAACTGCCCAGCCTGGCACCATCCTTTAGAATACTCAAACTTCAGTCCATGAAGAGGAGAGGAGTCCTTGTTCCATAGGCTTCCCCTGGAAACACGCTGAAACCTCGTGTGCTTCCAATGTCACTCGGCACCGCCCGGAAAAAGTCCTTTTGCCACTTGTGACATCTTCCTTCCATGCTCAGTGCTCTCACCACTGTGCATGGACCAGAGCTGCTTTTAGGGTTGTGTTTTAAGGATGCCTTGTCTCACTCCAAAAAGGCACAGTCTCTGCTTTGGGACATCTGTCCCCCCCATATTTTTCCAACCCCCTGGGGCCGAGGGGTCCCCACGATGAACCCTCCTGGTTCTGAGGCACTGCCTCCCCCTAAGTGCAGTCTCTGTGTCACGGGAACAAACTGAGTCCATGGCTACAAGAAAAGTCCAGCCAAAAAGCCACTCCAATCATCTTTCTCCACTCAGTCATCTCCACATTCTTCGGGCCAGGTCCTTGTCTCATCTCATCTCCTATCTCCCTCCTTATTCAGTTCCGAGGAGGATCAGCATTTTTGCAAGGCCCCAATCATGAAAGAAAGGGGTTAAAACTTCCAGTCTCTGTCTGTCTCAGGACGCCGATACTCCCACACACGCTGCTGCTGTGGCCGGCCGGCACTTCCCCCCCTTTCTCCTCCTGGGCCGGCTGCTATCACATTCAGACACCGGCTCTCCTTCTCTCTCCCTCCTGGGGGGGGAGAAAATGCCTGCCCGATGTCTCTTGGGGCTGCTCCTCCACCCTTCCATCCTCGAGGGCCTTCTCACCCCCCATCTCTGTCCAGGCCCCGGCCTACCGAATGGCTGCCCCTCCCCCGTCCAGCAGCAGCGGCTGGACAGGGGAGGGAGATCTGACCTCTTCGCCTCGACGTCCCAAGAGGCCTCTCAGGGCCGAAGCTCTGCTTTTTAACCCCTGTGTGTTCTCAGAGGTGTGTCCAAACCCCACTGGTCACACCGGATGCCAATATCAAACTCCAAGCATCCATTGGTTTGACCACAGCCTCCCAGAATTCCCACTTCTTCCTGGTCAAACCACCACAGCTTCCCTCCCACTATCGCACTATGCTCAGCTCAGCTTTGGTGGTTCTGCCCGCCCCCATGCGACTCAGTGGCCGCGGGGCCGCCCCTAGCCCGCTGCGACTCAGCTCCATGGCCAGACCGCCCCTACCCCCTTTGTCTCAGGGATGCGTGAGCCGCCATACCATGTGTAGTGTTACATCTACTCCTGGGCGACCCCTCAACCCCTCAGCGTTCACCCTGCTCCCCAGCCCGGTCTCGTCTGGCTCTGCAAATTATAGCACTGGCTGCACCCAGAAGCCGCTCCCACTCCGAATCCCGACAAATCCTTCAATCTCATGCATCCCGCCGGTCACGGCCCCCTCCCCATCCGCCTTTCTCACCCACACATCCCTCCCTGCTTCCAACCGTCCATTATCCTGAAGCTTCAACTGACCAGGACGGATCTGTATATATTACTGATGTGAAGCTCACATTCATATATTGGAATTACGGAAATATGATCTGGCCACAAAACAGTTATGAGGATGGTACTCAATCCCCTTCCCCTTTTTTCTTTATCCAGTCTCCTGGTGTCTTCGGGCATTCAACCTGCAACAGCCGGTTGTCCTGGGAGAGTCCCATAGATTCTGCCAAATATGTGGCAGGGGGCACCTCTTTCGAAAACTCCTAGTACCACCAGGGCGAGGTGTAAATCCCGGATGAGAGCCCCATTGTAAGAAAGGATACTCAGTTTTAAATAATTTAAATGTTTATTAAAACCTTATCAAAAATACAACAGAACACTGAATAAAGAAAATATTACAGCACTGGATGCAAAGGATTTTTCCCACCATGTGCTTGTCCACACAATGGAGGTTTTGCCTTTTAACCCTTTAGCCCCTCCCAAAGTTCTGTCCATCGACTCCTTCTTCACTATCCAGTGGTAGAGTTTACTTCCTTAAACCTTCATTGAAGGTCAGATGTTGCCATAGTAACAAGCCAACTCTCCCAAATGTCCCAAACCCAGACCACCCCCTGATAACAACACAAGGTGGAGTAAAACATAACTGTAAGTCTATAAAACTTCTCCTAATGTATATACATGATATTTGCCTTTTAATTGTGAGAGTCAACCATCATATTACTCATCTATCACAACAATAAAGTTGAATTCTTTTGACCGTCTCACAGACTCCCCATCTCTCTCTTCAATGCCGATGTATATATATGCTGCACAGGGCATTAGCTACAAAAGCTAACAGGTTATACTATATTAAAGCAGTGAAAAGTGATTACAAATTGTGCTATATGAAAACTGTCGTGATTAATAACAATTTGCAAAAACTAATACATAATAGCAAAAGCCAATGACTACATAGTTTTTTATAACAAGTTTAAACCTTTTTTATTCTTGCGCACATGCACAAGAACAACTACAGAAAACAACAGTCAGCATTTTCCCACACATGATTCTGCAGAGTGTTGGATGAGGATAGTTTTCAGTTAATGTGAAAGGTGCATATTACATGATTGGTCTTTGCAGATATTAAAAGGAATACTATATGAATTATGTTGTATTAATTAGTAGTACTGTATTTTTTAAGCAGTCTGGTAAATATAGTTTTAGGTTATAACATAATGTTAAAATAGAAACTATGCAATGTAAGATCTTTTTTTAACTGGCTCAAGAAAGGGATGAGATTGAGACAAAGAGCGGATTTGTCTTTACAAACAAGCTGTGGGTCTGCTGGCAGATAAAACTAGCACTGACAGATAAAAGAAACAATGGGAAGGATTCCACTGATTGATGAATGGAAAAATATATGTGCCTTTGCAAATAAACTTTAGGTTTGCTGATAAATGAAATTAGACATTGAAAGATGAAAGACACAATGGGGAAGAAAAACCCCTAAATTCCGTAAGAATTAAAAATTAAAAGGGAGGGTTATACATTAGAGGGAAATATTCCGTTTCAGACCTATCAGGAAGTCTTTACCTCTCAAGTACCTCAGCCAATGGGGAGAGAGAGAAGGGAAATGCAGCCAGGAAATTAGGATAAAAAGGAGGCTGCATCCTCCAAAAATTTGAGAGACCCCAGGGGAATGCCCCATGGCCTCTCCCTTTATTCGAATAAAGTAGAAGGACTCCTCTGTCTCCTTTTTGGACATAAACCTCTGATGTTTGTGGATTAATTTTCCTAACAAGATAATAAAGAATTCTTCACATAGAGATGTGATACATGTTATGGAATACTTTGTGCTTGTGTAAAATATACATGAAATAACTTGGGCTTGTATGAAAAATCTTTAAAGTTTTAAAACCACAAGCCGCAGATGGGGAAAATATTGCTTTACAAATTGTGAAACCACAGACGGCCAGTGGAAAGAAAGACCTAATTAGCAAATGAAAAGACATGACTCCATGCAGAGATGGGCCCTTTCCTGTGACAATCCAGAAAACACCCAAGCAATGAATACTCAATAAGTATCTACTATCAAGATAGAGTCATCAAGGGCATGCATCTCAATACCGGGTCCGTCCCCCCCCCCTCCGTCCCCCCCCGTAACTCGTAACTCGACATCAGCATTCATCACTCCCCAGAAACGGTTTTGTCCAGCCCAGCACAGAAAAAAGGAAACTACATTAATATGTGAAGCGAGGAGAAGAATAGGAACTCTGGCCCAGGCAAAAAAACCTGTATAAAACTAACCTGGCAGAGACAACATTCGTGAACAGAGGGGATGCGAAGTGGTAGAGTTCAGATCAGTGTTCACCCAGCTTGACGTTGTCCCTTTGATTGTGGCTATCAGAAAATGAATCTTGGTCTCAAAATAAAAACCTATTTTTTTGATTATTAATTCGGCTTTATAATTTCTTACTTATAACAGAGATAACAGAAACAAGACACCTAAAGAATTATTGCCTCCTTATTGGAAAAGACCAAATTTTTTCCACCTCCTTCCAGACTTGAGGACCTAACAAGAGTAAGGGGGGGAAGTTGACAATAACCAGAGAACACCCCTTGTTTGAAAAGAATTTATGCATCATGTATGAGATTATGAATATGCAACAAGCTATTGCTTTTAAGGGTTAATCCTTAGTTAGCGGATGTGCATTTTTTAATAAAGCATCCAAACGTTCATAATTCTTTGCTTTTTTATTGTCCTTTATTGTCCTAACTCTGATTGTCCAAATTCTTATTGCTCTAATTTGTATGACTATTTTTATAACCATTTTACTACTATTAAACTTTTAAAATTTTAAAACAAGTGATTGGCATTTTTCACATTAGGAATAATGATTCAGAAGTCTTTAAATATCTCACCAAGCAGCAGGTAGTCATTTTCATGTATCATAGCAGCTTCTCACATATTAAAGGCACTTCTCTGCTGCTAAGAAAATGAAAATGAAAGTGTAATATATGGTAGAGATAATTCATGCTGTAGAAGTAGATACATGTGTATAAAATATTGTGAAGATCCAAAGTTATGCCTCTGACCACTCTGACTAGGGACAGAGTTCTATTCTTATTGTAACCAGTTCCCAGAAAGCATTAAAATAATATCAGGTCTGTCACCATATGAATGGGACGGTCCGGGCCATCACAGAGGATTTCCTCTGTCACCTACACCTGAGAGATAGCATCTGGACCTTCCTGGAATGGAATGTCTCAAGGAGCTCACAGGACCTGCACCTGGGCGACCTGCACCTGGGCATGATTTCATCGGTGGTACTCAGGAACTGGTATCATTCTATTACATGTGAATGGACTTTCTGCCTGGATACTCAGACATTCGTCTTCATCTCCGGATTCGTCTTTGTCTGTTTCTACACCAGTATGGATCCAACTCTACATGTGAAGGGACACAAAGAAATATGTGTTCATCTCTGCCTCAGGCAGAATAAACTGTATATAAGCCAGCCACTGGAAGCACTTGGGGTGATCCTCTGGGGGAACGCTGTCACTTTGTCAGCCGGAACCCAAGGTCACCCAGCGCCTGCACCCGGGACTGACGCTGTCTTGGCTGTGGTAGTTTTTCCAAATTCTACTTTTTGTTATTGATCTAATAAATTTTTCTTATAAATTTGGCTACAGATCTGATCATTTATAACAATTTGGTGACCAGTCTGCCGTGATCTGAGCTTGGGGTCTGGGAACCCCTTTTCCGGCCGGGGTTCAGCAGCCCGAACGGAATTGGATTTTGAAAACCAATCAGATCCACAAAAGAACTGCAACCGGAGCCACAGACAGTAATCGGATCCAAGTGCTGCAAACCAAAGAAACCACAGCCAAGGGAGATAGGAGGGCCCATTCTCAGGGGAATTTGGAAAACTCTAGAGAGATTTCCAAGACCCGAGGTTTTTTCCCGTAAAATTCAACGTGCATGAAGAAACCCATGCAAGAAAAAGAACTGAGTATTGTGTGGTTGGCAGGAACGTGATTGGATGCGTGTGTGAGATATGACCTGATTACGGGGCGAGAGTGGACCCCAAATACTGCAATTCCATGCGTCCGCGAGGGCCATGGTCAGTTATGGGGGAAGTGCAAGGTTTTGGTCTAAACACATGAGACCCGGGACTCGGGGGGAGTCTAGGGGGAAAAACCAGTCATGTTTTGGGATCAGGACTGGAGACACAAGCCTGTAAGACCCCAGGAACTCATTTGCCTTCTGAAACCGGAGGAAACAGGTAAGAAAACAGCTCAGAAGTTGGCAGAACTGTTCGACTGCCCGGCTTGGTCAAGCTGGCGGCTTTTCTTGAGCCGGAAAACATGACATCGGAGGGAGAAACGGGACACGTGACAAACGTCCTGGCGAAATGAGAAAAGGTAAGCAAAATTGTAACATTCTTTGAGAAAATGGGTTTGGGTAAAAGCAGACACCAGAAGAAAAATCAGGAAAAACCCTCCCAGATCCCCGAAAGGGTCCTACCAGAAATCCTGAGAGACAGCACCTTGGGGTGGATGCTGGAGCACTGGGACGAAAACCCGCAGAGGGTGGGAAAATCCAAGGAGAAGATGATCCATTTTTGTATGGAAAAATGGGGAGAGAGGGAGATTAGAAGGTACGTAGTCTGGCCAATGTTCGGCATGTTCGAGATGTGGGCCTGTGAATCTTTGTTTGACCACGTGGCTGGGCGCTGCCCACAAGACCCTGAGGAAGTTGAGTACGCCGACATGTGGAGGCATGCTTGCCCGGGTCTATATCCTGTGTGAGCTCTCCGGAGCATGGCAAAAGCAGGGAAGGGATGGGAACTGTTGGAGAATCTTCCGCCCCCTTACCTTGGGGCTCCTCCGCATCCAGATCCAGCACAGGCATAAGCGGCGCTGGAAATGCCTCTGGAGACAGGGCCTCTGCAAGCCCAGGCAACTGCTCCGCCTCCGCCACTGGAGCAGGCGGCGGCATCCACTCTCCCACATGGCCATGCAGCAGCGGCACTGCCGCTACAGCAGGTGTCCCCAAAAATCGAGAAGAAGTAGGAAGTCCCTAGGGACATCTCTCCTCTGGTGTGCCGAATGAGGCAGAGGGCAAGGAGGTCAACCATGGGGGAGAGCGAGGACAAGGAAGAAAAACCCAGTATCTATCCCTTGTGGGAGGTACTGACAGCTCCGGGTGTGATTGGTTATGTCCATACCCTGATTGACACCACCGATGTAAGGGCATTCAAAAAAGAAATGGGAAAATTAATGGATGACCCTTTGGGGGTGGCAGAGAGGTGCGATGAATTTCTGGGGACCAGCATATACACTTATGAGGATATCCAAGCAATCTTGAGGTCACTGTTCAACAACAAAGAAAGAGATATGATCCGGTTAGCCACGATCAAGGACTGGGAGAAGCGGAAGCCGAATGGAGGGGCCAGGGAGGAACGTAGGCTGAATCAGAACCCACCTTGGCAAGCCCAGATGGAGGAAGGGAGGCAAAAGATGGTAAATTTGAGGAATATGGTTATTGCGGATATCCGGGAGACGGTACCAAAAGGGCAGAACATGAGTAAGGTACTCTGGGAATGCCAGGGGAGGCATGAAACCCCCACAGAGTGGTTCAAGAGACTCCAAAAGGGTCTAAGTGTTACCGGGCTTGCATGGGTCTTTCAGGGTGAAGAGAGAGACGAGAATCTTGACTTCATGATCAGAAGGCTGGATTTATTAATTTATGATATATAATATATTAAGAATATACTAAAAGGAATAGAGAGAGAAGTTCAGAAGCTTGCTATGCTAAGAATAGAAAAGGAATGACTAAACAAAAGAGCTCTCTCTGATTCTGTCCCAGAGAGAGCTTGGTCTTTGATTGGCCCTTAATTGTAAACATGGAACATGGGCCAATCACAGGTGCACCTCTTACATTCCACAGCAGCAGATAACCATTGTTTACATTCTCTTTCTGGGGCCTCAGCCTTCCAGAAGAGGGAAAAATTCTAAAGAAAGGATTTTTATGAAAAGATGTCTGTGACAGTCTAAGGATGTACTCAGGCATGGACTCGGACTCCTCGGTGGGAATGGTGTTGTTCAAAACACAATTCGTGGCAAAGTCTTGGGAGGACAGCCGGAAGAAACTAGAAAAAATGGATGGGTGGCAGGAGCTGTGATTACAAGAACTATTGCCGGAGGCTCAAAAGGTATACATGCGCCAGGATGAGGAAAAACAAAAAGTCCAAGCTAAGCTCCTCGTGGCAGCAGTAAGAGAAGCTTAAAAACAAGAACAGGGAAAGGACACGGCAAGAAGAGCACCGGAGAAGAAACCGAGCCTGGCTCAGGGGAGGGGCTCAGGCCAGGAGAAGAGGGATTTTGAGTGTTTTTACTGCAAACAGAAGGGGCACCTCAAACAGAATTGTCCCAAGAGAGCCAAGGATCAGGTGATTTTTCAGGAGGACTAAGGGTGTCAGGGACTTTTCAGCTTGGGGTCCGGAACATCCAGGGAGCCCTTGATAAAATTAAAAGTGGGACCCTATAAAGAAGAAATGTGGTTTATGGTGGATTCGGGGGCGGAATGGACAACTGTATTGCAATTACCAAAAGGGTGCGCTCTAAGCAGTGACTCCATGATGGTAACCGGAGCAAAGGGGGATCCCTTTGAGGTCCCGATCATCAAATATGTAGAAATAAATACAGGAAATAGAAAAGATTGTGGTAATATATTATTGGCGAAGGGGGCAGACTTCAACTTGCTGGGGCGGGACATGATGGTCACTCTGGGAGTGGAGTTGGCTGTGGAAAAACAAGACTCAAAGTGAGTCTTTATAGCCTCACTGCTCCAGACGAGGAAAAGATAGACCCGAGGGTATGGTATGTTCCATGGGAAGCTGGGAAATTTGACATAGAACCAATTCGGGTTGAAATTGCAGACCAGAAGACCCCATAAGGGTCAAACAATACCCCCTCTCCATGGAAGGGAGGAGGGGCTTGAAACCAGTGATTGATGAATTAATAAAAAAGGGAACACTGGAGCCTTTTATGTCAAGGAACAATACCCCAGTTTTGGCGGTGAGAAAAACCGATGGCAGCTTTAGGCTGATGAAGGATTTGCAGGCTGTAAACCAGAGGACTAACACCCTTTTCCCCACCATTTCAAATTCTTACACATTGTTAAACAATCTCTCCCCTGAGGACACTTGGTACAGTGTTATTGACTTAAAGGATGCTTTCTGGACCTGCCCTCTTGCTGAGGACATTCGTGATTATTTCGCGTTTCAGTGGGAAGACCTGGAGAGGAACAGAAAGCAGCAACTCAGGTGGACATTGTTACCTCAGGGTTTCATGGATTGTCCAAATTTATTTGGACAGGCGCTGGAGCAGGTTTTAAGTCATTTTGTACCAAGTGGGGGGACAAAGCTTCTAAGCTTCTACAATATGTAGATGATTTGTTGGTCATGAGTCAGGGGGAGGAGGAGGTAAGGGCAAGCACAACTCAGCTTTTGAATTTCCTGGGGGAAAGGGGGTTGAAGGTTTCAAAATCAAAGTTACAGTTTACAGAGCCTGAGGTCAGGTACTTGGGATATTGGCTCACCAAAGGAAAAAAGAAATTGGACCCAGAAAGGGTGGCAGGGATTATTGCTCTGCCACCACCACGAACAAAAAGGGAGGGCCGACAGCTGTTGGGGTTGTTGGGGTACTGCCGGCAGTGGATCGAAAGTTACAGCGAAAAGGTAAAATTTCTCTATGAGAAACTCACTACAGATCGGATCAATGGGACACAAAAGGATGATGAAGAATTCAGAGAAATCAAGGGAGCTCTCACAGAAGAACCAGTGTTGAGTGTCCCGGAAGTGAGGAAGCCTTTCCAGTTGTTTGTAGATGCTAGCAATCACACAGCACATGAAGTGTTAACACAGAATTGGGCGGGAGTCAGGAAACCTGTGGGTTACTTGTCCCAGGTTTTGGACCCGGTCAGAAGGGGTTGGCCCATGTGTTTGCAAGTGATTGTGGTGTTGCCTTCAAGGTGTGGTGACCTGGTTCTAAGTCCGGCACGGTGGCCCAAAGCCCAGGGTCACTCGGTCCATATGCTCCTGACACCAATGTGGTGGACAGCAAATGGCGTTTATTGAGGGGTCACAAGGGTTTTTATGGCTTGGGCAGTCAGCGTCATTTCCTTCTGCTCACGTCCGGCTGGGTGCGGCCGGGCACGGAGCACGGGTCTGACTGCAGGGTGGGGGGTGTCCTATCTAACCGTACAGCCCGAGATTCTTCCGTACGCTTGTCCCTGACTCTCCACATCCCCCCCCCCCCCCCATGATTAGTAAAAATCTTACAAAGCTATAAAATGTAGAGGTTACAAAATTTCATGGGTTAGTAGAATTAGTGTACAATTGCAAGTGTGTTAGTAACTGGCACGCCTTAAAATAATTGTCGGCTGTCGAGAAACAAAATGTTAGCGGTTTCTAAACGCCTTTTAACGAATAGCACCAGTTTGTTTAATATGCAAGGCCCAAAGATTAGGGTTAGTAAGATTATAGTGACTGGGCCTATTAGGGTAGAAATCAGGGTGGTGAGCCATGGGGACCGGTTGAACCATGACTCGAACTGGCCCTGTTGAGCTTCTCTATCCACTTTTCTTAGGTTTAGCCAATTTCTCAGTTCGGCCGTGGAGTCTCTGACGACTCCGGTGTGGTCTGCATAAAAGCAGCATTCCTGTTTCAAGGCGGCACACTGGCCTTCTTGCTGCATGTACAAGAGGTCCAGTCCTCGCCTGTTTTGGAGGACAACCTCTGAGAGTGAGGAAAGGGATTTTTCTAGGGAAGAGATGGATTTCTCGATCCTTTGCAAGTCCTCGTTGACTGTCATCTGCAGTTGTGCCAGTCCCTGATGTTGTGTTGCAAGGGCCGAGATGCCTGTGGCAGCGCCGGTAGCTCCTAAACCGAGGAGCATTGCGATGGTGATGCCTGTTATCACTTCTCGTTTGTAGAGCTGATTGGGTTCCTCGAACAAGAGGTACACCTCTTCTTCCTGGTGATACAGGACTCTGGGGACAATTAGAACTTGGACACAAAAGTCAGTAGAATGATCGAATTTGTCAAGGAGTACACATGGGCTTACCCTGGATCGTTGACAGACCCACATTCCCGATGCAGCTGGGATCACCTGCTGGAACTTCCCTCCCTTAAGTTTGACGAATTCCCGGCAGACGTTGCCCATCTGCTTTGCCAAGGTTGCATTGCCAAAGCATTTGCCTTGGCCCATAACCTGACTTAGGGTAATGCCTCTCCGGGGAGTGTCCCATCTGCATTGGTGTGGATTGTCTAACTTTGAGAAGATGAATGGGAGATCGAAGGCAACACCTTTGTAAAAAGGGAGTTGTGCATCATAGCATAACCAGCATGATTCTGTGAAGTTCGGGTTGGATTGGTTTAGCGATAAGAAGGTAGCATTTAATACACTTAAGAATGGATTGGAGAGGGTTGGTTTGGCTAAGAGATCGGATAGGGAGGCTAGTTTGGACATCTGTGTTTTGTGGCTAGAACTGCCCCTAGCTGCGATCCCCTTCCTGGGTCTACTCATTGCTAGAACCGGATTGGGTGCGACTGATTGGGATATTGGAGCTGGGAGTCTGATAATTTGTATGTTCACCCAGATGTAGCGACGAGTGAGATGGACATACGCTGTCCACACTTTGCCCGTGGCCCAGGCATCATGGGTCGGCTGCAAGATTGTCATTATATAGCCTGTGCAGGTGTGCTGTTTCCAGCCTCCGGGCGCAAGCGCATACCCGTCCCTATCATATTTTGGTTCGATACAGCCGTGCGGAGTATACTTAATTTGCAGGAACTTATCAGACTGTTGTGGCGTCCATCTATTGCTTACCACAATAGTTTCACACCCCCAATATCCACAATATCCATACCCTGGATAATTACAATAACTTTTCCCTGGGTTGGAAGTAGGGCACGAGTAGATCCCGAATACTGTTGTCTCCTGAAATCTGGGGTGCCCTGTATGCATGGGAAAAATGCCTTTCAACCTGAACTCGAAAGATGGGGTGTTGGCTGTAACTGTGTCTTTGATGGCCCCCTCACCTGAGAGATGGCGTAGGACCCACCTGAATGGCTGGTGACGGTAATATTTTGTGTCTGCCTGTCCTCCACCTACTAACCCTAGCAACAAGATCACACAGAGATACCATTGCTGCTTTGATTTTGATGGTGCGAGCTTCTCAGGTGATGTCTGGTCGCTTGGTGGCCTCCCTCTCTTTCCCGGTAGTGGGGCGTATGGGTTGCGGGGGCGTCCAAAGATCCAGTCCTGCAAACAAAGTCTCACAATTCTCATGAGTTTCTCTTTGAAGGTCTGGTTTAATAGATTTGAGTGGACACCATTTAATGTCCCCGTCTTTTTTAATGGCCGCATATCCCCGCCCCGTGAGCACTAGTCTCCAACCTTGTTCCCACTCCCCTAGTTCATTTTTGATCACAACCCGTGGGCCTTCCTCTAGTGCTCGAGTGACCCAGTGTCTCTGGGCAGGACTGTTTGTTTCATCCCCCCTAGGGAATTGATTTAACGCTAGCAGCGCAGTCGCCAGTATGCTCGCCTGGACACCCGGGGAAATGGCATTGGTGAAGCCTTCTGCCTTTGCTAGCACTTCCAGCTTAGTTTTCAGAGTCTGGTTTGCTCTTTCGACGATGGCTTGTCCGATGCTGTTGTATGGGATGCCACGCACCAAGGCGATGTTCCATCTCGAGATGAATGCTTGGACCACCTTTGAAATGAAGTTTGAGCCGTTGTCTGTTTTGATTCACTTTGGCACTCCAAGCCATGCCATGGCTGTCAGCCAATTTTGGATGGTCGCTTTGGAATCGGTCTTGAGATGCTGTGTGGCCACAATCATGCTGCTGTACGTATCTACGGTAACTGCGAGCCACGCTCGGGGTTTCAACAGCTGGCATTGTGTAAAGTTTGTCTGCCATATTTCTGAGGCTTTGAGGCCTCTGGGGTTGACGCCACTCGACCACAGTGGCGACTTCTGGCATTGGGGGCATGTGGCGACGACGTGCTTTGCGTCCGTGGTAGAAATCCGGCACCTTTTTGCAAGCGCTTTAGCTCCAATGTAAAGGGATTCATGCAACTGACGAGCTTCTTTCAGTATCCATATGCCCTTTGCGGCGGCGTCAGCCTTGTCGTTGCCTATTTGGTAGAATCCTTTGATCGGGTCATAGCTGTTGACGTGGATGACTGATATGGTGCCTTTCCGTGAATAGAGTGCTTCCTCCAGCATCGTTGCCACTGTGGACACTGACACACCTGGTCCGGACATGGCTAGGCAGAGCTTGGCCACAAATATGGAGTCAGTCACAATGTTAAGGTGTTCTTTTGGGAACAGTCCGCACGCTAGCACTACGGCTGCTGCTTCCAGCTGTTGGACTGACAGCGTGGGGTCGGTTGCCTTGACACATTGCCACTGTTCTCCTGACTGCCATACTGCCGCTGCGGTGAAGGTCTGCGATGACACGTCCGTGAAGATGGTTGTTCCTGCCCGCAGACGGTCGATTACTTTTGGTGGGAGGTCCATATCGATGACCGTGAGCAGCCGAGTCCAAGGGGGTTTTTCTCAGTAGCGAATCTCTCCTCCAAAGCCTGCAAGGCCATAGCTAGATATTCAGATGTTGTTGTTGACTGCGCAGAGAGCTATTTGCGGAAAGGCAAGTATGTCTTGGAAGGCTCGATGCCCAGATGTCTTAGGGCGAGTTTCCTGCCTTTCATAATGAGGCTGCGGAGGCACTCGACTCCCGGGGAAAAGGCACGCAACGGTTTCCCCAAGACCACTCATAGTATCAGTTGGGCCTTGTCGGGGGGTCCTTGGGCTAAGGCTCCCACTCCCCCCTTTTTTGTAAAGTGGACATAGAGATCGACTGGTGCACTTGAATCCCATCTGGTGAGCACGCTCTCTGACATCTGATGTTCGATGAAGTTGAGTGACCTTATCGCTTCTGGTGTCAGGGTTTTCTGCTCCCATCGGTTCTTCCCTTTCAAGAGGTCATTTAGAGGGTCCATGACCTCGGGAGGAATCAGGACGATGTTGCGGAGCCACTGTAAGGACCCTACCAGCTGTTGCACGTCGTGGAGCGTCTTCATGTCCCGGCGGATTTTCATCTGGGGAGGAGTTATGTAGGAGCTTGTGATTCCCACTCCTAGAAAGGTCACGCACAGTCCCTTTTTTATTTTTGCACTCACTACCTCGAAGCCATTTGTCTTTAAGGTCTGGGAGATGGTTGATACCAGCTGGTCCACTTGTCTCGTGGATGGCGCGGCGATCAGGATGTCGTCCATGTACTGCACGATGGTCACAGTCGGATTGCTCTACCAGACTGGTGCTAGCGCTTGGTCCACTGTGATCTGGCAGATGGTGGGAGAGTTGACCATCCCTTGTGGAAGCATCCTACATTGGAAAGGTAGGTTGGGCCGCTGGCTATTTGGAAAGATGATGGAGAAGGCGAAAATGCGACAGTGGCCCTTAGAATAAATTTGTCACCCTAACGTCCAGCAAGGCTAGGGCATCCCTCCCCAACAAGGGTGGGCAATCTGACATAACGTACGTAGTGAGGGTGATAGTTCTTCCTGGTCCTCTCTCGGTGCAGAGGGTTATTGCTACTGGTTGGGTGCTTTTGTGGGCTCGGGACAGCCCTCCGACTCTGCCCTCGATGGGGGGTACTGCTAGCTTACATGGTCGAGGCCAATGTATGTCTGGGATGATGGTGACATCTGATCCTGTGTCCACCCAAAAGGGAAGGCAGATGGCCGAGTCATCGGAGCTGTTGTGGAGACGACACACTGCCCACACGATCAGTGGGTGCTTGCCCAACTTCGCGGCGAAGGCCACCCATGGGTCTCGTTCCCATGCTTTCATGGCCAAAGCCACCGAGGGGCTTCGCCCCCAGGGGGCTGTTCTTGGTATTCCTGAGGTGCAGGTGGGTTTGATTGAGCCATTGGCTGGGCGACAAAGTTGGTCATTCCCTGAGGGGGTGGTGGTGGTGGGTATGAGAGCCCTGTGCCCCATTGAGGGTTGCTGTAGCTGAGCTGCTGCATGTTCCAGGTGGGAGAAGGCTGGTTACGGCCCGGCTGCCCCCTCCCTCTCCCGTTTCCCTGAGGTCTGGATCTGCATTCCTTAGCTAAATGCCCCTTCCTTCCACATGCCCAGCATGGTCCCCTAAGTCTCCCCTGGTGTGGTAGAGCAGCTGCTGGTGGGCGTCCTGGCTGAGGGCAGTTTACTGTCAAGTGGCCTGCCTGGCCACACTTAAGGCATGCCATCACACTGGTTATTGCAGTGTGAACTGCTGCTTGGATGGGAGCAAGGTGTTCTTCCTTTGCAATGTGTCTGATCATGGCAGCTATATTAGACCCCTGCAGCAGTGATCTTAAGATGTCCTTGGTGGCTGAGTTGCATTGCTGGCGTAGGCATTCTGCCAGCACAGGACCCTTGGCCTCTGAGGGCAATGCAGAGGAATCTAATGCTGCCTGAAGGCGGTCCACAAACTGAGTGAAGCTCTCACTCTCACTCTGTTTTATAGTTGACCATGGGGAGGGTTTGGCTATTACTTTGGAAGCAACATGGATGGCTTCTCGGGCAGCACGGGTTGTTGTTATAACCTCATGGGCTGGCAGGCCCTCAGCCTGCGCTTGAGGGGTGAACATAGTGGGGTCTGTGCCCATTAGCCACTGTATGCTGGAGCCGTGCAGTGGGTGGTCTGCCCCTGTTACCAAGGCTAGTTGCTTTGCACAATTGTCCTCCCATTCTTGTTTAAAAACAATTATCCCTGCCCCATCGAAAATCATCCTGCAAGTCTGCTTAATATCAAAAGGTAGCATGTCATCCCCTCCAAAAACGCTGTCAATGAGAGTGGAAACCACAGCAGAACTAACTCCCCTATCTGCAATCACTTTAATAATTGCCTGTACGTCTTTCGGATTTACAGGAGAGTAGGTCCTTTGGTTTCCGCCTGCTCCCCTCACCCGGACGGGAAACACCAGAGTGGCAGACGGAGCCCACTCCGCACACGCTATTTACATTTTCCACCAGTCTGTAAGCGGGGTTCGATCTTTCTCTGATAACCCCTTCACCCATGCAGGAGCACTGTGGCTAGTGACCTTATATGTCGCTGCTCTCTTTCTGTTGAAACTAGAATCCGAGTTGGAACCCCCCGATCCGCTCTCGAGCTCGGAGCTCGAGTCCGAGTCCGAGCCGGAAGTCGACTGGCCCAACGTTTGCGGGCTGCTCTGCCATTTTCTCGGGCTCCGACCCCACCCCTTCTTGCGGGGGGCGGGCCGATCCCTCCCCCTGGGGTCCCCCCGCCTCCTGCTGGGGGAGGTCCTTGCCCTATAAGGACCTAATGTGAACTGAGCGCTCTGATTGGTCTTACGCTCCTCCGCGGGGGCCGCCCCTTCTCTCTGCTCGCCCGCGCATGCGTTGTTAAGCAAGCCGTCGGCATTTCTGCCCCCTGCCTCCTCCATTCCACCCTGCACATGCGGTTCGGCGCCATTTTCGAACGCATGGGATGGGGGGGGCGTTTTTAACGATCCCTACGGCGTCCGACAATCCAGCCGCTTCTCTTGCCTCCTCTGCGAGCCTCTGCCAAAACCCCCTCGTGTGTTCGCCCCCCTCTGATGGTAAGTCGGTCTGCTCGGGGGAATCTGGCATTCGCGGTTCCGCCCCGCCGATCTGATCAAAGTCCTCTGCGGTCTGCGTTGCTGCGCCCACCCCCAACTGCGGCGTGGCTAATAAACAAGTCTGCGCGGCTTTCCAGGTTTCTTGCTCTTGCCGAGCTTTTTGCAGAGCCTGGATAACTCTGCCCCACGATTTTAGGGCTTTCCCTGAGCCTGAGGACATAGTCTCCTCTGCCAGAGCCTTTGTAAAATTATCCCAAACCCCCGGATGGAGGATATCCACTGGGCTTTCTATAGCCCCAAGCTTAATCAGTCTCAGTAATGCAAGACATAGACCTTTAAGCTTACACTCAATACCCCATTGTGCATGCATCTGACTTACGACCTTCGCTATGGCTTCTGTTATGAACAAAAATTCAGTTAATTTTTTTTGTGAGAAAGAGTTACAGGGACGCAGCCAGGTCTCTGTCTCTGACAGAGTTCTTGTTGTTTTGTCATGGTAATCACGGGTCGTTGTGGCTTATCGCTCCCTTTGTATCAGCAGAGCCTTGCCCAAGGCTAAGTTGTACCTTTCCCAGAACAGTGAAGAGAAGAGACCTGGAGGGTGGGGGTTATGCAAAGTGACTCCAAAGACCAGAATGCTTTGTGGGACCCCGACTCCAAACCCACAGAGAAAACCCCAAAAACAATGAGCCAAATAAGAACTGAGAAACTAAAGTGATGTCTGGACATGAGGAGCCGATTGCTGAGCCTGCAGAGATGTAGAGCCCCTCTCACCCTGAGCAGAGAGTCGTCCCAATGCCGCGACCAGACAGGACTGAACGCTGAGAATGCAATATCTGACAGGGACATCACGCCCTAAAGGCTCCCACGAGGACCGGATCCCCCGGCTCTGCCCCTAGTGGACAGAGCTGCACATGTCCTCCTCCTCTGAGTCGCCCTGGGAGACGCAACGGGGACTGCAGCCCTGCCAAGCCGCCCAATCCTGAGCTGATCACTTTTAATAAAGGCATTAAAAAGGAGAAGAAGTCTCCTGGCCCTGTTTATTTCAGCTGGGGGCGCTCGTCTGGAATAGCCACGCCGCAAGAAGATTCAAGGCTGGCCATCTTGGACTTCAGGACAGCTGGCTACCAGGACCAGAGGAGTCGGCTCAGGAGCAACGAAACAGAGGAGCACCGGAGCACCGGATTGGTGAGAAAGCCAGGGGCGGGAGTGGGAGACGTGCGCATGTGTGTGTGAATGAGACGGAGGCGGGCAGCCGGACCTTCGAAGTGATAGTGGACCCCTCAGTACCACGGTTCCGAGCTTTCGCGAGAAAGCCGGCCAGAAACAGGGGGAAGCGAGTGTTATTAGCGTGAGTGAGTCTCCCAAGGGGGAATAAAGGGCCCCCCCCTTCCAGGCATGCGGAGGGAATATTTGTATGAGTGGCATGCACCCAAAATAGGCCCTGACAGAGGGAAGTCAGGCAGATTTGTCAGTCCCGAGAAGGATTCGGGTAGCTCACAAGCCCTGCAGGCAAAAGTAAGTCCTGACGCAGGCACAAACCCCAGCAAAGGAGGCTGTGGCTTGCTTTTAAGTCCTGATACGGTGAAGCCTAAAAATTCGAGGGTTAGGCAAACTAAAAATCAGGCAGTTGTTTTTCCTGACTGAGGGAGTCAGGCACGACGCAGATTCTTAGGCCGAGGCTTCGTGTGTTAAAGTCCTGATAGATGTAAGACCTGACGTGGGAAAAGTTGGGCAATCAAGAGATTGGGCAGTTGTTTCAGTATAAAGTCCTGAGCATCAGGCAGAAATTTGAAGTTCAGTGGAGGAGGCTGAAGCTCCTCAAAGAAGATTCTTTTTTGAAATTACCGGTCAGTAAAGGCACCTTTGGGATTTTTTTACTGTTGAGACCTATAAAATGGGAGGGTGTAATAGTAAAAAGACCGGTAAGAGACTGAGGTATATACATCCCAATAGTCCCTTAGGAGAACTGTTAGTAAAATGGGATTCTATAGAGGCCACGGAGGGATTAGATAAAGTGAAAATGATCCATTATTGTATGGAAGTGTGGCCAGAATTAGAGATACAAGGAGGATGGCCTTGGTGGGGGACAAAGGATAAGTGGATGTGCCAACTATTAAATAATTATCTGACAGCTCGAGGGGATACTGATCCTGAGCAATTATTGTATGTAGCTTGCTGGTTAAAGAGCGCTGTTGGGGATGAAGGGGTGCGAATTTGTAAGGTACAGAGGAAGAAAGAGGGGAATAAAGGAGGGGATGATAGGACTACTAAAAGATGGGACCCCCTGGATCATCTGCCTCCTTCTGCCCCTCCACCTTATAATCCTCTTCTTCAAGCACCTCAAATGGCAGGTCCGGTTCTTCCCCCGGCTGCCATCTCATTACCACCTGCTCAGACTCCTCCTTCTACCTCTTCAGCTTCCGCTATGATAAACCCAGTATCCCCTCCAGTTCCTTCTGCATCACCACAAGTGCCTACTCCACCTGCTGCATTCTCCACCCCTTCTCCAGCTGCACTTAATATCCACTCAGGCTCTTCTCCCCCTCCTATTGCTGTCCCTTTACCTCCTCCTAGTTGGGGCACAAATGCCTCCTCGCCCGATAAACAGCTATCAGCAAATACACCTGCGGATGGGCAGAAAGTTCAGGGTAACCCAGATATCCCTCAAAGTAGTTTGGCATCTGAAGATGGGCCGTACTGTAGCACCAGATCCAAGACCTCCAAGGCAGAGAGACGCTTTCCCCTCAGAGAGGTTCCTATGGGAGGAGTAGCGGGAGGTGTTGGCTTTGTGAATGCTCCCCTAACTGCTTCTGAGGTGAGAGGATTTAAGAAAGAGTTGGGGCATTTAGTTGAGGACCCAGTGGGCATAGCCAACCAAGTAGATCAATTTCTAGGTCCAAATATCTACACTTGGGGGGAGATGAATTCCATCCTGAGCATAATATTTTCCCCAGAAGAGGTCCAGATGATTAGGGTGGCTGGCATAAGAATTTGGGAGAAAGATAACTGTCCAGGACCCCAGGTGCCATCAGGTGAACAGAAATTGCCACTAACGGATCCCAGCTGGAACCCTAACCAGGAGGAGGGGAGAAAGGCCATGATGGAATATAGGTCTTTGATAATACGGGGGATCAAAGAGTCAGTTCCCAAAGGAACTAACACCCAATTGGCATTTGAGGGCACACAGGAGAAAGAGGAAGCTCCTGCTGCCTGACTTAACCGCCTAAAGCGGAACTTCCAGTTGTACTCTAGAATAGACCCAGACACCTCAGAAGGTCAAATGCTACTAAAAGTCCAATTTGTTACCAAATCTTGGCCTGATATAAGGAGGAAACTGGAAAAGATGGAAGAGTGGCAAGCGAAGGACATAAATGAGTTATTAAGAGAGGCATTGAAGGTGTATTTAAGGAGGGAGGAAGAAAAAGCAAAGGCCAAGGCTAAGATCATGGTTGCTATAGCTAGAGAAAGTGCAGGGTGGGCGGGTCCACCACCAGGAGGAGGCAAAGATAGGCCTCTTATACTGTCAGGTGCAAAAGGGATAGAGACACCTCAAGTCCCTTTGAGAGAACGACATTGATATTACTGTGGAGAGCCAGGACACACCAGGAGGTTTTGTAGAAAGCTCAGTCTCGATGCAGCAATAGCCAGGGAACAAGATAATTTAGGGAATATCCTTAGAGGTGACGAGTAGAGAGTCAGGGGCTTTACATTTTAGGGGACCTGATGCAACATCTAGAAGAGCCCTTAGTAAACTTTGAGGTGGGACCCCTAAATGAAGAATTAGAATTTTTGGTTGATACAGGAGCAGATAAGTCCTGTCTCAACAAAGTAACATCTGAAGTTAGACAAAAAACCAGCTAGGTAGAAAGGATATCCAATAGCACCAAAACTTGCCAGCAAAACTAAACTTGTAATAAGTGGTGTGAAAGTAAAAGGTACCTTATTGCTGTCTTGTGTGTGTGAGAGTGAGTCACAAGTAAAGTCAGCCTCAACTTCCCGGGCAGGTGGGAAGGGGGCAGTGGAAGTGTGTGTGTGACCTGCAAACTTGGCTTATGTCCCCCGGGCAGGTGGGGGCTGTGACTGAAGTGTGTGTGTGTGTGACCTGCAAACCAGACTAGTGCTCCCCAGATGTGTGAGGGAGCCGTAGCGGTAAGAGCGTGAGTGACACGCAGGCAGCCTCACAGGTGAATGTGCACCAGAGGCAACCAGAGTCAGGGCCCTTCCAAGAGGCCCAGAGATACTGAGACCTTTGGGCCAAACCCAGGGTGGAGGGGGGGCTACAGGGATCTGTGATTTTTTAGCAATAATGATCCAGTTTGTGTCTTGAGGGTGTGGAGGAATGTGTGAAAGTGAATGAGAAATGAGAGAGTGAATATAGATGATTTAGAATAGAGGTAATGTAGATTGTGCATTACAAGTTTTACCACATCTCCTTAGAGGGAAGTGTATTGAGTAGAAGAATGGCGTAAAGGAAAAAAAAATAAAAAAAATTAAGTGTAAGGGGTTGAAAGAAGTATTTAAGCTGTAAGTGAAAGTAAGAAACAAAAGCAAGAGATAAATAAATAAGATCTTGAAAAATAGAACAGAAAACCAGTGAATTAAATACACAGAAAAATAGGAGAATAAGAGTACTTTGGGAGTTAAGTTAGCTGAGAAATACAACTCCTTGCAAAATACTGAGTATGTAGAAGTTGATGAGAGAAACATACAAGCTATGGAAAAAGAGAAATTACAAATAACATTAAACAGAGAAGCTGAGTTTTGATAAAATCATTAGCAGCAGACCATTAATGCCTGTGTTTGAAAGCCCGTTTCAGGTATTCTTCATTACTAAGATGGTTGGACTCACATCACTCTCACCCCCTGGCATTGGACCAGGATTCAACATCAGGTTTTTTTCCGTCTGGCATTCTGGCATTGGACCCGACTGCACCCCATTCTCGCTCTGGCATTGGGCCAGACTCCATCCCTGTCTCCTTCTGGCATTGGGCCAGACTCCCAGTTTCTCCTTCTGGCATTGGGCCAGAGCCCACACCACTCACCTCCGGGCACTGGATAAGGATTCATCCACATCACAAGTTAATTCACCTGAGTATACTGTGATTTAAAGTTGACTCTCAGGAGGAAGAGTCACAAAGACTGAACTGTATGGGAAAACATTGTTATCAGAGTTCTAATATTGCTTAAAATGCCTAAAAACTGTTCTGTGTAAACTAGGTTGGTAAAAAGTTTAAGGCTGCAAATAAGTAATTCTGGTTTAAGTTACCCAATATATTTCTAAAGACGCCAGGTTAATCCTCTACAGAACACTCCCCTGGGGGGGGAAACTAAAATTTGTAGGGAACAGACCAAGAGAGGTTTAACCAGAGAAGTGGGTAGAAGGGACTCTAAAGAGCTTGGAAACTTCTCTGTGGAAGGGGCTAGCAGCGGGCCTGTTAGCTAAAGGAGCAAGAAGTAAGAAGAAGAAGAAGCTGATAAGGAGCTTTCTCCAAGGCCGTAACCAAGGAGATCGAGAGAAGGAAGATAAGAGCATTCTGCAGCTGGACGAAGCGATTTTAGAAAGTTAGGTGGAGTCAGAGTAACTTTTCACCAATGGCATGATATTGAATTATTGTGGCCAATAGCTAAGGTAGAAGAAGGGTAAACAACTGGAAAGTGTATAAAAGATCAGCCATTTTCATTAATAAACTGTTGCCAAGTGTTACCAACTGAGACTACTTGTGGTCTGTGCTTTATGTCGTGACCGCCTCGACTGCGACATTTTGGTGACGCCGACGTGATAAGAACATAGTCGGTGGGGGCCCATACGGGGTCCTAGCAATTGGCAACCGTGACCCACTGGGACGTAGTGGGGGAGGCGGCGTTGGTGCAGCTGAGAGTGGCAGGTGGAAGCCACAGGGAGGTCCGGACCTGATTCCCTCCAATCAAGACACCTGGAAGTAGGTGAGCCACCAACTAGTAATAATGGGACAAAATTTATCTAAAGAGGAAGAAAGTGTTTTGTCTACATGGAAAGTTTTGTTAAGAAATAAGGGAATTAATACGTCAGACTATGCGCTTCGTAATATATTGCTGTGGGCTAAATCACAGAATTTTGGCACTGATCCCGACACAGCATTTAGTGTTAAGGCATGGAAGAAAGTCGGGGACAGACTTTGGCAAGTTATTCGAGCGGGAGATAAAACAGCTGTTGATTTAGCAGTAACCTGGAACTCGCTCTTTGAGGCTTTAAAAGAATGGAAAGTAGAGAGAGAAACGGAGCAAGATGCGGACGAAGAGTCAGGGCTGATAACAGAACCTGACGGGGGGGGCTGAGGCAGAGGGGGCCTCTGAGGTAGAAGGGGGCTCTGATGGGGAACTTGGTGAAGAAAGTTCGGGCGCCATGGGAGTTACCTGGCACGCTGCCAAGGCTTCTGGGAAAGCTGCCAAGGCTTCTGGGAAAGCTGCCAAAACTTCTGGGCAACCTGCCCTAGCCTCTTCTTATCAGACCCCTAAGCCTCCTTATCTCACACCTGCACAGCAGCTCCCGATGGTGCCTGTATATACTACACCGCTACGCCAGTTAGCTGAAATGTCTTTAGCAGAGAGAAAAACCCAGCCATCTGCCCCCCCGCTTCCCTCCTCTCTGGTCCAGCCGTCTGCCCCCCCGCTCCCCTCTGAGATGCTTGGACAACCTGCAAGGATGTATCCTCCTTTACCTGACAGTGACAGCAACAGCGAGTCAAGTGATGAGTCTCCTGCAGTAACACCTGTGTTGGGGCAAGGAGCTCTGGTCCCTTCATCTTCTAAGAGCTCTAGCCTTACTGCCCCATGGACTTTGCCTCCATGCCAAGTCACTGTGCTTCCTCGACACCCTCAGGAGTTTTGGGAATTTGTTAGGAGGAAAGCAGTTGAAGAAAAGAATTGGGACATCATAGAAAGGTTAGGTGCTCCAAGAGTACCTCAGGAGAACAGTGCCAATGCAAATGTTGCTTGTGATAACCCTATGGCTTTTCCAGTTTTCAAAGCAGCTCCTGGAACAGGACAGAATGACAGTCATCACATCTTCGCCTGGAGGGTTGTGCAAGACCTCCAATCAAAAGTAGCTCAGTATGGTATTAATTCCTCAGAGGTAATGCAGTTAATACGTGTGATTAATGCAGATTTGCTTGCACCTTATGATATCACTCATCTTGCTACAATTCTATTCCAGCCAGTACAATATGGTGTATTTCAAGAAACTTGGAGGCGAGTGGCTGAGCGCACGGCTTTAACAAATATGCAGTTGCCTCAACATGACCCTCGTCATGCTGTGGGTGTTGATGCCCTACTGGGCTCTGGGCCTTTTGCTAATCCAGATTTACAGGCAAGGTGGGATCCTTCGATTTTGGCACAAGCTCAGCAAATTGGCATGACTGCCTTAACTAAAACAATGGAAATGGCAGCTCCAAAGCAGAAATATGTTACTATACAACAAGGGACGAGAGAACCATTTTTGCAGTTTGCAGAAAAACTTGCTGCCGCCATTGAGAAACAGGTAGATGATGAAACTTTGCGAGAGAAATTGTGTGTACAATTGGCTAAAGAAAATGCAAACCCAGACTGCAGAAAGATTATTGACACTTTGCCTGGGGAACCCACCTTGTCTGAAATGGTTACTGCTTGCTCAAAAGTTGGTTCAGTTGAACATAAATGGCAGCTCTTGCTGCAGTGTTAAGACCTTCAGCAAAGTGTTATAATTGTGGACAACAAGGGCACGTAAAGTCACAGTGTACTGTCCGGAAAACAACATTTAGGCCAAGTGCAAGCAGCGATGTTGTATGCAACCGTTGTGCTAAATCTGGGCACTATGCTAAGCAATGCAGGAGCAAATATCATGCAAATGGTCAGCTATTGCCGGGAAACCCAAAGAGGAGCGCGAAGGGGCGCGTGGGGAAACAAATACCCCAACAACCACAACAGCAAGTGCGGGTCTTCCCAGCCCTGCAAAGCTACCCATTTGCGAACAATTCTCAGGGGCAACAAGCGGGTCCGCAGGGATTGATATACCCACCGCTGACACAGTAACCATTTTAACAAAAGAAATATGTAAAGTGCCTCTTGATGCCTATGGTCCGATAGGACGGGGATTGAGTGCGTTTTTGATAGGGAGATCAAGTACTACACTTAGAGGTATTCATGTGCATCTAGGGCTTATTGATGCTGATTATTTAGGGCAGATTCATGCTATGGTATCCATTGATGACCCTCCTGTCACTATTCAGAAAGGAACTTGTATTGCTCAACTTGTACCTTTTGTGAGTTCTGTTCCAAATACAGTGGACCGAAGTCGCGGCACAGGAAGCTTTGGATCGACAGGAGAACCTCAAGTGTTTTGGACTGAGAAAGTAACAGAGAGCCGTCCAGAAAAGACATGCACTCTCACCGCCAGTGGATGTCATCCAGGAACTATATCAGTAACAGGTTTGATTGACACTGGAGCAGATGTCACAATACTCTCACGACTTTGCTGGCCTCAATCCTGGCCTCTTACTCGTGCAAGTTTTGGACTCCTGGGATTGGGTGGTGCTACAACAGGTGGCCTGTCAGCCATTGTAATTAATGTAAAACATCCTGATGGCCAACAAGCTAACATCAGACCCTATGTTGCCGATGCTCCTCAAAGTTTGTGGGGATGAGATTGTTTATCTCAATGGGGTGTCAAAATTACTACGGATTTTTAATGGGGGCCACTGTGTTGCAGGGCAATGAACGTCCAGTTGTACCCCTGACATGGTTGACAGATAAGCCTGTCCGGGTTCACCAGTGGCCCCTGACTACTGAAAAGCTTACTGCCCTGCAAGAATTAGTTACAGAACAATTGCAAGCAGGACACATTGAGGAATCATTCAGTCCCTGGAACACCCCTGTTTTTGTAATAAAAAAGAAATCGGGAAAATGGAGACTTTTACATGATTTACGGCAGATAAATGCTGTAATGGCAACAATGGGAGCTTTGCAACCAGGCCTTCCTACACCCACGATGATTCCACAGGAATGGCAAATAGTTGTCATTGATCTAAAAGATTGTTTCTTCACTATTCCATTGGCTGAGCAGGACAAAGAAAAATTCGCTTTTACGGTGCCTTCTATAAATCATGCGGAACCTGATAAAAGATATCAATGGAAGGTACTCCCACAAGGCATGAAAAATTCGCCAACTATTTGTCAATGGTTTGTGGCACAGGCCTTGTCAAAAGTGCGGGAGCAATTTAAAAACTGCTACTGCTATCATTACATGGATGATATCTTGTTGGCATCTGACAACAAGCAACAGTTGTCAGCTCTTAGACAATGTGCTGTGACAAATTTGAAAGCCTTTGGTTTGATCATTGCTCCAGAGAAAGTGCAGGAACACATGCCTTGGAAATACCTAGGTATGTTGCTGACCAACACTCAAGTTATGCCTCAACCTGTAAAGTTAGACATTGATGTTAAAACTGCTACTGATGTACAGAAATTGGTTGGTTTAATAGGTTGGATTCGATCATATTTAGACATAACTAATCATCAGATGCAGCCATTGTTTGATTTGCTTTCAGGCATCACTTCCTCCACTGATGAGAGGCAATTGACCTCAGCAGCAAAAAAGACCCTAGAAGAAGTTGAATTAGCCCTAGCACACAAATTTGTTAACAGGATAGATCCCTCTGTTGATGTTCAATTGTTTATTTTGAAGGACCATGAAATACCATGTGGAATACTGTGTCAATGGAATGATAATTGGGAAGACCAGTTGCATATTCTGGAATGGATATTTTTATCTTTCAGATCTCGGAAAACAGCTCCAGGACTTTATGAGCTTTTTGCAGATATTATCATCAAGGGTCGCAGGCGTTGTCATGAGATTTTGGGACAGGACCCTGTGACCATTGTGATACCTGTACAACAGTGGTATTTCGAATGGTGCTTTCAAAATAATCATGAATTGCAATCTGCCTTATCTTGTTTTACAGGCCAAATCTCGTATCATTTGCCTTCTCATCCTGTTCTATTTTTTGCTGAAGGCAATGCCTATGTAGATTCTTTAGTAGCTGCTGCTGCAATCAAAACTGTACCCAATGTGTTGCAGCAGGCAATTTTATCCCATCAATTTTTTCATCAGAGTGCTCAAGCTTTACAGCAGCAATTCAAATTGTCTACTGCTGAAGCAAAGTCTATTCTTTCCTCTTGTCCCGACTGTCATATGACTCATGTTATTCAGTATTATGGTACCAACCCTAGAGGTCTTTCTGCGTTAGAAGAATGGCAAACTGATGTTACAAAAATGCCAGAATTTGGTCGCTTTAAGTATATTCATGTTACAGTTGATACTTTTTCTCATGCAATGGTTGCTTCAGCATTCACAGGAGAAAAAACTCGAGATGCTATTCGTCATTTTTATCATGCCTTTTCTATTCTAGGTGTTCCGTGTCATGTAAAAACAGATAACGGCCCAGCATATGCTTCGCACAAAATGCAAGCATTCTTTCGTGCTTGGGGCATTGAGCATTCAACAGGTATTCCACATGTCCCCACGGGCCAAGCAATTATTGAAAGAGCTCACGGACTTCTTAAACGTCAGGTTCAAAAACAAAAAGGGGGAATGCAACAGGAGCCACCTCAAGTGAGATTAGATAAAGCTGTTTATGTGTTAAACTTCTTGCGTCCCCTACCTGACTCACAGTTATCTCCAATCTTTTGCCATTTTTCTTCTTTGAATTCTAAGCAACCAAATTTCCATAGAAATGTCAAGGTATGGGTCAAGGATTTGATTACTGGTATATGGTCTGGTCCAGTGGAACTGATAACCTGGGGAAGGGGTTATGCTTGTGTTTTGACAGATAATGGTCCTCGATGGGTTCCTGCTCGCTGTGTCAAACCTTACCTAGAGCGTGTGGGAAAGGACAGGATCGATGGTTCTGCAGCTGAAGCAGAGCGTGCGGATGACACTGGCTAAGACCATATATCGGTACTTGAAGATGGATGAAGGACAGGAACAATTGTATTAAGAGTGGGAATTTTGTTGATGGTTGTGATTGTGATTTTGTGTGTCCCCTCTCTGCTTGGGTTTTTGCAAAGGGCCCTGCAAAAATCCATAGCAGCTGTATTTACAGTTCAAAAACAAAAAAGGGGGAATTGTGGAAGGGGCTAGCAGCGGGCCTGTTAGCTAAAGGAGCAAGAAGTAAGAAGAAGAAGAAGCTGATAAGGAGCTTTCTCCAAGGCCGTAACCAAGGAGATCGAGAGAAGGAAGATAAGAGCATTCTGCAGCTGGACGAAGCGATTTTAGAAAGTTAGGTGGAGTCAGAGTAACTTTTCACCAATGGCATGATATTGAATTATTGTGGCCAATAGCTAAGGTAGAAGAAGGGTAAACAACTGGAAAGTGTATAAAAGATCAGCCATTTTCATTAATAAACTGTTGCCAAGTGTTACCAACTGAGACTACTTGTGGTCTGTGCTTTATGTCGTGACCGCCTCGACTGCGACACTTCTCCTCAGTAAAATTCCCCGAGAGGCAAGGCTGGGTGGGCAGGCTGTGCAAGATGACCCATACCGGACTCTTGGGAAGGGTAGTAATGATAGCTCTGATTGCTGGTGGTGCTCTGGGGAGCCCAGCTGAGCTGTGCAATGAATGCTACCAACCCCGCTATGAGGAGGAAGTGAGCTCCTTGTCGAGAGTCCACATCAGTTCTAACCCTGATTGTGTTAACCCCTCCCAATTCGTTCTTTATCAGAAAAATAAGAGAGCGTATTGGATAGCCCAGAATACTGCCACTTTTAGGCAGCCACTCCTAGGAGAGTGCCCTATAGGGGATGCCTGGTTGTGCTTTGAATGTGATGCTGCTGAAACAAGCTCAGCAGATCTAGTAAAAAGTAAAGAAATGGTGAAAATGGTAAGAAAAATTGTTTGTTACAAGTATTTATATGAGTGTACTGGAAAAGAGATAAACCCCTTTTGGAACACATTTCAGGGGAGCTCTAAACCCCTAAGTTTAATCTCATCTGGCAACTGCATTGCTAGAGTGATAAAACCAATTTTCTTATTACCCAAAGAAACTGGATCAAGTTTGGGAGTTCCTATATATAATGATTTGAGAGAAATTAAACAAAACCGGGAAAGTGAAATAGAAATTGAGAAAATCCAAAATTGTAAAAGCCAAGTTCGGATCCCAATATCTGTGTTGAACAAAGTCATCCGGCTCCAGGCAGTATTAAAAATAAAGAATTCAATTATTAGGGACATTTCAAACGAAATAAAAAGATTGGCATGTGCAAATGATCAAGATCAAACTCCTACACTTGATCCCAGTGGGTGCGAGAACTTGGAGATGTTCAGAAGAAATGTATGGGAAAAAGTAGTTTTTCTCACTGTGTGTAGACTTGGAGGATTGCTCTTTTTACTATGCTTATTTATCTGTTTTAGTAAAACAGTATTTGCTGTACAGACTAACCTGAAGAAACCAAGAAAAGTAACAAGGTTAAGTAAGCATGATTACCAAAGTGCACAAGAGATTTATAGTAGATTCAAAACAAAAAATTGTGAGTTGATGCGAGCTTAAGAATTTAAGCTCGATCAAAGAAAAAGAGGGGGGACTGTTATGAACAAAAATTCAGTTAATATTTTTTTTGTGAGAATGAGTTGCAGGGAAGCAGCCAGATCGGTCTCTGCCAGGATTCTTAGTGCTTTGTTATTGTAATACCGGGTCGTTGAGGCTTATCTCTTCTTTTGTATTAGTAAAAAGCCTGGCTGAGTGCGGTGGACCCTTCCCCGGAGGCTGTGCTCTCTTACAGCATAGGGAAGACACCTGAGAGGGTGGGGGGGGTTATGCAAAGTGACTCCAAAGTCCAGAATGCTTTGTGGGACCCCGACTCCAGAGGCACAGAAAAAACCCCAAAAACAACGAGCCAAATAAGAGTTGAGAGACTAAAGTGATGTCTGGACGTGAGGAGCCGAGTGCTGAGCCTGCAGAGATGCTGAACACCTTCGGAGCCCCTCTCGCCTTGAGCAGAGAGTTGTCCGGACGCCGGGACCAGACAGGACCGAGCCAGGCAAAGCAACACCTGACGGGGACATCACGCCCTAAGGCTCCCATGAGGACTGGATCCCCCGGCTCTGCCCCTAGTGGATGGAGCTGCGCATATCCTCCTCCTCTGAGTCGCCCTGGGAGACGTGACGGGGACTGCAGCCCTGCCGGGACGCCCAATCCTGAGCTGATCACTTTTAATAAAGGCATTATAACGGAGAAGAAGTCTCCTGGCCCTGTTTATTTCATTAATAATTTCAAATTTTAGTTAATAAAAGCATGGTTTTTAAAAGCATGTGATTAACAAAAACATACAGCATCTGATATTCATTTTGGGATATCACTTGCTTTTTATCATGATTGCCGACAAACAAACTTTTGTTAAGCAAAAGTTTTTTATAAAGATTAAAATTATAATAAATATAAGTTATATAAAATTTAAAATCAGCTGATTTCTTAAGTTTAAATAATGTTAAATTCTGTTAAATTAAAATATTTAAAATTTAAATATTTTAAATCTAAATATTATTAAGTGATGTTAGATAAATTTATGCTTTTATGATAGGCGTTTGTTTTATGACCTGTATGTAGAGTGTTGTTATAAATATTAGAAAAACTTTAGTTAAAAAAGACAATCAGAATTTGCCGTTTAAGAATAGAAAGCAAACTTTTTTTAGCTTATTTTTGTAGATTATATTAGCACACTTAAGTTTTGTTTAAGCTTTATAGCACATAGAATTCTTTTTTTATATTTTGTGTATAGTATGTCTTATAATTAGTGATAGCCTTTTTAGTTTATTTTCCTAGCTTAAATCCCTTATAAGAAAAGAACCTTACTAACTAAAAATATTATTCAATTATTAAAATTGTCTGTTTTTGTATTATAAAAAATGTAACGCAGTTAGCCCATAGAACTTTTTTTTAAAAAAATAAAAACAGGGGAGATGTTGGGAATTTAGCTGCTAAGGACTGGAAAAGTACAAAACTGCGGCTAATTCCAAGTCCTGCACCTGCACAGATAACAGTGTCCTTGGGCCTAGCTGTGGTATAATAACAAACAGTGAAAGAGGCATGAGAAAAGAGAGTGTAACCCCTAAGGAATGAGGATGAGTTAATGCTATAGTTTAACCAATAGATTGCTTGGCTTACAGAATATTCATAAGCTTATTATTTGCTGTATAAGTGTTTGATACTTTCTTTAATAAACTGGACCAGAAAGACCTGAGGGACCGGGACTGGGACCGGACTGGACCTGAAGGGCCTGTGATGAACCAACTGGTGTCCTGGTCCCCTTCCTTCGACAGGGGACCGCACTGAGAAAGTAAGATCTGACGGGGGACACCACGCCCTAAAGGCTCCCACGAGGACCGGATCCCCCGGCTCTGCCCCTAGTGGACAGAGCTGCGCATATCCTCCTCCTCTGAGTCACCCTGGGAGACGCGACGGGGACTGCAGCCCTGCCGAGCCGCCCAATCCTGAGCTGATCACTTTTAATAAAGGCATTAAAAAGGAGAAGAAGTCTCCTGGACCTGTTTATTTCAATAACTGTCTCTCAAGTGAGGTTAGTCTTAGGGTGCTTAAACAAGTACCCATGATTTTCAAGCCCTTTCCACAGAAAAATGAGAAAAAAAGAAAAAAACAAAAAAGGTTTTTTAGAGCACCCAAAGGTATGGACGCAATACTTACGTCCTTTGGGGTCAGGGGTCTGTGGAAGGGGGTCTACTCCTCAATTCTCCTCAGACTTAATCTCGTCCAGATGTATTGTTGAGGGTCGAATTGAGCCTTCCGCCGAGAGGATTTTCTAAAACAAAAAGTCCTTTCGCAGAAGGAGAGGCTTCCCAAACAGGCAATAACAGGAGGCCCTGAAAGGCTCCGATGCTCCAGTGACGCTTCGCTCCTGGGGGCCAGGGTCCGACGACACGTTTGGGCCGCCACTTAAATGAGCCTTGCTTGGTCTTATCCTATGCAAGCTATTACAGCTCCAGAGCTCAGCCCCCAAGGGGACTGGGTGCCAGAAGCCAGCTCGCTCTCAGACCAAGGCCACGGTACAGGCCCTAGCAAGAAAGGAATATTCAGCTCTTAGTGATTAGGCAGCTCTTGTGATTTCAGCTTTGCTTGCTAGGTAGCTTTTCCCTTGGATGAAGGCTCCAGCAGACGGTAGAGAGAGGAGAAGCAGAAGACACTGACTGTTCCATGTGTATGGCTTTATTGCAGGGGTTCCGTGAAGGGTCTCAGCTCTTCTTCTTCCGAGTTAGTAGGGGTACAGTATGCTACTTTTATACCCTTGGCCCGGATCCAATCCTGACCAATGGCAAAGGTGTTAGAGTGACCATAAGTGACCAATAGTAGGGTTAACACATTATTGCCTTACATGGCTATAGGGATAAGGTACAAGGCAGATGTCCCTGGAGACAGGAAACTTCTTTGCTGCTGTGTCAGCATTCTATTCTCCAAGGGGCCCTGGCTAAACCTGAGGGGTTTACTACATCTATTGGTGGAGATCACTTTCTTACAATTTGATTGGAGGTCAGGTGTTGCCATGCCATGCCTCCTATTAACAAGCTCTCCCTCCCCTAAATGCTCCGACTAGTGTCAATACAAGGGGAGAAGGGAAAGAGGACTTTGGGGAGAACATATACAAATAACATAACTATACATCTATAAAACCTCTCTTAACATTACACATAATAATAATATCTTAATTGTTAGTCAACCATCTCATTGCCTATTTATAACACTGACCTTGGTATATTCAGAGGTAGTCATGACAAGACAGATGAGTGACCAAAAATTTTCATAAGCAAATTAGACAAGATTTAAGTCACATGTCAGATTTAAGCCCCCTGTGATTCCTATTTAGTCTACTGTGAAAAAGGCAAGACTGTCTGGCACATTTGAGTTCCAATGCAAGTTCTCTGAGCAGGAACTATTTGCTCTCTGGAGGAAGGTCCAGGAGTGACAAGAAACAAAAAAAAACCACCCTCACATAAAGTAAACAAGAAAACAAAAGAGCAGTTTTCCAAGGTCTGATATTATTTTTTAAACTGGAGCCATCCAGCCAGTGCATGAGACTCTATCTTATTAAATGTGAGTTTTTATAATCAGTCTGTTCTCAGAATTTAATTTTTCCCTACTGAATGTGAGACTTGACTGAAAAACAAAGAATAAGATTAAGTAGCCCTGGATGTGAAAATCTACCCATTCTTTGTAATAAAAGGACTACAGACATGAAGTTTTGCATACCCAAGAGATACCAAATGTCGGCTCCCAGTATGCCACAGAAAGTACCAAAGCTGTTGTCAAAAATGTAATGTTCTCCTCTCCACTCTTAAGGTTCTTACCTAGATGCTACTTTAACTCTTGTGTGAAAATCTGCTAAATAAGCATCTTAAAAGAGTCATCCCCTTTCTGTTGTTTGATATTATACTGACTCCTTATATGAAAGGTTTTCATTTCAACTTGAGGAACATATGTCAAAGTGTGTCATTACAGCAGTCTGAGAGCTTTAAAGAGACTGGCTGTCCATTCCGGCTGTTTGTCTCTGCACGGACATGCGTAGGATGGCCTTGGGACAGCCCACACTTCAAAAGACGAGTCTGGACTCTTCAGATTCTCAGTCTTCAAATTGTTTATTTTTTCTTATCTATAAAATTTTCTTTCAGCCTGACAGAGGTCTGACCAGCAAGACAGCCAAGGGCACTCTGACCTCCCACTGGGCGGCCGTCTATTTTTATACTAAAAACTACGTACATCATATTTACCTTTATTTCCCAATACCTTTTACCCATATTAGCAAGTGCACCTTCACCAAGGACCAATCCCAAAGTGCCAACATCACCACAGAAAATGGATGACAAGAAGAAGAAAGAAGAAGGACAAGACATGCCCTGTTCCCTCCATCTTGTCTCCATAACCCCCCTGTACCAAAATCCTAAAATCTATATTTCACCCTGTAAATACTTCATTCTTACACCATTCATCCCCAAGCGACTCTCTTGTCCTCAAACAGGTGGCACATCCCTCGAAGGGTCAAAGTCCAGCCACCAGGCACTTCTGGCAACATTCCAGGATTTCCGAGCCCCCCAAGGGTTGTCTCAGTAACTCTGGACATCCGGAGTGATGTGCTGAGTACCTACAACTGGCCATGTACAATCAAATAAATATCAAACTAAAATGGGTTAAGTTTTGTATTCAGGTGAAACAAAGACTAGTAATGCTCATGGCAGATGCTTGATACTTTCTCATGGCAGATGCTTGATACTTTATTTGAATAATTGACATAATTTAAAATTTGATTTACTGCTGAAGTCTGGTAACATTTGTTTTAAAGTAAATATTTTCAAAATACCTGTAAAAAAGTTTGATTGGAAAAGATTAACTGTGGCTGGGAATCAGTACAAGATCCCCTTCACACCTGGCCTGATGACATAGCTGGTATTTCAGAAGCTGTCCTCCAACCCCCAGCCACATGTAGCTGACCTGAACAGCCTGTGGCAGCAGCAAAATGACCCTTGCAACAGGTTTTGCTGTATTGCTGGCAGAAGTCTGCAGTCTCCCCAGCATGGAGAGCTGCCTAGCTACATACGGTGCAGAAAGCTGCTGACACAGGCTCTAGGGTTGGCAACCTGCACTGACTGGGGGTATTCTAGCTGCTGTAGGAGACACAAGGCCAGCTGAAGAAAGCCTTGAGGCATGCTTCCATTGTCTGACAGACCGTAGGATCCCTAAACAAAGTCACCCTCAAAACAAGGCAACAACCACAGCAGCACACCTCAGCCCACCAAATCTCCAGCCTTATGCAGAGTGGGAGCTCTCAGCTGCCATGTGAATGACTGATGGCTCTTGAGTATCAAAATCGTTACCAAGCTCCTGCTGTCCAGAACCATCAGGAGGCAGCTCAGAGGGTCTCTGCCTCAAAGCACAACCACCAGGTTTGGCTCTGCCTCAACACTTCTCACAAGCCTTTCCACCAAGGCACCCAGACCTCAGTATCTGGCAGCAGCTAGCACAAGAAAGCAAAACAATGTCTGATAAAGTCACTAGTTGGAAGAAGGCTTTTAGAAAATATGTTTGGTATGGAGTTCTCACTATTTTAATATTTCCATGAAATATATGGAGACCTGAGAACAAACAAATAATTGTAATTTGTGATCAGTGTCACAGCTGGCATTAACTTTACATGTAAACTACCCTTTCCAAGGGTCAGGTAACATTTGTTTTATATGTCTTTAGGAAAACTATCATTGTTAGTTTATGTTGAGATGGCTAATTAGCTATGTGGCATTGTTGCAAACATTGACTTGTAAGTATAAAAATGCAGACAATTAGCATTTCTGGTTACAGCAGATTCATTAGTTACTGTGCAGCCGCAGCCCATTATTGCTTCTCTGGGTCCAAAGCTGGTTTTATTCGCTTACAAGAATCCAGGAATTTAAGTAGTTTTCACAGCTGTGCAGGTAGTGGACACTTTTCGCTGCTGCTGGGATGTTTTTTTGTTCCATGTCTGGATACACACCTAGCTTTTGTCTAGTGAGGGTATGCTTTAACATTCAAGGTTATTAGAGGAAATCAAAACAACAGAACTGAAGCAGTAAGAGTTATGTTTTTTGTATAGAGTTATGGTAGTGGTTCCCTTTCTGGCCTCTAGTTGCAATCAGGTCGCTATGCTCACTGCTGCCACACAGGGGCAGTGTAGGAAAGGTTTGCGAGGCTTCATTGGGAAATTGGTTTTGTTCAGAACAAACCCAGGTTTATTACAGAAACAGGGACAGTTTAGAATATGGGGAATATCCATCGGGAGCTAATCTTGTTTTGGTGGCCGTTAGAATCAGTAGCCACCAAGGCCATTGGCCCTCAAGTGTCTGTCAGAGTCATAGGTACAATTCCAATTTGAGGCAACTTTACCATGACTGGTTGGCCCATGGTCAAATTATTCTGAAAAGTTTCAATTTTGTTATTTGGAGTTGTTTCAAAAGACCTAGGACTCAGGAAAGCTCATGAAACTGGGCTGCCCATCAGCCCATATCGGTTGTTTATTTGGTACAGTGCAGAAGGCAGTCTTTTATCCCACCCAGCCTTGTGTGGCTTAAGGTAATGTTTTAGCAAACCATTGGCATGCCCCACAATCGCATTTGCCTGGGGATAATAGGGTGTATGGAAAATCCATTTGACACTTTCCTTCCAGGCCCAATCCTGTACCACCACGCTGGTGAGGTGTGATCCATGTTCGCTCTGTATAGTCTGGGATAGGGAGGCTGGAAAACCAGTTGCTGGGCCCTTACACAGTTTCTGCATTGATCATGCCCACTCTCTGTGGCCCTTAATAGCCCAGATATAACTTCTATACCTGTAAGTATGTACTTGTAACCTTTAGATGCTTTCAGAGGTCCAATATAATCTACTTGCCAGGTTGACCACAGTGTCTTATTAGTTTTGATGCGTAAAGGTGGTGCCAGGTCTGGATGATTCTGTTCAAGACTCAACTGACACTGAGGACACTTTGTGAGAACCTTTTTATACATCTTCCTGGTTATTGGCCAGACTATGGTTTGTGCCGCAAGCTAAGGTTTCTAGTATGCCTAATTTATAAAGCAATTATTTACTAAATTGATATCAGCATTGTGGATTAATTTTTATCTTTCTGATTTTTGTCAGCTAATTTACTTTGTTGTTATAATAGGCTTGTAATGTTTTGGTTTTTGCATGAGTTTTACTCAACCTGTATGGATTTGTCAGTACTGAGCCTGTAAAAACAACTATTCAAATTTGTCTTTTGTTAAATTTCTTTCTATTCACTTGCCAATCTAACACTTCTTCTAACACAATCACCATGTGGCACAAGCCCAGATAAAAATACGAAACCAATCATACAGTCTTTGTCTTTCTTTTTACTAGCAGTTTACCACTTTTAATTCTTCTACGGGTAAACTTCCCAGTCTTTTTTTTAATCACTCGTACTCTTTTTTCAATATTTAGAGCTATTGCTCCGTATGTCTATAAATGCAGGGGTATTCATTAACTAATTTTGCTGTAGAGTGAGATATTACCAACATAAGCTTTGACTTCAGTTATGTAAATCTTTTCAAGCAGGCACTATGGAGGGGTTGAGAGACAGAGGAAACTGGTCTAACCTCTCCGCCAGGCAAGAGGATTTTAGTATATTGTCCACTCTTCAGCAGTGTTAATTTGATGCAAAATCTCCAAAGTTATATTTGATAGTATGAAAAATGACCAGATAATATTGGCTTTCACATTTATGTATTAGCTTATGGATGTGACAAACAACTGCTCACTTTGAAAATTTAAAGAGGTTTATTAAACCTTGACAAAAATACAACAAAAGGACTATAATGAGACAGAGTAAAAATCCCCCAGAGTAGAAATCTATTTTGATTTAGGAGAAAGGTACATCTTTAAGCCTGTGCAGCCTGGCCGCAAGGCCGAGGCTAAAGGGAAAATTGCGTCAATGGAAGACAAAGATAAGGGGAGGGAGAGACAGGGGAGACAGGGAGAGATAAAGAGAGACAGAAACTGCTGTTAAGAGCAAGTCAGTTTGACCTAGGAATTCTTTCTGATAAAGAAGAACTAGCGGCAAATGTCATGCGAAATTCATAAAAATGAATACATATGACCCTATTGTGAAACTGTATGCATATGTATTTGAGACAGAGATAAAAAGGGACCCGAAGTTCTCAGAGGTGTGCATGCCTTTTGAGGAGTGCAGTCTCCGCATGCATCCAGCTCTGTAATAAACATATTGGCTTTACAACTTTCACAAAGTTGTGGAGTTCTTTTTGCTTTCTCCACAAAATACTCTGGCGAGCCAGGCAGGAGGAACCATCTCTGTCCCCGCAGAGGCAGGGGAGAACAGACGGACTCCTAGGCGCACCCCAGGATTTTCCTGGCAGGGCTCCGCTCGTCTTGGCTTGCCTCCTGAGAGGACAGACAAGGACCTGCTGGCCTGCCAAAGATACAGTATGTATTGAGGGACCCCCAGGGGAAAAAGAGAAATAGGACGGCTGAGTAAGTCACTCAGAGATGTCTCGGTGCTCGGCCTGTGGATGCAGCTGAGAGAGCAGTTGGGCTAGAGACGGGGGTTCATTGTCTGATAGAGAGGACTGCTAGCGACCCTGGGGGTGGGTCGAGTGAACCTCTGTGTGTTTGTGTGTGTGTGGTGTCCGGACACTGTATCATTGTATGGTTAATGCATGGTGTGGTTAGTGCATTGTGTTTGTAATCATGCAAGTGTATAAGTGTATGGTGTATAAAAGAGAGTATATCTACAGTGCTCTACAGTGCGGGGAGGGGGGGGGGTGTTTCCTACACACGACTGAAGGGGCTGAGTGAGCACCGGCCGGGGCAGGCTGCTGTGGGGTCAAGGAAGGCCCAGCAGAAAAACAGAGGAAGTAGTGGAAAAGCGTGAGTGAAGACGATCATTGAGTGAAGGTGGTGATTTGTGGTGTAGATTGTGCACGCTTTTACCGTGGCTAGACAAACCCAAGGGGTTCCTCTGCCCCAGTGGTTTAGACTCGACCCCTAGGAGTTTGTGAATCCTGTGAATTATTGGATAAATAGAAGAGATGAACGAGTTCATTTAGAGGGGCTCTACCAGACTTCAGCTGGTACTATAGTAAGTCTGGACTGGGACCAACCTGCTGTAGAAGATTTAGAGTTCCCTGTGATAAACGGAATAGCCTGCCTCTACGGGAAATTCCTGATAACCTTTGGTGCATCAAGAGGCTGGCACGCTGCCTGAGTATTATTGCAGTGTAGAGTTTGTGATAGACGCTGGTATTGATGTTCTAATAAGCATCAGGGCACATGCCCCGAGTGTAAATTAAAATTTCCTGATCAAGCTAATTCAGAACCTAAGATCTTAAAGCTTGTGTGTGAGAAATGACATCTAATACCTGCCACCTGGAGCTGTGTGTGGGAGGAAGACTGGGAAACTACTGTGAAGGTCTGTGAAAAGGGGTTTGGGTGGAAGCGAGATAAGGCAAGGAGAAGGAGATAACTGGAACTAAACAGAGCAAGGAAGTCCCTCGAGCTAGCACCTTGGGGTGCATCTTGGCCCACTAGAAGGAAATCACCAGCAAGGGGGGCTCTGAGGATAAAAAGGATCTAATCCAATATTGCACACGCTGGTGGCCATTATACAGGTTAGAGGACAAAGCAAAGTGGCCGCGCACTGGAACCTTCGATTCTGATACCTTACTGCAGTTAATGTTGTTTTTAAGATGATAAGGTAAATGGGATGAAGTTTCGTATGCTGATATGTTTTTTGTTTCAAGAAATCAACAAGAATGGCAAAGGGACTGTGGGATCAGACGCCCCTCAGATCCACTGGTCTTGGCCCTTGAAAAGGAAAACTAGGCAAAGAGAAGGCAAATCAAATGTTGTTGTTCAGCATGTAGTATAAGAAAATGGTGTATGAGATTAGATAAGGTTTATCATTCTGAGGAGCAAAAAAGAGATACGTTTGAGTGGATGAAAGCTCCTCCTAGGAGGAGAGAGGTTAAAGAAGTTGAAGATGAAGATGAAGAAGAAAGGAGCTTCCCCAAAAAAGAAGAGGACTCAGGTGGGGAAGGCACATCCAATAGAATCCCCCCCCGCCCCCGACAGTCCAGTTACATCTAGAACTAAGAAGCAAACAGTGTTACATGCCCCTCTGCAAGAGGCAGTGGGACCAGAAGGAGAGAGATTAATGCTTAAAGTTCCATTTACCACTCTTGATTTAGAGGCATGAGAAAGGATTGCTAAGAATTATCGTGTTGATCCTATACTTACTACCAAACGCCTACAATATGTTGTCAAGCAACACAACCCAGATTAGGCTGACATCCAGTTACTACTGGATGCTTTCACTGAAACGGAAAAACAGTTGATCTTAAAGGAAGCATGGACTTTGGCAGAAGATTATTGCAAGAGCAAGCAGCTAGATGTGATGGAACATTTTCCCCTCCAAGACCCAGAATGGAATCCTAATATATCAGAAGAAGTAAAGAAATTAACAGATTATCAAGATTGGATAGCAACAGGGGTGGAAAGAGCTATTCCAAAAACCATAAATTGGTCTGCCATATACTCCCTTAAGCAGGGGCCTTCTAAGACTCCATCTGAGTTTCTAGAGCGTTTAAAGGATGCTATGCATCGTCATACATAATTGGATCCAGGGTCTGAGATAGGGATGAATCAGCTAGTTAATTCATTTTTGGGGCAGTCTGCTGGAGATATTAGACGTAAACTTCAGAAAATTCAGGGACCAGAAAAGAGAAATCTCGAAGCCATGCTAGAGGAAGCCAGGAAGGTATTTAGTAACCAGGAAGAAAGATATAAACAAATAATGAAAAAGTTGGTGGCAGTGGTACAGGAGCAAAAGCAAAGAAAATACAAGCAGGGACCACCGAGACAAGGACCACCTCAGCTGGGCAGGAACCAGTGTGCAATCTGCAAAAGAATTGGTCACTGGAAAGATCAATGCCCAGAACGGAGACAGGGTGACCAACAAGTGGCTGCACACATACAAAACAACTGCAGAGGACCAGGAGATTCTGCCCCAGCAGATCCACTGGTTATAACAATGAAGGTGGGGGAAGAAGGGAAAAGGGTGGAATTCTTGGTTGATACAGAAGCTACATATTCAGTTCTAGATAAAGCTTTAGTACCTGTAGAAAATTAGTATGTTGTAGTGCAAAGGGCAACTGGCCAGTCTGAAAAGACATATTTTTGCAAACCTTTGAAGTATAAATTAAGAAAACAATGGAGTATTCATAAATTCTTGTACATGCCCAATTCACCAAAGGCACTTTTAAGCAGAGATTTATTGGAGCAGTTACAAGCAACAATTACATTCAAAAATAGAGAGGTTACTCTAGAGGTGAATGATCAAAAGGACATAGAGGTATTAGGTTTAACCTTAACAGCTATTGAAATCAAAGAAGAAATTGGTGAAGAAATACTAAGTCAAGTATTTCCCAGGGTATGGGCCTCTGATGTACCAGGGAGGGAGAAAAGTGCCCCCCCCCCCATAGTAATAAAACTCAAGGAAGAGACACAACCAGTGAGAATCAAGCAGTATCCCCTGAAGAAAGAAGACAGAGAAGAAATCAACCCAATAATTGAAAATTTCCTGCAGTTAGAGTTACTGAAAGAATGTCAATCTGATTTCAATACTCCCATTTTACCTGTTTGGAAATCTGATGGGTCATACCGTATAGTACAGGATTTGAGGGTTGTCAATAAAGTAACAGAAGATTTGTATCTGATGGTAGCCAATCCATATACTTTATTGACTCGTCTAACACCTGAGCTAACCTGGTTTACTGTTTTAGATCTAAAGGATGCCTTCTTTTACCTCCCCATCCACGAAGCCGGCCAGAAAATTTTTGCATTCGAAGAGGAAAGCCCTAAAAGTGGGCGCAAAACCAAGCTCACATGGTCCGTGCTTCCTCAAGGCTTCAAAAATTCCCCCACTCTATTTGGAGAGCAACTTGCAAAGGATCTGGAGTCCTGGGAAGATCCACAAAAAAGAAGGAAAGCTTTTGCAGTATGTGAATGATCTTCTAGTAGCCACTCGGATGAGAGAAGCATGTGTGGCCTGGACAGTAAGCCTTTTGAATTTCCTAGGACTCCAAGAATACAGAGTATCAAAGAAAAAGGCGCAAGTAGTGAAACAGAAGGTAATCCACCTAGGGTACGAGGTGAGTGCTAAGAAACAGACTTTAGAGCAGGCTCGCAAGGAAGCCATATGCCAAACCCCAAAACCCCAGACTATAAAAGAACTCTGAACCTTCTTAGGCATGGAAAAGTGGTGCCAGCTGTGAGTTTATAATTATGAACTGCTTGTCAGACCCCTCTATGCTCTTATTTCCTATAGAAACAGAGATGTCCAGAGGACAAAAGAAGCCACAAGAGCCTTTCACCAGCTAAAGAGTACCCTCATGTCAGCTCCAGGTTTGAGACTTCCAGATGTAAGTAAGCAATTCTTTCTGTTTTCCCATGAAAGAGAGGGAATTGCCCTGGGAATACTGGCTCAAGACTTGGGTCCATACCGAAGGGCAGTTGCTTACTTCTCTAAGCAACTAGATGCAACAGCCAAAGGATGGCCAAGTTGCCTCAGAGCTGTAGCAGCAGTCGTACTGAATATTCAAGAAGCACGCAAGTTTACCCTGAAACAAAAAAGAACTGTGCTAGTATCCCACACAGTGTCTGCAGTGCTAGAAGTAAAGGGTGGCCACTGGCTTTTACCACAGAAGTTGCTGAAATACCAAGCCATCATGGTAGAGCAAGATAATGTAGAGATAGTGATGACTAATATTGTCAACCCAGCTTCCTTTCTCAGTGGAAATCAAAGAGAAGCAGTACACCACGATTGCCTAGAGACCATTGAAGCTACCTACTCCAGCTGCCCAGACTTAAAAGACACTCCTTTAGACGGTACAGAGACCTGGTTCACTGATAGGAGTAGCTACATTGCCAATGGGAAGCAACATGCTAGGTATGCATTGACCACCTGCAGAGAGGTAATAGAATCCGGACCCTTAACAACAGGGACCTCTGCACAGAAGGCTGAGATAATTGCCCTGACCTGTGCCTTGGAAATGGCAAATGGAAAGAGAGTAAACATCTATACGGACTCGAAGTATGGCTTCAGAGTCATACATGCACATGGAGCCATCTGGAAAGAGAAGAGACTGTTGACCTCACAAGGAAAGAACATCAAACATGCACAAGAGATAATCCAGCTGCTGAAAGCAGTTCAGCTGCCTGAAAAAGTAGTGATTATGCATATTAAAGCACACCAGAGAGTGAGCTCAGAATTAGAAGAAGGAAACGAGCTGGCAGATAAAGAGGATAAAGAAGCAGCAAAAGGTGAAGTAACTACTGAAAGAGTCCTAATTCCATATAGGCAAATTTCCCTTGAAGGTAAGCCAGAATATAATAAGAGAGATAGAAAATTGATTGAAGATCAAAGAGAGACGTATAACCAGGACGGGTGAGCTACCATTGAAAAGAAGCTGGTAATCCCTTCCCATTTATTGTGGTCACTCGTAAGGGAAGAACACCAGAAAACACACTAGAGAATAGATGCCCTATACACCTACTTGATTGAAAGAATTGTTGCTAAGAATTTATATGCCACAATTACTCAAGTGACCCGACAGTGTGATCTTTGCCTCCAGACTAACCCCAAAAATACCCCCAGGCTGAAACTCAGTCAGATTAAGAGAAGTCATGGGCCTAGACAGCAGTGGCAAATTGACTTTTCAGAACTCCCAAGGAAAGGGGGGTATCGTTATTTACTGGTATTGACAGACATTTTCAGGGTGGCCAGAAGCATTCCCCACCAGAACTGTCAAAGCTCGAGAACTGACCAGAGTATTATTACAAGAAATAATATCACACTTCAGAGTTCCAGCAACAATGTCCTCAGACAGAAGATCACATTTCATTTCCAAAATAGTGCAACAGATTAGTAACCACCTGAGCATAAACTGAGAACTTCACACTCCATACCGCCCCCAGTCGAGTGGCCAGGTAGAGAAAATGAATCATTTGATTAAGCAGCAAATTGTAAGACTGAAGCAGGAAGTTAATCTACCCTGGCCCCAAGCTCTTCCACTAGCACTATTGCAAATTCAAACTAAACCTCGAGCTAAAGAAAAGTTGAGCCCTTTTGAAATACTCTATAGAAGACCATATGGAATACAAAAAGGAATGTCCACCCACATTAGAGAGGTAACACTGGCCACCTACATGGTGGCTTTAAGCAAACAGCTCAGAGAAATCAAAAAACACGTAGCTGGAACTCAGAGCAGGGAGTTAGATGAGCCAGTACATAACATACAGCCTGGATATTATGTATATGTTAAGTCTCTTACAAAAAAGACTTTAGAACCACAGTGAGAGAGACCGTTCCAAGTGCTTCTCATCACTTTCACTGCAATCAAAATCAAAGAGCAGAACACCTGGATCCATCACCCTTGAGTTAAGAAGGCCCAGAAGCCCCTTAGAGAGTGACACCAAGAGACAATGAACTGAGATTAAAATTTACTCAGGCAAAATTAGTATATTGCGGTCGGGGGTAGTTCATACTTTCATTTACAGAATTGTTTTGTATGGAATTATTGTCCGGTTTATCTCGGCTGTTTGAGGGGCCTGGGAAGGCCCGAAGTGGCCTTGGGGCAGCCCGCGTATCGAAAGACGAGAAGAGGCTTCAGTTCTTCTTTCTGGTTTTATGTTTATTAATTGTTTATCTAAAAGATGTTCTTTCAGCCACCAGAGATCTGCTCAGCAGTCAGCCATGGGCACACTGTGTCTCCCTCCGGGGCAGGCACCTATCTTTATACCCATTGTGACGTGTACAATATTTATCATTTTTCCCCAATACCATCTATTCTTATAACTCGGTGTACTCTCAGTACTAACCAATCCAAAGGTGCCACCGTGGCCAAAGAAGATGGAGGAGAGGAGGAAGAAGAAGAAGGACAGGACACACCCCAATTCCTCCATCTTACTCCTCTAAACCCCCCTGTACATAAATCCTAAACCTTGTGTCTCACCCTCTAATTAACTAATCCCTTCACCATTCACCCTGTGAAGCCCTCATCCTTGTCGTCTCCTGTGTAGGGTTAAAGTCCAGCTACCAGACACTTCTGGCAACATTCCAGGAGTCCCGAGCCCCCCCAGGGTCTCGGTGGCTCAGCATCTCAGGACCGAGATCTTGAGATCCGACAGAATTATAACTGAAGTTCTAGAGCTAGAGAGTACCTCTATCCAAAGTGATGCTGAATGGCTTTAGTCCCAGGCTTTTAATCAGTATTCTGGATCTATAGGACAACTTTCTGAGATAAAAGATTTAAACCTGTCTACTTAAGTAATCCATGGGAATCAGATTTATGAGAAGCAAGAATGGCAAGAATGAGAACTGTGGACACTTCAAAAGATCAGAAGAGCAGAAATCAAAGTAGAGTGCCGGGTCATCAATGAGACAGCTTATGAGAGACCAAATGCAATTAGTGTCTCAACCTCTCCTGGTGTATACGAACACCAGGAAGTTTGTGATAGCCTAAGTGAATCAGACTGTTGGTGTAATTTCAGCTTAATACAGCATGTAGAAATGATTTGCCTTTAGGCTCGAGATGCTATCAGACTTTCATTTAAATTCAAAGTAGACACTGCACTTTTTACAAGAGCAGGACCTTATACAACCCACACTAAGACTCAAATAGCTCAGATTCAACCCAAACTTGAACCTCAAGTGTATGAAATAGGCCCCTACGTAGTGAAGAATGTCAGTGAACAACAGCTGTTATTCAATCCAGAATGGTCTCTCAAATGAGTTGAGTTGCTAATGCAAATTAACATCTCAAAAATCCAACAAGCCTGCTCCTCCTTCCTAAAAACATCCTTTGAGAGCTAGACAACATGGTTACAAAGACAGGTATATCTCAAAAGCAGAATAAGAAAAGATCTAACTGGCATATTAGGGACAGGATCAGGAGTTTTAAATGGAATTGATTCAGAAATACTGATGAATAAACTGGCCACTGCAGCAAGTGGCCAAACAAAATTGAAGCAGCCTTTACAGTCATCTCTATCGGCATTAAGAACTAGCCAGTTACAGATTTCAAAATACTGCCAAAGTGAGAAAAGGCTGGGGACCAAGACCACAAGTTAATATTAGAAGCACTTAGTACAGTTCAAGATAATGTGTCTTTCGCTTTCAGTTGTATACAAGAACAGTTACAGATGCAGGCAACAGCAGCTTTGATCATATGAGAAGAAAGTGAAGGTAATTTTCCAGCTGAAATTCAGAAAATTGCTTGAGATAATGCGATTGATTTTGAAAGGAAGTTTCAATCCTGGTAGACTATAGTAAATTTCACCTATGATCCTGCTTCTAATGTGGCCACTGCCTTTGTGCTTACCATATGTAATGCCACTGTTTATGTTATCCATCCCATCATTGCACTAAGATTAAATAATGAAAAAACAGTACTCTACCCTTCAGAACATAGAGTGTGAGCACGAAAGATAAATAAAAAGTAGCAAACAGTAAACTTGGAATCCTGCATTACTAGAGAACAAATGAGATTCATTTGTGAAAACAATACTATTAATGCACAAGATGTGTGTTTAGACACTGAACAGAGTATTTGCCACTTTGAAATTCATCCAGTCACTGACCAGAAAACTGTGCTCGGATATACTGGAAAGGGTGTGTATGCCTGAGAACTGCCTGTGCTGCTGTAAAAATTGATAGCAACGATGTTATTTTGTCTAGTAGAAATAATTCTAATTTCTGTATTTGTAATTTTGTTAAGATTATTGAGTGTGATTTTTCATACTTATCCCCAGTAACATCCCACCAGCTGATTAAAACCAATTACACAATGTATCACAGACTATCACCTACCACTATTAAGATCGACCTTACATTATTTAAACAATTAATTAAGTACCAAGACCTACTGAAGATCTTGAAGGAAATCCAAGAAAGCAGAAAGAAAACCTTAATTACTGTCAAACATGATACAAAAGAAATAACCAGAATTCTACGGAGAATAAAACAAAATGCAGATCATCACTAGTGAGATGTGATCTTTAGGTAGTCACCAAATGCAAATGGAATCTTTAATTAGTTGTGTCATCCCATTGTGGTTTCGTTAATACTAGTTAGAATAAGTTTAAGATTATCCATTATATTGCAAATTTAGAATTAGCGAATACTACAACGAGTAGCTGTCGTGGGGTGACAGCCTTCAGCCTTTATCCCAATATCGTGTGTTGTGTCTGGCAGCTGTGCCTTCCCCCCCCCGGCCGTCTTGCTGTGGCCGGATGGGGAAGGGGGGGGGGGGGGGTGTGCCCAGGCACTTTTTTGCTTTGGGCTTTTGCTGCTTGGCTTGGCTAGCCGCTTGCTTGCTTGCTTGCTTGCTTGCTTTCTGCTTTTTTTTTGCGCTGGTTTTTTTTTCCTTTTTTCCCTTTTCTTTTGTTCTCTCTTTCTTACCCTCCCCTGAAGATACTGGACCGGCTCCGGATCTGGCCTGAGAGCTCCAGGACACCCGAAGCCTGTGACAGAAGCTCGGCGCCCTCACAACACAGTCTGGTCCCTTTTCTTTTCTTGTGTTGGGGAGTGTTCTTTTTGTTACTTGTAAATAAATAGGTTTTGTTTTCCACTTTGCTCCTCCGAGGAATTCCTTCCCGAACCCGGTGTTGGGGGAGGGGTGGTTGGAGGTTTGTTCTGTTTTGGGGGGGGGGGGGGGGGGCTCCCTTTTGGAGATTTCCCCCTAATTTGTCCTAAACCAGGACAGTAGCTGTGTTAACTTCTTTATCAAACGTACATAGTAAAGCATTAAGAGACAATTATTGTCGTAAGGGTTTGTATTAAGTAAAAGAATTTACTTATTTTCCAGAAAAAGGACTATAATGAGACAGAGTAAAAATCTCCCAGAGCAGAAATCTATTTTGATTTAGGAGAAAGGTAAATCTTTAAGCCTGTGCAGCCTGGCCGCAAGGCCGAGACTAAAGGGAAAATTGCGTCAATGGAAGACAAAGATAAGGGGAGGGAGAGACAGGGGAGACAGGGAGAGATAAAGAGAGACAGAAACTGCTGTTAAGAGCAAGTCAGTTTGACCTAGGAATTCTTTCTGATAAAGAAGAACTAGCGGCAAATGTCACGCGAAATTCATAAAAATGAATACATATGAACCTATTGTGAAACTGTATGCATATGTATTTGAGACAGAGATAAAAAGGGACCCGAAGTTCCCAGAGGTGTGCATGCCTTTTGAGGAGTGCAGTCTCCGCATGCCTCCAGCTCTGTAATAAATATACCGGCTTTACAACTTTCACAAAGTTGTGGAGTTCCTTTTGCTTTCTCCGCAAAACAATATAAGGAAAAATTCACAGTGCTGGGAACTGCCTTTGTGGATACCACGTGGCCAGTTCTTCTTCAAGATGGATGCTCAGTCTTTTATACCCCTGGGGGTTCCATCAGCCAGCCCTGGCCCCTCCTAAAGTCTGTCAGTCAGCTCTTCTTTGCCATTTATCAGTGGAGACTGCTTTCTTGTAACTTGATTGGAGATCAGTTGCTGCCATGGTGCACCCCCTAAGCAACAAACTTTCCCATTACCCACTGCCCCAGGTAAGGGACACATGCACACCTTCTTTTACTTGCTCTAGATAACCCCAGCTGTCTGATGGTTACAATACTGGGGGGAAAAGTGAACTATGGTGTGATGGTGTTCACAGGGGTCTTAGGATGAGGGAAGAGACGATCTGACTCCATGTTTCAGAAGGCTTGATTTATTATTTTATGATATACATTGTATTAAAACTATACTAAAATAGTAGAAGAAAGGATTTTGTTGTAATCTTTGCTGCAGTGTTGTTCTTCCCTCTCTGCTGGGGCTCTTCTCCTTTCTCTGCAGCACAGTCCTTTCTATCTTCTCAGGGGCTCCTCTTGGGCTCTTGACCCACCCCTATTTATCTCAGTTACCTTCACGAGCTACAGCTGCTGCCCAACTAAGGACCCTGCAGCTGCAGCTCGTTTGGAGCAACTTGGAACCACACAGGTCTTACAATACAACATATATTCAGGCCCCCACAGGATTTCATCATAAGGCTAGCTACGAATAGAAAAGGAATTATAACATAGGCTTGTGACTGACCAAGACAGTCTGGACAGCTGGACTGTGATAGGCCATTAATTAGAAACAAACACATGACACCAACCACAGATCCACCTGTTGCATTCCACAGCAGCAGATAATCATTGTTTACATTTTGTTTCTGAGGCCTCTTAGCTGCTCAGGAGAAAAAATCCTAAGGAAAGAATTTTTCAGAAAATATCATGACTACACTATGGGAAGAACAGAGGACATCTAAACTACAATGTGAAAAATGTGTATTTTATGATTGGCTTTTTGCAAATATTTAAATAAATATTATATGTATTATGTTCGAAAGTTATGCTAGATTAATTTTCTTAAGTAGTGTGTTAAATATAGTTTTAGGTTATAAAAATTGTTAAAATAGAAACTATACTATGTAAGATACTTTTTTAAAGAGAGAACTCGCACCAAGATAGCAGCCCCAGGACACCTAAATCTTTCCGAGAAAAAGAATTTATTGCTCTCTTATCAGAAGAAACTAACTTCTTCCTGCCTCACTCAACCCTGAATATGCCATTAGGATTAAGAGGAAGAAGTTGACACTGACCAGACAGAATCCTTTGTTTGAATGGAAATTATGCATCATGTATGAGTTGTATGAATATGCAACTGTCTATTGTTTTTAAGAGTTAATCCTCTGTTAACGTGTGTCTTTTTTCAGGCTTATTTTGCCCAGAAAGAGGTTCCCGGTGCATCAGTAACTCCTTGTTTTTATTGTCTCATATTGTCCTAAATCCTAATTGTCCAAATTTTTATTACTTTAATTATATGACTATTTTTTATAACCATTTTATTACTATTACATCTTTAAAATTCTAAGAACAAGTGATTGGCGTTTTTCACAGAATTTATGTGATGTAAGATTCTTTTTGTAACTAGCTCAAGGAATGGAAAAGATAATCAAGAAATTCTTCGCATTATCCTAACTGGATAGAGATAACAGCAACAGAGAACAAGATTCCAATGTAAAAGCAAACTGAGGCCTGCATTCTGCTGCCAGAGGGATGGAGAAAAACGCGTTAGCTATATCAATGGTCGCGTACCACTTTGCTGCCTTGGACTCCAGCTCGTACTGCAGTTCCAGTATGTCCGGTACAGCCGCACTCAGTGGTGGAGTCACTTCATTCAAGGCACGATAGTCTACAGTCAATCTCCATTCTCCGTCAGATTTTCACACGGGCCAGATAGGGCTGTTAAAGGGTGAGTGGGTTTTACTGACCACCCCTTGGCTCTCCAGCTCTCGAATCATCTTGTGGATGGGGATCACGGCATCTCGATTCGTCCTGTACTGCCTGCGGTGCACTGTTGAGGTGGCAATTGGCACTCGCTGCTCCTCTACCTTCAAGAGTCCTACTGCAGATGGGTTCTCTGATAGTCCAGACAAGGTATTCAATTGTTTAATACCCTCTATCTCCACTGCAGCTATTCCAAAAGCCCACCTGAATCCCTTAGGATCTTTGTAGTAGCCATTCTGGAGGAAGTCTATGCCCAAAATACACGGAGCCTCTGGACCAGTCACAATCGGATGTTCCTGCCACTCCTTCCCAGTCAAGCTCACCTCAGCTTCCAACAAAGTCAACTGTTGTGATCCCCCCGTAACTCCAGCAATAGAAACAGGTTCTGTCCCCACGTGTTCCGATGGCATTAAGGTACATTGTGATCCAGTGTCAACCAATGCTTCATAGTCTTGTGGCTCTGATGTGCCAGGCCATCTGATCCTCACCTTCCAAAAAACCCGGTTCTCCCGTGCCTCTTCCTGGCTGGAGGCAGGGCCCCTCTAAGCCAGATTGTCCTTCTTTCCTTAGAAAGAACTTTGCCTTAGAAGTTCCTTCAAGGAGATTGGACATGTCATCGTCATCATCATACTTAACATCTTGGCTACGAGCGACCGGAGCTGCTATCTTTTTGGTGATACTTTCTCTTTTCTTCAAATCACGCACCCGTTGTGCCAAAGCAGTGGTGGGTTTTCCATCCCATCTCCTCATGTCCTCTCCAGACTCACGCAGAAAAAACCAAAACTCAGCCCGTGGGATGTACCTTTTCTCCCCATAAAAGGAGCGCCAGCGTTGGACACCAGGGCCTCTAATTTGTACAGCTGAGATTTGAATAAGGTCCTCCTTAATCTCTTCCTGGAGTTTCTTATGATTCTCCTCTATTTTGTCCTCTAGTTTCTGCAGTCGGATTTCCACTGCTGCAATTCTGGCATGACTTGGGCCATGCACAGCATCTGCATACGCTCGAAGCTTCTTTGCCATATCGAGCACAGTCTCATATGTATCATCTCGCTTCATTATTGCTAGGGCAGAAGCGTATTCAGGTGGCCCACGTCGCACAAGTTTCCTCCACATTACAGGAGTGCATGGTACCAGGTCCGGATTCCTAGTTGTTGTGTCATCTGAGAAAATGAGCTCTGCCACCGCCATCTCTCTCAGGCATTGGATCCCCTGTTCTATGGTCTTCCACCGTGTCTGCTGCATATAGAGATCATCCGTACACAGGTACCGTTCTGCTACGCTTCTTAGGACCCGTTCCCAGAGGCTGTGAGGGTTAGCCCCCCTCATCATACCTTGATCGATGACATGATCATGTGACAGGGATCCCAAATGCCTCGCTTCAGCACCATCCAAAATCGTTACCTCCCCTGCAGCATCCCAAAGGCGGACTAACCAACTAATTATAGATTCGTCAGGTTGTCGTCTGCAATCCTCTCTTAGGCCTCTGAGGTCCTTCAGAGAAAAGGAGTCAATATTAGCTCCAGATTCTGTGCCCCTTGATGTGGCCTCTGATTTTGGTGAGGGTCCTTCTCCTGCATCATCGTCATCATCCTCCACCTTTCGATCGGTCTTGCCTTTACACTTTCCACCTCTTGTATTAGCTGCAACAGCCATGGTTTGGGGCCTATTGTCTGATTCAGCTACTAGCCTGGAGCCTGGGATGTTAGCTGCAGCCTGGGTCACTGGGATAGTAACTAACTTATCTCCCTGTTCCCTTTCTGCTATCTGCTGCTCCACAGTATCTAGCAGAGTACGGTAAACAAACGCCAAGGCCCAGCTCACTGCAGTAATCCTTTCTTCCTTAGTATTACCATGGCACTTCTCCCTCAAATACTTTGCCACCTCGACTGGATTCTGAATTTGATCAGATGGAAAGTCCCAGTCTATAGGATCAGAAAATTCCTTTAAAGTCTGGCCCATATCCTCCCATTTCCCACTCCAGTCAAGATTTTTCCTGCTTTGTTTTACTCCTGAATCAGGAGTCTCTCTAACCCCTCTAGAAATCTCAGCTTTCATTTTATATACACTCCAGACAGTATAGAGAAGGCTTAATAAATTAATGCCAGAAAGATGGTTTCTTTCAAACTCAGGGGAAATTCAATATTTTCTAATAGAGATGTCAACAATTTGTAGGAGAAGAAGGAAGACAAAGGCTGAAAAGCCCCTTCCTCTTCTTCTCCCCAAACAAACTGAGTACACAGCCATGACAACAATCCATACATTCCTGAAATAAAGTCCAGCATTTTTATCCAACACATCATCACACACAAGACCAGCACAATGACTACTCTGGTTAGTGCCCCCCGCTTACAAAAGCTACTTATTAGGGACAACACCAGAGCAATTTTTGGGTAAGGAAATAACCCTAGGGACCACAAAGATATTAAAACTTCAAAAACCCCTAGGGACCAGAAAAACCGGCAAGCTTCCACTCCAAATGACATTATGAATCACCAATATGCCCACAACACAACCAAAACCAAAATATTATTGTTATAGGGTTTTTTTCCACTGTTTTTGGCCTCTGTTTCCCGGCCAATGCACCAAAAAGTATACTGTCCTGGTTTAGGACAAATTAGGGGAAATCTCCAAAAGGGAGCCCCCCAAAACAAAAAAAACCTCCAACCACCCCTCCCCCAACACCGGGTTCGGGAAGGAATTTCTCAGAGGAGCAAAGTGGAAAACAAAACCTATTTATTTACAAGTAACAAAAGAACACTCCCCAACACAAGAAAAGAAAAGGGACCAGACTGTGTTGTGAAGGGCACTGAGCTTCTCTAGCAGGCTCCGGGTGTCCTGGAGCTCTCAGGTCAGGTCTGGAGCCGGTCCAGTATCTTCAGGGGAGGGTGAGAAAAAGGGAACAAAAGAAATGTGAAAAAAAAACAGTGCAAAAAGCAGAAAGCAAGAGAGCAAGCGGCTAGCCAAGCCAAGCAGCAAAAGCCAAAAGCAAAAGTGCCTGGTCACACACCCCCCCCTCTCTTCCCCCTCCCGCCGCGGCAAGACGGCCGGGGGGAGGGGGGCGGGGGGGAAGGTACAGCTGCCAGACACAACACACGATATTGGGATAAAGGCTGTCACCCCACGACAGAAGGTTTTCCCATGGATCCTGTATACTGATTAAATGCCAGGGACTAAGGCCATTCAGCATTGCTTTGGGTAGAGGCACTCTCTAGTTCTAAAACTTCAGTTATAATTCCATACAAAACAACTCTGTACACTAAAGTATGAGCTACTCCCGACCGCAATATACTCATTTTGCCCGAGTAAGTTTTAGTCTCAGTTCATTGTCTCCTGGTGTCACTCCTGAAGGGGCTTCTGGGCCTTCTTCACCCGAGAGTGATGGATCTAGCCATTCTGCTCCTTGACTTTGATTGCAGTGAAGGTGGTGAGAGGTACTTGCAGTGGTCTCTCCCACTATGGTTCTGAAGTCTTCTCTGTAAGAGACTTAACACATACATCATCCCCAGGCTATCTAACTCCCTGCTCCGAGTTCCAGCCACATGTTTCTCAATTACTCTGAGCTGTTTGCTTAATGCCACTATGTAGATGGACGTTCTGGACATTCTCCTTGTATTCTATATGGTCTTCTATAAGGCATTCCAAAAGGATTCAGCATTCTTTTAGCTCAAAAGGTTTAGTTTGAATTTGCAATAGTGCTAGTGGAAGAGCTTGGGCTAGGGTAGATTAAATTCTTGCCACAGTCTTATGATTTGCTGCTTAATCAAATGATTCATTCTCTCTACTTGGCCGCCTGATTGGGGGCGGTATGGGGTGTGAAGTTCTTAATCTATGCCCAGATAGCTACTAATCTGCTGCACTATTTTGGAAATGAAAGGTGATTCTTTATCTGAGGATATTGTGGCTGGAACTCTGAAGCGTGGTATTATCTCTTGTAAAAATGATCTGGTCACCTCTTGAGCTTTGACAGTTCTGGTGGGGAATGTTTCTGGCCACCCTGAAAATGTATTTATTAATACCAGTAAGTACTGATACCCCCCTTTCCTTGGGAGTTCTGAAAAGTTGATTTGCCACTGCTGTACAGGCCCATGGCCTCTCTCAGTCTGACAGAATTTTGGCCCGGGGGGATATTTTGAGGTTAGTCTGGAGGCAAGGATCACATTATCAGCTCACCTGAGTGATAGTGGCATATAAATTCCTGACAACGATACAACAATTCTTTCAATCAGATGTGTGTTCTAGATAGCCTGTGGGAATTACTACTTCAAAGTCAACACTTCATTTCAATGCACTCTGTATCACTCGCAGCCTTGGTCATTTCGAGAAAGGAGCCACACTCTATAAAAGGCTTTAAGTAGTTAGGCCCTAGTGTGTTTTCTAGTGCCCTTCCTTCACTAGTAACCACGAAAATGGGAAGGGATTACTAGCTCTCTTTCAATGGAAGCCCACCCCTTGCAGTTGTACGTCTCTTTTGATTAGTATTATTGTATTCTGGCTCACCTTTGAGGAAAATCTGTACCTCACCCTTTGCTGCTTTCTTTGCCTCTCCATTTGCCAGCTCATTTCTTTCCTCTAATTTTAAGCTCACTCTCTGGTGTGCCTTAATATGCCTTTTCAGGTAGCTGAACTGCTTCCAGCAGCTGGATTGTCTCTTCTTTCCCTGTGAGGTCAGCAGTCCCCTCTCCTTCCAGATGGCTCCATGTGCATGCACAACTCTGAATGCCTTTTGCTGTTTCTAAGGCATGGGTCCATGCATTTATCTCAGCATCCTGTGCAGAGGTACCTGTTGGTAAGGGTCCAGACTCTATTACCTCTCTGCAGGTAGTCACTGTGAATTTTGCAATGTCGCTTTCTTGTCAGTGAACCAGGTCTCTGCATCGTCCAGAGGAGTGTCCTTTAAGTCTGGGCGGCTGGAGTACGTAGCTTCAGTGGTCTCTAGGCAATCATGGTGTACTGCTTCTCCTTGATTCCACTGAGAAAAGAAGCTGGGTTGACAATATTAGTCACCACTATCTCTCCATCATCTTGCTCTACCATGAAGGCCTGGTATTTCAGAAACCTCTCTGGTGAAAAGCCAGTGGCCACCCTTTACTTCCAGTACTGCGGACACTGTGTGGGACACTAGCACAGTCATTTTGTCCCAGGGTAAACTTGCGTGCCTCTTGAATATTCAGCACAACTGCTGCTACAGCTCTGAGGCAACCTGGCCATCCTTCGGCAGTTGCATCTAGTTGCTTAGAGAAGTAAGCAACTGCCCTCCGGTATGGACCCAAGTCTTGAGCCAATATTCCCAGGGCAATTCCTTGCGTGGAAAAATAGAAAGAATGCTTTACTTACATCTGGAAGTTTCAAAGCTGGAGCCGACATGAGGGCACTCTCTAGCTGGTGAAAGGCCCGTGTGGTGTCTCTTGTCCACTGGAGATCTCAGTTCCCATTGGCAATAAGAGCATAGAGGGGTCTGGCGAACAGTCCATAATTATAAACTCACAGCTGGCACTACTCTGCCGTGCCTAAGAAGGTTTGGAGTTCTTTCGTTTTCTGGGGTTCAGGGTTTGGCATAGGGCTTCTCTGCCTTAAAGTCTGCTGCTCAGCACTCACTTCTTACTTCAGGTAGATTACCTTCTGTTTCACTACCTGTGCCTTTTTCTTTGAGACTCTGTATCCTTGGAGTCCTAGGAAATTCAAAAGGCTTACTGTCCAGGCTTCTCTCGCTTCCCTCGTCCGAGTGGCTACTATAAGATCATCTACATACTGTAACAGCCTCCTTTCTTCTTGTGGAGCTTCCCGGGACTCTGGGTCTTTGCAAGCTGTTCTCCAATCGGAGTGGGGAATTTTGAAGCCTTCAGGCACATGGACTATGCGACCTTGTGTTTGAATGCAAAAATGTTCTGGCTGACTTTGTGGATAGGGAGGCAAAAGAAGGCATCTCTTAGGCCTAAAACAGTGAACCAGGTTAGCTCAGGTGTTAAACAAGTTAGTAAGGTCTATGGACTTGCTACCACAGGGTACAAATTCTGTGTTATCTTATTGACAGCCCTTAATCCAGTACTATCAGTTATTGGACTGATTCCTTCCTTACCTTCTCTTTGAGGGTACTACTCAGTTCTCACTGGTTGTGTTCTTTCATTAAGCTTGATGGGGGAGCATCCCATGGGGGAGCATCTTTCACTCTCCCTGGTACAGCAGAGGCTCATACCCTTGAAAACACTTATTTACTTATTCTAGTATCTCCTTACTAATGTCTTTCTTAATTTCAGTGTCTGTTGATATTAAGCCTAATATCTTTATATTATTTGCCTCCAGAGTAACCTTTCTCATTTGAGAATGTTTAGCAAATTGAGCGAATTGTACAAAAGCTTTTAGGTACATATAGTACACATGTTATTTTAAAGGTTTGCAAAAGTATGCCTTCTCAGACTGGCCAGTTGTTCATTCCCCACACTACAACATAAACATTCTCCACAAGTACTAAAGCTTTATTTAAAACTGAATATATGACCCTTGTGCCGACAAAAAATTCTTCCCTTTTGGGGAGGTCATCTTTACCCCTCCTCCCTTACCTTGGGAGGAAGCCTTTAGCAAATCATATGTACTCATTTTGCGAACTGTGATTGCTCTGCATTTCAGCATGATAATCCTTGCCTGATTTCATACGTTGCTATCTTATGCTGCATGCTGAACAACATGTTTGATTTGCTTTCTCTTTGCCTTGTTTTCTTTTTCAAGGGCCAAGACCAGAGGGCGGTCTGATCTCACAGTCTCTTTGTCATTCTGGGTGATTTCTTAAAACAAAAGACATTTCAGCATACAAAAACTCTATCCCATTTATCTTCCTATTATAAAACAGTACTAACAGCAATGAGGCATTATAAATCTTTTTATTTTCTGAGCTGCTCTTACTGGCAACCTCTTCCTAGTGAGCCCCTCCCAAACGGGGCTAATTTAGGAACCTGTTTGCTCTGGTCAGTTCTCATTATTTATTTCTCCTTGCCCTATCTCGCTTCCATTCAAACCTTTTTACAGACCTTCACAGTAGTTTCTCAGTTTTCCTCCTATACACACAGCTCCAGGTGGCAGGTATCAGATGTGATTCCCACACACAAGCTCTAAGACCTTAGGTTCTGAATCCGCTTGACCAGGAACCTCTAATTTACACTCGGGGCGTGTACCCTGACACTTATTGGAACAGCAAAACAGAAATACCAGTGTTTCTCATAAACATCGCACTGCAATAATACCTGCACATCCAGCTTTTGCCCACAGGCCATTCCCGTGTTCCCTGGGGAGACGGGGCAGCCAGAGCTGTCCCTGTGCCCAGGGCACAGCCACTGTCACCTCACACAGCGTGCCAGCCTCTTGATGTACCAAAGGCTCCCCGAAATTGCCCCCAAAGGCAGGCTATACTGTTTGTTACAGAGAACTTTAAATCCTTTCAGCAGATTGTTTCCAGTCCAGACTTACTGCAGTACCAACCGAAGTCTCATAAATCTCATAAGTCTCATTAACTAATTCATCTCATTCATCTCTTCTATATAAACTCTGTTTTACAAAATATCAGTCTTTTCTAGTTCTCTTCTTGCACAATCTAATTAAGCACTGTGTCTACTTACACTTGTTTTGCTGTTTTGCAAAAAGGCTGTGCTAGTCACAGCCGAAACTCTGATATGCCCAGAGACACAGACACACGCACTCTCTCCCTCCCCCCTTTATCTCAAATTCACTAGAGCCAAGGCTTGAATTACTATGAGGGGGAGAATTCTTGGAATTCCTTTAACTCGCTTTATCGAAGTTAAACATAAATCACCGTACTATAGTTCTCCTATGTAAAATGCTACTCTTGTTGCAACTAAATCTTAAAATCTCCACAAACACCACTATACAATCTGAGAATCAAACTACCACAATGCAGCGGAAGAAAATCACCACACAAAATCACTGGGAAAGGGCCTATTTCTCCAAGTGCTCACTTTTCTCGACACAACACAGCATACCATAATTCGGCATTTACTCAAATCAATTTTTCCTGGACACAATCAAAATAACAGCACACAGTCTAGAGATCAAGTCCAAACATCCAAGGCAAAGGAACTCTCTGAGCTCATACTCACGGTTAAAATGTACCATATCTACACAAATCACTACATTTAAACATGATAAATACCATCACTGACATTCCTCCACTCGCTTCTCCGCAGGGCACTTCTCTCCCTGCCCCCGCAGCCTGCTGCAGCCGGCGCCTCTGGCCTCACTCGGCTGCTTCAAACACGGGGAGTACTGACCCCCCCGCACTGTAGGGCACTGTAGATTTACTCTCTTTTATACACCATACACATATCACCTGCACGATCACAAACACAGTGCACTGACCACACACATTAACCATACAGCAACACAGTGTCCGGACATCACACACACACACAAACAAAACACACACGGGCTCACCAGTTCTGCTCTATCAGAACTACGAATCCTCAATACACACATACACGGGTTCACCCGGCTTACCCCCAAAGCCGCTAGCGGTCTGCCCTATCAGAACGACGAACCCCATCTCTAATACAGATGCTCTATCAGCTGAACCCATGAACCCAGACTTCTCTGGGTGGTTTACTCCCTTGCTCTCTTTCCTCCCCCCCGGGGGCCCCTCAGTACATACCATATCTTCCTTTGCAGGCCAGTGGGTAGTTGTCTGTCCTCGCAGGTGGCAAGTTGAGACAAGCGGAGCTCCATCAGGAAAAAAATCCTAGGGCGCACCTTGGAGGTCCGTCTATCCCCCCTGCCCCCGTGGGGACAGGGATCTTCTGCCTGGCTCGCCATAATGTTTTGCAGAGAAAAGAAGAAACCTCACAACTTTATAAAAGTTGTAAAGCTCGGTATGTTTATTTACGGTGCCGGATGCACACGGAGAAAAATTCTCCTCAAAAGGCATGCATACCCCTGAAAATTTCAGACCTCTTTTTATCTCTCTTCTAAATGCATAGGCATACAGTTTCACAATAAGTTCATACATATTCATCCCGCATGATATTTAGCACCAGTTCTTCTTTATCAAAGGAATTTCTAGGTCGGGGCAAATTGACCTCGTGGTCTTTTCTGTTTTTCTTTCTCCGTCTCTTTGCTGTCTCGGCATGCGAGCTTTTCCTTCAGCTTTGGCCTCACAGACTTTTCACCATTGTTAGACACTTCACCTAATTCAGGATGGATCTCTACTCTGTCTCACCAGTATACTGGAATAAGCAACACACTGCAACACCAGTAGATGATCAAGCACCAGAAGTCTACTGGGCAGCAGTGGTGGCAGAAGTGGTGGGGAAAGACAAGCTTATGATTCCCTGCCACATTAGGCAAGGCCTGGACGGGATAGGGATAAAAGGCTTGTTAGACACAGGAGCAGATGTGATGATCATATCCAAAAGGGCATGGAAGTCGCATTGGGAAGTGCAAAACATAGCAGGCAAAATACAGGACATAGGGCGTGGTATTTGCTGGGTCCCCAGGACGAAGGAGGAATTGATGAATCTGACTCCATGTTCTTGGAAGGCTAATTTATTATTTTATGTATTTATATTAAAGAAAGCTATATTAAAACTACACTAAAGAACAGAGAAAGGATACAGACAGAAGGTTACAACGAATGATAATGAAAACTCGTGACTGCTTCCAGCATCCCAACACAGCTGGACCATGGTTGGTCATTAAGTAAAAACAATTCACATGTTGGATAAACAATCTCCATACCACATTCCAAAGCAGTAAAACACAGGAGAAGCAATCAGATAATTCTCTGAATCTTCTCAGCTTTCCAGGAGAAAAAATTCTGGCAAAGGGATTTTTCAGAAAATATGACACTGGCAATAGGGGGTGCCCAATTGGCAAGAATATCAATAAGCGTCATTCAATTTGAGGGGCCGGACGGGCAATTGGCTCATATATGCCCATTTGTTGCAGATTACAGGGTTCCCTTGAGGGGTAGGGACCTCATGTCACAATGGGGAGTATGCATTGAAATCCTGAAAACCCACTGGGATTTTTAAGAGCGGCCACTGTGGAGCATCCTACCCAGAAGCTGAATTGCACCACCAATGAGCCAGTACGGGTAGCTCAGTGGCCGCTCAGCAATGAAAAATTGCAGGCGCTCAATGAACTCGTGGAGGAGCATTTGGCCCAAGGTAACATTGAGCCAACATTCAGCACTTGGAACTCCCCGATTTTCATTATTAGAAAGCTGGGGAAGGACAAGTGGCGGCTCCTCCATGATCTCAGAAAAATAAATTAAGTCACTGTCAACATGGGACCCCTTCAACCAAGGATGCCGTCCCCAGCGATGATTCCCCAAAATTGGAATCTGCCAGTTAATGATATAAAAGACTGTTTTTTCAGAATTCCTCTTGACCCAGCTGAAGCCCTGTGTTTTGCATTCTCGGTCTCAACCAAAAATCGGGAAGCTCCCATGAGGCGATTCCATTGGAAAGTGTTGACACAACGAATGAAAGCTTCTCCTACTGTCTGCCAATGATACATCACGTCATTGCTGTCTCCTGTGCATACCATAGTGGGGGAAGCCATCATCCTGCACTATATGGATGATGTGCTTCTGTGTGCCCCCAGTGACAATGTGCTCCAACACACACTTGACCAAGCAGTCAGTGTTTTGATAACTGCAGGTTTTGAATTACAGGAGGAAAAAGTTGAAAGGGTGCCCCCTTGGAAGTATCTGGGGCTTCAGATTGCTGTGAGGACCATTGTTCCTCAAAAATTGGCTATTGACAGCGATCCCAAAACTTTAGAGGACCTCCACTCCTTGTGTGGGTCTTTAAATTGGATCAGGCCTTGGCTGGGTATCACAACAGAAGACCTAGCCCCCCTCTTCAGTTTATTGAAAGGGAGAGAGGAGCTAAGTTCTCACAGGACCCTGACTCCAGAGGCAAAGCTTGCCTTAGAGAAAGTGGAGAAAGTTCTCACAGAGAGACAGTCCCACCGCTGTAAAACAGACCTGCCATTCAAATTTATCGTTTGGGGAAAATTGCCATACTTACACGTTTTAATATTCCAATGGGACGAGGACCAGAGGGACCCTCTCTTGATCACAGAGTGGGTTTTCCTCAGTCACCATCGGTCCAAGAATATAACAAGGCCACGAGAGCTGATGACTCGGCTGGTCAGGAAAGCACAAGTAAGGATCCTGAAACTGACTGGATGCCATTTTGCGTGCATTTATTTGCCAGTCAACCTCTCTGAGGATACAGCATCCCCAGGGAGGTTGACGGTAGAGATGTTCGAACAACTATTAAGAGAAAATGAGACCCTTCAAATTGCATTGGATAGCTATGCCGGACAGATTTCTGTCCAAGCTCCTGCCCACAAATTTTTTCATGAAAAGTTTAATTTGATCCCTAGAGAGAAAAGGAGCCAGAGGCCACTCAAGGCTCTGACAGTTTTCACTGATGCATCTGGAGCATCCCATAGGTCAATAATGAGATCGCATATCAACCTGCCAGGACCAGTGGATGAGGGAAATCTAAGAGCAGATTCCCTGGCTGCAGCCCCTGTAGATCTAGCGAGGCTTCCTGACATTTTCCAGCAAGCAGAGATGAGCCATGAGATGCTCCTTCAGAATGTGCCAAGGCTGGTCTGACAATTCCACGTGAAGCGAGATCAGGCCCAGGCCATTGTGACAACCTGTCCAAACTGCCAGACAACCACCATTCCATCATTAGGAGAGGGGGTTAACCGCAGGAGGCTGGGCAGTTGCAAATTGTGGCAGACTGATGTCACCCACATATCTGAATTTGGCAGGCTGAAATATGTGCATGTGTCTATTGACACTTTCTCTGGGGCAACCTACGCCTCCACCCATGCAGGAGAGAAGGCTGAGCATACAAAAAAACACCTGCTGCAGGCTTTCTCAGTGTTGGGGGTCCCTAAAGCAATTAAGACAGACAATGGCCTGGCCTACACTTCCAAGGGATTTAACGAATTCCTGCAGGTATGGGGAGTTGAACATAAGACAGGCACCTCTCACTCCCCCACAGGTCAAGGCATGGTTGGGTGAGCACACCGGTCGCTCAAACAGGTTTTAGAGCGTCAACAGGAGGGCACCAAGAAATGAACACCTCAGGAAAAACTTTGCAAAACTATCTTCACTATTAACTTCTTAAACTGTTCTTTTGAGAACCTGAATCCCCCAGTGGTAAGACACTTTGTGCCGCACAGAGCTCACAGATACAAAGAACATCCGCCCATTCTTACCCGGGACCCACAAACATCCAAAATCGAAGGACCCTATAAACTGGTAACATGGGGATGTGAGTATGCCTGTGTGTCTACTCTGCTAGGTCTGCAGTGGATCCCACAAAAATGGATGAAACCCTATGTTACCAAACACCCTAACAGGCCTGTTGACTCTAAAAACGATGTTGCAGTAGCAGCTAAAGAGAGGAAAAGTCTGTTTCACTGCTGATTATGAAATGCTAAATAACCTTTGCTAAACTTTACATTATTTTAGGAACAAGCCATTATCCTGAGGCCAGCCCTCATTGGAATTTGCTTCATCCTGTTTGCCCTAAACTAATCCTCTGATGCATGGATCATCCTGTAACCCAGGAAAAATGTCTGGTTTATGTTGGCAGAGGCCCTTAAGCAAGACCATATATGCTTCTCTACAGCAGCAGAAAATCCTATGTAAACCTGACTAGTGAGAGTCCCATTTAAACTCGAGGAGTGCCCTGAAAGCCTGAAAGAACATAAAAAAAAACATAAATAGCAGAAAAAACACCCACATAGTTTACCAAACACCAAGCATGACCTATGAATATAAACTGCCTGTTAACAACCCCCTCATGCTCTGGCGAGAGTGGGTAGGCAAGCTGATCGACATGAACAGTGCACCACAAAAACTTGAAATTTTAGAGTCTTCGAGTGCAGCCTATTGCATTCAGTTTGTCTATGAACCAAGGCACCACATAGAACAGTATACCAATGTCCTCCCGTATTAAAAAGATTCCCAGGCTAACAGGGGGTGCGATAAGATTGAGCATGTTAAGATAGTGTCCACAGAGGACCACCAACCAAAGAGACTAAAAAAAGGTACTTTTCTCATTTGTGAGGATAGAGCATGGGCAGGTATCTCTTCTTGCCTGCTTGGAGGTCCGTGCGCATTTTGGTGGTTGTCGCTGTTCACACACAACTGAGGCAAAGTGAAAATTTTCCAGGATAGAAATCCATTTTAATTTAGGTGAAATGTACATTTTTGAGTTGAGTTCTGGTTAGAAACCATAGTTATTTAGCCAGACTGCAAGGCCTAAGCTCAGTGAAGTTACTTCAGCGAAGGACAGAGATAAAGGCGGGGAGACAGAAGATGATAGAGAGAGACAGAGACTGCTGTAAGGGCAAGTCGACCTGACCTCGGAATTCTTTCTGATAAAAAGGAACTAGTAGTAAAAGTCACACGAAACCCATAAAAATGAATATGTATGAACCTATTGTGAAACTGTATGCATATGTATTTGAGAGAGAGATAAAAAGAGACCTGAAGTTCTCAGAGGTACACATGCCTTTTTTGAGGAGAGCAATCTCTGCATGTGTCCAGCGCTGTAATAAACATACCAAGCTTTACAGCTTTTACAAAGTTGTGCTGTTTCTTCTTTTCTCTGCAAAACACAACCAAACCCAAATTATGGATTGGCAACAGAAAAACAATGTGAGAATCCAAAAGCAAAGCATTGATAATTTAGATGAACACTGTGAATTAGAAATAATATATTGTTCTAGGCTAAAAAGAGCTGCAGTCTCTTTTTTTTTTTTTACCATGGGTTGTAACTGCTAAAGCACTAGGTGAATTGGGCCGCCTGGAGTGTTGGGTAGTGAAACAAGCCAATTTAACAACAACCACAATCAGTAACCTCCTAGCAGATGAAAAAATCACTAGGAAAGCTACCCTACAAAACTGGGCAGCTACTGACTTCCTGCTGCTGCTGCACAGACAGGAATGTCAAGAGTTCAGAGGTCTCTGCTGCCTCAATCTAACATCAATGGCAAGGGATGTCCACCCATCCCTGCAAAAAATGCAAGAACTAATAACTGAAATAAAAAAAGAATCAGAGGACTGGCTGGGAAACAGTTTCTCAGGGTGGAAGTTGACCGGGTGGCTTTCTTCCATTGTTAAATCCATAGTTTGGTTTATTGAAACTGCTTTCCTTATTGTAATATCATTTGCTATTTTAACAGGATATTGCCTTTCCCCTGCCACACACCTCACCTTTTCCCCTCCTAAAATTAATGTTACAGAGATCCCTGATGCTTCTGACTCTGAAAACCCCCATGCCAATAACTCCAATACTAAGGATTCTCCTGATGACAGCCTCCCACATCAATGGTGGCATGAGTTATGCCCCAAAATCAGAGTATAACCCTGATCCTGCCTCTTTTTGAAAAAAGATAGGGAGAGATGTTGCGGTTAATGTTTGTGTTACCCCAGTTTTCAGTTTCATAATCTGGATTCACTGATAATGGTTGCTTCCAAAGCCCTCCCTATGTTGTTCCAAGTTGGTTTCTCCCTAAGTTGTATCCACACCTGGTGTAAACTCCTCCCCTTTCTCCTCCCCTTTGATCTCATTGGAACTGGTTCTGTAAACCACTCCCCTCACTCCTCCCCTAAGGTTATCCCATTGGCTGACTGTTTGTACCCGCCCACCGTTTTTGGCCTGTATATAAACCACTGCAGAGCTGTGCTCTTTCTCTTTCACTTCTGAATCTCTGGATTAAAGACTTTCTGGAATATCAGGCAGAGAGCATCTGTAGACTCTTTTATTTTTCTCCCTGACACTGGTAAAGCTAATCCCACTGTAGAGCCACAGCTCTGAATTTCAGCTCCTGGTGAATTTGTCCTGGAGTTGTTCCACACACCTTGGTGTGGCTGCTGGTGTTCTAAAGGAGCTAGCTAAAGACTCCAGTAGTTGTGTCAGGGCACCTGTTGCATTGTACCAACATATATAGGTGAATTTGACTACTGTCCAAGAAATATTGCCCATGCCTATAGGAATGAACGTAACTTTGGTTACCCAATTGTTGAAACATAATGAACTAAAGAAAATTCTTAAAGAAATTAAAGATCAAGGAAAGAGAACTTTGATTACAGTACACCATGACACAGACTATACGAAGAGTGTTTAAAAGATGAGAGGAAGGCCCATCCCATCACTGGTGGGATGTGCTTTTTGGGCAGTCACCAACAGCGACCAACTTGCTCAATACCTTGGTTCATCCAATTATTGTTTTGCTTGTTTTAGTTGGTATAAGTTTGATTTTGTCTGTAATAATACTTGTTTGGAATTAGAGAATGTTGCAATGAGTAGCAGCTTTAACTTCACTATCAAGAGCATATGGTTTTAAGAGACACCCACCACACAATTTTGCTAGATGAAGAATCTATATATTAGTAAAAGAATTTACTAACCTTGAAGAAGAAGTGGGGAAATGAAGCATGATTTTAAAAAATTAGGATTTCAGCTGAGGGTTAGAGGCAATTCATAGTGATTAGGATGTAAGTTAGGTAAGTAGATGATAGGTTAATTATTATTTGATGCTTAAGCTAGAGCTAATTGTTATATTGTTTGCCATTATGAGCTTGTTTGGAGAAGGAAGTGGAGTAAGTGAACGGTTATAAGAACATATTGAAACAAGTAGAGCAATGGTTCGCACCTGGGCTTTATGTCAATCAATCATGAAGCAGGGGGACTTGGATCGTGCCAGAGGGTCACAGAGACCTGATGAAGATATTCCTGACTTCACCCCTGAAGACCACTGACCCAATTTGAGACCACCAACCCAATTCAAGAGAAGAACTGTGCATGCATGAAGGACTAATAACCTCATTTTACTACGGAGCGAGGATAGGAGGTGCTGGGGTTAAGCATATGTATTGTATGTAAGATCTCAGGAAATAAATAGAGGGCAAAGAACCTTGTAGAGCATGGTCATGCTTTTCGGGGACGACCCCCCATGCCACTCGCTAGTGTTAATAAACATACCACTTTCTAAATTTGATTAGTCAGAGAGTCTTTGTCTGTGATCTTCAGTTTTATCAACTCACCAGAACATCTGCAGTACATCAATGACATCATTGTGTAGGGGAACACAGCAGCAGAAGTGTTTGAGAAAAGAGAGAAAATCATCCAGATTCTCCTGAAAGCCAGTTTCACCATCAAGAAGAGCAAAGTTATGGGACCTGCCTGAAAGATCCAGCTCTTGGGAGTAAAGTGGCAAAATAGATGGTGTCAGATTCCCAACAATGGCATCAACAAGATCACAGCAATGACTCCACCAACCAATAAGACAGAAACACAAGCTTTCCTAGGCACCATAGGCTTTTGGAGAATGCATATTCCTAAGTACAGCCAGATTGTGAGCCCTCTCTACTTGATCACCCACAAGAACACTTTCCAGTAGGGCCCTGAACAGCAACAAGCCTTTGCCCGGATTAAGCAGAAGATCGCTGATGCGGTAGCCCTTGGCTCAGTCAGGACAGGACCAGATGTGAAGAACATACTCTACTCTGCAGCCAGGAGCCATGGTCTGTACTGGAGCATTTGGCAGAAAGTGCCTGGTGAGACTTGAGGTCAACCACTGGCATTTTGGAGTCAAAGCTAGAGAGGGTCTGAAGCCAACTGCACCCCAACAGAGAAGGAAATCTTGGCTGCCTATGAAGGAGTCCAAGCCACCTCAGAGGTAATCAGCACAGAGGCATAACTCCTCTTGGCACCCTGAATACCAGTGCTGGGGTAGATGTTCAAAGCAAAGGTTCTCACTACCCACCATGCCACCAATACCACATACAGAGCAAGTAGATTGCTCTCATCACACAGCACGCCTGTATTAGAAAACTGAATTGCCCTGGGATTTTGGAGATAATTACAAATTGGCCCAAAGGTGAAAACTTTAGTCTCATGGACAAAGAGGAACAAGAGCAAGTGACGTGCTGAAAAAGATCCACCATACAACCAACTGCCAGCAGAAGAAACACATTACGCTCATTTTACTGATAGTTCTTACCACATTGTAGGGATGAAATAAAAGTAGAAAGCAGCCATATAGAGCCCCAGACAACAGGTCGCAGGAGCTACTGAAGGAGAAGGTAGATCAAGTCAACTTGATAAACTCAAAGCCATTCAACTGGCCCTAGACATTGCCAAATGTATTGGTTTGAAAAGAGAGATGTCTGCTAAGGAAGGCAGCAGCCTCTCTTGAAATGGAAGGTATAAACCTCCTCCCTCCAATTTATTATAATTTTGAAATTAAGGGGCTCTCAGGCGAAGATAGGGGAGTAGGAGTAACAGTGCTTTATTAGAAAAAATAAAAATAAACAATGCAGTTATACAAAACGTCACTGACAGAGTCAGAATATGACCTGACACCCTGTTTGGTCCGGATGTTGGTAGCAATCTGTTTAAATGGAGGCTGCAGTCCTCCTGGAGTGACAAATGTGGTTCTGTTGAAGCAGTGATCCTGTAGAAGGGTGTAGTCTTCCTCTGAATGTCCAGTGGTGGTGTAGATGGGCCTGGTCTTCCTCTGGGAATCCAGTGGAGAAGAAAACTGTTCCTCTGGGAATCCAGTGGGAAAAGGCTGTTTGTGGTGTTCCAAATCTCAGATTATATCCAGGTAGGAATGCTTGGATCCTCCTCCTGGGCTGAGAATCTCACAATAGGATGATGTAATTTTATCAGTCATGCTCTGGCACTCAATGGCCCATTAACAGAGGCTATCTCCCCGGCAGGAGGATTGGTCATGGAAGAGAGAAAGAAAACTGCCCCACCTGGTTTTAACAGGTGGCCCAATTAACAGAAGATAACTGCCCCACCACTAAAAGATAGCAATGGAATACACACCCCTGGCCACATCTTTGCATTTGCAACCTAAGACACTGTACAAGAGAAGTGGCCAAAGCTCTACCTCTACACTGATTCATGGATGGTAGTCAATGCTCTGTGGGGATGACTAGAGAAGTGGGAAGAGACTAATTGGCAGCATAGAGAAAAACCAATTTGGACTGCTGAAGAGTGAAAAGATTTCACTACCAGGGTAGAAAAACTACATATGAAAGTCCGCCATGTACATGCTCATGTCCCCAAGAATAGAGCCAATGAGGAGCACCAAAATAACAAGCAAGTAAATCAGGTTGCTAAGACAGAGGTGTCAAAGACAGATTTAGATTGGCAACATAAGGGGAAGATGTTCCTAGCTAAATGGGCTCATAATGCCTCAGGTGATTAAGGTAGAGATGCCACCTATAAGTGGGCACAAGACTGAGGGGTAGATCAAACCATGGATAGTATTTTTCAGGTTATCCATGACTGTGTGATGTGTGCTGCATTCAAGCAAGCTAAGTAGGTGAAATCCCTATGGTGTAGTGGGCAATGGTCCAAATATAGGTATAGGGAGGCCTGGCATTTTGACTACATCACACTGCCTCTAACCTGCCAAGGAAAGCACTATGTGCTCACAATAGTAAAAGCCACCACAGGATGGTTGGAAACTGTTATAGATGGATAATGAGATGGTTGGCTCTCACAATTAAGGGATGAATATTGTGTGAATATTAAGAGAAACTTTTTCTTTTTTGATGTATAGTTATTTTATTGTAGTGTAGGTGTCCTCTGTTCTCCCCATAGTTCCCTTCCCCCTCCCCCTCCCCCCCCATATTGTTATCATCAGACAGCCTGGGTTGTCTAGGACAGGTAGAAAGAAGGCATGCACATGTGCCCCTTGCAGTTGGGAATGGAAAAGCTTGTTGCTAAGGGGGTGTGGCATGACAACACCTGACCCTCCAATCAAGTTACAAGAAAGCAGTCTCCACCAATAAACGGCAAAGAAGAGTTAACTGACAGACTTTGGGAGGGGCCAGGGCTGGCTGATGCAACCCCCAGGTGTATAAAAAACTGAGCATCCATCTTGAAGATGAACTGGCCACGTGGTAGGCAGCCATGAAGACAGTTCCCAGCGCTGCAGTTTTTCCTTATTTAGTCCTTTTGTTGTATTTTTGTTAAGGTTTAATAAACCTTTTAAATTTCCAAAGTGAGCAGTTGTCTCTCACAGAAACCTACCTTGTACCTCGCTACAGCCCATAACACCATCCTTAGCCTTGAAAAGCAAGTCCTTTAGAGGCATGGTACCCCTAAGAAAATTGAGTCAGACAATGGGACTCATTTCAAGAACAGCCTTATCAACGCCTAAACTAGAGAACATGGCATTAAGTGGGTGTACCATATTCCCTACCATGCACCAGCTGCAGGCAAAGTGGAGAGGTGCAATAGACTGTTAAAAACCACCTTAAAAGCATTGGGTGGGGGATCTTTCAAAAATTGAGATCAGCATCTAGCAAAAACCACCTGGTTAGTTAACACCCGAGGCTCCACCAACCCAGCAGGCCCTGCCCAATCTAAGCCTCTCCATACAGCAGACACAGTCCCAATGATACATGTCAGAAATTTGTTAGGAAAAACTGTCTAGATCAATTCTGCCTCGAGTACAGACACACCCATTCATGTGGTTGTCTTTGCTCAGGGACCAAGTTGCACATAGTGGATAATGCAGAGAGATGGAAAAACACGATGTGTACCTCAGGGAGATCTGATTGTTGGGTGACAACTATGTGTAAATATCACTGTTTGCTAAATGTTACTGACATTGCCTGAATATAGCTATATACTGTATATACATATATGTATGTATAATGTATGTGTTTATAGAGTTAGAATATATTGATTAGTTTTGGCAGTAAGATGACAATACGGGGATAAAGGGTGAAATGTCCTGGGGTGACTTAATGATGCTAAATTGTATCCCCATTCCTCTGCTCAGTCCAGAAATAAATTTTGCACCTTTAAGACTGGTTCTGAGAGCAAAGGGGAGGGAAGAAGTGCAGTTTGTTTTCAGAAACTGTACTCACTCCTCCACATTCCTCCTCCTGGACTGTGTTGTCTGCAAAAAGATAGTGAGACAGACCTCTCCTTTGTTTTGTAGTTAGTTTTTAACTAGCTTAGACAGAGCAGTTTCCTGGACTGTAGTTTTTCTTTTTCTAAGAACTGTTCAACCCTGCTCTAGACTGAAACCCCAGAAGAACACCAGGAGCTCACACCTGTGGTCCACCAGGCTGGGCCTGGGCCACAACATTTCCAGCACCAGAGGGACTGATAACAGACTGGGTGAGTCAAGCTGCAACCCACAAAAAGGATTTTATGAGTTTGTCATCTCTTCAGATTGGCAAGAAGTTTTATTGCTTAATATTGTTCATTTTTTTGTGCTAGTGAATGCTTTGCTTGTTAAATAAACAGTTTTTTTCCCACTTTTCTCCAAAGAAATCTTTTTTCTGGACCAGTTTGGGGAGGGGCAGCTTAAATCTGCTTTCTAGAGGAGTGCTTTTAGAGGTTTTCTCACAAATTTGCCCTAAACCAGGACACTGCACAAGGGCAGGAGGGAACAAACTGAGCACTTTTTTCTGTCCTGTCTTCCCCAGGAGCTTGACCAGCATGAAGGAGAGGATTAGAAGGATTTATTGTGGATCACTGCCAGTGCATAGCACATATGGCATTCCTCACCCCTTACATCATCATGGGATGCTGAGGTAGGAACCAACAACAGCCCTACCCCACTGCTCCAGAAGCTGAAATCTCTGTGGAAGCATCTAGTTCTGGCCTTCTTAGAGAGGCATATTCTCACCCTGATCTGCTCCTCTGCAGCAGTCTATTCTTACAGGAACTGTCAGAGCAGATGGGGTTTATGCCTTGGTTGGCTTCAATTTCAGTCCTTGCCTTGGAGCCAGCACAGCCGCAGAAGGGCTCTGGTGAACCCATGTAGGCTCTTACCCTGCTGGTGGAACTTAAAGTTCACAGAGCATCTCCTCTGGGCTTTGAGCACTGGCTGCCAGAGGAGGAGATGCAACTCCAAAGGCTGCAGTTCCCAGCCCCAGGTCTTGCTATCCCAGTGGGGCTGTTTTATGGTTCAGGAGAGGAAGGAAAGGGGAAATGCAGTAGCCTAACTGTTGTGTTTTGTCAAGGGACACCTCTTACCCTTTAACTGAAGGGGAGGAAGGTACCTGGGGTCCCTATTACTATGGAGGGCAGCTCACAGTCTCTTGGGGATCAGGAACACACAGTAAGGACTTTCTGGGTGGTGCTGAGTGACATGGAAGCACGCGAGATTTCAACATGTTTCCAGGGGAAGCCTGTGGTGCAAGAAGGACTCCTCTCCTCTTCATGAAGATTGAAGTATTCTGAAGATTGAGTATTCTGAAGGGTGGTGCCGGACTGAGAGTTGAGAGTTGGTGATTTGGAGGAATGTATTGCATTGGGAAATTTGGTGGGGGGGAGGAGGAAAGTGCTTTTGTAAGGTTTTCAATTTTCCCTTATGTTTTTTTTTTTCTTCTTTTCTTGTAGTTTAGTTAATAAAGTTTTCTTTATTTCTAAGCAGGAGCCTGCTTTGCTTATTCCTGGTCACATCTCACAGCAGACACCAGGGAGAGGGTATTCTCATGGGGGCACTGGCATTGCCAGGCCCAAACCATGACAGGGTGAAAACCACCAATCACTTGTTTTAAAAATTTAAAAGTTTAATAGTAATTAAATGGCTATAAAAATAGTAATACAAATTAGAGTAATAAGAATTTGGACTATCAGAGTTAGGACAATAAAAGGCAATTAAAAAAAGACATACGGACAGCCTGGGTACCTACTGGGCAATTAAGCCCTGAAAACACACATGCTAACAATGGATTAACCCTTAAAAACAATAACCTGTTGCATATTCATATATCTCACACATGATGCATAAATTCTTTTCAAACAAAGGGTGTTCTCTGGTTATTATCAACCCCCCCTCATCTTGTATATCAGTCATCTCAGTCCCCACTAAGTCTGGGTCTTCCCAATAGGAGGCAATAATTCTTCTCTTGGGGATTTTGGTGTCTTGTTGCTGTTATCTCTGTGCGAAGAATTTCTTGAGCTAGTTAGAAAAAGTATCTTACATCACATAGTTTCTATTTTATTATTATATTATAGCCTAAAACTATATTTAACACACTACTGAAAAGGATTAATACAGTATACCTTTCTAACATAACGCATATAATATTTATTTTAATATTTGCGAAAAGCCAATCATATATTATGTATAGGGAAGGGAAGGGAAGGGAAGGGAAGGGAAGGGAAGGGAACGGAAGGGAAGGGAAGGGAAGGGAAGGGAAGGGAAGGGAAGGGAAGGGAAGGGAAGGGAAGGGAAGGGAAGGGAAGGGAAGGGAAGGGAAGGGAAACCCCTGCCTTCCTCCAGGAAAGCAAAAGCGAATAAACAGCCTGTGATAGATGAGTAATGCCATGATTGAATCTCACAATTAACAAACAAATGTCATGTATATAGGTTAAGAAAAGTTTTACAGATTTATAGTTATGTTTTACCCCCTGCCTTGTTATCAAGGGACAGCTGGGGTTGGGATATTTGGGAGGGTTGGCTTGTCACTATGGCAACATCTGACCTCCAATCAAGATTTGAGGAAGTAAACTCCACCACTGGACAGTGAAGAAGGAGTTGAAGGACAGAACTTTGAGAGGGGCTAAAGAGTTAAAAGGTGAAGCCTCCATTTTGTGGGTAAGCACATGGTGGGGAAAATCCTTTGCTCCTGGCTCCGTAACATTTTCTCTATTCAGTCTTCTGTTGTATTTTTGATAAGGTTTAATAAACCTTTCTAAATTTATGAAAAATGAGTAGCTATTTCTCTCAAGCCTGGTGAGGTCCGGAGAACTAATGAGATGCTAAGTGACTCACTGTCTCCGTCACAGTGGGAGCCAATGAGCAAGACTGAACGAGCTTCAGCAGAGCTATCTCTGCCCTGGTGTTGAGAGTTTTTTGCAGGATAATGGGCATATGCAACATGTGCCCAATCCACCCTTCATAGAAACCAAGTAAGGTCACCATGCCCTGGAAGGACATGAAGGGAGAAGAACACGCTCAGAAGCAGACAGTTCAAGATGCAAAGGCAGACAAGAAAACCGCAGCGAGACACATGAAGAAGAAAGACTAGCTAAAATTAACTGAAATGTTAAAATGCGTGCGTAAAAGGATCTAACCAATCATGTATTAGCTTGAGGCGTGAACAATAGAAAACAGTGTAAATATAGCCTGCTTTATGTAATAAATCAGCTTCACTTGATCATATTGATCATGGTGTGATGTCCCATCACTGGTCCTCTGCATTTTTGGTGCCTGAACAAGGGACCCAAAGATGGCTATTTCACTGCTGTGCCGAGGTTCAGTGGCAGCCTTTGGGAGGTGGAGAAGCCGGTCGAAAGTATCCTCACTGCCCTGGCAAGAAGCAGAGATGGTTAAAGGAGCTCTGATTGAAGAAGAATTGATCTCGCCCTGATCAGGTGAGTGGCTGGAGAGGAATGGGGCCGGACCATGAGAGAGATGGGTGTGACCATGGTCACAAGGGTTTTCAAGATGAGAGAAAGACAAGAATGTTGATTCCATGATCAGAAGGCTTGATTTATTATTTTATGATATATATACTACATTATGACTATACTAAAAAGAATAAGAAGGAAAAGTTCTCAGAAGGCTAGCTAAGCTACGAATAGAATAGAAAGAATGATAACAAAGGAGCTCTCTCCAACTTTGTCCGAGAGAGCTCAGTCCTTGTTTGGCCATTAATTGTAAACATCCAAGATGGGCCAATCACAGGTACACCTGTTGCATTCCACAGCAGCAGGTAACCATTGTTTACATTCTTTCTCTGGGGCCTCAGCTTCCCAGAAGGGGAAATCCTAACGAAAGGATTTTTATGAAAATATGTCTGCGACAGATGGGGTCCAGAAACTCCTCAAACATATCCTCTCTAAGAGAGGGCAGAAATATGATGCTTCCATTCTGAAGGGACTTATTTGCTGAGCATGGGAACAAAACCTCATAACAGGAGCACAGGTCACTTTTGAGGTATCGACATGGGAAGCTGTGGGCGGCATGTTGTGGGACTGTATTGCCTCGGGAGGACGTGAGGCTAAAGAGGCATCTAAATATGCTATCCTGTGAAAAAACATCGTAGAGGTATTATGGGTGATGCAAGCAGAAAAGAAAGCCGCTGCAGCAGCTTGTGTTGTTTTTTACCCCGGCCCCGATCCTGAGCCACAGGCATTTCCTGCTAGCAAGTTATTTTCAACTATGTTAGATGTTCCTTCGTGCTGCCCAGGACCCTATAGCCCGGTTCCACTAACCAAAGAGGAACTCAAAACCTCGGGAGTCTCAGATGAAAAACAGTCAGGAAGCAGCCTCCCTCGGAGGTTTCAGCTGCTGACCGGAGAATAAAAGTATTCAGGAAAAGGGAGCAGCTGGTGGTGAAGTGTTAGAAATAACGCACTCATCACCTAAAGATGAGGATGAAGAAGAAATCAATTTGGGATCTGCCTCAGTAGAGGAGGAATCAAAAGCTTTGGTAGACAATTTGCAGAAGTTAGTAATTCAACAAAGCAATCGAGTTGCTCCCTAAAAGGACTATTCTTTTGAAAGGAGGGAGCTGCCAGCTATTTTGAGCTCTGAAAGGGCTCTCAACGAGAAGAGAGGGAGGGGGATACCCCCCTCGACCATGGAAGTTTGGGAGTTAGAGCTAGACCCTGAAATAGAAACAGCACAAAAAAGAAATTGGAAAGGAGTTATTACTGAAGCAATAATTGAGGGGACATTTTCCCCTAGTACTATAGAAGCCTTCCCTGTGGTAACCCAAGCTGCAGGGCAAGGATGGGAGCCATTTGATTGGAAGATATTAGAAAAATTGAAAAGCGCCGTTACACAATATGGCTTGAAATCTCAATTAGCACAATCGTATTGCAATTCATTTTTACAGCAGATACCTTCATTCCAGCTGATGTTCAAACTCTGGTTAGATTAATCATGCCCCCTCATCAACAGATTCAGTTTTATAGGAATTGGGAAGGGGCATGTAAAAAAGAGAAAGCAAGACCTCAGGCTCAGGGGGGCTCATTGCTTGGAATTACAGCACAACAGTTATTAGGAGAAGGTCCCTGGTCCACAGCAACTGCCCAAGCCCGAAGTATCGATGAAGTTTTGCATCTAAGCCAACAACTTGCATACAACTCGATCCTTGCATTGCCTGATGGGCTGCATACTCAGGCTTTTACACATATATGTCAAGGGGGAAATGAGGACTTTGATAAATTCGTAGATCGCTTGCATAGAGCTATTTATGATCACCCTGATCTGGATCCGGAAACAAAGCAGAATCTGTTTAAGATGCATGCCTTTGACAATGCTAATGACAACACTCGGCAGATTTTAGGCACATTGCAAAAGGGAACAGAGGTTGTTGACATGCTAGAATTAATGACTTGAATATCGTCAGGTAATTCCTCACTTGACCTACGTATGAGGGCATGATGCACAAGAATAGGTGGTTTGTCCCTATCTCCTGTTGTTCTGAGATAATTAAGTGCAAAGATAGACTTAGCTGTCCTTTCTTCCAGGGATAACCCTATCACCCTGGCATCATCACTCACTGCTGGTGCCAGGTCTCTCTCTCTCTCGACCCATGGCGGTGCCTTCAATGCCATCCCTTGCTTTGCCCGGCCACTGCCACCTCACCATGGTGTGGCTTTGTCAAAGAAAAGCTCTCCCCCCAGCTGCCCACGCTGTCCGCATGAGGGGAAATTAGAGGGTGAGGCCCATGCCTCACTTCATTCTCTCCCTCTCTGCCCTTCTCGACCCCCCCTTACCGGGTGCTGCAACCACTGCTAAGTGCTTGGGACTGCAGCAGGCCAGGAGCTGCCTCTGTGCACTGCACTTGCACCCGAGTGCACGGAGGGGGATAGAATGTGCATGCGGCAACAGGGACGGGAGGGGCCCATACCTTCCCTATTGTTGGCAGGCACTACAGGGGAGTGGCAGCAGCCCTGCACCCCGGAGCTGTCCAGTCTTCTATGAGCACGGGCTGCTGCCTGCCACCCATGTGGACCCACCCTTGCCCTCAGTCCGGGAACTACTGTACAACTGGGTCAGCTCCGCCACATGTTCACTGCCACTCATGTGGACCTGCCCCTGCCCGCAGTCCCCACCGCTGCTGGTCCCTGGCAATCGTGGTCCCCGCTGATCGGCGGTCCTCACTGCCAGTCTAACACCCCTTAAACCCAGTAACTATGAACCTGGCTTTCCCAGGTGGTCTTGAGTTCCTCCCCCCACTTGCAGTTCTCTCCGCTCCCGGGTCCCTCCCAATCGTCCTATATCATTTAGTTCCAACATACTCTGGTATGGATCCTGCACAGCACTGCCCGGAGCTGTGCTCACCAGCTGACTGTGGGGGCAGTGCGTCTGCCTGCGTTCAAGATCAGCATTCTCGGCGGGTTGGGGGGTGTTTGTTCGGGGATTGCCCCGTGGAGGTTGCCATCTCTGCCTCCTCTCTTGTGCCCTAGCGGCGGGGGGGCTGGTGGTGCGTCCCGAGAGCTCTGCCTTTGGTCCCCAGCCCGGAGGGGGTGGGGGTGATGCCATGGGGCAGATGGGAGATACACCTGATGCATTTGCATTGCAGAGGCAGAGGGCACAGCTGGAGGAGCTGATGGCTTGTTTGCTGTGGGAAACAAACATTCCTAGACCCAAGATGGGATTTCTGGGGAAGGCTTCTATTTCCCTGCTGCTGGCATGCCTCTGTGGTTTTGGGGAAAGGAAGCGTATCACCACCCGTGCTGCCATTGTACTGGCAGCAGGGTGCAGGCCTGTGGGAATGCAGAGGCTGCTTCGTGGGTTTGGCCTGGGCCATTGGGCTCAAGAAGTTCCTGGGCCAGGGCCACTGCCTGGCCTCCTGATGTCTCTGGGGGTTGTGGTTTCTCCTACCGGTCCTGGCCCCCCTTTTGTGGGCCAGTTTTGGGGTTCCTGGTCCGTCATGGGCCAGGGCCCCCAGGGCCTTCTCTGGCTGTGCTCTGCTGCTGCTGTTTTCAATTAAAAAAAAATAAAATTAAAATTAAATAAAAAAGATTGAAAATAGCTGGCAGCAGCTCTGAAGCACTGGAGCATTGAAGGGCCAGAAAAGGACATTCCAAAAATTGTTCAAATTGTTTGAAATTGTTTTATGACTGTCAATGGTTTTTGATAACTATTGATGGGACTTTTTGCAGCAAGTCTGTTTCAGGACCAAAAAGGACTTTCAGATATGTCCAAGAAGAACACCTTCAGCTCATGGACTGTTCCTGAAACTCAGCTGCTTGGACTTGAATTTTCTTTGTATTGTTTTTTGCATTTTCTTAGATTGTAAGATTGTTTTAGTGATATGTTAGTATTGTATGTTATACAGGTGAAGAAATTTCCTGTTCATTCCACATCAGCATTTTTCTTTTAATTTATATAATTTGGAAAGGTGAGTTGTCACAGACATTTTTTCAAAAAATCCTTTCTTTTAGGATTTGTCCTTTCTGGGAAGCTGAGGCCCCAGAAGAAAAATGTAAACAATAATTATCTGCTGCTGTGGAATGCAATAGGTGCACCTGTGATTGGCTCATGTTCCATGTTTACAATTAAGGGCCAATCACAGGACCAAGCTCCGGGACACATTCTCAGAGAGCTCTCTTGTTTTTGGATTCTATTCTATTCTTAGCTTAGCAGCTTCTGCAACTTTGCTCTCTATTCCTTTTAGTATAGTCATAATGTATCATATATCATATAAATCAATAAATCCAGCCTTCTGATCATAAGCAAGGTTTTCATCTATCTCTCTCACCCTGAGGAAGCCTCACAAGTCGCTGCAATAAATGTGTTCTTCACAGGATGAATCACAAGTATTGCTTTTTACCCTCTGGGCAACATATAACTGTTTTAGCATCACAGACCCATTCCTCAAAACAAAAGACCACCCCCTCCCCCCCAACACCACCACTAAACAGCAAGAAAAAACAAAAGAAAGAAACAGAAAGAAAAAAGAAATCTTGCTTTAACATAACTTTGTGAGGGTTGAAGAGCCAGTGAGAGATTAAGGCTATCTCTGCCTTGATCTTATCTCTCGTGCTGGCGCCTCTTCCTATTTTCACAGCAGCGCCTTCAACGCCGTCCCTCTACCTTCATCCCCTGCCGCCACTGCACCGCAGTGGCCCCGGCTCGCTCCAGGAGCGGGAAGAAACTCGCAGACAGGCACCTGCTCGGGGACCCTGGGGCTGTGCCTCACCTCCCTTCCCCCTCCTCTTTCTCTCTCTCTCTCCCTCAACCCACTTGCCGGGGCCGAGGCTACCATCCTGGACTCGGGACCTCGGCAGGCTGGGAGCCGCCCCAGCAGCTCTGCCGCTGAGCCAGCCTGCTCCTCAGCGGCAAACCCACAAGATCCGCACCCAGGTCCACCGCCAGGCTGGCGAGCGCATCCGGCAACACCTCGCCCTTGGGGACCCTGGCACAACCAAGCCAGCTCCCGACCCCCAGCGGTGCCCCATGCTAATCGCTTCTTGCGCCGCCTCCACCAGGTGGGAGAACACTGGGAGTTGTCGCACCGGGTCACCCCCATAAATCAGCCCCTGCCCCAGCCCCCGAGACCTTGCTGCTCGCTTGAGAGCGACCAAACACCTCCTAACCTTGACAACCTTTAACCTGGTGTCCACAGGTGCTCTTATTGAGAAAAATGCCATTCACTTGTGTTAAAATTTTTAAAATTTTAATAGTAATAAAATAGTAATAAAAATTAGGACAATAAGAATTTGGACAATTGAAGTTAGGACAATAAAAGACAATAAAAAGCAAAGAATTACAGACATCCGGATGCTTTTGCACTCTGTCACAAAAGCACGCTTCGCTAACAAAGGATTAACCCTTAAAAGCAATAGCCTTTTTGCATATTCATATATCTCATACATGATTCAAACATTTTTTTCAAACAAAGGGTGTCTACTGTTTAATTTCTGCTCCCCTCTCATCTTGTAAATCAATGTTTTGGCTGCTCAAAGTCTGGAAGAAGTCTGGATTGTTCCAATAAGGAGGCAATAATTCTTCTCTTAGAAGCTTGGTGTCTTGTTGCTGTTATCTTTATGCGAAGAATTTCTTGGTTATTTATTCCTTGAGCCTGTTACAAAAAGTATCTTACATCACATAGTTTCTATTTTAATATTATGTTATAGTCCAAAAGTATATTTATCACACTACTTGAAAAGATTAATACAGCACTACAGCATAACTTTACAACATAACACATACAGTATTCATTTTAACCTTTGCAACGAGCCAATCATATAATATGCATTTTTCACACTTATCATTCTTTTTTCTTTTGTAGGCATTTGGACAAACCATAAACATATTTTCTTCCCCCTTCTAGGAGGGCTTGTCCTGCTAGATCTTCCCGAACCTGAGAGGAATGATGGATTTGTCTTTACAAACAAGCTGTGGGTCTGCTGGTAGATAAAACTAGCACTGATGGATAAAAGAAACAATGTGAAGGATTCCACTGATTGATTAAGGGAAAAAGATATTTGCTTTTAAAAATAAGCTTCTGAGTTTGCTGATAAACAAAATTGGATATTTAAAGATGAAAGAAACAATGGGGAAAACCCTAAATTCCATAAGAATTAAAAATTAAAAGGGAGGGTTATACATTAGAGGGAAATCTTCGGTATCAGGCATGTCGGGAAGTCTGTGTGGTAATCACATATCCTCTGAACAAAGAGAGACATAGCTCTCCCAGGATTTTCCTCGGAATCTGTGAGAAGCTGTGAGAAAGCTCAGAGAAAGAATTAAAAGAATTATTATCTCAATCTCTGCACCTGGCAGGCAATCTCTGTTTGTCAAAGATGTTTACAAGAAGGAGTTGACCCTTCTTGACCAATAGGTGAGAGAAGATTCCTAAAGGCCAGTCAGGTCTTAGGTCCACCATTGTTTCTATAAGAACTGTGGATTTCTAATAATAAAGTGCCTTTTCATGCCTTCTGATGATGGAGTCTCTGTATGACCTTTGTCTGTCCCCGACACCCCTTCGGTGATAAGTCTGTACCTCTCAAGTCCCTCAGCCAATGGGAAAAGGGAAGGGAAATGCAGCAGGGAAATTAGGATAAAAAGGAGGCTGTGTCCTCGAAAAATTTGAGAGATCCCAGGGGAATGCCCCATGGTCTGGCCTCTCCCTTTATTCGAATAAAGTAAAAAGGACTCCTCTGTCCCCTTTTTGGACATAAACCTCTGATGTTTGTGGATTAATTTTCTTGACAAGCCCCAGTTCAGCACTAAACAACTTCTAAACAAACGTGTTTAAGGCACCTCCTTGCTGTTCATACAGAAATTGTATTCAAACCCATCCTCCTCCACTATCAAGTTATCATCATTCCATATTCCAACATCTTAGAGTCTGTTAACCACCCTTCTTCTTTTTCTTTTTCAACCTCTCTTTTTCTTCTTTTTTTTTCATTTTTTCCTATTTTTTCCTCTTTTTGCCTCTGATTTAACACACTTTGGACTGCATGAGGTGTACACACAACTAGTTTATCTCTAAAAGTAAGTCCACATCCCTTTTATCTTCTGATACAACCCCCATTTCCAGTTGCATCTGCAAGTCTCTCCCCAACAAGCTGATGCCTGCCCCAGGAACCAACAAGACATCTCCTATCCCCATGCCAGTCTCTCTCCTAATTACTCTGTCTTCAAAGACAGGGATTTTAAACCTTTCTCCTTCTGCCCCTGCCACCTCAACCATGTCACCACCCATATCACATCTCCCTGGAATCTCTACCATACAAATTCTCTCTGCCCCAGAATCAACTACAAATTCCAATACATCCTCTTGGGGCCTGCTTCCCAAGTTATCAAAGGCTCCATACAGCATTTATCCCCCAGAAAACAGAGCCCATGATCTTCCCACTCCTTCACCGGGCACTTCCCTGAAGCACCTCCAAGTCTCCCTCTAAATGAGGGTGCCCTCCCCTGCTACAGCAGAAACAGGCATCCCTAGTCCCTTCCTGGGACCCTGACCACACTGGGGCTCTGAACCCCTCTCATAGAAACAGCGGGAGCTGGAATCACTGAAGGAGCAGAGACAAGAGCTGAGGTCTGCAGTGAGGCTGGAACCAATAAAGGCACAGAGTTAGGAGCAGAAGTCAACAGGAAAGCCAGAATCAACAAAGAAACAGAGGTAGGAGCAGATGGTTCCAGTGACAGCAGGGAAGGGAGTGATCACAGTCAGTACGGGTGGGGAGGGCTGAAACTCCTGACACAGGCAGAGAAACTGATATGGGTAGGGAGACTGGAGCTCCTGGCATGAGCAGAGAAACTGGAGAAAGGAAGAGGCACCATTTCCAGGGGTCCCAGTCCCTTTCTCCAACTCCCCATCTCATTTCCCCATGAGAAATCCATTCCCCTGTCAACTTGAAAACCTCCCATTCTTCACAGCACAGGAAAATACAATCCACCTTCTTCCAGAAAAGTTAAACTTTAAATCAACAATCCAAATCACATATACTTTCATTCATTTACACTCATTCACTTTTATTTCTTTAATATGTCTCACGCACTCCCACTCGCAGCAGGACAACACAAAAATAAGGTACCTTTGCTCTCAAGTAATTTGTTAACATCCACCCATGGGTATTATAAAATCTCAAAAATGTTATTGGCCAACCCTGGATGCTCTTGGGTATCCCTCAATCCAGCTGTGTTGTTCGATCCTGGATGCTCTTGGGCATATTAATCCCTCAACCCAGCAGGTTCAAATGAATCATGATTTTAAAGGTTTAAGATTTTAGCTGAGGGTTAAAACCAATTCATATTGAAGTTAGATATATCAACGATAGGTTAATGATTATTAGATGCTTAAGATAAAGCTAATTCTTATATTATGAGCTCATTTGTAGAAGGAAGGGGAACAAGTGAACCATTATAGGAACATATTGAAACCAGTGGAACAATGCCCAGCACCTGGACTCTATGTTCATCCATCATGAAGCAGGGGGCCTTGGATCATGCCAGAGGGTCACAGAGACCTGATGAAGACTTTCCTGACTTCACCCCTGGGACCACTGACCCAAATCGAGACCACCGACCCAATTCAAGAGGAGTTGTGCACATGTGAAAGACTGATAACTTCATTTTAGAACAAAGTGGGGATAGGAGGTGCTGGGGTTATGCATATGTATTATTTTGGGAAATAAATAGAAGGTAAAAATGCTTATGTAGTGCAGTCACGCATTTCAGGGATGATCCCCACGGTGCCGCCCACCAGCGTAATAAACATACCACTTTCGAACTTTGACTAGTTAGTCTTTGTCCGTGATTTTAAGTTTTAACGATTCACAATCCTGGATGCTCTTGGGCATATTTAGCCCTCAACCCAGCAGAATTTTGTTCAACCCTGGATGCTCTTGGGCATATTTAGCCCTCAATCCAGCAGAATTTTTAGGGGCCCTCTGTCGCAGACATCTTTTCATGAAAAATAATTTCCTTCGGATTTTTCCTCCTGAGAAGCTGAGAGGCCTCAGGAACAAAATATAAACAATGGTTATCTGCTGCTGTGGGATGCAACAGGTGGATCTGTGATTGGTCTCATAGAGTTGTTTCTAGTTAATGGCCAATCACAGTCAGCTGGCTTGGACTCTCTGTCAGAGACAGAAGCTTTTGTTATCATTCTTTGTTTCTTTTATTAGCTAGCCTTCTGATGAAAACCTTTTCTTCTATTCTTTTAGTATCGTTTTAATGTAATATATATAATAAAATAATAAGTCAAGCCTTCTGAAACGTGGAGTCAGATCTCCATCTCTTCCCTCATCCAAGAACCCCTGTGAACACCGTCACTTTTCATCCCACTTTCTCAGTGGATTATGCCAGAAAAACCCTTGGCTCCCTTCCTCCAAGGGGTCCAACCCCTTCCCTGAGACCCAGTCCCAGTTACCCCGGGGCATTCTCTCACTCATTTTATCTTTCACTTTGTCTCTTTACTGGCCATTTTTCTCGTGAAAGATCAAAACCGCAGTGTGGGAGACCCCATCACTGACTTGGCATGTCTGGGATAACCAGCCCACCTCTCATTCACACACACATTCATCCCCCAAATTTTCCCCCCTGAAATAATACTTTACCAAGTATTTGCACAAGAATTTATGGGTCTGCCGCAGTTCTTAGAGAGCCTTTTTTCTCCCCTTTTCCTTTGCTTTATGTGTCTCCTCTTGTCCACCGGGTGTTCTACCTGCAACCACCGATCATGCCATGAGAGACAGAGCGAGGCTGCCTAAACCTGGCAGGGCGCACCTTCCCCACTCGGGATCTCCTGGTGGTCTCAGACGAGAGGTGTTATGACCGCTCCGGCTGTTAGTTTCTGCACAGTCACGCGTAGGATGGCACTGGGACAGCCCGCGCTTCAAAGGACGAGTCTGGACTCTTCAGATTTTCAGTCTTCAATATTATTTATTATTTCTTATCTACAAAATTTTCTTCCAGCCCGACAGAGGTCTGACCAGCAAGGCAGCCAAGGGCACTCCAACCTCCCACTGGGCGGTCATCTATTTTTAGACAAAAAACTACGTACATCATATTTACCTTTATTTCCCAATACCTTTCACCCATATTAGCAAGTGCACCTTCACCAAGAACCAATTCCAAAGTGCCAACATCACCACAGAAAATGAATGACAAGAAGAAGAAAGAAGGACAAGACACGCCCTGATCCCTCCATCTTTTCTCCATAACCCCCCTGTACCAAAATCCTAAAATCTATATTTCCACCCTGTAAATACTTAATTCTTACACCATTCATCCCCAAGTGACTCTCTTGTCCTCAAACAGGTGGCACATCCCTTGCAGGGTCAAAATCCAACCAGGCACTTCTGGCAACATTCCAGGATTTCCGAGCCCCCCCAAGGGTTGTCTCAGTAACTCTGGACATCCGGAGTGATGTGCTGAGTTCCCACAGTGTTATATCCCAGGGGGAGTGCCCATTTGTGAAAAACGCATTCATTCCCCTGTGAAAATTTAAACAGTTTAATAAAGGACAATAGGAGACAAAAGACAGTAAAGCCAAGATTATGGCCGGGTGCATCTTGGCACTCAGCCAAGAGCACACTGTTACCTTTGGAGCTACCTCTTAAATACCTTTTCCATTACATCAGCCTGTTAAATATTCATAGAGCCTTATGAATATCGATAAGCTAGTCTACATTTTTCAGGAACTATTTTACATTGCCCCTCCTCGGGTCTGCCTTTTTAGAGCATGCGTGTTTCTTGGCTGTGGTTTTGGCTCCGTCTTCTTATCACTTCCAGTTTGGGCCTTGGTCTACACATTCTTCAGACTGTGAGTGCTGATAGTTGACATATCTGTAGTAGGTGTCCTCATCCTATGTTCATTGGATGTTATCTCATCCAAGCAGGCATTTTAACACAAGCATAGCTATTTCACTACTATGTCTAAGCCTAATTAACAGCAGAAATAAAAACTATAACTTCACAGCAAAGTTGCTTTAACATCACACATATAAAATCCATTTTAATATTTGTGAAAAGCCAATTTTATAATATGTATCTATAACAGCCTGTGTGCCTTTCCTTGGCACAGCAATTAATCAAACTGTGAAAAGTGCATATTATATGGCTCTACGCAGATATTTACTATATGTATTATGTTGTATTGATTAGTAGTGCTGTATTAACATTTTAATAGTATGGTAAATGTAGTTTTGTAGTTAAAAGGTAACTTTTGTAGTTAAAATAGGACCCATGTATGTGGGATATTTTTTTAAGAAAGGAATGAGGTACTCGCACCGAGATAGCAGCTACAGGACACCTAAATCTTTCAGAGAAAGAGAATTTATTGCTCTCTTATCAGAAGAAACTAACTTCTTCCCGCCTCACTCAGCCGTGAAGATGCACGTTAGGATTAAGAGGAAGAAGTTGACACTGACTGTCATGGGGTGACAGCCTTCAGCCTTTATCCCAATATCGTGTGTTGTGTCTGGCAGCTGTGCCTTCCCCCCCCCCCCGGCCGTCTTGCTGTGGCCGGATGGGGAAGAGGGGGGGGGGCGGGGTGTGCCCAGGCACTTTCGCTTTTGGCTTTGGCTGCTTGGCTTGGCTAGCCGCTTGCTTGCTTGCTTGCTTGCTTGTTTCTGGTTTTTTTTTGCTCTGTTTTTTTTTTTTTTTTTTCCTTTTCTTTTGTTCTCTCTTTCTTACCCTCCCCTGAAGATACTGGACCGGCTCCGGACCTGACCTGAGAGCTCCAGGACACCCGAAGCCTGCGACAGAAGCTCGGCACCCTCACAACACAGTCTGGTCCCTTTTCTTTTCTTGTGTTGGGGAGTGTTCTTTTTGTTACTTGTAAATAAATAGGTTTTGTTTTCCACTTTGCTCCTCCGAGGAATTCCTTCCCGAACCCGGTGTTGGGGGAGGGGTGGTTGGAGGTTTGTTTTGTTTTGGGGGGCTCCCTTTTGGAGATTTCCCCCTAATTTGTCCTAAACCAGACTGAATCCTTTGTTTGAATGGAATTTATGCATCATGTATGAGTTGTATGAATATTCAACGGGCTATTGCTTTTAAGGGTTAATCCTTTGTTAACGGGTGTCCTTTTTCAAGCTTATGTTCCCCAGAAAAAGGTACCCGTACGTCTGTAACACTTTGTTTCTGTTGTCTCATTGTTCTAATCCAAATTGTCCAAATTATTATTACTCTAATTGTATTACTATTTTAATAACGATTTTATTACTATTAAACTTCTAAAATTTTAAAAACAAGTGATTGGCGTTTTTCACAGAACTGAATGCTAAGTTAAAATATATTACTTCTACCGAAATGCATTCGCAGAAGAGACAAATTGAATGTGATAAACGAATCAACCAAATTTAAAAACCGTACAATTATCTTTATTATTATGCAAGCAAGAATAAGCAAGATTCAGCGCTGGGCGGCCAGGAGACCCTGCTCCTCTTAGGCGCGCACCTCCCCCCCTTAAAGTTCGCTTTTTATTGTCCTTTTTCTCCGGATTCCTGGATGACGTGTTCCGTCTTCTGCGCGTGCTCCTCCGGTTACTAGGGGTCTTTTTCTGCCTTCTGGTGGTTGTGGGATGAAGGCCCCCAAGTCTTCCTCTTTTCCGCTTTCCTTATAAGGCATATCTATAAGTCTAATTTTTTACAAGCTCAGCGTTTTGCAAGGTTAATAATTGTTACCATATGTGTTTCAGAAAGTCTCCTATATCTATGGGATGGAATTTTTGCAGACCAAGCAATTCTAGCAAGATTAGTAATTGTTACCAGATGTAGCTGTATCTGGTTACCAGAGGGGGGTTTGTAACCCAAGCAATTCCTTAAAAGTTTTTCCATACGGCCACATGGGTATCCTGCTTAAACAAGAGCTATTTAGCTATTGTTTTATAATTTAAATTATCTAGCTATTAATGAACAAATATATTGTTACTTATTACAGTGAAGAACAAGCCGAGCTGTTTATCCCCCCACTCCTCCCCGAGTCGTCTGTCCCTCCACTCCCTCCCGAACTGAACAGATGAATGGATTCATTAACTCTGTATTCTTCGTTTCCTGACAAGCCAGTGATATCTCCTGGAGGAGCCTTTACCTTCCCCCTCCCCACCCTGTGCCGAGCGGCTGCCGGTGCCCAGGACAGGGTGCTTCGGCTGTGGGGGAGGGACGTGACTGTTCGGGGCCCCCCTCGAGCGCCCCGGGACCACCCCCGCCCTTGCTGCTCTTTAGGAGGCTGTGCAAGTATGGGGCGGGAGCTGCGCCCAGACGGTGGGGGCTGTGTCTGCTGCAGTTGGAGGAACTCCGTGGGGGCAGGGCTGGAGCCGTCCTGTGCCGTCTCTCTATCCCCCCTTCGGCTGATGGCTGCGCTGGGCCCCTCTCAGGACTTTGGAGTGTTGGGAGCTGCTCAGAGCTCTGTGTTGCTGGTCCACCTAGAGGAACCTGGACCCCTCCCTCACCAAGGCCCTGATGTGAACTTTCCTATAGCTAGAGATATTTGCTTAAAATCAGTACTTAGTCTACTGTCACCAAGTTTTGATGTGTCGAAAAGTTTAGAAATTTATAAGAAACAATCTTTAGATTCTAGAGTCTGATAAAAAACAGTAGAAAAAAAATCTAAAGGGAACATTACTGAATATTGTAACAATGAAATTGCTTAGTTAAAAAACCTATATCACCAATGTGTGCGATGTATTGTATTTGATATTTGTATATTATTTAAGGTATTAATTTGCATTTAGGCATTATTGATTCTGATTTATTTGGGACAAATTCATTCTATGGTATCTGTTAGTGAACCCCCTGTTACTATTCAAAAAGGAATTTGTATTGTTCAACTTGTTCTTTTTGTGAGTTATGTTCCAGTTGCAGTGAATCGGAGTCGTGGTACAGGAGATCTTGGATCTACAGGACCACCTCAAGTATTTTGAACTCAAAAAGTGACAGATCAACACCCAGAAAAGGAATGCATCATTACAGACAAGGGACATCATCCAGAGACCATAATAATAACAAGTTTGATTAATATGAGAGCAGATGTAACTATAACTTCACGTCTTTTTTGGCTTCAGTCATGGCCTTTCAGTCAGGCAGGTTTTGGAATCATGGGGCTGGGTGGCTCTACTACAGGTGGTCTGTCGGCAATTGTGATTAATGTAAAAAATGCTGATGGCCAACAAGCTAACATCAGGCCTTATGTTACCAACGCCTTACATAATTTATGGAGATGAGATTGTTTATCCCAATGGGGTGTTAAAATTACTATGGAATTTTAGTAGGGACCACTGTGATGCAGGGCCTTAAGCTTCCAGTTGTAACCCTGACATGGTTGACAGATAAACCTTTCTGGATTGACCAGTGGCCCTTTCCTGTTGAAAAGCTTACTGCCCTGCAAGCATTAGTAGCACAACAGCTGTAAGCTGGACATATTGAAGAGTCATTTAGCTAATGGGATACCCCTGTTTTGGTGATAAAAAAGAAATCAGGAAAATGGAGACTTTTGCATGATCTACAGCAGATAAATGCTGTAATGGCTACAATGGGACCTTTACAACTAGGTCTTTCAACACTTATAATGATTCCACGGGTAAGGGGGATAATTATCATTGATTTAAAAGATTGCTTTTTACCATTCCATTGGCTGAACAAGATAAAGAAAAAATTTGCTTTTACTGTGCCCTCTTTAAATCATGCTGAACCTAATAAAATATATCAGTGGAGAGTTCTTCAAGGAATGAGAAATTCACCTACTATTTGTTAATGCTTTGTGGCACAGGCCTTATCAAAGGTGTGAGAGAAATTTAGTAATTTCTATTGCTATCATTACATGGATGATGTCTTGTTGGCTTCTGATAATAAACAACAGTTGGAAGATCTTGAACAATGTGCTATAACAAATTTGAAAGCTTTTGGGTTTAGTTATTGTCCCAGAGAAAGTATGAAAAGAGATGCCTTGGAAATATTTGGGGTTAATAATAACCAATACTTGAATTATGTCTCAATCTGTAAAATTAGATATTGAAGTTAAAACTGTTACTGATGTATAAAAATTGGTTGGTGCAATAGGTTGGGTTAGGTCACATTTGGGGATAACTAATCAAATGAAATCTTTGTTTGAATTATTGTCAGGGATTACTTCTTCTACTGATGGGAGGTATTTGATGCAGTAAAAAAAAAAAGGCCATGGAAGAAGTTGAATTAGCTTTGACATGCAAACTTGTTTACAGGATAAATGCTTTTGTTTGTGTGTAATTATTTCTTTTGAAAGAACAAAAATACCATGTGGACTATTGTGTCAATGGAATGATGATTGGGAAGATAAATTGTATACTTTGGAATGGATATATTTATCTTTCAGATCTCAAAAAACAGCTTCAGGACTTAATGAGTATTTGTAGATATCATTATCAAGGGTCGCAGGTGTCATAAAATCTTAGACCATGATCCTGTAACTATTGTGATATGTGTATAACAATAGTATTTTGAATGGTGTTTTCAAAATAATAATGAATTGCAATCTGCTTTAGTTTATTTTACAGGTTAAATAACGTATTATTTACCTTCTCATTCTATTTTGACTTTGACTTGGGATATTCCTTATTAGGGGAAACAAATTTGTTCTCCTGTTCCACTGGAAGGTGCAACAGTTTTTACAGATGGATCAGGGAAAACTGGAAAAGCAGCTGTAGCCTGGAAAAAGGATAGTCATTGGGAATATGAATTTATGATTCAACGAGGGTCTCCTTATTTGGTCGATGTGGATTCCCTTGTGGCTGCTTTGGCAGTAAAAACGGTACCTAATGTGTTATCAATTTTTTCACCAAGGTGCTTAGGCACTACGGCAATAATTTAAGTTGTCACAAAGTGAAACAAAGTCAATTATTTCTTCTTATTCTGACTGGCATATGACTCATATTTCATAATATTATGGTACCAATCCTAGACACCTACTGCCTTTGTAAGAATGGCAAACAGATGTTATAAAAATGCCTGAGTTTGGCCATTTAAAGTCTGTTTATGCTACAATTGACATCTTTGCTCATGCCATGGTTGCATTAGCATTGGCAGGTGAAGCAGCTTGGGGTCTTATTCATCATTTTTGCCATGCCTTTTCTATTTTAGGTGCTTCATTGTAAAAAAGATGGATAATGGCCCAGCATATGTTTCACAAAAATGGTAGACATTTTTTCATCCCTGAGGTGTTGATCATTCCCCATATTTCAATAAGGCAAGTAATTTTTGAACATGGTCATGTTGTTTTGAAGTGCCAGGTTTAAAAATAAAAAGGGAGAATGTATAGGGAGTTACCTTAAGTGAGATTAGATAAAGATGTTTATGTGTTAAACTTTTCATGTCCTTGTCCTAGGGTGATGTTATGATGCTTGTATCCCAAATCATCTGTTCTGTTTATGTTCGATATTATATTCTGTGCCTTCAAGACTGGTTCTGAGACCAAAGGCCAGGAGAAGAAGAAGCACAGAGTTTCTTATCAGAGACTGCACTCACTCCTCCACATTCTGCACTGGACTGTGTTGTCTGGGCATGGACGGGGAAGAACAGAGCTGTCCTTTGCTTTTTAGTTAGTTTAGCTAGCTGAGGCAGAGAAGTTTTCCCTGGACTGTTTTTCTTTCCCTTTTCTTGGAACTGTTCGAACCTGCTCTGGACTGGATGTCGGAAGCCAGGACATCTCTCTGGCTGTCCTGGATGGCTCCAGCCCCTGTCAGAGGGCTCAGAGACCTTGGCACAGAGCCCAAGATATCTGTGACTTTGATTTTGACCCATGGAGTAAATTACCACCTTTATATGAAGAATTACAAGTCAACAGAGTTTAAGTAGAATAATAGTTAGTTTGTCACAGGGTGAAAAATAGATTTTTGAGGTTTTTCGAATGGGGGCTTGGGGTCCCAAGATGGAGGAATTTGGGCGTACCCTGTCCTTCTTCTTTCTTCTTCCTAGTCTCCATGTTCTGGGTGATGCTGACACTTTTGCATTGGTTTAAGGTAGAAACTCACTGTCTAACATAGGTGATCGGTATTGAGAAGTTATGGTAAATAATGTACACATAGTTTTTAGTATAAAAAGATAACACCGCTCTGAAGGCGGTCAGTGTGCCTCAACCCGACCTGCCAGACAGACCTCGGCAGGTCAGAGAAAGAATGTTATGGATAAGAAATAATAAACAACCTTGAGAACGAGAACAGAGGAATCCTGACTCCTTCTTCGACTGCTGGGCTGGGAAAAGAGACTTGTATGTATCTCAGAGTCACTCTGACCAGCAGAGATTCTGAGAACTGGGGACCCGGGCAAGCACCGAGAGCTTGTGCTTTGTGGCCCACCGGGGCCTACTCTGGGCAGCAGCCTTTCCCAGTGCCGGAGGGACTGATAACAGAGCAACCACCCACCAGAGAGATGTTCTGAATTAGTCATCTCTTCAGAGTGTCAAACAAGTTTTGTCACCTGCTATTGTTCATTTTTTGTGCTGGGGAGTGCTTTGCCTGTTAAATAAACAGGTTTTTTTCCACTTCTCTCCGAGGAAATTTTTCCTGAACTGGTTGGGGGGAGGGGCCATGTGGGTTTACTTTCTGGGGAGGCCCCCTTTTGGAGGTTTTCTCCCAAATTTGCCCTAAACCAGGACAGTCCTTTACTTGATTTACAATTGTCTCCTATATTCTATAATTTTTCTTCTTTGAATTCTAAATAGTCAAATGTTTGTAAAAATATTAAGGTATGGGTTAAAGATTTGATTACTGGAAGGTGGACTGGCTTAGTGGAATTAATAACGTGAAGGAAGGGACATGTGGGTTCCGAGAGAGAATGGCCCTCGTTGAGTTTTTGCTCATTGAGCTAAGTCTTATCTGGAGTATATAGGAAAGAACAGGATGGGTGGTTCCACAGCTGAAGTAAAATGAGTGGGTGACACTGGCCACTAGGTGAATTGAAGCATGGACCCTCAAAGAACATGCTGTGAAGATGATAATTCAAGGCAGAGCAAATGGGTATATTGATTCACGCTGAAAACTCGAATTTAAATTGGTGGATGTTACCTTTACTTTAGTTCTTAGTATTTTTCTACAGAGAGGTTGGTAGTGCTGAGTAATGTGTCTTGTACCATTTCCCTTTGCATGGCACCAACGTTCCCAAAATAGGGGAATTTAATGTACCTAGGGGAGGTGTTGCCTTTGCATAGGGGTGTTGAATTAGTAGTTAAGGTTCCGCACTTTGAACAACTAGGTTAGTTGCCCATTATGATAGCAGCAACCAGTTGTAAAGTTAAGTGGATGCTACTTAGAACTAAGTGGTGACTAGGCAGATGACTTGGTCTCTAATTCTGTGTGGAGAAAAATCTATTCAACTAAAAGTGAAAGTGTCATCCTGCCATGAATGTGTCATTAAGGGACTGCGGGGTCTGCAACAGCATTTGAAAATTCATTTTCTATGTGCCTTGTTGGTACATCATTATTGTTGGTGCATGGTTATGAACATCAGGATTTTGAGGGTATGTGTTGTATGGGCTTGTTAGATCATAGTGGATCAGTTCACATGAGTTTTGGATTTGAAGGAAGAAGTTAGTAATTAGCAGGTGAATGAAGGATGGAAATGTTTGAGTAGTTTCCTTGTAAGTTGGGATATTGCTGACTGGCTTGGGGTATTGTTAGAAGGTGGACTCTTATTTTTGCTGGTGGTTGTCATTGTTTTGTTGTAGCAGCCGGAATAGCTGCTAATAAAGTCCAGGGTAAGGAAGCAAAAAGGGCCTTTGCATAATATCCACAGATGTTTAATTCAGCCATGCGGTGAATCGTTCAGGGTCCAAGGGTACACTCATGGGGAAAGTCCAGGTTTCTCTGAGTCCAGAGGTAGGGGCTAAGCAGTGGTATCGGGTCAGTAAAAAGATAAGGGCCAATGGGGGAATAGGGAGGGAGTGGCTGAGGGACATAGGAACAAGGGAAGGAGCCAATGGGGTCTTAATAGCTTTTGAGGGAAGCTTCTCGTGTCTCCCTAATCCAGGGAATGCCTCTCAGGGTCCTCACATTCTGGGTCACCCCTGTCTGCTTAGATTTTTGCAAGGGCCCTGCAAAAGTCCTTAGCAGTTGTGTTTGTGGTTCAAATACAAAAAAAAGGGGGAATTGTGGAAGAGGTTTTACAGTGACTTCTGTGAGCCAGAGAGAAGTTTGATAAGAGGATCCATGTTTATCCCTGAAAGAATTTCCTACCTAGGTTGTTGACATAGAAACCAAGCAAGAGAGAAGGATAAATAAGAGAAAACTGCAACTGTCTATTCCAATAAGCACTTTTTTGTTCTTTCATGACCAATGAGTAAAGTGTAAACTTATGAGTCTTGTAAGAATGCATAAAAAGCATGCATGCTATAATAAAATGGGGTTTGAAGCCTTCTGAAAATGGAGTGTGTTGTTTTGTATTGTCTCCGTCTCAACTATGACCGGCTCAACTACAACAGGATTTCAACCTATTTATTTAGCAGCCTTAAAGATTCTCTGACAGACTAAGGACATCTCAAGTGCATTAAAACTTGTCCTGGAAGTGTCATACACTTTAACAGTGACAAAAATGCCTAATATAGTGATGACCAGAGACTCTTGTAGTCTCATAGGGATGCAACAGTACTGCGACAGTGTGGGGTGCTGCAGCTTTGGGACATGTTGGTTTGCCTGAGTAGGGTGGCAGCACATAGAAGTGCCATGGAACATGCAGGGTATCAGTGGCAGAGTGATGACATACCTCAGTGCAGGAACAGAGTGATGCAACATGAAGTATCAACACAGCAAGCAGTGCCAAAGAGGGACTGTACCAAGCCCCCATGTCCCACCCAGCTCTGGGGGATTACAGCTCTATGTGGCACTCTAGAGGGAAAGGAGCTGGGCTGTGCATGTCAATGTAACATGTGGTGACAGTGGGAATGGTGATCTCATTGTGGGCCTGGTGTCACACCAGTGACAGTGAGGCACGCGCTCAGAGCAGGAGCTGAGGTCAGCAGAGACAGCAGGGCCGCATAGTGATGCTCCCTCGTATGAATCACTATTCACCCGAAAAACGAAGCACAGGTGGTGAGCTCAACCCCGGCGCTGTCACACGAGAGGGCGACACAGCCCTGCTACGATGCCCGCTCATGTCAAACCCTCTAACTACCGGTGCCTGTCGCCCACTTTGACTGACATGACAGCTACCGCAGCGGCTCCCCGTCACCAGCTGCTCCTCACACGAGCCCAACACCCTTCCGGCCAACGGAAGTCGATAGTAGCAACCATGGCAACTAATCCGGGCGCAGAACGCTGTCGGCGTTGGCTATTCTTTTTCTCTCCACCTCTCCTTGAAGTGTCCCCTCGCCTCCCGAGAGAGGAAAGTGTACGTCCCTGCGGCAGTGAGGCGAGGGCTGCAGAGAACCGAGCGTCTGGACCCCGGAATTATTGCCAGAACTCCCGCCTTTCATGAATATGCAAATATAGGGCGGGGTGGTGGGGGCCGGGCCCGGAAGCGGCGCGGCTGAGTCACTTCGGCGGCGACGATGATAAGGCAGAACCCGCGGTGGGCGGTGCCGTTGCTGTAATCCGTCGACGTTTGAGGCGTCTCCCTATGTTTGGTCTTCTTTCTTTCTGCCTTGTCTCTACCATCATGATGGAGGAGATAGACCGCTTCCAGGTGCCAGCCGTTCGGGCCGAGATGCAGCCGCTGGTGAGGGAGGCCGCGCTGTTTCCGGGAGCTGTCCCCTTGCCATGGGGGTGTGTGCTCCCTGTGCCTGTGCGCCGCGATTGTCGTGTAATGGCCGTCATCTCCCTGGGTGTTATCGGTGGCAAGGGCAGAAGCTCCCCGCGAAGGGGGGGAGAAGGGAAGGGGGTGGGCAAAAGGGGCTCTGCCCCTGCGTCGGTTGAAACGTCGCTTCTGCAAACGCAGTAACGTCTCGAAACACCCTGGCCTGGCTAGTGCATGAGGTGAGTGTTTCGCGCCGCCTCGGCCAGTGGGCTCCAGTGCAGGGGAGGGGAGTGCTCCGGGGGAGTGGGAAGCGGCGGAAAGATTCAGGAGCCCGTCCAAGTAAGGACGGGCAGCCAGAGCAGCTGGAGGCGTAAAGAATTGGTGGGGTTTTAGTTGATTTTTACAACATAGGTGAGGTCTGGGGTACAACTGAGCGATGCTTATGCGCAGTCCGGTCTGAGAGGTTCTCCCTAGGACCGAGATATCCGCACGGGATGGGCGTTAAATACGCCTATCTGGCGTGAGTTGTATGAAGCTGTGGGACCACTCTCTGTGGCTGATTTTATAGCCATTGCTCTAGAGGAAAAATGCTATTAGATACTCGTGTGAAAAATCCAGATGTTCTGCAAAGAAACACCTGTGTCAAATTACAGTTTTGCTCATGTACAATTCTTTACATAAAAAAGCAAATTTTAAGGTGTTGGATTTTTTCCCCCAAGCCAGGGCATATATTTTTCATTTTGTGTTATTTTTCCACTTCATGGACACAATTATACTCAGTTAATGAGCTCTGAAGAAGTTCACATAAAGGTTACACTACTACATGGGACCCTGGGGAATCTTTGCAGAGAAGGAAGTATACAGGCTTGTGGGACTTTCTAGCTGCACAACTGGGCAGGTAGAGTGGTCCTGGGCTCTTGGTATCTTCTGAAATGACGCTTATGAAGGAAGGCTAGCTGGTTGGTAGTCATGGGAGATGCTAGATCATCACCAAGTAGTCTTGGTGATGATTTCTTATGATTGTGTCGTTGCATTGCTTTGCTTTGATGCTACAGGCTTGCTTGTGCGTGTTGTGCCCCCGCTGCATTCTGCAGAACACTTGAATGTGGTTATCTATTTGTTTCCTAACTGGGAAAGGTTCCTTTGTGAGTTCCTCTCCACTAAATTCAGTCTGCCTTACTCTTCACTTGAAGGTGTGTTATTATGTGCAACCTGGGACTTGTTGAAATACAGTTCACCTTGGCATTAAAGTGAAAGCTGGATATGAGCTGATTCAAGATGCCGATTCTCTGTGGCATCTGGAGTAAGCAAATTCCATCTTGGCATCTGATTGCGTGAGACAATGATATGAAATATTTGGAGAAGCGGAAATAACTTTAATAAAGTACATGTACAGATCCTTTTGACAGCAGGTGAGGATAGGTTATTGACTGGTTCATGTTAGCACTGAAGATACTACTGAGATTTCCAGTATATCAAACTACATCATTTAGTGTTGATGTCCTTAGTTTCTTGTTGCAGCTAGTGTTTGCAAAAAAGTTGAGAACAAAATAATTGTCTTGTGAACAGAAAGACAATTTACAAATTTAAATTACCCCTCAGTAGCAAGAAAACCACTTTTCTTATGGTGAGAGTGTTGAAAAATTGTGAAAATATTTTTAGCTGGGTGGTGGTGTTTTCTTGTTTGCTTTTTCAGCTTCTAACCTTTGTGGTGGGGAAGAAAACCATCCATAAAAGCTGATGTAGACTTGTTGCATGCCTTACTTGGTGTGTGTGTGTTTTGTCAAGCAGAGACAGCAGGCATGACAAGGCTGACCCTCTTTATTTGTGTTGAGAGCAGTAGGGATGGCAGTGAGATTAGGAAGTTTGGAAAAGTTGTTGGCAGATGAAAAAAAAATACACATAAGTATTTCTTAGAAACCCCATGATAATAGTAGAGGAATGAAATTGGCTTGTGCATGCACGTTTGCATGGCCATGGAGTGACCAGAACCCAAAGCGATGGTCTGGTCCAGCCCTGCTATTGCAGGGTAGGATGGTATATTATGCAGCTGTCATAGTAAGCTTTGGAAATAAGTTTCCTTCTTCTTCAGCAGCCAATAATTAAGAATTTTTCACAAAGAGATTTAGCACTTGCATTAAAAGAATATTCTGAAACTTTGTTTCAGGGTTTCAGTTCATTTTTAACTAATGGAATGCATTGTGCAAGCTTGTTTATGTTGAAGGCTGTTGCTATGACTGGATATATGGGATTTTTCTGTGTTCCTAGAAATGCTGGCATTGGGCTCAGAAGTGGGACAGAACAAGTCTGGTACAGCACTTCCAGGGGCTTTGTCTACTTTGTGTAGCTCCTGGTTTGTATTTTGCAAGTAGGGACTGGATGCTTGTAAGAATCGCTGCAGTTCGGAAGGTGACTGAGGTTTATCATACTGATTTGCCACACAGTTCTGTCCCATATTGCTGCTTTATTCTGTTACAGTAACCGTTTGACCCTTCTCTCTCTCCTCCATCACATGCTTATAAGTAGAGAATAACCTTAGCATTTCAGGACTTTTTTCTCTTCCCAGTATAAAAGTGTTCAGTTTCACGTGGTCTTGGGGACAGATGAGTCGTCCAGTGTTGAAGGCCAAAGGAGTCTGGCAATGTTTTCCCCATCCAAAGGGCTGAGGTAGAAGTTTGTTTTCCAGGCAAAACCTGAGAGCTGTTATAACTACTATTAAAGCTATCAAAAACTGTTTTGAAACATGATCCCTTGCTGAAAGCAAATAGAGAATGGAAGGTCCCTTGACCAGTCTGAAGTGCATACACTATAAGAAATATATTTTCATCCTGTTTAGGCTGGAGGGTATCCTAAGAGAGCACTGTTTCCTCTGAGTCTGGCCAGTACATGGCAGTTTGAGAAGGATCCTGAAGTGAGGTTTGTAAAGCTAGGCTTTTCTCAAAATTCTTAAAAATTTGTGTTCTTGACGAGCATGCATGCTTTTTAATGTCTGTTCATCTGTGTAGGTAAAGTGTCATCTTACCTTTTGATGTCTTCATGCTGAACTCCAGGATAACTGTCGGAGATCTGCCTAGAAACAATGTGACAGGCAGGCCTGCTGCTCTGCTAATGTTCAAAATGAAGCAATAGGTATGCTATTAAATGCTGAAGGGAAGCCATTCTTAGAAAGTAGTCTGAAGCTTTTCTGAGCCCTTCAGCCTCCAAACCTGCCGTTGATACTGGCACTATTGATCAGCTGTCTGAAATCCTTCTGAGCCTGTATCTCTAGCATACACCAAGCACTGACTGGTGTATGATGGCAGATTGACAAATGATGGTGTTGGACCACATGTTGCTCCCGTACACTGATGCAGACAGTCTCTGTTCTTAGCAAAAAAACAGAAGTAAACATGCTCTTGCCCACACAGCACCAGTATGACTTTTCTGAATAAAAAGCACCTGTCAAAGTGCAGCAGCTTCAGAGGAGCTTTGCTAGAAACTTATGAGACTTTGGCTTGCTTTCTGAAAGCGACATGTGTAACAGAGTATTTTAATTTTCCAGTTATCTGCCCACATGAAAAGTGGGAGCTCTTTCTGGAGAAATTGAATTAATAGTTTTTAGATCTTGTTCTGAAGTATTGCAGCCACGCTGCTTCCTTGCAGATGTTTGCCAGGCTGTAGGACCTTGGGCTGGTAGCTCTAGTTGCTATGACTGCAGCTGATCCAAGGATTTTGCTTAGCTGCATCCTACAGTGAGATTGTTGGTTTTCTAGCTGAGATGCCAAATATATGCTGCTCCTGGAGGTATAAAATTTTCTGAAACATTGAAGGATACAGAAGATGCTTTTCTATACAGCTTTCTTTGAACATTAGAAGAGAAAAAAACTAGGCTATCTACTGTATGCTTAGCTTTTAAAAACAAAACTATCATTTTAGTCAGTGGACAGTACCAGTGTTCATCATGCTTATCAAATCCATATTCATTATTTGTGGAACATATTGACTGTTTCATCCTAGGGAAGTTGTGCTATGGGTTGAGACCTTTTTGTTTTGTCTGATGCATCCCTGAAAGAGGGGAAAACCTAAAATGAGAAAGTAAGAGTAATGAAGAAGCAAAAATAAAAGCCATACCTGTAGGGCTTAGAAAGAGTATGCTAATATAACATTAGGTCTAGCGTAGATACACAAGAAACTCCTTTCTAGGTGGAAAAAAGTTTCTAAAATGAAAATGTCATCCCTATGTATATTAATTTTAATGTAGCCCATGGGTTACACAGCTATATGTTTTGTAAATGCCTACAGCACTATGAGTTCTGAAATTAAAATAATTCAGAAAGTGCTGCTTTTAGTTATACAGCTTGTTTTGATGTGCTGCTGTGTCATTTATAGCAGTAACCTAAAAATTACCTCCCTGCATGTTTCATTTTTGTCATTGGGATTGTCTTGTTCCTTCTCTGCCCTGTATCAGGTCTTAGGTGCAGAGGTACAGGAGCATTTTTATTATACCCCCCAGGCTAGGGATAAATTCCAGAAGTGATTCCAGCATAGACTCCCACTCCTAGCTATGCTTCCCCCCCTTCTCCTTATGCACCTGCTCACTGGCAGAGCATGGTATACTGAAAAGTCCTTGATTTAGAGTAAGCACTGCTTAGCAACAACCAAAACCATCAGTGTGTATGATGTCCTACCCTTAAGGGGAAGGGAGCACCCAAGATTTGCAGATGGTCATGGCTGAAAGGAATGACAAAAGTCAGAGGGTCCACAAAACTTCACAATTTTATTAGTAAACTACACATTTAGCATGGGAATTGGTATGCTAGTCCCTGACCTACTATATAAGTACATGACAGTGGGTTTTGAATAAAGGGGTAGGGCAAAGGGAAGAGAGAAAGTGAGAGATTAATTGAAGAGGGGGAGAGGAAAAGAAAAAGAGATCACCTGTTCTGGTCCCAGCATTGATGCAGCTGGGGTGTCCAGGGTCCTGGGTGTGCCATCTGGGCTTTGTGGAAGTACCTTTTCATACATAGGTTTTCCCCACCCTGGATATAAGTTTCTTGCTTTCTATGCAAGTTAGTTCTCATGTGCAATCTGTTCTGGACCTTTATGGAAGTGTGTTGGACAGCTTCAGGGGTCTTTGGTGGTCTTGATTCCCCCCTCCCACGGTCCGTGCCTGCTTCTTGACTTTATTCTTACATTTGTGGTGTATTGTGTTGTGCTCACCTCCAGAAACTAGAACAAGGATGTTTGTCCCAGAAAAGTGCTGTCCTACCTCCACATGGATCCCTTGCCAGCCACAACCTTTTTCTCATGGTGTGTTATTACCAACAATCCTCTACTGTTATTACTAGCAATCTTTGCTTGGCTCCACAGCTATCTGGCTATCGGTGTTTGAGACATACACATTAGCCCCTTATTTTCTGGGATTCTACACCACTCTATGGCTCAAACACCAATATAGACTTGGTGATCCATTGAAAAGAGAAAAGAAGAGAGAAGGAGAGACAGAAAGGGGCAAATGCATTTTGTAAGCAGTCTCTAAATTTTGGGGATAATCTCATTTTAAGGTGTAATTAGATTACCAAAATAAAAAGCAGAGAGGTTAACATTAAAAGAACAATCACAGGGTGTAACATCTTGTTAAGAATTCCCATTGCTGTTAGTGACCATCCAAATAAAATGTCTTACTAATGGTGTTCCCTGTTTTTCTTTACTTGTTGCAATGCTTGTTGGATTTTTTCCACATCATTATGAATGATAATCAAAGTCTTTTGTCTGTATCAAGGTGAGATTTGTTCAAATAGGGATAGGCTGTATACTTTAAATCAGTGTATAATTAAATCATAACAATTTATAAGATATAACAGGAGCTGAGTAAATAAAATTGCATCCCATAATGTTAAAAAAATTACAGACACATATTAGAGAGATTACTTGTATCTACAATAAAGTTGTCTACAAGTACAAAATCACAAGGGGTTATCATACAGGCTCATCCATTCCATTGGGCTTGTACTCTGTTCCAGGGGATAGAGTACAGCTCCACTGTGATTTACGCCTGACATAATGACTGAATACATAGTATATACCAAAGCACTGTTGTATTGTTAAAACAACAACTGTGGCTTTACTCTTGGTGAAGTCATAAGGGAAATTAGCTAATTACCACCAAGAGTGGAATTCCCTTTCAAATTTTGTTGCATTGGCCCAGGTTATCTTCTGAATGTCAGTGGACAAATAGCTTTTATCTTCTTCCTTTATAATTGCTGCCACAGTAAATTGCACCCACAACTGAGAAGCATGTGGGATGTAGAATTTACTATAGTTACCATGCTTATTAGCATCTGAACCTTTTCTAGAGCTTTCCGTGCCTCTGGGGTAATAGACCTAGGAGCACCTGGGTCCTCTCCCCCTTTCAGTAAATTGAAAAGAGGGGCAAGGTCTTCATTAGTTAGACCAAGCCATGGTCTTACCCAATTCAAAGACCCACACAACTTGTGGACATCCGCAAGGGTCTTGATCCTTGGATTGATTTCTAGTTTTTGAGGAACAATGGTCCTATTTCCAATTTCTAAGCCCAAATACTTCCAAGGTGGCATCTTTTGAATTTTCTGTTCCTGGAGCTCGAACCCTGCAACAATCAATGCATCGATCGTTAGGTCAAGCGCATGTGTTAGTAAATCATCATTGGGGGCACACACAAGGATATCATCCATATAATGGTAGATGATGGCCTTCTCTGCGGCTGCACGAACTGGGGAAAGCAGGGAAGAGACATACCACTGGCAGATAGCTGGAGATACCTTTAATCCCTGAGGAAGAACGGTCCAATGGTACCTTTTCATAGGAGCTTCTGAATTGATAGAAGGGACAGAGAATGCCAAACGCGGTGCATCATCAGGGTGCAATGGGATTTGGAAAAAACAATCTTTAATATCAATAACAGCTAATTTCCAATCTTGGGGAAGCATTGTTGGGGATGGCATACCAGGTTGAGGAGAACCCATATCTTCAATTACATTATTAATTTGTCGGAGGTCACAGAGAAGTCGCCACCTCTTTTTGTCAGCTTTTTGGATGACAAACACTGGAGAGTTCCATGGGGACATGGTCTCCACAATGTGGCCCTTTCTTAGTTGCTCTTGTACTAGTTCCTCAAGCACCTTTATTTTTTGTTTACTGAGTGGCCACTGTTTCACATCAATTGGTTCGTCTGTTTTCCACTTAAGTTTTTGGGTGGGGCGCTGTTGTTTAATGACTGCTGCACAAAAATGCTGTGGAGAGTCTGGAATATTAATTGTGACCCCCCACTGGGCCATTAAATCTCTCCCTAACAAAGGTTCTGAATAATCTAACACAAATGGACGGATATTTGCCAATTGTCCGTTTGGACCTTCAAATTGAATAATGCTTTTGGATTGCCTTGCCAATTGCAGACCTCCTACACCTCGAAGGTGACCAGCAACATTTTGTAAAGGCCAGTGTGCTGGCCAGTCTTGTACTGGAATCACTGTGCAGTCTGCACCTGTGTCTACAAGCATCTCAATGCGTTTAGACTCCCCACCCCCACTGACATTGCACCACAATTTGGGTTTATCTGTCCCAATAACTTGGACCCGGGCGACTGTGGGCCCTTGTTTATCGACATTTTCAGGTAAAGATGGCACAGGGATAGCTTGAGCAACAATTTGTCCCTTGGGAAGAAACAGGGGTGGGTGGAAACAGTGCAGGCTGAGAACAAATTGCTTGGGATCTGATGTTGTTATTCCTGGAGCAATTTCGATCTCTTGTGGTGTGTTTTTGTCCCCAGTGATGATGTACTTACAACGAATCTGGTTCCAAGTACCTTTCTGTTCAGGATTTACAGAGACAATATGCCAGTCAGTGTCCTTCAGGTGGAGTGACTCTGTCAGCTGCAACCTGTAAGGCTCATTGACAGAAGATGCGGTTAATACAGAATCACTTAAATCATAACAAAGGTTATTTTGTTTCACTTTCAACAGTGGGCTAGCAGACTTGGTCTTTGAAACACCTGCTTCACTTACACAAATGTTAATATTATTGCGCGCTTGATTTATTTTGCTACCCTTATTCTCTTGGCCTGCTCCTTTTATGTCTGCACGCCTGGCAGGCTGGCGCTTTATTCTGCGTTTTTTTGTTGTTGACCCCCAGGGAGGGTTTGCAGTTCTCCTCCCCTGCTATTTTTAAATTCATCAAATTCCCTTTTCAGGGGGCACTGGTTACTCCAGTGTCCTAGCTTATTACAAAGCAGGCATGGTTTAGTGGGCTCAACCATTGCTGGTCTCCGCTGCTGCCCAGGGTACTGCTGTGCTGAAAGAGAAGGTGCAGGGCTGGCAACAGCAACACGCTGGGGTGGTCTTGGCAGCAGCCTTGGTCTGGTGTCTTCAGCTACAGTCATCAGAGGCACTTTCCTGTTACAGACTAGAAGCATATCTTTTAATGTAGGGGAAGGTTCCATAGGAAGGCTCAGGATTGCTGCTCGACACAGTTCATTTGCATTTGTAAACGCTATTTCTTCTAAAATTGCTTCTCTTGCATTTTCCTTTTTAACTTGTATTTCAATGGCTCTAGTTAGCCTTTCTACAAATTTCACAAAAGGCTCTGATGGTAGTTGTTTGATTTTACTATAGGGCTCAAAAGGCCCCTCAGGTTGGAGGGAAAAGAATGCCTTTTCAGCTGCTTCCTTTACTTTCTCAAGTGTTTCTGCAGGAATTGCAGCAGCTTGGACTGAGGGAGAAGACCATTGACCCTCACCACAGAGGTGGTCAAGGGTAATGGGGTTACCATTGTTGTCTTTTGCTGTGTTTGGATCAGCCTGTAAGCTTGGGAGAGCATCTTTTAGCAGTTGTTTCAATGCTGATTCCCATAATTTGAATTCCGTGGATGTCATGAGACATGAAAAAATTTGTTTTAAATCATGTGGAACCACAACAGTCCTACTTAATTCAGAATTTAAAAGGCCACGGAAATATGGACTGTGTGTACCATATTCTTTATGAGATTTACAGATCTCTTTAATCAATTGTCATCCAAAAGAACTCCAATTAGCAGTTGGGGCTGCTCCAGCTTGAGCTGCAGGCTGAAACGTAACAGGAGCTAGCGACAACATGGCACCATGCATTGGGTCTGCTGTCTCCTGGTCTGTATCCCTTGAATCAGAAGCATTGGGATCACAGCTACAGGTTTGGGGACAGGCAGTGGGTGTGTCCCCACCGTGGGAACCCGGGGAGGGGGCGGGGAAAGGGAGCCGGCAAGGGGCGGGGAAACCGTGGGAACAGGGGGCGGGGTCAAGGGGCTGGCAGGGGGCGGGGATACCGTGGGAACAGGGGGCGGGGTCACCTGGTGACATCACGTCAGCAGCCGCCCCCTGGCAGGAGTAGAGGGGCGGAGCTGAGGGTACTGCAGGAAAGGCGAGGGGAGGGGGGAAGGTGTCACGAGGAACAGGAGGAGAGGAGGATGGGGCAGGAATTTTGGGATGTTTAAGAGGATTTTGGGAAGAAGAAGACCAGGTTTGGGAAGATGCCACGTGGCACCCACCATCTTGTGCACCCCCTAGGGACTGGGGGCCATTTTGGACATCACTGCTCTCCGAAAAACTAACACGTGCTTGGGATTTTTTTGGGGAAAGAGGTTTAGGGGTTTTAGAGGGAGAGGGAGGAACAGGGAGAGCAGAGGCACATGGCTTTACATTTGGCTTTTTCTCCATTTCCTTTTGTTTGAGCAATGCTGTTCGAATTTGCAAACTCCAGAACACAAATTTAGCTGAGGGTAATTTGCCAGATTGTCCTAAGGTTATCAATTCATTCCCAACTTTATCCCAGAATTGAATATTGTGGATTTCTTCAGGGGAAATGTTTGGGAACTGCAGAAAAAGCCATCTTATAAACTGTTTCAATTTTCCTTTAGAGAATTTCACATTACTCTTGATTAAAATGCTAACAATATCATAATACACTCCCCTTTGTACAATGCTAAGTTTGGAACCCATGTTAAAAAGCAAAGTACTTAATCCCGCCTGACCAAAAACAAAGCTAAAATCAGCTACCAATTTCTAAAAAAAACCACAGATAGAAAGCGATAACGAGCAGACAAAAGCTTCACAATGCAGCTGTATATACTGCTTTTAAAATTCCCGGGCAGCAGCAGCAGGGAGCTGGGACACGCCCTGCCGAGCCGAGGCAGAAACAAAGCCTCCCCCGCGGTGGAATGCAGCAGCCACTCCCGCGGAGCAGAGACAGCAACTACTCCACGTGGCAGCCGAAACCGGGACGCCCCCCCCCCCGCCGCCGCGTGTGCAGAGCACTCCCGACCCCCGCAGGTCCCCCGGCCACGTGGAAAGAGAGCCCCCCCCTCTCCCGCAAAGAGAAAGAGAAAGAAAATCTCCTAACACGTGTCTGAACACGCTGCTGAGCCGGGGGGGGAAGGGCAGAGAGCGATCCCGCTCCGGCGCGAATTCTAAAAAACAGTGAAACACGCAGCAGGAAAGCTAACACTAGAACGCTATGAATTCTCGTCTGTGGGGCTGCGCAGCCAAAATGCAAAGGCAAAAAGGAACAGAACTCGCGGCAGAGTCTGTTTTTGAGCTTCTGCTCTACCGAAAGCAGAGATACTCACGTGAAATGGAAGCTGTAGGCTGGGTACAGGCAGGCAGGTCTCCACCGGAAAAGGACCTCTCTCTGGGTGCAAGAGAGGCTGCCCTTTTCTTCCTCTGGAAAATCTGTTCACCACAATGAAGCAGGGCTTTCCAAAGGCGCCGAACAGTCCACGAAACTTTTTCTGGGAGTATTCCCAAAGTCTCTAGCTGGGAGTCTTGAAGCCAGGCTCCTTTCAGCTGGATGCACGGCTGGCAGAAGCTTCTCTGAGGAACTGCGAGTCCGTTTTCCGGCTCAGGGTCGAGCCACCCACAGGGACGCCAATATATTGGAATACGTATCCCAATATAACCAGTTAGATGGTGCCTAGGCCAGTTCTGACCTTCGCTGCTGGGCCACAGGCAGCTCTGCGGTGTTATACCTCAAAGATACCTTGGCTGGCGGCAGAGTGCAGCGGGGCACAAGACAGGACTCCGTTTACCTCAGGAGAGAGCTTCTGGCGATGGTGAAGAAAAGAAGGGAGCGGATTCTGCTAGAAGGTAGCCAGATGTTTATTCCATGAGCACAGATACGTCTGCACTGGGCTACTGCTGATAACAGAATAAAGCCGCATGGTCTCATTCACATTTTATAAGCTCGGGGACAGGGGAAGGGGAGGGGACAGGTGAGTTACCAACCAGGTGAAGGGGGCAGGGTCTCCAGGTACTAGGGTCACCTATCACACGACGCCTTGCTGGTATGTTAGCCTGATTGACAGGGCACACTCAGCGAGGGGCGAGGGGGAAGGGAGAAGGTAAAACAGGATATTGCAACACACCACAACAAGCATAAGAACTGAGGGTCTCCACCCTCAGGGTGGAGCTTGTTGATGTGTGAACCAGATTTAGTTCATGCTGGCGATGATTGTTCCTGCAAGAAGGATAAGCAGTCCTTTGATGGTTAGCTTCATCTTCAGTGGGGATGTGCTGGCATCATTCCTGGAAAGAGAAAACAAGTCTTGGCAGGGTTAGTCCGAACAGGTTACCCCTTAGTGGCTCAAGTTGTGCGACAGCTTGGACTAATGACAAAGTTAATTTTTCCCACTCAGACTATCTCTGTTCTGTCTCTTTAAATGCAGTTAAGTTGAACAGTAAAGATATTTTTGTTCTGACAGGGTCAGTTTGGCCTTAACATTCCTCAGGTAGAATCTCAGCTTAGACTTCATGAAGTGCTTTCTGAACTGCTGTTGCTGCTTCCACCACCTTTTCAGGGTGGTCTCCTGCAATTAGAATAGTACATAATTTCATGTCCAGAGGGAGTGAGACCGTCTGTAAAAGTTCAGCAAGTACAGCATGTGCAATCATAGGTGAATGCTTATACCCCTGCAGGAGTTTCTTGAAAGGTGTATTGCACTCCTTTCCAGGTAAGTGCAATTTGAGCCTTGTCATGTTCCCGGTCTGGAATCATAAAAACCATTTTTTACATCTATGGTTGCCATCCATAAGTAGGATGTTCTCTGAATTTGAGTTACCAGTTCTGCAAAAGTCAGCACAGCAGCAGTTAAAGGCATAGTTTTGGTATTTAATTGCCTGTAATGAACTGTAAACCACAACTGTCTGTCTTTCAGCAGCCAGACAGGAGAATCAGAAGGGGAATGTGAGTCAGTGATAATACCTCTCTTCTCCAAATCTGTTACCACCCCTCTGCTGGTAGTGTGGCTGTTAGGTTTGTGGTACTGAGTACCACAGCTGTTAGTGGGGCCAAATCAACTAGAACTATAGAAATTCCACCTTGTACCAGAGCAAAAATCTGGCAGTGTGATGCACTGGCAGTCCTTGGATCAGGGACTGCAGGTGCTGAGTGGAGTGCACTGCAGTCTCTGGTTTGGGTTAACATTTGAACCGAAGGACCATATGCTGCTGTCCAGATGTCAGGTTCAATCATTCAGGACATCAAAAAAATGTTTTCATTATGATCTTTAATTGCAAAGTGAGTAGCCAACATCTGCTTCTCACCCACGAGCCGTAACTTAACCGTAGCAACTTGGCAGATAACACTTGCTTTGTTTACTCCAGTGATTTTAATTCTGTTACCCAGGTCATACATTCAGCTTCTCAGCATCCTACTGCATTAATATTGAATGTTGTGCTCCCATACCTAGTAGAAACTTTATTAATTGCTGATGAGAACCAACTGGAATCCGAATGTCTGGGCCATTTTTATGTATGCATTGATAGGATTCCACTTGCTGGATTTCAGTTTTGCCTGGCTTGTGGCCAGAATGCTCACATTAGCCCCTTCTGGGCTTCTACAGTCTTTTATCAACATTATTCTCAAACTGAATCTAAAACAGAGCACTGTAGCAGCAGCCAAGAAAAAAAATAACTCTATCCCAGCTGCTATGGGGACTGTATCCACCCCTTATTCCATACCATTTACATCATGCCAGATGCCTGGCTGTCCACTACACCATTGCCTTTCCTGTCTTTTGATAGATATACACACAGATATAATTTAATTTCGTTAGTCAATGGGCCATCCCTATAAAAGTCTACTGAGTTCATTTAGTCCATGACCTTGGAATCCTTCTATCATAACAGTCTTTTAGGCAGGAAAACCAGTGTGTGGTCTTATCACATGTTGAAGCCAGTTCTGATTCCATCAAGGCTGCCCTTGTTTGGTTTCATCACAACTCATTCATCATTAATGTGGTGACTGAAGGGGAGTCGTGTTTGGATCCCCAAATCTAGAGTGACACAGATGGGCATATAGCTGCCATAGAAGTGATAATAGTGTTATATAGTTATTAACATCATATAGTTAAATTCATTGTCTCTTCTCATCGAAAATCGAATCCTTTTGAGGCACACACTGTGTTAGTGTTCAGAAACACATAATCACGAGAATGATTATATGTAGGTGCTTTTATTGAAGAGCTCTGGGTGTCAGGGGTGCAAACCCAAATCCGACTCTGACATGGGTTCGGGATTAACATGTTTTTATAGTCTATCGTTATATAACTTTCATGTTAATTATTAAACTTGTATTGTTCTATTGTATACATAGATTTCATCCAAGCATGGGCTCCTCGTGGCCCCCCTCAAGCTTCTAACATAGTTTCTCATGATTCTTCCTACAATTAAACAATAATTATATTAAATTACTAAACAATCATCACATCTAACAATTATATCATTTATCATATACTGCTTACACAGGTGCAATTTCACATGATCTGGCAAACACAAAGCCTAATATTTTCAGAGTCTATTTTTAACATTTTTCCAGGGCCCCACTAAGTCTAGCTTCTTTCTAATTCCCCGAATTGTATCATTTTAAAACCTTTTACTATCAACTGGACTTCCCCATCCTCTGGCATTACCCATCAAGTGCCCGTGGGTCCTTGAGCAAAAGCAATCCCATGGATGGATTTGCCTTTGCCTGAGGCAGGAATTAACCAGACTGTTTTCCCCAGCATATTTGTATTGTGCGCTACAGGAACTTTATCTCCTTCTGCAGTATGTAAAAGTTTTGATTGGGCAGGGACAGCCCAATTAGCAGATCCTCTGGTGTTGACTAACCTGTGGCCTTTGCTCAACGTGTATCCCAATGTTTGAAGGTACTACCACCCACTGCTCTCAGTGTAGTCTTTAACAGTCCATTACATCATTCCATCTTTCCAGAGGCTGGTGCATGATAGGGAATGTGATATACCTACTCAGTGCCATGTTCTTGGGCCAAAGGGTCTATGAGGTTGTTTCAAAAATGAGCCCCATTGTCTGACTCAATACTTTCTGGAGTACCGCATTGCCGTACGACTTGCTTTCCAAGGCCCAGGATAGTGTTCTGGCCAGTGTCATGGGGCACAGGTTACGTTTCCAGCTATCTGGCTCTTGTTTCCACCATTGCAAGCACATGGTGCTTGCCTTGGCAGGTTTGTGGGAGTGTGATATAGTCAGTGGGAGTGTGATATAGTCAATCTGCCAAGTCTCCTCATATTTATATTTCAGCCATTGTCCTCTATACCACAGGGGCTTTTAACTGCTTTGCCTGCTTGATTACAGTGCATATTTCACATTCATGGATACCCTGTGTGATAGTGTCCATGGTAAAGTCCACCCCTTGATCACAAGTCCATTGATATGTTGCATCTCTTCCTTGATGGCCTGAGGTGCCATGGGCCCGCTGAGGTAGAAATAATTCCATCTTGGTGGCCTGATTCACCTGTTAGTCATTCTGATATTCTTCAGTGGCCTGACTCTTGGGTACATAAGCATCTACGTGACTGTCGTGAGTGAACATTTAAAGGTTGCCTAAAGAATCACTGGCAATGGTATCTGCAAAAACTAGATGGTTAAAGCACACTAAGAAAAAAACAAAAATCCAAAATCAATCAACTCAAATTGAAATAAATCCAAAACTATCTATGTGGAGGCTTGGAGGGGGGTAGAGAAAAGGCTATGAAAGGGTAAGGATAAAAAGGAATACAGAAGACCCTCTTGTTGAGTCACAAGCTTCAGGGTAGATCCCCATGCTAAACTGAGCCAGGATTTGATTAACAGTTTATGCCTAAAGGCCCAACAGCACTTAACATAAAACTTAATTGATAAGTTAAACAATTTAGTAAAGGATTCATATAGAATTTATTATACCACAAAGTAGCTTACTTACAGGCCTAACTTACAAATCTAAAGTACTTAAGAATCTAGTAGAGCAGCATTCCTAGCACATTTGCTATAGCATATGCACACTTGCATGCACACAAACCTAGTGTTTGTACAAGCTACTTGTGAAAAATTCCCCTTAAGTTCAGTGAAATACTCATTTCAGATGCACTTGCATCTTTTCAGCAGGAGAAAGGTTGAGCCTTGAGGAGTGGGGGGTATCAGCCCAGGATCTGTCGGCATTGTTCAGTGATTCTCCCAGTGTGACAAACTTGAGTGTTCGGTGGCTCTGAGAGGCCCCACTCAGAAGGAGGTTGCTGGTCACAGCCTGCTGCAGTCCAGGAGAGCTCAAAGGGTCTCACTTTGGACCACTGTTTATAGAGTTGCAGGAGTGGGCTTTAGTCATAGTAATTTCCCATCCTGGTTGCATTTTAGGTTGGTAACTTCCTTTGAAAGTTCTATAACAAAAATATTATTCCACTTGGATTGTTATTCAGGCAAGAAAAATAAGTTTCCAAGGCTGTTCCTTAAAAAACATGAGCGTGTTAGACAGCCAAAGTTCCTGGGAGCAGACAGTGTTGATAAGCTCAAGAGGAGCTTAGTCCAGATGCTGTTCATCAAGGCCGAGGCTTAAGGAGAATTTCTCAGATCATAGTGTGGGCTGAGGGGGGAAGGGGGGGGGAGATGCACCACCACAGTGACTGTCACCTGGGCAGCAATATCATTTCACAATGCAGCAGCGTTCCACAATGCAGCAGCCCATATGGGATTACCCCTATGCTGCCAGTTATTCTGCTTTCATTGCTGCAGCCACCCCATGGGGATGGGGCATTTGCTACCATACATGAGTCAGTGTAGAGAGAAAGTATTGGCCATTTTTCTCATTCAGCAATGTCTAAAGCCAGCTGGAGAGCTTTCAGCTCTGCAAGCTGACTCAACACACCTTCACCTCCAGCAGTTTTCACCACTTGTCATAGGGGACTCTATACAGCTGCTGTTGACTTTCCATCTTTTCCCACAATATGGCAGAGCTCATCAGTAAGCTAGGAATATTGTTTCCTACTGTCTGGTAATTTCTTATACAATGGGGTTTCTTCAGCACATGTATTGGTTTGACTTTGGCTGGGTGCCAGGTGCCCATTAAGCCATTCTATCCTTCCCTTTCCCAGTGGGCCAGGGCAGAGAGAATAAGATGGAAAACAACTGGTAAGTTGAAATAAGGCAGTTTACTAAAGCAAAGAAAAAAAACAAGCCAAAGTTTGTGCATGCATAAGCAAAGGGAAAAATTAATCTCTACTTCCTATCAGCGAGTGATGTTCAGACACTTCCCGGGAAGCAGGGCTTCAGCATGCATAGTGGTTGCTCTGGAAGGCAAACATTGTTGAATAACGAATGCCCCCTGTTCCTCCTCTCTCCCTTAGCTTTTATATCTGAGCTGACATCATATGATATGGAATATCCCTTTGGTTAATTTGGGTCAGCTGGCCTGGTTGTGTCCTCTCCCAGGATCTTGTCCTGATGCCTTGAGAAGGCTGACCTAGAACAGAGGCTAGACAGAGCTAAAGAATAAAGTAGGTATTTAATGAAAGGCCCTCAATGGATACACTTTGGACAGTACAAGAGCCTAGCCAGGGCTACACCCAAGATGAACCCAAAATGGTCACAAAATGGACAACCAGTCACGAGGTCTCACACTTTTATAAGTTTTGGTCCATTTGCATATTGGAGTTAATTGTCCAATTATAGCTTCAGGTATGAAGTTCCATCCTCTTTGTTTTTCTCTCTTCAATTCACTGTTGTTTATGCTCTTGGGCCGGAAATTTGTATTGGTTTTCCGACGTTGCGTCCTGATTGTGGGAAGGATGATCAGCACACACACCAGGAATGGCCACACCCTGCCTAAGCCACCAACAGGCAGGATCGCGGTTCGGCCACTGGCTGGGGTCCCGGACCACCAGGGAGCGGCCGATAAACGCGGACCCGTGTCGAAGGATCAGAGTAATGGAAAAGGAAGGACTCTTTGCTTGCTTCTCCAAGCTGCTTTATTTCTTTCCCACGCAGGAGCGGCACCGAAGTGAGGCAGGTGACGCGGCACCATGCAGGCAGTGGCAATGCCACGTGGGCAGTGGCAGAGCTGCACGGGCAGCGGCAGCACTGCACAGGTGTTCTTCCCCACAGCAGGAGCAGCACCGAAGCAGGGTAGCTGCTGCCACACTGCGTGGGTGTTCTTTCTCACAGTGGAGAGCAGTGCCGAGGCTGCAAACCGTTGTGCCACGTGGGTGCAGGTGGGGCACAGAAGCTGCATGGCTCGAAGAGGGGGCAGTGGCAAAGAGTGGGAAACATAGAAAAACAGCAGCTTTTATGAAGGAGGGGTGGATTCCCTGGAGAACATCGTCTAACGAATCAATGGCTAGATAGGAGGGGTCTGGGGGGACAAATGTAAACATAACATGGAGCGGGAAAGTTACATACCAATGGCAGAAAGGAACAGCGAATTTTCTGGATAAATGGGTGTAACAAATTATGACAGACAAGCTGCAGAGGCAGGATTTTTGAGGATAGACAGGGAAAAATCTGGAATTATCATAACTGCCACGGAGAAAAAGTGGGAAGACAGGTGGCAAACAACTCCAGACAGAAACCAAACATATAATCTCCAAACCCCCACTGTCACAGTTGTCCTTGGTTCCAGGCTCGAAGAGGAATTATTTTGTCTACCTACTCTGTGACGAGAGCTTACCAACACTTAATATGAAACTCAGAACTACACACTAAAACAGCACAGAATCTGAAAAATATGAAAGCTAAAACTTAAGGCATCAGTCCCCTCCCAGCCCCTTGATGGGGGAAAGGAGTGTTAGAGGGACAGTGCTGTTTAGCAGTAGCCAAAACACTGGTGTGTTACCAATACCCTTTCAGCTACCAATGCAAAGCACAACACTGTGAGGGCTGCTAAGGAAAAATGAACTCTCTCTCAGTCAGACCCAATACAGCACATTATGTATTTCTCTGATAACATTCCAAAATCTTTGCTTTCTGGACTGTCCATGATCATTTCTAAGATTCCTGGATGACTGGGGTTTCCTGTTTGAGCTTTGATCAGTGTGACCCACATGCATGATGCAACTTATGCATCATGGAGTATAGAGGAGACCCTTCCTTTGATCATCCAGCCCAGCACTGGCAGTTAGCGTACCAAAAGGAACTGTGCTTCAGTACCAATCACTTCTGAAGCAGCTCAAAACCCTTCATAAGATGCCAGTATCTCTTTTTCAGTTGGACTGTATATCAGGCTTTGGATCTTCCACATCCCTTAGTCCAAAAGCCTGGGGGTTGACCTCAAGTACCAGAGGCCCTAAGTGGGGTAATTCTCCTCAGCTGCAGTGTAGAGCACAGGGTTTTTTTCATCTCTCCCTGTTTGGACTGGCCTGAGGGCTACTGCATGAACTCTTTCCTGTTAAAATTGTTCAAATGCTTCTTGTTGCTCAGGGCCTCATTTGAAATAATTCTTCTGGATCACTTGATAAAGAAGACTGTCATGGTCAGATGCTGGCGCAATGCCCCCATGAAAATATATTGTCCCTAGTGTCTGCTGTGAGATGTGACCAGGAATAGAGCAAAGCAGGCTCCAACTTAGGAATAAAGAAAAAAAACTTTATTAACCTACAACTATATGTAAAAAGCAACATACACAGAACTCAGAATGAAAACCTTCCAAAAACATTCTTCCTCCCCCCACCAAATTTGCAATACATCACAGTAAGACAAAACCTTGGAGTCTCAATTCAGTTACCACCCCTCAGATCACCAACTCTCAGTCCATCACCACCCCTCAGATAATCAATTCTCAGTTCATCAAGGAGAGAGGAGTCCCTCTTGTACCATAGGCTTCCCCAGGAAACACAGTTGAAACCTCGTGTGTTTCCTGTCACATGTGGCACCGCCCGGAGAACATGTGCCATCCTGACCTCTTCGCTCCATGTCCAGTGCTCTCACCACTGCGCATGGACCAGAGCTGCTTCTAGGGTTCCCCTTTTAAGGATGCTTTGCCCAGTTCCAAAAAAAAGCACAGTCTCTCACTTTCGGGACACCTGTCCCCTCCCCCCCAAATTCACCCCCTGGGGCCGAGGGGTCTCAAGAACAGAGATCTTCTCTGAAGATTGAGGGCACCACCACCCTCCTCACCCATCGTCTCTGTTCATGCCACTCCTTCACATAACATCACTGCACTCTCTTGGCTCCAAGCCATTGACTCCCCCTAAATGCAGTCTCTGTGTCACAGGAAAAAAACTGGTTCTGTCCATGGCTATACAAGAAAAGTCCAGCCCAAGGCCACTCCATCATCTCCTCCCACCTAGGATTCTTCTCAACTTCTTTGGACATCTTTCCCTTGCACAGACTTGCATCACACTGGCCCATTTCCTCCTATTTCATCTCTCTCTTCTCATTCAGCTCCAGGTGGATCAGCATTTGTAAGGTTTCCATTATCCAAGAAAAGTGTTAAAATCTCAGGCTCTGCCTGCCCAGAACTCTCCCAAGACTGCCAGGCACCTCCTCGCCGCATCCCCCCCTTCTCCTTCTCGGCCGTGCTGCCAGCACATGATATCAAATTTCAAGGTGGCACAAGCACAGGAACAGGCTCTCTCTCTCTCTCTCCCGGGGGGGGGGGGGGGGGGGCTGCCTGATGCCTCTCAGTGCTCCTCCACCCTTCCATCTGGCAGGGGCCTTGACCTCCCTTCTCTGTCCAAGGCCCCGGCCTACCTCACCTGGCTGCATGGCTTCCCCTCCCCCACCCAGCCCACAGCTGGGCAGGGGAGGTCTGACCTCTTTCACTCACCAGAACCAAGAGAATGTTTTCCTGGGAGTTCTCTGCTTTTAACCCCCTGTGTTCTCAGAGGTGTATCCATGTCCTCAGTGGCCACACTAGGTGCCAATATTCAAATCTGAGCACCTATTGGTTTGACCACCAAACTCCCAAAAAACTCACTTCCTTTTCAAACCAGGACAAAGACTCACAATGAGACTACTTTAGAATATGCTATCTCCAGAAACTCACAATGCCCAAAGAAGCTTGAGTGTCTTACTTAACAGCAATATCTCTGTGTAAATTGAATATGTGGATGTAACACCAAGATGGCCATGACCACAGAATCAACTAGGTTGGAAAAGACCTTTGAGATCATCAAGTTCTACCTATGACCTAACACCACCTTGTCAACTAGACCATGGCACTTAGTGCCACATCCAGTCTTTGCTGAAACACCTCCAGGAACAGTGACTCCACCACCTCCCTGGGCAGCTGTCCTACTTTGAAAAGACAGGTTTCTGCTAAGGAAGGCAGGAGCCTTTCTTGAAATGGAAAATGTAAACCCTTTCTCTCTGAATTATTACAATTTTGAAATTAAGGGGCTCTCAGGCAAAGATATGGGAGTAGGAATAACAGTTCTTTATTAGGGAAGAAAATAAAAATAAAAATGCAGTAATACAAAACAACACTGATAGAGTCAGAATATGACCTGACACCCATTTGGTCCGGGTGTTGATAGCAGTCTGATTGAATGGTGGCTGCAGTATTCCTGGAGTGACAAATGTGGTTCTGTTGAAGCAGTGGTCCTGTAGAAGGGTGTAGTTTTCCTCTGAAGGTCCAGTGGTAGTGTAGAGGGGGCTGGTCTTTCCTCTGGGAATCCAGTGGAGAAGACAGCTGTTCCTCTAGGAATCTAGTGGGAGAAGGCTACCTGTGGTGTTCCAAATCTCAGATTATATTCAGGTAGGAATGCTTGGATCCTCCCCCTGGGTGGAGCATTTCACAATGGGATGATGTACTGTGGTAATCACATATCCTCTGAACAAGAGAGAGACATAGTTCCCCCAGGATTTTCCTGAGAAGCTATGAGAAAGCTCAGAGAATGAATTAAAAGAATTATTATCTCATTCTCTGCACCTGGCAAGCAATCTCTGTCAACGATGTTTACAAGAAGGAATTGTCCCTTCTTGACCAATAGGTGAGAGAAGATTCCTAAAGGCCAATCAGGTCTTAGGTCCACCATTGTTTCTATAAGAACTGTGAATTTCTAATAATAAAGTGCCTTTTCATGCCTTCTGATGATAGAGTCTCTGTATCACCTTTATCTGTCCCTGACACCCCTTCGCTGATAATGTACTTTTATCAGTCATGCAGTGAGACTCAATGGCCCATTAACAGAAGCTATCTCCCCAGAGGGAGGATGGGTTGTGGAAGAGATAGAGAAAACTGCCCCACCTGGTTTTAACAGGTGGCCCAATTAATAGAAGATAACTGTCCCACCTCTAACTATTACAGCTGAATCTGTGATGTTCATATGTCTGAGACATAACACAGGACAGAACTCCCTTTTGGTCATCAGAAAACAGCGTCATTTATTGTGTCTAGCACCTTTTATAGCTTATTCAAAACTCCCAGGTCGAGACATCTCATTTGTCTATTCCTGTGCCCCTAGACTCTGAACCAATACAATGTCTGCATCCTAGGAGAGCTCCCATTGGTTGTGAGCTTCTGTCAGTCAGCCCAGAGGCTGCTCCATGGAGCTGAGCTGAGCTGCTTATTATAACTTGATTATTACTACTGCAACATCTCACCGTTTTGTTTTTACTAAAAATTGTGATCTGTTCTCTGTAACCTATTTGCAGGAATCCCAAGCAAACAGGGTGACAGAAAAACAACATGGTTTTAATTTGTATGACTTATATACATTAAAGGTGCAGTATATTGATTTAGAGTCTGTAGGCAAGAATTTCTTAGTGTTTAGGTTACAAGTTACAACTTAGCTCTAAAAACAATAAACCACTCAAGTCTTAAAACTGTTAAAGAAAAGTCTAACTACTGGAAAAAACAATCTATAAACAGAAAACCAGTTGGTAAACGGGAAAATTAATTTGTAAACAAAGTTGCAAGTTAAATCTTAACTCTAAGCTGAATTTATGACTTTGAAATATTCAACTTTAGAACTGTGAGAAAAAACAAACTTAACAGATAAAGCAATTTGTAAATAAATAGAGTCTTTATATGAACCGTTACTTTAAGAGTCCCAGATTTCTATGAGGTAGTTATCAGTTGTTTTGGTTACATGGCTTCACGATGTCTGATGAAGGGACATCGACTGGTGTCTGTGGTTTCGAATGTTCATTGTAACGCATTTATCTTGGTTTTAGGCAGCTGAATTATCATAGGATCATTGTACTGTTATATGATTTACTTAAGCCTCAAAGAGGGGGGTGTACCCTCACCCCAACCCCTTTTTCCCCCCTAAGTAAGCCTTTATTGACATCTAGTGTAAGAAGAATTTTCACAAGAATAGTAGTGCAACCCATTTATCCCTGAAAGAAAAATCTAACACCCAGAATAGATGACTTTTATCTTTTAAAATGATGACAAGTGGCAGAACTTTAGCTAAAGAACCCCACGACTGAAATTTGCCTATGACAAATTAATTTTGTTATGAGTATCTCAGTGGATATCCCCTGGATCTTACCCATCCTACTCAAAACAATGCAACAATAATCACCAAGAGTACTGAAAAGATACATAGCAACACATACACTAATGCTTCCTTGATGCATAATAGTAATTGCCTGAGTCAGAAATGCAACACTTTACTGACTGTAGGGTTATTGATTTTGGTCTTAACAATCCCAAATATCCACAATGAATATTGTACTATGAGTTCCAGGGCATATCTCAAAAAACAGCTGCCCATTTTTGTAACTTTTGTATGGTAACACCTTAGTGCTTCCATTAAAATTTTTGGAACATGACAACTGTGATTTATCAGGGGGTAAAGTGGTTGTGAGACTCTTGAGGGGTGGAAAGTTGGTGTCTGTTTTCTTCTTCATCATCCATTTATAGGGAAAGGCTGGCTCCTCGCTGGGTTGGATGAGAGGACATGTTGGTTTTAGTTGCTTTGAGACAGTTATCCCATGTGACGGACCCCATTTCTTCGGATAGACTCGATTCTTTCTGCCCCCAGGGTACCAGACTATCTGAGCTGCTTATTGTAACTTGATTAATACTACTGCAACATCTAACAGATGGCAATAGAATACACACTCCCCAGCCACATCTTGCATTTGCAACCTAAGACAGCAGCCCATTCCAGGGCCCAGTCACTCTTTCTGTGAAGAACTTTTTTCTAATGTCCAACCTAAACTTCCCCTGGCACAGCTTAAGACTCTGTCTTCTTGTATTGTCTCTGGTTGCCTGGGAGAAAAGGCCAACCCCCACCTGGCTACAACCTTCTTTCAGGTAGTTGTAGAGAGTGATATGGTCTCCCCTGAATGTCTTCTCTAGGCTGAACAACCCCAGCTCCCTCAGCCACTCCTCATAGGACTTGTGTTCTAGTCCCTTCACCAGTCTTGCTGCCCTTCTCTGGACACCCTCCAGGGTCTCAACATCCTTCATAAATTGGGGAACCCAAACCTGGACACAGTACTCAAGGTGTGGCCTCACCAATGTAGAATACAGGGGAAGAATCACTTCTCTAGTCTTGCTGGCCACACTGTTCCTGATACAGGCCTGGATGCCATTGGCCTTCTTGGCTGTGTGGACACACTGCTGACTCATGTTCAGTCTGCTGTCAGTCAGTATGCCCAGGCCCCTCTCTGCCTGGCTGCTGTCCAGCCAGATCCACAGGTGAAGTGTGAAGAAAGGATTTATTCCATTATTTTGCTGGCAAAATAGGGACCCATACACTGCTAAGCTTATGTCATTTTAGCAGGGGCAAAAAGGACTCAGGCTGTTCCCGGTCTCATATATCAAAGGCCTGGCACAGGCACAATTTTTCACAAGGCTGTGTTTTACAATCTACAAGCTTCTTATTTCCCTTCCCCCCTGACTTCACAGTAGGCCTAGGCCTGTGAAGAATGCTTTTAGGTCTTTTTATAGCATTATCTTATCTGACTTCTCAAGATAGAAACAACAGTGAATTTTCCCAGCCTTAATATTCTTAGTACCCCCCAGCTGCAAGGTCATCTTGAGCACAACTCTCTTTACCAATCTTCCTTTTTTAACCCTTTCCTCCCCACAGTCTCCAACAACTAGTATCTTGTTAATCAAATCCATTGGGATCTGATGATGTCCATCTTGCCATTTTATTGCTAAAAACTTGAATCTCTTGTGAAAGTCCTTTGACCTTACTTTGTTTTATGTCAAAACTGGCTTTCAGAATGATTGGGACTATTTTCTTCCCTTTCTCAAGATTTTCTTCTGCTGTATTGCCTCATACGATATTATCATCAATGTTTTGCAGATATTCTGGAGGTTTGCCCTGTTTCAGTGCAGTCTGGATCAGTCCATGGCAGAAGGTAGGCCTCTGTTTCCACTTCTGGGCAATCAATTCCAGGTGTAGTGTAAACGAACCTTAATTGGTCTTATCCTAGAGCAGGCTATTACAGCTCCAGAGCTCAGCCCCCAAGGGGACTGAGAGCCAGAAGCCAGCTCGCTCAGACCAAGGCCGCAGGTCAGCCCCTAGCAAGCAGGGAATATTCAGCTCTTAGTGATTAGGCAGCTCTTATGATTTCAGCTTTGCTTGCTAGGTAGCTTTTCCCTTGGCTTGAGGCTCCAGCAGGCGGTAGAGAGAGGAGAAGGAGAAGACGCTGGCTGTTCCACGAGTATGGCTTTATTGGAGGGGTTCGTGAAGGGTCTCAGCTCTTCTTCTTCCGAGTTAGTAGGGGTACAGTATGCTACTTTTATACCCTTGGCCTGGATCCAATCCTGACCAATGGCAAAGGTGTTAGAGTGACCATAAGTGACCAATAGTAGGGTTAACAACATATTGCCTTACATGGCTATAGGGATAGGTTATAGGGCGGATGTCCCTGGATTCAGGAAGGTTCTTTGCTACTGTGTCAGCATTTCAGATTCTCTACGGGGCTGTGGCTAAACTTGATTGTTTCACTACAGTTGTGAATAACCCTCTGCTGCCAAAGGGATGGAGAAAAGTGCATTAGCATTATCAATCATGGCATACCACTTGGCTGCCTTTGACTCCAGCTCATATGGAAGTTCCAGCATGTCTGGTATGTCAGTGCTTGGCAGTGGTGTGACTTCATTGAGGCTACAATAATCTACTCTTAGTCTACATTCTCCATTTGACTTTCACCCTGGCCGTATGGGACTATTAAAGGGCAAGCAGGTCCTGCTGATCACTCCTTGGCTCTCCAGTTGATGAATCAGCCTAAGGATGGGAATGACAGAATCCCAGTTGGTGTGCTACCAGTAAACCATTATGGTAGAGATGGGCACCTATAGTTCCTCAGCTTTCTGAAACCCCACAACAGAAGGGTCCTCCACGAGGCTAGGTAACAGTCAGCTGTTGGGATACTCCTGTCACTCCAGAAATGCAAATGGATTCTGCTTCTGCATAGCTTGATGGCATTATGGTACACTGTGCAGTAGATGGGCAGTAAATACACCAGTATCTACCAGAGATCCACAGGATAAGGATACCCCATGGGTCTGATTTTCCAGGCCCTCTGATTCATAGAGTGCAGTAAACCCAGCTGTCCCTCTACCTGGCTTGAGGCAGGGTTCCTCTCCTACTGGTCATAGGATTCTCCATTTCCTGTAGCAGTAGAATTGCTTTCCAGAGGGTCAGGAGTAAAATCAGCCTTTTTACCACCCTGCAATTAACATACTCATGCCTCTAGGGTCAAAGTAGGTTTTCTATCCCACTTACTCATGTCCTCTCAATGGTCTCACAGGTAAAATCACAGAGTACCCTGTGGTGTGTACTTTCCATATCCTTCCTCACGAGTGGGAGGACACTTAGTGTTCATGGCTGTGATGCTGGTCCATACAGGTAGGGAGGGAGTAGGATCTATCCTCTTGAGTTGCCGGACCAGTTTCTCCACAGCCAAGACAAAGGAGGAAGAGAGATTGTCATTGTATTCCTGGAGCTTGTGACCCACTTCATCCACCATTGGTGGCCCATTGTTACTGTTGTTGCCAGTGGTTTGGTGTGCAACAATGGTGCGCTCCCATAAAATTTCCACCACATGGGTCATTGGACTTTGGGTCTGTGGGTAACTGCACATTTTTTGAGTCAAAATAAATAATCTCTTGCATGGCTAATTGTGGCGGTTTCAGTTCAAAACTGGGCAGAAACACCAATTTCGTGTAGTGGTTTTGGTTCACCAATATCAGATTTCCCCAGTTTTGAGATTTCCCAACCAATGTGCTGATGAGTGTGGTGGGCTTCAGTGCTGGCCAATCACCAAGGCGCTCACTTCCTGCTGTGAGATAGAATTAGGAGAAAGGCAAAGCAGGCTCAAATCTTTGAAAGGATATAAAGAAATTTTTATTAAAAGTAACTAAAAGAAAAAGTTGTAAGAATCAAAACAAAGCCTTCAGACCACTTCTCCTCCCCCCACAACCTTTTCTTTCCCACTGACAATGTAAAGAAATCAAACCTAAAATTTCCAGTCAGTTTACCACCTCTAGAATAGTCTTTCTTCAGTTCACTTAGGGAGAGAAGTCCCTCTTGTTAAGGTTATGGAGATTCCTCCACAAGAGGAAAGAAAACAGTTCTCTCGTGGCTCTCAGTTTTGTCAAGAATAACAGCCGCCTGGGGAACCCTGCAATCATGAAATCCTTCCCATTTCCACAAGCCTTCCCACAGCTTGTTGATGGGCCATGTTGATTTATGGAGTATCGTTCTAAAGATGAGCTGTTCAAAGGCAAAAGTTCTCATTATCTATTTCTAATATCATCTTCATGCCTGGGAACAGAAATCTTCTCCTGGAAGCACAGGACTACTCTCTTTCTCTGTTCAAACTTCTCATAGGATCACAGCTATTTCAACATCTGCTTACCTTAGCATGGAGGTCTTTGCTCAGTATTAATTTGAACACTTTCATCTCCCCATAGTTTAATGCATTATAGGAAAAAAATAGTCTTTTCTCCATAGCTTACAAGAGGATTTCATCCCCAAGACCAAGGCACCTTCTCCTCCCTCCCATCTGGGACTTAACTTCTTCCTCACTGTGAATAACGCCAATGACTTGTTTTTAGAATTTTAAAAGTTTAATAGTAATAAAATGGTTATAAAAATAGTAATACAATTAGAGTAATAATAATTTGGACAATTTGAATTAGGACAATATGAGACAGTATGAGACAATAGACACAAAGAGTTACGGACATCCAGGTACCTTTTTGCTGGGCAGCATAAGCCTGAAAAAGGACACCCGTTAACAAAGGATTAACCCTTAAAAACAATAGCCTGTTGCATAGTCATACACCTCATACATGATGCATAAATTCCATTCAAATACAGGATTCTGTCTGGTCATCGTCAACTTCTTCCTCATAAGCCTAACGGCGTCATCCTGACTGTGCGAGGTGGGAAGAAGTTAGTTTCTCCTGATAATGGAGCAATAAATTCCCTTTCTCTGAAAGATTTAGGTGTCCTGTGATTGCTATCTCAGTGCAAGTCCTCCTTTCTTTAGAAAAAAAAGTATCATACAGAGCATAGTATCTATTTTAACATTTTGTTATAACCTAAAACTATATTTGCCACACTACTTAAGAGAATTAATACAGCATTACTTTCTAACACAACACATATAATATTCATTTAAATATTTGTGAAAAGCCAATCATAAAATACACATTTTTCACACTCACTGACCTCGATGTCTTCATGTTGTTCCTTTACATGCTTGCATCTTGTTCCTTTCTCACTCTCGAGGGAGGCTTGAAGCACTGGAAGGATTAACATCCTGCCTAGGGCATACCCGACCTGCTGGTAACTTGTGGCAGGAGCCGCGGCTGGGACTGTGTTAGGATCGGCCTCATGATTGGTCTTTGTTTTTCTCTGTGTTCAATTCCCGCCGCAGGGCCACTCTGCACGGGCTGCAGGGGCCTCTGGTCTCAGCCGCTCTGGGGGGAGGAGGCCTGAAGGCAAGATCTTAACAGCCGCAGCCAGCCCTGCTCCGGCCTGGGCTCTGCAGCCTCCCCTCCACCTTCCTGCTCTGCAGCTGCTGGGGCCCCGGCCCAGCCATAACGGGGCTGATGAGGGGGCCGGCGGGCGGCCCGGGAAGGAGGATAGGGCCCGGCCCGTGGCAGGGCCAGCCGGCCCGGCCTGGGCGAGATGGGGGCCAGGGCCGGGGCCTGCCACCTCCTCACCAACCGGAAAAGAAAGAGCAGGTTCCCGTTTTTTTTTTGTCTTTACATGTCTTTTTCAAAGAGGTGTGTCCAGATTCTCAGTGGTTCAACCGACTGTCAGTTACACAAAAAGCTTTTGCATCACTTCCCCAAATTTTCCTTCCATTCCAAACCATGACACTAATTCTCTCAGGTACTGGCTACCTTTCTTTACTGCATTCTACTTGCCTGGATGACATATAACATCTTCCTTTATTGCTTGATAGGAGTTGCTTCCAGGAGCTAAGGACTCCTGTCCTTCTTCCAATTGTCTTGTCAATGCCTTTTTGACTAGAAAGTGATCCCAGCTGCTTGGCTTCTCTATCTTTTAATTCCAAACTGTTAGCACTGTTATCACCTGTCTGCTCTCATGCAGGGATGATATGTGTACCTGGATGATGGCTGAAATATTTTAGTATGTCTTGCAGCTCACTCAAGGATAAGGATTGAGTGGTTACCTATTGTTCTGGTTCTGTCTTTTCCTCCTATTCCTGTGATGGCCCTGCTTCATCCTCCTTTACTAAATGACCTGTCTTTCATGTCCATTTCTTCTTGTGTATAGGGGCAACTGATGCTGGCATGGGTTGGTTCTCTGATTTAGCTGCATTACCTATCACTGGGGTCAGACAAAGTGAGCAAAATGCCAGGGTGAGAGAGGGGAACGTGTGCTTTTTAATTCTGAAAGCTTTCATTCAAGGAAAGCCCTCAGCTTGCCTACATGGACTGTAAGGTATATGCAGCCTCTTCAATCAGAGAGAACCAAAAAGTTCAAACTTCAACAACTGATGAGTTGTTCAAGTAATATCCCTAATAATGACACTGGCCAGTATCGGGGACAAGCAGTCATTTATTCACCAAGGATGTCTGATGAAACAAAGACTTAGAGGGGTTTATATACACTGCAACTTTTATCCTCCTTCTGCTGAGTTCAGCCAGCTATTTTGTCAGATACAGACGTATCATGTTTCTTCTCGCTGTTTTTCTGTGAAGCAGTATTGCCATCTAACGTTCTTTTCTGGTAATTTTGAGAAGGGGTCGGGGGAAGATCTCTTACTTCATCACCATCATCTTTGTCATGCCATCCTCCACATGGCCTTTCAAGCCTCACACATGTGCTTTTTCTTCTTGTGATGTCCCATTTATTATTTTATTGTTCTAATTTCTTATTTAGACATCTAATTAATCTCTAGTTATAAAATAACTCTAAGGCTTCTCTAGCTAAAACAATTCTCTTTTGACTAAAACTTGTGATGTATAGCTACTTTTCCTTACCACAGGTATAACACATTAATCAGTCTAAGCCTGAGTTACTCTCTCTTCTTTCCCATAACATCCTTATTTTATTAGAACAAAGTTATCCATTCACTAAAACTAAGAACAGCTAAAGCAACAAGATTATAAAAACTAAGATAGCAAAGTCTCAGAAACAAATTTATTAACTATTTTCAATGCAGTTCCTTATAAAATTCAAGATCATTAAGTTTCTTAGCTAAGAAACGCACTTCTCTCCCCCCTTTGCTCTCAGAACAAGTCTTAAAAGTGCAAAACTTACTATTCAGCATAAACAGAACAGATTTTTGGGGATACAAGCATCATATACCCAACTCAGGACATTACTATATCTCTTTCACTCTTGAGTTGTATCATCCTTGCTCTGAAATTGAAGACTGAATGTGGTAAGAGAAGAAGACTGGACCTCATCACTGATTTGATCTGTGGAGTTGGAGATTAAGAATGGAGCTGGCTAATGGCAGGACTTGGAGTCAGTCATGAAGGTGTACCTGTTTTTTCCAGACATCTTAAGACCTTGGCTGGAGTAGTTGTCTTTGGGCTTCTGTGCAGATCTGTTGCTTTCCACAGTCTGTAGAAATGCACCTCTTTCCTCATACACTCACAGCATGCATCTTCAGTGAAGTCTTGTGCCATTCTGAAAATAAGGTCCCTGTGAGGTTATTCTGTCACTATAAAATTGACGTTGTAGTGATACAGCCACTTGCAACCAGTAAATCTGTCAGTTCCAGCTCTAGCCATGTGTGGTCTCCCTGACTGTTATTCTCCTTTCTGAGGTTTTGTCCATGATAGAGTTAATTTCTTCTAAGTAGCTGGTACAGTGCTATGTTTTGGATTCAGTATGAGAATAATGTTGATAAACATGTTTTAGTTGTTGCTAAGTAGTGCTTACCCTGAGTCAAGGACTTTGCAGTGTCTCATGCTCTGCCAGTGAGCAGATGTACAAGAAACTAGAAGGGAGCACACCTGGGACAGTTGACCTGAAATGGTCAAAAAAAATCTACACCACAGAGCATCATGCCCAGTATATATACTAAAGGGAGTTGCCTGGAAGAGGGGCTGACCAGGGTTCAGGGATGGGGTTTGGCATCAGTCAGCAGGTGGTGAGAAATTGTATTGTGCATAACTTGTTTTTTCTTGGGTTTTTCTAATCTTATTTTTAAACATATTTACTATTATTATATTTTAATTTTATTTCAATCATTAAACTATTCTTATCTCAAACTACAAGTTTTGATTCTCTTTCCTGTTCTGCTGGCGTGGGGGGAGTGAGTGAGCAGCTGCATGGTGCTTAGTTGTGAGCTAGGTTTAAACCATAACAGGTTTAATCTTGTACAGCAGATTGGTGTCCATTTTGGAATATGTAATAGAAAGCAAGCATTTGCTTCTTTCCTTTGACTCTGAGGCTAGCAAGGTGGAGAGAATGAAATTCTATGTAGATGTTTTCTTCAGCTTCAAAGAGTACCTGCTTTTGGACACAGCCACTATTTATTCACAGAATAACAGTTTATTGCTTCTCTGGGAAGAAATGTTCTCTTAAATGCATGCCAAGTATACTGACTATATCCAAACTGCTTTTACTAAGTGAGATGTAAAGTCCTCTTAGTTAGGGACCAAGAAATGTTATTTTTGGCAGTAAAGCTGAAGGATGGTGGGGAGGGGAATGATGTTTGTTTTTTCACTAAGTTTGCCACAGGCGCTGGAGGAGCTTTTGAGTTGGTATGAAATGGCTTGCTTTGGTGGTGGCCTCTCCTGCTTCTTGCCTTCAAACAAATCTCTTTTATGGTTGGCAAGTAAATGATCTTTTTTTTCTTGGTGGACTGAATATCTTTATCTTCCTTAAATGGAATTATTTTTGTGTTTTCATCAGTTCTTTATTTCACTCCTACACACAGTTGTCTAACTTGAGATTTTTAATGTTTCTGTGTGTACCTCTGTGAGGGTGTTCTCAGATTTAAGGTACTGCGAATTCCTTTTTTGCCCTCAAAGTGAAGAAGTGCTGTAGTCCTCACAGAAGAATGTGATTGACATTGAATTTTTGGCAGCTGATAAGCTGAGGAGAAACCGCTAGCTAGTGATTCAGTTTCTCTAAATCTGTGTGTGTGAAAACATTGATCAAAACCAGAATCTAAATCATACTCTAGGATAAAAGGGAATGGGTATGTGTCTTGGTTTGGAAAGACAGGAGTCTAAGGAAGGCAGGAGCCTCCCCTGAAATGGAGAATGTAAACCCTCCCCACCCCTCTGAATTGCTATACATTTTAAATTAAGGGGCTCTCAGGCAAAAATATGGGAGTATGAAATAACAGTTCTTTAATAGAGAAGAAAATAAAAGGATAAAATAAACAATGCAGTAAACCAAAACAACTCTGACCGAGTCAGAATACAACCTGACACCCTGTTGGTCAGGATGTTGGTAGCAGTCCAATTGGAAATGTGGCTGCAGTCCTCCTGGAGTGTCAGGTGTGGTTCTACTGGAGCAGAGATCCTGTAGAAAAGGGTGTAGTCTTCCTCCGAAGATCCAGTGGAAGCAAGAGGCAGCTGCTGTTCCTCTGGGGAATCCAGTGGAGAAGCCCTGCAGTTATTCCAGTCTCCAGATTATATCTGGGTAGCAATGCTTGGCTCCTCCCTCTGGGCAGAGCATCTCACAATGGGATGCTATAGTTCTTATCAGTCATGCAGTGACATTCAATATCCTGTTATCAGCAGCTGTCCCTTTCCTAGGGAGGAGTGATTGTAGTCACTCAGAGAGAGAGATAAGGCAAACTGCCCACTTGGCAAAAGACAAATGCCATATAGTTGGTAATAGAATACGTCTTGCCTTGCAATCTGGAACAGTATGGTAAAGGAGTTACAGGATGTCCTGGTTTAGGGCAAATTTGTTAAAGAATCTGCAAAGGACGGCCCCTCCAGAAAGCAAAACCCACACGGCCCCTCCCCCCAACCGGTTCGGGAAAAAATTCCTTGGAGAGAGGTGGAAAGAACCTGTTTATTTGACTGGCCCTGCACCCCCCAGCACACAAAATGAACAATACCCGATGACACCGCTCTGAGAAAGATGGCAAAATCAGAAAGTCTCTTTCGGGGGTGGTTGCTCTGTTCTCAGTCCCTCCGGCACTGGGGCAGCTGCTGCAGCCGAACCTTTGGTGTTCCCGGGTCCCAGTCCGGAGCAGGTTCGAGATGGTCACAGGAACAGGAGAGGAGAAACAGTCCAGGAAGGGATGTGGACTGTTTAGCTAGAACTAGCTAATAAGCAGAGGCCAAAGCAGAGCAGAAGCGAGAGCAGAAAAGAGAGCAAGCAAAGCAGCAAGCTGAAAGCAAGAAGTGAAAACAGCCCTATGTACTGCCCGTCTCTGTGCCTCTGATAAGAGAAACCCAAACAAAACTTCCACTCTTCAGAGCCGGTCTTAAAGGCACAGAACAGATGAATGGGGATACAAGCATCATAACGTCACCCCAGGACAAGGACATCCAACTCTTCTTGAAAATGCCTTATAAATACATCTTTACTGAAGTTTAACTGTCAAGAATTGACTCTTTCATAGAATAGAATCATTTAGGTTGAAAAAGACCTTTAAGATCATTGAGTCCAACTACTAACCTAGTGCTACCAAGTCCACCACTAAACCATGTCCCAGAGTGCCACATCTAGACTTCTTTTAAATACCTCCAGGGATGATGACTCAACCACTTTCCTCTTGTCCTATCACTTGCTACTTGGGAAAGGAGACTGACACCCACCTGCCTACAACATCCTTTCAGGCAATTGTAGAGTGCAATAAGGTGTCCCCTCATCCTCCTTTTTTCCAGACTTAGCAACTCCAGTTCCCTCAGCCTCTCTTCATAAGACATGTTCTTCAGACCCTTCATCAGCTTTGTTGCTGTTCGTTGGACACGCTTTAGTGCTTCAATGTCTTTCTTGTAGTGAGTGACACAAAACCAAACACAGTATTTGAGGTGTGGCCTCACCAGTGCCAAGCACAGGGAGACAATCACTTTCCTAGCCCTGCTGGCCATGCTATTTCTGATACAAGCCAGGATGCCACTGGCCTTCTTGGCCACATGGGCACACTGCTAGGTCATGTTCAGCTGGCTGTCAACCAGCATCCCTAGGTCCTTTTCTACCAGGCAGCTTTTGAGCCACTCTTACCCAATCCTGTAGCATTCCATGGGATAAAGAGCCTGAATGAGAGATGCGAGACTCCAGGTGACTCTTTAAAATGCAGTTTATTACATCCAAGATGTTACAGCAGTCCAAGGTTGTGGGTGACAGAGCCTGTGCCTACAGCTGTCAGCTCCAGCTGCAGGCAAGCCTGGAGATTCTTTAGTTTTGATTACAATGCATTATATACTTTTCTTTGCTGAGCATCTTAATACAGTAGAACCAATCTATACCTTAACTTTTACCTATAGCCTATTGTTGGGATTTTAGCTGACTAGAGACTGGAAAAGTACAAGGCCGTGGCTAATTCCAAGTCCTGCACCTGCAAGATAGCATGTCCTTGGGCCTAGCTAGGTATGATAACAAGTGGACAGAGAGACGTGGGAAATAGGGAATGTAGGCCCAAAGGAATGAGGAAGAGTTGATGGTATAGTTTAACCAATAGATCGCTTAGCTTACAGAATATTCATAAGCTTATTACTTGCTGTATAAGTGTCTGATGCTCTCTTCAATAAACGGAACTTGCTTATCATGCATATTGAGTGTCCGAGTCTCCCCTCACCGACAAATGGCTCATCCTCGACAAAGGCCTCATTCTGCTACAAATGGCTGCCCGAACAGGGACCTAAATGAAGTTTGAACTTGAGAGCCATTCTGTGACAAATGGCGCCCAAACAGCGACCCTATGGACCCCTGCGAGCCACGGTCGGTGCAGTATTTTGGTGTCAGTCCCGACACAGCCCGGGAGGCACAAAAAGCGGGCCCTGCCTCAGGTGACCCCATATGGGAGTCCTGGATAAAGGTGAAAGTGCGGGCTTCGGTGCCCTGGCGACCTCACAGGAGAGTCCAGCTGACTGAATGCCGCCGGCATCCTGGAAAGGCTGCAGCACGCTGAATGAATGACAGGTTAAAAGGTAATACAGGGACAAGCGGCATATAATCCTTTTTAAATGCTTTTTAGAAAAGCGAGGACTATAGACTGTCGACTTGGGAAGAGAAGTCCCGAGATTGCTGCATATAGACTTGCAAAAACGTGCGTTGTGGTGCTGGTGCTGCAAGTATACGCACAATAAATCAGTGACTCTGGTGTGATGGCAGCAGCAGCCGCGGCTCGGGGCGCCTGCGGGGCTGTGCCACTCTGAACTCGGCATGGGCGCTGCGCCATGGGGAGCAGCGGCGGCGAGCAGTTCGCCTGAGATGCTGCGCTGCAGCGGCGGTAGCGGAGGCTGCCGCGGGGGGAGCGGAGCCGCCGCAGGGGGGAGCGACCTGCGCCGCCACGGGTGCAGTGCTGGGTGCGGCGCACGCTGCTGGCGAGTCTCACGAAACAAGAAGCCCAGTGCGGGGGGGTCGCCCCGCTCCGACACAAGCGGCGCGGGACCAGAGCGCTTTTCCAGCGCGAGCGCTTCTCCCTGCGCCCTGCAGCCGCAAGCGACACCAAGGAGCATTACTATCAAGACGTTCCTTACCTAAGTTAAAAAGACTTCTTGTTCTTCCTGGCAGAGACTGTGAAAGAGAAATCAGCGTAGTGAATGCGTGGGTCAAATTTCAGCCGATTTGGCTTAGCATCCGTTATGCTGTCAAAATCACCTGTATTAAGATAGACTTTAAACATCAGAAGCCCAGATAACTCAGTCGGTAGAACATCAAACTCTGAAATTGTATTTTGAAAAATTTAAAAATGTTAAAGATATGTTAAAGCGATTGTATAAGTAAAATGTAATAAGTGTGCTTTTTGTATTCTTTGAGCTTTGCTTGGATGTGGTAGAGGTAAAAGCAAGCACTGAAATCAAAAGAATTTTTCCACAGCTATACCTTGAACAAACTCCTTATGTTTAAGTGCATTCAAGTATAAAAATGCTGTAGCAAACACGTGAAGAAAGTTGTTTTAGCTTAGTATTTTAGAATCAGGCCTGTAAGTAAGTTATAGTAAATGCTATATTCTATTTCTATAGTAAGTTTTATCCGTTGCTAAGTAGTTTAAGTTAAATTATCTATTAAGTGCCATTAAATGTTAAATCCTCTTATGGTTAAGTTTTGTTAAGTTTATCTCCTGTTAGGTTTAAGTGCTGTTCAGTTTAATTTCTGTTAAGTTTAAGTGTTATTAAGTGAAGTTAGATTCTGTTACATTTAAATTATATTAGGTTTAAGTTATGTAGAATTTAAAGTCAGTTGATTTCTGTTAAAGTTAAGTTCTGTTAAATTTAAGTGATTTTACATGTAAGTTCTGTTGATTTGAAAATCTGTTAAGTTTAAGTTCTGTTAAGGTTAAGTTTTGTTAAAGTTTAGGTCTGTTAAACTTAAGTTCTGCTAAGTTAAGTTCTGTTGAGTTTAATTTCTATTAAGTTTAAGTAAAAATAAGTTTAAGCGATGTTAAGTTCTGTTAAGTTTAAATATTTTAAGTATTTTAAGTCTAAGTGCTATTAAATTTAAGTGATGTTAGATAGATTTATGCTTTTATGATAGGCGTTTATTTTATGACTTGTGCGCAAGGTGTTGTTGTGAACATCAGAGAAACTTTAGTTAAAAGAGACAATCAGAAGCATTTGTGAGTAGAGCCGTTTCTGTTTGAAGTATATCTGCTGTTTGAAGATGGAAAGCAAACTTACCAGACAATCGACGCAGATGAAACCTGCGCACATTTTGCTCCTTTAGCTTATTTTTGTAAGTTGTATTAGCACACCTGAGTTTTGTTTGAGCCTTGTAGCACATAGAATCCTTTTTGTATCTGTCATATAGCATATCCTATAAATAGTTATAGCCTTTTTGGTTTGTCTCCCTAGCTTAGATCCCTTGTAAGAGAGAAACCTTGCTAGTTGAGAATACTGCTTGTAATGTAATAGTGGTCAGAATTGCCTATTCTTGTGTTGCAATGAGTGTGACACAGTTAGCCCATAGAACTTTGCTTCTTCCAAAAGAAAACAGGGGAAATGTTGGGAATTTAGCTGACTAGAGATTGGAAAAGTACAAGGCCGTGGCTAATTCAAAGTCCTGCACCTGCAAGATAGCGTGTCCTTGGGCCTAGCTGGGTATGATAACAAGTAGATTGAGAGATGTGGGAAATAGAGAATGTAAGCCCAAAGGAATGAGGAAGAGTTGATGGTATAGTTTAACCAATAGATCGCTTAGCTTACAGAATATTCATAAGCTTATTACTTGCTGTATAAGTGTCTGATGCTCTCTTCAATAAATGGAACTTGCTTATCACTCATATTGAGTGCCCGAGTTTTCCCTGCACCCGACAAATGGCTCATCCTCAACAACGGACCATTCTGCGACAGCCTATCAAAACTACTATAATTACCATATTCATGTTACTATTCTCCAATCACTAAAAGTTAGTACATTACAGTTTAAGCTAGAAATTTTCTTTCAGTTTTCTTGCAGTGGAAAATTCTGAGACCTTTTTTCTACTTGCAGCATTGGCAGTCTTGTTTGCCTGTGCTATCTTTCTGCTTGGTAAAAACATCTTTTTTGAAGTGGGTTTATCCTTTGCTCTAAGTTGTAAAAACCCCTTCTAACTAACATACCCTTTGCCTTCTTGGTTATCCAGTAAGACTGGCTCAGCAATTCTTTTCTTCTATATCAAAACTTGCTTCCATTTCTATTCCTTCTTCAGATTCTACATTCAAAAATCTTTCTGCCAAGCATACATATCTGTGAGACTTTCTTGTCAAACTTTCATCCTTTCCAACACATGGGTTTTTTTGTGACCCAAGTACAGAATTCAGCACTTTGCCTTGTTAAATCTCATACAGTTGGCCTTGGCCCATCAATCAGCCTATCTACATACATCTCTCTGCAGACCCTTCGCACTCTCCAGCAGATCAACACTCCCACCCAACTTTGTGTCATCTGCAAATTTACTCAGGGTGCACTCAATCCCCTCGTCCTGACCATCAATTAAGATATTAAACAGAACTGTCTCCAATATTGAGCCCTTGGAAACATCCCTTGTGACCAGCCACCAACTGAATTTAGCTCCATTCATCACTGCTCTTTGGGCCTGGACATCCAGCTAGTTTTTTACACAGCAGAGTATGCCCATCCAAGCCATGGGCAACCAGTTTCTCCAAGTAAAACAAGCGGTTTTCTACAAGCATGTCCTTTTCCAATATATGCAAGTATGGTATCAAGGGTTTAATCAGGATGTATTTAAAACTGACAAACATTTCGTTCATTATCAAGACAAATGTCTTGCGCATGAATGGTGTTACTTTCACAAATGAATCCTTGTTGTTCTCGTACAAGACAGGTAAAGCCAAAGCCATGCATGCAAGCAAAGGAAAACAAGGAATTAATTCACTGCTTCCCATGGGCAGGCAGGTGTTTAGCCATCTCTGGGAAAGCAGGGCTTAATCACATGTAGCGGTTACTTGGGAAGCAGACACCATCACTCCAAATGTCTTCCCCTACCTCCTCCTTCCCTCCCCTCTTTATATACTGAGCATGATGCCATATGGTGTGGAGTATTCCTTTGGTCAGTTTGGGTTAGCTGTCCTGGCTATAACCTCCCAACTTCTTGTGCACCCCCAGCCTACTTGCTGGTGGGGTTGTGTGAGAAGCAGAAAAGGTCTTATTAAGTATAGTATCCACACAGTCCATAATTGCTCTCTGTAGTCCTGTGGGTTTTATTTTGAAGAATTAGAATAAGTTTGGGGCTAACCAAATGACTAAAGATGAAATGAAGAGATATTGTTATCAACAGTGACCACCTAATAAATTGGACAATGGGGAACATGTGTTATTGCAGTTTAATATAAATCTTACAGTTGATGTTGCTTGGCACTGACTTCGTAAATGGGATGATGTTTTTTATGTTTATGCTTTTATGACATTGTATAGAGATCCAGGTATTCAGAAAAAGTGTAAATTGGGGGGGAATATGCTGATACCATGTGTCACTATAGGACATGAAAGAACACAAGCACACACCACTGCTCTCAAGGTGAAGAAGAAAAGGGAAGTTTATTTTCTGACTCCAACATTTATAGTTTTCCAAAAGTGACAGTGGATTGGAGGGTGACAGTGCCACCTCTCCAATGACACTGGACAAACCAACAGTCCATCAAATTTCTTCTCCTCCATAAAAGAATGCAAAACAATGAGTTATTTACAGCAAGTGTGAGAGAAAGTTTGCTACAAGAATGTCAACATCAGAAGGCTTAGAAAATCTTTAAAAATCAGGGCGACAACCATGTATTGAGAAGGAGGTGTAAAGCAAGGGGATTGTATGTTGTGGAGGGGATGAACCTGAACATGTGTGAGTGTTAGTTTCCTTCTTTTCACCCCCATATAACATCAAGGTAGGGACAGATAAAGAGAATAGAGATCAAAATAAAGAGCATATGGGTAGTGCCTATTGTGGACGGGTCTCAGAGGCATACTCTGCTACTGATACTAATGCCTTTAAGACAAACAGTAGGTCTGCCAATTTTTGTACTGAGACCGAAATCAGCTAGGAAACATACTTTCTAACACAACTTGAAGCAGGAAGGCCAAAGGGTTTTTAAGGCCGAACACAAAGCAAGCAAATGTCTTGATCCTCCCTACTCTTGGAATTTCTATCTGAGTGAACACTGATGGAACCCAGGAGTTGGTAGTATTATTGATGGATAATGAGATGATTGGCTCTCTCAATTAAAAGATAACTATTGTGTGAATATTAAGAAAAGCTTTAGTGACATATAGTTATGTTATTGTAGTTTAGATGTCCTCTGTTCTCCCCATAGTTCCCCTTCCCCCCCCCCCCCCCCCCCCGTATTGTTATCATCAGACAGCCTGGGTTGTCTAGGACAGGTAGAGAGTAGGCATGCACATGTGCCCCTTGCATGGGACGGTTGGGAATGGAAAAGCTTGTTGCTAAGGGGGTGGGACATGAAAACACCTGACTATTGGAATATGAATCCCAGTATTACCAGTTAGATTGTGCCTGGGCCAGTCTGACCCTTGCTGCTGGGTCAAAGGCGGCAACTGTGGTGTATCACCCCAGAGACACCTTTAGCTTGCTGGTGGTTGCAGCTAGGCAGCCGAACAAGTCCAGGCTTGTTAGGAACTCCGTTTACCTCAGGAAGAAGGCTTCAGGTGAATGGTGAGGAGGAAAAGGAGATGGATTCTGCTGGAGGGTTATATCCAGAGCTTTATTCCATGGTCACACAGGTCTGAATCTTGGCAACAGCTCCAACAGAATACCAACCGCATGGTCTGATTCACCTTTTAAGCTCCCGGGGCAGGGGGAGGGGACAGGTGAGCCACCAACCAGGTGGGAGGGGCGGGGTCTCAGGGGAGGATGACACCTAGACAGACCAATGACCTCTGGGCCTGAGGGGCATCCTTTGAAAGTGACGAACCACACGACGCCTTGCTGGAATGTTAAAACTGATTGACAGCCCAGCAGGGGGCAAGGGGGGAAGGGGAAGAGGGGTATTGGCACACCTGGGGAAGGGACCCGGAAGTTTAAAACAGGCTATTACAGCACACTGCAACACCTGACCCTCCAATCAAGTTACAAGAAAGCAGTCTTCACCAATAAATGGCAAAGAAGAGTTAACTGACAGACTTTGGGAGGGGTCAGGGTTGGCTGATGAAACCCCCCAGGTATATAAAAAACTCAGCATCCATCTTGAAGATGAACTGGCCACGTGGTAGGCAGCCATGAAGGCAGTTCCCAGCACTGCAGTTTTTCCTTATTTTGTCCTTTTGTTTTATTTTTGTTAAGGTTTAATAAACCTTTTAAAATTTTCAAACTGAGCAGTTGTTTCTCACAGTAGCTATATGTGCCTTTCTCCATCTTTTCTGTCTTTCCTTCTTCTTATTCCCTCTCCTTGTAATTTTTGAGTAACTTAAAAGTGAATAGGCCTAAAGTTTTCTAAGTTAAATGGGTTAAGTTAATGCTTTCGGAAGTGTTTCATGTTGATTGAATGCCGCCCTAATCCTTTTGCCGAAGTCCTCTGATTTTCTAAAGTTGCCAGTAAAGCTCTTTTTGTTATTTTGACCTCTTGAGAATATCTAATTGGTATTTCTCCCATGCGTCTAACTCAGCGTACATGAACAACTGTAAGCCCTTTTAAGTCTCATCGAGCAATGTTGTTTGGGGCCTTACATTTTTAAAATGGCGTAGTCGGCAGGATATTATTGAGTTGATGGAGAGGTATTTTATTTGGAGTTAACTGCTCATCAAAGAATAAAGGAGAAAAATAATTTTCCGTCGAAACCGATATTCTCTGGCAAAGAGGTTATGGAACCCCGGGTATAAAGCCTAACCTGAACTGCTCTCTGCTAATAGAATTGTTAAAAGCTTGTCCAGACCCTGGCAGAGAGATGTGGGTTGAGGAACACTGGCAAAATCCGCAGTTATTTGCTGAGAAAATCGGAACTTTGGCAAAAGAAAGAAAGAAAAAAACCTCCTAAGGGCCAAGGCCTGGAATCTACATGGGTGGAGGCTGAACTCAGACAGAAATATGTTGTGGAGAGCAAACAGAAAAAGCTGGTTTAGTTGCAAATTGCTTTAGAGGCTGAAACAATGGGACCCCTCAGGGCAGTGAGAATTGAACTCCCAGAAGAAGATAGCTCAGAACCTGAGAAACCAGTCTAACAAGATTGTCTAGAGCCAAAGAGCTCTAAAGAATTGCAAATTACCACTACTGGGGGAGGTGTGGAGGATGAACCAGGGTTTTCCAGCCTTGATGGAGGAGCTGGGCTTCCCTGAACATGTCACCCCTTCACCCTTTGTGAGGAGTTGGATGCATTCAAACCCCTCCCCTTCCCCTAAACTCTGCCTGCCTGTAAAAAATGAGGATGCGGAGAGGGAGGTGGGACTCCCTGAGCATGATATCACCTCTCTCCACTCCCTGGAGGAGGGGTTTGACTCCGCAAAACCAACCCCCTCAGCCCCTCACCCCAAGCTCTGCCCTCTTGTAGACAGAATTTGCTTATCAGCAGGCACAGCCCACGCTAATGTCTCACTCTGCAATAGAAGCACTTAAGTGGCAAGTGTTATAAATGATCAATCATAAGCCAAATTATGAAAAATTTCAAAAAGATTTATTAATCCATCTGAGTGACCAAATTTCAGAGTCCGAGACCACCACAGCCAAAGAGGCAACGTCGAGCCCGGGATCGGCACTGGGTGAACCTGGACCTGACCTCTAGCGTGTCAGAGTCTCCCCCGTTCATGAATGCTGCTTCTTGCGGCGAGGTTTTATACAATTATTGTGCCCGAGGCAAAGGTGTCCAAATTTCTTTTGTAACTCTTCACATTCATCACTGTTCATTTCAATGTGCGGAGCTGGACAAAGGTTGGCTCCAGGTGTGCAGTCAGCGTTGATGGGCTCCGGGGAAGCCATGTATTCCGATGTATAAGTTTGGGGTTGCTGACTATCTTGATTGATGCAATCTGCAAGGCGATAATCGCTCTTAGGTGGTTCCCAACGACTCGAGATACCGGTGATCATCGCCCTGGAAGCGTCCATCCTTATGCTAAAGTGTCGATCAGTGTCGATCATTATCTTAGCTGTGTCCGGGAATTCTGTGTCCAGGAATTCATTGTAATCTGAATAGACATCTGCTCTTGGGCCAAGGAGGTCAGAGACATGTGTTTGGATTTTTACAATCTTTTATAACGTACATTCTTTAATAGCATGAATTATCCCTACCATATATTACACAAGAGAACACTTGCAATGGACCCAAAGAAAATTAATTTGACAATGTTTTGAAAGATTTTACTAATGGGAGGAATGAAATAAAGCTTTTCGAAGAGGAAGCACATAACAGTGTCCTGGTCTTTTGCCCAGGAAGCAACCTGTTGTGTGAAAAATTTGGACCTGTTAGAGGGTGTTCTCGATCCTTTGCAAGTCCTTGTCGACAGTCATCTGCAGTTGTGCCAGTCCCTGATGTTGTGTTGCAAGGGCCGAGATGCCTGTGGCAGCGCCGGTAGCTCCTAAACCGAGGAGCATTGCGATGGTGACGCCTGTTATCACTTCTCGTTTGTAGAGCCAGTTGGGTTCCTCGAACAAGCAGTACACCTCTTCTTCCTGGCGATACAGGACTCTGGGGACAATTAGAACTTGGACACAAAAGTCGGTAGAATGATCGAATTTGTCAAGGAGTACACATGGGCTTACCCTGGATCGTTGACAGACCCACATTCCCGATGCAGCTGGGATCACCCACTGGAACTTCCCTCCCTTAAATCTGACGAATTCCCGGCAGACGCTGCCCATCTGCTTTGCCAAGGTTGCATTGCCAAAGCATTTGCCTTGGCCCATAACCTGACTTAGGGTAATGCCTCTCCAGGGGGTGTCCCATCTGCATTGGCGTGGATTGTCTGACCTGAAATCTGAGGTTCCCTTTCGGCTGTAACAGTTTCTTTGATGGCCCCCTCACCTGAGAGATGGCGTAGAACCCACCTGAATGGCCGGTGAGGGTAATATTTTGTGTCTGCCTGTCCTCCACCTACTAACCCTAGAAACAAGATTACACAGAGATACCGTTGCTGCTTTGATTTTGATGGTGCGAGCTTCTCAGGGGATATCTGGTCGCTCGATGGCCTCTCTCTCTTTCCCGGTAGTGGGGCATATGGGTTGCGGGGGCGTCCAAAGATCCAGTCCTGCAAACAAAGTCTCACAATTCTCATGAGTTTCTCTTTGAAGATCTGGTTTAATAGATTTGAGCGGACACCATTTAATGTCCTCATCTTTTTTAACGGCCGCATACCCCCACCCCGTGAGGACTAGTCTCCAACCCTGTTCCCACTCCCCTAGTTCATTTTTGATCACAACCCGTGGGCCTTCCTCTAGTGCTCGAGTGGCTCAGTGTCTCTGGGCAGGACTGTTTGTTTCATCCCCCCTAGGGAATTGATTTAACGCTAGCAGCGCAGTCGCCAGTATGCGCACCTGGTCACCCGGGGGAATGGCATTGGTGAAGCCTTCTGCCTTTGCTAGCACTTCCAGCTTAGTTTTCAGAGTCTGGTTTGCTCTTTCGACGATGGCTTGTCCAGTGCTGTTGTATGGGATGCCATGTACCAAGGCGATGTTTCATTTCGAGACGAATGCTTGGACCACCTTTGAAATGAAGTTTGAGCCGTTGTCTGTTTGGATTTGTTTTGACACTCCAAGCCATGCCATGGCTGTCAGCCAATGTTGGATGTTCGCTTTGGAATCAGTCTTGAGATGCTGTGTGGCCACAATCATGCCGCTGTACGTATCTATGGTAACTGCGAGCCACACTCGGGGTTTCAACAGCTGGCATTGTGTCAAGTCTGTCTGCCATATTTCTGAGGCTTTGAGGCCTCTGGGGTTGATGCCACTCGACCACAAGGGTGACTTCTGGCAGTGGGGGCACGTAGCGACGACGTGCTTTGCATCCGCAGTAGAAATCCCGCACCTTTTTGCAAGCGCTTTAGCTCCAATGTAAAGGGATTCGTGCAACTGACGAGCTTCTTTCAGTGTCCATATGCCCTTTGCGGCGGCGTCAGCCCTGTCGTTGCCTATTTGGTAGAATCCTTTGATCGGGTCATAGCTGTTGGCGTGGATGACTGATATGGTGCCTTTCCGTGAATAGAGTGCTTCCTCCAGCATCGTTGCCACTGTGGACACTGACACACCTGGTCCGGACATGGCTAGGCAGAGCTTGGCCACAAATATGGAGTCAGTCACAGTGTTAAGGTGTTCTTCTGGGAACAGTCCGCACGCTAGCACTACGGCTGCTGCTTCAAGCTGTTGGACTGACAGCGTGGGGTCGGTTGCCTTGACACATTGCCACTGTTCTCCTGACTGCCATACTGCCGCTGCGGTGAAGGTCTGCGATGACACGTCCGTGAAGATGGTTGTTCCTGCCCGCAGACGGTCGATTACTTTTGGTGGGAGGTCCATATCGATGACCGTGAGCAGCCGAGTCCAAGGGGGTTTTTCTCAGTAGCGAATCTCTCCTCCAAAGCCTGCAAGGCCATAGCTAGATATTCAGATGTTGTTGTTGACTGCGCAGAGAGCTATTTGCGGAAAGGCAAGTATATCTTGGAAGGCTCGATGCCCAGATGTCTTAGGGCGAGTTTCCTGCCTTTCATAATGAGGCTGCGGAGGCACTCGACTCCCGGGGAAAAGGCACGCGACGGTTTCCCCTAGACCACCCATAGTATCGGTTGGGCTTTGTCGGGGGGTCCTTGGGCTAAGGCTCCCACTCCCCCCTTTTTTTGTAAAGTGGACATAGAGATCGACTGGTGCACTTGAATCCCATCTGGTGAGCACACTCTCTGACATCTGATGTTCGATGAAGTTGAGCGAGCTTATCGCTTCTGGTGTCAGGGTTTTCTGCTCCCATCGGTTCTTCCCTTTCAAGAGGTCATTTAGAGGGTCCATGACCTTAGGCGGAATCAGGACGATGTTGCGGAGCCACTGTAAGGACCCTACCAGTTGTTGCACATCATGGAGCGTCTTGATGTCCCCGCAGATTTTCATCTGGGGAGGAGTTATGTAGGAGCTTGTGATTCCCACTCCTAGAAAGGTCACGCACGGTCCCTTTTTTATTTTTGCACTCACTACCTCGAAGCCATTTATCTTTAAGGTCTCGGAGATGGTTGATACCAGCTGGTCCACTTGTCTCGTGGATGGTGCGGCGATCAGGATGTCGTCCATGTACTGCACGATGGTCACAGTCGGATTGCTCTGCCGGAGTGGTGCTAGCGCTCAGTCCACTGTGATCTGGCAGATGGTGGGAGAGTTGACCATCCCTTGTGGAAGTATCCTCCACTGGAAACGTAGGTTGGGCCGCTGGCTATTTGGGAAGACGATGCATAAGGCGAAACGCTCTTTGTCGTCTTCGTGCAGGGGAATAGAAAAGAAGCAGTCTTTGATGTTGAGCACTGCACAGGGTTGTCCTCTCAGTATCATCGAGTTCATGGGCAGCGAAGTTTGCACGGGGCCCATAGGCTGGATTCTTTTGTTCACTTCCCTCAGGTCGTGCAGGAGACGAAAGCCTTCACCAGACCGTTTAGGTATTACGAAGATCGGGGTATTCCATGGGCTGGTGGAGGGTTCTATATGATTCTTGTGTAATTCACGGCTAACTAGCTCAAGGAGAGCAGTCATTCGAGGCGTTGACAAGGGCCACCGCTCGATCCACACCGGATCGACTGATTTCCAAGTCAGCTTGATGGGCAATGGCGGGTATGCGACAGTGGCCCTTAGAATAAATTTGTCACCCTAATGTCCAGCAGGGCTAGGGCATCCCTCCACAACAAGGGTGGGCAATCCGACATAACGTACGTAGTGAGGGTGATAGTTCTTCCTGGTCCTCTCTCGGTGCAGGGGGTTATTGCTACTGGTTGGGTGCTTTTGTGGGCTCGGGACAGCCCTCCGACTCCGCCCACCATGGGGGCTTATTCTAGCTTCCATGGTAGAGGCCAGTGTATGTCTGGGATGACAGTGACACCTGATCCTTTGTCCACCCAAAAGGGAAGGCAGATGGCCGAGTCATCAGAGCGGTTATGGAGACGACACACTGCCCACACGATCAGTGGGTGCTTGCCCACCTTCGCGGCGAAGGCCACCCACGTGTCTCGTTCCCATGCTTTCATGGCCAAAGCCACCGAGGGGCCTCGCCCCCAGGGGGCTGTTCTTGGTATTCCTGAGGTGCAGATGGGTTTGACTGAGCCATTGGCTGGGCGACAAAGTTGGTCATTCCCTGAGGGGGTGGTGGTGGGCATGAGAGCCCTGTGATCCGTTGGGGGTTGCTGTAGCTGGGCCGCTGCATGTTCCAGGTGGGAGGAGGCTGGTTACGCCCCGGCTGCCCCCTCCCTCTCCCGTTTCCCTGAGGTCTGGATCTGCATTCCTTAGCTAAATGCCCCTTCCTTCCACATGCCCAGCATGGTCCCCTAAGTCTCCCCTGGCGTGGTGGAGCAGCTGCTGGTGGGCGTCCTGGCTGGGGGCAGTTTACTGCCAAGTGGCCTGCTTGGCCACAATTAAGGCATGCCATCACACTGGTTATTGCAGTGTGAACTGCTGCTTGGATGGGGGCTAGGTGTTCTTCCTTTGCAACATGTCTGATCATGGCAGCAACATTGGACCCAGGTGGCGGTGATCTTAAGATGTCCTTGGAGCTGAGTTGCATTGCTGGCATAGGCACTCTTTCAGCACAGGACCCTTCGCCTCTGAGGGTAATGCAGAGGAATCTAATGCTGCCTGAAGGCGGTCCACAAACTGAGTGAAGCTCTCACTCTCACTCTGTTTTATACTGGACCATGGGGACGGTTTGGCTATTGCTTTGGAAGCAACATGGATGGCTTCTCGGGCAGCACGGGTTTTTGTCATAACCTCATGGGCCCGCAAGCCCTCAGCCTGCGCCTGAGGGGTAATCATAGTGGGGTCTGTGCCTATTAGCCTCTGTATGCTGGAGCCGTGCGGTGGATGGTCAGCTCCGGCTACCAAAGCTAGCTGCTTTATACAGTTGTCCTCCCATTCCTGTTTAAAAACAATCATCCCTGCCCCATCGAAAATCATCCTGCAAGTCTGCTTAATATCAAAAGGAAGCATGTCATCCCCTCCAAAAACGCTGTCAATGAGTTTGGAAACCATGGCAGAATTAATTCCCCTATCTGCAATCGCTTTAATAATTGCCTGTACGTCTTTCGGATTTACCAGGGAATAGGTCCTTTGGTTTCCGCCTGCCCCCCCCCACGGACCGGAAACACCAGAGTGGCAGACGGAGCCCACTCGGCGCACGCTATTTTTATTTTTCGCCAGTCTGTAAGCGGGGTTTGATCTTTCTCTGATAACCCCTTCACCCATGCAGGAGCACTGTGGCTAGTGACCTTATATGTCGCTGCTCTCTTTCTGTTAAAACTAGAATCCGAGTCGGAACCCCCCGATCCCCTCTCGAGCTTGGAGCTCGAGTCCGAGTCCGAGCTGGAAGTCGACTGGCCCAACGTTTGCGGGCTGCTCTGCCTTTTTCTCAGGCTCGGACCTCGCCTCCTTCTTGCGGGGGTCGGGCCGTTCCCTCCCCCTGGGGTCCCCCCTGCCTCCTGCTGGGAGAGGTCCTTGCCCTATAAGGACCTAATGTGAACTGAGCGCTCTGATTGGTCTTAGGCTCCTCTGCAGGGGCCGCCCCTTCTCCCCGCTCCCCCGCGCATGCGTTGTTAAGCAGGCTGACTGCATTTCCGCCCCCCGCCGCCTCCTTTCCGCCCTGCACACGCGGTTCGGCGCCATTTTCAAACGGATATGGCGGGGGGCGTTTTTATCGATCCCTGCAGCGTCCGACAATTTGGCCGCTCCTCGCACCTCCTCCGCGAGCCCCTGCCAAAACGCCCGGGCGTGTTCTCCCCCCGCTGATGGTAAGTCGATCTGCTCGGGGGAATCTGGCATTCGCGGTTCCGTGCCGCCGATCTGATCAAAATCCTCCGCGGTCTGCGGCGTGGCTAATAAACAAGTCCGCGCGGCTTTCCAGGTTTCTTGCTCTTGCCGAGCTTTTTGCAGAGCCTGGATAACTCTGCCCCACGATTTTAGGGCTTTCCCTGAGCCTGAGGACATAGTCTCCTCGGCCAGAGCCTTTGTACAATTATCCCAAACCCCCGGATGGAGGATATCCACTGGGCTTTCTATAGCCCCAAGCTTAATAAGTCTGGGTAATGCAAGACATAGGTCTTTAAGTTTACACTCAATACCCCATTGCACATGCATCTGATTTACGACCTTCGCTATGGCTTCCATGGTCCACGCGGGTCCAGGGGCGTCCCCCCCGCTTCACTAGGCCAGCTGTGCAGCCGCCAGTCCCCTGTCCAGGCGAAATCCCCGAATCCCGGGTGCTGATCGGTCCTGGGCTTCGGCACCAGATGTTGCCTTCAAGGCCTGGAGACCTGGTTCGGAGTCCAGCACGGTGACTCAAAGCCCAGGGTCACTCGGTCCATATGCTCCTGACACAAATGTGGTGGACAGCAAATGGCATTTATTGAGGGCTCTCAGGGGTTTATAATGGCTTGGGCAGTCAGCGTCATTTCCTTCTGCTCATGTCCGGCTCGGTGCGGCCGGGCATGGAGCACGGGTCTGACTGCAGGGTGGGGGGTGTCCTATCTAACCGTACAGCCCGAGATTCTTCTGTATGCTTGTCCCTGACTCTCCACAGAGGGCGATGAACCCATCCCTTTCCCCACTCTAACATGTGCTAAAACTACTGGGAGACTGGGACACAGCAGGATTCCAACCAGTGCATAAGAAACAGCTGATGCCCCATAAGCCTTCTCCCACGTTATGGTAATTTATCTCAAAATATAAGGATCAAGGCCGAGAAAAGAAACTCTCAGCGCCACCTCCAAAAAGCAGGCTGTGAGAGGATGGCAAATTCAAATATCCTAAAAAGCTCACTGGAAGTAAATGGAAATTTAGTTTCCCTGTAATGCCAATGAAGCTTTGTGAAATGCTCCTACACTGCCTCCTTCTGGCAGTAGTGAGTATTGAGCCTTGCCTGCCACTTTTGCAGGGCCCTCATGGCAATAACAGTAGACTGATCCCATGCTTGGGGGGGTAGTCTTAGCTTAGCTTGAGCAGTGCATGAGCATTTGTGCCAGAGAGCTGTGGCTCAGTGATATTAATGGGTAGTTGCTGATTACCATTTTTCAATGCCGGAGTTTGAGCCAAATCTATACATTTCATTCACCAGACAGTATTGTCCTCCTATCAAAATTGTCTTAAAAAGAGATTTCCAATCCACTGGTAACATAGTATGTCCTTCTGCAATTGCATCCAATAAATTCCTAGTAAAGGAGGAATGCAAACCATTATCTTTCACCGATCTCCTCAGTTCCTTTACCATCTCATATGACAATTGCTCATGATGTGGATTTTGATTAGAATATACAACAGGCTTTGTAAAAAAAATCATTATTACTCTCTTCCAACGCTCACCTCTGGCATTTCTGTATAAACCTTTCTTGTTCAGGTCCTATAGGTGGCATTCCTTCCTCATCATAGTCGCTAGAGGAATGGGACGAGGTATAAGACAGTGGTCGAATTTCTGAAATATTTGCTTCAGTCTTTTTGCATGCTGTTTTTAGTATTTCTTCTGGGCTAGGAGCACCTGCCACCATAGCACATACTGGGACTAAAGGAGGATATAAATCTGGTTCTTGTCCAGAATCAATAGGACCGGGACCAAACGGATCTTTTTCTCCGTATCACTATCCTCAGGTGATGTTTCATTAATAAAAATAACAGAATATGACAGCGATTCAGGCGGACTATCCACTAGGATGTGATCTGCTTCCTTAAATTGTTACAAAGCCAAGTATACCACACACCAAGTAATAGTGTCATCAGGGTGGACATCGTGATGAGAAATGTGGCAGGTCTGTAAACTTTCACCAACCTTTTGCCAGTGAGTAAGATCATAGGAACCATCTAATAGATACCAGGGACAAAATTTTTTGACCCATATAAGCAATTGGATGAGGCTTTGGGGTTGCAGTTTATAACCCTGTTCCCTGGTGATGCAAAACAGACAGTCTTTATGCAGTTTTTGGGATTTAGTAGCACCTTGCCTCATTATAAAAATGCTGCCCGACCATTCAAACAAAAAAGGCTAACCTCTTCTATAGCCAGTTATGAGAGGAGCTCCTTCGTGATCAGCTGAACACAAACATGTTAATTCAGTTGGGTACGCCACCGGACTGGATCAGGTCAGTAGTAATGAAGTCCCTGTAAATTTGGGAGCCATTTGTGGCGTATGAATGCGAGACTCATAAACTGAGAGCAAAATGAATCTGTTTATTGCAGAGTTAAGACAGTACCTATACACTTAGTGAGAGAATCTTTGTTCAGTCCTTCTCATGCAACCTGGTTGCAGGCCTGTAATAAATCCATCATCCTGACAGTTTGTTAGTCTCCTCAAGGTTTGCAGTCTTTGAAGAAACAGGATGCCTTTCCTGTTATCAGATAGTGTGTAATCTAGGTTCTTCCATGCTTCCCAGGAATTTTCTGCAGTGCCTGGCTTTGCTGTTTTCTTACAAGCTGGTCACCCCCAGCCTGTGCATGAGGGTATTCTTCCCCAGCTGCAGGACTCTGCACTTGCCTTTGGTGAATTTCAGAAGGTTCTTCTCTGCTCAACTCTCCAACCTGTTCAGGTCCTATTGAAGAATTGCACTGCACTGCAAGGTGCGTTCCTCTAATTGTTTTTGCAGCAGTTCCATTTTTAAAGAGAGCACTGTATATACATCTTCTATTTCCTTTTCTAGGTCCTGTTCCTTCAGCATCTCCTTTCCCTTTTCCATCCTTTATATGACCCCTAATTGCCTTTAAGTGGTCTTCAACAACTTAATTATGCCAATTGTTAGGAGCCTGTTCTTCTGAGAATTTGGAATTCATTCACTCTATGCCTTGAATTTCAGAAAAGGAAACAAACTCCACATCTTTTGTGAAAGTTGTAAAGCCGGTATGTTTATTACAGCGTTGGACACATGTGGTGATTGCTCCCCTTAAAAGGACATGTGTACCTCTGGGAACTCCAGATCTCTTTTTATCTTCCTTACTAATCCATATGCATGGATTTTCACAATAGGTTCATAAATATTCATTTTACTGATTTCAAGTTACACTTGCAGCTAGGTTTTTTTTCTTTATCATTAAGTACAGAAAGAACTCCTGGGTCATCCTGCCCTGCCTCCTGCAGCCTCTGTCTGTCTCTCCTTATCTCTGTCCTTTGGCTGAAGCAGTTTCTTCTAACATAGGGGTTTTTTTACGAGAACAGGCAGTCAGACTAAACAGCTATGTTCACAAGCTACAGACTTAATTCAAAGATGTACTTTTTACCTAAATCGGAATGGATTTCTACTCTGGATAATTTCCACTCTGTCTCAGCCTCTATAAATATTATTGCTTGCTGTCCTGGGTTGTAAGACGTGTGTATTCTATTTGCCATCTGTCAGCGGTAGGGCAGTTATATTTTCTGTTAATTGGGCAATTTACTTTATCTCTTCCACAAACCAATCCTCCCTGGGAAAATATCTTCTGTTAATGGGCCATTGAGTCTCACTGCATGACTGATAAAATTACATCATCCCATTGTGAGATGCTCTGCTCAGGGGGACGAGCCAAGCATTCCTACCTAAATATAATCTGAGATTTGGAACACCACAGGCAGCCTATTCCCACTGGATTCCTAGAGGAGCAGCTTTTTTCTCCGCTGGATTCCCAGAAGAAAGACCAGGCCCATCTACACCACCACTGGACGTTCAGAGGAAGACTACACCCTTCTACAGGATCACTGCTTCAACAGAACAACATTTGTCACTCCAGGAGGACTGCAGCCTCCATTTAATCAGACTGCTACCAACACCCTGACCAAACAGGGTGTCAGGTCATATTCTGACTCTATCAGTGGGGTTTTTTTTTTGTTTGTTTGTACTATTGCATTTGTATTTTAATTTTCCTAGTAAAGAACTATTATTCCTATTCTCATATCTTTGCCTGAGGGCCTCTTAGTTTCAAAATCATAATAATTTGGAGGGAGGGGGTTTACATTTTTCATTTCAAGGAAGGCTCCAGTCTTCCTTAAGCAGACACCTGTCTTTTCAAACCAAGACACTTGCCATCCTGCTGACTACTCCAATTTGTTGCAAATGGAGTGATACAGTTCACTCATGAGAAAAGCAACAATATAGTTAATTTACATAAAATAGTGAGTTAGCAAAATTCAGTGGTAACTGTGACAGTGGTTTAAGAAAATTCAATGACAAGGTACAGTTGATTATTTACTAAATAGAAGACAGGGTCAGCAGCCGATCGGCGCCGGCAAGCTGTAGTGTTGTGGGAGCTGGATAGGCAGTTTTGGCACCACAAGCCAGTCGCTCTGCATTCTCGGCGCATGTGTCCCCCATTGCCGCATCGGTAACATCTGGGGTATGTCTTTGAGCCTCCCTGCGTGACTGCCATTGAGCCGTTTCGGAGAGGAGCAAGAGCGGCTAGCACTTGGTTTTGAGTGGATTCTGCTTGCTTTTGCAGCCCTAATCCTAATTCCTTTATTGCATCTACTAAAAATACTTGAGAGGCTGCTGGCTGTAATGCCATTCGTTCTAACGCTTCCTCAATGGTCCAATTTGCTCCCAGAGTGGCTAGCACCCTTTGCGTGGCCGGATTGCTATTCTGTAAGGCACACTGCTTCAATAGCGCCCCCTTCATGTGTTCTGCAACACCAGCCCCGTCTATAGCCGCAGCTGCTTTGTCAATAAAACTCCCGAACGACTCCTCTCTCCCTTGTTTTATGCCCATGTACTCTGGCAGCCCTCCTGGCTCTTTAACCCTTTCTATGGCTGCACGTACCAACCGCATGGCTTCTCTGCTTATCTGCTTCTGATATCAACTGTGCCTCCGTGCGCAAATATGCCCCTAAGCCCATCAACTCATCCACCGTCACCCCATGCAGCAGGTCCCCCTGAGCTCTCTGTGTAGCGACCAACTCGTTAACTAAAGCCTGCCAATGAGCATGAAACAATTGCTGATGCTGAGTAAATATTAGGCGCACTATTCCCCTCAGATCATTCGGGCACAAAATTTGCATATTAAAGAGATAATCCAGCATTTGCCTAACAGGTTCGCTTTTCACCCCGAACTGACTGATTGTGGACCGTAACTGAGATAACAACTTCCAGTCTAACGGGGTATACTCCGCCAGATTCTGTGTATGGTTCCCCTGAGCATCATATTGTGGCGTGTATGTGACCGGGCAAGCTAGAGCAGTAGCCGCCTCCATTGCCTCATTATCCCCCATTTGCATTGCCTCTCTTGCCAGAGCAGCCCAAGCCTCTCTCCTTTGTTTAGCCATCTCCCACCATAGGTCACTGAGTGGCCCTGGGTTATGACCTGGCTCTGTGCGAGTTCTGTGCTGTTGGCCCCTCTGCACAGGCCGTTCAGGTGGGGGAGGTGGCAGGCTCGGCTCACGCTCTCGGCGGGGGGGCGGCATGCTCTGCTCTCGCCCTCTGCGGGGGGGCAGCGGGCTCCGCTCTCTCCCTCTATGGGAAGGCGGCGGGCTTGGCTCGCGTCCCCCTCTGCCTCTAGCCCCCAGCTCATCCTCCTCCTCCTCCGACAGAGGAGGTGCAGACGGCCCCCCCCCCCCCCCCCCCCCCGCGCCTGTAACCAGATCCTGCATTCCACCCTGTTGTGAATCCAATGGTATTAACACCTTGTTTACCAAAGGCACGAGAGGATCGTCCTCACTACCATACCCTATATTCTTCTTATGAGCTTCTGTCGCTCTTTCTGCTGCCTTACGCTCAGAAACATGTTGAAGTAATGAGTTATGTACCACACGCCATATCTTGCCCAATTTCTTTGCTGTTTTATCATCTTCTAACACTGCCTCCCACAGTATACCCCCAAACTTTCTCCATTCAGCGAGTTCATGAACCGTATGTGGGTTAAGGAAAACGCCCCTAGCATAACCGTAGGCTAGCAACCCTGGGAGCTCCTTTTTTAAATTTATACCCCTTACTCCTCGCTTTTCTAGATATGCGGCAAATAATTCATATGCTGCTTGCCTATCCATACCTCTTTTTATTTTTTTCATGAGCACTCTTGCAGCTTTCCAGGCTTCCGGCAGCACGTGAATGGCTTGAGTCACGGATGTGAACCCCAAGGGTGCTTCAAAGGTCCGGCACCATCTCGGCTGCGAACGAGACCCAGCTCCAACTTCCTTGACCGTGGCGTGTTCTCCCACTTTTTCTTTTATTTTGAGACGAGGGGTTCAACGTTCGAGGTCACCATTTGTCGTAGGAAGGAGACCAGGACACCAGATGGTTCATCACAGGCCCGATTTATTGAAGAAAGTATCAAACACTTTGTAATGGTTTAGGGAAAATTTGTTAAAGAATCTGCAAAGGAGGGCCCCTTCAGAAAGCAAAACCCACACGGCCCCTCCCCCCAACCGGTTTGGGAAAAAATTCCTTGGAGAGAGGTGGAAAGAATCTGTTTATTTGACAGACACAGCACCCCCCCCCCAGCACACAATATTGAACAATACCAGATGACACCGCTTTGAGAAAGATGACAAAATCAGAAAGTCTCTTTCGGGGGTGGTTGCTCTGTTCTCAGTCCCTCCGGCGCTGGGGCAACTGCTGCAGCCAAACCTTCAGTGTTCCCGGGTCCCAGTCCAGAGCAGGTTCGAGATGGTCACAGAAATAGGAGAGGAGAAACAGTCCAGGAAGGAATATGGACTGTTTAGCTAAACTAACTAATAAGCAGAGGCGAAAGCAGAGCAGAAGCAGAAGCAAGAGCAGAAAAGCAAGCCAGCCAAGCAGCAAGCTAAGCAAGAAGAGAAAAAACAGCCTGATGTATGCTCTCTCTGTGTCCCTGATAAGAGAAACCCAAACAAAACTTCCACTCTTCAGAGCCGGTCTTAAAGGCACAGAACAGAGGAATGGGGATACAAACATCATAATGTCACCCCAGGACACACTTATACAGCAAATAATAAGCTTATGAATATTCTGTAAGCCAAGCAATCTATTGGTTAAACTATAGCATTAACTCATCCACATTCCTTTGAGCCTACGTTCTCTACCTCTCAGGCCTCACTGTCCATTTCTTTATCATATTCTGCAAGGCTCAAGGACACATTATCTTGCACCTGCAAGATTTGGAACTAACCATGGTCTTGTAATTTTCCATTCTCTATCCTGCTACAGACACAAAAAGGCCTCTGCCTGTCTCTGCCCTAGTTAGGACACCCCACCACCCACAGCAGAACAAAAACCCCCAAAATGCCTGAAGAAGAAAACATGCTGGCTGGCTGCATGGCAGGGAAGGAAAAATGGTGGCTGGCTTTGTCTCAGGGAAGGGAAAAAGGAGTTCACACAGCAGCTCAGGCAAAACAGATAGGAACCTGTTGAACCTCCAGTGTTGTTCCCTTTCTCACAACAGATGAAGATGATGGATTTTGGTGTCCTTTCTCTTGCTGGTTCAGCTTTTCCCAAGGTCTCAGGCTGGCCAGAGCGGCCCCCGCCAGTCTCTTGCAGGTCCCAGTCTACTGTCTCAACGATTGTCTGATCTTGGACCAAAAACTAAGCTGAACAGTTCAAGAGAAAGCAAAACAGAAGCCAACAAAAGATTGCTGCTGCAACCTCTCCAGGCCAGGGGAAGAAAGAAAGAAAATCTTCTTGCTTAAGCTTGTTGTCTTGGTTTAAGACAGATTTAGGAGGAAACTTCCCAAAGGGATCTCTTCTAAAAAACAAATTTCAGCAGCCCCTCTCTCTATCCATTTGGGAGAAGAATTTCCTTGGAGAAAAGTGGGAAAAAGTGTTTATTTAACAAGCAAAGTACTCACAAACATGAAAAAATGAGTAATATTAAACCATAAAACCTCTTGTTGCTCTGAAGAGATGGCAAATTCAGAGAGTCTTTTTGTGGGGTGTGGCTCAGCTCGCTCAGTCTCTTTCAGTCCCTCTGGGGCTCAGACACGGTTTCCAGGCTGCAGAGCAGCTTGGGGGGAGAGCAGGCGACTGTCTTGATGTTTTGGACTGGAGAGAAGCCAAGCAGTTCCAGAAAAAAAAAAACCCAGTCTTGACAAAACTTTTATTATCCTAGCTATGAAGGAAAACCAGCAAAAAAATAGAGCAAAGAAGGAAAAAAACCCTCTTTGTTTCTTTCTCTCCACAGAAGCCGAGAAACTTGGAGACCACTACCGCCAGCTCAGAGAGAGCTGCATTGCTTATCTATGTTTTGAAGACAGCACCTCAGACAGTCCACCGTTTCTCCTTCTCCCCCTCTTCACTCTCGGATCTAGCTTTAAAGGCCCAGAACCTATTTCTGGGCTAAACAGATGGATGGGGATACAAATACAATACAGCATCATAAAGTCATCCTAGTACAGCTAGCAAAAAAATAACCTACCTAAGCAGCAAAGTAACTACGGTCTGCGCCATGCCCAGCATGCTCCGGAGTGAGTCATTGAACAAATCCCATGCAGAAGCTCCAAGGCTCCCGCCCCTCCCCTGGACCCAGCTTAAAGCTACAGCAGCCATTTCTGGACATGAGTGAGACGGTCAGGAATATAGTATCATCATAAAATCACCTCAAGACAGTAGTGTTTTCATGAAATCTTTTCCTCAGCTTTTACAGAATGCACTGATGTCTTAATGTGACAGATCCTATTTTTAATGCTAACAGCTCCCTTCTGGAATCACAGAATGATTGAGGTTTGACAGGACCTCTGGAGATCACCTAGTCCAACCCCCTTGCTACAGCAGGTTCATCCTACTGTTGTCTGGAAAATGAGCAAGAGAAGGAGCTTTTAGAACTTGATATTCAGATTGGATAAATTAGACTGCTTTACAAGGTCCAGTTAACAGGAGTATTGACTATCTCATGGTGGTTTTGTTGCAGACTTGCCATCTGGCTAATTATGTTACCAGATGTCCAAAATATCAGAATGAGTGTCTCCAACTCTAAAATTGTGTTTAAAAGGGCATAATTTATTCAGGCCTGAAGGTGCATGTAGGAGATTCTAACCTAACATGGACCTGTGATTTTAGAAGTGTGTTGCTTATATACAGTTGCTACATGAATATTACAATTTATCCATTACCATAAATTCCACCCCAAGTTCCCAGACATTCAATCCTTTGTTTTGTCTATCACTGCATTCTTGGGCCAGATGTCTTCTTCTTATCTCCCAGCCATCCTTGCTGAAAGCAGCTTTCACATGCCTTGTTTCTCTGCTAAAAGTTTCACAGGCACAGTAAAAATTGAATTAACCTTTTTGGGTTCTATTATCCAGTGGACAGAGGGAGGCATTTGTGGTGGTTTCTTTGCTGCCTGTAGGCCTCTGACAAATTTGGGTAAGCTGGAATACTTCAGGGCTTGCAAGGTAGTCTTCCTGTTAACTGCTGGTTTGGCACAGCTGTACAAAGGAATCAAAAATTGTGTTTTGGGCCACTCCAAAAACACATGCGTAGGACTTGGTGTGTAGGCAGTGTGTGTCTGAACTGTGGCCACCAACTAAGCTTATGATACCTGCTCATGTCATCTGCTATAACCCCTTTGCCTGAATTGCTGTTTGCCGTCAAATTGCTTCTACCCATTTGGCCTTGCCCTAAGTAAAGGTTCTTCCCTGGTTAAGGAAAAATTGCGCCCAAGCTCCATCCACTGTGGTCTGCTGGAGGGGAAGAATTTTAAAAAGAAAAAATATTTCTTCTGCAATTTGTTTGAATTTATCCTATCTGTGACCTTTTCTCTACAAGAGATCTCTTGAAAAAGGGACAAACCTGGACAACTGGTGGTGAAAAGATTTAGTTCTGTTCCAAAATGTCTAGGAATTTGTTAAGAGTCACAAAAGTCTCCTGATGAGCCAAAAGCAGTAAAATTTTATGTTCAGTGGAAGAGACTTTGCCCAGACTTCCAGGAAAGAGGTTTATGGCCCACTTAAGGTTATATGCCTCTTCCTGCCACCTGCTGGACTCCCTTTCAGCTCAGCTGGACTCAGATGGTGTTGGTGCCACTGTCTCAGGTCTCTGCCCCATGATGGGCGGCGGGGGGGGGGGGGGGGGGGGGAGCAGGAATGGTCCTGCCAGGCACTGAAATCTGTGGTCCTGGCCCCACCTGTCCCAGCTGCAGTTTCAGAGCTGTCACTTCAGCACTGTTGACTTGGGAGCTGCCAAACCATGACACCCTGCTTCCTCTTCTCAGACCCCTTGTCCTGCAGAAGTGTCCTGGAGGGCTCATAAATGGGAAGACACCCATGGGTCGTACAGTGCCGGATTCTGCTGATTGCTTCAGTGAGCCAGACAAAATGGACCACCTTCTGGTTATGGCCATGGTCTTTTACTTGCTGAAACCATGCCCATGGCTATGATGTGAATGGTATTTGAATAAACAGCACTGAAAACCCCACCCCCTTCTCTCCGTACCCAGGACATGCCCCCATATTGTGAAACCTGTTACCATGTTGATGTATTGGGAAAGCCCTGCTGTAGCCCTCCACAGTGGCATGCTGGGCTTTTGTGGTCCCTGCTCTCTCTTGAAAGAGTTCTATGTAAAATACTGGGTAGTGACTTCTGTTTTCCAGAGGAAGATGTGGAAAACCATAGAAAACACAAATTTAAACTCTCTTCTCTGGAATATATTATCGTGCTTTGTAAGATTCAAATTTTTTATATTCAGTGTTGATCACAGAATCATATAACATGATTAAGAACATGATAATTTTGTGGTGCTATACTGTATCTTTAAGTATGCTCATCTAAATAACCAACTCTTGTTGTTATAAAAATAGCTCCTCAACCAGATAATTGTACTTAAATGCCAGCTCTGTGTCAGTGCAAAACCTCTAATTGAATGTGCACTTGGTTAATATTGATTAAAAATCCAGTCTCAGTTAAGTAGAGTCTGGTGATAGTGCCTTTGTGTTGCTATAGGCAGCCATGTTGTAAGCTTACTGAATATTAGACTTTATTTAATATAGGGAACCTTGCAGCTTGTGGTAGGCTGACCCCGGCTGGATGCCAGGTACCCACCAAAGCCTCTCTATCACCCCTCTCTGCAACTGGACAGGGGAGAAAAGAAATTTTGAAAGGCTTAGGAGTTAAGGACCAAGAGAGATAACTTGTGGATTACCATCACAGTCAAAACAGACTCAATTTGGGGAAATTAATTAATTACCAAACAAAATAAGAGCAGAATAATGAGAAGTAGAACAAATATTAAAAACACCTTCCCCTCACCCATCCCCCTTTCCTGGGCCTTACTTCCTCCCCCAGCAGCACAGAGAGACAGGAAATGTGGGTTATGATCAGTTCATCACATGTTGTTCCTGCCACTGCTCAGGGACAGGAGTCATAGAATCATAAAATATGCTGTGTTTCAAAGGACCAATCAGGATCATCGAGTCCAACTCTTGGCCCTGCATACAACACTCCAAAAATCCCATCATGTGCCTGAAAATGTTGTCCAAATGCTTCTTGAACTCAGTCAGGCTTGGTGCTTTGACCACTTCCCTGGGGAGCCTGTTCCAGTGCTCATCCACCCTCTGGGTAAAAAACCTTTTCCTTATATCCACCTGTCCTGGTTTTGACTAGGAGATAGTAAATTATTTTTGCAGTAGCTCTGAGGGGGTGTAGCTTGCAGCCACGTGAGTGTGTATAGGTTGTTATTCTATACCACCTCATGTCATCGCTCGGGGATGGAAGTAAGGGAGACTTGCTTCTGGGAGAGGGGGGCATTCCTTTCCAGTGGGAGAAAGCACAGTGGGAGAAAAAGTTTGGTATTATTTTATGTGTAAATAGTTCCTTTGTCTTATATGGTTTTTAATTAATATTGTTGCTGTTGCTGTAATTTTTCTTATCTCATGGCTGCTTGCAGTAAATTGTTCTTATCTCAGCCTGTGATTTTTTCCATTTGTGCCTCTAACTCTCCTCTTCAGTCACCCACGAGTGGACAAGGAGGGGATGGGAAGTGAGTGAGCGGCATGTGGTTTTGGAGTCTCGGGGGAGGGGGGGGGGGGTTACAGTTGAGTCGCCATGCTGCTCCTCAGAACCAGGTCGCCTTGCCTTATATCAGAAAGCAACAGTTTACAGAACCATGACACCAACATAAACCTCCCCTGTCACAATTTCATGCCATTTCCTCGAATCCTGTTAGTGGCCACAAGAGTGAAGAGATCGGTACCTGCCTCTCTGCTTCCCCTCATGAGGAAGTTGAAGACTGTAATGAGGTCTCCCCTCTGTCACCTCTTTTTCATGCTGCAGAAACCAAGTGCCCTCAGCTATTCCTCATAAAGCTTCCCCTCCAGACCCTTCACCATCCTCATGACCTTCCTTTGGATGATCTCCAATAGATTAATGTCTTTTTTATATTGCCATGCCCAGAACTGTACACAGTACTCAAGATGAGGACACACCAGTGCAGAGTACAGCTGGACAATCACCTCCTTTGACAGGGTGATGAAACTGTGCTTGATGCACCCAAGGACACAGTTGGCCCTCCTGGCTACTGGGACACTACTGACTCTTATTCAATTTGCCATTAACCAGGACCTCCAGGTTCCTTTCCCCAGTGCTCCTTTCCAGCCTCTTGTTGCTCAGTCTGTACACACATCCAGGGTTGCTTCATCCCAGGTGCATAATCCGGAACTTGCCCTTGCTAAACTTCATATGGTTGGTGATTTGTTGAGGTCTCTCTACAGGGCCTCTTTGCCTCAAGGGAGTAGACAGCAAACTTACTTAGTATTCCTTTGAGTTTTGCGTCCAAGTTGTTAATGAAGATGTCCTTCCCCTGCTCCAGTATGGGATCCCACCTTCTAGAGACAGTTCTCCACAGATTTCTTCATTCTGAGTCTTTCCCGTGGGCTACAGTTCTTAATGAACTGCTCCAGCATTAGTCCCTTCCACAGGGTGCAATCCTTCAAGAATAGCCTGCTCCAACATGGCTCCCCCACAGGATTGCAAGTCCTACCAAGAAACCTGCTCTAGCCTGGGCTACTCTCTCCATGGGTTCATGGGTCCCTGCCAGAAGCCTGCTCCAGCAAGGGCTTCCCATGGGGTCACAGCCTTCTTTTGGGCATCCACCTGCTCTGGTGTGGGGCTTCTCCACATCTAGGTAATAACTTTTTTTCCCTTCTTAAATATGTTATAGTAGAGGTGCTACTACCATTGCTGATTGGTTCAGTCTTGGCCAGCTGTGGGTCCATCTTGCCAAGCAAATCAAATCACAACTCCAGAGTGCTAGACACATGTCCCACAGACAATCTCTAATAGGATATTACAGCGTTAATTTTTGTCTTCATACCATCTGGTTGTGCTCACTTAAGTCAGTTGGTAGTCAGCAGCCATCTTAGGCAAGAAAGAACCTTTTGGTATATCAGTGTCATGTCTGTTCTCCCTGAATAATCACCACTCTTCCTGGTCATACAGACAGATGTTGCAAGCTGCATTAATGTAGGACCTACAATTTTGGAATGGTTTTCTATTGTAAAATCAGGCGATCCCCCGACAAAGGGAAATGATTGGCATCTGACTCCATGGCCTTGGAATGCTGAATGCTCGCTTTATTAAAACTATATTATATTACATTATACTATATTAAAGAGGTACATACTATACTACATCATACTTACTTCTAAGTTCTTCTAACTACTACTTACTACTACTGAAAACTTGTGACTGTCAGCTGACAGTCCTGACACACACATGTGGATACCATTGGTCACCTCGGGTAAACAATCTCCAGAATACAGTACACTTGCACACAAACACAGGAGCAGCAAGAGATAAGAATTGTTTTGATCATTCTTTTCTCTGCTTCTCCAGGAAAAATCCTGAGAGAGAATTGTCTCTCTCTGTTCAGAGAATGTGAATGCCACAGTTTTCCTTTTATATAGACCAGAAATATATGAATGTGCCTGTACCAGAAATAGAAAATATTTCTATAGCAATGTTTATGTTTTACAATTAAATGACTTGGCTGCATTTTTCAGCTAGCTGGCATGGGATGTAACTCTCTGCTTATGAGCAACATACCCTTATCTTTTAATGGATTTCTTAAGTCGCTTTCAAGGAAGGTACTTCCTGTCCAGTATGGAACAGGGTATTACATAGGTAGTCCCTGGCTTCACAGTGGTAATGGCTGTTACAACTGTGTGGGAAAATGAGTGAGTGTGCAGTACTGTTCTCCATTCTCAGGAACATCCGAAGGTGCATTTGTGCTGTAACCACATCAATAACTCCATCATAGTGTAGAGATGCCTGAATTTATTGTTAAAATAAGAATGTCTGTTCTTACATCCTATCATGGAGCCCAACAGGACGGTGAGATCTGTCCCAGAAGGCAGGTAAATTAGCCTTCAGTAAGCTTCATGCTTTTCTGATGAAAATATACCTCAGGTAACTTCTTTAAAGCAAAGTGAAGTTATCTTTCAGCTGTGCCACAGTAACTCAGATAGCAGTGAGTGCCTCAGAGCACTGAACGTTTTCAGCCACATAGAAGAGATGTGCCTCTAAGCTATGCAAGGGCGCGTGCGAGTCATGCAGAGGTTGTATTGCCTCATGGTTATATGTCTTCACCTACTAATGTATTCAAGTTGCTTCCAGTGAGGTTACTTATGAAAATTAATCTGGAGGGGAGATTCTTTTGATGCTCACTTGTTTGACTTGAGTTTTATGTGACTCCTAAAGGATGTGTTTTGTAGCTAACTCTACAGGGGAGGCAGCATGGAAAGAAAGGCACAAGTGTCTGCTTAAAAAATAGGGCCAAAAATTTGATTTATCTTAAAACTGCTGAACTTGTCACCTAATCTCTGAAATATTGGAATAAGACTCCTTAACACTAATTTGGTGTTAAAGAAGGCATCATTTATTTAGGCCTGAGATCCAATGGGAGATACTCCTAACCTTATGCGGACACATGATTCTAAAAGTGTGTTACTTATACACAGTCGCTACATGCACATTACAATTTACCCATTACCACAAATCCCACACCAAGTTCCCAGATTCAGTCCTTTGTTTTGTCTATTACTGTATTGTTGAGACACGTCTTCTTATGTCTCAACAGTCCTTGTTGGAAAGCAGTTTTTGCATGCCTTATTTTTCTGCTAAAAGCTCACAAGTGCAGTAAAAATTAAATTAACTATTTTGGTGTCAATTACCCCCTTTGAAACTTTTCAAATTCCTCAAGGCCATTTGATAATTTTCAATTTGATTTCTATCTATAGTCATATACATTCTCCTGACATCCTCATCAGTTATTTTACAAACACAACTAACAACCAGTAATTGCTACAATAATTACTACAATTGCAGTTATGATGGTTCTCAGTATTCTAGCCAGCCATCCTCTCAGGGGCCATCTCCCTATTCCTTGAAGAATTTTATTGAGCCAATTAATTTCAGAGGCCTTTTAGATAGCATTTCTATCTTCAACAACTTGCCACGTTTTGTTAAGTTGTTTTTGGGGATCTTCTTTTACATTTGGTATGTGTACACAACAGTGTTCTTGATATAGTAGCCTCCTCGAGCCAGGTCTAATAAGCTCTCGGAGGCCTATAACGCACCCAAGATAGCTCAGCTACCCTTGGAGGCATAAAAATCAGCAGGATGGCTTCTGTTGCAGTGTTGGAAACAAAAAGGTTTAATAAAAGGCAAAATAACAAACTCTTTACAGAGAAGAACCGATCCAGGTGCAAGAGGCCCTCCTGCCCCTGGTAAAGCACCTCACAAAAGCAATTAGTTTCTTTGTTCACTCCTTTTCCTACTAAATTGCCCAGGCGGGTCTTTTTGGCTTCTGTCCAATTAGCTATCCTTAAGTTTAAGGTGAAGTCCCCTAGGCCTATGAGGTGTCTTTTCCACCTAATCGAGGAGAGAAACTTCTGGGCTTCTTTCCTTTTTGAGGGGACAAAGGATAGTTTTGTCACTCTGTCAACAGGGGGCACATGCCTATATGTTCTCTATCTAATTTTAAATTCCCACAAAACCCTTGTTCTTTGGTCAGCAATAGGTCTAAGGCCAGTCTATTTTGTAATGTGAGTCTAGTATTTTTGTCATATTTGCTTATTCATAATTTGAAATCCCTTTATTGTGGCTTCAGATAGTTTCCTTACTCACCTAGTTATATCATCTAACAAAATTCTGTTTTCTAGAGCCATGGCTTCTTGTCTTAGGTTACAATGTAAGATGTAACCAAAACTATGTATTCTATTACCATCTTCATAAGCTGTTAAAACAGGTGGGACAGTGTTCTTTCTCTCCATGACTCATCCCTGATAACTCCCTCTGGGGGGGCTATCTCCATTAATGAGCCATCAAGATCTCACTGCATGACTCATTAAATTACATAATCCCATTGTGAGATGCTCCACGCAGGGGGAGGAACCAAGCATTCCCACCTGGATATAATATGAGGTTTGGAACAGCACAAGCAGCACTACCTACCGGATTCCCAGAGAACAAGAGCTATCACTGGACCTGCAGTTGAAGACCAGACAGGATCACTGCTTCAACAAAACTACTCCATCAGGACTGCAGCCACCATTTAATCGAACTGCTACAACAACCCTGACAAACAGGATGTCAGGTTGTATCCTGACTCTGTTGGTTTAAGCCAGTGTTTTCTGCCTGTATTTTAATTTTTCTATTAAACTGTAGTTCTGACTTGGAATTTCTCACTGTTTTGCTTTCCAACTAGTACATTCCTGGTAAGAGAAAACTCTGTAGAGCCCATTCAAACTGTGTAGAAGCTGAAGGCCCTGTCCATCCATTTCTGTTTCATTTTACCTTATTCCAGTATTGGGCTTTTATGGGGCTTCTTTTCCAAGTTGGACATAAGGTTAATAAACCTAAGGCAACTTGCATGGTGGTTGGGTCAAGCATGAGGTGAGTGGTCTGGTATCCATCCGAAGTAGCCCAAACAGTGTAACCTGGGGAAGGAATTTCCAAAGATTTAACACAATCTAAAGGTTTATTATTACAATTTTGAACTAATTTGGCCATCCAGCTTATGGTGCTGGAACAACTTTCATGGTTTTGTTTTTCTCCTCCATTGATTTTCACTTAATTATACATAGGTGTGATTCCCCAATTCAGACATCATTTTACCTTTCATAAGTATTTCCATCATCCTTCTAAGGGCTTTCTCCAAGTACGAGGCTTGCTTTGGAGGGTTTGACATTCTGGCCAGTCTGAAACATTTTGGGTGTAATTCTTAGTAACACATAAATCTAAAAGCCTGGCTGCTTGGCTTCCTGAGGTTGCTAAGGTGGAATCCACAAAATGTCGATCAAGACTATGAGACCCTGTTGGGCCGTTCTTACCTTTTTCCTTTCCAAAAATAATTCTATTATCTCCTGGCCTCCAAGCTATTGGATCCTCAAGAAGGCCATCTCCCCATCACCTACAACTCTGTCATCCAAATAGTGTGCATTGCATGCTTTTGCTTTTGCCTTAGTTAGATTGTCTTATTGAATTACTATTGACAGATCTATAGGGATAATTCCCCAAGGAATAGGTTCTGCTGCTGAACCATGGATAGGGAGGCAGGCTGTAATGCTGGACAGATAGTGCATTTTACCAAACCCTTGGATTAAAGACAATATTAAATTTTCTTCCACACCCCCACCTAAAGATAAAAAATATTCCCATAAACATTAGCCTATACATTTCACTAGTCGTCTACAGGTATCTTAAATTTTCAGCCACAGAGGTTCAGTGTTTTCCACTCTCCACTCTGAGTCGAGAGCCATCTTAATTCAGGTGCAGTGAATCCAAGAGCTAAGTCCTTTTACTTTCAATGCTGTTCTTGTAGTTAACAGAACTACATAAAGTTCTTTCTACCGCTCCTGAAGTGGTTCCAAATTCCACGTCTTGATGTATACTTCATTCTCGGGCTGAAATGAATGAACTAGGGTATCTGGGGTAAGAAGTTCTGAGAGAATGACAAACTTTTTTATTCATTCTAGAATTTCCCTAACAAAACTAAATATTGCTCGGTTTCTTGATTCCAAATTTGTTCTTCAGATACAGGGTTGGATTCAGGAAAAGTAGTAACAGAATATGGTCTCCCAAAGATCAACTCATATGGGCTCACCTTCAGATTAGTTTGAGGTTGCATTCTAATTCATAACAAAGCTAGTGGTAACACCTGTGGCCATTTCAAACAAGTTTCCTTACACATTTTACTAATTTGTCTCTTTAAATTTTGATTAATTCACTCAACCCTTCTGCCAGATTGCAGTCTCCATGGAGTATGCAAATCCCAACTAATACCTAACTACTCCCTAAGCTGCTGTAACACTTCAGATACAAAATGAAGTCCTCTATCAGATGACATACCTATAGGCACTCCAAACCTGGGTATGATTTTTTTGAAGAGTACCTTGGTGACTTTTCTAGTCTTGTTGGTGCAGCAGGCGAAAGTTTCTGGCCACCCAGAAAAGCCACTAACGCTAGGAGATACCTCTATCCTTGTTGGTGCAGTAACTCAGAAAAATCAATTTACCAGTAATCTCTGGGAATGTTTCCTCTTTTAAGACATATTGGATATTTTTCTGTAACAGACTTGACAATTTTTGTCATATAGACACTGAGTATCTGAGTCCATAGACCAGTTGCCATACCATTGATTCCCCAGTGAGTTTGCTGGTGTTTCTTCCTTACAATTTGTAATATCAGCTGTGGGACTATAACTTGATTGTTGGGAATCACTAGTCATCCACCCTCTTTTTTCTGTATTTTTAGATAAGTAGCTAATTTTAAATCTGCTTGACTATATCCAGGGCTAACTTCCGGGAGTGAAATAGCCTTTTCAGGTAATAATGCCAGGATGCCTTGTTGCACAACCTTTCATGCAGCTTTATCTGCAAGTCTATTTCCTACACGAATTCCAGAAACCCCATGTTGGTGTACTTTTCAGTGTAGTACAGCCACTTCTCTAGGCAGTCGGATAGCATTGAGAAGGGAAATATTCCTTGTTTATATTTAATTGGAGATCCCTGTGCTGTTAATAAATCTCTTTCCATATAGCTCCATGGGCATGAACAATGCTAAAATCGTATTTTGAGTCGGTCCATATGTTTACTCTTTTTCCTGTTGCCAATTCCAGGGATCTTTGCGGAGCTATGAGCTCTGCCCTTAGTGCTGAGGTGTCTGTGGGCAGGGGTGCAGTTTCTGTTTTCTTGGTTGCCATGACTACTTCATAGCCAGGTCTTTATTTTTCATCTTGCACCAAGCTACTTCCATCTATCTCTGGATCTTCAATGGTTGCATCTTGTATGTCTAGTCATCTTACATCTGTAAGCAATCATAGGTTAGCCACTCTTCTTGCATCGGGGTGTTTAGGAATTGGGTTGGATTTACCACTGGGGTTACTTTCAACTCCACATCTTCTTGCTCCATTAAAACAGATATTTCAGCATACAGCTCAGGGAAAGCCAGTGCCTCCCCTTTTTGGCCTAATACAGTGGTTACTGTGTGCAAAGCATATACTATTATCTTTTTTCCCAAAGTCCATTTCCTGGCCTCTTAGATGAGGAGAACAGTTGCTGCTACAGCTTGCAGGCATCCAGGCCCTTGCTGGCTAATGTTGTTGAGTTTTTTTGAAAAGTACTCTGCTGGCCTCTTGAAATCTTCTACCTTCTGAGCCAGAACTCCAAGGGCTAGGTGCTGTCATTCATACACAAAAAGCTCAAAAGGCTTTGTTGGACATCAGGGCCATCTTTAAGTTACAGATTGAGTGTTCCCCTTCCAGGGCCTCTTTAGTTTGACACCCACAATCTACACCATCCCACCCAAGAATGCTCTGAAATCTAGGGCAGTTGCAGGTTGGGGTACCTGACAAATGACTTCTTTTCTGTCTGTTTCCCATTTCTGTTGTTCGGGAATAATTTCAAACCCTAGGTAGGTAACTTGCTTCCTCATGATTTAAGCTTTTTTCTGAGATACTTTGTAGCCTCCTTGGCCTAGGATATTTAAAGAGTGATAGTCAATTCCATACAGTTTTCATTAGTTTCAGTTGCTTGTAAGATGTCATCCATATACTGCAGGACCAACCCTTCTTCCAGGTCTCTAATTTTTTTGCCAATTGATTCCCAAAAATTGTTGGTCTATTTTTAAATCCTTGTGGTAATACAGTCCGGGTAAGCTGAGTCTTTCAGCTGGTTTGGGGATTTTCCCATTCCAAGGCAAAAATGCTCTAACTTTTCTCATCAAGAGGTATGCAAAAGAAGGCATCCTTCAAATCTATTGCTGTAAACCATTGATGATATTCCATAAGGGTTGTTACCAAGGTATAAAGATTGGCTACAACAGAGTGGATATCCTGAACTATTTATTAATTGCTTGTAGGTCTTGTACTAATCTGTATTTGTCTCTCTCAGGCTTTTTAACTGGCAAAATGGGAGTGTTGTATTCTGATTCACATTCTATCACTAATCCAAATTCCTTGAAGTTCTCTATTAAACTCTCTATTCCCCTTCTACCTTCTAATTTTAAAATATATTGTGTCTGCCTTACCAGTTTTGATCCAGATTTTAGGGTAACGCTTACAGGCTGAGGTCATCGGGAACGTCCTGGAGTTCCTCTGGCCCAAACCAAGGGTGTTACTGCATTTTCTATGGCTTTCAATATTCTTCCAGAACTGTCTAGTTCTGGTATTCCCTGCAACATAAAAATTCTTGCCTCAATAGTTTTTTAGTCTTATATACAAATAAATGTACTTCTCCATCTTTAAATATAATCTGAGACCAGGTCTCTTCCCAAAAGAGGAATCAAACACTCCGGCATATATAAAAATTGATGTGCTATTGATCTTTTGCCATATTTAAAAATAATGGGGTTTGTTTTTCGGCTTTCCCTGTTGCACCAACATTTACAGTTTCTTTGCCTACTTTTCCTTGGTTTGTATTTAATACTGAGTAAGAAGCTTCAGTGTCTATTAAAAGTCAGTTTTCTCTTTCCCTAGCTCTATGGTAATTAGGGGATGCCCCCCTTCAATTTACGGGGATATTTGTGTTTTCAATGCCCAAAACCTTTGCAATATGCATGCTGATTTGGCTTCAATCCTCCCAGGGCAGGACTTCTCCCTGCTCTGCAATTAGATGCCGCCCTCTGCAGGGCGACTATTAGCATTGCATCACTTCATCTTTCCAGCTACTTTTCTTTCCTCCCTTTCTTTTTCCATCTCCTTGATAGCTATCACCTTGTTTACCCCTCTCCTGTTCATCTTCTTTCTGCTTTTTACTTTCTGCTTACCCTCTTCCTACTCTCTCATTCTGATCTCCTGCTCATTCTCTTTCTGTTTACCCTTTCTTCTATAAAACAGTATCAATTGTAAAATGGTGTTGTGATTTAGGGTACATTTTCTTGTAATTTAGCTTGGTGGTCTAGTTTATATACTGGCCATCACTGATTACAATACTGGATTAGTTTAGGTTTAGGTTTACTTAGTGGGTCTCCTCCTATCATTTTTCAGTGGTTCAATATACATTCAATAGAGAATTTGGAATATCATGCTTCACCTTAGTTTTAGAAGAAACCTCCCCTATATTCAATAATTACAAGTACACAAGCTAATACCTCAAAATGGCGTAATAGTGTTCATGGATTTGTAATGGGGAAGGGGGGAGAGAAGGGGGACCACCAAACCTGCACTCACTAAGACCAACACAAACGGATGCTCCCAAGTCCACAAACATGACTTCACCCACAAACGCGATTTTGACTGCACACACAAAAATAAAGTAACATCCAATAATACTCCAAAACCCCAGAAAACATTCAATCAACACTCTCTCGGTAAACAAATATTTATATCACGAGCATGCCCACGGTCATATGCCCTGGTCGTATGCCCCGCAGACTCAAATTAACACACCACTCTCACACAAACACCCTCACAGTTCAAGAATGCAAAGAATGCAAAGGAATTGAACACATTTAATGACAAAAGAGACTCTTGCCTAGGCTAGGAACAGGCTCCAGTTGTATACTGAGCCTGGTGTTTTTTCTCTCTGCCCAAGTCAAGATTGCAGCAGCACACTGTGGGACAGCAAAACTACGAGATCAGTTTTATGTTACCTCCTGGGGGCAACTTCTGATATTACCAGGGAACTTGAATCTCTTTTTTTTTTTTGTCTTCTCCAGGGGTCTTGAACCCCTAATACTTTTTCAGTACTGCCTAAGGGGAGGGAATTCTCCCCCCCCCCCCCCATTGATAAGCTTACCCAGAGTCTCAAACCCTTTTCTGGGGGAATTGAACCCCCTTACCAGTAACTCCATGTGGGGATTCATACCCCTTGTCAATAACCCCAAGATAAATAATTTAAATTATGCCTCAAGATAAATAATTTAAATTATGCCTTTACTTACCCAGAGATCTTGCCCCAAGATCCGGATGGTCAGAAGTTACAGTCTCCCCAAGAATCCCTTGGAGCCAGCTGGACTATTCACCATGGATATGCCAAGGCCCAAAGCTGAGGTCCCATCTGGGGTGCCAATTACTGTCACCAAATCTCCGAAATATCGGAATAAGACTCCTTAACACTAATGTTGTGTTCAAGAGGGCATCATTTATTCAAGCTTGAGGTCCAATGGGGGATACTCCTAATCTTACACAGGTACATGATTTTACAAGCGTGCTGCCTATATACAGTGGTTACATGCATATTACAATTTACGCATTATCATAAAATCTACTCCGAGTTCCCAGATTCAGACCTTGTTTTGACTATCACTATATTCTTGAGCCAGATGCCCTATTCTTATCTTCCTACTGTCCTTTCTAGGAAAGCAGTTTTTGCATGCCTTGTTTTTCTGCTAAAAGTTCACAGGCACAGTAAAATTTCAATTAACCCTTTTGGTATCAGAATGACTTAGTTATCCTTGCATCCCCATCATCTGGAGTCTGCTACCACAACTGTGCTATCTGCAAGCATTTTACTCTGACTTTAAAAAAGTCTTCTCTTTTATCCCTTGGACTCAGAGATAAGCTCAGGAATAACCTGAATAGTGGCCTCAGAAAACCTTCAGTTTCTTCTGGCTGATGAGCTGAAAGCCTCTGCCATGATGATGCAGCACCATGGCCAGTCTGGAGGTAGGAATATTGTTGGAGCCTTGAACAGAAAGGAGGACAAGAGCACCTCAGGCATAAAATTGCCCCAGTGTTAGCTGACATGCCAGGCAATGCTAACTCCTGAAGAACATAACTCCAGAGACAATCTGCTCCTGCTTCAGGGTATCTTGCAGAAAGTTTTTAACTTGACAGGTGTATAAAATAAACTACTTCAGAGCAAAGACATCCATCTTGGGACATGTAGCTGATCCTGCAGAGGTGATTTGTATGGCAGAGAGGTGCTGAACCTTAAAAAGACCATGGCCAGCTGATAATGCAGGAGGAACTTCTCATAACTGAGTTTGAACACTGAGACCAAATTGTGCTGCATGGATATAATAAACAAAATCCTCCTCTCTGCAGAATATTACTGGGAGGATGCTAGTTAGTCAGTTGCTGTTCTAAATGTAACAGTATTGTGCATTGTGGAAAACATGTTCACTCTTCCGTGAAAATTAAAAAAGTTTAATAAAGAACAATAGGAGATAAGGACCATAGAGCAAAGGTTATTAAGGCTGGGTGCATCTTGGCACTGAACCAAGACCACACTGTTACCTTTGGGGATACCCCTTAAATACCTTTTCCATTACATCAGCCTGTTGCATATTCATAGACCTGTATGCATATCCATAAACTGCTTTACATTTTCCAGGAACTATTTTACATGGCCCCTTCTCGAGTCTGTCTTTTTAGAGTATACATGTTTCTTGGCTGTGGTTTTGGCTCCTTCTCCTTATCACTTCCAGTTTGGGCCTTGGTCCATGCTTTCTTCAGATAGTGAGTGCTGATAGTTGGCATATCTGTAGCAGGTGTCCTCATTCTGTGTTCATTGGATGTTATCCCATCGAAGCAGGCATTTTAACACAAGCATAGCTATTTCACTACTATATCTGAGCTTAATTAACAGTAGAAATACAAACTATATTGTTGCCGGGCTTGAAAGGGTTGCAGGAGTGAAGAGATAGACGAGAATCTTGACTTAATGATCAGAAGGCTGGATTTATTAATTTATGATATATAAAACATTATGACTATGCTAATAGGAATAGAGAGAAAAGTTCAGAAGCTTGCTATGCTAAGAATAGAATAGGAATGAATCAACAAGGGAGCTCTCTTCTGATTCTGTCCCAGAGAGCTTGGCCCCTGATTGGCCCTTAATTGTAAACATGCAACATGGGCCAATCACAGGTGCACCTGTTGCATTCCACAGCAGCAGATAACCATTGTTTACATTATGTTTCTGGGGCCTCAGCCTTCCAGAAGAGGGAAAAATCCTAAAGAAAGGATTTTTCACAAAAGATATCTGTGACACTATATCTTCATAACAAAGTTACTTTAACATCACACATATAAAATCCATTTTAATATTTGAGAAAAGCCAATCTTATGTATCTATAACATGTATCTAAGCTTAAGGTTTGATCTAAGCACCTCCATTCTGTAGGTGGATCTTACTGTACATGCTACCAGTACCTGCTGAGGGTAGAGCTGTGTTAAAGCAGATAGGAATACAGCAAGTTATATGGAACACAGTTTTCAACACATAGCTATAGCATATTGTTACAAATGGAGACAAGAGCTTAGACAAGTCCTGCCTTTGACTCAGTTTTCTGGCAGTAGCTCTGTTTGAGGTGGCCTACACTCCAAATGGTTCTTGCTCACAAGTTCTTAAGAATGGCCAATTAGGTCTATTTCAAAATGAATTATTTATTGAATAGACACAAGATTACCAGACATAAGACTTTAAACAGACTACTTACTCCACAGGATAAAACAAAAAGAACTACTAGTAGATAAAAAATACAGTGCACAATAAAAGGTACCTATTGAAATAAACAGGGCAGGAGACTTTTTCTCCTTTTAATGCCTTTATTAAAAGTGATCAGCTCAGGATTGGGCAGCTCGATGGGTCTGCAGTCTCCCGTCGTTTCTCCCAGGGCGAGGAGGAGGATATGCACAGCTTTGTCCACTAGGGGCAGAGCTGGGGGTCCGGTCCTTGTGGGAGTTTTTAGGGCGTGGTAACCCCTTGCCATCACCTCCGCAGCCTCATTCCCCCTTCCCGGTCCCGACGTCTCCGGCGCTCAGGGTGAGGTCACAAAGGTGTTCAGCATCTCTGCAGGCTCAGCACTCTGTTCCTCACGTCCAGACATCACTCCAATCTCTCAACTCTATGTAGGCTCGTTGTTTTGGGGGTCTTTTTTAACAAGCTAGAAGCAGTAGCTTCTCATGGCATGCTGGTCTTGGGGTTATTTTGCATGTCTTCCCCCCTCCTAAGTTTCTTCTCCTCACTGTTTGGGGAGGTCCCCACCCTTCACTGTCCCAGAGAAGAGCCATTAACTCGGCCCCAGCTAGGCTTTTACTGATACAAAAACGACTATTAACGACAACGACCCTTAATTACCATAACACACAAGCAGCACCCCAGCAGCAACAGTGGTAACCTTTTTCTCACAAAAATTGACAGATTTTTGTTTATCGCACCTATATTACAACTAGAACAGAAAAAGTATAGATTAGGGCTCACTGTAACTTACTACCAAACTGATGATGGAGTACACATAGAGTCCTTTCCCTTAGTTCCTGGAAAAGTAACCACAAAATTCACATCCAAACTTCAGGGAAAAGCCCCACAGGTTTCCAGGGTGTGTGTAGGACTTCTGCTGTCCTGAACGTTTGTGTAGCTTTTTGTTGAAAGTTTGGATTTTTTTCTTTTTTTTTCCTTTCTCTAAGGAAATTTTGTCTCATTTGTTGCTAAGAGACAATAAGGACTGGTACTTGACGTCGCCAATGTATGGGGAAGGGTGCAGCTGTACTCTTGTAGCTGAGGGGCTTTCTTTTGTAAGAGCAGAGATTTTATCTGGCGCTCGAGGGGCTGGGCCTCTGCTCTCTCTTCTCTCTCTCTCTCTCAGGATCCAAGGGGAACAGACCATTGCTGCCCAGAGGATTCACTGCCCCTGTGGAGCTTTTGTCTTTCCACTGCTTCTATCATGGGTGAGCCTTTGCTCATAAGAGCAGCTGTTGACCTGGGACCTTATTAACACCCTACCTTAGCGAAAAGGACCCTCACCATCTGCTTGGGTACCTCAGGGGAAAACCCTGGACCCCAACCTCCTTTCCCCTCTGAGGGAGCCTCTCTGGGATGCATTCAAGAGCCCGGCTGCTCCTGCCCAGCCCTGCTGTTTTTCTGCCACTGCTCCAGGTTTTTTGCTACACTGTAACTCTACACCCCGTGCCTGCCAGGACACCCTGAGGCTTCTGCTACAGGAGTTTCTGCTACTCTTTTTTTGCTACCCTGGGTGTGTGGCTGTGTCCACCTCTGCCATTCCAACTGCCTCTCTGAGGTTCTTGCTACAGCCCGTTTCGCCATACGGAGGGGCACCAAGATCGGCTACCCCTTTGACATTGCAAAGGAAGCCCCTTGTCTATCTCTCCTGCCATTTAACCGCATGGGCAAGGCAGCAGAGCTTGTGCCACAGCGCCCCCTGCAGCTGCGAGGGAATCATTGCACCTACTCAGATGGGAGCCAACAGCATCCCTGCTGGCTGCGACTGTGACTACACTAAGGGGGAAAGTGCCTGACAGCCGAGAAAAGGCTGATGCTGGGTTTCTGGTTTTGTTTGTTTTTGCTGCCATTGTTGTGGTTTGTTTGTCTTGTTGTACATATACATGCTAGTAAACAACTTTTATTCCTTTTCCCTATATCTTTGCCTGAAAGCCCCTTAATTTCAGTTATAATAATTTGGAGAGAAGTGGGTAAAATTTTCCATTCCAAGGGATGTTCCTGTCTCCCTCGGCAGACACCTCTCTTTCAAACCACGACACTTTTATACTTTGTGAAGTGTCTATCAGTGAGAAATTCAGCTCATCTATCTCCCTACATCTTGTTCTCAAGACAAGCTGTTCCTTGTCAGCAGGGATTTCACCCCTCTGGAGTCAGAGATAACTCCTTTAGCAGATGCCTATCCGGCCTGGGTTATCTCAACCATTCATGTGAGGGGAAGAATGCCTGGAACTATCACACCACCTGATGAACATAACAGATAAGCTTTTTTGTGGTAGGGAGAAGTCCTGCCACACATGAGAGTATTTTATAATACATAAAGTCTCATTTGTTTTAAAGCCCTTGCTGTTGGGAGAACGTGATCTGAAATGCCCTGCATCCAGGGAGCACTGGGCATAGACACTGCAGGAGGGAGAGCTGACAACAGCATTCTGTGGAAAAGCCCCAGATATCTTACTTTTTTCACTAGCATGTACATCTGCTGTGACTCATTTAGTGGGACAGGCAGAAATATGTTTAGCTTGTTGGATCCTCTTGGTTATTTTAAAATTTGTGAAATTGTAAAATTTGTGTGTTCTTGGAGAATCACATGGATGCGTCGAAAATGGAAATCTGCTGTATCGAGTCCTACGTGTTGAGTTGCAGAAGCTATTGAGGGACAAGGTGGATAGAGTCAAGTTGCAGAGCTGAAAGCTTTCCATCTGGCTTTAGATATGGTTGAACAAGAGAAATGGCCAGTGCTTTCCCTCTACACTGACTCATGGATGGTAGCAAATGCTCTGTGAGCATGGCTAGACTGATGGAAAAAGAACAATTGGCAGTGCAGAAGGAAACCCATCTGGGCTGCCAAAGTGGGGCAAGACATCGCTGTCTGGGTAGAGAAGTTTGCTGTAAAAGTGTGTCACCTTAATGCATATATGTCTAAGAGTCAGGTTACTGAATAATATCACTACAGTGGACAAGTGGATCCAGCTGCCAAGTGTAAAGTGTCTCAGGTAGATCTGGACTGGCAACACAAGGGTGAATTATTACTGTCTTGGTGGGCCTATGATGCCTGAAGTCATCAGGGAAGAGATGCAACATACCAATGGGCTCATGATAGAGGGGTGGACTTAACCATGAACATATGTCCCAGGTTATCCATAACTGTGAAACATGCTGCAATCAAGCAGGCAAAGCGGGTAAAGTCCCTGTGGTATGAGAGATGATGGTCAAAATATAAATATGGGGAGGCCTGGCTGATGGATCACATCACACTGCTGCAAACCCACCAAGGCAAGTGCTATGTACTTACAATGGTAGAAACTGGATGGCTGGAGTCGTACCCTGTGCCTCATGCCACTGCCTGGAACGCCATCTTGGACCTTGAAAAGGAAGTCTGTTACCACGGTGGTCGGGCATCCGAAACAGACACACAACTAAACACCAGTTGTTCATCAGCAAACAGTGTGTTTTATTGTTTGGAGCTTACTTTTATAGGCAGTTCAAAACTCCCAGGTCTAGACAGCTCATTGGTCTGATCTTTATGCCCCCCAGGTCCTGGACTGGTGATATGCTTGTATTACAGCGACCTTAGACGGTCGCTGTGGTGAGAGAAGGACGAGAATCTTGTTCCTTGATCAGAAGGCTTGATTTATTGATATAAGATATATAATACATTATAACTATACTAAAAAGAAAAAAAGAAGTTGCAGAGAGTAGCTATGCTAAGAATAGAATAGAAAGAATGAATAACAAAGTTCTGTGTCCAGGGAATCTGTCCCTGAGCTGCTCCTGTGATTGGCCTTTAATGGTACACAAGGAAGATGAGCCAATCACAGGGGCACCTGCTACATTTCACAGCAGCTGATAACAATTGTTTACATTCTTCTTCTGGGGCTCTGCTTCCCAGAAGATGGACAAATGTGAAAGAAAGGATTTCTATGAAAAAATGTCTGTGACATGCTTGAACCTTGGGAAAGATGTTATTGGGTGAGGCCCCTGTCAGTCAACCCAGGGTCTGGTTTATGGAGCCAGCAGGGTAACTGAATTAATTTGCTCAGTACAAGGCAGCTTGTACTGTGATATAATGTGGCAAGACAAGTCCTGTGGTGACACGGAGTTGGACAACAGGACTCATTTCCATTATAGCCTATTATGGATCGAGTGAAAGCTTTAGACCAGCCCTGCCTTAGGTTCAGATTTTTAGCAGCAGCTTTATTCAGGTGACCTGCACCTAAATCGCTCTGGCTCGCAAGTTCTCAAGAATGGCAGATCAGATCTATTATAAAATGAGTTATTTATTGAATAGGCAGGAGATTAACAGACAAAAAGTCTTAAACAGAGTTACTTATTATGCAAGATAAACCAAAGAACTACAAGTAGATTACATAAAACAGTGCACGACATAAAAGGTACCTATATTATAGCCAGCAAAGAGATATTGTAGGTTAGGAGCCCATGTAACTTACCACCAATTGATGATAGGGTACACATAGAGTCCTTTCACTCAGCCCCCGGGAGAGTAACCACAAAGTAGCCCTCCTGACTTTGAGGAAAAGACCCCACACATTCTGAGGAATGTGCAGAAGACTTCTGCTTTGTGAAAGTATAGTGTAGCTTTTATAGTTTGTGAAGTGTCTGTCAGTTGGAAATTACAGCTTATCTCCCCACATCTGCTTCCACAGCAAGATGTTTACTGTCAGCTGAAAGCATCAATCCCATGGTACCAAGATCTTTAAAAAAACCCACCTTCCCCCCTGTGAAGGTCCGCCCGAAATGAACAGGTGACGAATGATTTTTGGGTGCAAAAATAACCAACATAGGCACAGGGGTTTTGCAGTAACAAATCAACAAGATGCAATTTATTGATGGTAACCACAGCTAAATATGCGTTAGGTTAGAGGATCCGGGGAAGAGAAGGGTAGGACAAGGGAAAAAGGGAGGAAAGAAAGTTAGGGAATGGGGTATAGCTACCAAGACGTGATGCCTTCGGGGTCCCGCCGCCGATGCTCGCTGGTACACGTCTTGGGGAGATTCTCGGAGAGGCAGTCGAACCGAACCCCAGATATACTGTTCTTGGTTGGGGGAAGGGTGGCTGAAATTATGTTTCCATGGAGGGGAAAAGGATAGATTATTCCATTGTTTTCATGGCCGAATGCTCCCAGGTACGTTTACTCTGGGCAGGTTCTCCCCCTTCCCTGAGTTGGGAGGGGGTACAGTCCCAGTCTCTGGAAGGAGGTGGCCAGGGGGGTGCCAATAGGGTGCCAGTAGGGTGCCAGAGGGGTTCTTGGTTCTTTGATGAGGGGATTCGCATTTCAGTTGGTCTGTCACGGTGGTTGAAGACAGGCAAGAGGGGTCTTCTCTTGGAGCGGGGGGGAGCCACCCCAGAGCTCAGTCCAGCCAGGCCTGAAGTTTGGAAGAAAGTCCAGTTCCATTGTTCAGAACAGGGCAGCATGCCCCTTCGAGTACAGCATGGCATGTTCTGCAGACACCATCTGTAAACGCACTAAATACGCATGAGACTTTCTTTCCCAACTGGCTCAACAGTTTTTAACCCTTCGGTGGTCCTTTTCTCATGACAATTGTGAGGCAAAAACTGAAGGATTTCTGGATGGACTTCTACATCCCCCACCCCTCCCTCCTTCCCAGCTCTACCTCCGTCCCCAGTGGCACAGGGAGACAGGGAATGGGGGTTAAGGTCAGTTCATCACACATTGTTTCTCCCACTACTCAGGAACAGGAGTTCTTCCCCTGCTCCAGTGTGGTGTCCCTCCCACAGGAGACAATTCTCCATTAAGTTTTCCAGTGTGAGTCCATCTCATGAACAACACTTCTCTGCAAACTGCTGCAACATGAGTACATCCCATGGGCAACAGTCCTCCCCAAACTGCTGCAGCATGGGTCATTCTTCCACAGGGTGCAATCTTTCAAGGACAGGCTGCTCCAGCATGAGCTTCTCTCTCAGTGGGCCTCCCACTGGATTACAGCCTCCTTTCAGGCATCTATCTGCTCTGGCATGGGACTCATCCACAGGTTGCAGGTGTATCTCTGCATCCCTGTGGATCTCAACGTGCTGCAGGGGGACAGCCTGCCTCATCGTGGTCTTCACTTACAAGCTACAGAAGAATTTCAGCTCTGGTGCCTGGAGCACTTTCTCCCCCTCCTTCTCCACTGACCTTGGTGTCTGCAGAATTATTCTTCTCACATATTCTCACCCTGCTCTTCTTTAGTTGCAATTGCAACTGCGCAATAACTTTTTTTTTTCTTATTTATTATCAGAGAATCACAGAATTAACTAGGTTGGAAAAGACTTTTGAGGTCATCAAGCCCAACCTATGACCGACCACCACCTTGTCAACTAAACAGATGCCTTAAAGAACCTAGAAATAAAACTACACATTTTCAAGATAATATTAGTATAGGAGGCAATATAAATGCTGGTCTTTATTGGAGGCCTCCAGGAGAAGATATGGAAAATGTGCACAAACTGTGCCCCTCCTGCCGCACAGGGTGAATACAGTTTTATAAGTTTAGCAAATTAGCATAATTGACAAAAAGCACCAATTAGGAGCACAAGTGGTCATGCAATTTCCCCTGGTTCAAGCTCCTTCTAAATTGTCTCCCCTCAGATGGAAACTAAACTTTTTATACAAATATATGTGTAAAGAATATAGAGACTATGAAAAACACGTTCAGTCTCCTGTGAAAATTTAAAAAGTTTAATAAAGGAAAATAGGAGACAAAGACCATAGAGCAAAAGATGTTACAGCTGGGTGCGTCTTGGTACTGTCAAGACCGCACCTGCTATTTTGGAAACACCCTTTATGTACCATTTCTATTGCATCAGCCTGTTACATATTCATAAACAGTTATGCATAGTAAACTTTTCCCCAAACTAGTTTACATGTTCCAAGAATTGTTTAGCATGGCCCCTTCTCGGGTCCACTTCTTTAGAGCATGCGTATTCCTTGGTTGTGGTTTTAGTCCATTTTTTATCATCACCTTCAGTTTTGGCCTTGACCCGCACTGTCTTCAGACAGTGAGTGCTGATAGTTGGCATATCTGCAGCAGGTGTCCTTTTTATACGTTCATTCGATGTTATCCCATCCGAGCAGGCATTTTAACACAAGCATACTTATATCAGCTATTTCATTACTATGCCTAAGCTTAATTTACAACAGAAATAAAAAATATATCTTTATAACAAAGTTACTTTAACATCACACATATAAAATTCATTTTAATATTTGCAAACAATCTTATAATATGTATCTATAACAAGACTATATAAAAGAACAAGGCAAAAGTCATTTGGCATCAAGACCATGGCACTAAGTGCCGCATCCAGTCTTTTTTTTAACACCTCCAGGGATGGTGACTCCAGCATCTGCCTGGGCAGTCCATTCCATTGCCCAATTTTTCTGTGAAGAACTTTTTCCTAATTGTTGGAGGTTAGGATTTTTCCTTTTTTTTTTTTCTTTATCTCAGGGAATTTTCTCCGATTTGTTGCCTAAGAGATGATAATGACGATACTTAAGAGACAAAATATGTGGCTGGAAGGAGGAGAAGGCGGAAGGGTGCAGTTTGCTACCATTTATTGATGGGGGACTTTTGTGAAGTGCAGATACCTCGAGATTTTGGCTTGAGGTGAAGGGATGGGCTCAGCCCTCCCTCACACACTCGGTCTTGGGATCAGAGTAGAGAAAGTTGTGGTTTTGGTGCCAGACTTGCTGCCCAGGGGATTTGCTGCCAGCTGCAGAGTCTTTGTCCGGCACTGCTAGTCCTTAACCTGAGTGAGCTTTTGCTTGTGAGAGCAGCTGTTTAACTGGGACCTTTTCAACACCCAACCTCACTGGGAAGGGAACCCTGACCCCCTCCCTCCCCCAGAGGGAGCGTCACCCAGCTGCTTGCAGAAGCCTGTCTGCTACTGCCCAGCCCTGCTGTTTTTCTGCCACTGCTTCAGGCTTTTTCTACACTTTAACTTGACACCCCATGTCCGCCCAGACCCCCATGGCTCCTGCCATGGCTTTGAAGGTTTTGCTACACTTTGTTTGACACCCTGGGTGTGCTCACCTTTGCTGTTCCAGCCTGCTGCTCTGAGGTTCCTGCTATAGTCCATTCAGCTTCCTGAGTGGCACTGAGACCAGCTGCTCCCCGTGAGTTTGCAAAGGAAACCCCTTTTTTTCTCCCTCTCCTGGTGGCTGAGCTGCTATTACCACATGGAGAGGCAGCTGAGCTTGTGCCACAGGGCCCCCTGCAGCCATGGGGGAATCATTGCAACCTGCCCTACCTGGCCAGGAGCCAACAGTGCCCCTGCCAGCTGTGACCATAACTACACCAAAGGGGAAACTGCTTGACAGTCAAGAGAAGGCTGTTATTGGGTTTCTGGTTTGGTTTGTTGTTGTTGCTGTTGTTGTTGGCTTGCCTTGTTATACATATATATACAAGTAAAGAACTGTTATTCATTTTCCCATATCTTTGCTTGAAAGCCCTGTAATTTCAAAGTTACAATAATAATAATTTGGAGATAAATGTTTAATATTTTCTATCCCAGGAAGGTTCCTACCTTCCTTGGCAGGCACCTGTCCTTTTAAACCAGGATACTAATGTCCAGTCTAAACTTCCCCTGGTGTAGCTTAAGGCTTTGTCCTCTATGTCCTGTCACTGGTTGCCTGGGAGAATAGAACGACTCCCACCTGGCTACTCCCTCCTTTCAGGGAGTTTTAGAGTGATAGGGTCTCCCCTAAGCCTCTTCTTTTCCAGAGTAAACAGCCCCAGTTCCCTCAGCTGTTCCTTGTAGTGATGATAAACACATGGACTCCCTTGTTTCTTACCAAGAGAATAATTTATTAGCATCATTCAAGGCCTTATATACCACACGACTATGCTAGGCTTTTATACTATACTAAAAATACTCTGGCTAAAATTATACTTGCTAGCATTCTTGTTAACAAAAACAAACACAAATTTGCCACATGCTGCCTCCTCTGTTGCTGTCCACATGTTCCTCTGACCAGTTAGAACTCTGATCAGGTGTTGTCCACGCAAAGCTTACATAACTTGTTCTTGTCTTCATGACGGCTGTACTTTTCCCAAAGTGCTTTTCGTGAATAATGAACAAAAGTGAGCAAAGACCTTTTACTTATTCTATAAGACTTTTCTTGTCTCCCACAGCTCCTCATAGGGCTTGTGTTCTACACCCTTCATCAACCTTGTTGCCCTTCTCTGGGCATATTCAAGCATCCCAACATCCTTCCTAATTTAGGGGGCTCGGAACTGGACACAGTACTCACTGCATGGCTGAACCTATGCTGAGTACATGGGAAAAATATGTTATTACAGAAGAATTACTACAATTTCTAATTCACCCAGCCTTTACCAGAGGCACATTCATCTTTGAAGCTGCCATGGATTGGCTCTGCCAGAAATTGAGGAAGCTTCCAGCAGCTTTTCACAGAAGCCATCCCTTTAGCCCTCCAGCTACCAAAGCTTGGCTATGTAAACCCAATACACATATGTATTGTTATAGATGGATAATGAGATGATTTGCTCTCGCAATTAATAGATAACTATTGTGTGACTATTAAGAAAAACTTTAGTGATGTATAGTTATGTTACTGTAGTTTAGATGTCCTCTGTTTTCCCCATAGTTCCCTTTTCCCCCCCCTATATTGTTACCATCAGACAGCCGGGGTGGTCAAGGACAGGTAAAAAGAAGGCGTGCATGTGTCCCTTACCTGGGGCAGTTGGGAATAGAAAAGCTTGTTGCTTAGAGGGTGCAGCATAGCAACAACTGACCTCCAATCAAGTTACAATAAAGCAGTTTCCACTGATAAATGGCAAAGAAGAGCTGACTGAGACTTTGGGAGGGGCCAGGGCTGGCTGATGCAACCCCCAGGGGTATAAAAGACCAAGCATTCATCTTGAAGATAAACTGGCCATGTGGTATGCATGAGGGGCAGTTCCCAGCGCTGCAGCTTTTTCCTTATTTGGTCTTTTGTTGTATTTTTGTTAAGGTTTAGTAAAGCTTTTTAAATTTTCAAAGTGATCAGTTTTTTCTCACAATGGGGGCTTGTGGAACCGGGATATAAAGCCTCTTTGCCTGTGGCCAAGGAGATTTCGGACGAAAGGCACCGCTGCTGATTTCAGCAGATCGAACGACTTCTCTTGGGACCATCTGTGATTGCAGGTAAACCTGGGGACTACAAAGGACTATAAAATGAAAAAGAAGAAGGAGAAGGATCTAGAAGATTGTGAGTATAAGTGTGAGTGAAGTAGTTTTGGGACTGTGCTTGCAGAAAAAAATCCTCATAATTATTTTAGCCAGAATATAGTTCTGTAATTCCAGTATATGAACGTGAGCTTCACATTAGTAATATACGGATCCATCCTGGTCTGTTGAAGCTTCAGGATACTGGATGGTTGGAAGCAGGGTGGGACGGGTATGAAAAGAAGGGGGGTGTTATAAATGATCAGGCAGAAATCTGAATTAATAAATGCGAAAGATTTTATTTTCGCAACCAAAATACGGTCCTCAAAAACCACAGTCAAAGAGACAACACCGAGCCTGGAATCAGCCCTGAGTGAACCTAGATCCAACCTCTATCGCATCAGATTCCCCTCTGTTCACAAATGCCATTTCCAGCGGGGCTGTTTTATACAGTTTTTTATGCCTGAGGCAGAGGTGCCAGATTTCTTTTGTAACCCTGCATATGTATGAAGGCTTCTTTCACTGTGCAGGGCTGGACAATTGCTGTTTCCAAAGTAGTGGCAGGTGCTGATCATGTCAGGGGAAGTTACGTATTCAAATGTATGTTCCTTGGTGACTTTGATTATCTTGATTGATGGTATCTACCAAGCGATGATCACCCTTGGGTGTTCCCTGATGGCCCCGGAAGAAGCCCATAATTGTGCCCGGTTGCATCTATTCATGGGCTAATGGAGCATTTTTCTCCTGCTGCCTTCAGGAGTTTCAAAACTCCAGAGTAGTTATCTGTCTCTGGGCTGCTTGTGGTCAGAGACTCATTGGATTTTACAATTTTTAATAGTATATATTCTCCCCTTAAGCAAGAATTATTTTATAACATATATTACAATCCCTCCCCTTCTATATAAACACATTAATTCATGCTCCCACTACAACCCTTATATCTATTATCTACATTTTGGCTAAATCTACCTTTCACCTCTTAGGGCTTCCTACCAGGAGAGGGGGAACTTTTCAGATTTTTTCTGTGTTCTGTTCTCCTTGTGGGACCCCTTGGTATAATTTGTGTTTCCATCACCTTTGATTTGTTTTTCAAATTTTTATAGGACTTCAGTGGCCTTATTTTCCTGTTCTCCTTCCCCCAAGTTCATGATTTTAGATATTTTGTTATTTTTGGAAGCCAACTCTGGGTCCATTGTCATGGCTGCTATTTGCATGCCCCATACCATGGAGTGTATCAGCCTAATAAAGCATGGTATTAGGCATGGTAGGAATATGACTCCTGCTACTGAACACATCACAAAGAATATTATCTTCTTCCACCAGGCTCCATCGAATAGTCGGTCCCACCAAGTTGCCTGCAAAATGGAATTCCAATTTTGGACTGGGACATGAGCCACCTTTTTGATCTCTGCTGCTAAACCTCTGATGGTTTCTCCATAATCGTAAACCTCAATGCAGCACTTGGACTCATTGAATTTTCCACACACTCCCCCTTCCTCGGCCAACAAATATTCTAATGCTATTCTGTTTTGGTACACCAAAGCCCGCACTTGAGAGTGTTGCCGGCTTAACAACTCAAGGGCCTCTGAGGTGTGGTTCAAGACTATTTCTACCACTGCCTGTAGCCTAATCAGTCTGTTCAGTAGGTAAATTGGGGTCCTATCTCCCCAGCTCCCGTCTTGTGCCCATGTGGCCAGCCCATAATATTCAATTATCCTCTCGGACGGCCATTTTTCTTCTCCCCATGTCTGACTGCCTCCCATGGTAGGTAACTTCTTTCTCAAACTTCTCTTCCCCCTGTTAAGAGTCTCATACAAGGGAGCCCCTAACAGGTCGCTTTTCGATCAGGGGAGAGTGAAGAACACAGGTCATATCATGCCTAAACTGCATGACCCTTTCCACTTTGGGGGCAACTCACCATATGCTTTCTTCCCACAGATCCAGTAAATTCTGTCAGGGGCTTTCCACCTGATGTTTATTTTGCCTGGTTCTTTCCAATATTCTCTTAATTCCTCCAAGGATTGGTAAGGGTTAACTCTGGAGCCTTTGACCCAACAAAGTCCAATCTTATCATTCCATTCATAATTTGTCTCTTTGACTCAAATATCCTGTAGGAGGCTCTGGTTGCCAGACTTTGCTCCTACTACTTAAATTTACTGCCAATGTGGATATACATGGGGTATACCCAACCACCTTGGTGTATTCTTTGCCTTCCCTCCTGATACAAATATTTCCAATCACACTTTGGTCCAACACCCAACCCTCAGGTCTCTGTGTCATCCTGGAGACCCGGGTGTTATCCCATTTCAACAAGTGCTCCGGTGGAAAGCTCTCACCTTTCCAAGGCCACTTCTCAGCAGATTTCAGCCCCCCACAAATCCAACAATTTGACAATCCCAGTTCTGTGGCAATTTCCTTAACAAGGTCAATGAATAAATTCCAATCTGGGGCAGGTAGTCCCCAGTCAGTATCTTGTCTCTTGAGTTGCTCATATTGTTCACTCAGAGTTTTCAGCCTTTCTTGCTCCACCCTCCTTTTCCTCAACTCTGACTCCTGTCTCTTCAACTCCTGAGCCATTTGTTTCATTTTATTTTCAGGATCTATCCCTTCTTTTTTTTTTCAAGAAGCAGAAAGCCCTGTCATATTGCAGACAGGCCCTGTCATCATTTGCCTCAAGGAGGTCCAAGATGACAGGCTGGCTGTTCAGGGGGAGCTTATTCTATTATTTAAAATTTTTCCCAATCCAGTACGTTTTCCTGTTCATTATACACATTTCAAATCAGGTATTATCATAACACAATGGGTTAACTTGATAATACGCTACAAAAACCGATTCAGTTTTTCCCCCGACCCACAGAGTTCGATTGCATTGGTTGCAAACAGGGACCGAGGTCTTTCCCACATCCCTCTTTTGTCTTTTGTGATTGAACCCTTCTGACAGCCTGCCCTTACACTCTCACCTTTTGACTGAAACAAAATGTTTCCTCACCCAATCTGCATAATTTCAGTTGAGTGCCATTCATGATGCAGTACCTGCCTTGCTCCATGATGCAATCTTTCAGAGCTTGGTATGCCGAGACTCCCTCTCCCTCTTGTCCCTCTTAGACAATACGAGTGCATTGCCTGCACTCTTCAACAGGACTCTGTCCTCCTGTCTGAGATGGGATCTCAGTGTGCAAACCAGTTGTTCTGCACACGACTAGGCTCAGGCCCATCAGGATTTCCCATAGGTGTACTCCTCTGCCTTTGCCTCTGCCCCCTGGGGTGCCACCAGCGGCGAGGAAGACCATCTTCTCGGCAGCAAGAGTATTCTTCCAGGATCTCACTCTCAGACTGAGCTGCATACCTCCTTTAAAGATGCCCCACCTGGATACCTTGATGGCATTTGAGCTGCAAGGTACTCTGATCAACTTCTGACACTCGACCTCCAAGATTTCAGTGTTGGAATCTAGCTTCCCTCTTACACCATTCTGGAATATGTGATACCACTCTCTAAAGTCCAATTCTATTATTCCTAAATCTGTGGCAAGAGTTAAAACGTGGTCAGTCAGTTCAAGTTCCTCCTCCAAACACTGAGTACACAACCCCTTTGGCCACTGTCCCCTTCGACAATGTACAACAAAGACTTTCAGACAGTACTCGCACTTGAAGTGCACGAACGGATAACATACACAATTTGACAGTATACAACTTATCTGCCCAGCATTGGTCATTTACTTGGATGGCATAGCTTTATCTTTAGATTTCCAGGGGAAGAGATGATCTTCCACTCGGGAGCCTCCTCCTCATGCTCGACCTTTTACACCCGCCATGCATGTGTCCATCCTTTTTCTGCCGTCTGAATGGCCGTGTCTGTCATCAGAAGGACAAGAAAGGGACCTTCCCAGTGAGAGGAGAACTTCTTTCCACACTTTCACAAGCACTTTGTCTCCCGGTCTTATTTTGTGGGTAGCAAACCACAGAGGAGCACTCTGGGATACTATCCCGTTTCCTGAGTTCCTGTAAATTCCTATTTATCACTATTAAGTAAGGTTGAATCTGACTATCCTCTAACCATCATACTATGTTCATATGGCATTCCATATAACATTTCAAACAGTGAGAGCCCCATCTCTGAGTGAGGCATAGTCCTGATATTAAGCAAGGCAAGGGGGTGGCACTTCATGCGTACCTCTGGGAACTCCAGATTTCCTTTTATCTCTCTCTCAAATACATATGCATGCAATTTCACAATAGGTTCATACATATTCATTCTACTGATTTTGCGTGACACTTGCTACTAATTCTTCAGAAAGAACTCCTGGGTCAGGTTGCCCTGCTCTGTCTGCCTCCCCCCTTATCTCTTGTCCTTTGGCTGAAGCAGTCCTTCCAAGCACAGGCCTTTCAAGAGAACAGGCAGTCAGACTAAACAGCAAGCTACAGACTTAACTCAAAGATGTACATTTCACCTAAATCAAAATGGATTTCTACCCTGGAAAATTCTTACTCTGCCTCAGCCAGGACATCCAGGTTTCTAATATTAATTTTGATAATTGCACCTTTAAAGTCTGATTCATTCTTTTGACCTGTCCCAAACTCTGGGGATGCCATGGAGTGTGGTATTCCCGCTGGATGCCTAGAGCCTCAGCCAATTGCTTAATAATCTTTGAAGTGAAGTGAGTTCCCTGGTCCAAATCTATGTAGTTCACTACCCCATATCGGGGTACATTTTCCTCCAAAAGTATCTTAGATACTGTTTGAGCTGTCACCCTCGAGCTCAGAAAGGCTTCCACCCAATGGGTCAGTTTATCTACTAACAAGAATTTGTACCTTCCCACCTTGGGCAGTTCGGTAAAATCAACTTGAATTCTTTCATATAGTCGGTACGCTATGGGTCAGCTCCCCAGGATTGCCTGTCCTGCCTTAGCTCGGTTAACTTTCTGGCAGATTAAGCATCCTTGTACCTCCTGTTTTGCCAATTCATAGATTCCTCTGCACCTGAAAAATTTCAAAAACTGTTCTGCAAGGGCCTGTGCCCCCCAGTGACTTTGTTGGTGCAACCTCCTTAAAATTCTCCGGGTATAACCTTTTGACACTAATTCTTTCCCTTCTGGTAATTTCCACTTACCTTCCTCCAATCTTCCCCCAATTTTCTCATACCCTTCAATCTTCTTTTGGGAGGGCTATGGAGGATATTCTGGAGCCTCGGTTCCTTTGACCTCCGGGGTACTTACCATCAGTAATGCTGCATTTTTGGCCTCTTTGTCTGCCAGGTTGTTTCCCCAGATTCAAAACCGCATTCCCGTCTCATACCCTTTTACATGTACTCTTGAAATTTCCTCTGGCTCCCTTATCGCCTCCAAAATTTGCCTTATAAATTCTCCATGCACCAGTCCCCTTCCTCGAGTGTTGATCAGCCCTCTCTCTTCCCACATCTTCCCGAATGTGTGGACCGCCCCAAAAGCATATTTGGAGCCCTTAAAAATTGTCCCCTTTTTCCTTTCAGCCTTTTCAAAGCCCTCAAGACAAGACTGTGTACAGTTCGCATGCCTGAGCCGACCAACCTGCATTCAGAGGACCCACTTCTATCACTTTTCCTGTCCTGCCATCCACAACTGCATATCCTGATTTCCTTTTGCCTTCTATCACTCTCTCCTGTCCTGCCATCCACAACTGCATATCCTGATTTCCTTTTGCCTTCTATCACTCTTGCTGATCCATCCAGAAACCATTTTTCCCGTTCTTCTAATTCTTCCTCCTCCAAATCTGGTCTTATCTTGATCTGCAGCTCCACCACTTTTGCCCAGTTATGTACAAACTTCTCTGAGACCTCCCCAAACAAAAATTGGGCTGGATTTTGTGCAGTTGTTGTTTTATCTACAAGTCGGGTGAGTGAATCAAAATGGCTTCATACTTTAGCATCCTAGCATCAGTGAGCCATTTGTCTGCCTTTTCCTGTAGTAAACTCCACACATTATGCAGCGCATATACTACCAACGGAGCCCCAAAGGTTACTTTCTTGGCTTCTTCCACCAACGATGCCACAGCTACAATTGCCTGCAAACATGTGAGCCAGCCCCTGCTTACAGGGTCCAGAAGCTTAGACAAGTAACCTACCGGTTTCCTGGCTCCCGCCCAGTCCTGCATCAACACACCATGGGCAGTGTGACTGCTGAAATCTACAAACAACTGGAACTGCTGTTTCACGTCGGGGAGGCTCAGCACTGGTGCTGCCACGAGTGCTTCCTTTAATCCCTTAAATTTATCCTTGTCATTTTCTGTCCATTTCAATTTGTCAGCGGTGAGCTTTTCATATAAAAACTTTACCTTCTCACTGTACCCTTCAATCCATTGCCGGCAATATCCCAAAAGCCCCAATAATTGTCTCACTTCTCTCTGTCCATGGAGGAGGCAGGGCAATGATCTCTGCCACCCTCACGGGGTCTAATTTCTTCTTACCTTTTGTTAACCAATGTCCCAAATATCTGACTTTGGGCTCTGTAAACTGCAGTTCTGACTTAGACACTTTCAATCCTTTGTCCCTGTCAAGGTTTGGCGCTGGCACAATGCCAGTGCCCCCATGAAAATACCTTCTCCCTGGTGTCTACTGTGAGATGGGACCAGGAATAGAGCAAGGCAGGCTCCAGCTTAGGAATAGAAGGAAAAAAAACTTTATTACCTCACAATATATAAAAGAAACACACAGAACTCAGGATGAAAACCTTCCAAACATTCCTCCTCCCCCCCAACCAAGTTCCCAATACATCACAATAAGACAAAACCTTGGATTCTCAATTCAGTTGCCATCCCTCAGATCACCAACTCTCAGTCCATCACCACTCTTCAGATAATCAATTCTCAGTTTATCAAGAGAAGAGGAATCCCTCTTGTGCCATAGGCTTCCCCAGGAAATACAGTTGAAACCTCGTGTGTTTCCATGTCACTCGTGGCACCGCCCGGAGAAGATTTGCCATTGTGGCATCTTCCTTCCATGTCCAGTGTTCTCACCACTGCACATGGACCAGAGCTGCTTCTAGGGTTTTCCTTTTAAGGGTGTTTTGTCCAGTTCCAAAAAGAACACAGCCTCTCACTTTGGGGACAACTCTCCCCCCCCCCCCAAATTTCACCCCCTGGGACCGAGGGGTACCAACACTGAACTGTCTTGGCTCTGAGCCATTGCTTCCTCCTAGATGCAGTCTCTGTGTCACAGGAAAAAATGGTTCTGTCTATGGCTATACAAGAAAGGTCCAGCCAAAGGCCTCTCCATCATCTCCTGCCACCTAGAATTCTTCTAAACTTCCCTCGGACATCTTTCACTTGCATAAACTTGCATCACACTGGCCCATTTCCTGCTATTCATCCCTATCTCTCTTCTCATTCAGGAGAAGGATCAGCAATTGTCAGGTTTCCATCATCCAAGAAAAGGGTTAAAAATCTCAGGCTCTGCCTGTCCAGAACTCCCATGGCTGTCTTGCCAGGCACCTTCTCGCCACACCCCCCCCTTCTCCTTCTCAGCTGGTGTGCTATCAAATTTCAAGGTGACACAGGCACTGTCTCTCTCTCTCTCTCTCTCCTGGGGGGTGGGGGAGGGGGAGGTGGCTGCCTGATGTCCCTTGGTGCTCCTCCACCCTTCCATCCTCAGGGCCCAGGCCTACCTCACCCAGCTTCCCCTCCCCCGCCTAGCCCACAGCAGCTGGGCAGGGGAGAGGTCCGAACTCTTTCCCCAACAGAACCCAAGAGAGGTTTTCCTGGGAGTTCTCTGCTTTTAACCTCCCTGTATTCTCAGAGGCGTATCCATGTGCCCAGTGGCCACACCAGGTGCCAATATCCAAATGTGAGCACCTATTGGTTTGACCACAGCATCCCAAAAACTGACTTCCTCTCAAACCACAACACTCCCCTAAGAAATTCAAGAGCGCTATAGTGCTCATCCTTACATCCTCTTCCCTTGGACCAGCAATCAGTAAATCGTCCACATACTGTAATAATTTTGTTCCTTCGATTGGTACAAAGTGACTCAGCACTTGCTCGAGTGCTTGCCCAAACAAATTTGGTGAGTCCAGAAACCCCTGAGGCAAAGATGTCCATCTGAATTGCTGCTTTTGGTTGGCTTCTGGGTTTTCCCATTTAAATGCAAAATAGTCTCTGCTGTCCTTAGCTAAAGGACAGGTCCAGAAGGCATCTTTTAGATCAATCACACTGTACCACGTGTCCTCAGGAGAGACATTATTTAACAAAGTGTAAGGATTTGAAACTGTGGGGAACAGTGTCTTAGTCCTTTGATTCACAGCCCTTAAATCTTGCACTAACCTATAACTACCATCTGTTTTTTGCACTGCCAATATCGGGGGTATGTGACGGTGGTCACAGGGTTCTTAGGATGAGGGAAGAGATGTAGGTCTGACTCCATGTTACAGAAGGCTTTATTTAAGATATATATTACATTAAAACTATACTAAAACAATAGAAGAAAAGGTTTCCTCTCAGAAGGCTAGCTAAGCTAAGAATAGAAAAGAATGAATAACAAAGGTTTGTGGCTCAGGCTGAGAGTCTGAGCCAGCTGGGCTGTGATTGACCATTAATTATAAACATCCAAGATGGGTCCATCAAAAATCCACCTGTTGCATTCCAGAGCAGCAGATAACCATTGTTTACATTTTGTTCCTGAGGCCTCTCAGCTTCTCAGAAGGAAAAAATCCTAAGGAAAGGATTTTTTATAAAAGTTGTCTGTGACAGGGGTATTATGTCTGGACAGGCACATCTCCAAAGTTCCTTTCTTCACTAATTCTTCGATCAGTGGTTTCAGCTCCTTCCTCCCTTCCATGGGAATGGGGTATTGTTTGACCCTAATAGGGTCTTCTGGTCTCTCAATTTCAATGTGAATTGGTTCGATGTCCAACCTCCCAGCCTCCCCTTGGTTGTACCAAACCTTAGGGTATATTTTCTCCCCATCCTTGGCAGTGAGTTGGTATAACTTCACCATGAGCTGGGAATTTTGCACCACTAGGATAATTTCTAGTGTCACCATCTATTACAGCGACCTTAGACGGTCACTGTGGTGAGAGAAGGACGAGAATCTTGTTTCTTGATCAGAAGGCTGATTTATTGATATAAGATATATAATACATTATAACTATACTAAAAGGAAGAAAAAGAGAGGTTGCAGAGAGCAGCTATGCCCAGAATAGAATAGAAAGAATGAATAACAAAGTTCTTTGCCCAGGGAATCTGTCCCTGAGCTGCTCCTGTGATTGGCCTTTAATGGTACACAAGGAAGATGAGCCAATCACAGGGACACCTGCTACATTTCACAACAGCTGATAACAATTGTTTACATTCTTCTTCTGGGGCCCTTTGCTTCCCAGAAGAAGGAGAAATCCCAAAGAAAGGATTTCTATGAAGAAATGTCTGCGACAACCATCAAATTCCTTCCCAGCAGATTATATTCTGCTTCCTCAACCAACAACATATTTCCAATACAGCGCTTATATTCTGATTCTATTTCAACATCTTTTATAATTGGGACCTTAAAAGGTTCCCCTTTTGCCCCAATTACCATCATAGTATTGTCACTTGTAGAACATCCTCGTGGTAATTGCTACACTGTGGTTAGTTCAGCTCCAGAGTCCACTAAAAACAATACCTCCTGCCTGTGGGGTCCTAGTCTCAATTTTGTCAAGGGCTCCTTAGATGTCCCAGACCCCAAACTGAAAACCCCCTGACACCTCTAATTTTGCTGAAACATTTTCTCGTCCTTGTTTTTCTTCAGGCAATTCCTCTGAATGCGTCCCTTTTGCTTGCAGTAATAACACTCAATGTCCTTTTTCTGATTGTTTGAGCCCTTACCTTGGGAAGGGTTCTGTTTCTTCGGTGGCCCTGGTTTTGCCGAGTCTCGGACCTGCTCCTGCTTCTGAGCCTCCCTTACTGAAGCTACTAACACTTTTGCCTGAATTTTCTGCCTTTCTTGATCTCTCCTCATGTAGACTTTCTGAGCTTCCTGAAGCAAGTCCTGTAACTCTCTGTCTTGCCATCCCTCTGTCTTTTCCAATTTCTTTCTTGAAAGCCCTGATGTCCCCGGTATTGATCAGGACATTACAAAGCCGATAATTTCCAGATCTGTCGGCACTTACCGTAAAGGGAAGAGGTTGGGCTTTTCCTCATTGTCCTCGCTATCGTCCATGGTCGTTCTCCTCGTCCTTTGCTTTGTTCGACGGGCTGGGGGAGAGTCGACTCTACTCATGGGGAGGATTCGCTTCTCTTCTGATTTGGGTGGTGGCGAGGGCTGGGGCTGCTCACATGTGAGTGGAGGTGCCGAAGCCTGCTCACATGGGAGCTGAGACACCAAATCCTGCTCCTGTGGGAGCAGAGGTGCCGAAGCCTGTCCCTGCGGGAGTGAAAGTGCTGAAACCTGTCCCTGTGGGAGCAATGCTTCTGGAAGTGGCGTGGGCACTGGAGGCACTTGCGCTTGTGCAGGCTGGGGCAGAGGGACCAAATAGGGAGGTGGAAAGTTCTCTAGTGGCTCCCATTCCCTGCCCAAGTTGCAGAACGTCTGTGGGCTCTTATTGGGTACAATCATGAACAAGCATTTTTCCACATTCCAGTGTACTCTATTTCTTCTAAGTCTGGTGGGTACTGGTAGACCACATGGTCGTACAAGGTTTGACACGTCCACATCTCGAAGGTGCCAAAAACTGGCCAGACCACGTACCTCCTGATCTCCTTTCCTCCCCATTTTTCAATGCAAAAGTGGACCATCTTTTCCTTAGATCTTCCCACCCTCCTGGGGTTGGCCTCCCAATGTTCTAGCATCCATCCCAATGGGCTTTCCCTTGGGATTTCAGGCAAAACCTTTTTGGGAACCTGTGAGGATTTTTCCTGGGATTTTCTCTGACACGTGCTCTTTTCTGTCCCATCCTTTGGAAACCCCTTTCCTCGATCTTTCTTACCTCAAGTCCTTTTTGGCTAGGATTCTCAGCGTGAACTCTGAATCTCTGTTCGGTACCGGTTTTTGTCTATGAAACAAACTACCAGCTTATTTAGCCTCATGGAGAACCGTTCCGCGGGCTTTTTGACTGGTAACGAGGTCTTGAGACAGAGTAAAAATCCATTTTGAATTAGGTAAAATGTTTAAGAGAGGTGAAAAGTCTGTGAGGCCAAACCTGAAGGGAAAAACTGCAGGACAGAGATAGTGAGGAGACAGAAAAAAACCAGAAACGACCACAAAGACCACAAGGTCAGTCTGCCCTGACCTAGGAATTCTTTTGATAAAGAAGAACTGGCGATAAATGTCACGCAGAATGAATATGTATGAACATATTGTGAAAATGTATGCCTATGTATTTGGAAGGGGAGATAAAAGGAGACCTGAAATCCTCAGAGGTATGCATGCCTTTTGAGGAGAGTTTTCTCCGCATGTGTCCGGTGCCGTAATAAACATACCGAGCTTTACAACTTTTATAAAGTTGTGAGGTTTCTTCTTTTCTCTGCAAAACAGTCTCTTACCTGGTTTTCTGGATCAGAAGGTTTACCAGCTCCCAAACTTTTTGGGAATGGCCATTCCCTCCTGACCCAAACCTGTGATCGAACCCCTGAACTCCCTGAGTTTTGTTGTGAACAAAAATTCAGTTGATTTTTTTCTGTTACCACTACTGCTGGGCTGCTGCCTGTGTTATGGTAATTACGGGTCGTTAGTGTTAATAGTTGTTTTTGTATTAGTAAAGGCTCTGGCTAGGGCGAGGTAATGGCCCTTGTCTGAGACAGTAACAGGTGGAGACCTTCCCAAACAGTGAAGAGAAGAGACCTGGAGGGGGGGGGTTATGCAAAGTGACTCCAAGGACCAGAATGCTTTGTGGGACCCCGACTCCAAACGCACAGAGAAAACCCCAAAAACAACGAGCCAAATAAGAGTTGAGAGACTAGAGTGATGTCTAGACGTGAGGAGCCGAGTGTTGAGCCTGCAGAGATACGGACTCCCTCTCGCCCTGACCACGGGAGTCGTCCCCAGCACCGAGACTGAGGGGGACCGCGCTGGGAAAAGTAACAACGAAGAGATCATCACGCCCTAAGGCTCCCAGGTGGACGTGATCCCCAGCTCTGCCCCTAGTGGACAAAGCTGTGCATATCCTCCTCCTCTGAGTCGCCCTAGGAGACACGACGGGGACTGCAGCCCTGCCGAGCTGCCCAATCCTGAGCTGATCACTTTTAATAAAGGCCTTAAAAAGGAGAAGAAGTCTCCTGGCCCTGTTTATTTCAAGTTTCAGGCTTCACGTGTGTGATAAGTAAAAACATCTGTTTCCCCCGCGACTGACCACTTCCCTCATGGGAGAGTGGAACTGCGATCTTGGGGTCCACACTCGTTTTGTGATAGAATCACATCTCACACACGCTTGATGACACCCCACTCAACCACATGGTACTCACGGTTCCTTTTCCCACAAGGATTCTTCGTGCACGTAGATTTTCCGAGTGAAAAGCACCACAGCCCCAGAGATCCCTCTTTGGATCACTCCGAGTTCCCAAGAGCTCTAGGCCCATTTTTATCCTCTCTTTGGCTGTGGTTCTGGCTCTGGTTTGGTGTCTGATTGGTTCTGCCGGTCCCCAATCCTGTCAGGCTGCTGAAATCAGCGGGGCGCCTCCTGACCGGACAGGGCATCCCCGGCCCCCAAATTCAGATCATGTTGGGGTCACCAGAATTGTTATAAATGATCAGTCAAAAATCCAAATTATAAATGCAACAAATTTTATTTTTACGACCAAAATATGGTCCTCAAAAACCCACAGCCAAGACACAGCATCGAACCCGGGATAGGCGCTGGGTGAACCTAGATCTGATATCTATCGCATCGGATTCCCCCCTGTTCATGAATGCTGTTTCCAGTGGGGCTGTCTTATACAGTTTTTTATGCCTGAGGCAGAAGTGCCCTGATTTCTTTTGTAACTCCGCATATGTATGAAGGTTTCTTTCACTGTGCAGGGCTGTACACTTGCACTGGCCATGTTCTTTCATTGGTAAACAAGGCATTATTCTCCTGCTGCCTTCAGGAGTTTCGAAATTCCAGAGTGTTTATCTGTCCCTGGGCTGCTTGTGGTCAGAGACTCGTTGGATTTTATAATTCTATAACATACATTCTCTCTTTAAGCATGAATTACTTTGTAACATATATTACAAGGGCTTTCATCAGAATATATTTCAAAATTATAAACATGATGTTCAGTGACAAAACAAATGTCTCAGTCTTTAATGGTGTTACTTTCACAAATAAATCTTTGTTATTCCCTCACAACACATGCATTGAGGTCAAAGAAGGTGTACCACCTATGAGAAAAAAATCCTGGAAAACTGGTAACAATGGATGAGGAGAAGGCTGAGGTACTTCTTGCTGTTTAAGAGTCTTTCTTTTGTTTCTTTGTCTCAAAGAATTTTTCCCATATGTGTTGCTAGGAGACAATAATGACTGGGTACTTAAGAGAGACAAAAGAAAGTGGCCACAACTCAGGGGAGGGGTCCAGCTGGCTACTCTTTTTTTTTTTTTTACCTGGGGGTTTCTTGTGGAAGGCAGAGATACCGCGAGATTTGGACTGCAGCCCCCATTCTGTCTTTGTCTGTCTCCCTCTCTCTCTCTTGGCTTCGGAGGAGTTGCTACTTGTGGGATGGAATGTGCTGCTGCTGCCGTAGCCCAGCCTAGTCCTGCTTCTTCTGCCATGGAGCGAGCCTCTCCTTGTGAGAGCAGCCACTTAACTGGGACCTTATTAACACCTACCTCACTTAAAAAAATAACTCTTACCATCTGCTCAGGAACTAGGCTGCTGCGGCCCCTCCCCGCCCCCACAGTTCTTTTGCTACTGGTCTGAGTTTTCACTACTTTGTGGCCTCTGAACCCCCTGCCTTGCTGGGACGCCCGGCAGTTCCAGCCCTGCCCAGATGCCCTGTGATTCCAGCTACAGCTGCAGAGCTTCTGTTATATCTTGTCTACTACCCCAGGATTTTTTTTTTTTTTTTGCTCATTCCTGCTGTTCCAGCTTGTTGCTTCTGAGAGTCCTGCTGGGGCCCCTGGGTGGTTTCTAAAGCAAGCCCTTTTTCCATCCTTTCCCATCTCAGTCAAGCTGCTATTACCACATGGTCCCCGAATTCCACCAGACCGCCCCCGTGCAGCTGTGGGGGAATCAATCGCACCTGTCCTGCTGTCCTGGGTTGGCCAGTTGCCCTCGAAACCCACCCTTGGGTCTGCCCTTGAAGTATATCCAAGAGTTCTTAGCCCCATATTTTGTTATGTCTCCCAAGTGCTGGTGCAAAACAGGGTGTCCTTGTTAGAAATTTTTTTCTTGAAAATAAGAGAAATTCAAGAAGGTGGCACAAATGTGTGAGAAAGGGTAATCTACTATTCTAAAGTGTGTGGAAGTGTTAAAAACTATACAGCTATATATTACAAATCTACAATGCTACAAATATATATAAAGTATATAAATGCCAAAAATCTTTAGGCATCAAAGCATGAGGGTGCTTGTATTGTGGCTGATAGGTTTGCAATATTGGGTACTGCGGCTGTTAATGGGGCCAAATCAGCTATCACTTCAGAAATTCCATTTTGTGCTGCAGCAGAAATTTGATATTTTGAATCTGGGAATGCAGATGGTGCATGGAATAAGTGCACTGTATTCTCAGATTTCTTTTAGGGTTAGGGTTAACATTCAAACCAAAGGACCACATGCTGCTTTCCAGCAGACACCAGGTTCCACTATTCAGAACATTGAAACCCAAAATGTTTTAATTGTGATCATTAATTTCAAAGTGAGTAGCTGGCATCCACTTCTCACCCAGGACCCATAAATTAATCTTAGCAGTTCTGTGGTAAGGTAACAGTTCTTCCACTTACTCCAGTGATTTTAGCTCTTTGTCATCCAGGTCTGTAGTAGGTTGACCCTGGCCAGACGCCAGGCACCCACCAAAGCCACTCTCACTCCCCTCTGCAATTGGACAGAGGAGAGAAAATTTAATGAAGGGTTCATGGGTTGAGAGAAGTGTCTCGGGCCTCTCTCTGGTCAGAGTGACCCCGAGAAATGTTAGAAAGCCTCTTTTCCCAGCCTGGTGCTTGAAGAAGGAGTCAGAGATGTTGGGGAGGATGAAACAAGAAAGCCTTTTAAATATGACTGCCTGGCAAAAGATTTTGAGAATATAGAAACGGTAAGGGAGATTGAAATGAAAGCAACCTTTGAGATACCTTAATTGTGACCAGTTGAAGGTAATCCCCCCTGGAGGAAACAATTCCCTCTGCAAGCAGGCAGGCCTAAGAGTCAGACCAGGCCTTGCAGCTTGGCAGATGGGGCCCAAAGAATAAGATTTAGGGTTTAACATGTAAACATAGTATGGTAATGTAGTGATTCTTATAGGTTGTGTGGAGATGTTATAAGATATGCATGCTGTAGTAGATTGGTTAATGAGAATCTGCATATTCAACACTGAAGATGATTTATTGTGTTGTAAAGGGAGCTTTGCTCTTTTTTTGCTCTCTTTTCGCTCTCTCTTGGCGTTTTCTTATCTCTCTTCTCCCTTATCTCTTTGCTCGCTCTCGTGCTCCTCTTCACGCCCTTTTCTTTCTTTGTCTCTTTGTCTTCCCTCTGCACTTCTTCACCCCCTCCTTTCTACATGCTCTCCGCTCTTAAACCTTTGCCATTGACTCTCTCACACTTTAAGCCTCTCTTCTCTCGGCCCTGCTCCGAGCCGCGGCTGGCAGCTCGCAACAGGGCCCTGCACCCACGCCCTTTGTAATAAACTACAAGTTACGTGACTTGGCTTCAAAGAGATCTCATCTCCATCTGTCCCTACCATGCATGACCCCCGTCACACCTACACAGAGCTCTTCAGTTTTCAGTCTCAAGGTTGTTTATTGTTCCTTATGTATAAAATATTTTCTCCTGTCCAGCTGAGGTCCGTTCAGCTAGACAGTCCAGGGCACTCTGCCTGCCCCTGGGGTGGTGTTATGTCTTTATACTAAAAACTAGGTATAAAATGAAATAAACACGGCCAGGAGACTTCTCCTTTTTAATGCCTTTATTAAAAGTGATCAGCTCAGGATTGGGCGGCTTGGCAGGGCTGCAGTCCCCGTCACGTCTCCCAGGGCGACTCAGAGGAGGAGGATATGCGCAGCTCTGTCCACTAGGGGCAGAGCCGGGGGATCCAGTCCTCGTGGGAGCCTCTAGGGCGTGGTGTCCCTGTCATGGTTTGAGCCTGGCACAGAGCCAGTGCCCCCCATGAAAATGCCTCACCCTGGTGTCTGCTGTGAGATGTGACCAGGAATAAGCAAAACAGGCTCCAACTTAAACATAAAGGACACTTTATTACTTAAACTACGGGAAAACAGGGAAAGACCATAAGGAAAAAAAAGAAGAAAAGAATTGAAAACCTTACAAAACCACTTTCCTCCTCCCCACTCCTTGACTTTCTCAATCCAATACATTCTTTCAAAAACACCAACTGCCCAGCCCGGCACGACACTTTAGTATACTCAAACTGCAGTTCATGAAGAGGAAAGGAGTCCTTCTTGTTCCATAGGCTTCTCCTGGAAACACACTGAAACCTCGGATGCTTCCTTGTCACTTCGGCACCGCCCGGAAAAAAAGTCCTTTTGCCGCTTCTGACATGTTCCTTCCATGCCCAGTGCTCTCACCACTGAGACATGGCCAGAGCTGCTTTTAGGGTTGTCTTTCAAGGATGCCTTGTCTCACTCCAAAAAGGCACAGTCTCTGCTTTTGGGACATCTGTCCCCCCCATATTTTTCCAACCCCCTGGGGCCGGGGGGTCCTCACGAATGAACCCTCCTGGTTTTGAGGCACTGCCTCCCCCTAAATGCAGTCTGTGTCACAGGAACAACTGAGTCCATAGCCACGAGAAAAGTCCAGCCAAAAGGCCACTCCAAATCATCTCTCCCCATCCAATCATCTCCACATTCTTCGAGCCAGGTCCTTGTCTCATCTCATCTCCTATCTCCCTTCTTATTCAGCTTCGAGGAGGATTAGCATTTTTGCAAGGCCCCAATCATGCAAGAAAGGGTTAAAAGTTTTCAGTCTCTGTCGGTCCCGGAGCGACTCCCACGCACGCTGCCCACACGCTGCCGCTCCGGCCGGGCAGTCTTCCTCCCCCCTTCTCCTCCTGGCTGGCTGCTCTCCTGGGGGGGGGGGCTGGCTGCCCGATGTCTCGATGTCTCTTGGGGCTCCTCCACCCTTCCATCCTTGAAAGCCCCTCAACCCCCACCTCTGTCCAGGCCCCGGGCCTACCGCATGGCCGCCCCTCCCCCGCCCAGCAGCAGCGGGCTGGGCGGGGGGAGAGATCTGACTTCCTCGCCGCGATGTCCAAAAAGAGGGAGTGCCAAGGGCAGTGCCCTGCTTTTAACCCCTGTGTATTCTCGGAGGTGTGTCCAAACCCCACTGGCTACACCGGGTGCCAGTCTCAAACCCAAAACCTTCATTGGTTTGACCACAGCTTCCCAGAATTCCCACTCCTTCCTGGTCAAACCACCACAGTCCCCATCAGATGTTAGTCCTCTCAGCCTCAACCACGTCCCTAAACCCCAAGGTTATATATGGCCAGGTTCAGGTGACTTAGTACCTCCCCCAGGGTGGAGAGTTTCACAATGGAATTATGTAATCCTGTGAGTCATTTCAGTTGCCTATTCTGCTGGTGACATCCAGTTCATTGTGGCCCATTAGCAGAGATGACCCCCTCAGGATGGTTGGGACTGTGCTGGTGCTTCCCCAGAGGGAGTTATCACAGCTGAGTCATTTGTGAGGAAAAAGAAACACTACCCTGCCTCACAGGATTTGCCTCTTTTTCTGTATCTCATTTAATACCCAGTTTGTAGTCTGAGGTGTTTGGTGTGCACTGGGCAGCTACTGCAAACAGCCCATCATTAACAGTTTGTCAGAAATGACATAGAGGGGAGTAGAATACACAGTTTGGGTTACAACCACAGTGTTAAAATGGTGCTCTGTCCGATTTTCGGCTGTTTGGAGGGCCTGGAAAGGCCCGGGGTGGCCTTGAGGCAGCCCGCGCTTCAAAAGACGAGAAGAGGCTTCAAATCTTTTCTCGGTCTCGGTGTTTATTAATTGCTTATCTAAAAGATTTTCTCTCGGCCCGACAGAGGTCTGCTCAGCAGCCAGCCATGAGCACACTCCCCGCCCTCCGGGGCGGTCACCTATCTTTATACTCAAAGTTACGTATACAATATTTATCATTTTTCCCCAATACTTTTTGCCCTTATTAACCAGTGCACTTTTAGTAATGACCAATCCCAAAGTGCCACCATCACCACAGAAGATGGAGGAGAAGAAGAAGAAGAAGAAGGACAGGACACACCCCAATTCCTCCATCTTACTTCTCTAAACCCCCCTGTACAGAAATCCTAAACCCTGTGTTTCACTCTCTAATTAACTAATCCCTTCACCATTCACTCCGGTGAAATCCTCCTATCCTCATACAGGTGTCGTCTCCTGTGTAGGATCAAAGTCCAGCCACCAGACACTTCTGGCAACATTCCAGGACTCCCGAGCCCCCCAAGGGTGGTCTCAGTGACTCGGCACCTCAGTCCTGAGGTGCTGAGATCCCACAGTGCTCTACTCCTTTAACCAGGACAGCAGTTCTCCACAAACATCTTCAATTTAAGTCCATCCCAGGGGCAACAGTCCTCCTCAAACTGCTGCAGCATGGGTCACTCTTCCACAGGGTGCATTCCTTCAAGGACAGGATGCTCCAGAGAGGGGTCCTCTTTCCATGGGCCTCCTACTTGGTTCACAGCCTTCTCTCAGGCATTCATCTGCTCTGGCATGGGCATCCTCCATGTGCTTCAGGTGAATCTCTGCATCCCTGTGGATCTCCACGTGCTGCAGGAGTACAGCTGCTTCACCATGGTCTTCATCATGAGCTGCAGGGGAATCCCGGCTCCAGTGCCTGGAGCACCTCCTCTCCCTCCTTCTTCACTGACCTTGGTGTCTGCAGAGTTGATTCTCTCACATGTTCCCGTGCTGCTCTTCTCTGACCGCAATTACAACTGTGCAATAGCTTTTCATTTTTCTTTCTTCTTAAATATGTGTTCAGAGAGGTGTTACCACAATTTCTAATTGGCCCAGCCTTGACCTGCAGCATGTCAATTTTTAGAGCTACCAGGGATTTGCTCTGCCAGATATGGTGGAAACTTCTAGCAGCTTCTCACAGAAGCCATCCCTGTAGCTCCCCACTAACAAAACCAGGCCATGCAAACCCAATACAGGGTCATACACCCAGCTTCTCAGCATCTCGCTGTGTTGATATTGAATGATGTGCTCCCATATCTATTAGAAATGTTATTGTTGATGAGAACCAACTGGAATCAGAATGCATGGGCCATTATTACATATGCATTGATAGGATTCTACCTGATGGATTTCCACTAGAAATGGACTTGGGTGTTGCCGGGCTTGCAAGGGTTCCTCAGGGGTGAAGAGATAGACGAGACTCTTGACTCCATGATCAGAATGCTGGATTTATTAATTTATGATATATGTTACATTATGACTATGTTAATAGGAATAGAGAGAAAAGCTCAGAAGCTTGCTATACTAAGAATAGCAAAAGGAATGAATCAACAAAGGAGCTCTCTCTGATTCTCCCAGAGAGAGCTCAGTCTTTGATTGGCCCTTAATTGTACACATGGAACATGGGCCAATCACAGGTGCACCTGTTGCATTCCACAGCAGCAGATAACCACTGTTTACATTCTTTCTCTGGGGCCTCAGCTTCCCAGAAGAGGGAAAAATCCTAAAGAAAGGCTTTTTCACAAAAGATGTCTGTGACACTTGGGTGTGCTGGTTGACAGCGGACTGGATATGAGCCAGCAGTGTGCCCAAGTGGCCAAGAAGACCAATGGTATCTTGGCCTATATCAAGAATAGTGTGGCTAGCAGGACTAGACAAGTGATTGTCCCCCTGTAGTTGGCACTGGTGAGGCCATACATTGAATACTATGTTCAATTAAGGCCCCTGACTCCAAAAAGGGCATTGAGGTGTTGGAGTGTTTCCAAAGAAGGGCAGTGAAGCTGGTGAAGGGTATAAAAATCATATTGCATGAGGAGAAGCTGAAAGAACTGTGGTTGTTACGTCTGGAGAAGAAAAGGCTCAGGGGGTCCTGATTGCTCTCTACAACTGCCTGAAAGGAGATTGTAGTGACGTGGGAGTCAGTCCCTTCTGCCATGTCTCAAGTGAAAAGATGAGAGAAAATGGCCTTAAGTTGTGTCAGAGTGGGTTTGTAATAGATATTAGGAAAAAAAAATGCACAGAAAGTGTAGTTAGACATGGGAATAAGTTGCCCAGGGAGGTGGTGGAGTCACTGTCTCTGGAAGTGTTCAAGACATGTCTGGATGTGGCACTTGGGGATATGGTTTAGAGGTGATTATGGTGGTGCTAGGTTGCCAGTTAGACTAGATGATCTTGAAGGTCTCTTCCAACCTTGATGATTCTGTGACTGGTATTCCTGAGCAGTCAGCTCAAAATAATTCAGCTGATGATGATCATTCCAAAGCCTCTGAACTCTGGAGGGAAGTGGTGGGTAAATCCCTGTATATTGGGTCTTTCCTTGAGATTGGAGGGTAGGACAATCCTCCTCTTCTTCTTTATCAAAGAGCAGATCTGTTTTAACAATCAAAAAATTTCCCACAGACAGAAGAGTGGAGAATATTTTCTCAGGGCTGTAAAAATTAATTGGGAAGGGTGGGCAAATAGACACATCCTGTCACAGCACAGCTGATCGGTGACTGGGCAATTAATTTGGCCGTAAATGAGAAACCCAGTTCAGCTAGCCCGGTTCGATAAACCCATCCCTGGGTGAACAATGATAGGATACATTCAAAGCCAAACAGGGACTTCACCCAATCCTGTTCCACACTAAGCTGCAGACATCTCACTGGTCAAGGAGCTGGGTGGTGTTAACACCAGAGCAATCAGCTGCTTAAACTCAGGAGTTTAAAACCACCTATATTATAAGCAGGCGTCCATAATAAACTGTCACTGTTGTCACATGGATCTCTGAGAGTTTGTGCCATCCCTGTCTCCAACCAACAACCCCACGTAACAACATCCCAGTTTCCAGCCATGCTTTTAAGGGGCATCTGAAGGCCACAGAATCTGTGTTCCCATTCCTTTCTGCATGCACTGGGTTCCCAAAGTAGTTACAGGGTGGAAAGCAGAGACTTGCCAACCTTTCCAGATGTCAGAGGTATTTACTGTGTCAAAGGAAGCTACACTTTCTAAGGTTCTACCAAGGGTGTATTTGTACCCAGCACCCAGATCCATTGCTCAGAGTGTAAGTGCACACTGTTGTCTGGAGCTATTTCCCACCACAGAGAGTGTGGGCAGGTGATGGGTGTAAAAAGACTGTTGACTTGATGCATTATGGCAGATTTTGTGTTTCTTGCTCAGTACTGCCAAAAGGAAAAAAGGTATTTCCATGGGTTGTTTTAAACAAAGACTAAAAACTCTAGTGAGCATGCCATGTTCCTTAAATCCCTGATTTCAGTTTAAAGTGATTTCAGCTTCTCTGTGCCCCTGCATACTGAGGATTCACAGCACTCCTGCTCCATGAAGGCTCACTGGAACTATTTTCTGATGTTCAGAAATGACACATTGTACACACTGTATGACACAGCTGTACCTAGCAGGAGGGCAGAGTTTTCAAGGCCCATCATGTCAGGCCTCTAGAAAAAAAACAAATAGGGAACCATCCCACCATTTGAATGCTGTGGCAACCATACCAAATTAAGCTCTGAGTATGTGGGGAGAAAACTGATTAAACTCTGGCCTCAGCCAACTGTTTATACAGTGGCCTGATGGAATGTCTTTTTCTCCCTAAGAATGAAGACATAAGGAGGCCTCAGGAACAAAAAGCCCCTTAAATGTATGTGAACCTAGAGCCCTTTAGAGCCTTTACAGCCACATCTCAGCACCTGCCTTTTGATTGGGAAGGTTGTGTTCTGCTCCCAGTGAGCAGAGAGAAATCACAGACAATTTACTATTCATTTCTGCACTTTCACGTTGGTACAAATGATGTCACAACAAAAAGTCTAAGATCAATCAAAATAAACTTCAGAGTGTGGATGCCATTGGATAGAGAGAGAAACGGCAAGCGTTTCTCACAGCGACTTGTGAGAATTTTTAGGGAGCTGTAAGGATGTGATAACTTGTTAAGTATAAACAATATACAAGTAGTGTTTTTCTACTTCATCTGTCTGTTCTTCTCAAAGACAGTGAGTGAAGAAGATATTTTTTTTAGTTAGCCAATGAAATAAAATCTATCATATCACTATAAAAACTGCGCAGTTCTCTTTAATAAAACTTTCTTTGCTCTTTCTAAAATATTGCCTCCTGTCTGTTCCTGTGTAATTCTTGGCACAAGAGTGACATCAGAGTCCTGGGAAGAATGATAAAATATGCGGGAGCACAGGTACTGTTTTCCTCAGTTCTGGGGGATTTTCCTCAATAATAGGGAGAAACTTTGAGAGGAACCAGGTGAGTCTAGGATATCAATACCTGGCTGCAGGACTGGTGCCTGCACCAAAATGTTGAGGCTTTAAGCAATGGAATAGCCTTTGAAAGGCAAGGTATTCTGGGTCTTGATGTCCAGATGGAGAAAGCACATTTTTGGACATAAGATAATGGGGCTGATCGAGAACTTGAATTGATGGGAAAGGGGATACCAACAGGAGAGTTGAAGGTAAGAAGGGTTTTCATGGCATTGCCTGAGGGTAGAAATGTTAGTGGGAACATTTATGCTGCTCCTGGGAGGATGGAGGGCTCAGGAGCACACCTGAACTCATTGTACACCAACACGTGCAGTATGAGAAACAAACAGGATGAACAAGAAGCATTGGCCAGTTCCCAGAGTTATGATGTCATTCGTGTTAGTGAGACTTGGTCTAATAAGTCCCACAACTGAAATGCCAGTGTTGCCCGATAGATAAAGGACACAAAACTCGGATAAGTTTTGTGCGGTGCTTTATTATTAAGGGCCCAGGAGCCTGTGGACTAGCGTCCCAAGTCAGAGCCCCAACTTCATGTACAGGTGCTTCCCTTTTATATGATTTGCATACATGCGATTCATAACAAGGTCTCCAAGAAACAGTTCCCCTTGCCTAGCGACAGACCCCTTGTGATACATTCCTTAGTTCACAAACAAAATCATAAATCTTCTGCTTATCTTATTGTATGCTGCCTCCAGACAGGTTAGCATTCTTACTTTCCTACACTGGTTTAAATATTTATTAAGTTCCTAAGACTACCTGTTAAGTTACACACAAAACCCAACACATACTATCAACGGCTACAAAACTGTTTTTAATAAACCAATTCGCACACAACTCATAACTAAACTGTAATTAAACATTTTGCTAAATTTCATTTCTTTTTCCAACATTTCCCCCCTTTTGAGCATCCTTCAGTCCTGCTGCAAGGATGCTCAATCAACAGTACTGACAGTAACATCTTCATAACGAGGTGGGGAGTGTTCTTCATTCTGTTGCCCGCGGGTCATCGCCTTCAGCAACCGGAGAGATCGCTTCTTTTCCTTTTTGATCACACCTAAAAGGCATCTATATACAATTCATATAGTCACTAAAAATACTAAAAACATTAATACATACTGTATAGCAGACGTAATCCAGCCAGACAGGTGAAGCCCCAAAGAATCAAATACTGCTCCTATCCAATTATGCTGTGCTTCCTTTTGAATTTCCTTGGTTTTTTTTTCCACTTCTGCCAGTTGGGAAATATCTTTCTCCACTTCAAGTGTAACATTTGGAATGTGTACACAGCAATGATCTATTCTCCTATTCAGGTAACCACAAACTCCATGTTCTTTTAACAGTAGCAAATCCAATGCCATTCTGTTTTGTAGGGTCATTCTTGATGTAGCTTGCAGTTGCAAATTTAGATCTTTAAATCCCTTCTTAGTAGCTGCTGCCAACCTTTCTGTCTGTCCTAACAAGTTGTTGAGCATTTCCCTATTTCGATATGTTGCTATCGGAGGGAATAATGACTCTAATATCCACCGAAATTGTACTCCTGCGCCAGGTTCATGCCACTGCTCCTCTAGGGATTCTTCCCTCTTTTTGAGTCCTTTCCTTTGGATCAATCTATTCTGTTTCCAGTATGGACACAATGTGGGAACCCCTAGGGTGATTTGTGTTACTGATCCATCTAGAGGTAAATGTGTGGTCCACTGTCCGTTTCCCAACACCCAGACTAGATTTCCAGGACTGTGCACACTAGTATATCTGCAATCTATAGGTCCATCCATGGAGTCTCTGCTAACCGTGTGATTATACCCCCTACACTCGCATCCCCACTTTAATGCCATTTTTACCAGTACCAATCCAATTCGGTCTTCCGGTGTATCACATGTAAAAACCTCAGTACAATTCCAATCCTCTTTCTGCGGTCTGAACTCTCAGGAAGATGTAGACGTGATGATGGCCCTATAATGTGACTGATTCTTTACTCCTGACCATTGGATGCACCATTGTACTTCCCCAAGTTAATTATAGTGTTCAAAAACACTGGGTCCCCACAATGTCTTGCAACTTTTCCAGGTGTCAAAATTCTGTGTGGTATTCTGACAACTCATCTCATTTCGGTGGGATTTCGTTTTTATTCGTACTGTATTGCATGGCTCATCTATTCGGGTTGCAATCAAACACCTCCTGGTATTTTGAATCCAACTGTTTTGCGGAGAAAAGAAGAAACCTCACAACTTTATAAAGCTGTAAAGCTCGGTATGTTTATTTACGGCGCCGGACGCACACAGAGAAAATTCTCCTCAAACGGCATGCGTACCCCTGAAAATTTCAGACCTCCTTTTATCCCCATTCCAAATGCATATGCATACAGTTTCACAATAAGTTCATACATATTCATCTCGCATGACACTTAGCACCAGTTCATCTTTATCAAAGGAATTTCTAGGTCAGGGCAAATTGACCTCGTGGTCTTTTCTGTTTCTCTGTCTCCTTGCTGTCTCGGCATGCGAGTTTTCCTTCAGCTTTGGCCTCACAGACTTTTCACCGTTGTTAGACACTTCACCTAATTCAGGATGGATCCCTACTCTGTCTCATTCCCCCCTTTCCTAGGAAATAAGTAAATTCTTTTACTTAATGAAAACTTTCATGACAATAAGTGTCTTTTAATGCTTCACTATGTATGTTTGATAAAGAGGTTAGTACAGCCATTCGTTGTAGTATTCTCCAGTTCCAGGTCCAAATTAACAATGTAATAGATAATCCTAAGCTTATCCCAACTAATATTAGTAAAACTAGAATAGGGTGGCACAACTTATTAAAGATTCCATTTGCAGTTGGTGACCACCCAAAGATCACATCTCACCAGTGATGATCCATATTTTGTTTTATTCTTTGTAGAACTCTGGTTATCTCCTTTGTACCATGTTGGACAGTAATTAAGGTTTTCTTTCCACTTTCTTGGATTTCTCTCAAGACTTCTAATAGGTCTTGGTGCTTAATTAATTGTTTTACCAATGTAAGGTTCATCCCAATAGGGGTAGGTAGTAGTCTGTGATACACTGTGTAATTGACTGTAATCAGCTGGTGGGATGTTACTGGTACAAAATACGAAAAATCACACCAAATAATCTTAACAAAATTACAAATACAGAGATTAGAATGGTTTCTACTAGACACAATAACATCATCGCTATCAATTTGTACAGCAGCACAAGAAGTTCTCAAGCATACGCCCCTTTCCAGTATATACAAGCACAGTTTTCTGGTCAGTGACTGGATGAATTTCAAAGTGACAAATATACTCTGTTCAGTGTCCAAACACATCCTGGGCATTAGCAGTATTGCTTTCACAAATGAATCTCATTTGCTCTCTAGTAATGCAGGATTCTAAGTTTACTGTCAGCCACTTTTCATTCATCTTTTCGTGCCCACACTCTATGTTCTGAAGGATAGAGTGTTGTTTCTTCATGGTTTAATCTTAGGGCAATGATGGGATGGATAACATAAACAGTGGCATTACGTATGGTAAGCACAAAGGCAGTGGCCACATTAGAAACAGGATCATAGGTGAAATTCACCATAGTCCACCAGGATTAAAACTTCCTTTCAAAATCAATTGCATTATCCCACACAATTTTCCAAATTTCAGCTGGAAAATTACCATCACCCCTTTCCTATATGATCAGAGCTGCTGTTGCTTGTATCCATAACTGTGCTTGTATACAACTGAAAGCTAAAGACACATTATCTTGAACTATACTAAGTGCTTCTACTATCAATTTGTGGTCTTGGTCCCCGGCCTCTTCATACTTCCTTACTTTGGCAGTACTTTTGAAATCTGTCACTGGCTAGTTCCTAATGCCAATAGAGATTACTATAAAGGCTGCTTCAATTTTGTTAGGCTACCTGCTGCAGCAGCCAGTTTATTCATCAGTATTTCTGAATCAATTCCATTTAAAACTCCTAATCTTGTCCCTAATATGCCAGTTAGATGTTTGTTATGGGGAACAGGAACTGCTTTCTGTCCATGATCATCCCTCCCTGCCAGAGGGATGTGCTGGGCTCATACTGCAAATTCAGACACACTTCACAAGTGTACCTGACAGAGGTTTAGGTCATACTTGAGGCAGATGTTTGTTCTGAAATGTAGAGACCTCAGGGAATCTAACCTCTCCCTCTCCCTCCAAAGCACCTGATTTCTCAGATGTGTGGCAAGCAGGAATGTCTCTCCTGGTGTACAAAACCTCACCCACCTTGCCCCTAGCTAAGATCAAACTGTGGACTGTGTTCAGGGCAGAAGATAATGGAGGGGAAATCTTGAGAGGAGAGCCTAAATTCATTGCAGTGCCTCAGAAGAAACTGGGATCAGGTTTCTGCTACTTGAAACACTCAGCACAAAAGTGATGCTCAAAATCCTACAGCCTGCTGCTGTGCTCTGAGGGGGTCTCTCTCTCTCTACCTCTTAAGCAGAATCCAACCGCCTCAGACTGGGACAATCACTGATCCAAATCTCAGTAGGAAAAGGGATAGCTATAAATAAGGAAAATCACCTTCCTTGCTTGGGTTAATTTACCACCCGCAGTTCAGCACCCTTTACCAGCCATTGCCTGGGGGTTCAGCCAACCAGCTTGGAAAATGACCTAAGGAAACTGATTTCTTGGTGTTCCTGGTTTTAGGCACCTGGAGAGCTGGCTCCTTCCTTTCTTGTTCTGCTCCTGAGATATGCCCGTTTTTGTGACCATGTTGTCCAGCCCAGTTTTTTTAGGAAGGAGGAGCAGGCTGGTTGGATTTTTGAGATGTTAATTTGCATTATCAACTCCACACGTTTGAGAGACCATTCTGGATTGAATAATAGCTGTTGTTCAGTCACATTCTTTACTACGTTAGGTCCAAGTTTGGAGTTTGGGTAGAGTCTGAACTAGTATGGGGTGTATAAGGCCCCGCTGTGGTAAAAAGTGCAGTGTCCACTTTGAATTCAAATGAAAGTCTGACAGTAACTTGAGCTCAAAGGCAGGTCATTTCTACAGGCTGTATCAGGGTGAAATTACACCAACAGTCTGATTCACTTAGGTTATCACAGACTTCCTGGTGTTCATATACACCAGGGGAGGTTCAGACACTAATTACATCTGGTCTCTCATAAGCCATCCTATTGATGACCCAGCACTTTACTTTGATTTCTTCTCCTCAGATTCCTTGAAGTGTTCACAGTTCTCGTTCTTGCTGTTCTTACTCCTCACATACCTGATTCTCGTGGATTACTACAGTAGATATGTTTAAATCTTTTATCTCAGAAAGGTTTTCCCATGGATGCAGTATACTGATTAAATGCCAGAGACCAAGGCCATTCAGCATTGCTTTGGGTAGAGGTACTCCCTAGTTCTAAAACTTCAGTTATAATTCCATACAAAACAATTCTGTACACTAAAGTATGAGCTACTCCCGACCGCAATATACTCATTTTACCCGAGTAAGTTTTAGTCTCAGTTCATTGTCTCCTGGTGTCACTCCTGAAGGGGCTTCTGGGCCTTCTTCACCCGAGAGTGATGGATCCAGGCATTCTGCTCCTTGATTTTGATTGCAGTGAAGGTGGTGAGAGGTACTTGCAGTGGTCTCTCCCACTATGGTTCCAAAGTCTTCTCTATAAGAGACTTAACATATACATCATCCCCAGGCTATCTAACTCCCTGCTCCGAGTTCCAGCCACATGTTTCTCAATTGCTCTGAGGCGTTTGCTTAATGCCACTATGTAGGTGGACATTCTGGACATTCCCCTTGTATTCTATATGGTCTTCTATAAGGCATTCCAAAAGGATTCAGCATTCCTTTAGCTCAAAAGGTTTAGTTTGAATTTGCAATAGTGCTAGTGGAAGAGCTTGGGCTAGGGTAGATTAACTTCTTGCCCCAGTCTTATGATTTGCTGCTTAATCATATGATTCATTCTCTCCACTTGGCCGCTTGATTGGGGGCGGTATGGGGTGTGAAGTTCCTAATCTATGCCCAGATGGCTACTAATCTGTTGCACTATTTTGGAAATGAAAGGTGATTCTTTATCTGAGGATATTGTGGCTGGAACTCTGAAGCGTGGTATTATCTCTTGTAAAAATGATCTGGTCACCTCTTGAGGTTTGACAGCTCTGGTGGGGAATGTTTCTGGCCACCCTGAAAATGTATTTATTAATACCAGTAAGTACTGATACCCCCCTTTCCTTGGGAGTTCTGAAAAGTTGATTTGCCACTGCTGTACAGGCCCATGGCCTCTCCCAGTCTGACTGAGTTTTGGCCCGGGGGGTATTTTGAGGTTAGTCTGGAGGCAAGGATCACATTATCAGCTCACCTGAGTGATAGTGGCATATAAATTCCTGACAACGATACAACAATTCTTTCAATCAGATGTGTGTTCTAGATAGCCTGTGGGAATTACTACTTCAAAGTCAACACTTCATTTCAATGCACTCTGTATCACTCGCAGCCTTGGTCACTTTGAGAAAGGAGCCACACTCTATAAAAGGCTTTAAGTAGTTAGGCCCTAGCGTGTTTTCTAGTGCCCTTCCTTCACTAGTAACCACGAAAATGGGAAGGGATTACTAGCTCTCTTTCAATGGTATCCCACCCCTTGCAGTTGTGCGTCTCTTTTGATTAGTATTATTGTATTATGGCTTACCTTCAAGGAAAATCTGTACCTCACCCTTTGCTGCTTTCTTTGCCTCTCCATCCGCCAGCTCATTTCTTTCCTCCAATTTTAAGCTCACTCTCTGGTGTGCCTTAATATGCCTTTTCAGGTAGCTGAACTGCTTCCAGCAGCTGGATTGTCTCTTCTTTCCCTGTGAGGTCAGCAGTCCCCTCTCCTTCGAGATGGCTCCATGTGCATGCAGAACTCTGAATGCCTTGTGCTGTTTCTAAGGCATGGGTCCATGCATTTATCTCAGCATCCTGTGCAGAGGTACCTGTTGGTAAGGGCCCAGACTCTATTACCTCTCTGCAGGTAGTCACTGTGAATTTTGCAATGTCGCTTGCTTGTCAGTGAACCAGGTCTCTGCATCGTCCGGAGGAGCGTCCTTTAAGTCTGGGCGGCTGGAGTACGTAGCTTCAGTGGTCTCTAGGCAATCATGGTGTACTGCTTCTCCTCGATTCCACTGAGAAAAGAAGCTGGGTTGACAATATTAGTCACCACTATCTCTACATCATCTTGCTCTACCATGATGGCCTGGTATTTCAGAAACGTCTCTGGTGAAAAGCCAGTGGCCACCCTTTACTTCCAGTACTGCGGACACTGTGTGGGACACTAGCACAGTCATTTTTGTCCCAGGGTAAACTTGTGTGCCTCTTGAATGTTCAGCACAACTGCTGCTACAGCTCTGAGGCAACCTGGCCATCCTTCGGCTTTTGCATCTAGTTGCTTAGAGAAGTAAGAAACTGCCCTCCGGTATGGACCCAAGTCCTGAGCCAATATTCCCAGGGCAATTACTTGCGTGGAAAAATAGAAAGAATGCTTTACTTACATCTGGAAGTTTCAAAGCTGGAGCCGACATGAGGGCACTCTCTAACTGGCGAAAGGCCCGTGTGGCGTCTCTTGTCCACTGGAGATCTCAGTTCCCATTGGCAATAAGAGCATAGAGGGGTCTGGCAAACAGTCCATAATTATAAACCCACAGCTGGCACTACTCTGCCATGCCTAAGAAGGTTTGGAGTTCTTTCATTGTCTGGGGTTTCAGGGTTTGGCATATGGCTTCCCTGCCTTAAAGTCTGCTGCTTCGCACTCACTTCTTACCCCAGGTAGATTACCTTCTGTTTCACTACCTGTGCCTTTTTCTTTGAGACTCTGCATCCTTGGAGTCCTAGGAAATTCAAAAGGCTTACCATCCAGGCTTCTCTTGCTTCCCTCGTCCGAGTGGCTACTAGAAGATCGTCCATGTACTGCAACAGCCTCCTTTGCTCTTGTGGAGCTTCCTGGGACTCTGGGTCTTTGCAAGCTGTTCTCCAATCGGAGTGGAGAATTTTGAAGCCTTCAGGCACATGGACTATGTGAGCTTGTGTTTGAATGCAAAAATTTTCTGGCTGGCTTTGTGGATAGGGAGGCAAAAGAAGGCATCTCTTAGGCCTAAAACAGTGAACCAGGTTAGCTCAGGTGTTAAACAAGTTAGTAAGGTCTATGGACTTGCTACCCCAGGGTACAAATTCTGTGTTATCTTATTGACAGCCCTTAATCCAGTACTATCAGTTATTGGACTGATTCCTTCCTTACCTTCCTTTTGAGGGTACTACTCAGTTCTCACTGGTTGTGTTCTTTCATTAAGCTTGATGGGGGAGCATCCCCTGGGGGAGCATCTTTCACTCTCCCTGGTACAGCAGAGGCCCATACCCTTGAAAACACTTATTTACTTATTCTAATATCTCCTTACTAATGTGTTTCTTAATTTCAGTGTCTGTTAATATTAAGCCTAACATCTTTATATTATTTGCCTCCAGAGTAACCTTTCTCATTTGAGAATGTTTAGCAAATTGAGCGAATTGTACAAAAGCTTTTAGGTACACATAGTACACATGTTACTTTAAAGGTTTGCAAAAGTATGCCTTCTCAGACTGGCCAGTTGTTCATTCCCCACACTACAACATAAACATTCTCCACAGGTATTAAAGTTTTATTTAAAACTGAATATATGACCCTTGTGCCGACAAAAATTCTTCCCTTTTGGGGAGGTCACCTTTACCCCTCCTCCTTTACCTTGGGAGGAAGCCTTTAGCAAATCATATGTACTCATTTTGCGAACTGTGATTGCTTTGCATTTCAGCATGATAATCCTTCCCTGATTTCATACGTTGCTGTCTTATGGTGCATGCTGAACAACATGTTTGATTTGCTATGTCTTTGGCTTGTTTTCCTTTTCAAGGGCCAAGACCAGAGGGTGGTCTGAACACACAGTCTCTTTGTCACTCTGGGTGATTTCTTAAAACAAAAGACATTTCAGCATACAAAAACTCTATCCCATTTTTCTTCCTATTAGAACAGCAAAACAGCAATACCAGTGTTTCTCATAAACATCGCACTGCAATAATACCTGCACATCCAGCTTTTGCCCACAAGCCATTCCCGTGTTCCCTGGGGAGACGGGGCAGCCAGAGCTGTCCTTGTGCCCAGGGCACAGCCACTGTCACCTCACACAGCCTGCTAGCCTCTTGATGTACCAAAGGCTCCCCGAAATTGCCCACAAAGGCAGGCTATTCTGTTTGTTACAGAGAACTTTAAATCCTTACAGCAGGTTGTTTCCAGTAAAGACTTACTGCAGTACCAACTGAAGTCTCATAAATCTCATAAGTCTCATTAACGAATTCATCTCATTCATCCCTTCTATATAAACTCTGTTTTACAAAATATCAGTCTTTTCTAGTTCTCTTCTTGCACAATCTAATTAACCACTGTGTCTACTTACACTTATTTTGCTGCTTTGCAAAAAGGCTGCTAGTCACAGCCGAAACTCTGATATGCCTGCAGACACAGACACACGCACCCCCCCGCCCTTTATGTCAAATTCACTGGAGCCAAGGCTTGAATTGCTGTGAGGGGGAGAATTCTTGGAATTCCTTTAACTCGCTTTATTGTAGTTAAGCATAAATCACCGTACTATAGTTCTCCTATGTAAAATGCTGCTCTTGTTGCAACAAAATCTTGAAATCTCCACAAACACCACTATACAATCTGAGAATCAAATTACCACAATGCAGCAGAAGAAAATCACCACACAAAATCACTGGGAAAGGGCCTATTTCTCAAAGTGCTCACTTTTCTCGACACAACACAGCATACCATAATTCGGCATTTACTCACATCAATTTTCCTGGACACAATCAAAATAACAGCACACAGTCTAGAGATCAAGTCCAAACATCCAAGGCAAAGGAACTCTCTGAGCTCATACTCACGGTTAAAATGTACCAAATCTACCCAAATCACTACATTCAAACACGATAAATACCATCACTGACATTCCTCCACTCGCTTCTCCACGGGGCACTTCTCTCCCTGCCCCCGCAGCCTGCTGCAGCTGGCGCCTCAGGCCTCACTCGGCTGCTTCAAACACGGGGAGTACTGGCCCCCCCCGCACTGTAGGGCACTGTAGATTTACTCTCTTTTATACACCATACACATATCACCTGCACGATCACAAACACAGTGCACTGACCACACACATTAACCATACAGCAACACAGTGTCCGGACATCACACACAGACAAAACACACACGGGCTCACCAGTTCTGCTCTATCAGAACTACAAATCTCCAATACACACATACATGGGTTCACCCGGCTTACCCCCAAAGCTGCTAGCGGTCTGCTCTATCAGAACGATGAACCCCGTCTCTAATACAGATGCTCTATCAGCTGAACCCAGACGTCTCCGGGTGGTTTACTCCCTTGCTCTCCTTCCTCCCCCCTGGGGCCCCTCAGTACATACCATATCTTCCTCCGCAGGCCAGCGGGTCGTTTTCTGTCTTCGCAAGTGGCAAGTTGAGACAAGCCGAGCTCCACCAGGAAAAAATCCTAGGGTGCGTCTTGGAGGTCCGTCTATCACCCCTGCCCCCGCGGGGACAGAGAACTCCTGCCTGGCTCGCCATAATGTTTTGCGGAGAAAAGAAGAAACCTCACAACTTTATAAAAGTTGTAAAGCTCGGTATGTTTTTTCATGGCGCCGGATGCACACGGAGAAAATTCTCCTCAACAGGCATGCGTACCCCTGAAAATTTCAGACCTCCTTTTATCCCCCTTCCAAATGCATATGCATACAGTTTCAGAATAAGTTCATACATATTCATCCCGCATGACACTTAGCACCAGTTCTTCTTTATCAAAGGAATTTCTAGGTCAGGGCAAATTGACCTCGTGGTCTTTTCTGTTTTTCTTTCTCTGTCTCCTTGCTGTCTCAGCATGCAAGTTTTCCTTCAGCTTTGGCCTCACAGACTTTTCACCGTTGCTAGACACTTCACCTAATTCAGGATGGATCCCTACTCTGTCTCACAACCATAATGATTGGGTTTCATTTCGAATTCCTCTTTAGTCATAGCCCGAATGGTCATACACAAATCCCTCCATACCTCTACTTGTTTGGGAACTGACTGGCAGGACCATGAAACATTCTTGAATGATTCAGGCATTTTGGTTACCGATATTATTCCCCAGGGAATTGGTTCACCTGCAGCCTGTGGTAATGGTAGACAAGCTGTTATTTTAGTCACGTTCTGCATGATCCCAAAATCTCTAAATAATCTTACCACTAGGTTTTCCTGCTCAGCATTTCGTTCTATTGTAACATTAGCCTCCCGTCTACTCCTCCTACCGTGTCTCTGTAAGGATAACATCATTCTGTCATGCCTCCACCATGCATTTCCTATTCTAGGATTAGTGACATTCGACCACCCACAACCTTTGCCTCCCTTCTCCCACCAACTGGTCCCGTCCTCTACTCTGTCCCAGGTCAGTTCCCTATTTTGCTTCCACCATGTGACCCGAAGGTTCCTTTGATATCTTGATCTTACTAGGAAGGAACAATTTATCTTGAGGGGTGGCCCATCCCACATGTCCACTGCTATTGATACTGGATTAACCTTTATGTTTTCAGCACGATCCCCTATCCATGGCAAAACCCTCATACTCACTCTTTTGTAATCAAAACTATCCCGTATTTTGACCAAACATGTATATTCTCCTGTATCGTTTGTGGTTATGTTGGTAAGATTCAGTACCGTATTTCCTTGTTGTTTATCCTGATCCCAACCGACTCCTATCTTGCTTTGGCTTCTTTCAGCCCCCCGTTGCCATATTGCAATAACTTCATCAGCCTCAACTTTCTGGCTGTCAAATATACCACAAGGTAATTGAACATCCATCCCTTCCATGGCTGTAACCTTTGTTTCTTCAACATGTACTAGAGCAGACCCTTGAACGGGTACTAGTTTCATGATCACTAGCAGTAGTATAATTAAGAAGGCGGCTCATCCGGGTTGGAGACACTATCTGGGTTTCCCATTGGGGCGGTGCCTTCTTCACCCTGGTGTAATGGATCCAAGCATCCATCCCCTGGACCTTCACCGCCGTGTAGGTCGTCATCATCACCTGGTGGGGTCCGCTCCATGATTCCCGTAGCGGATCTGTAATCCACTTCTTGGCGTACACCTGGTCCCCAGGCTGAATGTCGTGGACAGAATTCTCCAGCGTGAGTGGTTTATTCCACTGTGACTTATTTCTTAAAGAATTCAAGATCTTATTAAGTGACATAACATACTCTGCAATCGCCTGATCCCCACTCACATGTACCTCCCCTTTTAATACAGTTGCATGATATGGTTTGCCATATAGTATCTCATATGGACTTACGCCTACCTTTTCCCTTGGTTTAATTCAAATCCTGAGTAGGGCCAAAGGCAAAGCCTGAGGCCAGTGCAGTTTAGCTTCCTGGCAAATCTTTTTGATTTGTCCTTTCAGAGTTTCATTCATCCTTTCCACCTGCCCACTAGACTGAGGTCTCCAGGGAGTATGCAAATTCCTTGTTATATCTAACAGTCGTGCTAATTCCTGCACTACCCCGGCTATAAAATGCGGACCCCTATCTGATGACAATCCTAAGGGTACTCCAAATCTTGGTATTATTTCTTTTAACAAGGTTTTTACCACCTCCTTAGCCTGATTAGTTCTATATGGAAAAGCTTCCGGCCACCCTGAGAATGTACATACGTACACTAACAAGTATCTGTATCCCTGTGCCCTAAGCAATTCGGAAAAATCAACTTGCCAGTAATCTCCCGGTTGTGGCCCTGAAATAAACAGGGCCAGGAGACTTCTTCTCCTTTTTAATGCCTTTATTAAAAGTGATCAGCTCAGGATTGGGCGTCCCGGCAGGGCTGCAGTCCCCGTCGCATCTCCCAGGGCGACTCAGAGGAGGAGGATATGCACAGCTCTGTCCGCTAGGGGCAGAGCCGGGGATCCAGTCCTCGTGGGAGCCTCTAGGGCGTGATGTCTCCGTCAGGTGTTGGTTTCCGTGATTCAGTCCTGCCCGGTCCCAGCGTCGGGACGACTCTCTGCTCAGGGCGAGAGGGGCTCCGCATCTCTGCAGGCTCAGCACTTGGCTCCTCACGTCTGGGCATCACTTTAGTCTCTCAATTCTTATTTGGCTCGTTGTTTTTGGGGTTTTCTGGTTGCATTTCAAGTCGTGGTCCCACAAAGCATTCTGGACTTTGGAGTCACTTTGCATAACCCCCCCCCATCCTCTCAGGTGTCTTCCCTATGCCTCGGGGAAGGGCCATCTACTCCACCCAGCCAGGCCTTTTACTAATACAAAAGAGGAGATAAGCCTCAACGACCCGGTATTACAATAACAAAGCACTAAGAATCCCGGCAGAGACAGATCTGGCTGCGTCCCTGTAACTCTTTCTCACAAAAAAAATATTAACCAAATTTTTGTTCATAACAGCCCGACTTGCAACTTTCCCATTTGTATTTGTCTCCTAACTACTGGATTATTTTTCAAACATACCGGGCACATTGCATTAACTCTTTTTGCCATTGTTAACATCTGATTAGAGATTATCTCATTCTTCAAAAATTTTACCAATGCTTCTGCCCCCCAATGACATTTATTATGTTCTAATTCAAAAATAAATTTCATTATGCGAGTCGGTACCACTATTTGTCCCATTGGTGTAACATACCACCAGAGTTGATTCCTCTGTGCCCCTAGCAAGTTTATTAGTTTTCCATCTTCTATTGAATATTTGGGCTCCTGATTCAGGTATGGGGTAGCCGGATTTGTTCTTACCGGTACCAATGCCATTTGAGTCCATATTTCCCGTGCCACTTGCCGGGCTGTAACATCAGCAAATCGATTTCCTCTGTAAACTTCTCCTTCCGCAGTCTGATGTCCTTTAACATGCATTGCTGCAACTGCTTTGGGACTATGTACCGCATCCAGTAGCTGTAGCACTTCCTCCCGGTGCTTGATGTTGGTTCCCTGTGAATTCAAAAGCCCCCTTTCTTTCCATAACGCCCCATATACATGGACCACACCAAAGGCATATTTAGAATCTGTCCAGACATTAACCCTTTTGTCCTTGCCCAAGTACAGGGCTCTGGTGAGTTCAGTCACCTCTGCCTTCTGGGTCGAAGTTCCAGGTAACAAAGCCTTTGCTTCTATTACCTGATCCAATGTTACTACTGCATACCCGGCATAGCGAGTACCATTCTCAACAAAACTGGATCCATCAGTGTATAGTTCCCATTCAGATTCTTCCAATGGTTCATCCTTTAGGTCGGGTCTGCTGGCATACACTTGTTCAATTACCTCCACGCAGTCGTGCACCAGTCCCCCAGCTTCCTGGTCACTGCATAAAAACTCTGCTGGATTAACATGGTTAGTAGTCTTTATTTCAATATCATCCTGTTCTCTCAGGATAGCCTGGTATTGCAACATTCGACTTGATGATAGCCAGTGACCCCCCTTTTTCTCCAAAACAACCATGACCATATGGGGAACGAACACTATCATTTTTGCCCCCAAAGTCAATTTCCGAGCCTCTTGAATAAGAATTATTGTTGCCGCCACGGCTCGTAAACACAAGGGCCACCCGGAACTTACCGAATCCAGTTGTTTAGAGAAGTATCCCACTGGCCTCTTCCATGAACCCACCTTCTGGGTAAGGACCCCCAATGCCAGTTTTTGCCTCTCATTTACATACAACTGGAATTCTTTGGTCAGGTCAGGGAGTCCTAGGGCTGGGGCCTCTTTTAGTGCCTGCTTTAATTCCTGGAAGGCCTTCTTTTGCTGTGTCGTCCATTCCAACTGATGCTGCTGCAAGGCCTCATACAGTGGCTTGGCTAGGAGACCGAAATTCATGATCCACAGTCGACACCATCCCACCATTCCTAGAAAAGATCTCAATTCCCGATGGTTACGAGGCAAAGGAATAGCACATATTGCCTCTATTCGGTTTACTCCCAAATGTCTCTGCCCTTGTGCGATCTCACAACCAAGATAAATAATGCTATTTTTGAGCAATTGAGATTTTTCCTTAGAAACCCGATACCCTGCTTGGCCAAGCATGTTGAGTAATTTAATTGTTAATTCCACACACATGTCCCTTTCCTTAGTGGCCAGAAAAATGTCGTCCACGTACTGCAGGACTGCATACAAGGATGGAGATATTGTTACCTGGGCTATCTTCCATTCCTCCAGCTCCTTGGCCAGCTGATTTCCAAAAGTAGTAGGGCTGTTTTTAAATCCCTGTGGGAGTCTTGTCCACGTAAGCTGCTTCTTTCTCCCAGAATCAGGACTCTCCCACTCGAAGGCAAAATATTTCCTACTCTCTACTGCCAGTGGGATGCAGAAGAAGGCATCTTTAAGATCAATCACAGAGAACCATTTAAACTCCTCCGATACAGATGTTAACAATGTGTAAGGATTAGCAACAACTGGATGTATTTCTTTCACTATTTCATTAATAGCCCTCAAGTCCTGTACCAAACGGTACTTACCATTAGGTTTCCTCACTGGAAAAATTGGAGTATTATACTCCGATTCACATTCCTGTAATATTCCTTGAACCAAAAAATGTTCAATTAACGGGGCTACTCCCCTCCTTGCCTCAAGCTTCAAGGGGTATTGCTTTACCCTCACTGGTTGGGCCCCTTCCTTTAGTTCCACCTTTACTGGCTGCGCAGCTTTAGATTTTCCGGGGACCCCTCACTCCCATACCCAGGGTACTACAGCCTGCTCAATTTCTTCTGTAATAGGAGAGGCATCCATTTCCTTGATCACAAAAATGCCTGCTATTTGTTCCTCAGGTATTTCCAATTTCACCCTTCCCCCCTCAAATATTATTTTCACATTAAGTTGGGACAACAGGTCTCTGCCAAGAAGGGGTGTGGGGCAGTTTGGCATATACAAAAATTGGTAATCTAATTCCTTCCCCCCAAACCTAAGATTTAAAGGTTGTAAAAATGGTTGTTCCTCTAGCTTCCCTGTTGCCCCCACCACCTGTACCGTTGTGTCACTCAAAGGTCCCAATCGTCTATTAAGTACAGAATATGTGGCTCCAGTATCTACCATAAATTCTTGGTCCTTTCCATTTATCTCTAAAACTACCCTCAAATCCCGGTCTAGTCAGCTTTGATTCTGATAGTTTCCCAAAACTAGTGCTTGAGCGGCCTCTGCTGATCCTCCCGTAAATCCTCCCAAAGGAGCATTCCCCATTGGACCCGTCCTTAATCCCATGTTTCCCATGCCCATACCTCCTCTAACCGGGCATTCATTTTTCCAGTGTCCCAATTGTAGGCAAAACGCACACTGGTTTGGATCCAACCTCCCCGTGTTAGGTGCAAATCCAAATCCTCCCCGACCTCTCGCCATCCCCCTCTGTCCGTGATTAGCTCCTCCCTGACCTCGTCCCCTAATGGATCTTCCTCCTGCCCCTGTCTGTTGCATTACAGCCAAAATACTAGCTTGTTGTCTTTTTGCAGTTTCTTTTTCCCTGTTGTTGTATACCCTCCACGCTACCTCCAACATTTTATCCAAACTCCAAGTATCCTCCCCTTCCAGCTTTTGTAACTCTTTCCTAATATCCTCTTGTGATTGCCCCATAAACAATAATGCCAATTGAAGTTTTCCTGATTGATCCTCTACATCTAAATAAGTAAACTTCCGAGCCATGTCTTTTAATTGTTCCAAAAAGGCAGACGGAGGCTCATTCTTGTCCTGCTTGACCGAATACAACTTAGACCAATTCATAGTCTTAGGTATTCCTGTTCTAATTCCTTCCACCAACAATTCCTGATATCGTTTTACAGCCCTTATTCCTCCCGTAGAGTTTGGATCCCACCTGGGTTCCTCACTCGGCACTAACTCATCAACTGTTTCATTTAGTTGTCGCAACCGAATCTCCTCACGAGCCTTTTCTCTAGTGGCTCTAATAACCATTTCCTTTTCCGTGGAATCCATTATAGTATCTAGTAATACCTGTAAATCATTCCAGTCCAGATTCTGAGTCTTTATTACCATTTTAACCACCCTTGCTACCCTTTCCGGATCCTCCCGATAACTCCCCGCTGATTGCTTCCATATTACCAAATCCCCTGGGGAGAAAGGCACCTTTATAAGTATCCTTTCTCCCTGTGGTCCCACAGCTTCCCTTAATGGCGCAATTAACTGTGGCCCCTTCTGCCCCTTCCTTCCTTGGCGAGTCTGCCCCGCTAATGGAGTTCTTTTAACACTCTCATTCCTTTCACCATCACCATCACGATCACTCTCACTAGATCCCATTTTTATAGATATATCGGCAGGGGGAGCAGGGGGCACATTAGGAGCAACCGGAACCCTCAGGGGTGCTATACAATAGGGCAAATCTTCCTCGATCGGAGGATACAAATCACACTCCTTTCTTTCTTTACATCCAACACACTCCCTCCAATCATTTACTTCTAAAACCAAGATACCGCACTCCTTTTGCCATTCTTCTTTCCGGTATAAAACGAAAAACAAATCTAAATACGGTATTTCATCCCATTTCTCATTTCTTCTTAAAAATTGCATCAAAGATTCCATTATCCCCAATTCCAGTGTACCATTCACCGGCCATCCCGCTTCCCCAATCTTATATTCAGGCCACCAATGATTACAATAATCTATCATTTTACTTTTACCCAATTCTTGATAGTACCCCTCACTTTTTCATCGTTTCAATATAAAACCTAATGGCGTATTTCCAGGTATTTTACCATTGGCTTGCACTAAGGTTTTAAAAGTTTTAAAACACATCATATTACAGCCTTTAATTCCACCTTTAGTCCCAATAAACCAATATACCTTCTCGCCGCCCTTCCCAAAAAAAAAAAAAACAGAAGGCGAGTTCCGGTCCTGCGTACTTAGACGTCTTATGGCTGGAGCCTAGGCTTTTCCATCAACCACCAAATCCAAATCCAATTGTCATATTTTTCCAATATAAAGCACCTTCGGGCTTACCTTATGCAGTTGTCCGACAGGCGTGGGGGTCGGGCACGAACCGATGACTCCCCGAGAAATGCTCAGTGCCGGCTTGGAGTGGATCGAGATGCAAACCGCCCCGGCAACCCTCGGAGTCCTGCCACGATCGCCAGAAAACTGTTGCCCGATTGATAAAGGACACAAAACTCGGATAAGTTTTGTGCGGTGCTTTATTATTAAGGGCCCAGGAGCCTGTGGACTAGCGTCCCAAGTCAGAGCCCCAACTTTATGTACAGATGCTTCCCTTTTTTATGATTTGCATACATGCGATTCATAACAAGGTCTCCAAGAAACAGTTCCCCTTGCCTAGCGACAGACCCCTTGTGATACATTCCTTAGTTCACAAACAAAATCATAAATCTTGTGCTTATCTTATTGTATGCTGCCTCCAGACAGGTTAGCATTCTTACTTTCCTACACTGGTTTAAATATTTATTAAGTTCCTAAGACTACCTGCTAAGTTACACACAAAACCCAACACATACTATCAACGGCTACAAAACTGTTTTTAATAAACCAATTCGCACACAACTCATAACTAAACTGTAATTAAACATTTTGCTAAATTTCATTTCTTTTTCCAACACCAGGATGGAGGACTACAGGCTGTTCAGGAAGGCTAGGCAGGGCAAGCGAGGTGGAGGAGTTGCACTGTATGTGAGGTATAACTGTATGTCCATTTACAGTTTGGGTTGATGTGGTTGAGAGCCTCTGGGTGAGGATTAGGGGAATGAAAAACAAAGCAGCTGTCATGGTGAGTGTCTACTACTGATCAACTAGCCAAGGCGATGACACTGAGGAGTTAGTCTACAGGCAATTAGGAGAACTCTCTGGATTGGTAGCCCTTGTCCTTATGGGAGATTTCAAATTTCCAGGCATCAACAGGGAATACCATTCTTCTGTGACAAGCAAGTCTGTAAAATTCCTGAAGTTTGTGGAATATAACTTCTTGTCACAGGTATTCAGTGAACCAATTAGGAAAGATGCCCTCTTAGACTTCTTCGTGACTAGAGAAGGAATCATGGGAGATGTGATGGTGGTTGTCTTGGCCACAGTGATGACAAAATGGTTGAGATTAAAATTTCCAGTGTAACGAGAAAAAAGTCAGCAGAGTTGCTACCCTGGATTTCGAGAGAGCAAACTTTAGGCTACTCAAGAAACTATTTAGCAGAGTACCCCAGGAATCTCCTTTTTAGTACCAAATGAGACAGAGTAGGGATCCGTCCTGAATTAGGTGAAGTGTCTGACAACGGTGAAAAGTCAAACGGCCAAAGCTGAAGGAAAAACTCGCATGCTGAGACAGCAAGGAGACAGAGAAAGAAAAACAGAAAAGACCACGAGGTCAATTTGCCCCAACCTAGAAATTCCTTTGATAAAGAAGAACTGGTGCTAAGTGTCATGCAAGATGAATATGTATGAACTTATTGTGAAACTGTATGCATATACATTTGGAAGGGGGATAAAAGGAGGTCTGAAATCTTCAGGGGTACGCATGCCCTTTTGGGGAGGCTTGCGTCCAGCGCGCGTCGTAATAAAAGCATACCGGGCTTTACAACTTTTACAAGTTGTGAGGTTTCTTCTTTTCTCCGCAAAACATTATGGCGAGCCAGGCAGGAGTTCTCTGTCCCTGCGGGGGCAGGGGGGATAGACGGACCTCCAAGGCCCGCCCCAGGATTTTTTCCTGGTGGGGCTCCACTTGTCTCAACTTGCCACCTGCGAGGACAGACAACGACCCGCTGGCCTGCGGAGGAGAATACGGTATGTACTATGGGGCCCCAGGGGGGAGGAAGGAGAGAAAGGGAGCAAATCACCCAGAGACGTCTGGGTTCATGGGTTCAGCTGATAGAGCAGCTGTATTAGAGACGGGGTTCATCGTTCTGATAGAGCAGACCGCCAGCGGCTTTGGGGGTAAGCCGGGTGAACCCGTGTATGTGTGTATTGGGAATTCATAGTTCTGATAGAGCAGAACTGGTGAGCCCGTGTGTGTTTTGTTTGTGTGTGTGTGTGATGTCCAGACACTGTGTTGCTGTATGGTTAATGTGTGTGGCAAGTGCACTGTGTTTGTGATCGTGCAGGTGATATGTGTATGGTGTATAAAAGAGAGTAAATCTACAGTGCGCTACAGTGCGGGGGGTCAGTACTCCCCGTGTTTGAAGCAGCCGAGTGAGGCCAGAGGCGCCGGCTGCAGCAGGCTGCGGGGGCAGGGAGAGAAGTGCCCTGCGGAGAAGCGAGTGGAGGAATGTCAGTGATGGTATTTATCGTGTTTGAATGTAGTGATTTGGGTAGATTTGGTACATTTTAACCGTGAGTATGAGCTCAGAGAGTTCCTTTGCCTTGGATGTTTGGACTTGATCTCTAGACTGTGTGCTGTTATTTTGATTGTGTCCAGGAAAAATTGATTTGAGTAAATGCCGAATTATGGTGTGCTGTGTTGTGTCGAGAAAAGTGAGCACTTTGAGAAATAGGCCCTTTCCCAGTGATTTTGTGTGGTGATTTTCTTCCGCTGCATTGTGGTAATTTGATTCTCAGATTGTATAGTGGTATTTGTGGAGATTTTAAGATTTAGTTGCAACAAGAGCAGCATTTTACATAGGAGAACTATAGTATGGTGATTTATGTTTAACTTCGATAAAGCGAGTTAAAGGAATTCCAAGAATTCTCCCCCTCATAGTAATTCAAGCCTTGGCTCTAGTGAATTTGAGATAAAGGGGGGGGGGGGGGGGGGGGGGGGGAGAGTGCGTGTGTGTGTGTGTCTATGTCTGTGGGCATATCAGAGTTTCAGCTGTGACTAGCACAGCCTTTTTGCAAAGCAGCAAAACAAGTGTAAGTAGACACAGTGCTTAATTAGATTGGGCAAGAAGAGAACTAGAAAAGACTGATATTTTGTAAAACAGAGTTTATATAGAAGGGATGAATGAGATGAATTAGTTAATGAGACTTATGAGATTTATGAGACTTCGGTTGGTACTGCAGTAAGTCTTTACTGGAAACAATCCGCTGAAAGGATTTAAAATTCTCTGTAACAAACAGAATAGCCTGCCTTTGTGGGCAATTTTGAGAAGCCTTTGGTACATCAAGAGGCTGGCACGCTGTGTGAGGTGACAGTGGCTGTGCCCTGGGCACAGGGACAGCTCTGGCTGCCCCGTCTCCCCAGGGAACACGGGAATGGCCTGTGGGCAAAAGCTGGATGTGCAGGTATTATTGCAGTGCGATGTTTATGAGAAACACTGGTATTTCTGTTTTGCTGTTCCAATAAGTGTCAGGGTACACGCCCCGAGTGTAAATTAGAGGTTCCTGGTCAAGCGGATTCAGAACCTAAGGTCTTAGAGCTTGTGTGTGGGAATCACATCTGATACCTGCCACCTGGAGCTGTGTGTAAAGGAGGAAAACTGAGAAACTACTGTGAAGGTCTGTAAAAAGGTTTGAATGGAAGCGAGATAGGGCAAGGAGAAATAAATAATGAGAACTGACCAGAGCAAACAGGTTCCTAAATTAGCCCCTTTTGGGAGGGGCTCACTGGGGGGAGGTTGCCAGTAAGAGCAGCTCAGAAAATAAAAAGATTTATAGTGCTTCATTGCTGTTAGTACTGTTTTATAATAGGAAGATAAATGAGATAGTTTTTGTATGCTGAAATGTCTTTTGTTTTAAGAAATCACCCAGAATGACAAAGAGACTGTGAGATCAGACCGCTCTCTGGTCTTGGCCCTTGAAAAGGAAAACAAGGCAAAGAGAAAGCAAATCAAACATGTTGTTCAGCATGCAGCATAAGATAGCAACGTATGAAATCAGGCAAGGATTATCATGCTGAAATGCGAAGCAATCACAGTTCGCAAAATGAGTACATATGACCTGCTAAAGGCTTCCTCCCAAGGTAAGGGAGGAGGGGTAAAGGTGATCTTCCCAAAAGGGAAGAATTTTTGTCGGCACAAGGGTCATGTGTTCAGTTTTAATAAAGCTTTAGTACCTGTGGAGAATGTTTATGTTGTAGTGTGGGGAATGAACAACTGGCCAGTCTGAGAAGGCATGCTTTTGCTAACCTTTAAAGTAACATGTGTACTATGTGTACCTAAAAGCTTTTGTAAAATTCGCTCAATTTGCTAAACATTCTCAAATGAGAAAGGTTACTCTGGAGGCAAATAATATAAAGATGTTAGGCTTAATATTAACAGACACTGAAATTAAGAAACACATTAGTAAGGAGATATTAGAATAAGTAAATAAGTGTTTTCAAGGGTATGGGCCTCTGCTGTACCAGGGAGAGTGAAAGATGCTCCCCCAGGGGATGCTCCCCCATCAAGCTTAATGAAAGAACACAACCAGTGAGAACTGAGTAGTACCCTCAAAAGGAAGGTAAGGAAGGAATCAGTCCAATAACTGATAGTACTGGATTAAGGGCTGTCAATAAGATAACACAGAATTTGTACCCTGGGGTAGCAAATCCATAGACCTTACTAACTTGTTTAACACCTGAGCTAACCTGGTTCACTGTTTTAGGCCTAAGAGATGCCTTCTTTTGCCTCCCTATCCACGAAGCCAGCCAGAACATTTTTGCATTTAAACACAAGTTCACATAGCCCATGTGCCAGAAGGCTTCAAAATTCTCCACTCCGATTGGAGAACAGCTTGCAAAGACCCAGAGTCCCAGGAAGCTCCACAAGAGGAAAGGAGGCTGTTGCAATACGTGGATGATCTTCTAGTAGCCACTCAGACGAGGGAAGCGAGAGAAGCCTGGACGGTAAGCCTTTTGAATTTCCTAGGACTCCAAGGATGCAGAGTCTCAAAGAAAAAGGCACAGGTAGTGAAACAGAAGGTAATCTACCTGGAGTAAGAAGTGAGTGCTGAGCAGCAGACTTTAAGGCAGGGAAGCCCTATGCCAAACCCTGAACCCCAGACAACGAAAGAACTCCAAACCTTCTTAGGCACGGCAGAGTAGTGCCAGCTGTGAGTTTATAATTATGGACTGTTCGCCAGACCCCTCTATGCTCTTATTGCCCATGGGAACTGAGATCTCCAGTGGACAAGAGACACCACACAGGCCTTTCGCCAGCTAGAGAGTGCCCTCATGTCGGCTCCAGCTTTGAAACTTCCAGATGTAAGTAAAGCATTCTTTCTATTTTTCCACGCAAGGAATTGCCCTGGGAATATTGGCTCAGGACTTGGGTCCATACCGGAGGGCAGTTTCTTACTTCTCTAAGCAACTAGATGCAACAGCCAAAGGATGGCCAGGTGCCTCAGAGGTGTAGCAGCAGTTTTGCTGAATATTCAAGAGGCACACAAGTTTACCCTGGGACAAAATGACTGTGCTAGTGTCACTCACAGTGTCCGCAGTACTGGAAGTAAAGGGTGGCCACTGGCTTTCACCAGAGAGGTTTCTGAAATACCAGGCCATCATGGTAGAGCAAGATGATGTAGAGATAGTGGTGACTAATATTGTCAACCCAGCTTCTTTTCTCAGTGGAATCGAGGAGAAGCAGTACACCATGATTGCCTAGAGACCACTGAAGCTACGTACTCCAGCCGCCCAGACTTAAAGGACACTCCTCCTACCGATGCAGAGACCTGGTTCACTGACAAGAAAGCGACATTGCAAAATTCACAGTGACTACCTGCAGAGAGGTAATAGAATCTGGACCCTTACCAACAGGTACCTCTGCACAGGATGCTGAGATAAATGCATGGACCCATGCCTTAGAAACAGCAAAAGGCATTGAGAGTTGTGCATGCACATGGAGCCATCTGGAAGGAGAGGGGACTGCAGACCTCACAGGGAAAGAAGAGACAATCCAGCTGCTGGAAGCAGTTCAGCTACCTGAAAAAGCATATTAAGGCACACCAGAGAGTGAGCTTAAAATTGGAGGAAAGAAATGAGCTGGCGGATGGAGAGGCAAAGAAAGCAGCAAAGGGTGAGGTACAGATTTTCCTCGAAGGTAAGCCATAATACAATAATACTAATCAAGAGAGACTTACAACTGCAAGGGGTGGGATACCATTGAAAGAGAGCTAGTAATCCCCTCCCATTTTCGTGGTTACTAGTGAAGGAAGGGCACTAGAAAACACACTAGGGCCTAACTACTTAAAGCCTTTTATAGAGCGTGGCTCCTTTCTCGAAATGACCAAGGCTGCGAGTGATACAGAGTGCATTGAAATGAAGTGTTGACTTTGAAGTAGTAATTCCCACAGGCTATCTAGAACACACATCTGATTGAAAGAATTGTTGTATCGTTGTCAGGAATTTATATGCCACTATCACTCAGGTGAGCTGATAATGTGATCCTTGCCTCCAGACTAACCTCAAAATACCCCCCGGCCAAAACTCGATCAGACTGGGAGAGGCCATGGGCCTGTACAGCAGCGGCAAATCAACTTTTCAGAACTCCCAAGGAAAGGGGGGTATCAGTATTTACTGGTATTAATAGATACATTTTCAGGGTGGCCAGAAACATTCCCCACCAGAACTGTCAAAGCTCAAGAGGTGACCAGATCATTTTTACAAGAGATAATACCACGCTTCAGAGTTCCAGCCACAATAACCTCAGATAAAGAATCACCTTTCATTTACAAAATAGTGCAACAGATTAGTAGCCATCTGGGCATAGATTAGGAACTTCACACCCCATACCACTCCCAATCAAGTGGCCAGGGGGAGAGAATGAATCATTTGATTAAGGAGCAAATCATAAGACTGGGGCAAGAAGCTCTTCCACTAGCACTATTGCAAATTCAAACTAAACCTTTTGAGCTAAAGGAATGCTGAATCCTTTTGGAATGCCTTATAGAAGACCATATAGAATACAAGGGTAATGTCCAGAATATCCACCTACATAGTGGCATCAAGCAAACGGCTCAGGGAAATTGAGAAACATGTGGCTGGAACTCGGAGCAGGGAGTTAGATAGCCTGGGGATGATGTATATGTTAAGTCTCTTACAGAGAAGACTTCGGAACCATAGTGGGAGAGACCACTGCAAGTACCTCTCACCACCTTCACTGCAATCAAAATCAAAGAGCAGAATGCCTACACCCATCACTCTCGAGTAAAGAAGGCCCAGAAGCCCCTTCAAGAGTGACACCAGGAGACAATGAACTGAGACTAAAACTTACTCGGGCAAAATGAGTATATTGCGGTCGGGAGTAGCTCATACTTTAGTGTACAGAATTGTTTTGTATGGAATTATAACTGAAGTTTTGGAACTATAGAGTACCTCTACCCAAAGCAATGCTGAATGGCCTTGGTCCCTGGCATTTAATCAGTATACTGGATCCATGGGAAAACCTTCTGAGATAAAAGATTTAAACATATCTACTGCAGTAATCCACGAGAATCAGGTATGTGAGGAGTAAGAACAGCAAGAACGAGAACTGTGAACACTTCAAGGAATCTGAGGAGAAGAAATCAAAGTAAAGTGCTGGGTCATCAATAGGATGGCTTATGAGAGACCAGATGTAATTAGTGTCTGAACCTCCCCTGGTGTATATGAACACCAGGAAGTCTGTGATAACCTAAGTGAATCAGACTGTTGGTGTAATTTCACCCTGATACAGCCTGTAGAAATGACCTGCCTTTGAGCTCAAGTTACTGTCAGACTTTCATTTGAATTCAAAGTGGACACTGCACTTTTTACCACAGCGGGGCCTTATACACCCCATACTAGTTCAGACTCTACCCAAACTCCAAACTTGGACCTAACGTAGTAAAGAATGTGACTGAACAACAGCTATTATTCAATCCAGAATGGTCTCTCAAACGTGTGGAGTTGATAATGCAAATTAACATCTCAAAAATCCAACCAGCCTGCTCCTCCTTCCTAAAAAAACTGGGCTGGACAACATGGTCACAAAAACGGGCATATCTCAGGAGCAGAACAAGAAAGGAAGGAGCCAGCTCTCCAGGTGCCTAAAACCAGGAACACCAAGAAATCAGTTTCCTTAGGTCATTTTCCAAGCTGGTTGGCTGAACCCCCAGGCAATGGCTGGTAAAGGGTGCTGAACTGCGGGTGGTAAATTAACCCAAGCAAGGAAGGTGATTTTCCTTATTTATAGCTATCCCTTTTCCTACTGAGATTTGGATCAGTGATTGTCCCAGTCTGAGGCGGTTGGATTCTGCTTAAGAGGTAGAGAGAGAGAGACCCCCTCAGAGCACAGCAGCAGGCTGTAGGATTTTGAGCATCACTTTTGTGCTGAGTGTTTCAAGTAGCAGAAACCTGATCCCAGTTTCTTCTGAGGCACTGCAATGAATTTAGGCTCTCCTCTCAAGATTTCCCCTCCATTATCTTCTGCCCTGAACACAGTCCACAGTTTGATCTTAGCTAGGGGCAAGGTGGGTGAGGTTTTGTACACCAGGAGAGACATTCCTGCTTGCCACACATCTGAGAAATCAGGTGCTTTGGAGGGAGAGGGAGAGGTTAGATTCCCTGAGGTCTCTACATTTCAGAACAAACATCTGCCTCAAGTATGACCTAAACCTCTGTCAGGTACACTTGTGAAGTGTGTCTGAATTTGCAGTATGAGCCCAGCACATCCCTCTGGCAGGGAGGGATGATCATGGACAGAAAGCAGTTCCTGTTCCCCATAACAAACATCTAACTGGCATATTAGGGACAAGATTAGGAGTTTTAAATGGAATTGATTCAGAAATACTGATGAATAAACTGGCTGCTGCAGCAGGTAGCCTAACAAAATTGAAGCAGCCTTTATAGTAATCTCTATTGGCATTAGGAACTAGCCAGTGACAGATTTCAAAAGTACTGCCAAAGTAAGGAAGTATGAAGAGGCCGGGGACCAAGACCACAAATTGATAGTAGAAGCACTTAGTATAGTTCAAGATAATGTGTCTTTAGCTTTCAGTTGTATACAAGCACAGTTATAGATGCAAGCAACAGCAGCTCTGATCATATAGGAAAGGGGTGAAGGTAATTTTCCAGCTGAAATTCAAGAAATTGTGTAGAGTAATGCAACTGATATTGAAAAGAACTTTCAATCCTAGTAGACTATAGTGAATTTCACCTATGATCCTGTTTCTAATGTGGCCACTGCCTTTGTGCTTACCATACGTAATGCCACTGTTTATGTTATCCATCCCATCATTGCCCTAAGATTAAACCATGAAAAAACATTACTCTATCCTTCAGAACATAGAGTGTGGGCACGAAAAGATGAATGAAAAGTGGCTGACAGTAAACTTAGAATCCTGCATTACTAGAGAGCAAATGAGATTCATTTGTGAAAGCAATACTGCTAATGCCCAGGATGTGTTTGGACACTGAACAGAGTATTTGCCACTTTGAAATTCATCCAGTCACTGACCAGAAAACTGTGCTCGTATATACTGGAAAAGGGCGTATGTTTGAGAACTGCTTGTGCTGCTGTACAAATTGATAGCAATGATGTTATTCTGTTTAGTAGAAACCATTCTAATCTCTGTATTTGCAATTTTGTTAAGATTATTGGGTGTGATTTTTCGTATTTGGTACCAGTAACATCCCACCAGCTGATTACAGCCAATTACACAATGTATCACAGACTACTACCTACCCCTATTGGGGCAAACCTTACATTGGTAAAGCAATTAATTAAGCACCAAGACCTATTAGAAGTCTTGAAAGGAATCCAAGAAAGTGGAAAGAAAACCTTAATTACTGTCCAACATGATACAAAGGTGGTAACCAGAGTTCTACAAAGAATAAAATAAAATATGGATCATCACTGGTGAGATGTGATCTTTGGGTGGTCACCAACTGCAAATGGAATCTTTAATAAGTTGTGCCACCCTATTCTAGTTTTACTAATATTAGTTGGGATAAGCTTAGGATTATCTATTACATTGTTAATTTGGACCTGGAACTGGAGAATACTACAACGAATGGCTGTACTAACCTCTTTATAAACGTACATAGTGAAGCATTAAAAGACACTTATTGTCATGAGAGTTTTCATTAAGTAAAAGAATTTACTTATTTCCTAGGAAAGGGGGGAATGAGACAGAGTAGGGATCCGTCCTGAATTAGGTGAAGTGTCTAACAATGGTGAAAAGTCTGTGAGGCCAAAGCTGAAGGAAAAACTCGCATGCTGAGACAGCAAGGAGACAGAGAAAGAAAAACAGAAAAGACCACGAGGTCAATTTGCCCTGACCTAGAAATTCCTTTGATAAAGAAGAACTGGTGCTAAGTGTCATGCAAGATGAATATGTATGAACTTATTGTGAAACTGTATGCATATGCATTTGGAAGGGGGATAAAAGGAGGTCTGAAATCTTCAGGGGTACGCATGCCCTTTTGGGGAGGCTTGCGTCCCGGCGCCTGTCGTAATAAAAGCATACCGGGCTTTACAACTTTTACAAGTTGTGAGGTTTCTTCTTTTCTCCGCAAAACACAAAGAGGTCATGAGTGCTGGTCAATCTTTAGGAACCACCTTTTAAATGTACAGGAGTAAGCAATCTCATTGTATCCTAAGTCAAGTAAGCAGAGCAGAGGACCAGCTTGGATGAGCAAGAAACTCCTCCTGGAGCTCAAAGAGAGAAAGAAATGGTATGATCCCAGAAAGTGAGGTCAGGCTTCTCAGGAAGATTACGGAGCTGTGGTTAGTATATGTAGGGAGAAGACACAAAAAGCCAAAGCTCAATTAGAGTTGAAACTGGCCAGTGTTATGTCAGACAACAAGAAAGGTTTTTTAAAGTATGTTGATAACAGGAGGAGGTGTAAAGAAAACATTGGACTGTACTTGTTAAAGGTGGTCATCTGAATGATTGAGATGAACAAAAAGCAGAGGCATTAAATGGAGGGTTTTTTGCTTCAGTCTTTAATGATACTGATAGACCTTGGACTGCCCCATCCTCTGAGTTGGAGAGCCATGACTGCAGAAACATTGCCTTCCTTTGAGGACACTAAAATTGTAAATTATCAGCTGTATCATCTGAATGTTCATAAGTCTATGGGGCCTGATGGGATTCATCCCAGATTTCTGAAGGAACTAGAGGATGTTATGGCAGGACTCTTCTCAATCATCTACTAAAGGTCTTGGGAGTCTGGGGAGGTGTCTGCTGACTGGAAGCTAGGCAATATTATTCCAATCTATAAGAGGGGCATGAAGGAAGCCTCAGCGAACTACAGACTGGTTAGTCTAGCTTCAGTACCTGGAAAAATTATGGAGAAGATCATACTGGGTGCTACTGAAAGATATTTAAAGAGCAATGCAATCATCAGGCACAATTAATGGGTTCACAAAGTCCTATTAACTAATTTTATATTTTTCTATGATAATGTCAATTGCCTAGTGGATGAAAGGAAGGCAATGGATGTAGTTTTTCTTGATTTTAGTAAGGCCATTGATACTGTCCCTTACAGCATCCTTCTGGACAAGTTGTCCAACTGTGGGATGAGCAGGTTTACAGTGCACTGGGTGAAGAGCTGGCTGAAGGGCAGAGCTCAAAGGTTTGTAGTGAATGGACTGTTAACTGTTTGTATTGTTTGTAGTGAATCTGACTGTCAACCAGTCACCAGCAGTGTTCCTTGAGGCTCAATTCTAGGGCCAGTTCTGTTCAATATCTTTATCAATGATCTGGATGCAGGAGTTGAATGCACCATTAGCAAGTTTGCAGATACCAAACTGGGAGTTGCTGTTGACTCGCTTAAGGGACAAGATATCTTGCTCTAGATAGATTGGAGCACTAGATTATGATTAATTGGATGAAATTTAACAAGTCAAAATGCCAGATTCTGCACCTGGGATGGAGTAATGCTGGGCACAAATATAAAGTGGGAGAGGAGTGGCTGGAGACCAGCCCAGCAGAAAGGAAACTGGTAGTGCAGGTCAATAGCAAGCTCAGTAACAGTTAGCAGTGAGCCCTGGTGGCCAAGAGGGCAATCTGCATCATGGGATGCATCCAACACAATATAACCAGTCAGTCAAAAGAGGTGATTATCCCGATGTATTCAGGGTTGGTGCAGCCATACCTTGAGTCGTGTGTGTAGTTCTGGGTCCTACAATTTAAGTAGGATGTTAAGGTCCTTGAATACATCCAGAAGAGGGCAACAAAACTGGTCAAAGGGCTGGAAGGTATGTCCTGAGAGGAGCGGCCAAGGATTTTTGGCTCATCTAGTTTGGAAAAAAAGATGCTGAGGGGTGATGCCATTCCTCTCTCCATCTTCCTGAGGAGGGGAAGCGGATAGGGCGGCATTCGGTTTGCATGGCCAGGTTTAGGCGACCAGGTTGACTTCGGTGAGATCAGTGTAGGGGCAGAGATCCACCTGCAGCACATGGAGGAGGCCCACACCAGAGCAGATGAATTCCTGAGAGGAGGCTGTGAACCTCTGGGAGGCCCATGGAGAGAGGAGCCCATGCTGGAGCATCCTGTCTTTGAAGGAGTGCACCCCATGGAAGAGTGACCCATGCTGCAGCAGTTTGCAGAGGACTGTTGCTCATGAGATGGACTCATGTTGGAGAAGTTCACAGAGAATTGTCTCCCATGGGAGGAACCCCACACTGGAGCAGGGGAAGAACTTTCCCTGAGCAGTGGGAGAAACAATGTGTGATGAACTGACCATAACCCCCATTCACTGTCTTCCTGTACCACTGGGGGAGGAGGTGGAGCTTGAGAGGAAGGAGGGAAGGAGGGGGGAGGAAGGTGTTTTTAAGATCTTCTTTTACTTCTCATTATCCTGCTCTGGTTTTTTTTAGTAATAAATTCAATCAATATCTTTAATTTGAGTCTGTTTTGCCGGACAGCATTTGGTGAGTGATGTTTCCCAGTCTTTAACTCATGAACCCTTCATTATATTTTCTCTCCTTTGTCCAGATGTGGAAGGGAGTGATAGAAAGGCTTTGTTGGATACCTGGCATCCAGCCTGAGTCAACTCATTACAGGTGCTGATCTCTCCTCCCTGGTGTCCACTGAGAGGATGCATGGGAGTGGTTCAGAGCTGTGCCAGGAGAGGTTTAGACTGGATGTTAAGAAGCATTTCTTTGCCAAAAGGGTGGTCAAACACTGGAAAAGGTTTCCTAGAGAGGTGGTTGATGCACCAAGCCTGTCAGTGTTTAAGGCATTTAGACAATGCCCTTAATGACATCCTTTAACTTTTGATCAGGCCTGAATTGGTCATGTAGTTGCACCAGATGGTCACTGTAGATTTCTTCCAACTGAAATATTCTATTCTATTCTAGTGTAGTCTAATCTAGTCTAGCCTATTTTCATCATCTGGCTCAGGGCTGGTGTCCTGGGGTGACGTTATGACGCTTGTATATCCCCATTCATCTGTTCTGTGCCTTTAAGACCGGCACTGAAGAGTGGAAGTTTTGTTTGGGTTTCTCTTATCAGGACACAGAGACAAGCAGTACACAGAGCTGTTTTTTTTTACTTCCAGCTTTGGGCTTGCTGCTTTTGCTTGCTGCTTTTGCTTGCTCTCTTTTTCTGCTCTTGCTTCTGCTCTGCTTTCTGCCTCTGCTTATTAGCTAGTTCTAGCTAAACAGTCCACATTGCTTCCTGGACTGTTTCTCTTCTCCTGTTCCTGTGACCATCTCGAACCTGCTCCGGACTGGGACCCGGGAACACCAAGGGTTCGGCTGCAGCGGCTGGCCCAGCGCCGGAGGGACTGAGAACAGAGCAACCACCCCCGAAAGAGACTTTCTGATTTTGCCATCTTTCTCAGAGCGGTGTCATTGGGTATTGTTCATTTTGTGTGCTGGGGGGTGCGGGGCCAGTCAAATAAACAGGTTCTTTCCACCTCTCTCTGAGGAATTTTTTTCCCGAACCGGTTGGGGGGAGGGGCCGTGTGGGTTTCGCTTTCTGGAGGGGCCCTCCTTTGCAGATTCTTTAACAAATTTGCCCTAAACCAGTACAGCTGGTCACACCACAAAGCTGAGATTTTGATGTTGGGGTCAGAACTGAAAGCATCAGTGTAGGGAAGCTTGTAAAAACTGTCAGAATTGCTGAGTGAATTTCAATAACAAAAGCCTGTGGTGTGTCTCAGTGTGCTCATAGGCCTTCATAAGCAAAGGGCTAATTAGTCAAGTAAATGTTTTTCTGGGTGGACGAGTTATAGAGAGGGAAATGCATCCATTCAGTATGCACAGAAGCAGAGCATGTTCATTCCAAGAGGGCACTCCAGCCAAGTTGTCTTCCCACAGCCAGGGATTGTTCATTGCTACAGAATGCATATGAAGTGATGGGAAATAAGACATTGCCTTGATGCTCCTGGACCAGAGATAGATACATGCTGGCACTGCAGATGCTGTCTCTGGCCGAGTTCAGTTTCCTTTTGGTTCCATTTTACTCTTTGGAGGAAATGGACCTGGCCGATGTATACAGTGGTGATTGCCCAGACTGATGGTTCTTTGTGATCCCTCTACCCTAGTTGTGAGTCTCTTTTGCAGTGATAATAGCATGTTCCTCTGTGGGTTCTGTTGTAGAGGAACAGTGCTGCTGAGGCAGAAAAGCATAATTCCAAACCTTGGAAATGAATTCCTGGTGTGGACAGGCATTGTTAAGGACTCTGCTGGTGTGCCTTTAATCATCCCCATCTCCAGGGGCAGGGGCAGGGTTGCAGTCTCTACCAGTTTCCAGACCTTTCTAGTCACTAGGGGGAAAGGAAGACATCTCCAGGGATGGACTTGTCTCCCTTTAAAATGAATGTCTAAGGCAGAATGGAATAAATCACTCTTTGAAAATCATCTTCCTCTTCTCTGGTGGTCTAGGAAGCCCTTTCTATTTGTTTGCTCTAGAGCCCAGCTTTGAGATTGTTCTAGCAGAGTCCTCTGGTCCAGGACCAGAGTCCAGATCCTCAAAGGCACCTCAGAACATTTCTCACCTCCTGCTGTTCATGCACATGAATGTCTAATGTCACTGGAAGGTTACCCACAAGGATAAGCTACAGTCAGTATATCAACTTGTAAGAAAAATAGGGTCTGGTTTTCATTTAAAGAGTTTAAGTAGAATTTTAACCATTTGAGCCTAAGCTAGTCCAGGTGGCCTGGCCCTTTCCCTGACATGTGAACTGCTGGCTGTGTGTTCCTTCCATGTGGGACCTCATATGTTCCAGTGCTAGACTGCACCACCACAGAAGGCAATATCTGGCCATTGCACCATCATTTAGCATAACATGTCTAATCCCATGCCTTCCTGCAGCCAGCAGATTGAGGGCCTGTGGTGTGAAAAGACGAGGCTTCCTTGACCCTTAGTGTGGGAAGATTTACTCAACCCTTAGTGTTAAATTTGTCTGTCAGCATCCCAGGAAAGTTGAGACCCTTGTGCCTGACCAGTTTGTCAGCGTCCCGTTAGAGGGATCCTTCACTGAGCTGTCCTATTAGATAGGAGTGTGGTTTGACTGACTTAGTCAGGGTAACACATCAACAGCATAAGGGAGACCCCTCAGCAGGTCTTTCTCTTTATTAGTGTTACCTACTGCTGGCAACTGCCAGTGTCCACAAAGGATTCACACAAACAGTTTATGTAATAACACTCCATTAATATAAAATCATTACAGGTTAAGGTTCAAAGGTTGTTGGTGATAGTGTCTGACTGCAAAAATATACTTGAAGAAATATGCAGGTGTCGTGGTTTGACACTGGCACAATGCCAGGCATCCACGAAAGCCGCTCACTCACCCTTCCCTGCCACAGCTGGTCAGAGGAGAAAAAAAAATTAAAGAAGAGTTAATGAGCTAAGGACTGTGAGAAAATATTTCAAGGGCAAACCAGGCTCAACTAAGTTGAAAAGTGAATTTATTACTAACAAAGTCGGAGTAGGATAATGAGAAGTAAAATAAGCCCTTAAAACATCTTTTCTTCCCCCAGCCCGCTCTCTCCTTCCCACTGACAGGGCAGGGAGACACGGTATGCGGGTTTGGTCAGTTCATCACTCGAAGTTTTCTTCCACTGCTCACGGAGAGGAGTCCTTCCCCTGCTACACTGTGAGGTCCCTCCCACAGGAGAGTGTTCTCTGCGAACTTCTCCAGTGTGGCTCCAATCTCACAAGCAGCAGTCTTCCCAAAACTGCTGCAATGTGGAGTCCCTCCCACGGGCACACAGTCCTCCCAAAACTGCTGCGGCGTGGGTCACTCTTCCATGGAGTGCCGTCCTCCAAGGACAGGCTGCTTCAGCCTGGAAGCAAGGGCCCTCTCTCTCCACTGGGTCTCCCACTGGATCACAGCCTCCTCCAGACATCTACCCATTCCAGTGTGAGCATCTCCCCCATGGGCTGTGTGTGGATCTCTGCATCCTCCATGGATCCCCATGGGCTGCAGGGGGACAGCCTGCTTCACCATGGTCATCATCATGACCTGCAGAGGAATCTTGGCTCTGACACTTGGAGCACTTCCTGCCCCTCCTTCTTCACTGCCCTGGGTGCCTCCATGTTGTTTTCCCTCACATGCCCTCACCTCCTCCTCTTCTCTGACTAGAAGAAAAAATTGCACGTGGCCCACTTTGTTTTGATTTTTGTCTTAAATATGTTATCACAGAGGTATTACCAACCTTTCTAATTGGTCCAGCTTTGGCCAGCAGCATGTCCATCTTCAGAGCCATCAGGGATTGACTCTGCCAGACCTGGTGCAAGCTTCTAGCAGCTTCTCACAGAAGCCACCTCTGTGGCCCCCCTGCTACAAAAAACCAAGTTATGCAAAACCAACACAACAGGCAAGCTCTAATTTTCCATAAAATGTTCAGCACATGCATAGAGTATGATTCTTACCCAATAGGCATCCATATGGGGGAGAAGACAGGTTCAGCCCATCAACTGATCCCAGCAGTTATAATGGAGTCTTCCCTAACTTTTCCCCCATTCTCAACTGACTTTTATATTATTTCTTTGTGTTTAGATGAGTCTTGAATGACTCTAGTCATGCATACCTTTGTTATTGATTGGTGTAAAATTCTTTAGCTTCACTTTTAAAGATACAGTCAAAAATAATATAGAGTGCATGCCCAGTGAGGGGTGGTCATACCTTGGAGGCAGGTAGCTTTGGGATGGAGGTGTGCATTATTATTAGGCGTTACTAAAGCAAGTTCATTTAAGGAGAAGAATTTCCCCACAGTTGCTGGCTCAGCAGTAGGATGTCTTCCCATATTGCCCATGACTGACAGGTGTTATGTGGTTTATCAGCTGTAAAGTATCATTGAGTTCCCTTCCCTGCAAGGATTTCCAGAGTCTGGCCATGGTTTCTCCACTCTGCTCCACCCTCCATTCCATCACCCTTCACAGATGTGTGTGTATGGGGAATCATCATGGAATAGGTTTCAAGTCATGCCAACCACATTCCATCCAGGGAGCAACAAGTGATTTACTGTATAATTTCTGTACTGTTATAACTCCTGTTAAGATGCCAATACAACTCTTCAGTTTCTTCTAATTGTATCCCCAGTTACCTGTCCACAGGGTCCTCAGTCATTTTCCTACAGTCTCCAAGGACTTAATTTTCTTCAGTACTACTAGGAAGCATTCAGCTCTTGGAGTCATGTTTTTGAAAAGCAGCTGTATCTTTCCTTTTCCCAGACTGTTACAGAAAAGGTTCTTATCTGGGAAGCCTGGACACAGGTGGTGGCCTGCCACTTACCACATTACACATCCTGTATATATATATATATATATATATATATCCATGTTTAATTTAGTTTCTAGCTTCTAGTGGGAAGAAGTGAATGTGTTTGAAAACCAATTTTATTTAATATGGTGCTAAATAGAGACAGTTACAAGAAGTTTGATGTTTGCCATGAAAGGAGTTTGAATATCATAGAATCATAAAACAGAATTATAGAATATGCTGAGTTGGAAGGGACCCATCAGGATCGTCTAGTCCAACTCCTGGTGCACACAGAACAACCCAAGAATGACACCATGTGCCTGAGAGCTTTGTCCAAATGCTTCTTGAACTCTGTCAGGCTTGGTGCTGTGACCACTTCCCTGGGGAGCCTGTTCCAGTGCTCAACCACCCTCTGGGTGAAAAACTTCATACTAACATAAGCCTCCCTTGAAACAATTTCAGGCCATTCTCTCGAGTCCTGTCACTGATCACCAGAGAGAAGAGATCAGTGCCTGCCCCTCCACTTCCCATTGTGAGGATGCTGAAGACCACCATGAGGTCTCCCCTCAGTCGTCTGTAGGCTGAACAAATCAAGTGATCTCAGCCACTCTTCATAAGGCTTCCCCTCCAGACCCTTCACCATCCTTGTGGCCCTCTTTTGGATGCTCTCCAATAGATTAATGTCTTTTATATTGTTGTGCCCAATACTGCACACAGTACTGGAGGTGAGGCCTCACCAGTGCAGAAGGGGACAATCACCTCCTTTGGCTGATGATGCTGTGCTTGATGTACCCCAGGACACAGTTGGCCCTCCTGGCTGCCAGGGCACTGCTGACTCATATTCAACTTGCCATCAACCAGGACCCTAATGTCTTGAGAAGGCTGACCTGGAACAGACACTAGACAAAGTGAAAATAATAAAGTAGGTGTTTAGTAAAAGGCCTTAAATGATACACCTTGGGCAGTACAAGAGCCTAGCCAGGGCTACACTCAAGATGGACCCAAAATGGTCACAAAATGGATGACCAGTTGTCGTGGGGTGACAGCCTTTATCCCAATATCGTGTGTTATGTCTGGCAGCTGTGCCTTTTCCCCCCCCCCCCCCCCCCCCCCCCCGGCAGTCTGGCTGTGACGGGATGGGGAAGAGAGGAGGGGGGGGGGGGGGGGTGTGACCAGGCACTTTCGGCTTTTTGCTTTGGCTGCTTGGCTTTGGCTAGCTGCTGCTTGCTTGCTTGCTTGCTTGCTTGCTTTTTGCTTTTGCGCTGTTTTTTTTTCTTTTTCTTTTGTTCTCTCTCTCTCTTTCTTACCCTCCCCCAAGATACTGGACCGGCTCCGGATCGGACCTGCGAGCTCCAGGACACCCGAAGCCTGCTAGAGAAGATTCGGCGCCCTCCACAACACAGTCTGGTCCCTTTTCTTTTCTTGTGTTGGGGAGTGTTCTTTTGTTACTTGTAAATAAATAGGTTTTGTTTTCCACTTTGCTCCTCCGAGAAATTCCTTCCCGAACCCGGTGTTGGGGGAGGGGTGGTTGGAGGTTTGTTTTGTTCTGGGGGGCTCCCTCTTGGAGATTTCCCCTAATTTGTCCTAAACCAGGACAATAATTTTTTGGTGCATTGGCCGGGAATCGAACCCGGGCCTCCCGCGTGGCAGGCGAGAATTCTACCACTGAACCACCAAAAAAATTATTGTCCTGGTTTAGGACAAATTAGGGGAAATCTCCAAGAGGGAGCCCCCCAGAACAAAACAAACCTCCAACCACCCCTCCCCCAACACCGGGTTCGGGAAGGAATTTCTCGGAGGAGCAAAGTGGAAAACAAAACCTATTTATTTACAAGTAACAAAAGAACACTCCCCAACACAAGAAAAGAAAAGGGACCAGACTGTGTTGTGGAGGGCGCCGAATCTTCTCTAGCAGGCTTCGGGTGTCCTGGAGGTCGCAGGTCCGATCCGGAGCCGGTCCAGTATCTTGGGGGAGGGTAAGAAAGAGAGAGAGAGAACAAAAGAAAAAGAAAAAAAAACAGCGCAAAAGCAAAAAGCAAGCAAGCAAGCAAGCAAGCAAGCAGCAGCTAGCCAAAGCCAAGCAGCCAAAGCAAAAAGCCGAAAGTGCCTGGTCACACCCCCCCCCCCCCCCCCTCCTCTCTTCCCCATCCCGTCACAGCCAGACTGCCGGGGGGGGGGGGGGGGGGGGGGGGAAAAGGCACAGCTGCCAGACATAACACACGATATTGGGATAAAGGCTGTCACCCCACGACACCAGTCACGAAGTTTTACACTTTTATAAGTTTTGGTCCATTTTCATATTGGGGTTAATTGTCCAATTATAGCTTCAGGTTATGAAGTTCCATCCTCCTTGTTTGCTCTCTTCAGTTCCCCGTTGTTTATGCTTTTTGAGCCTGAAGCTTGTAACAGTTGTTCTTGGTTCTCAAGCTGGAAAAAGATTGTTTTGTCTAAGTACCCTGTAAAGAGAGCTTACAAATACTTAATATGAAGCTCAGAGCTACATACCTAGGCAGTGCAGAATCTGAAAAATATAAAAAGCTAAAACTTAAGGCATCAACCCCAAGGTCCCTTTGCCCTGTGCTACTTTCCAGCCTCTTGTTGATTAGTCTATAGACACATCTAGGGTTGCCCTATCCCGGGTGCAGAATTCGGCACTTGTCTGTCACTGTCATATTTTCTGAAAAATTGTTTTGCCCAGGATTCTTCTCCTGGGAAGCTGAGAAGCCTCAAACAAAAATGAAAACAATAATTATCTGATTAGCTTCTCCTCTGGTTGGCTGCTTTGGAATGTGGTTTGGACATTGTTTACCAACAGGTGCTTGCTTCATTGGTTTCATGTGAATTGTTTTTACTTAATGACCAATCACCGTCCAGCTGTGTCGGGACTCTGGAAGGAGTCACGAGTTTTTCATTAGTATCTTTTAGCCTTCTATCTGTATACTTTCTCTATTCTTTAGTGTAGTTTATTATAGCATTCTTTATTATAATATAGATCATAAAATAATAAATTAGCCTTCTAAGAACATGGAGTCAGATTCATAATTTCCTCCCTTCAACGGAGGTCTCAGAAAATACCACACTTGTCCTTGTTAAACTTTATATGATTGGTGATTTGTTGAGGTCTCTCTGCAGGTCTTCTCTGTCCTTAAGGGAGTTGACAGCAAACTTACTTAGTATTCTGTTGCAGTGTGTTGCTATTAAGAATCCCAATAGTATTCCTTTGAGTCCTTGTCTTGGTTTGAAATAACAGGCATCTGCTTAAGGAAGGCAGGAGCCTCCCCTGAATTGGGAAATGTAAAACCCCTCCCTCTGAATTATTATGATTTTGAAATTAAAAGGCTCTCAGGAAAAGATACGGGAGTAGGAATAACAGTTCTTTATTAGGGAAGAAAATAAAAATAAAAATGCAGTAATACAAAACAACACTGATAGAGTCAGAATATGACCTGACACCCATTTGGTCTGGGTGTTGATAGCAGTCTGATTGAATGGTGGCTGCAGTATTCCTGGAGTGACAAATGTGGTTCTGTTGAAGCAGTGGTCCTGTAGAAGGGTGTAGTTTTCCTCTGAAGGTCCAGTGGTAGTGTAGATGGGACTGGTCTTTCCTCTGGGAATCCAGTGGAGAAAAAAGCTGCTCCTCTAGGAATCCAGTGGGAATAGGCTGCCTGTGGTGTTCCAAATCTCAGATTATATTTAGGTAGGAATGCTTGGCTCTTGCCTCTGGGCGGAGCACCTCACATTGGGATGATGTAATTTTATCAGTCATGCAGTGAGACTCAGTGGCCCATTAATAGAAGATATCTCTCTGGAGGGAGGATTGGTTGCGGAAGAGATTAAGAAAGCTTCCCAATTAACAGAAGATAACTGCTCCACAGACAGGAATAGAATACACACCCCTATTTCCAACCGAAGACAGTCCTGCATCCTAGTCATTAATGAAGATATTGAAGACAACTGGGCATAGGATGGAGCCCTGTGGAACCCTACTAGTGACCAAACTCTAGTCTGATTTAACCCCATTGACTCTCTGTGCCCAACTGCTGAGCCAGTTGTTTACCCATCACGTAACATGGTTATCCAGCTGTGTGCTGGACATTTTGTCCAGAAGGATATTATGTGACACAATACCAAAAGCTTTTCTGAAATAAAAAGAGATTGCATCTACTGGCTTCCCTTGATCAACTAGGTGCCTTACCCTGTTATAGAAGGAAATCGGGTTCGACAAGCTGGACTTTCTCCTTATGAAGAAATGCTGGCTGTGACCAGTGCTGTGTTGTCCTCCATTTGTCAATACCTCCCAGAATAATCTTTTCCATTATTTTACTGGTCACTGAACTGAGACTCACAGACCTGTAGTTTCCAGGGTCCTCCTTCTTGCCTTTCTTAAAAATCTGGACAACATTAGCTAGCTTCCAGTCAGCTGGCACCTCTCTGGATTCCCAAGACTACTCAAAAATCATATTTTCATCAGTGCTGGAACTGCCTGAATTGGCACTTTGTATACCTAAATCCTCTGTTATGCTGTACCATAGAGTACAAAACTACCTGAATTAGGTTGCCTACAAGTAGGCATAATGAGGTAGACTCAGTGTTTGAGGAACTTTAGTTTCCAGGGGGATTTCAGTGGCAGTGAAAAATGCTGTGCTGACAGATAATTAAATCTTTCTAGTTAGTCAAAACCAAATAGATCCAGGTTGGTAACTACAGACTTCTTTACTCCTCTCCAAGAGGGACTGGAGATTGAATTCTCTTACTCATTTAGTCCTTATTTCTTCTGAGATGGACTTTAACACAGCTGGTCATGAGTTTTTTAGTTTTATTCATGAGGCAGACTGGTCCACTTGGAACTCAGCTGAAACTGTAAATGTGTTTCATACAACACCCCAAAGTCATCACATGGAAATTGTTTTGGACTACTGTGAGAGCAGGCTGAATTTGAACTGGTGACCCACCCTCTATATTATATTCTCAGTATTATCTATCATATGAGCCAGATGTTGAAATCTGGTGTTTTCAAGGGTACTTACAGTACCCTGGAAACTAAACATAGCACACTAAACATGTTTCCAAAGTTTTGTGTAGGTTTCCCTAGGTTTCAGCCATTCAAAACACTGGCATGTTCTCTGTTCCCTCTGAATGTGGGTGGGAATGGACTCACCTAACAGTCAGAGAACAGACTGCAGAACTTTTCGTTTAATTATTGTTTTGTTTCATTTTCTTTCTCAACAGGATCCAACAGCTGCATCTATTTTGGACAGAGATTGTGGTATGAGAGGAGAGACTGTAGCCATGAACTGTAAGCCATCCCCACTTCAAGTGAAATTAGGTGAGTCTTTGCTGATGGAGAGTAAAAAGGCTGAATCCAAGGTCTGAAATATGGTGAGGTGCTTGTGGGACCATATGGAGATCTTCATGTATATGGCTGAGCATGCCAGCTCAGCTCAGACAACTCCAGAGAACTTTATCAGTGTGATTCTTCTGCAAACATGCAAGGGCACTTTATCATGGGCTGTGGTAGAGGAAGAAAACTATGCCTTGAAAGGAAGACATAGCTTTTTAAACCTACAGATTTTTATCAAGGGTTTGGGTAGGAAAAGAAAGAATATAATATAGAGGGAGTGTATAGAAGAGAAGACAGGATAACTGCAAACAAAAGGGAAAGGATCAGAGACTTGGACTACCAGGAAGAGCAGTGTTACTGCAATCTGGAGGGTTTGAAGGTTTGTAAAGGTTCACATAGAAATACTCATGCTATTTCTGAGCAATATTTTAGAAGTTCTGGAAGCAGAATTATATTAGCACAATAGTCTACTTCCTCACAAAGCTAATGCTTACAAGAGGACAGGAATCCACACATGCCTGTCCAGTCTCCAAAATCTGAGCCTCTATTGTGCCACCAGACTCGACCTGACAAGGGAGAGATCAAAGGAAGTGTACATTTTGCTCAGAGCATGAATAAAAAAATGGGAATCTAAGTCTTGAAAATTTCACATAGGAGCAGGAAGCAGTCCCCTGGTGATTCTTCATATCAGAACAAATGACACTGACAGGATGCTGCTGGAGCTGGTTGAGGTTGACCTGTTGGAGTGGGTCCAGAAGAGAGCCACAAAAATGGTCACAGGGATGGAACACCTCTTCTATCAGGAAAGGTTGAGAGAGTCGGGGTTGTTTAGCCTAGAGAACAAAAGACTTTGGAGAGACCTTATTGCAGCCTTTCAATACTAAAAAGGGGGCTTATAAGAAAGATTGGGACAGACTTTTTAACAAGGCCTTTAGCAACAGAACCCAGGATAATGATTTTAAAGAGGGTAGATTCATACTAGGTATAAGGATGAATTTTTTTTATGATGAAGGTGGTGAACCATTAGAACAGGTTTCCAAGAGAGGTTGTAAATGCCCCATTCCTGGAAACATTCAAGGTCAGATTGAATGGGGCTCTGAGCAATCTAGTCTAGTTGAAGATGTCCCTGCTTATTGCAGGATGTTTGAATTAGATGACCTTTAAAGGTCCCTTCCAATACAAACCATTCTATGACTATATGCCATGCTAGGTAAGGCTCTGAAAGAAGTGGATGCCCAGATGTTCAGTGGAGTAGCTCTGACCACTACCAAATGAGTGACAGGGAAATGTCTCTGTAACCTTGCATTAGAGAGACAAGACACACTTATTCATGCCGTGAAAAAAGGTCCCGGTTTACTCACACATCCCATTCTATAGAGTTTTACAAACATATCATGCCAACTTCTAATAGGTCAGTAACTAGCTGTTACCCTGTAAGGATTGGTCAGTTCACCAAAGATGCCTACGTGCTGGCAAGTATCTGTTTTTAGATATTGTTTGCATTTTTTCTCTTTGACGGTTCAGAATTGTTTATGCAGGTGCAAGTAACAGTCCCAGTCCTAGAATTTTTTCTCAGGCAAAAAAGCTGTTTTTTACCATTACAGGATTCCATTCTCAGGAAAGGTTGACAGATTTCTCACTGATACAGTTGATTCAAGTTAGAATTCAGTCTGTGAGGCTTTTACAGGCCTGCTCTTCAGCCACCACAGGTAAGGTCAGCAAACAGCGAAGGTTTGAAAATATGGGGAAGTTTTGGCATTGGTGTATAATTATGAAGACGTTCTCTGACAGATAGGTTTCACCTAAGGGCCTGGAGTACTCCTGCAAACACTGGTGTTGGCCTCATTTCTAAGAGAAACCTTAAGAAACACCAGGAAAAAGCTGGGAAGTGCTTGTGAAGTCTCAAGGCTCTGCCTGAGTATAAATTGAATAATCACACAAATCTGGTCATCACAGTGCAGAAAAGAATGTCACAGAGTAGACCCATGGACAGCAAAGGAAAATAAAGTGTCTGAATAAGCAAGATCTTGCTGGAAGAGTGACTAGGGAGGGGAAGTCAGAAAGATGAATATGTAAATGTAGCAAGATTATGCATCAAAGTACAGGACCTTGAGCTACTGAAACAGGATATGAGTGAATGCATTGGGACAGTAGATCTTTCCTGCAATCTCAGTGATGAACACTCTGAAAACCAGTGGCTGCTTTTCAGGAAAATGCAGGGAGCAGCAGTGTGTATTAATAACAGCACAACTCACAGTTTAGTAAAAGATTATCACTTCCAGCATGCCATATGCCACCATGATCCTTTTTCACTGCCAAAAGAGTTCTGTAATGTTATTAGAGAGATAATTGCTACTGCAGCAGTTGTTTTGTATAATTTAACATCAGGAATCAGGTTGGAAAGCAATTAATTCTATGACTGGTAAGTCTGAGATGTTCTTGTATTTCTAGGCACTAAAAATAAAAAAAATTCTCCAGAAATTCACTAACACATCAGGAAATGGTGCCATTATAGACTTAGCTTTGGTAAGTCACAAAGATGATATAGAAGACCTGATCATAGGAAATGGTTTTGGATTCAAGGACAACAAGTACAATCCATGCAAATTAAATGAAAAGGTAATTTGAAGTAGATCTATAACAAAAATGAGTTTTATAAATTAAGAGTTCAAGCAGAGTCAGGAAATTAAAAAGCCCAGGAACTCAAACACATCAGGTGGTGTTGAAGGAGAAAGTATCAGGAAAAAAGGACATTGCTAATGGGATTGTCCAACAGCCATTTCATTTATATGTTCGTTAATGACTTTGACACAAAAAAAAAAGTTGGAAAAGAAAATTTAATCATAACAGCAATGATAAAGTTGCAGTAAGAAGTCCACGGGCAATCAAAATAGAGTTCAGGGCCTTTGGACAGCTGGTTAAGGGATCAGGAGCACAAGTGTTTTTTTTCCCTCTATCCTTCCAGTTGCAAAGAATGATGTTGGAAGAAACAGAAAGACTCAGCTGATCGATACTTAGCTATGTGACTGCTGTCACCAGCAGAATGTGTGGTTTTTTGGTCATGGGTTGGTCTACATAATACCAGGCCTACTGGAGACAGAAATATTCTATAAGCAGCTGGTAGGAGTCTCACAATCAGTAGCCCTTATTCTCAGTGGAGACTTCAACCTACCAGATGTCTGATGGAAATACAACACAGGAGAGAGGAAACAGTCTTTTAGAACGTGTGGAAGATAAGTTTGTGACAGCTGGTAACTAAGGAAGGTGCCCCACTGGACCTGCTGTTTGTGAACAGAGAAGAATGTGGGTAATGTAATGGCTGGAGGTCATCTTGGGCACAGTGATAATGAAATGATCTAATTTTTAATTCTCAGAGAAGTAAGAAAAGGGGTCAGCAAAACTGCTACCTTGGACTTTTGGAGGGCAGACTTTGGCCAGTTTAGGAGCCTGGTTGGCAGAATCCTTTGTGAGGCAGTCCTGAAGGGCAAAGGAGTCCAGGAAGGCTGGACATTTTTCAAGCAGGAAATCTTAAAAAGCTTAGGACCAGGCTGTCCTTATGCTGAAAGACAAACCTGCAGGGAAGAAGATCAACATGGCTGGACATGGCGTTTTGGCTGGAACACAGGAGGGATGGAAGAGAGTTTATGATCTCTGGAAGAAGGGACAGGCAACTCAGGAGGACTACAAAGTTATCATTAAATTATTCAGGGACAAAGCCCAACAATAACTTAATTGCACCACTACAATGAAAGACAGTTAAAATTGTTTCTATAAATGTATTCACAAGAAAAAGAGGGCTAAGGAGACTCTCCATCTTTTATTGGATGCAGGGGGAAACGTAGTGACAAAGGATGAGGAGAAGGCTGAGATATTTATGCCTTCTTTGCCTCAGTCTTTAATAGTAAGACTAATTGTGAGTATCCAGCCTGCTGATCTGAAAGAGAGAGACAGGGAGCAGAATGAAGCCTCTGTAATCTAAGGGAAAAATGGTCAGTGACCTGCTACACCACTTAGACCCACACAAGTCTGTGGGGCCAGATGGGATCCACCCAAGAGTACTGACGAAGCTGGCAGAAGTGCTCACCAAGCCCCTTTCAATAATTTCCCGGCAGTCCTTGTTACGAAGCAGAGCAACACAGTGTCCCCAGGCAGGTGAAAGAGAAAGCTCTTTATTGCAAAAACCAGGCCTTTCTAAGCAATTAGGCCATTATCAGTTACATTCCATTTAAGCACAACAAATGTAATTCAACCAACCACCATAAACCACGATGTGAACATGTAATAGCTATATAACTTGTTTTTCTGCCTCTAATTCAGCTGAGTCCAACTTTCCCATAGTCCTTTTCTCCTTAGCTGAAGTAACAGGCCTGAGCCATGGCTTTACAAGGGTAACAAGGCTCTTATTTTGTAAGGTTTTACCTATACGCAACATCACTCCCTTTTTTTGTTTTTTGTGCAAAGAGTTCATGTACTCTAATGTCAAAACAGTCTGCACCTGTAAGGCCATTATCTTATTAAGACTATTACTGGTCATCTGCTGGACACAGGATAAGATACATGGAATACAGATCACAATCAATAAAACCCCATCAAAAACAACCATGCCACTGACAAAGAGACCTGCAGCATAGGAAAACAAAAAGATAGTGTCCAATGTCCCCAGGAAGTGGAAGTAAATGGCTACTGTTCCAAAGTTCATGTGGCTGGAGCTCAGGGGCCATGCTGTTTAGGCAGGAGGGAGTCCATTAGCTGGAAATGCTGACTTTGCTATTACTGGGTGTCTTTCTGGAAATATGGAACAGGGAATAACTGAAGAAGGTCAGCAAGAACACAATAACATGGTGGTGGGTATAATGGGACACAAGGCAGGCAGCAGGCTGCCTCTGTAAGCCTCCAGACACAGCCATGTCCTGGCATTCCTACCCCTGCTCCTGCTTTGGTTACAAGGGCTGGATGGTGATTAGGTCATTTTTCCTCTCACCGGGCCTCGTCTTCTTGGAGGCAATCTATGTTTGTCCAGACAAGCAGGTAACCACTTTAGACCTGTTGGCAATAAAACACGTGTACCTTCTCTCCTTGGTTAGTACATCAACTAGACCTTGCCATTGCACACCCAATTGTGGATCCTTATGTAAAACTTTCAGAAATTGGTTCCACACACAAATTTCAGAGCAATATTGCTCTGCCAGAGATCAAAATTGATGATCTGCTTTCAAAATTTCTAGTGTAAATATTGCATTTTCTAAATGATCTTGAGGAGCCATATTCCCCTCTTCTTAGTTTTTTTTTTACAATGTGCACATTTCTCACTATGAACATGAAGGCAACATGAAAGTAAAGCAATACATGTAACAAAGCAATAAACTCACATCAAGAAAAAATAAGCAAGGTAATACATGTAATCATTAGCACACAAGAGAAAGGATAGTGATTTGTAATGATACATCATCAATTGCCTAAATACTGTACCGTCACCCAGAGTCTGCAATATCTGGCAAGCCCTGTTTCACAATGAGGACCTGGAGAACCATCCCTGGGAAAGGCTTCCAAGCTTACCTCAAAAGAGGATCCAGCTGTTATAAGCCCAAATTGGCAAGTCAAAGTAACCTGAGTACAATTTTGTTGCAGAAAACACCTGGGTCTTTTGGCATACTTCTGACCAGCTAGGGCCAGGGCTTGGCCAGAGCCAAGGCCTTAAGTACAAGGGTCTCCCTAACATATCCTACAAACAAGCCTCTATGAATAGCAGTTGGAAAAGTCTATTAAAATCATACATGTCTTGCAGATAGCTACACAATGATATAGGAAAGTTTGTAAAGCAGCTGGCTTTGTAATTTATCTTTAGCTAAGTAGTCAATGGTACGATGAACAAGCTGCAAATAACCAAAGGAATGCATATGTGAAACCTCAAATAATATCTTATGGATAATGCCCATTATGAAGTCAGTGAATTTGCGCTATGACATTAACAACATATTCAGAATCATTAATATAGCAACAGTAACTGTCCTAAGAAGTGATTATATTTTTCCACACATCTATGCATATATGACAATAAAGTAAAATAAAAGCAAGAAAGAAAGCACTAAACAGCTTACAATTAATAACAGCCATAATTTGGAACTGTTACTCATTCCTCTGTGCTACTTATGGGAGATAAAACAGCAAAGAGTGTTGTGAATAATTATCCTAATTGACCAACACAGAACACTTATACCCATAGAATCTTCAATGAAATTAAGTATCTAATAATCTGCATCTTCACATATTTTTACACAACTTATATTCTTAAACAGTTGCTTACCAATTCTTCATCATAATTGTCTCAGTCAGTTCCATCTTATCTCTATAACAAAAGAACTGTATCTTGTAATTCAAAGGAGCAGATTTCAACAGAACTTAAAATTATACTCACTCAAACCTAACGTCACTTAAACACAACAGAAAATGAACCTAACAGAACTTAGTTAACATTACTGAAACGGAACAGAAATTGATCGTAATAGAACTTACTTAAACTTAACAGAACTTAAAATAACAGAACGTAAATTGAACAACACTTAACTTTGCTTAAACTTAAGAACACTTAAACTTGACAGAAATTAAACTTAACAGAACTTCAAATTAACAGAATGTAAACCTAACATCACTTAAATTTAACAACACTTAAACTTTACAGAACTGAACCTTAACATCACTTAAACTGTACAGAACAGAAACATAACAGAACTGAAAATTAACATCACTTAAATATAATAAAACTAAAGTCAGAGTTGAGAGTGCTCCTTTAAAGGTTTCAGATACAACAGAATTTAACTCATTTTGACTCCATCGTTACAAAAAACTACTGGAAATGTGTCATACAACAGTTAAACATCAATGATCAATATGCAAGCAAAGGACTGATTCATAAATGAAATTCCAGCAACATGGATTTACTGGAGAGATTATAAAGATGTGGCAAATATGTTATGATTTTACATAATTTATTTTTGGGAATAGCTCATGGTAAGTGCAAATATTATTGAAAATGCTTGGTCATGGTCAGTACTGTTCTAGTATAAGCATAAGTTTGCTAGGGTTTTTTAAAGTGCAGCTTTCCTCAGGAAAAAGACATCATTGTATATCTTGGCAAATTTCACTTCAAACCTGCTCAGTTTGCAGATGGTAAGACAGCTTTTCAAGATTGCCTGTACAATAGATTTGAGCTTGGACTATTGAAGGTAATGGGATATAAACATTTAAGGATAAATCATCAAGGACCTAGTTATATAATACTGCCATGAGTTTTTCACATGTAACTCGGTTAGGTCAGTGGGTGTGTAACACTGGCGCATGTATATAAACAGCTACAAAGTCATGATATGGATGATTCTAAAGGAGTGAGCTACTGTTTACTGCACTTGTGGTCCATCAATGTACTTACACTGTTTTGATATCAAGTTCAATTTCAGTTTATACGTGGCAAGGAAGAATAACTACAATAGTATCACTAAATAACTGTACCTATCTGAAATGATGTCACATGTTTCTTCATGGCTAAAGATTCACAATAAAATTACCCTGTTAAAACTGTGGGATAAAAAGCAAGTAAACAGGCAAAGCCAGCACAGTTCTGCCTACCTTTACAGTGGAGAGTCAAGAGCTAATTATATCTAATTCTTGAATAACTTCTGCAGATAACATTCAGGGTTTGCCTTCAAGTGAGCAAAGGAATGTGATTTATGAGTGGCATGGGCCTTACCCATGTAAATCGTGCCATGTTTTGACATTGGGCTTGAACATTAACTGCTTTTGCAATAATATCCAGTCAAAATATTTCCAAGGAGGGATCTACCGAATTTTCTAAAGGGCCACATAACAATAAGTGATGCTCTAAGGGTACTGAGTTTGCAAATGTTTTTCCAGGTATATAAGTTTCTAATTTTCACGATAACAGCTAACATCATTATAACTGAGCAAAGAATTGATATTAATTCGGTCCAATCAGACTTTTAAATAAAAATTCCTGGAAAGGCAGTATACATCCCACATGGCAAGTGTTACCAATCATGCAGTATATCAGCATTTCTGTTGAAGAATTTAGACTGTGCTAAGCAGCCTCAACACATACGGAAAGACACTACATCCATACAGCTAGCCTTGAATCTCTCCAATAAACACTCCTGTCAAAATCCACAGCTCACTGAAAATACAAGGTTAGTTTTAACAGAGTTCCAGGTAATGATATTGCAAATATCTCCAGGATAGCCTGTCTGCGTTCTGGAGTTTCAGTACGCAGCATCACCTGTTAACTGAACAACAAACTCTCCTGTACCAATTCCCACAGGTCTCTGATAATAGAGTAGCCTAAGTCTTTGTAAGCAGGTGGGCACGCAGTAATAACTGCCAGATCTCCATGTTGCAATGTGTCCTCTTGGCATTCTGACAGGAATGTGCAGCAGCACCAGCACTTCGTGTAAGCTGTGAATCTGCCATGTGCCATGATTTATGGTTCCTGGGTAGGAAGAGTAGACTGAGCCAGGGTAGCTATTGAGGGCCAACTGCCTCTAGGTGAGTGGGGGCTGCAGAGGCTGGAGTGACTATGAGAGGAGTGGGGAGCAAAGAAGCCAGGGTCAGAGGAGCGGGCACTAGAGGAGCCGCAGCAGGAGGGGCACCATGGAGAACAGCCACTGTGGGGGAGGCAGTATGCAAAGAGGTCTCACCATGGGAAGCTGCTGCTGGCAGGGCTGGAGGGGGCCAAGGGGGCCTACAAGTGCCAAGGGAGCCGACAGAGGCCTGGGGGGGCAAACAGAGGCTGGGGGCCCTACAAGGGCCAAGGGAGCAGCCGTGAGGGGTCTGGCGTTGGGGGGACAGCTGGAGAAGGAGCCACTGTGGGGGACCTGGCAGCTGAGAAGCCGCTTGCATGGGAGGGACCCAGCAGAGCGGTGGTGGCGGGGGGAGGGGGCATCCTGCTCTGGGGGGAACGTTCTGCTCTGGAGGGAGCTCTGGGTGGGCTTTGCTAGTGCCCGCAACATTGCACACTAAATTGAGGACTGATTCGTTCCTTGGATCCATTCCCTGGATCCGTGCCCTGGATCTGTGCCCAGGTTCATTATCAGTAGCCTTTCCAGCAGTCCCTGGTGCAGCTATGCACAGGAGTTTTTAACATCAAAGCCTCTCTCATTTAGGAAGTAGTTACAGGGTTATTCAACCCATAATAAAAGTTGCTTCAATGTGGAGAATGTGCTGCAATATCTTTAAGATGTATCAACGCTACTGGGACTCCTCCCAAGTCCCAGGATACTCACAGTCCTGTGGTTCTTCATCCAGTGAATACCTTTGACGTAACCTTATAGGTATTTTGCTCTCCGTCGGATTGTGGCTTGCAAAGAACATCCCCTGACATTATTGACACAGACATATTTTATGAAAAATCCTTTTGCTAGGATTTTTTCTCCTGAGAAGCGGAGAGGCCTCAGAGGAAAAGAAAAACAATAATTATCTGCTGCTGTGGAATGCAACAGGTGCATCTTTGATTGGTCTCATGTGGTTGTTTTTAATTAATGGCTAATCACAGTCCAGCTGTCTTGGACTCTGGTCAGTCACAAGATTTTATTATCATTCCATTCCTTTCTATTCCTTGCTAGCCTTCTGATGAAATCCTTTCTTCTAATAAATCAGCCTTCTGAAACATGGAATCAAGATTCTTGTCTCTTCCCTCATCCTGGGACCCCTGTGAACACCACCACAATTATAGCAGGGTCTGAGCTCTGCTTTCTGCTTGCAATCTGAAGGTCCAGGATCGTAAGGGCTGCCTAGGTGAGTTGCAGTCCATCTCTTCATTGCAGTCTGGTATCCCAGTGTTCTGGGTCTGAGGGGCTGTGTTGTGTGCTGCAGTCCACCACTTCACTGCAATCTGATCTCCCATTGTTGGGCGCCAAATGTTAGGAAGCAGAGTGACACAGAGTCCCCAGGCAGGTGCAAGAGAAAGCTCTTTATTGCAAAGACCAGGACTATCTAAGCAATTAGGTTGTTATCAGTTTAATTCCATTTAAGCACAACAAATATAATTCAACCAACCACCATAAACTATGATGTGAACATGTAGTGGTTATATAACTTGTTTTTCTACTTCAGATTTAGCTGAGTCACTTTCCCATAGTCCTTTTTCACTTAGCCAAAGTAACAGGCCTGAGCCATGATTTTACAAGGGTAGCAAGGCTCTTATTTTCTAATTTTTTACCTATATGCAAAAAGTCGTGAGTGAACAGGGAGGCCCCAGTTGACTGGAGGTTGGCCAATGTGATGCCTATCTAAAGAAGGGCCAGAAGAAGGATCCAGAGAACTACAGGCTTGTCAGCCTGACCTCGGTGCCAGGGAAGATCATGGAACAGATCATCCTGAATACCATCATGCAGCACATACAGGACAACTGTCACCTGTCGCAGTTGAGGCGGTCACGACATAAAGCAGAGACCACAAGCAGTCTCAGTTGGCAACACTTTATTAGTGAAAATGGCTGATCTTTTATACACTTTCCAGTTGTTTACCCTTCTTCTACCTTAACTATTGGCCACAATAACTCAATACCATGCTATTGGTGAAAAGTTACAATGACTCCACCTAACTTTCCAAAAATGCTTCATCCAGCTGCAGAATGCTCTTATCTTTCTTCTCTCGATCTCCTTGGTTACGGCCTTGGAGAAAGCTCCTTATCAGCTTCTTCTTCTTACTTCTCGCTCCTTTAGCTAACAGGCCAGCTGCTAGCCCCTTCCACAGACAACCAGGTGATCTGGCCCAGTCAGCATGGTTTTAGGAAAGTTAAGTCCTGCTTGACCAACTTGATCTTCTTCTATGACAGGGTGACCCATTTAGTGGATGAGGGAAAGCCCGCTGACTTTGTTTACCTGGACTTTTAGTAAAGCCTCTGTCAGTGTCTCACACAGCTTTCTCCTGGATAAACTGTCTACTCCTGGCTTGGATGGGCATACTCTTTGCTGGGTAAAAAACTGGCTGGATGGCCAGGCCAAAAGTGTTATGGTGAAAGGAGTCAAATGCAGCTAGCAGATGATCACAAGTGGTGTTCCCAAGGGCTCCATATTGGGGCCAATTCTTTTTAATATCTATCAAGGACCTGGATGAGAGGATTGAGTGCACCTTTAGTAAGTTTGCAGATGACACCGAGTTGGGTGGGAGTGTTGAACTGATTGAGGGTAGGAAGGCTCAACAGAGGGATCTGGACAGGCTGGATTGATGGGCTGTGGTGGTTCTAGTTTGGTTTTGGGCAGAAATACTAATTTCGTGTAGTGGTTTTGGTTTGCTAATTTGAGTTTTTTTGGTTAATGCACTAATTAATGTGATGGGTTCAGTGCTGGCTAAATGCTTATGTACTTTTTAGAATTATTTACTTATCTTTTGCTGTGAGATGGGATTAGGAGGAAGGCAAAGTAGGCTTAAAACTTTAAAAGGGTGTAAAGAAAACTTTATTAATAGGACTAAAAGAAAGAATAATAAGAATTAGAATAAAACTTTTAGAACACATCTCCTCCCCCTACAATCTTTTCTTTCTTACTAACAAGATACAGAAACAATTTAGTTAGTTTATCACTTCTAGAATAGTTTTTTTTTAAAGTTTACTTAAGGAGAGGAGTCTCTCATGTTATGGAGATTTCTCCACAAGAAAACAGTTCTCTCGTGACTTTTAATTTCCACAAATAGCAGCCATCCAGGAATCTGTAGTCATGAAGTCTTTCTCATTTTTCACAGCTTTCCAACAGCTGTGTTTATTGGCTATGTCAACTTATGGGGTACTATTTTAAGGATGAGTTGTTCAAGAGCAAAGATTTTCTTTATCTATCTCTGAGATCATCTTTATCTCTGGGAACAGAGGTTGTCTTCTTCTTTCCCTGGGGGCAAAGTGTCTTCATCACTCCTCTCTTTCTGTTCAAACTTCTCATGAGATCACAGGTACTTTAACATCTACTTGCTTCAGCATAGATGCCTTTGCTCATATCTACAATTTGAACGCTTCATCTCCCCACACTTTTCAATGACTTACAGAGAAAAGGAGTCTCATGAATCAATTACATTCTTCTCCATAGCCTTACAAGAAGATTTCAGCCCAAGATTGACATCTCCTCATTCTTTTTTATCTTGGTCTGAACTCTTTCTTTACTGACCTTGGTGTCTTCATGTTGTTCTTCTACATGCCTTTACTCTGTCTCTTTCTCTCACCCGAGGGAGGATTGGAAGTCTCTAAGTCTTATCTGTGCACTGAAACAATTAATATCTCACCTAGGGCCTACAAATAGTTACGTGATCCCTGCCAGGTGGCAGCTGAAGCAGTTGCAGTGAGGCTGCACTGGGGGGCTGTGTCGCCCGCCCCTGCTGCGTTCAATTCCAGCAACAGAGCCACTCTCTGTGTGGGCAGCAGGGCCGCCTCTGGCCACAGCTGCATAATTTTGTGTGGCAGCCGTGCTGGCATGTTGTGGGGGGGAGGGGGAGACCTAGTGACCTAGCAGCAAGATGTTAGAGCTGCAGCCTCCCCTTTCTCTGCCTTTCAGACGCTGAGGCCCAGCCTGGCTGGGATGGGGCTGAGCAGGCTCCCCAGAAAAAAGCCCAGCCCTGTGGCAGAGCCCACCCAGCCAAGACCGGGGGGCTGGGCCGGCCTTGTTACCTATTCTCAAGTCAGAAGAAAAAAAGAACATTCCTAAATTTTGTTTGTTTTAAAATGTGAATCTCACAGAGGTAGATCTAGTTTTTAATTAGCTATTAACATGCCTATTCTTAAAACTAACCAACAATTAATTTTGCTAAGCAAAGAAGCTCTCAGCAGTTTCTCTTAAAAAATAAATCATGGGTAGCTCCAATACAAAACCAAAACATGGGCCAAGGCCACTTGTATGAGATTCAACAAGGTGAAGTGTTAGATCCTGCACTTGGATCACAACAACCCCATGCAGCTCTACAGACTTGGGGAAGAATGGCTCAAAAGCTGCCTGTCTGAAAAGGACACGGACTTGTTGGATGGCAGCTGGCTGAATATGAGCCAGCAGTATGCCCATGTGATCAAGAAGGCCAAGAAAGCAAATGGCATCCTGGATTGTATTGGACTGTATTGGATTGTATGTGTGACCAGCAGGAGGAGGCAAGTGGTTGTGTCCCTGTATTCAGCACTGGTGAGGCTGCACCTCAAGTACTGTGTTCAGTTTCTGACCATAACTACAATAAGTAGTGACATTGAGGTGCTTGAACATGTCCAAAGAAGGGCAATGAAACTGGTGGAGGGTCTGGAGAGCAAGACTTATGAAAGGCAGCTGAGGGAACTTGAGTTGTTTAGCCTGGAGAAAAGGAGGCTCTGGGGAGACCTTGTCACTCCCTCTGAAAGGAGGTTGAAGAAAGGTGGGGGTCTATCTCTTCTCCCAAATGAGTGAAAAGGAATTTTATCTCAGCCAAGAATCCTGTGGTCCCCTGAACTTTGTAAGGAACTGTGCCCTAGTTGACTAAGGAATTTATGGCTTTTGGAGCTTTTTAATTTTAGCCATTTTTGCTTAAATGTGTGTTTAACTTAGTGTCAGTAGAACAAGATAAAGTACCCGAGAAAATTAAGGAACAGCTGAGCTTGCACCTGCAGGAAATAACTTGAGAGACCTATACACCTCAGAAAACCAATAGAGGGTTGTTCAGCTAAGGAAGCAAATTCAATAAAGAATTGTTTAGGTAAGAGGAGTTCTGGGTTGTCTTTAATTAAAGATAAATTTAGTGTCTTAGTAGTGACAGAACAATAAGATAAGAAACTAGAGGTCAGCAGAAGTAAATTATGCATGAACTGGGAGCTGCCAACATGGAAGAGTCATCTAGAGGACAGGTGATGAAGACCATAATCAAGACACTGATGAAGTAACAGAGCCCCCTACTTAACAGATTACCCGGAAAAAGACACTAGATGTCAGCCTTGCTCCATGAAAGAACAGCAAGACAACATTGGAAACAGCACAAAATGTATTGATCAGCAATGTTTAATGCCAACTGGATGGCTTTCAACTCTGCAAACTGACTTGATTCACCTCCTTCAGCAGTTTCTGTGACTTGTCATACGGGACTCCATATAGCTACCTTCCATCTCTGATGCTTTCACAGAATCACAGAATAATCTGAGTTGAAAGGGGCCCATAAGGATGTAGTCCAACTCTTAAGTGAATGGCTTTCCTACAATTTGACAGGGCCCATCAGTAAAGAAGGTATTTTACTTCTCACTTTTTGGTAATTTACATAATCACAGAATCACAGAAATTCTAGGTTGGAAGAGACCTTTAAGATCATCAAGTCCAACCCATGTTCTAACACCTCAACTAGATCATGGCACCAAGTGCCACATCCAGTCTTCTTTTAAACTCTTCGAGGGATGGTGACTCTACCACCTCCCTGGGTAGATGATTCCAGTATTTGACCACTCTTTCTGTAAAATACTTCCTCCTTAATTCTAGCCTGTATCTCCCTTGGCGCAGCTTGAGACTGTGTCCTCTTGTTCTGTCTGTTGTTGCCCAGAGAAAGAGACTGACCCCCAGCTCACCACAGCCACCCTTCAGGAAGTTGAAGAGGGTGATAAGGTCACCCCTGAGTCTCCTTTTCTCCAGGCTGAACAACCCCAGCTCCCTCAGTCATTCCTCATATGGCTTGTGTTCCAAGCCCCTCACCAGCCTCGTTGCTCTCCTTTGGACACGCTCAAGCATCTCAACGTCCCTCCTAAAGTGAGGGGCCCAGAACTGGACGCAATACTCCAGGTGAGGCCTCACCAGTGCTGAGTACAGGGGAAGAATGACCTCCCTGCTCCTACTGGCCACACCGTTCCTGATACTGGCTAGGATGCCGTTGGCCTTCTTGGCCACCTGGGCACACTGCTGGCTCATGTTCAGTCGACTGTCAACCAGCACCCCCAGGTCCCTTTCCACCTGAGCACTGTCCAGCCACACCGTTCCTAGCTTATATCGTTGCAGGGGGTTATTGTGGCCAAAGTGCAGGACTCGGCACTTGGACTTATTGAACTTCATCCCATTAGATTCTGCCCATCCATCCAACCGTTCCAAGTCCCTCTGCAAAGCCCTCTGTCCCTCTAACAGATCAACACACGTTCCCAGCTTAGTGTCATCTGCAAATTTGCTAATAAAGGACTCTAAGCCCTCATCCATGTCATCAATAAAAATATTAAACAGAACTGGCCCCAGCACAGATCCCTGAGGGACACCACTGGTGACTGGTCGCCAGCTGGATGCAGCACCATTCACCATCACTCTCTGGGCCCGGCCATGCAGCCAGTTCTGAACCCAGAAAAGAGTGCTCCTGTCCAAGCCACGGGCTGCCAGCTTGTCTAGGAGTATGCTGTGGGAGACAGTGTCAAAGGCCTTGCTGAAATCCAAGTAAACAACATCTACAGCCTTCCCTGCATCCACTAGGCGGGTTACCTGGTCATAAAAGGTGATCAGGTTGGTGAAACATGACCTACCCCTCCTAAATCCATGCTGGCTGGGTCTGATACCCTGGCCATCTTGTAAATTTTGCGTGATGGCGCTTAATATAAACTGTTCCATTATTTTGCCAGGTACTGAGGTCAGGCTGACTGGTCTATAATTACCAGGATCTTCCTTTGCACCCTTTTTGTGAATGGGTATCACATTAGCCAGCTTCCAGTCATCCGGAACCTCACCAGTGAGCCAGGACTGTTGGTAAATGATGGAGAGTGTCTTTGCAAGCTCATTTGCCAGCTCTCTCATTACCCTGGGGTGGATCCCATCTGGTCCCATAGATTTATGAATATCTAAGCATTTCAGTAGTTCTATGACTGCCTCCTCTTGGATAATGGGGGGACCAGTCTGCTCCCTGTCACCATCAACCAGCCCAGGTGGGCAGGTGTCTTGAGGGCAAGTCATCTTCCCACTAAAAACTGAGGAAAAATAGGCATTAAGCACTTCTGCCTTTTCCTCATCTTCAGATACTAAGTTCCCTCCTTTGTCCAATAAAGAACAAAGGCTGGTCTTACCTTTCCTTCTACCATTAATGTATTTGTAAAAGCATTTTTTATTATCTTTTACAGAAGTTGCCATTCTAAGTTCAAACTGAGCTTTGGCCTCCCTAATTTTTTTCCTGCATGCTCTAGCAGCCTTCTTGAATACTTCCTTAGAGACCTGACCCTTCTTCCAACACTGATACATCCTCTTTTTATTCTTAAGTTCCTCCAAAACCTCCTTGCCCAGCCAGGCTGGATGTTTACCCCGCTGACTGATCTTTCGGCACACAGGGATGGTCTGTTCCTGTGCCCTCAAGATCTCTGTTTTGAGGTATGCCCACCCTTCCTGAACTCCTTTGTTTTTTAGGACTGCTTCCCAAGGGACGCTCTGAATAAGTCTCCTAAACAGGCCAAAGTCTGCCCTCCGGAAGTCCAATGCAAGAGTTTTACTGGTGCTCTTCCTGACTTCACCAAATATTGAGAACTCTATTATTTCGTAATCACTCTGCCCCAAGCGACCTCCAACCACCACATCTCCCACCAGCCCATCTTTATTTGCAAACAGCAGATCTAACATAGTCCCTCCCCTGGTGGGTTCACCCACCAGCTGTGACAAAATGTTGTCCTCCATACATTCTAAGAATTTCCTGGACTGCCTCTTTATTGCTGTATTAAGTTCCCAGCAGATGTCTGGTAGGTTGAAGTCACCCATAAGAACAAGGGCTGATCATCTTGAAACATTACCTAGCTGCTTATAGAATAAGTGATCTACCTCTTCTTCCTGGTCAGGTGGATGATAACAGACTCCCAGTATGGTGTCAGCCTTTTTGGCCTTCCCCTTTATTCTTACCCATAGACATTCAACTCCATCTTCCTTAGTTTCAATTTCGATGGCATCAAAAGTTTGCTTAATATAAAGGGCCACCCCTCCACCTCTTCTTCCTTTCCTGTCTTTCCTGAAGAGCTTGTATCCATCCAGTGGAGTACTCCAGCTATGTGAGTCGTCCCACCATGTTTCTGTGATGGCAACTACATCACAGCTCTGCAGTTGCACCATGGCCTCCAGCTCTTCTTGTTTGTTGCCCAAGCTGCGTGCATTGGTATACACACACCTCAGCTGGGCTACTGACTTCACCCCCAACTCAGTCTTGCAATTCTTGGGCCTGTTTCCATATAGCTCAGCTGGTTCTCCTTCCCCCTTTAAACCTAGTTTAAAGCTCTCTCAATGAGGTCTGCCAGTTCATGAGCTAAAAACCTTTTGCCCTTAACAGAGAGGTGTACCTTATCTGGTTTCAGCAGAGAAGATGCTGTAAAAATTTCCCCATGATCAAAGAATCCAAAATTTTGCCGATGACACCAACCCTTAAGCCACTTGCTGATGATGCGGATTCTTCTGTTTCTTTCATCATTTTCCTTCGCCACCAAAGGGACTGAGCAGAACACTACCTGTGCTCCTGCCCTATCAACTACCTGACCCAGTACCCTGAAGTCCTTTCTAATTGCCTTGACACTCCTGTTTTCAATCTCATCACTGCCAGCCTGGAGTATCAGCAGTGGGTAATAATCAGAGGGCTGAATCAGCCCAGGAAGTCTCTCAGTGATATTTTGTACCCGGGCCCCAGGGAGGCAACAGACTTCCCTGTGGGATGGGTCTGGTCGACATATGGGGCCCTCAGTTCCCTTCAGAAGGCAATCACCTACTACGATTACCCTTCTTTTCTTCTTGATGCTAGAGGTAGTGATCTGTCTTGCAGATGAATCATAATTGGGGGGGTTCACTGGGCAGGCAATTCTCTCCTAAATCATCTAGTTGGGTCTCACTATCCAGGATCTCATACCTATTCTGAAGTGGTACTTGGCTGGATGATGGGGAGGGGGAGGACTTTTTGTTATTACCTCCCCGAATGGGGACCCATTTCCACTCCTCTTCATCTACCAGGTGCCCTTCTGTTACCTGAGAGCGGGAGGCATATAAGTCCTCAGTCTCTTGGTCAGAAGCCTCCCTTAAAGATGATAGGGCTGAATTCCACCAGTCTATTTCCCTTTCACTTTCCCTGATACTCCTTAACCTTTCGACTTCCTCCCTAAGCTCAGCCACCAGTGAAAGGAGGTCATTCACTTGTTCACAGCGCAGGCAGGACTCCTCCACAACACTCCCTGAGGCCACCGATAAGCTCAAACACTCTGGACACGGATGGGTCTGTACAGACACATCCTTTTTGGAGGGCCTGACTTGGTCACTTATACCAGCCACAGCTTTTGACTGTGTAGACACCATTACTGACAAACACCTCAAAAATAACCAGGCAGCAGAAAGACCTCAAACAATACAGAGGACTCCTTACTAGCAAGAAAGCTGGCAACCCTGCCTGCTTGACCTGCCTGCGCAAACTGCCGCGCAAACTGCCGCGCATACTCCCCAGAGACTCACCACAACCCTGTTTGCCCACTCCTGTTCGCCACGCTCCCCAGACACCTCTTATAATCATCCACTCAGCAGCAACTGAGGAAGCTCCACCCTCTGCTCCTCTCTCACTCACAATGCAATCGGCACACCTGCTCAACGATCCAGTATATACTTCAGCCACTCAGCAGCAACTCAGGAAGCTCCACCCTCTGCTCCTCTCTGACTCACAATGCAATAATTTCTTATACAGTGGATCTCCTTCAGCATGTGTCAGTTCCTCCTCTGGTGACATTTTGAAATCTTTGCTTTCTGGGCAGTCCATGATCACTTCCAAGATTCTTTAATTACTTGGTCTTCCTATTAGAGCTTCAATCACTGTGATACACTTACTCCATGTAACATCAGTTGCATGATGCATAGAGACCCTTCCTTTGAACATCCAGCCCAATACAGGTAACTGGGGTGCCAGGAAGAGCTCTGCTTCAGTACCAATTATTTCCAAAGAAGCTCAAATCCCTTCACAAGCCGCCAGTATCTCTCTTTCTCATGGAGTACAGCAGGCTTCGGATCCTCTGTATCCCTGACTCCAAAAGCCTGGGCATTGACCTTGAGTGTCCCCTGGTGCTTTCTGACAGAGGCTCCAGGTAGGACCGTTCTCACCCAGCAGCCATGTAGAGCACATTTTTTACATCTTGCCTTGTCCAAACTGGCCCACTGCATGAATTATCTCCCGCTGAATTTATTCAAAGGCTTATCGTTGCTCAGGGCTCCATTTGGAATAATTCTTCTTCAGAGTCACTTGATAGAGAGGATTGACAATCAGACTGCAATTTGGAATGTGATTTCTCAAAAATCCCACAACACCTAAAAAAAATCTTGTGTTTCTTTCTTGTTAGTTGGTGAAGACATTGCTTGCCATTTAATTCCTATAAACTAAATCTCCTCTGTAGGTCTCTTGACCTTACTTTGTTTTATGGCAAAACCAGCTTATAGAAGGATTTGGATTATTTTCTTCCCTTTCTCAAAAAAGTCTTCTACTGTATTGCCCCACACAATGATGTCATCAATGTATTTCAGGTGTTCTGGAGCTTCATCCTGTTCCAGTGCAGTCTGGATCAGTCCATGGCAGATGTTAGGGCTGTGTTTCTCCCCTGGGGCAGATGGTTCCAGGTGTACTGGATGCCCCTCCAAATGAAAGCAAACTGTGGCCTGCACTCTGCTGCCAAAGAGACTGAGAAAAGCACATTAGTGATATCCATTGTGGCATCACTTGGCTATCTTTGACTCCAGTTCATATTGAAGCTCTAGTATGTCCACTACAGCAGTATTCAGTGGTGGCATGACTTAATTCAGGCCACAATAATCTATTCTTAGTCTCCATTCTCCATTAGAGTTTTACACTGCCCATATGAGACTATTAAAGGGTGAGCAGGTCCTGCTGATCGCTCCTTGGCTCCACAGTTGACAAATCAGCTTATGGATGGGAAACAAGGAGTCTTGGTTGGTGCGATATTGCCACTGGTGCACCACTGTGGTAGCCATTGTCACCCATTATTCTTTGACCTTCAGCAACCCCACAACAGAAGGGTCCTCTGAGAGATCAGGCAAGGCAGACAGCTGCTTAATCTCCTCAATTTCCAGGGCAGCTATACTGAAAGCCTACCAGTATGCTTTTGGATCCTTGAAATACCCTCTCCTGAGATTTCTTCTCATAGGATCAAGAGTAAAATTAGCCCTTCTACTTTGCCTGTGGAACTGGCCACTGGAGATTGGAGCAGCAACTTTCCTGGAAGAACCCCCATTTGTGATTGCTTTTCCCTTCAATTGACATACCCATGCCTCTATGGTCAAGGTAGGTTTTCCATCCTACTTCCTCATGTCCTCTCCACTCTATGCAAATTTCTGTCGCATGGGTCATGGCCAATAGACTACATTTTGATTTGTGGGTAACTGTACTTTGTTAAAGTCAAATAATCTCTTGCATGGCTAATTCTGTCAGGTACTGGCTACCTTTCCCTACTGTAATCCACTTGCCTGGGTGACATATAACATCTCCCTTGGAGGGGTACATTTCCTTCACATTTGACAGATGTCACTTCCAGAAGCTAAGGACTCGTGTCCCTCTTTTAATTGCCTTGTCAATACCTGTTTCCTTAGAAACTGATCCCAGCTGCTTGGCTTCTCTACTCTCTTATTCCAAACTGTTAGTCCTGTTATCCCAGCATCAAAGCTTCCAGTTCAAAATGTGCTCACCTGGATAATGGCTCAAATATTTTAGTATATCCTGCAGCTTACTCAAGGAAAAGGATTGAGTGGTTACCTCTTGGTCTTGTTCTGCCTTACTAGTTTTTCTGGATTCTGCCCTTTTTGGGGATGAAATTACAAAATGTTGGAGGTGCCCACTGTCCTAGGCCCATACTATTTCTCACACCCTGCCACTCCTAGCTATCTGACCTAGAGACAGATCTCTGGGTGATGTTTGTTGATGACCAAGTTTAAATCCAAAGAAAAACCTAAATATTATATATATTTATATATATATATACACACACACACACATATATATATATATATATAAAAATATTTATAAATCACATGCCCTGGTGAGGATAAAAAACCACACCGATACAGTGTTATAGTGGTGTTTGGCTTGACAGGAACTGTTTCTCTCCTCTTCTCAATCCCCTCACTTCTCAGGCGAGCCCCCTTTAATTTAATCTCATTACGGATAAACAATCATCTTCTCATTGGTCCCTAGGGCCTCCTGTTAATTTTGTAACACACAAAACATGTCTCAAGCTTTCCATGCATGTGATTCTTTTCAATCACAATAAGCCACACAGTCACACTCACACAGCAGTGTTCTGCCAAGAAATGAGATTCCATAGCATCCTTCAGCAAGCACACAATTTAGCAGGGCCCTTAGGGTTAACATATCCTTGTTCTAATCTTGGTCAGGATGCCAAGTGTTTGGCACTGCTCCCACAATGTTCTTAAACAGCTGTTTAACCTCAAATAAGACCTGAACCATATTTAGCAACAGGCTGGCTTCTAGCAAAAGGAGCAGGTTGGTTTAAAGGGTGTTCAAAGGATATTAAAAAGTCTTTAAAATTCTCAAGTGGTCCTGTAATCAGACTGGAGGATAGAGAAGAGGAAGGGAGGGAAGAAGGAAGGGAGGAAGGGAGAAAGGAAGGATCCTCAATAGGTTGGCTCTCCAGGAAGAAAAGGCAAAAAAATTAATTATTAATAATTACCAATAGATGGCGCCCAAAATACAGATATTATGACAACACAGAGTACACAAATCAGATTAGTTTCATGACCAGCAATTCTAAAATATCATAAGCCAGTACTACAAAGTACACCACAAGGATAATCAGTCCAGGTCCATGGAAGATAAACATCACCATGGGAAACACATATTGCAAGTTTGGTATTAGATAACACAACCCTGAGAACAAGCGCTACAACTCTGAGAGCAAACATCATCATGCATGACCATCTACTATTAAACCAATACGATGAATACTTCTAAAAAAATTCTTTTACAACTCTCTGGTCAGATCTGTTCTTACTTCAACCCTCTGTGCCTCACATTGGGTACCAAAAATTACTGCTGGGGTTTAACCCCAGCTGGCAAGTAAGTACCATGCAGCCACTCACTTTCTTCCACTCCCCAGTGAGAGGGGGAGGAGAATGAGAAAAAAAATAAAACTTGTGGGCTAAGATAAAAACAGTTCTAAAATTCAAACAAAGTAAAACATTATAATAACACAAATTATAATAATAACAATAATAATGGTCGTAATGTAAAGGAGGGGGAGAGGGAGACAGAGAGAAAATCCAAGAAAGGCAAGTATTGCACAATACGTCTCACTACCCTTTAACTGATGTCCAGTGTGTCCCTCCCACAGCGATTGATTCCTCCCAGCCACCTCTCCCCAGTTTATATACTGGGCATGATATTCTTGTTTTGCGGAGAAAAGAAGAAAACCCCACAACTTTGTAAAAGTTGTAAAGCTTGGTATGTTTATTACCAGTGCTGGATGCATGCGGAGATTGCTCTCCTCAGAAAAGGCATGTGTGCCTCTGAGAACTTCAGGTCTCTTTTTATCTCTCTCTCAAATACATATGCATACAGTTTCACAATAGGTTCATACATATTCATTTTTATGGGTTTTGTGTGACTTTTACCACTAGTTCCTTTTTATCAGAAAGAATTCCGAGGTCAGGTTGACTTGCCCTTACAGCAGTCCCTGTCTCTCTCTATCATCTTCTGTCTCTCCCCCTTCATCTCTGTCCTTCACTGAAGTAACTTCACTGAGCTTAGGCCTTGCAGTCTGGCTAAATAACTACGATTCTAACCACAGACTCAACTCAAAAATGTACATTTCACCTAAATTAAAATGGATTTCTATCCTGGAAAATTTTCACTTTGCTTCATTCTATGGTATGGAATATCCCTTTGGTCAGTTCAGGTCCCCTGTCCTGGCTATGCTCCCTCCCAACTTTTTGTGCACCTCCTCCCTAGCAGAACATGAGACACTGAGAAGCCTTTGACTCAGGGTAAGCAATGCTCAGCAACAACCAAAACATCAGTGTGTTATCAGCATTATTCTGATTATAAAATTCTGATAACATTATGCTGAATACAAAACGCAGCACTGTACCACCTACTAAGAAGAAAATTAACAATCCCACAGGAAAGCAGAACACATGGTTACAGAAAAATATTAAAACTTATCAAATGCAGGATACAACAAAAAAGCAACTTGTCAGACCTCACAGACTGTCAGCAATGGAGAGAGAGGGGGAGGCTGATTCAGTGATCAGAATCTGATTTTCTTGTGGGATACAAACACTTATATACTATTTTAGGGAGACTACTAATGTGTACTACAATGATTAGGTTAAAATCACATACACAAACTTATGCATATAACATTCCTTGCCTGAAGAGTTTAATGAGATTTTCTGGTAAACCTGTCTCATTTAATCTTCTCGCAATCTAGGTCTAATTTTCAAAGTTCCATTTGCTTTTGCCAAGGCATCCTGTTATCAAATCTTATGTTAACCAGGTCCAAAGTCCATCATGTGTCTTGTGCCCCTCAACATACCAACAACAGACCAGCTCTATAATAGTGTCGTGGTTTGACACTGGCCAAATGCCAGGCACTAAAGTTGCTCACTCACCCTCCCCTGCTACAGCTGGGCAGAGGAGAGATAAATTTAATGAAGGCTTTGTGTAGTTAAGGACCAGGAGAAAATACTCAAAGGGCAAAACAGGCCTGACCTAAAGGTACAAAATGAATTTATTACTAATAAAATCAGAGGAAGATTGTAAAGCTGATCTCTGGGGCCAGTCAGGTCTGATCTGGCTAGCTTTGGACCCTGGCCCCTCGCAGCCATACAAGAACAAAAGTAAAAGACTCGAGGCACTCTTTCCTCTTGGGACCTGAGTCCCACTTTATTAATGGATAGGAGCTGCCTGGGCGGTGTCCCTGGGGGGAAAGAGGCAGAATCTCTCATGGCAGGAGATTTTAAACCCAGGGAAATGGGGGGCGGAGAAGAGGGAACACAGCCAATGGGATACAAGTGATGGGAGGGGAGAGGGGAGGGAGTAACCTGAGGAGACACCACCACCGGGGCTTTGGTGAAGGAAAGACCATGTGATATAAGAGGGGAATCTCATGAGGATACAAACATACTACTCAGTGCAAATTACCAACCTAGTGCAAAACAATAGCTAAATAAACTATTTAGTGCAATACAACAGAGCATAATGGGAAGTAAAAAAATCCTTTAAAAACACCTTTTCTTCCCCCTACCCCTCCCTCCTTCCCACTGACAGCACAGGGAGACAGGAGGATGGGGGTTTTAGTCAGTTCATCACTCGAGGTTTTCTGCTGCTCATGGAGAGGAGTCCTTCCCTTCCTACACTGTGGAGTTCCTTCCCACGGGAGACAGTTCTCCGCAAACTTCTCCAACATGGTTCCAAATCTCACAAGCAGCAGTCTTCTCAAAACTGCTGTAACGTGAGTCCTCCCAAAACTCCTGCAGCATGGATCACTCTTCCATGGGGTGCAGTTCTCGAAGGACAGGCTGCTTCAGTCTGGAAGCAGGGGCCCCCTCTCTCCACTGGGTCTTGCACTGGATCACAGCCTCCTCCAGGCATCCACCTGCTCCAGTGTAAGAATCTCCCCCATGGGCTGTGGGTGGATCTCTGCATCCCCTGTGGACTACAGGGAGACAGCCTGCTTCACCATGGTGTCCTGGGTTGACGATATGATGCTTTTATCCCCAATCGTCTCATTCTGTTTATGTTGAATAATAAGCTTTGTACCTTTAAGAGTGTTCCAGAGAGTAAAGGCGGGAGAGAAACAGCACGCAGTTTGTTTTCAGACACTGCACTCCTCCTCCACATTCCTGCTCCTGGACTGTGTTGTCTGCGGACAGACAAACAGCAGGACAGAGCTCTTCCTTTGCTTTTTAGTTAGTTCTAGCTAGCTGAGGCAGAGAAGTTCCCCAGACTGTTTTGTTTTTTTTTCCTTTTTGTTTGGACCTCTTGAAACTGCTCTGGACTGAACACCCAGGAGAGCACCAGCAGCTGCAGCTGTGGCCCACTGGGCCAGGCCTGGCCTGCAACAATTCCAGCACCAGAGGGACTGATCAGAGACTGAGTGAGCTGCAACACGAGGATGGGGTTTTTCTCAGTTTGTCATCTCTTTTAGAGTGGCACAGGGTCTCATTGTTTTATATTGTTTTAGTTTTATTGTTTAATAAACAGTTTTTTTCCACCTTTCTCCAAGGAGGTATTTTTTTTCCTCCCGGACCAGTTGGGGAGAGGGGCCAATTGGATCTGCTTTTCCCACCGGAGCTCCTTTGGGGGATTCTTCCCCAAATTTGCTCTAAACCTGGACACATGGTCATCACCACAGCCTGCAAAGGAATCTCAGCTCTGGCGCCCGGAGCACCTCCTGCCCCTCCTTCTTCACTGATTTTGGTGTTGCCATGTTGTTTTCCTACACATGTTCTCACCTCCTCCTCCTCCTCTTCTCCGGCTAGAAAAAAGTGCGTGTGCCACACCTTTTCTGAGGGTCTATGGTTCAAGTCCCTCTTTGGGCACCAAAATGACTGTAGCAGGTTGAGCTTAGCTCGGTGCCATGTGTTCATTAAGTTGCTCTATCACTCCCTTTTCCAGTGGGAGAGAATAAGATGGGGAACAACCAGCGGGTGAGAAAAGGAAGTTTTATTACAGTGGAAGGAAAGAAATAAGCAAGAATCTGTGCATGCATAAGCTAAAGCAAAAAAAAAAAGGTCAATGTCTACTTCCTATCAGCAGCAATTTTCGGACACTTCCTGGGAAGCAGGGCTTCAGCATGTGTAATGGCTCTTCCAGAAGGCAAACACTGAAGAATCATTAATACCCCCCCTTCCTCCTTTAGCTTTATATATCTGAGCTGACATCATATGGTATGGAATATCCCTTTAGCTAATTTGGGTCACCTACCCTGGTTGTGCCCTCTCCCAGGATCTTGCCCACTCCCATCCCCTTTGATGAGGGAAGGAATGTCAGAGGGACAGCACTGCTCAGCAGTAGCCAAAACACTGGTCTGTTATCAACATTTGTCCAGCTACTTATGCAAAGCACAGCACTCAGTCAGACCCAATACACAGTGGCAGAACCACAGAATTGTGAACAATTAAGGAGAGAATATTTGGGTATCTAAAAATGAAGGTTTGTGAGCACATTTTTTGTGGTACTTTACCTCACCAAATTATTTACCCTTATCAATTGTCCTGGTTTAAGGCAAATTTGGGAGAAAACCTCCAAAGGCGTTCCTCTAGAAAGCAAATTCAAGTGGCCCCTCCCCCAACTGGTTCGGGAAAATGTTTCCTTGGAGAAAAGTGGAAAAAACTTTATTTCACAGGCAAAGCATTCACCAGCACACACACACACAAAATGAACAATATTAAACAATAAAATCTCTTCCCAATCTGAAGAAATGACAAACTCAGAAAGTCCTTGTTGGGGGTTGCAGTTCGGCTCACCCAGTCTCTTATCAGTCCCTCCGGTGTGGGAAATGCAGCAGCCCAGGCCCAGCCCAGTGGGTCACAGGTGTGAGCTCACAGTGCTCTTCTGAGTTTTCAGTCCAGAGTAGGTTTAAACAGTTCCAAGAGAGAGAAAAACTACAGTCCAGGGAACTTCTCTCTCTCAGCTAGTTAAAAACTAACTAAAAAACAAAGGAGAGCTCTGTCCCACTGTCTGTCCATCCACAGACAACACAAGTCCAGGAGCAGCAATGTGAGGGAGCAAGTGCAGTTTCTGAAAACAAACTGTGCACTTCTTGTCTGCCTCCCCCTTCGCTCCCAGAACCAGTCTTAAAAGGTGCAAAACTTATTTCTGGACTAAACAAATGAATGGGAATATAATTCAGCATCAATAAGTCACCCCAGGACATTCCACCCCTTATCCCCATATCATCAGCTTACTACCAAAACTAATATATATTCTAACTCTACAAACACATACAATATACATACATATATATACAGTATACAGACAATGGCAGCAACATTCAGCAAACAGTGATATTTACACATAGTTCTCACCCAACAATCAGATCTCCCTGAGATACACATCATGTTGTTCTGTCTTTCTGCATTATCCACCATGTGCAACCTGGTCCCTGAGCAAAGACAACCCCGCAAATGGGTTTGTCTGTACTGGAGGCAGAATTGATCCAAACAGTTTTTCGTTACAAACCTCTGACATGCACTGTTTTGCAGAGATAGCCAAAAACTCTACAACTTTGTGAAAGTTATAAAGCTGTTATGTTTATTATTACAGCGCTGGACGCGTGCGGAGATTACTCTCTTTAAAAGACATGCGCACTTTTGGGAACTTCAGGTTCTTTTTTATGTCCGTCTCAAATACATATGCATACAATTTTGCAATAGGTTCATACATATTCATTTTTATGAATTTCGCGTTACATTTGCTGCTAGTTCTTTATCAGAAAGAATTCTTAGGTCAGGTTGACTTGCTTTCATAGCAGTCTCTCTGTCTCTTTTTATCACTGTCTCTCCCCTCTTATCTCTGTCTTTCACTGAATCAGTTTCTCTGAGCCTAGGCTTTGCAGTCAGGCTACATAGCTATGTTTTCTAACTACAGACTCAAAGATGTACATTTCACTTGAATCAAAATGGATTTCTACTCTGCAGAATTTCTACTTGGTCTCATTTCTTCGTTTTCCTGGCAAATAAGTAAATTCTTTTACTTAATGCAAACCTTTACAACAATAAGAGTCTCAATGCTTTACTATGTACATTTGATAAGGAGGTTAACACAGCTACTTGCTGCAGTATTCTCTAATTCTAAATTAGCAATATAATGGATAATCTTAAACTTATTCTAACTAATATTAACAAAACTACAATGGGATGACACAACTTATTAAAGATTCTATTTGCAGTTGGTGACTACTTAAAGATCACATTTTACTAGTGATGATATGCATTTTGTTTTATTTTTTGTAGAATTCTGGTTATTTTTTTGTATCATGTTGGACAGTAATCAAAGTTTTCTATCTGCTTTATTGGATTTCTTTCAAGATCTCTAGTAGGTCTTGTTGCTTGATTAATTGTTTTACTAATGTAAAGTCTATCTCAATGGGGGTAGGTGATAGTTTGTGATTCATTGTATAATTGGTTTTAATCAGCTGGTCGGATGTCACTGGGTCTAAGTACAAAAAAATCACACTTGATAATCTTAACAAAATTACAAATACAAAAATTAGAATGATTTCTACTAGGCGTAATAACATCGTTTTTATCACACACACTCTTTTCTAGTATATACGAGCACAGTTTTCTGGTCAGTGACTGGATGAACTTTGAAGTGGCAAATAGTTCAGTTTCTAGACACACATCTTGGGCATTAATAGTATTGCTTTTACAAATGAATCTCATTTGTCTCTAGTAATGCAGGAGTCTAAGTTTACTGTGTGCTACTTTTCATTCACTTTTCGTGCTTACACTCTATGTTCTGAAGGGTAGAGTACTGTTTTTTCATGGTTTAATCCTAGTGCAATGATGGGGTGGATAACAGTCCTGGGGTGACGTTATGATGCTTGTATCCCCATTCATATGTTCTGAGCCTTTAAGACCGGCTCTGAAGAGTGGAAGTTTTGTTTGGGTTTCTCTTATCAGGGACAGAGACGGGCAGTACATAGGGCTGTTTTCACTTCTTGCTTTCAGCTTGCTGCTTTGCTTGCTCTCTCTTCTGCTCTCGCTTCTGCTCTGCTTTGGCCTCCGCTTATTAGCTAGCTCTAGCTAAGCAGTCCACATTCCTTCCTGGACTGTTTCTCCTCTCCTGTTTCTGTGACCATCTTGAACCTGCTCCAGACTGAGACCTGGGAACATCGAGAGTTTGCACCGTTTTGGCCTGCAGCAGCTGCCCCAGCGCCAGAGGGACTGAGAACAGAGCAACCACCCCCGAAAGAGACTTTCTGATTTTGTCATCTTTCTCAGAGCGGTGTCATCGGGTATTGTTCATTTTGTGTGCTGGGGGGTGCTGGGCCAGTCAAATAAACAGGTTCTTTCCACCTGTCTCCAAGGAATTTTTTCCCGAACCGGTTGGGGGGAGGGGCCGTGTGGGTTTTGCTTTCTGGAGGGGCCCTCCTTTGCAGATTCTTTAACAAATTTGCCCTAAACCAGCACAATAACGTAAACAGTGGCATTATGTATGGTAAGCACAAAGGCAGTGGCCACATTAGAAGCAGGATCATAGGTGAAATTCACTATAGTCTACTAGGATTGAAACTTCTTTTCAAAATCAATTGCATTATCTCGGACAATTTTCTGAATTTCAGTTGGAAAATTACCTTCACCCATTTCCTGTATGATCAGAGCTGCTGTTGCTTGCATCTATAACTGTGCTTGTATACAACTGAAAGCTAAAGACACATTATCTTGAACTGTACTAAGTGCTTCTACTATTAACTTGTGGTCTTGGTCTTCGGCTTTTTCTCACTTTGGCAGTACTTATGAAATCTGCTACTGGCTAGTTCTTAATGCTAATGGAGATGACTAAAGGCTGCTTCAATTTTGTTAGGCTACTTGCTGGAGTGGCTAGTTTATTTATCAGTATTTTTGAATCAATTCTATTTAAAACTCTTAATCTTGTCTCTAATATCTCAGTTAGATCTTTTTGTATTCTGCTCTTGAGGTATACTTGTCTTTGTAACTACGTTGTTCAGCTCTCAGAGGATGTTTTTAGGAAAGAGGAGCAGGCTGGTTGGATTTTTGAGATGTTAATTTGCATTAGCTACTCAACACATTTGAGAGACCATTCTGGATTGAACAACAGTTGTTGTTCAGCCACATTTTTCACTACATAGGGGTCTATTTCATACACTTCAGGTTCAAGTTTGGATTGAGTTGGAGCTATTTGAGTCTTAGTGTGGGTTGTATTAAGTCTTGCTGTTGTAAAAAGTGCAGTGTCTATTTTAAATTTAAATGAGAGTCTGATAGCATCTCGAGCCTAAAGGCAAGTCACTTTTACAGGTTGTATCAAGGTGAAATTACACTAACAGTCTGAAACACTTAGGCTATCACAAACTTCCTGGTGTTTGTATACACCAGGAGAGGTTGAGACACTAATTGCATCTGGTCTCTCCTAAGCTGTCTTATTGACTACTTAGCACTTTACTTTGATTTCTTCTCTTCTGATCTTTTGAAATGTCTGCAGTTTTTGTTCTTGCCATTCTTGCTCTTCATATACTTGATTCTTGTGGATTACTACAGAGGATAGGTTTAAATCTTTTATCTCAAAGTTCTCTTATGGATTCAGTATACTGATTAAAAGCTTGGGACTAAGGCTATTTAGCATCACTTTGGATAGAGGTACTCTCTAGCTCTAAAACTTCAGTTACAATTCCATACAAAACAATTCTGTAAATGAAAGTATGAACTACTCTCGACTGCAATATATTCATTTTTCCCCGAGTAAGTTTTAATCTCAGTTCATTGTCTCTTGGTGTCACTCCTCAAGGGGCTTCTGGGGCCTTCTTCACTCGAGAGTGATGGATCCAGGCATTCTGCTCTTTGATTTTGATTGCAGTGAAGGTGGTGAGAAGCACTTGGAATGGTCTTTCTTACGGTGCTTCTCAAGTCTTTTCTGTAAGACAGTTAACATATACATAATCTCTAGGCTGTATGTTATGTACTGGCTCATCTAACTCTCTGCTCTGAGTTCCAGCCATGTGTTTCTCAATTTCTTTGAGCTGTTTGCTTAAAGCCACCATGTAGGTGGCCAGTGTTACTTCTTTAATGTGGGTGGACATTTCTTTTTGTATTCTATGTAGACTTCTATAAAGCATTTCAAAAGGGCTTAACTTTTCTTTAGCTCGAGGTTTAGTTCGAATTTGCAATAGTGCTAGTGGAAGAGCTTGGGGCCAGGGTTGTCGGTTTTCGGCTGTTTGAAGGGCCTGGAAAGGCCCGGAGTGGCCTTGGGGCAGCCCGCGTATCAAAGGACGAGAAGAGGCTTCAGTTCTTCTTTCGGTCTTTATGTTTATTAAATGTTTATCTAAAAGATTTTCTTTCGGCCCGACAGAGGTCTGCTCAGCAGCCAGCCATGAGCACACTCTGTAGCCCTCCGGACAGTCACCTGTCTTTATACCCATGGTTACGTGTACAATATTTATCATTTTTCCCCAATCCTTTTTATTTTTATTGTCCGGTGCACTTTCAGTAATGACCAATCCCAAAGCGCCACCATCACCAAAGAAGATGGAGGAGAAGAAGAAACAGAAGAAGAACAGGACACGCCCCAATTCCTCCATCTTACTTCTCTAAACCCCCCTGTACAGCAATCTTAAACCTTGTGTCTCACCCTCTAATTAACTAATCCCTTCACCATTCACCCCGGTGAAGTTCTCCTATCCTCATACAGGTGTCGTCTCCCGTGTAGGATCAAAGTCCAGCCACCAGACACTTCTGGCAACATTCCAGGACTCCCGAGCCCCCCAAGGGTGGTCTCGGTGGCTCGGCACCTCAGGACTGAGGTGCTGAGATCCCACACAGGGTAGATTAACTTTCTGCTTCAGTCTTACAATTTGCTGCTTAATCAAATGATTCATTTTCTCTGCTTGGCTGCTTGATTGGGGGCGGTATGGAGTATGAAGTTCCCAATCTATGCCCAGGTGGCTACTAATCTGTTGCACTACTTTGGAAATGAAATGTAATCCTCTATCCGAGGATATTGTGGCTGGAACTCTGAAGCGTGGTATTATTTCTTGTAATAATACTCTAGTCACTTCTCTAGCTTTGACAGATCTGGTGGGAATGCTTCTGGCCACCCTGAAAATGTATTTGTCAATACTAGTAAATACCGATACCCCCTTTTCCTTGGGAGTTCTGAATAGTCAATTTGCCACTGCTGTCCAGGCCCATGGCCTCTCCCAATCTGACCAAGTTTCGGCCTGGGGGTATTTTTGGGGTTAGTCTGGAGGCAAAGATCACACTGTCAGGTTACTTGAGTAATGGTGGCGTATAAATTCCTAGCAATGATTCTTTCAATCAAGTAGGTGTATACGGCATCTTTTCTTCAGTGTGCTTTCTGGTGTTCTTCTCTTACTAGTGACTACAATAAATAAGAAGGGATTACTAGCTTCTTTTCAACGGTAGCCTGCCTTTCTTGGTTATATGTCCTTCTTTGATCTCCAGTTTATTTTCTGTCTCTCTTATTATATTCTGGCTTACTTTCAAGGGAAATTTGTCTATCTGGAATTAGGGCTCTTTCAGTAGTTATTTCACTTTTTGCTACTTCTTTTGCTTCTCTATTTGCCAGCTCGTTTCCATCTTCTAATTCTGAGCTCACTCTTTGGTGTATTTTAATATGCATAATTGCTACTTTTTCAGGCAGCTGAACTGCTTCTAGAAGCTGGATTATCTCTTGTGCATGTTTGATGTTCTTTCTCTGTGAGGTCAGCAGTCCCCTCTCTTTCTAGATGGCTCTATGTGCATGTACGACTCTGAATGCATACTTTGAGACTGTATAGATGTTTATTCTCTTTATTTTTGCTATTTCTAAGGCACGGGTCAGGGCAATTATCTCGGCCTTCTGCGCAGAGGTACTTGTTGGTAAGAGTCTGGATTCTATTACTTCTCTGCAGGTGGTGACTGCATACTCAGCATGTCACTTTCTATTGGCAACGTAGCTACTCTTGTCAGTGAACCAGGTCTGCATCGTCTAAAGGAGTGTTTTTTTAAGTCTGGGGGGCTGGAGTAGGTAGCTTCAATGGTCTCTAGGCAATCGTGGTGTACTGCTTCTCCTTGATTTTAACTGAGAAAGGAAGCTAGGTTGACAATATTAGTCACTACTATCTCTACATCATCTTGCTCTACTATGATGGCCTGGTATTTCAGAAACTTCTGTGGTAAAAGCTAGTGGCTACTCTTTACTTCTAGTACCACAGATACTGTATGGGACACTAGCACAGTCATTTTGTTCCGAGGGTAAACTTGCGTGCCTCTTGAATATTCAGTACGACTGCTGCTACAGCTTTGAGGCAACTTGGCCATCCTTTGGCTGTTGCGTCTAGTTGCTTGGAGAAGTAAGCAACTGTCTTCTGGTATGGACGCAAGTCCTGAGCTAGTATTCTCAGGGCAATTCCCTGTCTTTCATGGGAAAATAGAAAGAATGGTTTACTTACATCTGGAAGTCTCAAAGCTGGAGCTGACATGAGGGCACTCTTTAGCTGGTGAAAGGCCTGTGTGGCTTCCTTTGTTTACTGAAGATCTCTGTTTCTATCGGCAATAAGAGCATAGAGGGGTCTGACGAGCAGTCCATAATTATAAACCCACAGCTGGCACCACCTTGCCATGCCTAAGAAGGTTCAGAGTTCCTTTATAGTCTGGGGTTTTGGGGTTTGGCATATGGCTTCTTTGCAAGCTTGCCTTAAAGTCTGTTCCTCAGCACTCACCTCGTACTTCAGGTAGATTACTTTCTGTTTCACTACCTGGGCCTTTTTCTTTGATACTCTGTATCTTCGGAGTCTTAGGAAATTTAAAAGGCTTACCGTCTAGGCTACACATGCTTCTTTCATCTGAGTGGCTACTAGAAGATCATCTACGTACTGCAAAAGATTTCCTTCTTCTTCTGGAGCTTCTCAGGACTGTAGATCTTTTGCAAGTTGCTCTCTAAACAAAGTGAAGGAATTTTTGAAGCCTTGGGGCAATCTCAACCATGTGAGCTGAGTTTTGCACCTACTTTTAGGACTTTCTTATTTGAATGCAAAAATTTTCTGGCTGGCTTCGTGGATGGGGAGGCAAAAGAAGGCGCCTTTTAGGTCTAAAACAGTAAACTAGGTTAGCTCAGGTGTTAGACAAGTTAATCAAGTATATGGATTGGCTACCACTGGATACAAATCTTCTGTTACTTTATTGACAGCCTTCAAATCTTCTACTATCTAGTATGATTCACCAGATTTCTGAACAGGTAAAATGGGAGTATTGAAATCAGATTAGCATTCTTTCAGTAACCTTAACTGCAGAAAATTTTCAATTTTTGGGCTGATTCTTTTCTTGTCCTCTTTCTTTACGGGGTACTGCTTAATTCTCACTGGTTGTGTCTCTTCTTTGAGTTTAATTACTATAAGGGATGCGTTTTTCGCCTTCCCTGGAACATCAGAGGCCTATACTTCGGGAAATACTTGACTTAGTATCTCTTCATCAATTTCTTCTTTGATTGCAAAAGCTGTTAAGGTTAAACTTAATACTTCTATGTACTTTTGATCATTCACCTCTAGAGTAACTTCTCTATTTTTGAATGTAATGGTTGCTTGTAACTGCTCTAATAAATCTCTGCCTAAAAGTGCCTTTGGTGAATTGGGCATGTACAAGAATTTATGAATAATCTATTGTTTTCTTAATTTATACCTTAAAGGTTTACAAAAATATGCTCTTTCAGACTGACTAGTTGCCCCTTGCACTACAACATACTAATTTTCTACAGGTACTAAAGCTTTATTTAAAACTGAATATGTAGTTCTTGTATCAACTAAAAATTCTACTTTTTTCCTTTCTTTTTCCAGCCTCATTGTTATAACCAGTGGATCTGCTGGGGCAGAATCACCTGGACTTCTTCAGTTGTTTTGTACGTGTGCAGCCACTTGTTGTTCACCTCGTCTCTCTTCTGGGCATTGATCTTTCCAGTGACCAATTCTTTTGCAGATTGCACACGGGTTCCTGCCCAGCCGAGGTGGTCCTTTTCTGGGTGGTCTCTGGTTGTGTTTTCTTTGCTTTTCTTCTTGTACTACTGCCACCAACTTTTTCATTCTTTGTTTATATCTTTCTTCCTGGTTACTAAATACCCTCTAGGCCTCTTCTAGCAAGACTTCAAGATTTCTCCCTTCCGGTCTTCGAATTTTCTGAAGTTTACGCCTGATATCTCCAGCAGACTGCCCCAAAAATGAATTAACTAGTTGATTCATCTCTATCTCAGACTCCGGATCCAATGATGGATGACGACGCATAGCATCCCTTAAACACTCTAGAAACTCAGATGGAGTCTCAAAGCCCCTGCTTAAGGGAATATAAGGCAGACCAATTTATGGGTTTTGGAATAGCTCTTTCCACCCCTGTTGCTATCCACTCTTGATAATATGCTAATTTCTTTACTTCTGCTGATACATTAGGATCTCATTCTGTGTCTTGGAGGGGGAAATGTTCTTCTACATCTAGCTGCGTGCTCTTGTAGTAATCTTCTGCCAAAGTCCTTGCTGTCTTTAAGATCAGCTGTTTTTCCATTTCAGTGAAAGCATCCAGTAGTAACTGGATGTCAGCTCAATCTGGATTGTGTTGCTTGATAACATATCGTAGACATTTGGCAGTAAGTATCGGATCAATATGATAATTCTTAGCAATGTTTTCTCATGCCTCTAAATCAAGAGTGGCAAATGGCACTTTAATCATTAATCTCTCTCTTTCTGGTCTCACTGCCTTTCACAGAGAGGCTTGTAACACTGCTTGCTTCTTAGTTCTAGATGCAACTGGACTGTCGGAGGGGGGTGGATTTTAGTGGATGCGCCTTCCTAGCCTGAGTCCTCCTTCTTTTTGGGGAAGTCTCTTTTATCTTCAACTTCCTTCCTCCTAGGAGGAGCTTTCATCTACTCAAATGTATCTCGTTCTTGCTCTTTAGAATGATAAACCTTGTCTGATCTCATACACCATTGTCTCACACTGCATGCTGAACAGCAACGTTTGATTTGCCGTCTCTTTGCCTTGTTTTCTTTTTCAAGGACCAAGACCAGTGGGTCCGAGGACGGTCTGATCTCACAGTCCTTTTGCTATTCTTGGTGATTTCTTAAATCAAAAAACATATCAGCATACGAAACCTCATCCCATTTACCTTTGTCATGGTTTGACCCGGAAACAGGATTTCTGGGATGCTGTGTGGATGGGGCCAATGAGTGCTCAGATTTGAATATTGCCATCTGGCCTAACCACTGGGCACTGGATCCACCTCCGAGAACACAGGGTAAAAGCAGGGCTCTCCCCCTGGCAGTTTCTCTTTGGATTTCCGGCGGTGAAGGAGTTGAGTCTCTCCCCCGGCCCAGTTGCTGGCTGGGCTGGGGGAGGGGAAAAGCCATGCGGCCCGGCCTGGGAGAGGTAGGCCTGGCCCCAAGGGTGGAAGGAAGAAAATAAAGAAATGCCAGGAAGCAATGGGCAGCCTGTTCCCCCCCCCCCCCCCCCCCACCTTGGAGACAGAGAAAGTGCAGCCGGTGTTTGTGTGCCGTTACCTTGAAAGCAGTAAACATGTGCTGGTAGCAGGCAGCCTGGCTGAGGAGATGGTGGGGGGGTGCAGCCAGGAGTCCAGCTGCTTGGAGGAGTTTTTAACCCTTTTTTTGGACAATGAAAACGTCACAGAACATTAACCCTTCCTAGACGAGAGATAAGAGTGGAGGAGGACGAAGGAGATGAGTGAGTGATGAAGATCTGGACCAGAGAGAGAGACTGAGAGATGTTAGGAAGATGGAGAAGAGGGAGTGGCATTTTATGCTGGACTCTTTTGCGTAGCCATGGACAGAGCTATGTTCCCCTGGAATACAGAGACTGAGACCAGGGGGAGAAATGTCCCAGAGCCAAAGAAGATTCAGTGTGGGTACCCCTCGGCCCCAGGGGGTATATAAAATATGGGGGGGACAGATGTCCCAGAGGTGAGAGACTGAGCTTTTCTGGAACTGGACACAGCCTCCTTAAAAGGACAACCCTGGAAGCAGCCCTGATTCTGGTCCGGTGGTGAGAGCACCGGAACAAGGATGGAAAAGGCCACCACGACACATGGAAGGACTCCCTCTCCTCTTGAGGAACTGAAGTTGAGCATTCTAAAGGGTGGTGCTGGACCCAGATTGGATTTTGGATTGTATTGTATTGGGAATTTGGGGAGGAGGAGGAGGAGGAGAGTGTTTCTGTGAGGTTTCATTTTCCTTGTGTTTTTTTTTTTCTTTTTCTTCCTTTTGTGTGTGTTTAGTAATTGTCTTTGTAGTTTAGTTAATAAACTTTTCTTCTTTTTCAAGTGAGAGCCTGCTTTGTTTATTCCTGGTCAAAATCTCACAGCAGACACCAGAGAAGGTGTATTTTCATGTGGGCATTTGGCCTTGTGCCAATGTCAAACCAGCACACCTTACCGTCTCTTTTGCAGAGAAAAGAAAAAGCACTCTACATTTTTGTGAAAATTGTCAAGCCGGTATGTTTATTACAGCGCTGGACGCATGCAGAGATTGTTCTCCTCAAAAAAGGCATGTGTACCTCTGGGAACTTCAGGTCTCTTTTTATCCTCCTTTCAAATACATATGCATACAGTTTCACAATAGGTTCATATATCTTCATTATTATGGATTTCGCGTGACATTTGCCACTAGTTCTTTTTATCAGAAAGAATTCCGAGGTCAGGTTGACTTGCCCTTACAGGAGTCCCTGTCTCTTTTTATCACCCTCTCTCTCCCTCCCTTTATCTCTGTCCTTCACTGAAGTAACTTCACTGAGCTTAGGCCTTGAAGTCTGGCTAAATAACTGGTTTCTAACCACAGACTCAACTCAAAAATGTGCATTTCACCTAAATTAAAATGGATTTCTATCCTGGAAAATTTTCACTTTGCCTCATATCTTAAAACCAACATTAACTGCAGTAAGCTATTATAATCTAAAGTTCCAGTGGGTGACCACTTCGCTCTGTCTTCTAACTTGTACAATGGCCACCAGTGTGTGCAATATTGGATTAGATCTTTTTTATTCTCAGAGCCCCCTCTACTGGTGACTTCCTTCCAGTGGGCCAAGATGCACCTCAAGGGGCTAGCCTGAGGAACTTCTTTGCTCTGGTTAGTTCCTATTACCTCCTTCTCTTTGCTCTATCTTGCTTCTACCTAAACCTCTCTTCACGGAGCTTCACAGTAGTTTTCTAGTCTTTCTCCCACACACAGCTCCAGGTGGCAGGTATCTGTTTATTACAGGGAACTCTAAATCCTTTATGGCAGGTTGTTCTCAGCCTAGACTTACTGTAGTACTAGCTGAAGTCTGGTAAAGCCCCTCTAAATGAACTCATTCATCTCCTCTATCTACCTAATAATTCACAGGATTCACAAACTCTCAGGGGTCGAGTCGAAACCACTGGGGCAGAGGAACCCCTTGGGTTCATCTAGCCACGGTAAAAGTGTGCACAATCTACACCACAATTCACCACCTTTACTCAATGAACGTCCTTACTCACGCTTCTCTACTACTTGCTCTACTTCTCTGCTGGGCATTCCCTGCCCTCACAGCCTGCCCCTGCTTCAGGCCTCACTCGGCCCCTTCAGTTGTGGGTAGAAACCCCCCTGCACTGTAGATATACTCCCTTTTGTACACCACGCACTTGCACAATTACAAACACAATGCATTAACTACACAATGCATTAACCATACAATGATACAGTGTCCGGACACCACACACACACACACACACACACACACACACACACACAGGTTCACTCGACCCACGCCCAGGGTTGGTAGCAGTCTGCTCTATCAGACAGTGAACCCCCATCTCTGGTTTAGCCGCTCTATTGAATGCAACCACAGGCCAAGCACTCAGACGTCTCTGAGTGACTTTCTCAGCCGTCCTATCTTCTCTTTTCTCCTGGGGGTTCCTCAATACATACCATATCTTCCGCATTGTAGCAGGTCCTTGTCTGTCTCCACAGGAGGCAAGCCGAGACGAGTGGAGCTCCTCCAGGAAAATCCCGGGGCACGCCTAGGAGTCTGTCTGTTCTCCCCTGCCTCCGCGGGGACAGAGACAGTTCCTCCTGGCTGGCTTTTCCAGAATGTTTTGCGGAGATAGCCAAAAACTCTACAACTCTGTGAAAGTTGTAAAGCCGTTATGTTTATTATTACAGCGCTGGACGCATGCAGAGATTACTCTCCTTAAAAGACATGCGTACCTCTGGAAACTTAGGTTCTTTTTTATCTCTCTCTCAAATATATAGTAGGAGTCTTAGTGAAATATCTGTATTGTATATTGAATATCTGTATATAGGCCTTGCCCTGATAAGCCCTGGTTGTTTTTGATAGGCTGCAGCTGCAATGCCCTTAATTGGGCTGCAGCTGTAACTAATGAAGATAACTGGGATAAAAGGGGCTGGGCTTGGCCAGTCAGGTTGAGCTGACAACAAGCAGGAGAAGAAGTCAGAGCTGGGAAGAACTGCCCCCAAGAAGTATCACCGAGAAGGTGCGAGACTTTAGAGATATGATTGCGACAGTATGGGACTTTAGAAATGCAAAAACAAGATAACAACACAAATACATATGCATACAATTTTACAATAGGTTCATACATATTCATTTTTACAAATTTCACGTTACATTTGCTGCTTGTTCTTCTTTATCAGAAAGAATTCTTAGGTCAGGTTGACTTGCTTTCATAGCAGTCTCTGTCTCTTTTTATCACCCTCTGTCTCCCCCCTCTTATCTCTGTCTTTCACTGAATTAGTTTCTCTGAGCCTAGGCTTTGCAGTCAGGCTTAATAGCTATGTTTTCTAACCACAGACTAAAAGATGTGCATTTCACTTAAATCAAAATGGATTTCTACTCTGGAGAATTTCTACTCTGTCTCAGCACCACTGGGACTTCATCTCCTGTATGCCGGGGATCAGATGGGCATGGCCTGCTCGGTTGGTGGAGCCTCAGGTGTTAACTAACCAGGTGGCCTTTTCTAGGTACTACTACCAATGTTTGAAATATCCCCCGCCCAATGCTTTCAAAGTGGTCTTTAACAGTCCATTGTACCTCTCTACTTTGCCTGCAATGGGTGCATGGTACAGGATATGGTACGCCCACTCAATGCCATGTTCCCTAGCTCAGGTGTTGATAAGGCTGTTCTTGAAAGGAGTCCTGTTGTCTGACTCAATCCTCTCAGGGGTACCATGCTGTAGTGGGATAGAATACAAGAAAAATAAAGATAGTATAGAAAGTAATCTTACCCCTAAGGAGTTTCAGCTGAGCCAATTATTAGAGATTAGGAACAGGCCTGACTTTAACAGGCCACAGCTGTAGCCAATGAGAAGAGTGCTATAAAAGAGTGAGTTGGTTAGTTGAGAGGGGAACTGGAGTCAGTTGGCTACTGCGAGAAGAAGGAAGAGTCAGTGCTTAGAGGAGATGCCTATGAGAAACATCAAGGAGGTATGAAATATTTGCAATAAGGAAACAACAATATGAAACCTTTGCAATATAATGACGACACCATGCCTCCAAAGGACTTGCTTTTCAAGGCCTAGGATGGTGTTACAGGCTGTAGCATGAGGCACAGGGTAGGTTTCCAACTATCCAGTGATGGCTTCTGCCACTGTGAGCAGATAGTGCTTGCCTTGGCGTGTCTGGGGCTGTGTGATTTAGTCAATCTGACAGGCCTCTCCATACTTATATTTGGACCATCGCTCACGGTATCATAGGGGTTTCACCTGCTTGGCCTGCTTGATTGTAGCACACATCTCACAGTCATGGATAACCTGAGAAATACTGTCCACGGTTAGATCCACCCCTCGGTCTTGTGCCCACTTATAGGTGGCATCTCTACCCTGATGGCCTGAGGCATCATGAGCCCATCTAGCTAGGAAAACTTCCCCCTTATGTTGCTAATCTAGGTCTATCTTTGACATCTCTGTCTTTGCAGCCTGATCTACCTGCTTGTTATTTCAATGCTCCTCGTTGGCTCTACTCTTGGGGACAGGGGAATCTACATGGCGAGCTTACACAAGTAGTTTCTCTACCCTGGTAGCAATGTCTTTCCACTGTTCAGCAGTCCAGATTGGTTTTCCCCCTACATTGCCAGTTGGCCTTTTTCCACCTTTCTTTCCAGCCAACCCTACAGAGCATTGGCTACCATCTACGAATCTGTATAAAGGTATAACTTTGGCCACTTCTCTCTTTCAGCAATGTCTCAGGCCAGCCAAACAGCTTTGAGTTCAGCAAGTTGACTTGATGCACCCTCTCCTTTAGTAGTTTCTGCGACCTGTCATGTGGGGCTCCATATGTCTTCTTTCCACTTTCGTTTAATCCCTGCAATGCAACAGGAACTGTCAGTGAAAAGAGTGTAGCATTTCTTCTGCTGGCAGTTGGTTGTACAGTGGAGCGTCTTCACCCTGTCACTTGTTCCTGCTCTTCTTTGTTAGTGAGACTAAAGTTTTCACCTTCCGGCTAAATTATAATTATTTCCAAAATCCCAGGGCGATTTGGATTTCCAATATGGGCGTGCTGTGTGATGAGGGCAATCTATTTGCTCCATGTGGCATCAGTGGCATGGTGGGTAGAGGGAACCTTTGCTTTAAAACATCCACCCAAGCATCGGTAGTTGGGATGCTGGGCGGAATTGTGCTTCCATGTTAATCACTTCTGAGGCAACTTTAATTCCTTTATAGGTGGCCAAGATTTCCTTCTCTGTTGCAATGTAGTTGGCTTTGGACCCTCTGTAACTTCGGCCTCAAAATCCTAGTGGTTGACCTCGAGTCTCCCCAGGCAATTTCTGTCAAAGGCTCTAGGACAAGTTATTGTTTCCAGCTGCAGAGTAAGGCACATTCCTCACCTCTGGTCCTGTCCTGACTGGGCCAAGGGCTACTGCATGAGTGATCTCCTGCTTGATCTGGGCAAAAGCTAAGAAGCTGTTCAGGGCTGAAGTGGAAATCATTATTCTTCTGGGTAACCTGGTAGAGAGGGCTCACAATCTGGCTATACTCAGGAATGTGCATTCTCCAAAAACCTATGGCGCCTAGGAAAGCTTGTGTTTCCTTCTTGCTGGTTGGTGGAGACATTGCTGTGATTTTATTGCTAACTTCAGTGGGAATCTGAAGCTGTCTGTCTTGCCAATTTACCCCCAGGAACTGGATCTCTCAAGCAGGTCCCTTGACTTTGCTCTTTTTAGTGGCAAAGCTGGCTTCTAGGAGAATCTGTATGATCTTCTCTCTTTTCTCAAATACTTTTATTGCCATGTCCCCCCCCCCAATGATGTCATCAATATACTGCAGGTGTTCTGGAGCTTCACTCTTTTCTAGTGCAGCTTGGATCAGTCCATGGCAGATGGTGGGGCTGTGTTTTCACCCCTGGGGCAGTCGGTTCCAGGTGTACTGCACGCTCCTCCAGGTGAAAGCAAACTGAGGCCTGCATTCTGTTACCAGAGGAATGGAGAAAAACACGTTATCAATGTCAATAGTGGCGTACCACTTTGCTGCCTTGGACTCCAGCTCGTACTGGAGTTCCAGCATGTCTGGCACGGCAGCATTTAGAGGTGGAGTCACTTTATTTAAGCTACAATAGTCCACAGTCATTGTCCATTTTCTGTCAAACTTGCGCACAAGCCAAATGGGGCTGTTGAAGGGTGAGTAGGCCTTACTGACCACCCCTTCGCTTTCCAGCTCATGGGATCATTTTGTGGATGGGGATAATGGCATCTTGATTCGCCTGATACTGCCAGTGGTACACCATCATAGGCAAGGTTTTCAATTGCTTAATGCCCTCTGCCTCTACGGCAGCTGTTCTAAAAGCCCACCTGAGTACTTTTGGGTCTTTGTAATAGCCGTTTCGGAGGAAGTCTATGCCTAGAATACACGGGGCTTCTGGGCCAGTCACAATAGGGTGTTTCTTCCACTCTTTCCCAGCCAGGCTCACCTCGGCTTTCAACAAGGTCAGTTGCTGTGATCCCCCCATCACCCCAGCAATGGAAACAGGTTCTGCCCCCATATGTCCTGATGACATTAGGATACACAGTGCACTAGTATCAGCTAATGCTTCATATTTTTGAGGATCTGATGTGCCAGGCCATCAGATCCACACGGTCCAAAAGATCTGATTTTCCGGTGCCTCTTCCTATCTAGAGGCAGGGCCCCTCTAGCCCTGATTATTATTTCTTTCTTGGGCATATATATTACAAGTTTCTTCAAGGGGTTCTGACAGATCATACCTGGCAGATTGGTCATGTGAGGCTGAGGCTATCTTCACTTTAGTGGAACTCCCTTGGTGAGTGTTTCTCTCCTTAAGTTGACACACCCATGCTTCCAGGACAAAAGTGAGTTTCCCATCCCACCTTCTCATGTTTTTTTTTTTTTATGGTTGTGTAGGAAGAACTACAGGTTAGCTCGTGGAGTGTACTCTCTTTAGCTGGGGGAAGTTGGGCTCTTACTCTGGGGCCTGTGACTTGCACTGGTGCTGCAATGATCTTCCTCATCTCCTCCCTTACCACCTCCCTCATCTCCTCTTTGAGGTCCTTAACCACAGTAGAGACAGGAGCCTGCATTGGGCCATTGACCGTACTCTCATAATTTCTGAGCCTGTTGGCGACAGAACCTGCCGTCTCTCGGTTGTCCTCGGCATTATTCGTTGCAATGAAGGTGGTGTATTGAGATGGCCCTAGCTTTGCCAGGGTCTACAACATCTGCCTTGTGCACCTGACCTTGTCGGGGTCATTATTATGCAGTCCGTCTCTCTCAAAGAGTACTTCTAATACCACCACTTCTCTCAGCTGTTGGATTACTTCCTCAAGGGTCTTCTATTGCATTCTATGATGGTACTGCTGCATTCTTTCTCTGTGGACAAACCTCTCTCTTACACTCATTAAAAGCCACTCTCAGAGGGAAAGGGGCCCTGGCTCCCTTATGAATACCTGATCTACACCTGGGTCCTGGGTCAAGGATCCCAAATACCTTGCCTTACCACTGTCTAGTTGCATGCCTGTACCCTTCAGGTCCCAGACCCAAAGTAACTAGGTTGTATAAGCCTCACGCCCCCATTGCACAATGTCTTTGTGCAGATTACGGAGACTGTCATACAACAGGGACTCGGTGATAATCTCAGACTCCAGCTCCCCTGTGGGTTGTAAGTGTCCTTGTTTCCCATCATTATTAACTGGGTGTGCTGATTTGATCTTAGACTTTTTTTTTTCCACAGGGGTGACAACTGGTTGCTGTGACTGCTCTTTCAGCTCTTCTGGAACCTGGATGCTTGTAACATCTGTGGGTTCCACTGCTGCACTATTAATAGACTCTCCCTCTTCAAGGCAGGGGGAGGGTTTCCCACTAGCTGGGGAAGTGTATTTTTTCAGCACCTGGCATATCTTCTCCTCCATTATCCCTATCTAATCCATGTGGTTCATTTCTGAGGTGGACTGTGGGGCAGGATCAGGCTTTGTGCCAGCATTCCTAGTCTCTGGGGCCACATCAGCTTCTGAGGCAGCATCCTTGTTCTCTGGGGCAGGTATCAGGGTGGTTATCTAAGTCAATCTCCCCTTATCTCTGAATGCTAAATAGAATGGGCCTGTCAGCAACACCAGCCACTGTATGATATCATTAGCATTTAGAGAAGATTTGAACTTTTCAAAAACTGCTGGGGTAGGCCCAAAGAGCTGGGTGAAGGGTTGGGAGAAAATTTCCCCCAGTGTCATTTCCTCATGGTAGGTACCATTATTAAACTAACCCCAAAAACATAGTTATTGTGTGATAGCCCTGAATCTATGTGCCCGCCTTCTAAAGGAAGTTAAAAATCCATGAATTCTTCACCTTGTTAACCCATAAAGCAAACTGGATCATAGCCACAGTAGCCTTAGTTACAGGACTTATGTTTAGATAAGGGTCTGGGAATGGGAGAAATATAGCCATGACCATGTGCCACCCAAACCAGGGAAAGCTAGACCACATGGTGACACTTAATGAGGTTTCTATATCAGCACACAAAAATTAGGTTACTCAAGGACTCGTTTTGGGGTTTTTTTTTTTCACCCTTTTTCTCTCAATGCCTTTGTGCCCATCATTGAGTGCCAAAATCTGTCTTGGTTTGAAAGACAGGTGTCTGTTAAGGAAGGTAGGAGCCTCCCTTGGAATGGAAAATGTAAACCCTCTCCCTTCGAATTATTATAATCTTGAAATTAAGTGGGTCTCAGGGAAAGATATGAGAATAGGAATAATAGATCTTTACTAGTATATATAAATTTTTTAAAAAAACAAAAAATGTCGCAGACATTTTTTCATAGAAATCCTTTCTTTGGGATTTGTTCATCTTCTGGGAAGCTGAGGCCCCAGAAGAAGAATGTAAACAATTGTTATCGGCTGGTGTGGAATGCAACAGGTGCAGCGGGGATTGGGCTTCTGTGAGTGTCTGGATTTGCTGACCACTCACAGGAGAGTTTGTCCTTGCTTTCTGCTGGACACAGAACTTTGTTATTCATTCTTTTCTATGCTATTCTTAGCTTAGCAAGCCTCTGCAACTTCTCTCTTTATTCCTTTTAGTATAGTAATAATGTATTATATATCATATATCAATAAATCCAGCCTTCCGATCATGAACCAAGATTCTTGTCCACTTCTCTAACCCTGAAGACCTCATCAGGCCGCTGTAATAAAAAAACACCAAACTAAAACCCCCCTCCCCCTTACAACTTAATAGGAAAATAAAAAAAAAATGGCAGTAGTACAAAAACACTGACAGAGTCAGAATACAACCTGACACCCTGTGGGTCAGGGTGTTGGTAGCAGTCTGATTAAATGGTGGCTGCAGTCCTCCTGGAGCGGCAGATGTGGTTTTGTTGAAGCAGTAATCCTGTAGAAGGTTGTAGTTTTCTTCTGAAGGTCCAGTGGTGGTGTAGATGGGTCTGCTCTTCTTTTGGGAATCCAGTGGAGAAAGGCTGACTGTGGTGTTCTTAATCTCACTTTATATTTAGGTAGGAATGCTTGACTCCTCCCCCTGGGTGGAGCATTTTACAATGGGATGATGTAATTTTATAAGTCATGCAGCGAGACTTAATGGCCCATTAAGAGATGATATCCCCCTGGAGGGAGAAGTGAAAGAGATAAAGAACACTCCTCCACCTGGTTTTAACAGATGATAATAGAATACATTTGGTTGCATCTTGCATTGCAACCTAAGACATTAGGTCTTGGCAAAACCCAGGCTCTTTCCAGCATATTGTGCATGAGAAAGAGATTTCAGGCTTAGGAGTGTTATTGATTGTATGTGTATGTGTGTGTACACACACCACAGTTTTTTCATCCTCCCTGCCCTTGCTTAAACTTCTTGCCTTGGAAGAACAGGTGCATCACTCCTGCTCCCTGTGTCCTACAGTGACAGGGTCTCTGAGGTCAGGATGACTTTGAGGTGTTAGAAAGTCTCTTTTCCCTAGCCCTGAGACCGAAGAAGAAGAAGACAGGATTTCTTGGCTCTCGTTCTCAAGGTTGTTTATTTTTTCTTATCTATAACATTATTTTTCTGACCCACCAAGGTCTTTCTGGCAGGTCAGTTCGCAGCACACTGACCGCCCTCAGGATGGTGTTATCTTTTTATACTAAAAACTACGTGTACTTTCTTTACAATAATTTTCCAATACCTATCACCTCTGTTGGACAGTTTGTCTCTACTGTAAACCAATCTAAAAGTGCCACCATCACAGCAGAAGATAGAGGCTAAGAAGAAACAGGAGGAAGGACAGGACACACCCAAATCCCTTCATCTTGCCTCCTGAACCCCCATTCTAAAACCCCCAAATTCTACTTTTTCACCTTGTGATAAATTCACTGTCATTCTATTCAAAATCTTGTGTTTTGTAACTCTTTGCATGTGGAAGGGGCTAGCAGCGGGCCTCTTAGCTAAAGGAGCCAGAAGTAAGAAGAAGAAGAAGCTGATAAGGAGCTTTCTCCAAGGCTGTAACCAAGGAGATCGAGAGAAGGAAGATAAGAGCATTCTGCAGCTGGATGAAGCGTTTTTAGAAAGTTAGGTGGAGTCAGAGTAACTTTTCACCAATGGCATGGTATTGAATTATTGTGGCCAATAGTTAAGGTAGAAGAAGGGTAAACAACTGGAAAGTGTATAAAAGATCAGCCATTTTCATTAATAAACTGTTGCCAAGTGTTACCAACTGAGACTGCTTGTGGTCTCTGCTTTATGTCATGACCGCCTCGACTGCGACATTTTGGTGACGCCGACGTGATAAGAACATAGTCGGTGGGGGCCCATACGGGGTCCTAGCAATTGGCAACCGTGACCCACTGGGACGTAGTGGGGGAGGCGGCGTTGGTGCAGCTGAGAGTGGCAGGTGGAAGCCACAGGGAGGTCCGGACCTGATTCCCTCCAATCAAGACACCTGGAAGTAGGTGAGCCACCAACTAGTAATAATGGGACAAAATTTATCTAAAGAGGAAGAAAGTGTTCTGTCTACATGGAAAGTTTTGTTAAGAAATAAGGGAATTAATACGTCAGACTATGCGCTTCGTAATATATTGCTGTGGGCTAAATCACAGAATTTTGGCACTGATCCCGACACAGCATTTAGTGTTAAGGCATGGAAGAAAGTTGGGGACAGACTTTGGCAAGTTATTCGAGCGGGAGATAAAACAGCTGTTGATTTAGCAGTAACCTGGAACTCGCTCTTTGAGGCTTTAAAAGAATGAAAAGTAGAGAGAGAAACAGAGCGAGATGCGGACGAAGAGTCGGGGTTGATAACAGAACCTGACGGGGGGGCTGAGGCAGAGGGGGCCTCTGAGGTAGAAGGGGGCTCTGATGGGGAACTTGGTGAAGAAAGTTTGGATGCCATGGGAGTTACCTGGCATGCTGCCAGAGCTTCTGGGAAAGCTGCCAAAGCTTCCAGGAAGGCTGCCAGAGCTTCTGGGCTGGGTGCCAAAGCTTCTGGGAAAGCTGCCAAGGCTTCTGGGAAAGCTGCCAAAACTTCTGGGCAACCTGCCCTAGCCTCTTCTTATCAGACCCCTAAGCCTCCTTATCTCACACCTGCCCAGCAGCTCCAGATGGTGCCTGTATATACTACACCTCTACGCCAGTTAGCTGAAATATCTTTAGCAGAGAGAGAAATCCAGCCATCTGCCCCCCCGCTTCCCTCCTCTCTGGTCCAGCCGTCCGCACCCCCGCTCCCCTCTGAGTGGCTTGAACAATCTGCAAGGATGTATCCTCCATTACCTGACAGTGACAGCAACAGTGAATCAAGTGATGAGTCGCCCGCAGTAACACCTGAGTTGGGGCAAGGACCTCTGGTCCCTTCATCTCCTAAGAGCTCTAGCCTTACTGCCCCATGGACTTTGCCTCCATGCCAAGTCACTGTGCTTCCTCGACACCCTCAGGAGTTTTGGGAATTTGTTAGGAGGAAAGCAGTTGAAGAAAAGAATTGGGACATCATAGAAAGGTTGGGTGCTCCAAGAGTACCTCAGGAGAACAATGCCATTGCAAATGTTGCTTGTGATAACCCTATGGCTTTTCCAGTTTTCAAAGCAGCTCCTGGAACAGCACAGAACGACAGTCATCATGTCTTCGCCTGGAGGGTTGTGCAAGACCTCCAATCGAAAGTAGCTCAGTATGGTATTAATTCCTCAGATGTAATGCAATTAATACGTGTGATTAATGCAGATTTGCTTGCACCTTATGACATCACTCATCTTGCTACAATTCTATTCCAGCCAGTACAATACGGTGTATTTCAAGAATCTTGGAGGCGAGTGGCTGAGTGCACGGCTTTAACAAATATGCAGTTGCCTCAACATGACCCTCGTCATGCTGTGGGTGTTGATGCCCTACTGGGCTCTGGGCCTTTTGCTAATCCAGATTTACAGGCAAGGTGGGATCCTTCGATTTTGGCACAAGCTCAGCAAATTGGCATGAGTGCCTTAACTAAAACAATGGAAATGGCAGCTCCAAAGCAGAAATATGTTACTATACAACAAGGGACGAGAGAACCATTTTTGCAGTTTGCAGAAAAACTTGCTGCTGCTATTGAGAAACAGGTAGATGATGAAACTTTGTGAGACAAATTGTGTGTACAATTGGCTAAAGAAAATGCAAACCCAGACTGCAAAAAGATTATTGACACTTTGCCTGGGGAACCCACCTTGTCTGAAATGGTTACTGCTTGCTCGAAAGTTGGTTCAGTTGAACATAAAATGGCAGCTCTTGCTGCAGTGTTACGACCTTCAGCGAAGTGTTATAATTGTGGACAACAAGGGCACGTAAAGTCACAGTGTACTGTCCGGAAAACAACATTTAGGCCAAGTGCAAGCAGCGATGGTGTATGTAACCGTTGTGCTAAATCTGGGCACTATGCTAAGCAATGCAGGAGTAAATATCATGCAAATGGTCAGCTATTGCCGGGAAACACAAAGAGGAGCGTGAAGGGGCGCGTGGGGAAACAAATACCCCAACAACAACAACCATCACAACAGCAAATGCGGGCCTTCCCAGCCCTGCAAAGCTACCCATTTGCGAACAATTCTCCGGGGCAACAAGCAGGTCCGCAGGGATTGATATACCCACCGCTGACACAGTAACCATTTTAACAAAAGAAATATGTAAAGTGCCCCTTGATGCCTATGGTCTGATAAGACAGGGATTGAGTGCATTTTTGATAGGGAGATCAAGTACTACACTTAGAGGTATTCATGTGCATCTAGGGCTTATTGATGCTGATTATTTAGGGCAGATCCATGCTATGGTGTCCATTGATGACCCTCCTGTCACTATTCAGAAAGGAACTTGCATTGCTCAACTTGTACCTTTTGTGAGTTCTGTTCCAAATACAGTGGACCGAAGTCGCGGCACAGGGAGCTTTGGATCGACAGGAGTACCTCAAGTGTTCTGGACTGAGAAAGTAACAGAGAGCCGTCCAGAAAAGACATGCACTCTCACTGCCAGTGGATGTCATCCAGGAACTATATCAGTAACAGGTTTGATTGACACTGGAGCAGATGTCACAATACTCTGGCGACTTTGCTGGCTTCATTCGTGGCTTCTCACTCGTGCAAGTTTTGGACTCCTGGGGTTGGGTGGTGCTACAACAGGTGGCCTGTCAGCCATTGTAACTAATGTGAAACATCCTGATTGCCAACAAGCTAACATCAGACCCTATGTTGCCGATGCTCCTCAAAGTTTGTGGGGACGAGATTGTTTATCTCAATGGGGTGTCAAAATTACTATGGATTTTTAATGGGGGCCACTGTGATGCAGGGCAATGAACGTCCAGTTGTACCCCTGACATGGTTGACAGATAAGCCTGTCCGGGTTCGCCAGTGGCCCCTGACTACTGAAAAGCTTACTGCCCTGCAAGAATTAGTTACAGAACAATTGCAAGCGGGACACATTGAGGAATCATTCAGTCCCTGGAACACCCCTGTTTTTGTAATAAAAAAGAAATTGGGAAAATGGAGACTTTTACATGATTTACGGCAGATAAATGCTGTAATGGCAACAATAGGAGCTTTGCAACCAGACCTTCCTACACCCACTATGATTCCACAGGAATGGCAAATAGTTGTCATTGATCTGAAAGATTGTTTCTTCACTATTCCATTGGCTGAGCAGGAAAAAGAAAAATTCGCTTTTATGGTGCCTTCTATAAATCATGCGGAACCTGATAAAAGATATCAATGGAAGGTACTCCCACAAGGCATGAAAAATTCGCCAACTATTTGTCAATGGTTTGTGGCACAGACCTTGTCAAAAGTGCCGGAGCAATTTATAAACTGCTACTGCTATCATTACATGGATGATATCTTTTTGGCATCTGACAACAAGCAACAGTTGTCTGCTCTTAGACAATGTGCTGTGACAAATTTGAAAGTCTTTGGTTTGATCATTGCTCCAGAGAAAGTGCAGGAACACATGCCTTGGAAATACCTAGGTATGTTGGTGACCAACACTCAAGTTATGCCTCAACCTGTAAAGTTAGACATTGATGTTAAAACTGCTACTGATGTAAAGAAATTGGTTGGTTTAATAGGTTGGATTCGATCATATTTAGGCATAACTAATCATCAGATGCAGCAGGCAATTTTATCCCATCAATTTTTTCATCAGAGTGCTCAAGCTTTACAACAGCAATTCAAATTTTCTACTGCTGAAGCAAAATCTATTCTTTCCACTTGTCCTGACTGTCATATGACTCATGTCACTCAGTATTATGGTACCAACCCTAGAGGTCTTTCTGCGTTAGAAAAATGGCAAACTGATGTTACAAAAATGCCAGAATTTGGTCGCTTTAAGTATGTTCATGTTGCAGTTGATACCTTTTCTCATGCAATGGTTGCTTCAGCATTCACAGGAGAAAAAACTCGAGATGCTATTCATCATTTTTATCATGCCTTTTCTATTCTAGGTGTTCCGTGTCGTGTAAAAACAGATAACGGCCCAGCATATGCTTCGCAGAAAATGCAAGCATTCTTTCATGCTTGGGGCATTGAGCATTCAACAGGTATTCCACATGTTCCCACAGGCCAAGCAATTATTGAAAGAGCTCACAGACTCTCTTAAACGTCAGGTTCAAAAACAAAAAGGGGGAATGCAACAGGAGTCACCTCAAGTGAGATTAGATAAAGCTGTTTATGTGTTAAACTTCTTGCGTCCCCTACCTGACTCACAGTTATCTCCAATCTTTTGCCATTTTTCTTCTTTGAATTCTAAGGAACCAAATTTCCATAGAAATGTCAAGGTATGGGTCAAGGATTTGATTACTGGTATATGGTCTGGTCCAGTGGAACTGATAACCTGGGGAAGGGGTTATGCTTGTGTTTTGACAGATAATGGTCCTCGATGGGTTCCTGCTCGCTGTGTCAAACCTTACCTAGAGCGTGCGGGAAAGGACAGGATCGATGGTTCTGCAGCTGAAGCAGAATGTGCGGATGACACTGGCTAAGACCATATGTCAGTACTTGAAGAGGGATGAAGGACAGGAACGATTATATTAAGAGTGGGAATTTTGTTGATGGTTGTGATTGTGATTTTGTGTGTCCCCTCTCTGCTTGGGTTTTTGCAAAGGGCCCTGCAAAAATCCATAGCAGCTGTATTTACAGTTCAAAAACAAAAAAGGGGGAATTGTGGAAGGGGCTAGCAGTGGGCCTGTTAGCTAAAGGAGCCAGAAGTAAGAAGAAGAAGAAGCTGATAAGGAGCTTTCTCCAAGGCTGTAACCAAGGAGATCGAGAGAAGGAAGATAAGAGCATTCTGCAGCTGGATGAAGCATTTTTAGAAAGTTAGGTGGAGTCAGAGTAACTTTTCACCAATGGCATGGTATTGAGTTATTGTGGCCAATAGCTAAGGTAGAAGAAGGGTAAACAACTGGAAAGTGTATAAAAGATCAGCCATTTTCATTAATAAACTGTTGCCAAGTGTTACCAACTGAGACTGCTTGTGGTCTCTGCTTTATGTCGTGACCGCCTGGACTGCGACATTTGCAGTAAGTTGGTAATTGTTTCTATGGGTTAATATCAAAGACACAGGTGTCTTTGACTCTGTACCAAGGTCTCTGAGCCCCCTGCTAGGGTCTTGAGTCCTCTAGGGCGGTCAGAGCAATGTCTTGGTTCACACACTACAGATGTCTCAACTTGTGTATTCAAAAAGGGTTTCTGATGTTGCTTCAAACTGAAATTGTCTCTGGGACAGATAATCCCGTCATCCTTACTTTCTGTCCCCTGGGTGATTTAAGACTCATTGTGACCTGATGCTTGTACAGAGACAAATAATGGGGGAAAAAAGAAAAGCTTATACTACTAACCCTGCATGCAGTTAGTAATGGTAATTTGCTTTTTTTTTCATTCAAAATAGATTATAAACAGCAAAGTTCATTTCTTTACAAAAATGTGTAGCAAAAAGAAAAACAAAACAGACTTCATTTCTGCATCTCCATAGGATCTCTGAAATTGCACTATGCCTTGTGTCACGGGAGGTTTAGGTTGGATTAGAAAAAGGTTCTTCACCCAGAGGGTGGTTGGGCACTGGAACAGGCTCCCCAGCAAAGTGGTCACCGAAGTCTGACAGAGTTCAAGAAGCATTTGGATAATGCTTTGAGGCACATGGTGAGATTCTTGGGGATGGTGCTGTGTGGTATTCATATGCCCTCTGAACAGAGAGAAGCTGTAAGACAAGCAGAGAAGGAGGAAAACACAGTTCTTATCTCCCTTGCTGTGCCTGTGTTGTGCTAAAGTAGAATGCAATATGGAGATTGTTTACCCAAAGTGAGGATGTTTTGTTCCCTTGGCCTATCAGGGCCAAGAAGTGTGTGTGTGTTGGACTGTCACAGGACAGTCAGGAGGGAATGAGAGATTAGTGCAGTTGTGAGCAAGAGTGAGTGCATGGCAGATTCAGTTTAGATACAATGTACATAGTATAGTATAATAAAGTAATTCATTAGCCTTCGATGATGGAGTCAGAGGCATAATTCTCTCTCCCCTTCTTCTGAGTTGCCTTTGATTTACAATAGTGCTGTGCAGGATCAGGAGTTGGCGTCAGTGATCCTTGAGGGTCCCTTCCAACTCAGCTTATTCTGTGATTCTGTGATAACAACCCCTGACTCATGTTTTTTCCTCTAAATTACAGTCTGTAGGGGTTTGTTCCTTGCACATCCTGCTGCCCATTCCAGCAGCAAATATGAGGTCGTCTTGCTGCTGGCATCTCTTCCCTCCCCTGCCTGTCCAGCCAGCAGCACCATCTGGCTGAAGGGCAGGCAGGTCATTTCTTACAAAGTCCTTTAAAAGAGATTGGAATCAGCACAGACTTTGGCAAAGTTTTTATCAGGGAAAAGCCCTGACCCTCCTCACTCCAATTTTTCATCATTAAATACAACACACTTTCACTGTACTTAAATATCTGTGTGTGTACAAGTTAAAACCTTTTGTAAATCTTAATTATTGAAACATAATTCAAACTGAAGTTGAAATCACAAGGAACCATACATTGCTAAAATATCTACCATTTTAGCTGTCTGTACTCCTTATGCACTGTCTGGTTTCTGTTTTATTTCTTCAGACAAGTCTTCTATATACACTTAGTAGTCCCTTAGTGCTACTGCAATAAAGCCTTGCTGAGACCCTCAAGCTGTTTCTCTCCTCTTTTCTTCTACTCTTACAACTCTTCTGTTCCTTTCATCTCACCTTCAGCTTCAGTCAGGCATCCAAACAGGTAACTACCACAATAAACCTTATGTTTGTATGTAGCTGGTGATTTTAGCTCACAAAAATGTATGTGCCAAATGAAACTGAAAATGTGTGCACCGTGCCCTAACAATAATTTGACCCAGGCATTCATGGGGCACAGAAATTACAATAATTCTTGTATTTCTTTTTCTTGTCTCCTCCTTTTTATCTTAAAAGTGCTGTAGGAAATCTTTAGCTAATGGTCTTCCAATAAGCAAATTTAAGCTAGGATTTTTCCTCCCTTTGGTGCATATAGCTAGCCATGTGGGAAGAAGGTAAAAATGTTCTGCCAGAATTTCTGCCTCACTGGGTCATTTACGAGAGTGAGTCAGATATCTGGGACTCTGCAGTTGCAGTGTTGCCATCAATCTCATTTAATGCCATAGTGGTGAGAGCAGACAGCTGGGAGACAGAGTCAGAAATATTCCCTGCCTGCTGTTTGGGGGAGGTGGGCTCAATTTCCAATCAATGGGATCTCAGGATGGCTTGAGCTGTGTGGATGTGACAGTTTAGTCAGAGAAAGAAACATAACTTTCTCAGGCATCGTCCTAGGGAAGTTGTGAGAATGATCAGAGAAAGAATTAAAACAATTCTTATCTTAATCTCTGCACCTGGTGTTTGTGAACATGTGGAATGTTTGTATGTGATGTTTATGCAAAGATATTTTACCAGAAGGTATTTTTCCTGATTAACCAATGGTGTGAGGGGTGTTGTTAAGAACCAATCAGGTTCTGGGTGGACATTCCTGTCTATAAAATATGTGAAGTTCCTAATAAATCTCGCTTTATGCCTTCTGAGCATGGAGTCAACGTCGCCTTTTGTGGTGGTTGGACCGGAAATGGGATTTCTGGGATGCTGTGATCACTACCATCAGGCCAATGGATGCTCAGATTGTAGGACCACCTCTGAGAAAAACACAGGGGTTAAAACCCAGAGCTGCGCCCCCGGGAGCCTCTTGGGAATTCAGTCGGGAAAGGCTTTGGATCTCTCCCCCTGTCCCAGCTGCTGGCTGGGCGGGGGGAGGGGAAAAGCCACGCGGCCATGAGGTAGGCCCAGCCCAAGGATGGAAGGGTGGAAGAGACCAAGAGACATCAGGCAGCCCCCCCCCCCCCCCCCCCAGGGAAGAGAGAGAGAGAGAGAGAGAGAGCCAGCGTCTGAATTTGATAGCGGCGCTGGCCCAGGAGGAGAAGCGGGGAGAGTGCCCAGCAGGGCAGCGTGGGAGTTCTGGAGCTCTGGGACAGGCAGAGACTGAAATTTTTAACCCTTTTCTTGCATGATTGAGACCTTGCAAAGGCTGATCCTCCTGGAGCTGAATGAGAAGAGAGATAAGAGATAAGAGAGAATGGGCCACGAGGGAAGTGCAGAAGACTCCTGAGTGGGGGAGAGATGACGGAGTGGCCTTTTGGCTGGACTTTTCTTGTGTGGCCATAGACTGAACCATTTTTTTCCTGTGACACAGAGACTGCATTTAGGGGGAGGCAGTGTGAGCGAACCGGGAAGGTTCAGTGTGAGTACCCCTCGGCCCCAGGGGGTGCAAAAATTTGGGGGGGACTGATGTCCCGAAGAAGAGACTGTGCCTTTTTTGGAGTGAGACAAGGCATCCTTGAAAGACAACCCTAGAAGCAGCTCTGGTCCATGCACAGTGGTGAGAGCACTGGGTATTGAAGGAAAGATGTCACGATGGCAAAAGGACTTTCCGGGCGGTGCTGAGTGACATGGAAGCACAAGAGGTTTCAACGTGTTTCCAGGGGAAGCCTATGGTGCAAGAAGGACTCCTCTCCTCTTCATGAACTGAAGACTGAGTATTCTAAAGGGTGGTGCCAGACTGAGAGTTGGTGATTTTTGGGGAATGTATTGCATTGGGAAATTTGGTGGGGGGGAGGAGGAAAGTGCTTTTGTAAGGTTTTTCATTTTTTCCCTTATGTTTTTTTTCTTTCTTTCTTCTTTTCTTGTAATTTATTTAATAAATTTTTCTTTATTTCTAAGCAGGAGCCTGCTTTGCTTATTCCTGGTCACATCTCACAGCTGACACCAGGGAGAGGGTATTCTCATGGGGGCACTGGCTTTGTGCCAGCCCTAAACCATGACACCTTTCTTCAGCCATTCTTAACTAATGGCAACAGAGCTGTGGCAAGACAGAAAAGCAGGAGTCTGCAAAAAGATTAGTAATGTGTGGAGTGAGACATGGGGTTTCACATTCAAAATCTAGGTTGACCTTTCCTCCCTTCCACCAAGGCTCCCTTTTACAGTCCTTCCAAAAGGCAATGTTAAACTTTGCTCAGGCCAGCAGTGCTTTAGCACCCATCCTTTCTCCATTGAGACTGTGGTCCAGCAGTGAGAGACATTGGGAGGGCAGTGTTGTAACCACAGTCCTGAATGGGCACACCAGCACATGACACCTTGTTGAAGGAAGGGGACCAGGACACCAGCTGGTTCATCACAGGTCCGGTTTATTGAAGAAAGCATCAAACACTTATACAGCAAGCAATAAGCTCATGAATATTCTGTAAGCCAAGCAATCTATTGGTTAAACTATACCATGAACTCTTCCTCATTCCTTAGGGGTTACATCTCTCTTTTCTCATGTCTCTTTCACTATTTGTTATCCTACTACAGCTAGGCCCAAGGACACACTATCTTTGCAGGTGCAGGAGTTGGAATTAGCCACGGTTTTGTACTTTTCCAGTCTTTAGCCAGCCAAACTCCCAACAACACCTTGTGTTAGCAAACTGCTTCGGAGCATTGTTGCCCCATGCACTGTCCTAACAGGTAAGAAAGATGTAAAATACATCAGCATTAAAATACTAAATCCCATTTCATTGACATCACAGTTTCATATTAAGAACTATCATCATCTTTATCTCTATGTTACTGTTACCTTCAGCATGTTAAATTCTTCCATGAGTCTCTGAACTCTCCATGTGACTAGAACTTCCACTCCTTTGACAGATGCTTCAGCTCATCAGTGCACACGTCTGATTTCTAGTACAGTGATGTGTGGTTTGGGATGACATCCCTCACACCCTAGACCTGCTTTCCCTCCTTCAGCACTCAAATCAGATGCATTCAGGAACCTGGAACTCAAAAAGTCCCTTTCATCTTGTCTTTCAAGCCCCTTTCTCAGGGGTTTCATCAGGGATATAAACTTTCTCTGTCCAGTCCTGTTTCCCTGTGCCATTTGAGGCATGGCTGTGTTTTGCCACCAGACTCCTTGGGAGTGGAAGGAAAAGGCAGCTGCCAAACTCAGTCTTGTATCTCATCCCTGGAAGGAAGAAGACACTAAGCAACATGAAATAGCTGGCAATAGCAGCCTACCTTTCCGTCTGCCATTCCTCTACTGCCTGACACTGGTAGATAGAAGACCTACCTGAGAAAGGAGGCAGGGGATCTCTTGAGGAGGTATATTGGGTTTGTGTGGACAGGTTTTGGTAGTAGAGAGGGCTACAGGAGTGGCTTCTGTGAGAAGCTTCCCCCATGTCCAACAAAGCCAATGCTAGCCAGCTTCAAGACAGATCTGCCACTGGCCAAGGCTGAGCCAAACAGATGGTGGTAGTACCTCTGTGATTACATATTTAAGAAGGATTAAAAGTTATTGCGCAGATGTAATTGTGCTCAGAAAAGAGATGAATGAAAATACATGAGAGGAGCAGCTATGCAGACACCAAGATAGAAAGTGAGGAGTTGCTTCAGGTGCCAGAGCTGTGATTCCCCTGCAGCCCATAGTGAAGACCATGGTGAAGCAGCTGTGTCAATGCAGCCCATGGAGGTCCACGGGGATGGAGAAATCCACCTGCAGGTCATGGAGAAGCCCCAAGAAAGAGTGGCTGGATGCTCAAAATAAGGTTGTGACCCCATGGGAAGCCTGCGCTGGAACAGGTTCCTGGCAGGGACCCATAGAGAGAGGAGCTCATGCTAAAGCAGGTTTCCTGGTAGGACTTTTGACACTGTGGAGGACCCATGCTGGAACAGCCTGTTCCTGAAGACTGCAGCCTGTATAAAAAGAAACCCACATTGGAGAAGTTTGTGGAGAACTGTCTCCTGTGGGAGGGACCCAAAGCTGGAGCAAGGGAAGGACTCCTCACTGAGAAGGATGCAGAAACAACTTGTTATGAACTGACCATAAACCCCTTTCCCTGTCTCCCTGTGCTGCTGGGGGTGTTACCAAAAATTCGGTAAAATAAAAAAAACTCCTTAACACCAATGTAGCATTAAGAAACAGGCATTCTTTATTTGGCTGTATGCATGGGGGAATAGCTCCTTCCAAAGCCATGCATGCTGAGTTCAGTTCCAGGTCCTGGATGGGATCGCTCTTGAGATTCAGTCTGCTAGAACACACTTGTTCCATGGTTACCAGGCAATCATGGCACAAAGGTCTCTGGGTTTCTTCTGAAGCCTGGAGAAAACATGGCTGGGGTTTAAAGTAGTGGTTACCTTAAGTTCAACATTGTCCTGCTCCAATTGAGTAACCTGGTCCAATGTTTTCTTTTTTGTTCCAAAAACCATCGATTACTATGTGGGTTATATATCAACTTTTGTGCTTCTCTGCAGCTACCACTGCTCTCAGGAATTCAGGTCATTCTTCAATTGTATTGTCCAATTGTTTGGACAGAATGCTTTCATGACCCCAAATGCTAGCCAGTACCCCCAGTGCCAGGTGCCTCCTTTCATGCACAGATAACTCAAATGGTTTGTTCAAGTGTCAGAGTCCCAATGTTTTTTTAAGTTTCTTTTAGGACTTCAAAGGCCCTCCAACTCTCAGGAGTCCATACCAAGTAATTTTGGTGCAAGGGTTTTGCTAGTACTTCATAATTGTCAATCCATAAATAACACCACCCGGCCATACCTAAGGCAGCTTGTAGTCTTCGCCTCTGGAGTCTGGAAATAACTTATTTTCAGCTGCTTCCCAAGATTTTTTTTTCCTGCGAGATCTCAAAACTAGAATATATTATTGCGTCTTTGCCCATTTGTGTCATTTCTTTGACACTTTATATCTAGATTATCTTAAGAAATGTAACACTTACTGGAGCACTGAGGCATTTACTTTCAGTCCTGATTGCCGGCAGAATACTTTCCAGGGGGTTTTTCTGGTATCATTAATTTTTTTTCAAAATTCATGTTAGCTGTGCATTTCACCCTGTGTTGGGATTCCCCCACTGAAAAGCAATCTTTCAAATTATTTGAGTCAAGAGGTATTACAGAAAAAGGCATCCTTAAGATCAAGCACCGTGAACCATTTGTATTCCCTTTAATGTGCTGTCAAGAGTGTGTACAGATTAGCTACTACTGGATGAATATCAGGTATTTTAATTAATGTCCCCTAAATTTTCTACTAATCTATAACTGGTAATATTGGTGTGTGTCCTGGTTTGAGACAAATTTAGGAGGAAACATCCTGAAGGGGTCTCCTCTAAAAAGGCAGATTCCAGCAGCCCCTCTTCCAACCAGTTTGAGAAAGATTTCCTTGGACAAAGTGGAAAAAATAACTGTTTATTTTACAAGAGAAAAAAAATTAATAATATTAAATAATTAACCTTTCGCAGCTCTGAAGAGATGGTAGATCCAGAGATTCAGAGTACAAAGTACTTTCTGTAGGTATGCTCAGTCTCTCTGCTAAACAATTCCAGAGGAAGAAGCTACAGTCCCGGAAAAAAACTTTCTGTCTTAGCTAACAAATGGAGAAGCTAGAAAGAAAAAAAAAAAAAAAAAAACAAAAAAAACAGGCAGCAAAGAAAGCCTCTCTCCTGCTGGCCGTGCAGCAGACAAACCACCAGAGAGAGGAATCCAGGGGAGAAAGTGAAGTTTCTGCACACAAACTGCACACTACCTCTTCTCCCAGGCTTCTCTCTTGGATCTGATCTTAAAGGCACAGAGCTCATATTTAGCAGTAAAGCAAAGCAGACGATTGGGGATGCAAGGATACAGCATCATAAAGTCACCCTAGGACAGTGTGTTATATACTTTGATTCATATTCTTTCAAAAACCCATATGCTAAAATTATTTTATAAGTTTTTCTGAATTTTTCCAACTTTTTTCTTGCCTCACACTTAATAGGATATTGTTTTTACTTTACCAGTCTGGCTTCAGGTTTGAGAGTAATCCTCACTGATCTGGCCACCTTTGATCATCCAGGCAACTCAGTTGCCCATACCAACAGGGTTACAGCAGTCTCTGCCTCCTCTGGGATTTCTTCCAACTCTTCTGAGTCCTGTAACATAAAGTCTTTGCCTCAATGGTTTTTGATTCTGGTGTTTGAATTTGTATTTCCCCATCCTAGAAAGCTATTTGAACAAATTTTCCCAATAAATCTCTCCCCAACAAAGGGATTTGGTGTTCAGGCATCTACAAATTGGTGTTTCCTCCACTGTTTTCTTTATTTAAATAGTAATAGCTGTAAAAAAAGGCCTGTTCTCTTTCCTCTTTGTCTCACCCACAACACTTACAAGTTCCTAGCTAAGTTTTCCTCTGCACGTATTCAGTACTAAATAAGTTGTTCCTGTATTAATTAATAAATTTACCTTTTCATTCCCAGCAATAATGTAAGCAGGGCTCAGCTGAGTCCCCTGGTCCCTTCAGGGGGGTTTTTAATTTTTTTACTTAAGATCTTGATCTTGCTGGCTTGAAGAGCCTGGTTTATGTTCTTTGTTCAATTTCTCCTGGTTTGGGGACACTCCCTTTTCCAATGTCCCCGCTCTTTACAAATTGCCAAACACATTTCAGCTACTAACTATCACAACACAAACTGCCAAATGCACTTCAGCCACTAAATATCACAATACAAATTGCCAGATAGATTTCACCCACTAATGAATACAAATTACTGTTATAGACACATATTATAATATTGGCTTTTCACAAATATTAAAATAGTTTCTATATGTGTGGTGTTAAAGTAACTTTGATATATAGTTTTTATTTCTGTTGTTAACTGAAACTTAAAAATAGCTGATATAGTATGCTTGTGTTAAAAGGCCTGCTTGGATGGGATAACATCCAATGAAAATATTATGAGGACACCTGCTACAGATATGCCAACTATCAACATTCACCATCTGAAGAAAGTATGGACCAAAGCCCAAAACTAGAGGTGATGATAAGAATGGACTAAAAACCACAGGCAAGAAATATGCATGCTCTAAAAAGGTGGACCTGAGAAGGAGATATGCTAAACAATTTGTGGAACATGTAAACTAGTTTGGGGAAAAGTTTAATATGCATAATTGTTTATGAATATGTAACAGGCTGATGGAATAGAAATGGTATATAAAGGGTGTTTCCAAAATAGCAGGTGTGCTCTTGGCTGAGTGTCAAGATACATCCTTATACCTTTGCTTTGTCTCCTTTTGTCCTTTATTAAACTTTTAAATTTTACCAGGAGAATGAACCTTGTTTTTCACATTACTAAAGTATACTTTAGTCACCAATTGTTATAAGTTAACCAATTGTTTCTAAGTGAGAGGGGTCTGGAGTCCTAATTACGGTTTCAAATACTTTAGCAAGTCTGTCTGGATTTTCCCTATAAACTCCTGCCACCTTTCTCCATGATATTAAAACCAGTATTGAAAACAGGGTTACTGCACCATGATTCCTGATTGGCTGCCGGAGGGAAGCCATAAGAACTTCCCTGGCATCTCCCCCAGCATGCTCTCCACCTTCTGGTGCATCCCGCAATCGGACTAAAATCCTCCGATCCCCTAAAACGTTCTTTCTGTTCCAGTCCAATTTCCCACAACTTACTCATGTGTATAGCTGTATTCCCTGGCAATTCATCATTCATTCCCCCCCCTCCCGCCCCCCCCCATTCTTTGCTGTGGAGCAACCATCAGCTCTAAATCTCTAAATCCTCCTCTCCTCCTCTTCCTGCTTGCACTTTAGGCACCTCTGCCCTGTGCTGCTCACAGAAGAACACCTCTTTGAAACCCTTTGCCTTTCTTTTCCTTCTTTTCCTTTTGAAGTGCTAAAATTAATGGATCCTGTGGGGTCCTCCAGCATTCCTATTGTCACTCCTGATGATTTCTTACAGTGAAAAACAAGTCAACATAAGCAACTTTATCCTAGTTATTTTCCCTTCTACAAAGCAGCATTAATTGCAATATGGTGTTACACTGTAAGGTTCCATCCTTAGGCCACTTCTCTTGATCTTACAGAGTGTAAAGCGACCACAACTGATTACAAACTTCTGTAAGTTTTTCATGTGAGGAGATCACCCCCAATTTGTTTCCAATGTTTAAAGATGCATCCCAGTGGTGACACCTGTGACACCCCTTTCGAAATTTTGTTTCCCATTATAACCAATCACTGCTTAGGAGCTCCCTAGAAGGGACTCTAACCTTTCCCTTTTTGAAGGGACTCTAAACCTTCCCTTTTCCCACCTTAGGTACCTTTAAATCCAACCCTGCAAAGCATTTGCTGCACCTTACAGGCAGGTTAACAGTTAACACCTTTAAAGTAAAGAATGCCTTTGTCTTCCAAGGGGTCTTGCTCCTATTTCCTTCAGACCAGGGATCAAAGGTTCTCCCTGAGAATCCCTCAGTGCTGGCTGGAGGTCCTGTGATCCCTCAGATCCGTTGAAATTCAGGAGTATGTTCCACCCGGGTCGCTATTGCGGGAAATCCAGGACTCCTGTACAACTGACCAATATGATCAAGCAGAAGCAGTTTAGTATTTACATTACACACACTTTTATAGATTCTACACACTACTAAGTACACACTTCTTGATTGGTGCCTTTGTCTTGCTCCCTCATTCTCTGCCTTCATTTCTCAGGGTCTGTGATTGGTTACCATGCAGGCGTTCTACAGTCCTCTGTTATCTAGGTTTGCAATCCTGGTATTTGGTTTCTCAGCTTCTTTGTTCTTATTTTAGCACAGATTATGTTTTAGTAACCTTGATGAATTTCACAGTGCCCTGAGAAAATTCTGATAAGACCAGTTGCAAGTGGTATGGCTCGTGCACACTGAGGCCTAAGTTGTTCAGACACATTGCTACAGGTCGCCAAAACTGTTACCAAAAATTTGGTAAATTAAAAACTCCTTAACACCAATGCAGCATTAAGAAGCAGGCATTCTTTATTTGGCCGGATGCACAGGGGGGAGATAAAGCTCCTCCCAAAGTCATGCATGCTGAGTACAGGAAAGTTTCTGTTTATACACTGTACTTTGCCTACATATTCATTGATTGTCCTGGATTAAACATACACACGATAATTATTTCCCTGAAATCATTAACATATTTTCCCTCCCCTTTATGAATGCATTCTTCTGTCTTGGGAGTCTCTCTGGTGGTCCCTGGTGGTAGTAGACCCCAGTGTTTCAGGTGACCTGGCTGAGGTGGCAGGACACTGAGACTGGTGAACTTCCAGTTCTCTTTACACAATGGGCATTGTGCGGTTTCCACAGGCCAGTGGTTTTGGTAGAAAAAGCACTGTATTAGCTCACCAGGTATAGGCCATTTATCATCTGGTAACAGAGGGGAAGGCAGTAGAGCCTGGGAAGAATGGAGAGGTGGGGCGAAGGTGCTTTTAAGATTTGTTTTACTTCTCATTATCATTATCATTATCCTGCTCTGATTTTAATTGGTAATAAATTCAATTAATATCTCCGATTATGTCTGTTTTGCCCATGACAATAATCAGTGAGTGATCTCTCCCTGTCTTTAACTCATGAGTCTTTTGTTCTATTTTCTCTCTCCTGTCCAGTTGAGAAGGGGAGTGATAGAGAGGCTTTGGTGGGTACCTGGCATCCAGCCAGGGTCAACTCACCACAGGATGGGAAGATTCAATAATTATGATAGTTTGGGACTAATTCCTGAGCCTAGTTCTTATTTCTTTGCCAAAGCAGGGTGCAAGTTGGAGGAGAAAGATTGCATCATCCTGTCCCTATGTACAGGTGTACCTTATGAGAAACAGATCACATCACTCAGTGGACCCTGTCATTCAGAGCACATGGCATAGGACAGAAAGTCTCAGATGGAGCCATGAGCTTTCTCTGAGCCCTCTTCAAAAAGAAAGAAAAAAGGAATTATTGTGATATGTTTCTCCTCGAGCCAGGTCTTAGGAGCTCTCAGAGAACTTATCATACTTGAGATAGCTCTGCTACCCCAAATGGCATAAAATTAACAGGATGGCTTCTGAGGTAGTTTTGGAAACAGAAAAAGTTTTAATAAAAGGCAAAATAACAAAGCTCTTTCAGAGAAAAACCAAGCCAGGGGCAAGAGGTTCTTGCTAAAACACTCCACAAAAGCAATCATTTTTTTTTGTTCTCTTCTTTTTCTAGTGAATTAACCTTTTGGCCTCTGTCCAATTGGGCAGCCTCAGGTTTGAGGTGAAGTCCCAAAGGTCCTATGAGGTGTCTTTTTACCAAATTGAGGAAAGAAACTTCTGGGCTTTTTGGCTTTTAAAGCAGACAAAGAATAATTTGGTCATTCTGTCAACAGGGAGCACATTCCTACATTATTGCTCCTCCCCTGGGGTGGGCCAGCCACCTGAATCCATGTGGAAAGTGTGGATATCAAGATGAGAGGCTAGGCCTTTTGAAACTGTACTTGTAAGGTCACAAGCTGCACTGCATAAACCCTGCCAACCTCCCTCCACACCATCTGGAGAGATTTCAGAAGAGAGAAGTAGGAGTCTTTGAGGTGCACCAGGTATAAGGACTGGGCTGTAATGGTGAGCTGTCTCCAGGGGCCACCATGCTCTGGTGATCTGGCAGCAGTCAGATGGAAACTTTCAAATACAGCTTTGAGTATTAGAAAGCAGGCATTCTTTATTACAGCATGCTGGTCACTTGGAGGATCCTTCCTCTAATTGAGTGCCCCGAGCATTGGGTAAACAGAGTTTTTACGATGCATAATGATTACATATGCTTTAGCTATCCCCTCTTACTTGATGTATATGTATTATTTTACATAGTCACATCCGTTATTGGAAGTCCTTATATGGTTCTTTGGGATCTGTCTTCACTGTCCTGCGTCCTTTTGAGGTGGCTGTTCTTGACCCCCACTTTTGAGAAATAGCAATATTGTTGTTTTGCATAACTTCTGTTTGCCTAAGTTACATCCTTTTTTGATTTCTACAAGGCTGTGCTGTTCTGATCTACTCTCCTCATCAGACTAAAATGCTGTTCTGTTCTACTGTTTTTATCAGCCCTACACACCACCCAAACAGCTGTGAAAAACATGTTCACCTGTGAAAATTTAAAAAGTTTAATAAAGGACAATAGGAGATAAGAACCATAGAGCAAATGTTATGGCTCACTCAGCCAAGACCACACTTATCTTCGGAGATACCCCTTAAATACCTTTTCCATTACAGCAGCCTGTTCCATATTCATAGACAATTATGCATAGTAAATTTTCCCCAAAACTAGTTTACGTGTTCCAAGAATTGTTTAAGTATCTCCTCTTGAGATCTGCCTTTTTAGAGAATGCATATTCCTTGGTTGTGCTTTTAGTCCTTTTTTATCATTGCCTTCAGTTTTGGCCCCGGCCCACACTGTCTTCAGACAGTGAGTGCTGATAGTTGGCATATCTGCAGCAGGTGTCCTCTTCATATGTTCATTGGATGTTATCCCATCCAAGCAGGCATTTTAACACAAGCATACTTATATCAGCTATTTCATTACTATGTCTAAACTTAATTAACAACAGAAATAAAACCTGTATCTTTATAACAAAGTTACTTTAACATCGCACATATAGAATCCATTTTAATATTTGTGAAAAACCAATCTGATAATATGTATCTATAACAATCCCCCCTCTCATTCTTTATAAATATTTGGTTTGAGCAATATTTCTTGTCCACTTGCATTCTTTAGACTGTGCTGGTAATTAATCAAATAAAACGGGATTAAACAAGGAAGAAAGATCAAAACAGTTGTAACACATAAAAGGTAGAAGCCTAATTTCTTCTACCATTCTATCCCCAATACATTACCCCTCCAGCTAGTTTTTAAAATTGTTTCCCAATTTTGGACCAGTACCTGGGTTATTTTTCTAATATCTTTTGCTTTTTCAAGGGTGACATCCCCATTGTCATCTATTTTCAACAATCTGATTTATTAAACTTTCCATAAACACCCCTTTTGTTAGCCAATAAATAGTCTAAAGTCAACCTATTCTGAGACACTACGGTTTGTGTTTGGCTTTGGTGACTTTATATTAATTCCAATGCCCGAGCAGCTTTGCTTGTTTTCATCACTATAACAGCTTGGAGTCTTATAATATGATTCAGCACATAATTTGGGGCCAATACAGAGTTAGATTGCTGTGCTGGTTTTACCTTTTTGTTTACTAATTGCTCTTTTACCAAATCTTGGACTATATCCCGAAGGTCAAATGTGAAACAAATCCATCTCTCTCCTTTTGGACATTCAATTCCCCGTCTATTACCGCTTTTTGCTAAGTTTCTTGTAATCCAATATTTTTCCATGTTTTGCCTACAAGTACTTAATTTGGATGGGTTATAACAGTGACTGTTGACATGGGTGTGTGCAATAAAAAAGGAACTTAGGGTTTTTTCCATGTAATGCTTTCGGTAGCATGTGACACGATCTTGCTGGTATCCTGAAAGGGAAAAGAACAAATGAGTAAAAGAAAAAGGAATAACAGAGGTCTGGTATGGCTTATACCCCCACCTTCCCTGCCTGTGGGGTTGCAACCCATAGCAGATGTATATGATCTTCTCGGTAGCAAGTACAGTGGTCAACCCAGGCTTGCCCTCTTTTTCCCTTGCCACTTCCTTTTTACTAATTTCTAGGCAAATCGCTTTTGACACTCCTTAACTGTGGTTTCCCACCATTCCTCTGGTATCTCCCATTCAACAGGCATAAATAATTCCCATCCACAAAACAAAGTTACTATTTCAGTTGTTTTGAGTTCTATCTGGATAGGGGATAGATTTGGCGCTCAACACTTCCTGCAACGAGACCGTCGATTTTGTGAACTACAATACCAATCTTTCCCACAATTTAAACATTTGCATATAACCCAGCTAGTGTGCCCAGTATTGGGACGAATAAAACAGAGTATACAGTATGGCACTGATGGAAATTTTAATTCCTCCTCTTCTTTGTATAAGTCACAGGCTAAGGCCAGAATATGAGAACTCTCTGACCAAACCAGTCCTGATCCTCCTGTTTGAAGTGGAAGTATTCCTCTCCAAGGGGAGTGTCAGAGGTGACTCAGGACTTGTCCTGGCAGCACTTGGAAGCACTGATATAAGCATGGCCTTATTTCCCAATTAGGTGTGATTCTTTGTACATTCCTTGGATCATTTGAGTCTTCCTAGTTCATTACCACCCAGTCCCCATAAAGTATTCTTTTGGCGGGGCAAATATGGGGGATTGTGGCTGTTGTATTAGGGACCACTGAATGAAGCAACATAGACTCCTATGTTGTCAGAAGGCAAATGTGAAGTTTATTGGACTTCCCATTTTTTTATAGATTGTTCCAAGAAGCTGGACCTTATTGGTCCTCAATCAACACCCCTCACATCATTGGCCAATTAGGAACAACACCCTTCTTGTAAACATCTTACAAGTAAACAACCTGTTGAAAACACCAGCTGCAAAGATTTAGGATTATTTTAATTCTTTGAGTTTTCTCATAACTCCCCAGAGCAATGCCTGGGAAAGTTTATCTGACTTTCTCTCTGACCAGACTGTCAGAAACCACAGGGGATGAATGTGTATGAACGAGACCTGGGCTGGTTATTCCAGACCTTCAAATTGATGGGGGGGTCTCTGAGGGCCGCATTTCCAATCTTTTGTGAGAAAGATGATTGTCGGGGTCTCTAACTGGTCAGAGTGATCCCGAGAAATGTTAGAAAGTCTCTTTTCCCAGCCTGGAGATTGAAGGAGTCAGGGCTCTTAATTTCTTACTCTCAAGGTTGTTTATTGTATCTTATCTATAAAATTCTTTCTCCTGTCCTGCTGAGGTCCGCTCAGCAGGACAGTCAGAGGCATTCTGCCTGCCCCCGGGGCAGTGTTATGTCTTTATACTAAAAACTACGTATACAATGTTTACAATTACTTTCCAATACCTATCACCTATGTTAGACAGTGAGCTTCTACTCTAAACCAATCTAAAAGTGCCAACATCACAGCAGAAGATGGAGGCAAAGAAGAAGAAGGAGAAAAGCAGGACATGCCCAGATCCCTCCATCTTGCCCCCTGAACCTCCATTCTAGAAACCCAAAAATCTACTTTTTCACCCCGTGATAAATTCACTATTATTCTACTTAATTTGTCGTGGCTTGCAGATCTTCATCTAAGGCTGGTAACTTGCTCCACGGGTCATAATCAAAACCACAGGCATTTTTGGGCTCTGTGCCAGGGTCTCTGAGACCCCTGGCAGGGGGTCTTGGCTGCTCAGGACAGCCAGAGGGATGTCCTGGGTCCTGACAGATGACCAGTGAGGAGACTAAGTGAGAGATAAAAAGAGTGAGAGATACCCTTGGGGTAACTGGGACTGGGTCTCAGGGAGGGGTTGTACCCCTGGGAGGAAGGGAGCTGAGGGTTTTCCTGGCACAATCCACTGTGAAAACGGGACAAAAGTGTGTGTCCCACAAAGTTACTGGATTGAGGATTAAGATGCCTAAGAGCATCCAGGTTTGGACAACACTGCTGGATTGAGGGGTACCCAAGAAAATCCAGGGTTGCCCAACAAAATTTGAGATTTTGCAATACCCGTGGGTGAATATTAACAAGTGACTTAAAAGTTAAAGGTACCTTGTTGTTGTCTTGTTGTGAGTGAGAGTGAATGAGATATTAAAGAAATAAAAGTGAGTGTGAATGAAGGAAAGTATATGTGATATAGATTGTTGATTTAAAGTTTAACTTTATTTTCTGGAGGAAGGTAGATTGTATTATACTAATGAAGAGGAAGGATTTCCTGTGCTGTGAAGAGTGGGAGGTGTTCAAGCTGTCAGGGGGATGGTTTGGAGCAAGGACATGTGGACATGTGGATGTGTGTCTCCTACTGTCCTTTATTAAACTTTTTAAATTTTCACAGGAGAGTGAACGTGTTTTCACATTTGATAAATTACAATAGGAGACAAGGACCATAGAGCAAAGGTTATTATGGCTGGGTGCATCTTGGCACTCAGCCAAAGACCACACTTATCTTTGGAGATACCCCTTTGTCACAGACATCTTTTGTGAAAAATCCTTTCTTTAGGATTTTTCATTCCGGGAAGCTGAGGCCCCAGAAAAAGAATGTAAACAATGGTTATCTGCTGCTGTGGAATGCAACAGGTGCATCTGTGATTGGCCCATGTTGCATGTGTACAATTAAGGGCCAATCAATCACAGGCCAAGCTCTCTGGGACAGAATCAGAGAGAGCTCCTTTGTTTATTCATTGCTATTCTATTCTTAGCTTGCTAGCATTCTGAGATTTTTCCTTCTGTTCCTTTTAGTATATTCTTAATGTAATATATATCATAAAATAATAAATCCAGCCTTCTGATCATGAGGTCAAGATTCTCACCTCTCTCTTCACCCCTGCAACCCTTGCAAGCCCGGTAACACCCCTTAAATATCTTTTCCATTATATCAGCCTGTTGCATATTCATAGACAATTATGCATTGTACACTTTTCCCCAAACTAGTTTACAAGTTTCAAGAACTGTCCAGCATATCCTTTTGGGTCCACCCTTTTAGAACATGCATATTCCTTGTTTGTGGTTTTAGTCCATTCTTATCACCTACAGTTTTTGGGCCTTGTTCCACACTGTCTTCAGAAAGTGAGTGCTGATAGTTGGCATACCTGTATCAGGTGTCCTCATAATATTTTCATTGGATGTTATTCCATCCAAGCAGGCATTTCAACACAAGCATACTTATATCAGCCATTTCACTTCTATGTCTAAGCTTAATTAACAACAGAAATAAAAGCTATATCTTTATAGCAAACATACTTTAACACTACACATATAAAATCCATTTGAATATTTGCAAAAAGCCAATATTTTAATACGTATCTATAACACTTGTATGATAGATTCAAGTTTGGCTTAATAAAAGTAATGGGATATAAACATTGAAGGCTAAACCAATAAAAAATTAGTTATATAACACTAAATAACTGTTCCCAAAGGTTCACATTAAAATTGCTTTCTAAAACTGGAGTTAAAGGCAAGCAACTGGTAACAAACTGTTTGACTAAGGCAAGGTGTCCCTCAGGGCCTTTGATCTGTATTAAGTGTTGGCCTTGATAGCTACTGCTGCTCCCTCCAATGCCTGAGAGCGCCTTACGGACCTTCAGCAAGGGACCATTGTGGGGCCCATTTGGCTTGAGAGATAATTGTAATTTCAGCTCCTGTGTCTAAAAGACCGACAAGTGTTATCTCTTGTCTTTTTAATGTCAGGGTATGTTGTCTTCTTGTTGTATTCCTATTTCTCAAGTTCCATACTCTACCAAGCCATTCTTCTCTGCAGCACAGCTCTCCATATATCTTCTCAGGAACTCCTCCTAGGCTCTCGACCCACCCCTATTTATTCCAGTTACCTTCACAAGCCACAGCTGCTGCCCAACTAAGGACTTCACAGCTGTAGCTTGTTTGGAGTAACTAGGACCCACACAGATCTTACAGGGACTCTCTCCATAAGGACCCACTTATTTAATACATAGATCTTATAATACATAGATCTTAACAGGGACTCTCTCCATAACAATACATATATTCAGGCCCCCACAAGGGTACATTGGCATGTGGGGTGTTGTTCTGATATAGGTTGTACCCAGCATACTTGGGGTGTCTCAGTAAACCTAAATCCCTCTTGTCCCATTAGGTCGTTGAAGGGTATGCTTGTGGTTTGGGGAAGTAAAATCAATTGAGCTGAGTCCCTTGGGGAACAGTGCAAGGTGGTTGAGGTGTCCAGACCATTATCATAATCTCATTGTCAAAGTCTATAACCCCAGGGAGAACTGATTTTGTGGGGAAAAAACTCTAATTCTACAACTTGTAAAAGTTGTAAAGCTGGTATGTTTATTACAGAGCTGGACGCATGTGGGGATCATTGTTCCTAAAGGACATGTGTAGCCCTGAGAATTCCCGATCCTTTATTCTCCTTTGTTGGAACATATTCATAGAGTTTCACAATAGGTTCATGCATATTTATTTTACTGGTTTTGTGTTATAACTTGCAATTAGTCTTTGTACAGAGAACTCTCTGGTCATTTTGTTCGTCTCTTTCAGACTCAGTCTTGGCTCTTTGTTTTAAAGTTCAAGGGGCGCCTCTTATTTCTTCAGCTTGGAAATTCGCATTCTTTCCTTGGCTGAGGCAGTTTTTGCGAGCACAGCAGAGTTTAACAGATGAAACAAGTTAAAACAGCATATTTTACCTATGCTAGCAAGCTACAGACTTAATAATTCAAAGCACATTTCACCTAAATCCAAAATGGATTTCTACCATGTTAAATTTCCACTGTTTCATTCCCCCCTTTCCCAGAAAATAAGTAAATTCTTTTACTTAATGTATATCCTTACGATAAGTGTTCTTTAATGTTTTACCATGTATATTTGATAAGCAGGTTAGCACAGTTACTCACTGTAGTATTCTCAAATTAGTAAATAGTAATTAAATTAGTAATATAAAAGATAACTTTAAGCTTATTCTCTAATTCTAAGATTCTAATTATTATTATATACAACAAAATTCTGTAAATGAAATTACAAATTACCCCTGGTCACAATATACCTATTTTGCTTCAGTAAGTTTTAGTCTTAATTTATTGTTTCCTGGTGTTACTTTTTGAGGGATTTCTGGGGCCTTCTTCACTTGAGAGTGGTGGATCTCGACATTTTGCTCCTTGATTTTGATCGTGGTGAAGGTGGTGAAAAGTATCTGGAATGGTCCTTCTTATTGTGGTTCCAAAGTTTTTTCTGTAAGAGAGTTAACACATACATAATTTCTAGGTTGTATGTTACGTACTGGTCTATCTAGTTCTCTGTTCCAAGTTCCAGCTACATGTTTTTCAAATTTTCTGAGTTGTTTATTTAAAACCACCATATAGGTGGCCAATGTTACTTTCCCAATGTGGGTGAATATTCCCTTTTGTATTCTATATGGTCTTCCATAAGGTATTTTAAAGGGACTTAGCTTTTTTTTAGTTCTAGGTTTAGTTTGAATTTGCAACAGTGTTAGTGGAAGAGCTTGGGGCTAGGGTAGATTAATTTCTTGACCCAGTCTTAAAATTTGTTTAATTGAATGACTCATTTTCTCCACTTGGCTGTTCAATTGGGGGTGGTATGGAGTATGAAGCTCTCTGTTTATGTCCAGATGGTTACTAATTTGTTGTACTGTTTTGGAAATGAAATGTGATCCTCTGTCTGAGGATATTGTGGCTGGAACTCTGAAGTGTGGTACCATTTCTTGTAATACTACCTTGGTTACTTCTCAAGTCTTGACAGTTCTGGTGGGGAATGCTTCTGGACACCCTGAAAATGTATTTGTCAGTACTAATAAATACTGATACCCCCTTTTCCTTGGGAGTTTTGAAAAGTCAATTTGCCACTGCTGTCCAAGTTTATGGCCCTGCTTAATTTGATTAAGTTTTGGTCTGGGGGTATTCTTGGGGTTAGTCTGGAGGTAAAGATTGCACCGTTGGGTCACTTGAGTAATAGTGACATAAGTTCTTGGCAATGATTCTTTTAATCAAATAGGTGTTCAGGGTCTCTATTTTTTAGTGTGTTTTCTGGTGCTCCTCTTTTATTAGTGACTATAACAAATGGGAAGGGATTACTAGTTTCTCTTCAATAGTGGCCCACCCTCTTGATTGTATGGGGTTTTTTAAAATCTTTGATTAGTTTTCTGTCTTTCTTATTATATTCTGGTTTACTTTAAAGGGAAATTTGTTTATCTGGAATTAGACTTCCTTCAATAATTATTTTACTTTTCATTGCTTCCTTTTCCTCTCTATCTGCTAGTTTATTTCTTTTCTCTGAGTCTGAGTTCACTCTCTGGTGTGCCTTAATATGTATAATTGTTATATTTTTATGTAGCTAAATTGCTTCTAGTAGCCGAATTATTTTCTGTGTATGTTTGATGTGCTTTTCTTGTGAGGTTAGTAGTTTCTTCTCTCTCTAGATCGTTCCATGTGTGTGTACAATTCTGAATGTATACTTCGAGTTTGTATATATGTTTATTCTTTTTCCTTTTGTTATTTCTAAGGCATGGATTAGTGTAATTTTCTTGGCCTTTCGTGTATAGGTGGTTGTTGGTAAAGGTTTGGATTCTATGACTTCTTTGCAGGTAGTGACTGTATATCTAGTATGTTGTTTTCTATTGGTAGCGTAGCTACTCCCGTCAGTGAATTAAGTCTCTGCATCATTTAAAGAAGTGTTTTTTAAGTCTGGGTGGCTGGAGTAAGTAGTTTCAATAGTTTTTAGGTAATTGTGGTTTACTGGTTTTCTTTGATTTCTACTGAGAAAAGAAGTTGGGTTGATTATATTAGTTATCATTATCTCTATATCATCTTGTTCTACTATGATGGTTTGGTATTTTAGGAACTTCTGTGGTGAAAGTCAGTGGCTGCCCTTCTAGTACTGTGGACACTGTGTGGGACACTAGTATACTCATTTTCAGTCCTAGGGTAAATTTGTGTGTTTCTTGAATATTTAGTACAACTGCTGCTATGGTTCTGAGGTAACTTGGCCATCCTTTGGTTGTTGTATGTAGTTGTTTGGAAAAGTAAGTAACTGCCTTTTGATATGGACCTAAGTCCTGAGTTAATATTTTCAAGGTAATTCCCTGTTTTTCATGGGAAAATAGAAAGAATGGTTTACTTACATCTGGAAGTCTCAAAGCTGGAGTTGATATGAGAGTACTTTTTAGTTGGTCAAAGGCTTCTGTGGTTTCTTTTGTCTCCCGGAGATCTTTATTTCTATTGGTAATAAGAGCATAGAGTGGTTTGATAAGTAGTTTGTAATTATAAACTTTCAGCTGGTACTACTCTGTCATGTTTAAGAAGGTTCGGAGTTCTTTTATTGTCTGGGGTTTCCGGGTTTGGCATATTGTTTCCTTGAGAGTTTGCTCTAAAGTTCATTGCTTAGCACTAACTTTGTACTCCAGGTAGATTACTTTTTGTTTTACTCTCTGTGTCTCTTTTTTTGATACTTTGTATCCTAGGAGTCTTAGGAAATTTAAAAGGCTTTCCATCCAGGTAACACATGTTTCATTCGTCTGAGTGGTTACTAGAAGATTATCCATGTACTGTAATAGTTTTCCTTTTTCTTGTGGAGTTTCCTAGGCCTAGATTTTTTGCAAGTTGTTCTCCAAACACAGTGGGGGAATTTTTGAAGCCTTGAGTCAATATGGCCTATGTGAGTTGGGTTTTGTGTCCGCTTTTAGGGTTTTCCCATTTGAATGTAAAAATTTTCTGGCTGATTTCGTGGATAGGGAGGCAAAATAAGGTATTTTTCAGATCTAAAATGGTACATTTGGTTAGTTTAGGTTTTAAACAAGTTAGTAAAGTATATGGATTTGTTACCACAGGATATAAATCTTCTCTCATCTTATTGACCGTCCTCAAATCTTGTATTATCTGATATGATTCATTAGGTTTTTGAACAGGTAAAATGGGAGTATTGAAATTAGATTGGCATTCTTTTAATAACCCTAACTGCAGAAAATTTTTAATTATTGGATTGATTCCTTCTCTGTTTTCTATTTTAGGGGGTACTGCTTAATTCTCATTGGTTGTATCACTTCTTTAAGTTTAATTACTGTGGGGGAGGGGGGTATTTTTTGCCCTCCCTGGTACATCAGAGGCCTATACTATGGGAAATACTTGACTTAATATTTCTTCATTAATTTCCTCCTTAATTTAATGGTTGTTAATGTTAAACTTAACACTTTTATGTATTTTTGATTATTTACTTCCAGAGTAACTTCCTCATTTTTGAATGTAATGGTTGTTTGTAACTGTTCTAATAAGTCTCTCCCTAAAAGCACCTTTGGCGAATTTGGTATATACAAAAACTTATGAATACCCTATTGTTTCTCTAATTTATATTTTAAAGGTTTGCAAAAGTATCTTTTCTTAGACTGGTTAGTGGTTCTTCGCACTGCAATATAATTATTCTTTACAGGTATTAAAGTTTTATTTAAAACTGAATATGTGGCCCTTGTATTAACAAAAAGTTCTACCTTTTTTCCCTAGCCTTATTGTTATAACTAGTGAATTCACTGGGGTGGAATCCCTTGGTCCTCCTTAGTTGTTTTGTACATGTGCGACCACTTGTCAGTTACCTTGTCTTTGTTCTGGGTATTGTTTTTTCTAGTGATTAGGTTTTTTATAGATTGTTGTCCTAGGGTGATGTTATGATACTTGTATCCCCAATCGTGTGTTCTGTTTATGCTGGATATTATATTCTGTGCATTCAAGACTGGCTGAGACAGAAGGCAGAGAGAAAAAGAAGCACAGGGTTTTGTTACCAAGAACTAGATTCACTCCTCCACAGTCTGCTGGAACACTGTTGTCTGGGCACGGACAGGGCAGAACACCGCGCTCATTTTCTTTTGAGGTAGTTAGTTTAGCTAGCTGAGGCAGTCTGAGCTTTCCCTGGACTGTTTTTCTTTCCCTTTTCTTGGAACCATTCAAACCTGCTCCAGACTGGGACCTGGGGAAACACTGAGAGCTTGTACTTTGTAGCCTGTCAGGGCCTACTCTGCAGCCTTTCCCAGCACCAGAGGGACTGATAACACAGCGACCACCCCCAGGAGAGACTTTCTGAATTTGTCATCTCTTCAGAGCAGTGAATTAGTTTTGTCATCCGGTATTGTTCATCTTGTGTGCTGGGGAGTGTTTTGCCTGTTAAATAAACAGGTTCCACTTCTCTATGAGGAAATTTTTTCCCGAACCAGGTGGGGGAAGGAGGCAGATGGGTTTGCTTTCTGGAGGGGCTCCATTTTGGAGGTTTTCTCCCAAATTTGCCCTAAACCTAAGCAATTTTACACTGGTTTCTGCCTAGCTGAGGTGGATTTTGTTTGGGTGGTTCCTGCTTGTGTTTTCTTTGCTTTTCCTCCTGTACTACTGCCACTAGCTTTTTAATTTTTTGTTTATATCCTTTTTTCTGGTTACTAAATACTCTATGTTTCCTCTAGTAAGACTTTGAGGTTTCTCCTTTCCGGTCCCTGGATTTTCTGAAGTTTACACCTAATATCTCTAGTAGACTGTCCTAAAAATGAATTAACTAGCTGAATCATCCTTATTTCAGAATCTGGATTCAATGATGTATGGTGACATATAGTATTCCTTAAATACTAGAAACTCGTACAGAGTCTTGGAAAGCCCCTGCTTAAGGGAATATAAGACAGACTAATTTATGGTCTTTGGAATAGCTCTTTCTACTCTTGTTGTTATCTACTTCTGATAATCTGCTAATTTCTTTACTTCTGTTGATTGTTTGGGATCCTATTTTGGGTCTTGGAGGGGAAAATATTATTTTACATCTAGTTGTTTGCTTTTGTAATGATCCTCTGCTAGTCGTTGTTGTCTTTAAGATTAGTTTTATTTTGTTTCAGTGAAAGCATCCAGTAGTAACTGGATGTTAGCCTAATTTGGATTGTGTTGCTTGACAAGATACCGTAGACATTTGGTAGTAAGTATTGGATTGATGTGATAATTCCTAGTAATCTTTTCCTATGCTTCTAAATTAAGAGTGGTAAATGGCACTTTAATCATTAATTTCTCTCTTTCTGGTCTCACTGCCTCTTGCAGAGGGGCTTGTAATACTGCTTGTTTCCTAATTCTGAATGAAATTGGATTGTTAGGAGGGGGATGGGTTTAAGTGGATGTGTTTTCCAAGTTTGAGTCTTCCTCTATTTTGAGGAAGTTTGTTGAAGTGAAGGGAGACGACCATCCGATTGATGAGCATCGACTCCCGTTTATTGATCAAATTCGACACCTTTTAAAACAGTGCTAATTCACTTCATGCATATTGCAAAACCTGAGCTCCCGATAGGCTGTAGAGAAAACTTCAGCTCCTCCTTTTGTTTACAATACCTGAAGTTAGTTTATTGAAACCAAGATCAGTGTTCTCACCATGATATGAAAAGTTCTCAAAACCTTTATATCTGTTCCCAGAACGGCCATCTGTTCCCAGAGCAGCCAAGGACAGAATATAGCCTGTTTTTGAGGAAACGGTCTGAGAATCTTGTTGTTTATATAAAAGGTGGCTGAGAACCTTAATTATTTACAGAATCAAGCCTGGGAAAGGCTGCTTTTTCCCTTAGCTGAATACCTTCATGGCCTCTTTCTTTAAGCCATGCTTGAACCAGGTTCTCCACAGAAGTTCTCCTCTTTTTTGGGAAAATCTTCTTTATTTTCATCTTTATCCTCTCCTCCCTTTTCCTAGGAGGAGATTTTAATAAATTAAATGTATTTAGTTCTTGTGCCTCAGCATGATAAACTTTGTCCGATCTTATACATCGTTGTTTTATACTGTATGTTGAATAACAATGTTTGATTTGCTTTCTTTTTGCTTTGTTTTCCTTTTTAAGAGTTAACACTAGTGGGTCAGAGGGAGTTCTGAGCCTGTTTTGTGGAGAAAAGAAAAAGTACCCCACAACTTTTTGAAAGTTGTAAAGCCGGTATGTTTATTACAGCGCTGGACGCATGCAGAGATTGCTCTCCTCACAAAAGACATGCGTGCCTCTGAGAACTTCAGGTCTCTTTTTATCTCTCTCTCAAATACATATGCATACAGTTTCACAATAGGTTCATACATATTCATTTTTATGGGTTTCACGTGACATTTACCACTAGTTCCTTTTTATCAGAAAGAATTCCGAGGTCAGGTTGACTTGTCCTTACAGCAGTCCTTGTCTCTCTCTATCATCTTCTGTCTCCCCGCCTTTATCTCTGTCCTTCGCTGAAGTAACTTCACTGAGCTTAGGCCTTGAGGTCTGGCTAAATAACTATGGTTTCTAACCACAAACTCAACTCAGAAATGTACATTTTACCTAAATTAAAATGGATTTCTATCCTGGAAAATTTTCACTTTGCTTCATTCCCCCCTTTCCTAAAAGGAGGAAGTAAATTCTTTTACTTCGTACAAATTCTTATGACAACAAGTGTATTTTAGTGCTTTACCATGTACGTTTGTTAATGGATAATCTTAAACTTATTCTAACTAATATTAACAAAACTAGAGTAGGATGACAGAACTTATTAAAGATTCTATTTGCAGTTGGTGACCACCTAACGACTACATCCCACCAGTGATGATCTGCATTTTGTTTTATTCTTTGCAGAATTCCAGTTATTTCTTTTTGCATCACATTGGACAGTTCTCTCTGCTTCCTTGAGTTTTTCTTCAAGATCCTTAGTAGATCTTGGTGCTCAATTAATTGTTTTACTAATCTAAGGTCCATTTTAATAGGGGTAGGTGATAGTCTGTGATTTATTGTGTAATTGGTTTCAATCAACTGGTGGGACGTCACTTGGTCTAAGTACAAAAAACCACACTCGATAATCTTAACAAATTACAAATACAGAAATTAGAATGATTTCTACTAGACAAAATACCATCATTGCTATCAATTTTTACAGCAGCACAAGCAGTCCTCAGGCACACACACTCTTTTCCAGTATATATGAGCACAGTTTTTGGTCAGTGACTGGATGAACTTCGAAGTGGCAAATACTCTGTTCAGTGTCCAAACACACATCTTGGGCATTAATAGTATTGCTTTCACAAATGAATCTCATCTGTTCTCTAGTAATGCAGGATTCTAAGTTTACTGTGTGCTACTTTTCATTCATCATTTGTGCCCACACTCTATGTTCTGAAGGGTAGAGTACCGCTTTTTCATGGTTTAATCTTAGTGCAATGATGGGATGGATAACATAAACAGTGGCATTACATATGGTAAGCACAAAGGCAGTGGCCACATTAGAAGCAGGATCATAGGTGAAATTCACCATAGTCCACCAGGATTGAAACTTCCTTTCAAAATCAATTGCATTGTCTCAAACAATTCTCCGAATTTCAGGTGGGAAATTAGATTCACCCTTTTCTCATATGATCAGAGCTGCTGTTGCTTGCATCTATAACTGTGCTTGTATACAACTGAAAGCTAAAGACACATTATCTTGAACTGTACTAAGTGCTTCTACTATTAACTTGTGGTCTTGGTCCCTGGCCTTTTCATACTTCCTTACTTTGGCAGTACTTTTGAAAACTGGCACTGGCTAGTTCCTAATGTGCAGTGTGGTGTGGCCTCAAGGTCAGGTGTCCGGTGGGCAGAAGGGCAGCCAACACCCAACTGCAAATGTGTGAGCACCCCTCAGCATCAGAAGGCTTCGGGCTGTGCTCACAGTGGACAGAATCACTACTGGCTGACGAGAGTAAAGAGTCCGGACACTCACTGGGGACTTGTCAGATTTATTGTAGAACCCAACGTGTCAACCAGGGAGTGACCACCTGGCTGGTATCTAACGTGTTAGGCAGTGAGTCACCTCGAACAAAGGGTGCAACAGGGTTATAAAGGGAGGAGGGATCTCAGGGAGGGGTTTACAAAGGACCAATAGGGGAAGGTAGGGGAGTGGACTTAACATAATAGGCACTGGGGGGAAACCAATAGTTACATTATAAGGGAGGGGCCCCAGAGCCACAGCCAATCATAACTCCCAGGTAGAAGAAGATTCTGGAGGCTTGGGAGGAGTGGGGAGTGATTGACTGGGCCCAGGGAGGAGAACAAATTCACATATAAGGAAACACAGGGGAGGGGAAATTATATAACAGAGAGGATTGACATAAACTGTGGTGGGAGTAACCAAGGTAACCAAATGACAGACAATACCATGGCGGGAAGAACTGGTGAGGGCAGAACCATTACAGAAAATGGGGGAGTGATACAGAAAATAGAGGAGTAATTAAATAAACTAACAGAACATACTACAACATCTCCCCGTTTTTTATCAAATAAAACAAAAGAGAATGGAAATGTCCATGTAAAAGAACTTAAAATACTGGGACTCGTGGCTGGTCAGGCCAAGTGTCATCTTCCTCGAGATGGAGCCCGTCTGCCCACAGATGGTCCACAGGCGGTGCGGTGGGCCCCTCTTCATCCACAGCCCCCTCAGCCTCCGAAGAGAGGTCCTCCATTTCAAGCGGCGCATTGTAGGGAGTGGAGACTTGATTGACACTTGGCGCCGTAAGTTTCCTTACAAGTCTCTTGACCAGTCTGTGGATCAACGTAAAAATGACCAAAAGCAAAATCAAACTGAAGATAACCTTGCAAACTGATTCTAAAACAGAACTGGTCCACCTGCTAAGGCCCCAGTCCTTGAAAATGTCCCCCAGCCAGTCCGAGCTCTCTTGTTTGACCTGGTGTAAGAGGTCTTACAGCCGCTTGATGGAGTGTCTGGCGTCCTCGGCTCGGGAGGACAGGTTCATACAGCAGAGGCCCTCAAACTCCTCGCAGTGATGGTGATGTAGCAGCAATAGAAATTCTATTGCTGCTCTGTTCTGGAGTGTCGCTTTTCGTGTAATGTCCTCGTCTGTGAGGAGGTCGTATAAAGCAGCTGAAGTAAAATTGGCTTGCTTAGCCACCCAACACTCTAGGTGGCCCAATTCACCTAGAGATTTAGCCATCGATACCCAAGGCAATAATATGGTAAAGGTGACTGCTTTAGAGTTAGACCAATGAGTAATTTCATCGTCACATTCCTCGGTGAGATCCTTAAGATCTCTTTTAGATCTAGCCAATTCGAATGTGACGTTTGCCTTTCTCCAATTAACAATTTGTGTAATGTTGGGGGTAAACAGCGTCAGCTTGCCAAAAGTGCACGGCCCTCCGATCAGGCCAGAGGGGATGCCTGCCCACGCTCGGTCGCCACAAATCAGGAACACTCCCCTGGGAAGGGCATAAGGAGTCCGACCAGTTGCGGTGGGGCCACTGATCTTTAATACCGCCTTGCACCACTGGTGGGCTTGGTACTCTTTTCTCGGCTGCCGGATCACCTCCATGCCCTTCTTAATGGGAGCGAAGGAATAATCAAATTGAAAACTAATGGTGGCATTAGAGGAACCGAGCAGATGTAACTCTGTGGGCTCGGAGGCTAAGGGGTCCAGCCTCCTCACTCTGTCTCTCCAGGCGTTACTGGTGTCAAAACTTGGAGGGATGGTGAGGCTCCAGGCCAAAATAGGGGAGAGGGCCAACTGAAAAGCCGAAGGGAACTCACCTGGAGAGAAAGGGATCCCCACAAGGCAGGACGACATCGGGTCCTCTGCTGAGCCGGTGTCTAGGCAAATATGATCCTGTCCCAAAGATTGAGCCAAGGCACACCAGACATTGACCTTTGGCTGGGGGATGACCCACGACTCCGAGGGTGACGACAGGAGTACGCAGGTCAATAGCAGCAGAGTAGTGCTTGTGTTGGGAGCCATCGGTGTCATAGCAGGTGCCAGAGGGGAGATGTACTAAAAAACAAAAGAGAACAGTAAAAGTATGAAGCAATCAAACAGATGGTTCTGCCCCAAATAATAGATCGAACTCGGGAGGAGGAGAGGAAGTGGGGGAGGAAGGTCGGGACTCGAATACTAGGGGTAGCTCTGGAGGAGAAGGGGAGAGGGGAAGAGAGGACTCAGCGTCAAGGTATGGAGGGGGATCAGAGGAGAATGGTGATGTTTCAGGAGAGCGTTTCCTCCTCCGCCGCCAGCACACTACCTGCACCTGCGGTACAGCCTTTTTCTGTTTCCCCTGCTTCGGGAGGAAGGGCCTGACCCATTTTGATGGAATCCATTTAGGCCCTGAGGGAGTGGACACGCAAGTGTATCCCCTCCCCCAGGTGACTAGGTCAAACGGCCCCTCCGTCCGCCAGATCTCCGGATCCTTGATAAGGACCGGGGGCCTTGCCTTAGGCTGTAGCTGCTGGTGGCTGCCGAAGTGTCGGACCACTGGAGGATTTGGGTTGTCGAAGGAGCAGTTAAGGATGTTCAAGGTGTACAGTGCTCTCGACAACCGGACGTGGGGGGTCTCCACCTTCACAGCCGCTTGTTGTCTTGTTAGTACTTTCTTCAGGCTCTGGTGGGCCCTCTCCATCATGGCTTGACCTGTCAGGGAATAGGGGATGCCGGTCTTGTGTTCTATTCCCCATTGCTTCAGGAAGTTCCGCAGTTCCTTGGAAGTGTACGCAGGGCCATTATCCGTTTTGATGGCCCTAGGGATGCCCAAGACAGCGAATGCCAGAAGCAGATGCTTCTGGACATCCGCAGACTTCTCACCTGTGTGGGCAGAAGCGAAGATAGCGCCAGAGAAGGTGTCCACTGAGACATGGACGTAACACAATCTACCAAAAGATGGGATGTGTGTTACGTCCATTTGCCACACCTCACAGCTTGCCAAGCCTCGGGGATTTGCCCCTGCGGCTATAGTGGGCATCTGATCTTTCTGGCATTGGAGACAGGTGGCCACAATCGCCTTGGCCTGGTCTTGGGTCAGATGGAATTGCCGGACCAGGCCAGGTGCATTTTGGTGGAACAGCTGGTGGCTGATCTTAGCCTGACAGAACACATCCGGGAGTGGACCCATCGCGACTGCAGCCGCAGCCAAAGAATTGGCTCTGTGGTTGCCTTCAGCAATGAATCCCGGCAGATTGGTGTGTGACCTTACATGCATAACATAGAAAGGGTGCTCATGGTGGGAGACCAGATCAACGAGTCTCGTGAGCAGATTAAATAAATTTTGATTAGAGACCTCTTGGAGAACCGCTGATTTGGCTCTAGACACTACACCAGCAACGTATGCTGAATCTGTAACCAAATTAAAAGGTCCCAGGAACCTCTGGAATGCTCTGACGACTGCATCCAACTCAGCAATCTGTGGAGAACCCTCCACAAAAGCGACCTCAGTCTTCCACTGCTGAGTCTGAGGATCCTTCCAAGTCATAACTGACTTGTGGGATGCTCCAGACGTGTCCGTGAAAACTGTCAAAGCATCAAGAGGATCTCTGCTCTGAACCTTTTTGATTGATAATTTGAACTCCGAATTAAACAATTTGTGGGCCGGCCGATCGACTGCGATACGCCCAGTGTAGCTGTCTAGTGCAAACTGAAGCATCTCATTAGTTTGCAGCAGTTCATCAAAGGTCTTTTTGGTTAATTGGCCCAATTCTAATTCAATTGGTATATGTATGCAAGCAAAGTCACATCCTGCCAGCTCCCTAATCCGCGATCTTGCTTTGCGGATCATTTCGGCTACCAGCTCCTGTGGCCTTGTCATCCTTTTGGACCTATGATGGCTGAGAAAAACCCACTGTATGATTAAGAGTGAATCTCCCGAGCCCTGGTCCTTTAGAGTCCTGTCCCACTGATGGATTATGCCATGGAGGTGTGGCAACTTTCCCAGTACAATGAATTTGAATGGCAAGCCCGAATGGTAATGGTGGGCCTGCCTGGCCGGAATAGCTTTCTGGATCTTCTCTAATGCTACCTGAGCCTCTGGAGTGAGAGCCCTAGGAGAACTGAGCTCCTCTCCCCCTTTCAGTAAATTGGAAAGGGGGGCCAGGTCTTCGGTGGGAATACCCAGCCAGGGTCTCACCCAATTTAAAGACCCACATAGTTGATGGACGTCCGCTAGGGTCTGGACATTCGTCCGGATAGCCAATTTTTGCAGAACAATGGTCCGCTTTGTAATTTCAAGGCCCAGGTACCTCCAAGGTGGCATCCGTTGAATTTTTTCGGCCTGGAGCTCGAACCCTGCAGCAACCAACGCATTGGTTGTCAGGTCAAGCGCATGGGCAAGTAGATCATCGTTCGGCGCGCACACGAGGATGTCGTCCATATAATGATGGATGATGACGGCATCCCCGAGGGTTGTACGTATGGGGGACAGCAGAGAAGCGACGTACCACTGGCAGATCACTGGAGAGTTCTTCATTCCTTGCGGAAGGACCCGGCAGTGGTAGCGCTTGTCTGGGGACTCACGGTTGATGGAGGGAACCGTGAATGCGAAACGCAGGGCATCATCTGGGTGCAGAGGAATTTGGAAGAAACAGTCTTTTATGTCAATCACTGCCAGATTCCAATTTCAGGGGAGCATTGCTGGGGATGGCATCCCTGGTTGGAGAGACCCCATGTCTACGATCCTTTCATTAATTTGGCAGAGGTTGGTCAGAAGCCGCCACTTGTCCTTATTGGGCTTTTTGATGACGAACACTGGGGAGTTCCATTTCGACATGGTCTCCTCGATGTTGCCCTTGCGTAACTGCTCCTGAACGAGCTCGTGGAGCACCTTCAATTTTTGTTTGTTTAGTGGCCACTGCAAGACCCATACTGGTTTATCGGACCACCATTCCAGCTTCCAGGTCCGGAGCTCTTCAGTGGCCACTGCCCGAAAAACCTGGGGAGCTTTGGGAAGGTCAATTTTGGCTCCCCACTGGGCTAAAAGGTCTCTCCCCCAGAGAGGCTCGGTGTAATCTAATATGAACGGGTGTACAGAAGCCAATTGCCCGTCTGGTCCCGTAATTTGTACAACGCTCTTCGACTGTTTAGCCAATTGGAGACTCCCTACACCTTGGATGGTTCCAGCCGTGTTTTGCAAGCCCCAATGCGACGGCCACTCCCGAGAGGGAATGATCATCACATCTGCCCCTGTGTCCAACAGACCCCTCACTATTTTTCGGTCCTTTCCCAATGAGAGCTGACATGTCAGTCTGGGTTTCTCCCTCCCCACTACTTGTGCCCAGGCCACCGTTGGAGGTGATGTATCTTTGGATGACTTGGACCAGTGCGTCTCTTCCAGCACTGGAATGGCCTGGGCAATAATCTGACCCTTGGGGAGGAAGAGTGGGGGTCGGACACAGTACAGCCCCACCGCGAAACGGTCCCAGTCTGTGGTGATCAGACCCGGGACGATGTGAAGGTCGCGCGGTGTGTGCTTTGTATCACCGACAATTGTCCACCTCCACCGTTCTAATTTCCTCCAGCGACCGGAATGTTGCAGGTCGGCAGACACCAGCTGAAAATTGCTGTTAGGGAGATGAATTTCCCTAGTCAGCTGCAGCCTATGGGGGAAACAGAAGACAAGGTGGTAAGAACAGGTTTAGGCTGTAACTCACAGGTGCTAAATGTCAAATCCGATAATAAATAAGTCAAATCCGGTAGCGTGTATGGCGGCTCTCCCTTTACTCCTCCCTCCCCACTGGTTGTTTTATTGCCCACCTCACTTTTATCTTGGCGCAGGGAGGGGCTGCGCTCATAAGTTAATTTTTTTGTTCACCACCTCCCTCCCCCTCCTTTTTCCGAAACTCCATAAACTTCTGCCGCAGAGGACATTGCGGCATCCAATGACCCCTCTTGCCACATAGGTGGCACAGGTGAGTTGCCGTTCTCCTCCGGCTGGAACCTGGTCTTAAAAGTCCGTTTGCAGCAGCAGCTTCGGCTTCAGGGTATTCGATGAATGGAAACTCTGCAAAAGCCACTGATGTTCTCTTGGGGCGCATCTTCGGATCCTGAAGGGGAACCTTCCTCGCACAGACTTCTATCATTTGTTCGACTGTGGGTCGAGGGCTCAGGGGGAGAGACTGGATGGCCTCCCTGCATGCTGCATATATTCTCTGTTCTTCTAACATCTCTCTCTGCTCAGACTTCCATCACTCTTCTAGGAAGGGTTAATGTTCTGTAAAATTTTCATTGTCTACAAAGGGGTTAAAAGCTCTCACAAGCGCGGCTGGACACATCGCTGCCTCCTCCCCCCCCCCCCCCCCTTTTTCTTCTCTCTCAGCTGTGCTGCTTGCTGCTGCACATGTTTATTAAGTTTCAAGGTAACTCTCAGGCATGGCTCTGTCTCTGTCTCCCGGGGGGGGGGAGGAATACTTCTCAGTAGTTCTTCAATGCTTCTACCCTTGGGCTCCTCAGGGTCAGGCCCACCTCTCCCAGGCCGCGTGGCTTTTCCCTCCCCCCGCCCAGCCAGCAGCTGGGCCGGGGGAGAGATCAAACTCTCTCCCACCGGAAATCTAAAGAGAACCTTCTAGAGGGAAACTCTGCTTTCAACCCTGTGTTCTCAGAGGCGGATCTAAATGTCTCAATGGCCACATCAGGTGTTAATATTAAAATCCAAGCACCCATTGGTTTGACTACAGCATCCTAGAAATCTCATTTCCCGTCAAACCACCACACTTACATTGCATAGTTTCTCTTTTAACATTATGTTATAACCTAAAACTACTTAAAAAAGATTAATACAGTATAACTTTCGGACATAACACATATAATATTCATTTTAATATCTGTGAAGAGCCAACCATGTAATATGTACTTGTCATAGTTTCACATTGACAGGAAATATTTTTTTTTTGGGATATGCTGTGGTGACCAATAGGTGTTCAGATTTTATTATTAGCACCTGGTGTAGCCACTGAAGTTTGGACACACCTCTGAGAACACACAGGGCTTAAAAAGCAAAGCTGCTCCTCTGGGAGGCTCTCTTTGGATTTCCATCGGGAAAGGCTTTGGATCTCTCCCCCTGTCCCAGCTGCCAGCTGGGCAGGGGGAGGAGAAAAGCCACCGGGCCATGAAGTAGGCCCGGTCCAAGAGTGGAGGAGAGGGAGAAGCACCAGGAGTTTGTACAGCCATGTACTGGGAAGCCCCCCCCATTGGAGAAAGAGAGACAAAGAGGAGAGAGCCGTGCTGGGGACTGTTATCTCGAAATTTGATATCGTGCGCTGGTCGCACAGCCCAGCCAGCTGAGAAGGGGGGGGGGGAATGCCCTGTTGAGTCACTTGGAGGAGTTTTTAACCCCTTTGTGGATAATGAAAACTTTGCAGAGCATTGACCTTTCCTGCAGAGGAAATGGAGCAGAAGATGGAGAAGGAACTGAGTAAGTGAGATGGAGGTCTGAGCAAGGGAGAGAGAGAAGAGCCTTAGTGGGGAGAGATGATGGAGTGGCCTTTTGGCTGGACTTTTCTTGTGTGGCCATAGACGGAACCATTTTTTTTTTCCCTGTCACACAGAGACTGCATTTAGGGGGAGGCAGTGCCTCAGAACCAGGAGGGTTCAGTGTGGGTGCCCCTTGGCCCCAGGGGGTGCAAAAATTTGGGGGGGACAGATGTCCCAAAGGAGAGACTGTGCCTTTTATTGGAGTGAGACAAGGCATCCTTGAAAGACAACCCTAGAAGCAGCTCTGGTCCATGCACAGTGGTGAGAGCACTGGGCACGGAAGGAAGATGTCACGATGGCAAAAGGACTTTCTGGGCGGTGCTGAGTGACATGAAAACACACGAGGTTTCAACGTGTTTCCAGGGGAAGCCTATGGCACAAGAAGGACTCCTCTCCTCTTCATGGACTGAAGTTTGAGTATTCTAAAGGGTGGTGCCAGACTGAGAGTTGGTGATTTTTGGGGAATGTATTGCATTGGGAAATTTGGTGGGGGGGAGGAGGAAAATGCTTTTGTAAGGTTTTCATTTTCCTTGTGTTTTTTTTTTCTCTTTCCCTGTAGTTCAGTTAATAAAGTTTTCTTTATTTCTAAGTAGGAGCCTGCTTTGCTTATTCCTTGGTCACATCTCACAGCAGACACCAGGGAGAGGGTATTCTCATGGGGGCACTGGCTTTGTGCCAGTGTCAAACCATGACAGTACTTTTCACAACCCTTTAGCCCCTTCCAAAATTCTGTCCATCGACTCCTTCTTCACTGTCCACTAGTGGAGTTTACTTCTTCAAATCCTGATTCGAGGTCAAATGTCGCCATAGTGACAAGCTGACCCTCCCAAATGTCCCAATCCTAGCTGTCCCTTGATAACAATACAGGGGGGGACATAAATATAAATCTATAAAACTTTTCTTAACCTATATAGATGATATTTGTTTGTTAATTGTGAGAGTCAATCATTGCATTACTCATCTATCACAATCCCCCCTTTTCCTTTTCCAGAGATTATTTGGCTCGAACAATTTAACTCAATGAGTCATACTAGCATCTGTTGATATGGGCAAGGACAGAGGGAATGAAAGGGAAAAGAAACAAAAATTTCCCTAGACAGTCTTATCCAGAATGATCAAAAGGACATTACGGAGGTCTGGTATGGCTTTTACCCCCATCTATCTTGCCTATGGAGTTGCTACCCATAGGAGGTGTCTCTTAGTGATGAGTAGAGGCCAGCTCATTTTTGCCCTCCAGTCCTTTTTGTATTCAAAGACAGTTGGGGAATTACAGAGGTCCAGTATGGCCTTTTGTCCCTACCTTACCATGCCTATGGTGTTGCTACCTGCAGCAGGGCTATGGAGTCTTCTTGGTAGCAAACAAAGGGGCCAACCCGGTCTTGCCCTCCTTCCTTTGTCCTATTTTCATAAGGAAGCTGCCCCATCACCTTTTATGGTCCCTTGTGTACTTCCCCTCTAGAGATGCTCATAATTCTTTCTCATTAAAACATAAGAAAAAACAACAGCTCTTAGACTGGCTGGTGGAACCTTGACTCTAATTTTTTTTTGCGCCCTGCTGTTTTTCTGGTTGTTGCTCAGTCTCTGCTTGAGAGTCAATCTCATTTCCCCCAGCCTGGATGTTACAGTCCATTCTTTAGGTTCTTCTACTGGGCCTTTAACTCCGTTGACATGAGTCCATCCCCGCTCTGCAGTTTGCATGGCCGATTTGGTGGTGAGCAGTACCTGAAAGGGACCTTCCCACTGAGGAGTTAGAGGCTGATCTCTTAATGACTTGATCATTACCCAATCCCTGGGATTAATATTATGGATTCTGAAATTCAGGGTGGTAGTTTGAGGAATTGCGCCTTTATGTCTTAGCCCATCTAAGGTTTGTGCTATAGACAAAACATATTTTTTGGCATTGGTTTCCCCTTCCTCATAGGTGGCAGCCTTCTGGGATGAGGTCAGGAAGGGTAACCCAAACATCATTTCATAGGGTAACACCCCCAAATCTGACCGGGGTTGGGTTCTAATTCTTAATAAGGCCAAAAAGAGACATTTTATCCATGGCATTTGGATTTCAGTCATTAGCTTAACTACAGTTCTTTTAAGAGTTTGATTCATTCTCTCAACCTGACCAGAACTCTGTGGATGCCATGGAGTGTCTAACTCCCATTTCATTCCCAGGGCTTGAACCACTTTTTGCAATATCTTTGATGTGAAATGAGTTTCCCAGTCTGAATCAATCCTGTTTACCATGCCATATCGGGGAACGATTGATTCTAAGGAGTGTTTTACTCACAGCATTGGCATTGGCTTTAACAGTGGGTACTGCCTCTACCCAATGAGCCAAGTGATCGACTATCACTAGCAAAAACTTCCACTGTTGCACCTGGGGAAGCTCAGTAAAGTCTACTTGGATGTTTTGAAAGGGCCTTAAGGCTAGTTCTTGCCCTCCCCTGGGTGTTTTCATCATGACCTTCTTATTTACTTGTTGACATAGCACACATCGTTTAGTCACCTGCTTAGCTATCCCAAAAGTTCTTATGCATCCCCAGTCCTGTAGAAATTGATCACTTAGCGCTTGTGTACTCCAATGTGTTGTCCCATGTATGCCTTCCAGTATTTTCCTGGCAAGGGGCTTATTCAACATTTGCCTCCCATCCGCTAATCTCCACTTCCCTTCTTTATCTTTCTTGGCTCCTATTTTGAGGAGTTCTTCCTTTTCTGCCCTACTAAACACTGGGACTTCTTGTATTTCTCCCATGGGGGTTAACACCATGGTTAGTTTTTCTGTCCCTGATTCCGCTGCATTTTTAGCTTCCAAATCCGCTAAATTGTTCCCTCGCGCCTCTTGAGTCACTCCTTTTTGATGCCCTTTAACATATACTACTGCTACTTCCTCAGGTAATTGTAAGGTTTCTAACACTTCTAAAACAAGTTTCTCATGAATCAGTCCCTTTCCCTTCGAATTTAATAGCCCACTCTCTTCCCAAATTTTTCCAGTGGTATGCACTACACCAAAAGCGTATTTTGAGTCTGTATATATTGTTCCCCTTTTCTGTGCTAATATTTCCAGAGCTTCTTTTAAGGCATATAGCTCACACACTTGGGCTGACCAGTTGGAAGGTAACTTTCCCTTTTCTATGGCTACCAACCCTTCATCCACTATAGCGTACCCTGATACCTGGTGCCCCTGGATTACCCTTGAAGATCCATTGATGTACAATCATTTCCCTCCTTGGAGAGGTTGATCCGTTAGGTCATCTCTTACTCTACTTTGATAGTTTATAACTTCTAGACAATCATGTATTAATTCCTCACTGAGTTCTCCATATAAAAACTGGGCAGGGTTGAGTTGGTTACCCATGATCAGATCTAAATCACTATTTATTAAGATGGCTTCATACTTTAGCACTCGGGAATCAGTGAGCCATTTCTCAGACTTTTGGCTCAGGATACTTCTAACTGAGTGAGGAGTATATACTTTCAATTTTCCCCCAAAGGTTAATATTTTGCTTTCCTCTACAAGTACAACAGTCACTGCCGCCGCCTGAATGCAGGTCGGCCATCCCTGGCTGACAGGGTCTAGTAGTTTTGATAAATAGGCCACCGGTTTCCTGGATCCTCCCCAGTCCTGGGCTAGTACTCCATGAGCTACCCCTCTTTCTACATCCACAAACAGATAAAAAGCTTTGTCTAAGGCAGGAAGACTCAGTGCTGGTGCACTGACTGATTTTTGCTTTAAAGCTTCAAACTTTTGTTCATCGTCTTCTTCCCACCTAATGTCTTCTTCTACTAGCTTTTCATACAAGAACTTGATGACCTGTGTGTATCCTTCAGTCCACAGCCTACAATATCCCAACAGGCCTAGAAACCTTCTAACTTCCCTCTTAATTTTCTCAGGGCTCAGCCACCAGCTCCCTTGACAAATCACATGTCCTAGGTATTTTACTTCCCTCTCTACAAATTGGAGTTTCCCTTTTGATACTCAAAGTCCTTGGTTCCCTGGAAAATTTAACAATGCTCTGGTAGATTCCCAAACTTCGTTTTCTTCCCATCCTGAGAGAAGAAAATCATCTACATACTGGATGAGCTTTATCTCACATTTGATGAAAATGACTTGTAGTACTTCTCCCAAGGCTTGACCAAATAGGTTTGGGGATTCGGAAAACCATTGGGGTAACCTAGTCCACCAAAGCTGTTGCTTCCTCCCGGAATGGAGGTCCTCCCATTCAAAGGCAAATATATCCCTACTCTCCTCTGCCAGTGGACATGCCCAAAAAGCATCTTTTAGGTCTATCACACTAAACCACTGGTGTGAGGGGTTACTTAGTAGTGGATAGGGGTTAGGCACTACTGGGTATTGATTCACTGCTCTTTTGTTAATTTCTCTTAAATATTGGACAAGCCTGTAAGTCCCATATGACTTCTTTACTGGTAATATGGGTGTATTATGGGGGGACATACATGGTTCTAAGGTCCCATCCTCAAGTAGGTCCTGGATCACTGGCCGTAGTCCTCGTCTCCCCTCCAGGGAGAGTGGATATTGTCATACCTGGTCTGGATGGCTCTCATGAACTATTTTTATTACTATAGGTTTCATGTACAATTTACCTTGATTTTTAGGTTTTGCCTGCATTATCTCATGAATTTTGTCCCCATCTTCTTCCCTTTATCGGAGAAGCTTAACTACCATTTTTCCTTCCTCTGGGAGTACTCCAATGTCTAACTGTACCTGTAAATCCAGCCCTAATAGATTGCACCCTGCTTCTGGAACTAATTGAACATCCCTGATTCCTACTGTATTTGCCCCTTCAAACTTTACTTCCTTTATAACTAAGACCTTGAACTCCTCCCCTTTTGCACCCAGTGCTTGCATGGTATCTTGAGCCTTTTTGGACCCCTTTGTGAGTCTACAAACACAAGTTCTTTCAGCCGCCGTGTCTACTAGGAATTCAAATTCCTCCTACTGGGGGCTCATTTTAAAAGTTATCAAGGGCTCCTGATGGTATTCTGTCCCCAGGAGGTAGACCCCTTGACACCCCTAATGTTCCACTTCTCCTTTTTGCTTAGTCTCATGGACCCTCAGGTCCTTTTCCCTCTGGGGGCAATTCTTTCTAATATGTCTATTCTCTTTACAGTAAAAGCAAACTGGTCCTAGGTTCCCCTGTTTTCCAAACTCTCCTTTTTGTGCCCAGTCCCAAGTAGTTGCATCCCTCCTCACTCTATCTTCTTGTACTTGGAGTCCCCCTGCCTTAAATGGGTAGTTCTTTACGTGCTGGTTTCCTTCCCTAATGTCAGTTACCATTACCTTGGCTTTTGCCTTGGCCTTCTCTTCATCCCTCTTTACATACAACTTCTGTGCCTCTCTTAAAAGATCCTCTAACCCCCTTTTTTGCCAATCTTTTCTAACTTTCTCCATTTATCTGGCCAGGTGTGAGTGATGAAATTTATCTTCAAAAAGATCTGTCCAGCCACTGTCAGGGACAATTCTTGAATATTGCCTCATATTTTTCCTCAACCTTTCTAATCATTCTGTTGATGTTTCTTCCCTCTTTTGCTGTCCATTGAAAGCCTTAAGGGCATTTTGATTATGTGGAGCTGCCTCTTTGATACCTCTCATAATCAATGTTCTATATTCCTCCATGTCTTGCCTCCCCCCAGTGCTGTTGTGGTCCCAGGTGGGGCACACTATGGGAATTTTCAGATCCCCAGGAGGTCCTTGCACATGCTTCCTTTCCCATATCCATATCCCAGCCACCCAGATCATCTGTCTTTCCTCTGGTGTAAACAACAGAGTCAGTATTGATTGCATTTCTTCCCATGTATAAATATTGGGCCCCAGAAACTGGTCAAACTGCTCCACTAACCTGAGGGGGTCCTCTAATAGTCCTTTTAATACCTTTTTAAACATTCTCACGTCAGAGAAACTGAGAGGTACAGTTACGAATCCAATTCCTCCCTGTATTCCCCCCAAGGGGTACTTTCCTCAGGAGGTACAGCCCCAATGCTTTGCTCCCATCCTCTGATCTCCTTTCCTCTCTTTGTGGTACCCTGTCCGTGGTGTTATGGCTAGGCCCATCAGGGAGTAGGGGAGGTAGAGTTGGAGCTACTGGAGGTGGGGGGGGGCAAGTGGTCTAACAGGTCATATTTATTACGACGGGGGTTTTGGGGGTCTCTCTGACCCTGGCTGTCGTAGGTGTTGGGATAGCGAAGTCCAGCTAAGCACAACCTGTCCAGGTCCCTCAGGCAGGGTTCCAGCCACAGGCAATCTTAGCAAGCAGCTCAGCTCTTGAGATCAGCTTGTTGGTGAATTCAGCTCTTTGGTGATTTCAGCTCTTTGCTTGCTAAGCGCCTTGGCAGATGCAGGGAGAGAGAGGACAAGGCTGTATGAGGTGCCACAGAGGTGTCTTTATTGGCAGCTTCTGTGAAGGGTGACAGTGACAGCTCTTCTGCTGAACTGGGCAGTAGTGGATATTCATATAGGGTATAGGGGTTTTGGGAAAGAGTCCAATAGTAAGGGTCGAGGCAAATATGACCTATCATCTTACAGAGAGATAACGAGGGTCTAAAGGTAGAAGAGGGGCTTCTTTGGTCCAGCCATCATGACTAGGCATTTTTTTATCTTAGGCACCTGACCACCAGGGAGGCCTTGCAGGCCCTGTGCCTGCTATAGGGTCCCACTCTGTATGTTCTGCTACCTTGAACATGCTCACCTTTGTTATAGCTGGATAATGAGATGATAGGCTCTCGAAATTAAAGAATGAATATTGTGTGAATATTAAGGGAAACTTTTTCTTTTTTTTGATATATAGTTATTTTATTGTAGTTTGGGTGTCGTCTGTTCTCCCCATAGTTCCCTTCCCCGGCCTCCCCCCCCCCCACCTCCGGTATTGTTACCATCAGACAGCCTGGGTTGTCTAGGACAGGTAGAAAGAAGGCATGCACATGTGCCCCTTGCATGGGACAGTTGGGAATAGAAAAGCTTGTTGCTAAGGGGGTGCGGCATGACAACACTTGATCTCCAATCAAGTTACAAGAAAGCAGTCTCCACCAATAAATGGGAAAGAAGGGTTGACTGACAGACTTTGGGAGGGGCCAGGGTTGGTTGATGCAACCCCCAGGGGTATAAAAGACTGAGCATCCATCTTGAAGACGAACCAGCCATGTGGTAGACAGCCTTGAAGGCAGTTCCCAGTGCTGCAATTTTTCCTTATTTAGTCCTTTTGTTGTATTTTTGTTAAGGCTTAATAAACCTTTTAAAATTTTTAAAGTGAGCAGTTGTCTCTCACATCTTCGAGGGTGTGGTTTCCCTTTCCCAGCAAGCAGCATATTCACTCTCTTCCTGAATGAATGGTTTCTTAGCTCTTACATACATGTTTAATGCTCGTCATATCCATCCCTCCTCTGACCCATATCTCAGCCAGTATACGTGATCACTCCTAGTTTCCCTTCTGGTCCATTCTAATACCCCGTACTGAACCATTTTGCTCTCGTCCTTATCTCTGGTGTTGGGATCATATTTCCACTAGGCTAGTTTCCTTCCCAGTGGGCTATCTGGGGGCATGCCCATTGGTTCCTCTACAATCTCTGCTCTTCCTTTGGGGATTTGCTACTCACCCATAATCCCATCCTGACCAGCAATTCACAGGTCTTCCCCCAACAGAGCCCTCCTTTCCAACCACAAGCCCTTCTGACAGAGCCTACCTCCCCCAATCAGCCAACTACACACTCTCTCAGCAAGGCCTGCCTGCCTAAGAAAGGCAAGGGAAAGGGGGAAAAGAAAGAAACCAGGAAAGGAGGAAAGAGGAGGAAAGGGAAGAGAGAGAGGAAAAAGGGAGGGGAAAAAAGGGGGAAGAGAGAGAAAAAAACCTCAAAAAAGCAACTTTACCTCTCTTCCCCAAAAACCTACATTCCAGGAGGCTTCCGCCCCCGTCCCGGCTCGGTTTGGCATCTCAGCCCCAACTCAACATGGCACAGCTTGACTAAGGTCCACCCCTGGCCCTCCCTGTCTAGGTTTGGGAGCTCTGCCCTGACTCGCTGTGACACAGCTTGGCTAAGGTCTGCCCCTGGCCCGCCCCAGCTCCGTCACTGCTGGGGCAGTTACCGCTTGGCTTGCCAGTGCCTCCCCTGAAATTGCCGCTGGCTTACCGCTGCTTGGCCAGCCCAGAATACCACAGCACCGGCCATGCACCAGAGCCTGGTTGTACCTCAGATGGCCCCTGCTTGACCCCCTTTGTGTCCGCTGGCTCTGTGCTGTGAAACCCTTCATAAACCCTTCAATCTTCAAAATTCTCGCTTTCCTCCTCACCACACATCCCGCAGTTCCCTCCAACCGCCCAATATTCTAAAACTCCAACGGACCAGGATGGATCTGGTATAGTACTGGCATGGAGTCTGCTTTCCTATACCAGAAATACAGAGTAATTATCTGGCCAAAAAAAGTTATGACTCATTCCTTCTCTTTTCTTTATCCAGCCTCCTGTTGTCTCCGGGCTTCAGCTTGCAACCACCTGTGGCCCTGGGAGTGTCCGATAGACTCCGCCAAATTTGTGGCATGGGCACACCTCTTTTAGAAAACTCCCAGCACCACAGGAGGGAGGTGTTTATCCCAGACGAGTCCCCAAAAATTGTGAGAAATGGCTACTCACTTTTCATAAATTTAGAAAGGTTTATTAAAACCTTATCAAAAATACAACAGAAGACTGAATGGAGAAAATGTTACCGTGCCAGGAGCAAAGGATTTTCCCCCCCATGTGCTCATCTACACAATGGAGGTTTTGCCATTTAACCCTTTAACCCCTCCCAAAATTCTGTCCGTCGACTCCTTCTTCACTGTCCAGTGGTGAAGTTTACTTCCTCAAATCCTGATTGGAGGTCAGATGTCACCATAGTGACAAGCCAACCCTCCCAAATATCCCAACCCCAGCTGTTCCTTGATAACAACGCAGGGGGTAAAACATAACTATAAATCTATAAAACGTTTCTTAACCTATATACATGATATTTGTTTGTTAATTGTGAGAGTAAATCATCACATTACTTATCTATCACAAAAATTGAGCTATTTTGACTCTTAAAACTTGGTCAAAGAGGGACCTTGGAAGACAGATTTATACAGCTGTTTTTGCTAACCAGTTTTCACAATCAGACACAGTTCACTAATTTCCCCAAGTCTGGCTGTGTCAGCAAAACAACATACTTGAGCTAAAAATAGTGTCTTGCACAACGTGCTCAAGTTGATAGTTGGATGACCTAGCTGTCTCACTCTTGCTTATCTGAAGAGTCTTTTCGGAAGCTGGGTGAAAAAAATCTTGATTCATAAGACCTGTCCCGAATAATCAATGCTGGTGCCCAGCGCATATCAGTGTGAGAAACGATGTTCACTTTTAAAAATTTCAGAGGTTTATTAAAAAACCTTAACAAAATATAACAAAGGACTGAATAAGGAAAAAGGACAGGGTGCTGAAAATTGGTGACCCGGCAGCCATGAGCTCATCTACAAAATGACTGCTCTGCCTTTTATACCCTTGGGGGTTGCATCAGGCAACCCTGGCCCTTCCTGAAGTCTGTCAGTCAACTCTTCTTTGCTGTTCATTGATGGAGACTACTTTCTTGCACCTTGATTGGAGGTCAGGTGTTGTCATGCCACACCCCCCTAGCAACAAGCTTATCTCATTCCAAACTGCCCCATGAAAGGGACACATGTACACGCTTTCTTTCTACCTGTCCTAGACAACCCAGGCTGTCCAGTTGCAACAATACAGAGCGAGGGAAAGGGGACTATGGGGAGAACAGAGGACATCTAAACAACAAACCACAGTAACCGAACTATACATCAATAAAGCTTCTGTTAACATGCACACAATATTCATCCCTTAATTGCGAGAGCAAATCATCCCATTACTCATCTATAACATCAGCTTTAAACCATATTTCTTATATTCAGAGGAGGGGGCTGAGCAGCATGCAGATCCTCTTCATTTCTGCTATCCCTGTTTAGTAAAAAGCACTTTTCCTTTGCATTTCTTTACAATACATGGAGGTATGGCCATCAGCTGCACTAATCCCACCTGTGTGGTCGCATTTTGGCTCTCCAAATCTCCCTGGGTAGCACAGTCCTTATTGTGATCAGCATGGCCACAGCACATGGCATTCTTTATATCTCCCTTTCTATATAGCCCACAAGCAAAGCACCTAATGATGTACATACTTTGAAATCTCTCCAAGAAGTAACACAGTCCCTGCTGACAAATACCCTCTATCAGAGGTGAAGGTAGTGATGATTTCAGTGTTGACAAGAAGCAGGCTAATGTCCTTGAGCTAAATTATGCAAGTGAGCTGAAACTGGGACTTGGTCTCAAATTGGAAGTTGTAGTCAGCACTTCGTTCTTTCTTCCTCTGTTTTCTCAAGACTCTGTTGATTGCTAAGCAGGATGTGAAAAGAGATTAATTTTATTTATTGTATAATTTAAATTCTCTGCTGTGCTGATTTGAAAAGTGTGAAAAACACATTCACTCTCCTGTGAAAATTTAAAAAGGTTAATAAAGGACAAGAGGAGATAAGAACCATAGAGCAAAGATTATTATGGCCAGGTGCATCTTGGCACTCAGCCAAGATGACATTGCTATCTTTGAGCCTACTCCTTAAATACCTTTTCCCTTACATTAGCCTGTTGCATATTCATAGACCCTTATGCATAGTAAGCTATTTCCCCAAACTAGTTAATATGTTCCAAGAACTGTTTAGCATGACTCCTCCTTGGGTCCACCTTTTTAGAGCATGCATATTCCTTGGTTATGGTTTTAGCCCTTTTTTATCATTACCTTCAGTTTTGGGCCCTGGCCCACACTGTCTTCAGATGGTGAGTGCTGATAGTTGGCATATCTGCAGCAGGTGTCCTCTTCATATGTTCATTGGATGTTATCCCATCCAAGCAGGCATTTTAACACAAGCATACTTATATCAGCTATTTCATTACTATGTCTAAACTTAATTAACAACAGAAATAAAACCGATATCTGTATAGCAAAGTTACTTTAACATCACACATATAGAATCCATTTTAATATTTGCAAAAAGCCAATATTATAATATGTATCTATAACAAAAAAGTAAACTTAAAACGGCAGGAGAAATTAACCCCACACAATTACCTTGAGAGAGATTTTTGGATGGAGTTGCCACTGAAACTGTGGGGAAAACAAAAACCCTCCTACAACATTTTTAGTTCTTAGACAATCAAGGCACTACTTTATTCTAGCCAGGATGTGCAACAGAAATAATTTCATCCACATATAGACCAGGTGTGCAGAAAATATCACTCTATGACACATGAATTTTACTAGATATTTCAGATACTTATACAGTCAAAACTCATAGAAATTCATTCGTTCAATGTTCATTGGTACCAAGTTATGCAGTTCTCAGTATTTGGTTTCTGTGAAAAACTCCAATCACTTGTTTTTTAAATTTTAAAAGCTTAATAGTAATAAAATGGTTATAAAAATAGTAACACAATTAGAGTAATTACAATTTGGACAAATTGAATTAAGACAATATGAGACAATAAAAACAAAGAGTTACGGACCTCCGGGTACCTTTTTCTGGGCATCACGAGCCGAAAAAGGGCGCCCGTTAACAAAGGATTAACCGTTAAGAACAATAGCCTGTTGCATATTCATACACCTCATACATGATGCATAAATTCCATTCAAACACAGGATTCTGTCTGGTCAGTGCCAGCTTCTTCCTTCTAATCCTAACAGCGCCTCTAAGGCAGGAAGTAGTTCGTTTCTTCTGATAAGAAGGCAATAAATTCTCTTTCTCTGAAAGATTTAGGTGTCCTGTGGCTGCTATCTCGCTGCAAGCTCTTCTTGTTAAACAAAGCGTCTTACATAGCACAGTTTCTATTTTAACAATTTTTATAGCCTAAAACTATATTTAACACAGTACTTAAGAGAATTATATACAGCATTACTTCCTAACACAACACATATAATATTCATTTTAATATTTGCGAAAAGCCAATCATAAAATGCACGCATTTTTCACAGTTTCCTATTGGTTACAGATCTCATCGCCTCCAATGCTAACTAGGGGAACAGAGGGCCCCATATGTCGACCGGACCCATCCCACAGGGAGGTCTGCTGCCTCCCTGGGGCCCAGGTACGAAATATCACTGAGAGGCTTCCTAGGTTGATTCAGTCCTCTGATTATTACCCACTGCTGATACTCCAGGCTGGCAGTGATGAGACTGAAAAGAGGAGTGTCAAGGCGATTAAAAGGGAGTTTAGGGCACTGGGTCAAGTGGTTGATAGGACAGGGGCACAGGTAGTGTTCTGCTCAGTCCCTTTGGTGGCAGAGAAAAATGATGAAGGAAAAAGGAGAACTCACATCATTAACAAGTGGTTTAAAGGTTGGTGTCATCGGCAAAATTTCGGATTCTTCGATCATGGGGCAACTTTTACGGCACCTGCTCTACTGGAACCAGATGGGATACATCTCTCTGTTAAGGGCAGAAGGTTTTTAGCTCATGAACTGGCAGATCTTGTTGAGAGGGCTTTAAACTAGGTCTGAAGGGGGAAGGGGATGCATCTGGGCTGTCTGGAAGCAGGCCCAAGGATGGTAAGACTGAGTTAGGGGAGAAATCAGTGGCCCAGCTGAGGTGCATGTATACCAATGCACGTAGCATGGGTAACAAACAGGAAGAGCTGGAAGCCGTGGTACATCAGCAGAACTATGATGTAGTCGCCATCACAGAAACGTGGTGGGATGACTCACATAGTTGAAACACTGATCTGGATGGCTACAAGCATTTCAGAAGAGACAGAAAAGGAAGAAGGGTGGAGGTTTTGGATGTCATAGGTATTGAAACTACTGAAAATGAATGCCTATGGGTAAGTATTAAGGGGAAGGCCAACAAGGCTGACATCCTACTGGGAGTCTGCTATCGTCCACCCAACCAGGATGAAGAGGTGGACAACTTATTCTATAAGCAACTGAACAATGTTTCAGGATCATCAGCCTTTGTTCTTGTAGGCGACTTCAACCTACCAGACATCTGCTGGGAACTTAATACAGCAGAAAAATGACAGTCTAGAAAGTTTTTAGAGTGTGTGGAGGATAACTTTTTGTCACAACTGGTGGGCGAGCCCACCAGGGGACGGACTATGTTAGACTTGTTCACAAATAGAGATGGACTGGTGGGTGATGTGGAGGTTGGAGGCCACTTGGGGCACAGTGATCATGAAATTATAGAATTCTCGATAATTGGTGAAATAAGGCAGAATATCAATAAGATCTCCACGTTGGACTTCCGAAGGGCAGACTTTGGCCTATTTAAGAAACTTATTCAGAGAGTTCCTTGGGAAACAGCCCTTCAAAACAAAGGAGTCCAGGAGAGATGGGTGTGCTTCAAAGCAGAGATCTTGAGGGCACAGGAACAGACTGTCCCTGTGTGCCGAAAGATGAGTCAACGAGGCAAACGTCCAGTCTGGATAAGCAACGAGGTTTTGAAGGAACTTAGAAATTAAAAAAAAAGATGTATCATCTTTTGAAGGAGGGATTGATTACTCAGGAAGTATTTAAGGGAGCTGCTAGGGCATGTAAAAAAAAAAAAAAATTAGGGAGCCCGAAGCTCAGTTTGAACTTAACTTGGCAACTTCTGTTAAAAATAATAAAAAAAGTTTTTTCAAATATATTAATGGTAAAAGGAAGGGTGTTGCGGTGTGTTGCAATGTCCTGTTTTAAACTTCCGGGTCCCTTCCCAGGTGTGCCTATACCTTGTCCCTTCCCCCTCGCCCCTTGCTGAGTGTGCCCTGTCAATCAGGCTAACATACCAGCAAGGCGTCGTGTGGTTGGTCCCTCAGGCCTGGGGGACATTAGATAGGTGTCCCTAGTCCCTTGAGACCCTGCCCCTTTCACCTGGTTGGTAGCTCACCTGTCCCCTCCCCTGCCCCTGTCCCGGAGTGCAGAGGTGAACATATGTGGCCCGAAGTTTAGAGTCCGACTAGCTGAGGGCGAAAGGCCGACGCCCCTCTGCAATTCCTGGTCAGCACCCTTCGGCGTCTGATGGCCTCGGGCTGTGCTGGCTGCGGACTGGCGTACATTGCTGGTATAGGAGAGGAATGGAGCTGACCATTTCCCGGGGTTAAACATCGGTTTATTCAAGGTGATGCCGGATCCAAACACCGGGAAACCAACCGGGAAAAAGTTTTTTTCATAGGGGGTGAAAACAGGATTATAAAGGAGGGGGGTGGGTACAGGCGGAGCCAATCGGGAAAGGTGAGGGGATGAACTTCACAGAACTGACACTCCATGGAGACCAATAATCAAAAGGTAAAGGAGGTGTCCTGGGACCCCAGCCAACCACCATCTCCAGAGAGGAGAAGGTTCTCGAAACCTGGGAGGAGGAAGGGAGTGATTGACTGGACAGGGAGGAAACAACTTTCACTTATAAGGGAAACCAGGGGAGGAGCAATTACATATCGGCAACTATGAATAGCGGTTACTATAGCAACTTAGCTGACAGGCTAGCAGTGGCGGGAAAAACTGGGGGAACGAACCCATTTTACACATAATAGGGGAGAACAATACATAAATTGGGGGAATAACACAAGAAACTTAACAACACACTACCACACCGGAGCTTAAAAGGTTAATGAGACCATGTGGCCGCCATTCTGTTAGAGAAGTTGCCCCGGTTCAGACCTCTGTAACCATGGAATAAACACCTGGATGTAACCCTCCAGCAGAATCCACTCCTTTTTCTCTTCACCATTGCCAGAAGCTCTCTCTCCTGAGGTAAACAGAGTCCCTGACAAGCCTGGACTTGCTCAGTGCCCTGCTGCAATCTCCGGCAGCCAAGGAATCTCTGGGGTAAAGCACCACAGTGCCGCCTTTGGCTCAGCAGCGAGGGTCACACTGACCCAGGCACAATCTAACTGATAATATTGGGATACCTATTCCAATAGAAGGGTATAACTGACCTTTGTTCCTGATTGGATGAGGCAGGCAACCTAGTAACTAAAGATGAGGAAAACGCAAAAATGCTTAATGCCTTCTTCGCCTCAGTCTTTAGTGGTAAGACAGCTTGTCCTCAAGACAACTGTTCTCAGAGGTTGGTAGGTGGTGCCAGGGAGAAGTATGGTCCTCTTGTTATCCAAGAAGAGGCAGAGAACTGCTGAGACACTTGGATATTTATAAATCTATGGGACCAGATTGAATCCATCCCAGGGTGATGAGGGAGTTGGCAGATGAGTTTGCGAAGCTGCTTTCCATAATTTATCAAGAGTCGTGGGTCACTGGTGAGGTTCCAGATGATTGGAAACTGGCCAATGTAATACCCGTTTACAAAAAAGGTAGGAAATTACAGGCCAGTTAGCCTGACCCCAGTACCAAGTAAGATAATGGAACAGTTCATACTGAATGCTATCACGCAGCACCTACAGGATGGCCAGGGTATCAGACCCAGTCAGCATGGGTTTACGAAGGGTAGGTCATGTCTGATTGTCCTGGTTTAGGACAAATTAGGGGGAAATCTCCAAAAGGGAGCCCCCCAAAACAGAACAAACCTCCAACCACCCCTCCCCCAACACCGGGTTCGGGAAGGAATTCCTCGGAGGAGCAAAGTGGAAAACAAAACCTATTTATTTACAAGTAACAAAAAGAACACTCCCCAACACAAGAAAAGAAAAGGGACCAGACTGTGTTGTGAGGGCGCCGAGCTTCTGTCGCAGGCTTCGGGTGTCCTGGAGCTCTCAGGCCAGATCCGGAGCCGGTCCAGTATCTTCAGGGGAGGGTAAGAAAGAGAGAACAAAAGAAAAGGGAAAAAAGAAAAAAAAAACCAGTGCAAAAAAAAAGCAGAAAGCAAGCAAGCAAGCACCTAGCCAAGCCAAGCAGCAAAAGCCCAAAGCAAAAGTGCCTGGGCACACACCCCCCCCCCCCCCCCCCCCCCTTCCCCATCCGGCCACAGCAAGACGGCTATTGGGATAAAGGCTGAAGGCTGTCACCCCACGACACTGATCAACCTGGTCTCCTTTTATGACGAGGTGACCCGCCTGGTGGATGCAGAAAAGGCTGTGGTTGTCTATTTAGACTTCAGCAAGGCCTTTGATACTGTCTCCCACAGCATACTCCTGGAGAAGCTGACAGCCCACAGCTTGGACAGGAGCACTCTTGGCTGGGTTAGGAACTGGCTGGATGGCCGGGCCCAGAGAGTGATGGTGAACGGTGCTGCATCCAGCTGGCAACCAGTCACCAGTGGTGTTCCTCAGGGGTCTGTACTGGGACCAGTTCTATTTAATATTTTTATAGATGACATGAATGAGGGCATCGAGTCTTTCATTAGTAAATTTGCAGACAACACTAAGCTGGGAGCTTGTATTGATCTATTGGAAGGAAGGAGGGCTCTTCAGAGAGACTTAGATCAGTTGGATGGATGGGCAGAGTCCAACAGGATGAAGTTCAATACTTTTAAGTTCCAAGTTCTACATTTTGGCCACAAAAATCCCCTACAACATTACAAGCTGAGGACAGTGTGGCTGGACAGTGTTCAGGTGGAAAGGGACCTGGGGGTGCTGGCTGACAACCAGTTGAATATGAGCCAGAAATGTGCCTTGGTGGCCAAGAAGGCCAATGGCATCCTGGCCTGCATTAGGAATTGTGTGGCCAGCAGGAGCAGGGAGGTAATTCTTCCCCTGTACTTGGTGCTGGTGAGACCGCATCTTGAGTACTGTTTCCAGTTCTGGGCCCCTCAGTTTAGGAAGGATGTTGACATGCTTGAGTGCGTCCAGAGGAGGGCAACAGGGCTGGTGAGAGGCTTTGAACACAAGCCCTGTGAGGAACGTTTGAAGGAACTTGGGTTGTTTAGCCTGGAGAAGAGGAGGCTTAGGGGTGACCCTATTGCTCTCTACAACTTCCTGAAGGGAGGTTGTAGACAGATGGGGGTCCGTCTCTTCCACTGGGCAGCAACTGACAGAACAAGAGGACACAGTCTCAAGCTACTTCAGGGAAAGTGTAGCAGTCTGAATTGCTGCTAGCATAGTCCAGGCTGAGGAAGCAAAAAGGACCTTTGCATAATATCCACAGATGTTTTATTCAGCTGCGTGGTGAGATGATCAGGTCCCAGACACATGCACATGGAGGGTCTGGCTTTTCTCTCTGCTGGGTCCCGAGGGCTGACCCGGGTCTTGGGGCAGCACAAAAATGAGGGCCAAGCAGGGAATAGGGAAGGAGTCGCTCAAGGACATAGGAACAGGGGAAGGAGCCAATGGGGTCTAACAGCTTTTTGAGGGAAGCTTCTTGTGTCTCCCTAGACCATGGAATGACTCCCAGGGTCTCCACAATTCCCCATTTTTTGTATTATTAAGAAAGCTGCTCTGAAGGATCAACTGAATCAACACAAAATGACAAAAGCAGTCAAAAGCGCTCATAAGACAATTTTTAAAATGCAAACAATTCTGAGTCTCTAATGTCCAAACAGATTTTCTTAGAGCTGGTAGGAGGGATGCGGGGTTTTCTTAGTATGGTTTATCAGGAAACTGAGTTAGGAGAAGGTTCCTTTAGCAGGGGACTGATTGTCTGCCACTTGAGGCAGTGTTGTTGGCTGTAATTGGCTCTGTATGAGGTAGTGTAGGTGGTGGTGTGTCTGCTGTAAACTCTAAATAGAAATTATTAACTTCAAGAAAAAAATGGTTACTTTAGGGAAACTTTCCTTTCTTTCACTTCCAATTGTCGCAGTTGAGGCGGTCACGACATAAAGCAGAGACCACAAGCAGTCTCAGTTGGTAACACTTGGCAACAGTTTATTAATGAAAATGGCTGATCTTTTATACACTTTCCAGTTGTTTACCCTTCTTCTACCTTAGCTATTGGCCACAATAACTCAATACCATGCCATTGGTGAAAAGTTACTCTGACTCCACCTAACTTTCTAAAAACGCTTCATCCAGCTGCAGAATGCTCTTATCTTCCTTCTCTCGATCTCCTTGGTTACGGCCTTGGAGAAAGCTCCTTATCAGCTTCTTCTTCTTACTTCTGGCTCCTTTAGCTAACAGGCCCACTGCTAGCCCCTTCCACAATTCCCCCTTTTTTGTTTTTGAACTGTAAATACAGCTGCTATGGATTTTTGCAGGGCCCTTTGCAAAAACCCAAGCAGAGAGGGGACACACAAAATCACAATCACAACCATCAACAAAATTCCCACTCTTAATATAATCGTTCCTGTCCTTCATCCATCTTCAAGTACCGATATATGGTCTTAGCCAGTGTCATCCGCACGTTCTGCTTCAGCTGCAGAACCATCGATCCTGTCCTTTCCCGCACGCTCTAGGTAAGGTTTGACACAGCGAGCAGGAACCCATCGAGGACCATTATCTGTCAAAACACAAGCATAACCCCTTCCCCAGGTTATCAGTTCCACTGGACCAGACCATATACCAGTAATCAAATCCTTGACCCATACCTTGACATTTCTTTGGAAATTTGGTTGCTTAGAATTCAAAGAAGAAAAATTATAAAAGATTGGAGATAACTGTGAGTCAGGTAGGGGACGCAAGAAGTTTAACACATAAACAGCTTTATCTAATCTCACTTGAGGTGACTCCTGTTGCATTCCCCCTTTTTGTTTTTGAACCTGACGTTTAAGAGAGTCTGTGAGCTCTTTCAATAATTGCTTGGCCTGTGGGAACATGTGGAATACCTGTTGAATGCTCAATGCCCCAAGCACAAAAGAATGCTTGCATTTTCTGCGAAGCATATGCTGGGCCGTTATCTGTTTTTACATGACACGGAACACCTAGAATAGAAAAGGCATGATAAAAATGATGAATAGCATCTCGAGTTTTTTCTCCTGTGAATGCTGAAGCAACCATTGCATGAGAAAAGGTATCAACTGCAACATGAACATACTTAAAGCGACCAAATTCTGGCATTTTTGTAACATCAGTTTGCCATTCTTCTAACGCAGAAAGACCTCTAGGGTTGGTACCATAATACTGAGTGACATGAGTCATATGACAGTCAGGACAAGAGGAAAGAATAGATTTTGCTTCGGCAGTAGACAATTTGAATTGCTGCTGTAAAGCTTGAGCACTCTGATGAAAAAATTGATGGGATAAAATTGCCTGCTGCAACACATTGGGTACAGTTTTGATTGCAGCAGCAGCTACTAAGGAGTCTACATAGGCATTGCCTTCAGCAAAAAATCCTGGTAGTGATATATGGCTGCGAATGTGCATGATAAAGGAAAAATGTTTTCGAGCACCAATAACTGTCCACAACTTCACTAATATGGTAAACAATGGTTTCTCTTGAATATTATACAACACTGCTTGATCTAAATGCTTAACCAAATTGGCAACATAAACTGAATCAGTAACTATATTTACAGAACCAGAAAACAAAGTAAAAGCCAAAAGAACAGCAGAAGCAGAAAGCTGAACCAGTTGAGGAGATCCCTGCTGAATCACTGTCTGATATTCCCAGTGATCATCCTTTCTCCAAGCCACAGCTGCTTTTCCGGTTTTCCCGGACCCATCTGTAAAAACTGTTATACCTTCCACTGGAACGGGAGAACAAATTTGCTTGCCTTCAAAAGGGATCTCTTTAGTCAGTGTTAGAACAGGATGAGAAGGCAAATGATACGAGATTTGGCCTGTAAAACAAGATAAGGCAGATTGCAATTCATAATTATTTTGAAAGCACCATTCAAAATACCACTGTTGTACAGGTATCAAAATGGTCACAGGGTCGTGTCCCAAAATCTCATGACAACACTTGCGGCCCTTGATGATAATATCTGCAAAAAGCTCATAAAGTCCTGGAGCTGTTTTCCGAGATCTGAAAGATAAAAATATCCATTCCAGAATATGCAGTTGATCTTCCCAATTATCATTCCATTGACAGAGTATTCCACATGGTATTTCATGGTCCTTCAAAATAAACAATTGAACACCAACAGAGGGATCTATCCTGTTAACAAATTTGTGTGCTAGGGCTAATTCAACTTCTTCTAGGGTCTTTTTTGCCGCTGAGGTCAATTGCCTCTCATCAGTGGAGGAAGTGATGCCTGAAAGCAAATCAAACAATGGCTGCATCTGATGATTAGTTATGCCTAAATATGATCGAATCCAACCTATTAAACCAACCAATTTCTTTACATCAGTAGCAGTTTTAACATCAATGTCTAACTTTACAGGTTGAGGCATAACTTGAGTGTTGGTCACCAACATACCTAGGTATTTCCAAGGCATGTGTTCCTGCACTTTCTCTGGAGCAATGATCAAACCAAAGACTTTCAAATTTCTCACAGCACATTGTCTAAGAGCAGACAACTGTTGCTTGTTGTCAGATGCCAACAAGATATCATCCATGTAATGATAGCAGTAGCAGTTTATAAATTGCTCCGGCACTTTTGACAAGGTCTGTGCCACAAACCATTGACAAATAGTTGGCGAATTTTTCATGCCTTGTGGGAGTACCTTCCATTGATATCTTTTATCAGGTTCCGCATGATTTATAGAAGGCACCGTAAAAGCGAATTTTTCTTTTTCCTGCTCAGCCAATGGAATAGTGAAGAAACAATCTTTCAGATCAATGACAACTATTTGCCATTCCTGTGGAATCATAGTGGGTGTAGGAAGGTCTGGTTGCAAAGCTCCCATTGTTGCCATTACAGCATTTATCTGCCGTAAATCATGTAAAAGTCTCCATTTTCCCAATTTCTTTTTTATTACAAAAACAGGGGTGTTCCAGGGACTGAATGATTCCTCAATGTGTCCTGCTTGCAATTGTTCTGTAACTAATTCTTGCAGGGCAGTAAGCTTTTCAGTAGTCAGGGGCCACTGGCGAACCCGGACAGGCTTATCTGTCAACCATGTCAGGGGTACAACTGGACGTTCATTGCCCTGCAACACAGTGGGCCCCATTAAAAATCCGTAGTAATTTTGACACCCCATTGAGATAAACAATCTCGTCCCCACAAACTTTGAGGAGCATCGGCAACATAGGGTCTGATGTTAGCTTGTTGGCAATCAGGATGTTTCACATTAATTACAATGGCTGACAGGCCACCTGCTGTAGCACCACCCAACCCCAGGAGTCCAAAACTTGCATGAGTTAGAGGCCAGAATTGAGGCCAGCAAAGTCGCGAGAGTATTGTGACATCTGCTCCAGTGTCAATCAAACCTGTTACTGATATAGTTCCTGGATGACATCCACTGGCAGTGAGAGTGCATGTCTTTTCTGGACGGCTCTCTGTTACTTTCTCAGTCCAGAACACTTGAGGTACTCCTGTCGATCCAAAGCTTCCTGTGCCGTGACTTCGGTCCACTGTATTCGTAACAGAACTCACAAAAGGTACAAGTTGAGCAATGCAAGTTCCTTTCTGAATAGTGACAGGAGGGTCATCAATGGATACCATAGCATGAATCTGTCCTAAATAATCAGCATCAATAAGCCCTAGATGCACATGAATACTTCTAAGTGTAGTACTTGATCTCCCTATCAAAAACGCACTCAATCCCTGTCTTATCAGACCATAGGCATCAAGGGGCACTTTACATATTTCTTTTGTTAAAATGGTTACTGTGTCAGCGGTGGGTATATCAATCCCTGTGGACCTGCTTGTTGCCCCTGAGAATTGTTCGCAAATGGGTAGCTTTGCAGGGCTGGGAAGACCCGCATTTGCTGTTGTGGTTGTTGGGGTATTTGTTTCCCCACGCACCCCTTCGCGCTCCTCTTTGTGTTTCCCGGCAATAGCTGACCATTTGCATGATATTTACTCCTGCATTGCTTAGCATAGTGCCCAGATTTAGCACAACGGTTACATACACCATCGCTGCTTGCACTTGGCCTAAATGTTGTTTTCCGGACAGTACACTGTGACTTTACGTGCCCCTGTTGTCCACAATTATAACACTTCGCTGAAGGTCGTAACACTGCAGCAAGAGCTGCCATTTTATGTTCAACTGAACCAACTTTCGAGCAAGCAGTAACCATTTCAGACAAGTGGGTTCCCCAGTTAAGTGTCAATAATCTTTCTGCAGTCTGGGTTTGCATTTTCTTTAGCCAATTGTACACACAATTTCTCTCGCAAAGTTTCATCATCTACCTGTTTCTCAATAGCGGCAGCAAGTTTTTCTGCAAACTGCAAAAATGGTTCTCTCGTCCCTTGTTGTATAGTAACATATTTCTGCTTTGGAGCTGCCATTTCCATTGTTTTAGTTAAGGCACTCATGCCAATTTGCTGAGCTTGTGCCAAAATCGAAGGATCCCACCTTGCCTGTAAATCTGGATTGGCAAAAGGCCCAGAGCCCAGTAGGGCATCAACACCCACAGCATGACGAGGGTCGTGTTGAGGCAACTGCATATTTGTTAAAGCCGTGCGCTCAGCCACTCGCCTCCAAGTTTCTTGAAATACACCGTATTGTACTGGCTGGAATAGAATTGTAGCAAGATGCGTGATGTCATAAGGTGCAAGCAAATCTGCATTAATCACACGTATTAATTGCATTACCTCTGAGAAATTAATACCATACTGAGCTACTTTCGTTTGGAGGTCTTGCACAACCCTCCAGGCGAAGACATGATGACTGTCGTTCTGTGCTGTTCCAGGAGCTGCTTTGAAAACTGGAAAAGCCATAGGGTTATCACAAGCAACATTTGCATTGGCACTGTTCTCCTGAGGTACTCTTGGAGCACCCAACCTTTCTGTGATGTCCCAATTCTTTTCTTCAACTGCTTTCCTCCTAACAAACTCCCAAAACTCCTGAGGGTGTCGAGGAAGCACAGTTACTTGGCATGGAGGCAAAGTCCATGGGCAGTAAGGCTAGAGCTCTTAGGAGATGAAGGCAACAGAGCTCCTTGCCCCAACTCAGGTGTTACTGCGGGCGACTCATCACTTGACTCGCTGTTGCTGTCACTGTCAGGTAAAGGAGGATACATCCTTGCAGGTTGTCCAAGCATCTCAGAGGGGAGCAGGGGGGCAGACGGCTGGACCAGAGAGGAGGGAAGCGGGGGGCAGATGGCTGGGTTTTTCTCTCTGCTAGAGACATTTCAGCTAACTGGCGTAGTGGTGTAGTATATACAGGCACCATCTGGAGCTGCTGGGCAGGTGTGAGATAAGGAGGCTTAGGGGTCTGATAAGAAGAGGCTAGGGCAGGTTGCCCAGAAGTTTTGGCAGCTTTCCCAGAAGCCTTGGCAGCTTTCCCAGAAGCTTTGGCACCCAGCCCAGAAGCTCTGGCAGCCTTCCTGGAAGCTTTGGCAGCTTTCCCAGAAGCTCTGGCAGCATGCCAGGTAACTCCCATGGCATCCAAACTTTCTTCACCAAGTTCCCCATCAGAGCCCCCTTCTACCTCAGAGGCCCCCTCTGCCTCAGCCCCCCCGTCAGGTTCTGTTATCAGCCCCGACTCTTCGTCCGCATCTCGCTCCGTTTCTCTCTCTACTTTTCATTCTTTTAAAGCCTCAAAGAGCGAATTCCAGGTTACTGCTAAATCAACAGCTGTTTTATCTCCCGCTCGAATAACTTGCCAAAGTCTGTCCCCAACTTTCTTCCATGCCTTAACACTAAATGCTGTGTTGGGATCAGTGCCAAAATTCTGTGATTTAGCCCACAGCAATATATTACGAAGCGCATAGTCTGACGTATTAATTCCCTTATTTCTTAACAAAACTTTCCATGTAGACAGAACACTTTCTTCCTCTTTAGATAAATTTTGTCCCATTATTACTAGTTGGTGGCTCACCTACTTCCAGGTGTCTTGATTGGAGGGAATCAGGTCCGGACCTCCCTGTGGCTTCCACCTGCCACTCTCAGCTGCACCAACGCCGCCTCCCCCACTACGTCCCAGTGGGTCACAGTTGCCAATTGCTAGGACCCCGTATGGGCCCCCACCGACTATGTTCTTATCACGTCGGCGTCACCAAAATGTTGCAGTCGAGGCGGTCACGACATAAAGCAGAGACCACAAGCAGTCTCAGTTGGTAACACTTGGCAACAGTTTATTAATGAAAATGGCTGATCTTTTATACACTTTCCAGTTGTTTACCCCTCTTCTACCTTAGCTATTGGCCACAATAATTCAATATCATGCCATTGGTGAAAAGTTACTCTGACTCCACCTAACTTTCTAAAAACGCTTCATCCAGCTGCAGAATGCTCTTATCTTCCTTCTCTCGATCTCCTTGGTTACGGCCTTGGAGAAAGCTCCTTATCAGCTTCTTCTTCTTACTTCTGGCTCCTTTAGCTAACAGGCCCGCTGCTAGCCCCTTCCACATCCAATCACCCTCCCTCTGGTATTATGAAGGAACTTTGAGGGAAGGGATTAGTGGAGGGAGGCTATGGAAAGGGGGAAAAGGTGGGAGGAATTTGTGGGAACATAAAAAAGGGGTAATAAGACAATAGAAAAATAAATTAGAAAGTGGGAGAGGGGCAAGGAGGCCACAAGAATTGGGGAAGGGTATTAGAAGTAGTGGGACTTATCGGATATGAAAATTCTTTCATTATTGACATGGACTTTTGAATGAAGGACCACTCATTGGTGTTCTGTGCTCTTCTTGCTTTTAGGCTGTTGCTAAGGCTTGATGGTTGTTTGTTTTGGGTTCTATTTCTTTGGTAATGTGTAAAAGACTTCTATGACATGAGTAATATTTCATAAGTTTGCAGTTTGGTGCATATTTACTGCTGTGCACTGGAACTCTACTAAGTCGTCACATTGGCTGCTTGGGGGCCTTTTCTTCTTTGTATTATATTAAATTTCACAATTTCTCCATCTCCTAGACTGTAGAGGTATTTCTTAGGGTTATTCTTTTTTATAGTAGTCTGAATTGCTACTAGCATAGTCCAAAGTAAGGAAGAAAAAAGGACCTTTGCATAATATCCACAAATGTTTTATTCATCTGCACAGTGAAATGATCAAATCCCAAACACACGCACATAAAGAGTCTGACTTTTCTCTCTGCAAAAGCCCGAAGGCTGACCCTAGTCTCAAGGCAGTACAAAAATGAAGGCCAATCAAAGAATAAAGGAGTGTGTCAAGGACATAAGAATAGACATAAGAACAACGAAAAGAGCCAATGGGATCTAACAGCTTTTTGAGGGAAGCTTCTTATGTCTCTCTAAACCAGAAAATGCCCCCCCAGAGTCTCCACGGGAAGGTATAGGTTTGATATTAGGAAAAAGATTTTTCACCAAAAGAATAATAAAGTACTGGAATGCTCTTCCCAGGGAGGTGGTAGAATCACCATCTCTGGATGTGTTTAAAAAAAACTGGACATGGCACTTGGTGCTATATCTAGTTGGGGTGTTAAGGCATAGCTTGGACTCCATGATCTTAGAGGTCTCTTCCAGCCTCATTATTCCGGGCCTCTGTGATTCTGTAAATGAAAGATTACAATAAATACAATGATACACAGACAACTGGCTTAAACCCACAATGTCAGAGTACAGTCTGGCACCCTGTTGGTCAGGGTGATGGTTACAGTCCTATCAAGTGGTAGTTGCAGTCCTGTTGAAGTGATGGTTGCAGCCAAAAGTGGTGGTCCTGTGGAAGTTCTGCTCCTCTGATCTGTCCAGTGTTGGTGGCGTCCCCAGTCCCCAAACCTCAATATTATATATGCTCAGATTTAGGCAGGAATGATCACTTCCTCCCCCAGGGAAAGGAGTTTCACAATGGAATGATGCAATCCTTTGAGTCGTAGGATATTTTTTTGAGTCCTTGATGGTTGTTGCAGCTGCCTGTTCTGCTGGTAACATTCAGTTCACTATGGCAGATTAGCAGACATGACACCCTCAGGATGTGTGGGACTGTGCTGGTGCTTCCCCATTATGCCCTTTTCTCTGGTTCTAAAATTTGGGCTAGACACAGTTAGGGTGATAAAAAGGGATACCTTTATATGAGGATCCTCAAGTGCACAAATCCTTCAGGTGGAAAATGCCAAATAAGCACCTTGTGAGTGACGTGTGTACAATTCTTATAGATCCTGCAAATTAGCATATCTGACAAGAACCCCCCAATTAGGAACCTGCCTGGTGAAGTAAACCCCCCAGCTCTAGTAGCTTCTAGATTCTCCCCCCTTGGGATGAGATCCAGGCCCTGTTTGCAAAAATATGTCTCAAAAAGCTGTTTTCAGACTTGGTTGCTTAGAACCAAGATAGCATAGGGGTCCTGCAATTTGTTTTGTCTTTCTGCCTAGGAAAGTATTCAAACTGAGCTACAATAAGAAGCTACAAAGTTACAAATATATGTGTTGTGAAAAATGCGTATTATATGATTGGCTCTTTGCAAATATTAAAATGAATACTATATGTGTTATGTTAGAAAGTTATGTTGTATTAATCCCTTTAAGCAGTGTGATACATATAGTTTTTAGGCTATAGCATAATATTAAAATAGAAACTATGTGATGTAAGATACTTTTTGTAACTAGCTCAAGGAATGGATAAGATAATCAAAAAATTTTTTGCACAGTGTCATGGTTTGAGAAGAAGTAGGTTTTTTGGGATATGCTGTGGTCACCAATAGGTGTTCAGATTTTATATTGGCACCTGGTGTGGCCACTGGGGACAATGGATATGCCTCTGAGAACACAGGGGTTAAAAAGCAGAGCACTCCTGTGGGAAGTTCTCTTGAATTCCGGTGAGGGAAGCAGGTCAGACCTCCTCTGCCCAGCTCCTGGCTGGGCAAGGGAGGGGAGGCCATGCGGCCATGAGGTAGGCCGGGCCCTGAGGATGGAAGGGTGGAAGAGTGGAAGAGCACCAAGAGGCATCGGGCAGCCCCCTCCCCCCTTCTCTTCCGGAAGACAGAGAGAGAGAGAGATATTCTGTGCCACCTTGAAATCTGATATCATGTGCTGGCAGCTCCAGCCCGGCCTTGGAGAAAGTGGAGGGGGTGCAGCGAGAAGGTGTCCAGCCACTGTGGGAGGGCAGAGCCCAAGCTTTTAACCCTTTTGTTGGACAATGAAAACTTTGCAGAACATTAACCTTTCCTTGAAGAGAGATAGAGATGAAATAGAAAAAGGAAATGTGCAAGTGTGAAGGTTTGGGCAAGTGAAAAATGCCAGAAGAGTAGAGAAGAATCTTAGGAGGGAAGAGACGATGGAGTGACTTTTGCTGGACTCTTCTTGTTATAGCTATGGACAGAACCATGCTTCCTTGTGACACAGAGACTGCATCCAGGGGGAGACGATGGCTTGGAGCCAAGAGGGTTCAGTGTTGGTACCCCTCGGCCCCAGGGGGTGAAATTTGGGGGGGGACAGGTGTCCCAAAGGTGAGACTGTGCTCTTTTTGGAACTGGACAAAGCATCCTTAAAAAAGATGACCCTAGAAGCAGCTCTGGTCCATGTTCAGTGGTGAGAGCACTGGACATGAAAGGAAGAGGTGACGATGGCAGATGTTCTCCGGGCGGTGCCATGAGTGACATGGAAACACACGAGGTTTCCACGGTGTTTCCAGGGGAAGCCTATGGCACAAGAAGGACTCCTCTCCTCTTGATGAACTGAGAATTGGTTACCTAAAGGGTGGTGAAGGACCTAGAGTTGGTGATTTTGGGGGATAGATGTATTGGAAATTTGGTGGGGGGAGGAGGAAATGTTTTTGGAAAGTTTTCATTTTCCCTGTGTGTTTCTTGTTACTTAGAGTTGCAGCTTAGTTAAGAAAGTTTTCTCTTTTTTATTTTAAAGTGGGACCCTGCTTTGCTTATTCCTGGTCACATCTCACAGCAGACACCAGGGAGAATGTATTTTCATGGGGGCATTGGCATTGCACCAGCATCAGACCATGACACACAGAGATAACAGCAACAAGAAAATGAAATCCCAAAGAGAAAAATTATTGCCTCCTTATCAGGAAGGCCCAGACTCCAGTGGCTCTCAGCAGTGGCCCTCAGCAGTGGCCCTCAGCAGAGACAGGAACAGTCAGTCTGCATGATTCCAACCCACTGTGCAAAGGAAGCAAATCAGCCTAGTCTACAACCAAATGGCATTTATGCAGATCAAACTGCCTCAAATGAGGAGGATGTAAGTGGTCAAGTACAGAAGCAGTGGGAGGTGATGGCATCAAACCACTCTCCACCTACCGCTGTCCAACCATAGCCAGTCACTTGAAATCTCAATATCTTGTGACAAATGGAATCTGTGGATTTAGGTGGTGGTCTGACCCTCCAAGTAGATCTTCAGCATATAACATGAATGATGTTCACCATTTTCCTAGCTTATATGCTTTGCTGGAAATCACAAAAGGAGCAGTTCTGTAGGAGATCAAAGCATATGACTACTTTTGACATTTCTGGTTTTGGACAGTGTGTAGGCAAAATCAATGCCACACATAGCAACATGTAACAAATAAGCTGTTCAGAATTTCATTTTTAAAATGTGGAAAATATTATAAAAACTGGCTATGATTTCATTTAAAGACTGAAACTCAAGTGTGTTGGTTTTGCATGGCCTGGTTTTTGGTAGTGGGGGGGCCACAGAAGGGGGCCTCTGTGAGAAGCTGCTAGAAGCTTCCACCATGTCTGGCAGAGTCAATCCCTGATGGCTCTGAAGATGGACATGCCGCTGGCCAAGCCTGGGTCAAATAGTGAGGATAGTAACACCTCTGTGATAACATATTTAAGAAGAAAATCAAAACAAAGTGGGGTTACAATATGAATTCCAGCTAGAGAAGAGGAGGAGGGAAAACAACATGGAGACACCAAGGTCAGTGAAGGAGGGACAGTGTTGTGTTGTGTCTGTATAAGTTGGACTGTTCTGTTCTTCCTATCATGTAGTGGTTCTGCCCTGGTTCTCTCTTCCCTCCCTTGTGCTGCCAGTTATCCCAACCCCTCCCCAGTTGCCTTGGAGACTAATATATCCTTTCTCAAATCCCTCCCCAGTGCCCTGTCCATCACTCGGCGCTCCCACCCTTCTCTCTAGAAACTTCCAGCTAGAGCGTTGAGTGATTGGTTCAGGGGCCGGGGCCCCACCCTCAAGTTATCCCCATTGGTGTTCTCCCTAAGTCAATCTTTTGTATCCCACTCCCCTCTAAAACTCTGTTCGCCAGAGGACCGACTCCTCCCGTCTCCCTCCCTCCTTATAAGCTGTTGCAACCTCCCACTTTTTCTCTTCGGCTCTCGGTTCCCCTGGGACCCAATAAACCTGGATTCACCACAGCTGGAGAGCGCTCTCTTTTTCTGCTGACTGTAGCCATAAACCAAGCCACACCCTACCACAAGGTAGCGCTGCTGTCATAGAACAGGGCGTTTGCCTTAGGTGCTGTCCCGAACCACGGAGATCCGGATAGTGCTCCCCTACTGCTAGTGGTGCTGGATAGCTAGCCGGGACATCCGAGAAGGACAATCCTTCCCCAGCTTGACCGCTTCAGGGCCGGAGGTGCTCCAGGTGCCAGAGCTGAGATTCCTTTGCAGGCTGTGGTGATGACCATGGTGAATCAGTCTGTCCCCCTGCAGCCCATGGGGATCTACAGCGAATGCAGGGATCCACCGGTAGCCCATGGGGGAGATGCTCACACTGGAGTGGGTGGATGCCTGGAGGAGGCTGTGATCCAGTGCGAGACTCAGTGGACAGAGAGGGCCCCTGCTTTCAGACTGAAGCAGTATGTCCTTGGAGAACTGCACCCCATGGAAGAGTGACCCACGCCACAGGAGTTTTGGGAGGACTGTCTGCCTGTGGGAGGGACTCACATTACAGCCGTTTTGGGAAGACTGCTGCTTGTGAGATTTGGAACCAGGTTGGAGAAGTTTGCAGAGAACTGTCTCCAGTGGAAGGGACCCCACAGTGTAGCAGGGGAAGGACTCCTCTCCCTGAGCAGCTGAAGAAAACCTTGAGTGATGAACTGACCAAAACCCCCATCCCCCTATCTCTCTGCACTGTCGATGGGAAGAAGGAAGGGGCTGATGGAAGACAAGGTGTTTTTAAGGGATTTTTTTACTTTTCATTATCCTCCTCTGATTTTGTTTGTAATAAATTCACTTTGCAACTTTAAGTTGAGCCTGTTTTGTCCTTGGAGTGTTGTCTCCCAGTCCTTAACTCCATGAAGCCTTGTCCTGGGGTGACGTTATGATGCTTGTATCCCCATTCATCTGTTCTGTGCCTTTAAGACCGGCTCTGAAGAGTGGAAGTTTTGTTTGGGTTTCTCTTATCAGGGGCACAGAGACGGGCAGTACATAGGGCTGTTTTGGCTTCTTGCTTTTCAGCTTGCTGCTTTGCTTGCTAGCTTTTCTGCTCTTGCTTCTGCTCTCGCTTTTGCTTCTGCTTATTAGCTAGCTCTAGCTAAACAGTCCAAATTCCTTCCTGGACTGTTTCTCCTCTCCTGTTTCTTTGACCATCTCGAACCTGCTCCGGACTGGGACCTGGGAACATCGAGAGTTTGCACCATTTTGGCCTGCAGCAGCTACCCCAGCGCCAGAGGGACTGAGAACAGAGCAACCACCCCCGAAAGAGACTTTCTGATTTTGTCATCTTTCTCAGAGCAGTGTCATCTGGTATTGTTAATTTTGTGTGCTGGGGGGTGCTGTGCCTGAAATAAACAGGTTCTTTCCACCTCTCTCCAAGGAATTTTTTCCCAAACCGGTTGAGGGGAGGGGCCGTGTGGGTTTTGCTTTCTGGAGGGGCCCTCCTTTGCAGATTCTTTAACAAATTTGCCCTAAACCAGGACAAGCCTTCATTAAATTTCTCTTTCCTCTGCCCAGCTGTGGTAGGGGAGGGTGAGTGAGTGACTTTAGTGAGTGCCTTGGGTTTGGCCACTGTCAAACCACGACACCAGGGAATAATTGTTTGGATATATTCAAATCTGATTTTTAACATAGACAACATTCACATTAAGTCCATTCTGCTTCCCATCCTCCATTACTATCTTGGCTCATTATAAAGCAGCTAGACACATCCAGCCAGTTAAACAATTAACCATTTTAAATTGCACTGAGTAATACAGTATTTTTTGAAATAATTCATTAGGTTTGTAGCTGTTCCTGGTAGGAAGGGGGGAATTCAGGTCCTCTTGACTTACATGCAATTTTCTCTGAGGTTCCCCATGGGAGTGTGTTCTCTATTACTTGCCCATCTTCTGACATCCTGAATCAGGCAGGTGAAAGCACACCAGGGCAGGAATGATTTGCTGAGTGCTCAGCATGCTGGGGCACCATCTTGTTGAGGACCTTTGTGTGCAGCTAAATCATGAGACCATTGCCAGACAGGATCCGATTATGGTCCTGATCATGTCTGCAGCATGTATTTGCTCCTATATACTTCAGTGTTATTTCTGTCTTATTGGAAGCTCTATGGGCTTCCTTGGCTGTTGTCTTGTCACCAGTAGCACTCACCTTGAAGCAGCACTTGGAACAGATGCTAAACAGCCCAGATGGGGCCAGCAGGCAGAACAGGCTAGTGTGAGGCTAACAGCTTGCTTGTTAAATGGATTTATCTTTTTTCTTTAAATTATTTTAATGTCATAAGGGGACAAAGTGCCTTAAAGATGAAGTGTCAAGATAGATAAGAAAGGAGAGGTGAGATGTGATCTGTTGGTTTGCACGTCCAGACAAAGAGATGTCCCTCATGCTGTACAGAGTAGTATAGTGGTATTGAAAGGATCCTGGACCCTTTCCCCACATACACACACAGATGAACACACACATGCCACTCCACATATTCCTCTTCTGACACAATGTCCAGGATTTTCTAAAATGACACTGGTCAGCCAAATTCCCCATTGCATCAGGCTGGCAGCACAGCTGTCTGTTCTCTGAGCTCTCCACTGAAACCAAAGCTAATCTTGCTTGGCTCCACTCAAGCATGGAGAGCCAGGTAGATTACCCAACATAGCAACCCTGCTAATGACCAGACAAGATCTTCAGACTCTAAATTAGGGATACTTCTTCATGTCTGTTCTAGGGCGACATTATGAAGCTTGTATCCACAGTCGTTGTTCTGTTTATGCTGGATATTATGTTCTGTACCTTCAAGACTGGCTCTGAAGAGCAAAACTTTGTTTTGTTTTGTTATTAGTCTGCTCAGTCCCCCAACAGTCGGCGGGATACAGAGACGGGAGCAGTACACAGGGCAGCTTTTGCTTTTTGCATTTGCTTTTGCTTTGCTCTTGCTTTGCTCTTGCTTTTGCTTCTGCTTGTTAGTTAGTTTAGCTAGGCAGTCCGAATTTTCCCTGGACTGTTTTTCTTTCCCTTTCTTGGAACCACTCGAGACTTCTCCGGACTGGGACCTGGGAAACACCAAGAGTTTGCACTTTGTGTCCTGCAGCAGCTATTCCCAGGACCAGAGGGACCGATAACAGAGCAACCACTCCCAGGAGAAACTTTCTGAATTTGTCATCTTTTTCAGAGCAGTGAAAGAGTGTTGTCATCCGGTATTGTTCATTTTGTGTGCTGGGGGAGTGCTTTGCCTGTTAAATAAACAGGTTCCACTTCTCTCTGAGGAATCCTTCCTGAACTGGTTGGGGGGAGGGGCTGTGCAGGTTTGCTTCCTGGAAGGGCCCCCTTTTGGAGGTTTTCTCCCAAATTTGCCCTAAACCAGGACAATGTCATAGGCACATGCAGGCTACTTCATGCCGTCTCAGCCTCCTCTGCTCTATCTTGTTTCTTCAAGGAAATGTCTGGTGGGAAAATTCATGAAAAGCCAGCAGGAAGCTGTCTCTCCCCAAACTGTACCAGCCCTGCTGCCGTTGCTAATGATTGCCTGTTGGCTCTGCAAACCATCACACCTGTACTCAGTGTGCTCAGTCACCCATAGCCACTTCATGGGAAGGAAGACAACAAACCACATGGGTGTATTTTGCTAGGTACAATGATAAAAAGTAGAACAGCCAAGTGAAATGGAAACTAAAAAACTTACTTCAAATACTTGCAAATACCATGTAAATAGCATAATCCGAGCACTGATATTTGTTATTTCTTCATTTGTTCTTGTATGTTCCTTTCCCCCCGTATTTTGCTGGGAGTGACTGTTACCAACCCTTCCTCATTCTTCTGGTGCCCAAGAGTTGCCCTGAGTTAACTGTTTTAATAGGGTCAACACAGACTTTTCCATCAAACGGTGTAGCCTTCCTGGAAGTTCATTGCACATACTGAATGCTGCAGGCAGCACAGGCAGTTCTGAACCCGGAGAGTCTTTTCATAGCGAGAGGCAGAAACTGCTAAGGGCTGAGAGCAAACTGCCTATCCTCTCTGATGGGGCCATGCCCCCAATAAACAGTGGCCTCAAGGCTGGGGAAGACATGTAGGAATGCAGTCCGGTGGTGAATACTTGACTACCATACTGGTGTGTCTGGAATTACTGAGAAGGAAAGAGCATTTTAGCTCTTCATGCCCTGAGAATTCCCCAGGTGCATAGTTTCCAGGTTTCACACAAAGATTAGCACAGTTGAGTCAATGGAGAATTGTGATCATGGGATTCATGCTCATTTGGGTGTATCATCAGCCAATATGGGGCAAACTTCAAAGAAAAATGCCATTTACTTATCAATGCTAGGTTTTAGTTCCTTCTTTCATCTATTTACTGTGTTGGTTTATGTGTTTGATTGCAGCTTATATGAGAACTGTTTGAATTTGTGAAATCACAGATTTTTGTTAAAATCTCAGACCCCAAAAGTCACATCTTCAGAAGTCCCTAAATCAGTCACATTTCTAGAAGGAACTTAGGTACTTAGAGTTTGGGGCCCTGGCCTTCAAAGAAACATCTGGGGGCTAAAACCAAGAGCTGAAAGCTTGGGAAAGATCTCACTATCTAGAAATGGAGTTCACAAACTCCACCTGCTATGCCAGGAGGAAGCACTGAGCACAAAATGGGCACTAAAAATTTCATTCTCCCATTCTGATGGACCTGATGGTTGGTGTGATGGATTTTATAGCCCAGAATTATTTCAAGACATTGTCTTCCAAACAGCTTCTTTGGGTGATGGTGGAAGTAGTAGTGGTTCATAATATTTGTAAGGCTCAGAAAGATGGTTTCCTTGCTTCAAAGCCTGAAATTATTCATGTGCATCTCTACCACACTCTAGGAGCTTGTCCCAACATCCCAGGGCTGTGGTGGGGTTGACCCTGACTGGATGCCAGGTGCCCACTAAGGTTGCTCTATCATTCCCCTCCTCAAGTGGACAGGAGAGTAAATAAAGCAAAAGGCTCATAAGTTGAGATAAAGACAGGGAGGGATTGGACATGAGGGAAGCTTCTGGCGGCTTCTCAGAGGAGCCAACCTTCTAGCCCCTGTTACCAAAACCTGGCCTGCAAATCCAATACAGAGAGACTTCCATTCCTCCTGGTAGCCCTCACATTTTGGCCATCAGTGACTCAGGATTCATAGCATCCAAGGGGAAGATGAACTGTTGATTCATGCTTAATATATTTAGCTGGGGACACTGGCATGGATGCTCCTACCGCACTTACATTGCTTTAGGAATGTTCACTCCAAGCCTACAAGTGGAAGAAGGGGTTTAATAAGAAATTTCATATTGTTCAGATCCACACATTGCAATAGCCTTCAGTAAGAGCATAGAAATAATCATGGGGAGATCTATTGGAGGAAAAAGACAATTTAACAAAAGTCCAGATTCATTGATCAAATGAGAAATCTGAGTTAAAGAGCATTATTGCTTGTACTGAGTATTCAATAGAAAGCAAAGTATGATGGTCCATTTAAAAGGCTTCATCAGGCCTTAAATGTCTTGGCAGAAAATGAAACCTGTAACCTTTTTTCTGAGTCAAGTGCCTTTGTGAATTATACAGCCTCCTGAAGCATTGGCAGCTTGTCTCAGTGCTATGTATTGGTGGTCAGTGTGAAAAATTAGTCTGAATTTGTATCTCATGCCAGCGAGTTATTAGTCTGATCCTTTTCCTGCCAAGTTCAATGAGCATTTGTTTAACGCAGCTATTGGCAGCAGGAAAGCTGGGCAATGAAATAAACAGGGCAGGAGACTTTTTCTCCTTTTAATGCCTTTATTAAAAGTGATCAGCTCAGGATTGGGAAGCTCGACGGGTCTGCAGTCTCCGTCATCTCTCCCAGGGTGACGAGGAGGAGGAGGATATGCACAGTTTTGTCCACTAGGGGCAGAGCTGGGGGTCCAATCCTCGTGGAAGCCTTTTTGGGCGTGACCTCTGGTCTTCAACTCCGCAGCTTCGCCCCCCTCCAGGTCCGGGTTTCGAGATGACTTTCGCGCTCAGGGTGAGAGGCTACAAAGGTCTCCAGCATCTCTGCAGGCTCAGCACTCTGCTCCTCACGTTCAGACATCACTCTAATTTCCTAACTCTGTGTTGGCTCGTTGTTTTGGAGGTCTTTTCATTAAGTTTGGAGTAGTAGCTTCTCATGGCGTGCTGGTTCTGAAGTTAGTTTGCATGCACCCCCTCCCATGTCTCAGTCCCTTCTCTTCACTCTCTTGGGAGGTCCCCACCCTTCTTGGGAGAAGAGCCATTAACTTAGCCCCTGCTGGGGCCTTTACTGATACAAAAAAGAACCATTAACGATAACAACTTGTAATTATCATAACAAACAGGTAACACTTTAGCAGCAACAGTGGCCTGACTAGTTTTTGTAACCTTTTTCTTCACAAAAAATATTGGCAGATTTTTTGTTTATAACAGGCAAGATTTGTAGGAGTATGTAGTCTTCAGATTTCTCAGTCATGCTCATCACCACAATCTCTAGGCATCTCTGATGTTTATTTGAGCCTCACAAAGGTGGCCTTGGACACGTGTCCCCCTGCTTATACCTGTGTGGAAAGGAATGAGTTGGCACATCTTGTACTTATACATCCTGGTAGGCATGCCACTTTGCCAAGACAAGTGAGAAAAGGTGCTTTTCTCTCCAGAGGAAATAAAATCCACAAGAAAAAAAAAAAAAAAACAAAACCCAAAAGTATATCAGCACATTTCACACACTACAGGGAAGCAGAAGCAAAACAAATTAACTATACCAGTTCCCCAGTGTCTCAGTTTCAAGACAAATTTCAGGAGAAAACGCCCTGGAATGAGTGTTTCCTCTAAGGAGAAAGGGCTTCAATAACTCTGTTTTCTTTTGCTAATGAGAGAGATGGATATCAGGGAGTGAAAGAGGAAAAAAACCCCTGTTTATTAACAAAAAATAGGGTGCTCACAGGGCACAGAAAAAGAAATTTTAAAAATTGAATAAATGTCATATATTGAAATTATGGAATCTTACTCTCCCCTCCCCCAGAAACCCCATAACAGCCTTCTCTTGGGTGCAAGCACTTTCTCCTTTGGTGTAGTTATGGTTGCAGACGGCAGGGGCACTGGTGGCTCCCGGCCAGGCAGAGCAGGTGCGATGATTCTCTTGCAGATGCAGGGGGCCCTGTGGCAGGAGTTTCAGCTGTCTCCCTCTCACGTGGACAATGGTGGATGCAGTCAGCAGGATGGGAGGGAGAAGGGGCTTCCTTTACCAACCCCCAGGGGCAGCAGATCGCAGTGCCCCCTCTGGATAGCAAAAGGAGCTGTAGCAGGAACCTCAGGAGAAGCAAGCTGGAATGGCAGGACCTCCTGGAAGGCAGAGGGTGAAAAGCTGCAGTGTAGCACAAACCCAGAGTAGTGGAAGAGGTACGTCAGGAGTTGGGCATTTGCAGTCTGGCTCCCAAACACAGTAGGGAAAAGGGTCTTCGGGATTTGTCACCGGCACTAGTTGGTCCCTAGGTCTGGGCTGTGTGGAGGGTAGGGGGGCAGGCCCCTGGTGGGAAAACGAGGGTGTTCCCATGTCTTGGTGGGGCATGCACTGACTCTGGGCTTCCCAACAGCAGAGCAGCAAAAGAAGCCAAGCCAGCAAGCTCAGTGACAGGGCTGAAGCAAAAAACTCAAAAAGAACTATTGAAGTCGGAGGGAGAGATCCACCCTTATTGATCAGCATCACTCCGCTTTATTCATCAATCAGGCACCTTTTATAACAGTGTTAATTCACTTCATGCATATTGCAAAATCTGAGCTCACAATAGGTCAGAGATTGTCGGGTTAATCTCGGCTGTTTGAGGGGCCTGGGAAGGCCTGAGGGTGGCCTTGGGGCACCACGCGTGTTTAAGGACGAGAAGAGGCTTCAGTTCTTCTTTCTGGTTTTATGTTTATTAATTGTTTATCTAAAAGATGTTCTTTCAGCCTAACAAAGATCCGCTCAGCAGTCAGCCATGGGCACACTGACTCTGCCCTCCGGGGCAGGCACCTATCTTTATACCCATTGTGACGTATACAATATTTATCATTTTTCCCCAATACCATCTATTCTCATAACTCGGTGTACTCTTAGTAATAACCAATAGAAAGGTGCCACCGTGGCCAAAGAAGATGGAGGAGAGGAGGAAGAAGAAGGAGGACAGGACACACCCCAATTCCTCCATCTTACTCCTCTAAACCCCCCTGTACATAAATCCTAAACCCTGTGTCTCACTCTCTAATTAACTAATCCCTTCACCATTCACCCTGTGAAGCCCTCATCCTTGTCGTCTCCTGTGTAGGGTTAAAGTCCAGCTACCAGACACTTCTGGCAACATTCCAGGAGTCCCGAGCCCCCCCCAGGGTCTCGGAGGCTCAGCATCTCAGGACTGAGATCTTGAGATCCGACATCTCCCCCTTCTGTTTGCCCCAAGAAAACCTCTTTTACAATCCGATTCATGGCATCTGGGATGACATGGATGAGGACTAGGAGAACTATTGCAATATAAAATCCTAAACTATTAAAACATAAAATCCTACCCTTAAGGTTCTTCTCCAAATGAGAGAAATGTCAAAGAAATCTGCCCTTAAAATTCCTCTCCAAATGGGAGAAATGTCAAAGAAATCTGCCCTCTGATCAATATATGATCCTTTGTCAGTTTTCCCTATAATAGGTAAATTTATCCCATTGCCTATTGCAATTCAAGATCCCAAGGAGAAAACCCCCCAGAGTCTTTCGTTCTTATACAGAAATATTCAAGACCCCAAAGAGAAAACCCCCCAGAGTCTTTCGTTTCTCTTGTTTCTCTTCTGAGTTGTCCTTTGCAGTCTGAGTCCCGACTTTTGTCTGAGTATTCGTTTCTTCTTATATCTTGTTGAGGAAAATCGCTGTATAGTTGCAGAGTCGTTACGAAATGATGCTGTATCTCCGCTGAACCGATCTGGCATGTCATGCACTCAGGGGTTACCTAGTTTTTGATTCAACTGACAATAGGGTTAGAACACACACGCCTCCCCGGGAGGGGAGAGGCTTGGGACTCCACGAGGGTTTTTTACCAAAGGCACCAAGTCTGGAGAGGGCCCCTCCTCGCCTGAGACGTCACCGGGGGTCTGGCCCGCCCCCGCCCGCGCTCTTTACTCTGCGCATGCGTGCTTTCCGAGCCGCCCTGTCTCTCCCGAGGTAATTTTTTCCTCTCCCTTTTTCTTCCGCCTCTGAATTTTCCCCCCTCGGTCTGCCCCTGACTGTCTCCTCCTCCTCCGACGCTGTGTGTGTGTGTGGCCTTTCGTCAGTGTGTGCGGCCGTCCCCGCCGGCACCCGCGCCCGCCGCGACTCGCTCCGGGTTTTTTGCGTCACAACCGCGCGCCCCCTGCGTCTCACCGCAGCTTTCTGGGATTGCGCAATTTCTCCCATGCCGCTGCCCATGTCGGACGCCCCTGCTGCGCTGGCATGTGACTTCTGCCCCGGGTTCTTGCGAGTTTTGCCCGCCGCGCGCGTTTCTGCTACCTTGCCGGCCCCCGGGGCCGCTGCACCCCCCGGCCCTGAGCTTAGCAAAGCCGTATCTGAACACGCGTCTCTTGTTTTTTCTTTACCCGCGCTCCCCGCCTGCTCCGCCGCTGCCTGGCTGCCGCGAGAAAGGGCCTCCCCCGGTCCCCTCTCTCCTCCCCCCTGCTCTCCCTCTGCTGCTCCTGAGTCCTCCATGCTCTCTGGACTTTTTGGACGCTTTTTGGGAGTTTCCCAGGGTTTCTGGGTTTTGGGACCGGGTATTTTAATAATATTTCTTGCTCTTTTTTCTCCAAGAGCATTTCCCCCTGGCTTCTTAAGGCCAGAGCTAATCTTTTCCGGAGTCTTGCTCCCCCCTGTTTTGAGGGCCCCCCCCCAGACGTCTGCTGCGTCTGTTGGGTTATTTCTTCCTGGCCTTTTAAGGCCAGAGCTAATTAATTATTTTTCTGGAGTCATGCTCCTCCCCCCCCCAGATGTCTGCTGCGTCTGGAGGTCTACCTTCCTGGCCTTTTAAGGCCAGAGCTAATTAATTTTTTTTTTGTGTATGTTTGTTTCACACCTTATAAGGTGGACAAAATTTCCCGTTGTTCCTGGGAAGGTTTCCCGTTGTTCCTGGGAAGGTGTGCCCCCATGTTGTTATTTTTCAGGCTTTCTTACCAAATCTGGTGTCAGAGCAGTCTGGACGTCTCGATCTGTCCAGCAGATCAGGAGAAGTGGTTCCAGGGCGCCTTCTGGTTCCAGTCCGGGCTGTTCTGCTACGATTGTCTTCGGCAGAAACTGAGAGGTGGAATTCTCAGTGACTGCTTTTTTTTTTTTTTTTTTGCAGTCTCTGTTAGCTTTTTGTTTTCTTCTTCTCTCTCTTTTTCTTCAGGGCTTTGAAGGTGGTGGTGGTGCCCCCCCCGAAAGGTTGTGGTGGTCAGAGCCCACCCAGTGGAAGCCAAATGTCCGGTTTATCTCCCCGAAAGGTTGTGTTGATTCTGGTCTGTCCAGGGACGCCAAGTGTCCGGTTTATCTCGGCTGTTTGAGGGGCCTGGGAAGGCCCGGGGGTGGCCTTGGGCAGCCCGCGTATGCAAGGACGAGAAGAGGCTTCAGTTCTTCTTTCTGGTTTTATGTTTATTAATTGTTTATCTAAAAGATGTTCTTTCAGCCTAACAAAGATCCGCTCAGCAGTCAGCCATGGGCACACTGTGTCTCCCTCCGGGGCAGGCACCTATCTTTATACCCATTGTGACGTATACAATATTTATCATTTTTCCCCAATACCATCTATTCTCATAACTCGGTGTACTCTTAGTAATAACCAATAGAAAGGTGCCACCGTGGCCAAAGAAGATGGAGGAGAGGAGGAAGAAGAAGGAGGACAGGACACACCCCAATTCCTCCATCTTACTCCTCTAAACCCCCCTGTACATAAATCCTAAACCTTGTGTCTCACCCTCTAATTAACTAATCCCTTCACCACTCACCCGGTGAAGCCCTCATCCTTGTCGTCTCCTGTGTAGGGTTAAAGTCCAGCTACCAGACACTTCTGGCAACATTCCAGGAGTCCCGAGCCCCCCCGAGGGTCTCGGAGGCTCAGCATCTCAGGACTGAGATCTTGAGATCCGACAAGAGATAACATACCAACCCCTCCTTATGTTTTCAATACCAAGATTTGGGTTCTCAAAATTATTCTTGCTTTCTCAAAACAGCCAAAGATAGAACATCCACTTGTTATGAGAAAGCTGCCTGAGAACTCTGATGTGCAAGGCTCTCAAGGCCTTCATGTTTGTCACTTTTACCTGTAATTAAAAATAACCTGAGAACCTCTGCTGTTCACAGAAACAGGCTGTGAGAATTTGTCCCCCACAGCTGCCTTCTGAGCCATCCCTGAAAAAATCTCCAACAAAGAACCAGGCAAAACTCACAGAAACAGCAGGATCCCTGGTCAGAGATACCGGCTGCATGTGTCCAGTTGAACAGACCACACTGAAAGAGGAAGGGCAGCCTTTCACCCTGCCCCAAACTCCCTCCAGAAACCCTGACTTGGCTCCCAAACATAGTCCCAGAGCCAGCGAGGATGGGGGGTGGGGTGGGGACAGCAGCCACTCCAGGAAGAAAATAAACAAAACAGATCAAAAGCTCCAAAAATTGTATGGGATAATAAATCATCCCCAAGACACCCAGCCAGCAGTCTGGTAAACCGTTATTATTCAGGCATGGCACAAAAATAGTTCCCAACATTTTTCCACACTCTGGAGAATGTTTCTAACTAGGTCCTTTCCTGCCTTACTGGCTCCATGCTTGGCTTTTCCCTACAAGCCTTGTCTAGCACTGCAGAATGAGATTGGAACAGTTAGCTCAACTTTTGTGACTAATTGCTAGCTCAATCCAACTGATTTCCCACAAGAAACAAGGAAGGACTTTCAACCAGAAAACTGAATATCAGTTTATATGATAACTGATCGTACATGGGCTCCTATCCCTACTGGAGACAAGAATGTAATAATGCATCACAAACACTGCATACCTGCAGAAGGCTTAAATTTTGGACCTGAATTCTAGTTGTTAATCTGTGGTGAGAAGTTATTAAGAAGAACAGTCTCTCCTAAATGAGAAGTTGATTTAAATACTTCTTGCACTAAATAGACAGAGAAATCTTGATGTACTGTCAAAGTTTTAAGGCACATTTCAGCAGCAAGTAGAACAAGCTCTTGTGAAAAATGCCAATCACTTGTTTTAAAATTTTAAAAGTTTAATAGTAATAAAATGGTTATAAAACTAGTAATACAAATTAAAGCAATAAGAATTTGGACAATCAGAGTTAGGACAATAAAGGACAATAAAAACAAAGAATTACAGATGTCTGGATGCTTCTTGGGCACTAAGCCCCAAAAAGCATAGCTTGCTAACAAAGGATTAGCCCTTAAAAGCAATAGCCTGGTGCATATTCATATATCACATATATGATTCAAAAATTCTTTTCAAACAAAGGGTGTTTTCTGCTTAACTTCAGCTTCCCCCCTCATCTTGTAAATCAATCTTCTCCGGTTCCACAAAGTCTGGGCCTTCCCGATAAGGAGGCAATAATTCTTCTCTTGGAATCCTGTTGTATCTCCATCCAGAGAGGATAATGAGAAGAATTTCTTGGTTGTCTTTTCCATTCCTTGGGTCGGTTACAAAAAGTATCTTACATCACATAGTTTCTATTTTAATATCATGCTATAGCCTAAAAACTATATGTACCACAGTACTTAAAGGGATTAATATAACATAACTTTCCAACATAACACATGAAATAAACAGGGCCAGGAGACTTCTTCTCCTTTATAATGCCTTTATTAAAAGTGATCAGCTCAGGATTGGGCGGCTCGGCAGGGCTGCAGTCCACGTCACGTCTCCCAGGGCGACTCAGAGGAGGAGGATATGCGCAGCTCTGTCCACTAGGGGCAGAGCCGGGGGATCCGGTCCTCGTGGGAGCCTTTAGGGCGTGATGTCCCCGTCAGATGTTGGTCCTCTCAGCCCCGGCGGCCACCTGGTCCCGGCGTTGGGACGACTCTCTGCTCAGGGCGAGAGGGACTCAGCATCTCCGCAGGCTCAGCAATCGGCTCCGCGTGTCCAGACACCACTTTAGTCTCTCAATTCTTATTTGGCTCGTTGTTTTTGGGGTTTTCTCTGTGGGTTTCGAGTCGTGGTCTCACAAAGCATTCTGGTCTTGGAGTCACTTTGCATAACCCCTCCCACCCTCTCAGGTGTCTTCCCTATGTTGGAAGAGTGCATAGCCTCGGGGAAGGGCCATCCACCCCACCCAGCCAGGCCTTTTACTAATACAAAAGAGGAGATAAGCTACAACGACCCGGTATTACAATAACAAAGCACTAAGAACCCTGGCAGAGACAGATCTGGCTGCGTCCCTGTAACTCTTTCTCACAAAAAAAAAATTAACCGAATTTTTGTCCATAACAGTCCCCCCTCTTTTTCTTTGATCGAGCTTAAATTCTTAAGCTCGCATCAACTCACAATTTTTTGTTTTGAATCTACTATAAATCTCTTCTGTACTTTGGTAATCATGGTTACTTAACCTTGTTACTTTTCTTGGTTTCTTCAGGTTGGTTTGTACAGCCAATACTGTTTTACTAAAACAGATAAATAAGCATAGTAAAAAGAGCAATCCTCCCAGTCTACACACACTGAGAAAAGCTACCTTTTCCCATACATCTTTTCTGAAAATTTCCAAATTCTCCCACCCACTGGGATCAAGTGTAGGAGTTTGATCTTGATTATTTGCACATGCTAATATTTTTATTTCGTTTGAAATGTCCCTAATAATTGAATTCTTTATTTTTAATACTGCCTGGAGCCGGATGACTTTGTTCAACACAGATATTGGGATCCGAACTTGGCTTTTACAATTTTGTATTTTCTCAATTTCTATTTCACTTTCCCGGTTTTGTTTAATTTCTCCCAAATCATTATATATAGGAACTCCCAAACTTGATCCAGTTTCTTTGGGTAATAAGAAAATTGGTGTTATCACCCTAGCAATGCAGTTGCCAGATGAGATCAAACTTAGGGGTTTAGAGCTCCCCTGAAATGTGTTCCAAAAGGGGTTTATCTCTTTTCCAGTACACTCATATAAATACTTGTAATAAACAGTTTTTCTTACCATTTTCACCATTTCTTTGCTTTTTACTAGATCTGCTGAGCTTGTTTCAGCAGCATCACATTCAAAGCACAACCAGGTTTCTCCTATAGGGCACTCTCCTAGGAGTGGCTGCCTAAAAGTGGCAGTATTCTGGGCTATCTAATACATTCTCTTATTTTTCTGATAAAGGACCAATAGGGAGAGGTTAACACAATCAGGGTTAGAACTGATGTGGACTCTAGACAAGGAGCTCACTTCCTCTTCATAGCGGGGTTGGTAGCCTTCACTGCACGGCTCTCCTGGGCTCCCCTGAGCACCACCAGCAATCAGAGCCATCAGTACTACCCTTCCCAAGAGTCCGGTATGGGTCATCTTGCACAGACTGCCCACCCGGCCTTGCCTCTTGGGGAATTTTTTACTGAGGAGAAGCTTCCAAGCTCTTTAGAGTCCCTTCTACCCACTTCTCTGGTTAAGACTCTCTTGGTCTGTTCCCTACAAATTTTAGTTTCCCCTAGGGGAGTGTTCTGTAGAGGATTAACCTGGAGTCTTTAGAAATATATTGGGGAACTTAAACTAGAATTTCTTATTTACAGCCTTAAACTTTTTACCAACATAATTTACACAAAACAGTTTTGAAACATTTTAAGCAATATTAGAACTCTGATACCAATTTTTCCTATACAGTTCAGTCTTTTTGACTCTTCCTCCTGAGAGTCAACTTTAAATCCCAGTATACTCAGGTGAATTAACTTGTGATGTGGATGAATCCTTATCCAGTGCCCGGAGGTGAGTGGTGTGGACTCTGGCCCAATGCCAGAGGGAAAAACTGAGAGTCTGGCTCAATGCCAGAAGGAGACAGGGGTGCAGTCCGGTCCAATGCCAGAATGCCAGAATGAAAAACTTGGTGTTGAATCCTGGTCCAATGCCAGGGGTGAGAGTGATGTGAGTCCAACAGTCTTAGTAATGAAGAATACCTGAAACGGGCTTTCAAACACAGGCATTAATGGTCTACTGTTAATGATTTTATCAAAACTCAGCTTCTCTGTTTAATGTTATCAGTAATTTCTCTTTTTCCATAGTTTGTATGTTTCTCTTATCAACTTCTACATACTCTGTATTTTGGAAGGAGTTGTATTTCTCAGCTAACTTAACTCCCAAAGTACTTTTATTCTCTTATTTTTCTGTGTATTTAATTCACTGGTTTTCTGTTCTATTTTTCAAGATCTAATTTATTTATCTCTTGCTTTTCACTTACAGCTTAAATATTTCTTTCAACCCCTTACACCTAATTTTTTTTTTTTTTCTTACACCATTCTTCTACACAATACACTTCCCTCTAAGGAGATGTGGTAAAACTTGTAATGCACAATCTACATTACCTCTATTTTCGCTTATATTCACTCTCTCATTTCTCATTCACTTTCACACATTCCTCCACACCTTTAAGACACAAACTTATTGCTAGAAAATCACGGGTCCCTATAGCCCCCCCTCACCTTGGGGTTGGCCCACAGGTCTCAGTATCTCTGGGCCTCTTGGAAGGGCCCTGACTCTGGTTGCCTCTGGTGCACATTCACCTGTGAGGCTGCCTGCGTGTCACTCACGCTCTTACAGCTACGGCTCCCTCACACATCTGGGGAGAACTAGTCTGGTTTGCAGGTCACACACACACTTCCACTGCCCCCTTCCACCTGCCCGGGAAGTTGAGGCTGACTTTGCTTGTGACTCACTCTCACACACACAACAAGACAACAATAAGGTACCTTTTACTTTCACACTACTTATTACAAGTTAAGTCTTACTGGCCAGTTTTGGTGGTATTGGATATCCTTTCTACCTAGCTGGTTTTTTGTCTAACTTCAGATGTTACTTTGTTGGGACAGGACTTATCTGCTCCTGTATCAACCAAAAATTCAAATTAACCATTTAGGGGTCCCACCTCTAAGTTTACTAAGGGCTCGTCTAGATGTTGCATTGGGTCTCCTAAAGTGTAAAGCCCCTGACCCTCTACTCGTCACTTCTAAGGATCTTCTCTAAATTATCTTGTTCCCTGGCTATTGCTGCATCGAGACTGAGCTTTCTACAAAACTTCCTGGTGTGTCCTGCCTCCCCACAGTAATAACACTGTCGTCCTCTCAAAGGGACTTGAGGTGTCTCTATCCTTCGTGCACCTGCCAGTACTGGCCTGTCTCTGCCTCCTCCTGGTGGTGGACCCGCCCCCCCTGCACTTTCCCTAGCTATAGCGACCATGATCTTAGCATTGGCCTTTGCCTTTTCTTCCTCCCTCCTTAAATACACCTTCAATGCCTCTCTTAATACGTCATTTATGTCCTTCGCTTGCCACTCTTCCATCTTTTCCAGTTTTCTCCTTATATCAGGCCAAGATTTGGTAACAAATTGGACTTTTAGTAGCATTTGACCTTCTGGGGTGTCTGGGTCTATTCTAGAGTACAACTGGAAGTGCTGCCTTAGGCGATTAGGCCAGGCAGCAGGAGTTTCCTCTTTCTCCTGCATGCCCTCAAATGCCAATTGGGTGTTAGTTTCTTTGGGAACTGACTCTTTGATACCTAGCATTATCAAAGACCTATATTCCATCATGGCCTTCCTCCCCTCCTCCGGGTTAGGGTTCCAGCTGGGATCCGTTAGTGGCAATTTCTGTTCACCTGATGGCACCTGGGGTCCTGGACGGTTATCTTTCTCCCAAATTCTTATGCCAGCCACCCTAATCATCTGGACCTCTTCTGGGGAAAATAATATACTCAGGATGGAATTCATCTCCCCCCAAGTGTAGATATTTGGACCTAGAAATTGATCTACTTGGTTGGCTATGCCCACTGGGTCCTCAACTAAATGCCCCAACTCTTTCTTGAATCCTCTCACCTCAGAAGCAGTTAGGGGAGCATTCACAAAGCCAACACCTCCTGCTTCTCCTCCCATAGGAACCTCTCTGAGGGGAAAGAGTCTCTCTGCCTTGGAGGTCTTGGATCTGGTGCTACAGTACGGCCCATCTTCAGATGCCAAACTACTTTGAGGGATATCTGGGTTACCCTGAACTTTCTGCCCATCAGCAGGTGTATTTGCTGATAGCTGTTTATTGGGCGAGGAGGCATTTGTGTCCCAACTAGGAGGAGGTAAAGGGACAGCAATAGGAGGGGGAGAAGAGCCTGAGTGGATATTAAGTGCAGCTGGAGAAGGGGTGGAGAATGCAGCAGGTGGAGTAGGCACTTGTGGTAATGCAGAAGGAGCTGGAGGGGATACTGGGTTTATCATAGCGGAAGCTGAAGAGGTAGAAGGAGGAGTCTGAGCAGGTGGTAATGAGATGGCAGCCGGGGGAAGAACCGGGCCTGCCATTTGAGGTGCTTGAAGAAGAGGATTATAAGGTGGAGGGGCAGAAGGAGGCAAATAATCCAGGGGATCCCATCTTTTACTAGTCCTATCATCCCCTCCTTCATTCCCCTCTTTCTTCCTCTGTACCTTACAAATTCGCACCCCTTCATCCCCAACAGCGCTCTTTAACCAGCAAGCTACATACAATAATTGCTCAGGATCAGTATCCCCTCGAGCTGTCAGATAATTATTTAATAGCTGGCACATCCACTTATTTTTTGTCCCACACCCAGGCCATCCTCCTTGTAACTCTAATTCTGGCCACACTTCCATACAATAATGGATCATTTTCGCTTTATCTAATCCCTCTGTGGCCTCTATAGAATCCCATTTTACTAACAGTTCTCCTAAGGGACTACTGGGATGTATATACCTCAGTCTCTTACCGGTCTTTTTACTATTACACCCTCCCATTTTACAGGTCTTAACAATAAAAAATCCCAAAGGTGCCTTTACTGACCGGTGATTTCAAAAAGAACCTTCTTTGAGGAGCTTCAGCCTCCTCCACTGAACTTCAACATTTCTGCCTGATGCTCAGGACTTTATACTGAAACAACAGCCCAATCTCTTGATTGCCTAACCTTCCCCACGTCAGGTCTTACATCTATCGGGACTTGAACACACGAAGCCTCGGCCTAAGAATCCAGGTCGTGCCTGACTCCCTCAGTCAGGAAAAACAACTGCCTGATTTTTAGTTTGCCTAACCCGCCAATTTTTAGGCTTCACCGTATCAGGACTTAAAAGCAAACCACAGCCTCCTTCGCTGGGGTTTGTGCCTGACTCCTGTGCCAGCACTTACTTTTGCCTGCAGGGCTTGTGAGCTACCCGAATCCTTCTCGGGACTGACAAAATCTTACGTGAATCCTTCTCGAGACTTACAAATGCTACCCGAATCCTTCTCGGGACTGACAAATCTGCCTGACTTCCCTCTGTCAGGGCCTATTTGGGGTGCGTGCCACTCATACAAATATTCCCTCCGCACGCCCGGAGGGGGGGGGGGCCCTTTATTCCCCCTTGGGAGACTCACTCACGCTAATTCCAAGCTCCGCCCCCTGTTCCTGGCCGATTTTCTCGCGAAAGCTCGGAACCGCGGTACTGAGGGGGTCCGCTCACACTTCGAAGGTCTGGCTGCCGGCCTCCGTCTCATTCATACCCACATGCGCACCTCTCCTGCTCCCACCACCGGCTTTCTCACCAATCCGGTGCTCCGGTGCTCCTCTGTGTCGCTGGTCCTGAGCCGATCCCTCTGGTCCTGATAGCCAGCTTTCCTGAAGTCCAAGATGGCCAGTCTTGAGTCTTCTTGCAGCGTGGCTATTCTGGACGAGCGCCCCCAGCTGAAATAAACAGGGCCAGGAGACTTCTTCTCCTTTTTAATGCCTTTATTAAAAGCAATCAGCTCAGGATTGGGCGGCTCGGCAGGGCTGCAGTCCCCGTCGCGTCTCTCAGGGCGACTCAGAGGAGGAGGATATGCGCAGCTCTGTCCACTAGGGGCAGAGCCGGGGGATCCGGTCCTCGTGGGAGCCTTTAGGGCGTGATGTCCCCGTCAGATCTTGTCCTCTCAGCCTCGGCGGCCACCTGGTCCCGGCATTGGGACGACTCTCTGCTCAGGGCGAGAGGGACTCCGCATCTCTGCAGGCTCAGCAATCGGCTCTGCGTGTCCAGACACCACTTTAGTCTCTCAATTCTTATTTGGCTCGTTGTTTTTGGGGTTTTCTCTGTGGGTTTCGAGTCGTGGTCTCACAAAGCATTCTGGACTTTGGAGTCACTTTGCATAACCCCCCCCACCCTCTCAGGTGTCTTCCCTATGTTGGAAGAGAGCACTGCCTGGGGGAAGGGCCATTACCCCACCCAGCCAGGCCTTTTACAAATACAAAAGAGGAGATAAGCTACAATGACCCGTGATTACAATAACAAAGCACTAAGAACCCTGGCAGAGACAGATCTGGCTGCGTCCCTGTAACTCTTTCTCACAAAAAAAATATTACCCGAATTTTTCTTCATAACAACACATATAGTATTCATTTTATTATTTGCAAAGACCCAATCATATAATAAACATTTTTCACACTCTTAAAATTTAAGAAAACAATACACGATTTAAAAATACAGCTGCAGAATGTTTCACTTCCCAGAATCAATGTGAGATAAAAGAGAAAGACACACAGGTGACATCACAGGTTGCCAGGAAGAGAAGCAGGGTCAACATTTTCTGTTGGGAGGTGTGTTAGTCTGTTGAGTTGCCATAAAGGGAAACAGTAATAACTCGGGCCTGGTGTCAAGCTAGGCTGGGATAACATTAAATGGTGGTGTGTCTTGGTTTACAAGACAGGTGTCTGCTAGGGAAGGCAGAAAGCCTCCCTTGGAATGGAGAATGTAAACCCCCTCCCTCCAAATTATTAGAATTTTGAAATTAAGGGCCTCTTAGGCAAAGATATGGGAATAGGAATAACAGTTCTTTACTAGTATATATAGCAAGGCAAACAAAACAATAACAACCACAGCATAAGTCAGAAACAGCACCAGAAACCCAGTGACAGCCTTTTCGGCTGCAGCACTTTCCTCTTTGCTGTAGTTATGGTCACAGCTGGTAGGGGTACTGGCAGGCTCCTGGTGTACAGGGCAGGTGCAGTGATCCCCACATGGCTGCAGGGGGAGCTCTGGCGTGGGCTCGCGCAGCACATGGCAATAATGGCTCAGCCGGGAAGGGATGGAACAAAGGCTTTGCTTTACAAATCCTTGGAGCAGTCAATCTCAGTGCCCCTAGCAGGACTCTTGGAAGCAGCAGGCTGGAACAGCAGGGATGAGCAGAAATCTCAGGGTGATGGATGAGATGTATCAGAACTCCACGGCAATAGCTGGAACTTGCGGAATGACCTGGTAGGGCAGGGGGATGTGGGGCCCAGCAGCAGAAGAAAAGTTCCCTGCTGGGTTATGGTGATGGCAGGGAATTCCTTTCCCCAAGTTGCAGGTCTGACCGTCCTCCTCCGAAGCCCAGCATAGAGAGAGAGAGAGAGCGCGTCCTCAACTCTCCAGCCCTCATCTCTTTACCTGCCTCTCTTTTTGGGATATCTTTGTCATCCTGCCCCCCCCTTCCCATCCCCCAGAGAAGCTCCCTAAAAAACCCCAGAGGAGTTCCCCCTCCCCACCTTCTCAAGCACACAGCCATCAGTGCTTCTTAGCAACTCAATGGGAAAATTTCCAAAAGTAACAGGGAAAGAAAAGACAAAAATCTCAACCCCAACATGGTGAGGCTTTGATGGACACGCTTTTCTATCCCACTGGGCCCCTGAGTGGCAGCCTCAGTATAAGGAGAAAAAGTAAAAGGATAAATCCCCTTTAGCAGGTTTTAAAGTACAGTTTTAGCATCCATGCAGCAACCAGGTGCAGATAGAGGCAAGGTCTCTACTCCAACTGGTTCTTATCCAGAAGTTTTATGACCACCTTAGTGTGTGTTGTCAACAAGCTGCTGTGAGTCGGGGTGTAGCGGGTTGACCTTGGCTGGCTGTCAGGTGTTCACTAAGTCACTTTATTACACCCTTTCCCAATGGAACAGGGGACACAACAAGATGGAGAACAACCAGCGGGGTGAGATAAGGCAGTTTTATTACAGTTGTGAGAAACAACTGCTCACTTAAGAGTTTTAAAAGGTTTATTAAACCTTTATAAAAATACAACAAAATAACTATATAAGGAAAAATTTGCAGTGCTGGGAACTGCCCCCCGTGGATACCATGTGGCCGGTTCATCTTTAGGATGAATGCTCAGTCTTTTATACCCCTGGGGGTTGCATCAACCAGCCCTGGCCCATCCCAAAGTCTGTCAGTCAGCTCTTCTTTGCCATTTATTGGTGGAGACTGCTTTCTTGTAACTTGATTGGACGTCAGGTATTGCCATGTCGCGCCCCCTAAGCAACAAGCCTTTCTATTCCCAACTGCCCCAGGTAAGGGACACATGCACGCCTTCTTTAACTTGCCCTAGACAACCCCGGCTGTCTGATGGTCACAATACGGGGGGGGGGGGAGGGAACTATGGGGAGAACAGAGGACATCTAAACTACAGTAACATAACTATACATCACTAAAGCTTTTCTTAATATTCACACAATAGTTATCTCTTAATTGTGAGAGCAAATCATGTCATTATCCATCTATAACACAGTGAAAGTGAGTTGGTAAATAAGGACTTTACAATCAAAATTGTAAGGCAGGTATGTTTTATTCCAGCTGGGACACATAGGGGATATTTCCACCATACATGTGTACCTGGTGAGACAGGTTTCAGGTTTAAATACAAATTGATCCCCCCAAGCCCACACCTCCCTGCCAGCCCATTCCCAGCCCATTCTCCACCTTCTTGTGATTCATATTATAATTAGTCTTTGGTGGTGCCGCGCTTCCTGGTGGTCGGGGGTAGGGGTCTTCGATGAAGTAACATCATCTTCTTCAGTGTTTGCTGCTTGACCTTTTCTTCTGGGCAAGCGCAGTGGAGGTTTGGCTTTCTCCCAGGTCAGTTTGTCCTGGCCAAAATAAGGGGTCTGGTTCTTGCTGGCTCCTTAAGCAAAAGGTTCTGCTTTATGGATTTCAACAATACCTGAGTCTTGCTTTACTGAGTTTTCTTATCTTTATGGCCTTTACTTAGCAACTAAATTCTTATGTGTTCTGTTACAAGTTGTTTCTACCTAGCAAGTTACATTCCTGTTACAAACTCTGTTCTGTACTTTTGCAAACTTGCTAAATAAGTTATATATATATTTCTGTTTTCCTCCACCCGCCCGAGTACATTATATGCTTCTAAAATTCTGAGTTTTCATTAACATACATGTTTCCCACATTAAAAGACAGAAATAAGCAAGAATCTGTGTGTGCATAAGCTAAAGAAAAAGAGGTCAGTCTCTACTTCCCATCAGTAGCAATGTTCGGACACTTCCTGGGAAGCAGGGCTTCAGCACGCATAATGGTTCCTCCAGGAGCCAAACACTGAAGAATCACAAATGCCCCATTTTCCTCTTTTGTCCCTGTTGCCATGTATCACAGTGCAGGTTTGTTGTGTTACGTTACAACTGAGTTCATCGTGTCCAGAGAGGGTGCAGCTGCCGGTGCTGGACATGGGAACAAACGAGATGGGTCTTGGTTTCATAAAGCTCAAGAATCCATTTATTACCCCTGGGGAGGAGGGGCTGGACAAAGATGAAAAGACCAGGCAAAGGCAGGGTCATGGGGTTTTATAGGGTATCACGGGGGTGGAGTTAGGGCTTGGGTCAAGGGAGGAGTTATTAGCAACACAAGGAGGGTACAATCAAATTCCCACCTCTTAGGAACAGGGGCACTCCACAATGATGGTCGTCTCGCCCATTCGAGAAAAATTCCTGCGTGCCATAATTTTTCACTATATGGATGACATTTTAGTATGCACTGAGACTGACCATTATTTGGAGATAGTTCTCAAAAAGACTATTCAAGCCATTGAAGGAACAGGATTTGAAATTGCTACAGAGAAGACTGAGTGCACCTGCCCGGGGACCTACCTTGGATTCCAAATTGGTGAAAGGACCATCGTACCTCAGGAGCTCATCATCAAGGACAGTCTGAGAACTCTGAGGGACCTAAATTAGTTATGTGGAAGCATAAGCTAGGTTTGTTCACTGCTAGGGATAACGACCGAGGACCTTGCACCCCTTTTCAACTTCCTGAGAGGCTCTGATGACCTCGACTCCCCATGAACCATCACACCAGAAGCCCAGGTAGGAATCCAAAATGTATCAGAGGCACTGTGCTTAAGACAAGCCCACCGTGCTGATCCTACCCTGCCTTTCCAATTTGTCATCTTGGTAAGTCATCCAGGTTTCATGGGCTCATTATCCAGTGGGACCCCACTCTGAGGGACCAGCTTTTAATCATAGAGTGGGAGTTCCGATTGCACCAACCACATAAGACTATCACAACACCCCAGAGTTGATGGCTTAGCTCATTATAGAAGTCAGATCATGCCTCAAAACCTTAGCAGGGTGTGAGATCACATGTATTTACCTTCCATTGACATCAGGTGATCTGGAAGCTTTGCTCCAGACCAATGAACACCTCCAGTTTTCTCTTGGCAGCTATCCAGGTCAAATCTCTGTCCATCTACAGAAACATAAACTATTTAATGAGTTGTCTAGGTTTGGAAAGACAGGTGTCTGCTAAGGAAGGCAGGAGCCTCCCCTTAAATGGAAAAATGTAAACCCCCTCCCTCAGAACTGCTATAAATTTTAAATTAAAGGGCTCTCAGGAAAAATATGGGAGCAAGAATAACAGTTCTTTATTAGGGAAGAAAATAAAAAAGATAAAATAAACAATGCAGCAAACCAAAACAACACTGACAGAGTCAGAATACAACCTGACACCCTGTTGGTCAGGGTGCTGGTAGCAGTCCAATTGGAATTGTGGCTGCAGTCCTCCTGGAGTGTCAGGTGTGGTTCTGTTTGGGCAGAGATCCTGTAGAAGGATGTAGTCTTCCTCCGAAGATCCAGTGGAAGAGGCAGCTGTTCCTCTGAAAAATCCAGTGGAGAAGCCGTGTTGGTCTTCCAGAATCTCAAGATTATATCTGGGTAAGAATGCTTGGCTCCTCCCTCTTGGCAGAGCATCTCACAATGGGATGACATAGTTCTTATCAGTCATGCAGTGACATTCAATAGCCTATTATCAGCAGATGTCTCCCCGGAGGGAGGAGTGGTTGTGGAAGAGATAAGGAAAACTGCCCACTTAACAGAAGACAACTGCCATACAGATGGCAAATAGAATACAATTTGCTTGGCAATCCAGGACATGATTGTTTTAATTTGGTTCCAAAATCATTTAAGAGTGGAACTCCATTTAAAGGCACTGACTGTTTTAACTGATGATTCCAGAAAATCCCACAAGTCAGTTATGACTTGGAAAAATCCTGACACTCAGGAGTGGGAGTCTGATGTTCAAATTGTTCAGGGATCCCCACAAATTGCAGAATTAGCAGCCGTTGTCAGAGCATTTGAGAAGTTCAGACAACCCTTGCATCTGGTTACTGATTCGGCTTATGTTGCTGGAATAGCGGAAAGAGCAGAACATTCCTTATTAAAGGAAATGCCAAATCCAGATTTATACAGCTTGCTTTCGAAGTTAACATACCTCCTCTCCCACCAAGAGCAACCATATCACATTATGCATGTGAGGTCACACACTGACCTCCCAGGACCAATTACAGAAGGCAACCAGAGAGAAGATATTTTAGCCATGGCAGTGCAGACCACCCTACCAGACATTTTTAATCAAGCCAAATTGAGCCATCAATTTTTTCACCAAAATGTACCAGCCCTTGTCTGTATGTTCAAAATCACAAGGGAGCAAGCAAGAGCAATTGTGGGCTCCTGCCCTAATTGCCAGGAGTTTGCTTTGCCCTCTATGGGGGCCGGGGTTAACCCCCAAGGCCTCAATAGTTTACAGCTGTGGTAAACAGAGATCACACACTATGCACCCTTTGGAAGACAGAAATGTATCCATGTGTCCATAGATGCCTTCTCTGGGGCTGTATTCGTATCTGCCCACTCAAAGGAAAAGGCCAAAGACATTATCAAGCATTTTCTTCTATCATTTTCCACCCTAGGCATTCCCCAAGCTATCAAAACAGATAATGGTCCAGCTTACACCTCCAAAAATTTCAAACCGTTCCTAGATCAATGGGAGGTGAAGCACACCACTGGCATACCCCACTCCCCAGCAGGGCAATCTATTGTAGAGAGTTCACCGTCCGCTCAAGAGAGTCCTTGATCAGCAGCATGGGGGAGTTGAAACACTACCAAATGTAGAAAGATTATGTAATGCTATTTATGTCATCCATTTTCTTAATACTTCATTTATGGAGCCAAACTCCCCATTGTCAGGCACCAACACTAGCAGAGCTCAGCTCACAGAGAAACCCCCTGTGCTGATCAAAGACCCCAAATCCAAGCAAATAATGGGTCCATTTACATTAGTAACTTGGGGCAGAGGCTATGCTTGCATGTCCACAGAATCTGGCCCAAGGTGGATTCCTGGCAAGAATGTCAAGACATTTATCAAGTCGCCAAATACAGCACCCAGAGACACTTCCCGGGACCCCAGAGACAGGAAAGAGGTCAAGCTTGGGTGGTGTGGAGCAGAAGAAGGAAAAAGACTGTAAACACAGATGTTCATCACAGAAGCAGATGACTCTCTACTCCTCCAAAAGACTCTCTCTTGATCAATAAACTTTTTGGACAATGGGGGTTGACAGGATGGGATTCATCTTTTGTTTAAGATTTTTTTTCAATTGTAATAATTGTTTTTATTGTTTTACTCATGTTTCCCAGTTTAGTTAAGTGTCTGCAGAAGTCCATTGGGGTCTTCTTAGTAAGAAAAAACAGGGGAATTGTAGAATCCTCTGGATCTTTTCCCCTCAGGGAATTCCCCAGACCCTCCCTTAGAGAGACTTACCATAGAGTTTCCCTATCCGGGCAGACAGAAAAGACTTCCTTATGGAGTCTTGCACAACACTGATCCATCCCAGTTCCCTTCCCCATATGTCCCAACTTCCCCTGGTTTCTCCTTTCCCTGTTTCCTCATTGTTTGTGGTGCCCCAGTGGCCAGCCCCTTCTTCCCTGAAAGCCAATCCCCTTTGCCCTGCTCCTTGGTACTGCCCCCATAGCCTCCCCTACTTAAACCTTGCAGAGAGCACACGGTTGATCTTTTGTCTCTGGTTTCCCCTTTGGTGTGCAGAAATAAACCTCAGTGGAATTAACTATATAAAAGGCCCTTCTGCCTCTCTTTGCTGAGCTTGCTGTGGTGAGTGTGGTGTGTGTGGACTTGGCTGCCTTGCCTGAATGTTTACCCAAGCAGCATTTCCACAGGAGATGCTCATTGGGGAAATAGGTAGCAGCAACCACCATCTAAACCCCCACACTGCTACACAGGCTGGCTTGTACTGTCTGAATTAAGGAGCCCCTGGGTTGACTGACAGGGGCCTCGTCCAATTACATCTCTCCTAAGACTGCAGGCATTTCACTGGCCAGAACCTGAAGGGGCGTAGAGATCTAACCAATGAAAGTATCCAGACCGGGTTTTTCAAATGCTCTATATAGGGAAGGGCTTGGGAAATAAACTCTCTCTGTTGTCACATGAACACTAGGGTAAGTGGTCTTTATCTCCTGCCCATCCCCCACGAGTCACATCACATCTCCCTTAGCTTTATATATCTGAGCTGGCATCCTATGGTATGGAATATCCCTTTGGCTAATTTGGGTCAGCTGGCCCGGTTGTGTCCCTGTGTCCCTTCCCAGGATCTTATTCACTCTCACTGCCTTTGATGGGGGAAGGAATGTCAGAGGGACAGCACTGCTCAACAGTAGCCAAAACACTGGTCTGTTATCAACACCTGTCCAGCTACCAATGCAAAGCACAGCACTATGAGGGCTGTGAACTTTACCTCAGTCACACCCAATACAGTGGGTATGTTAGCTTTAGCATTTGGTGACCTTGGAGACAATGGGACATGGCTCATCCAGCTGTCCTTTCCTGAGAGATAGAGAGGTAATGCCTGTTGCTATTAATTCTGCTATGCCTTTTGCTGCTATTGTGAGTGTTCAGGAACACATAATCACAGAATGATTACATGCAGGTGCTTTTATTAAGGAGCTCTGGGTGTTAGGGGTACACAGACCCAAATCTGACCCAACATGGTTTTGAGCCAAACATGGTTTATATTCTATCATTATATAACTTACATAATAATTATTAAACTTATATTGTTCTACTGTATACATTGATTTCATCCAAGCATGGATTTCTCGTGATCCCCATCAAACCCCTAACATAGTTTCTCATGATTCTTTAAGCAGTAATTATATCTAATCACATCTAACAATTATATAATTTATCATATACTGACTACACAGGTGCAGTTTCACACGATCTAGCAAATACAAGGCCTAACATTTCCCAGGGCCCACCTTTAACATTTTCCCAGGGCCTAATAAGCCTAACTTTCTTTCTAACTCCCCAAATTTTCTATGATTTTAAAATCTTTTACTATCACCATCAAATGTGTAGATTCTCAGTTCAGTCGAAGAGAATTCTCCCAGGCTTCAGGCCTGGGAAACAGAGAGGAAGAATGAAAACAGTTATTATCTCTCTTTCTGTTCATGTTGTTTATAGATATGTACCTTCAGAGTGTGCTATCCATAGTTCACTAATAGTGTGAAAGGTTTTTACTTTGAGACCAATCAGATTTAACCTTAGCGATCCTGGTTATAAAAGGACGCTATCTCTTAATAAAGTACCTCTTTTTCGCCTTCTGAATCATGGAGTCATTTCATCCATCCCTGACTCAACAGCGTCAATCAAATCTGAGTTTCTGCAGCTGTATGGTGGCCAACCAGGCTGTTGCCCTAATTTTGCTTTCCCTCTTTGTATCCCATATGCAGAGAAGCAGAGGGAGCTGGCTCAGAAGGGCTTCCTGAAGAATGGCAACATGGGAAGCCCAGTTAATCAGCAGCCCAAGAAGAACAATGTGATGGCACGAACAAGGTAAAGGACTGGAAAAGCACTCCTCTGTGCTTTAAGCTGCAATCCCTAATGACCTTAGGATGGGCAAGGATAATGGTCATTGCTATTTGCCTACTGCCAAACATACTGCGAGAGCAGTGATAACCCTTCCCGGTGCTGACACGCCCAAATGCTGTGTTGCATTCCATCCCCTGGGGAGATGCAGGGACAGCTGGGCTCAGGACTGGTGACAACGCAGCCTGAAGGAGGCAGAGGCAGCCCAGCCTGGTTGAAATTAGGGATCTGATATGACTGTTTTACATGTTCTGGGTAGTCTCACATAACACCTAATCCTGACAGCAGGAGAGTGTATGATGCTGCTTCATGTAACACAAACTGATTGAAAGCTTAATTCTGCTTTGGCTGCTTTTATTACAGTAGTTCCCCTGTTCCTTTTTGATGATGACTCCTTCTCCATACTTACTGACTTATAAAAGGATTGTGAACAATCCATCTCTGTGTGCTTTGCCATATACCTCCTCCTCATTTGAAACAGCATGGTCATACTTTGCTGGAGCTACTTTGGCACATCTCTGTATGACAGTATCAGACAGTGCTACAAATTGCTGTAAAAAAGGATGTTATTGGATGAATACTTTCATTTAGAATGTTTCTATTGTTTCCATGCAAGCTTCTGTACACCAATGTATCATTTACCTGCATTCAGGAGTAAGGAACCTCCCCTGAGTCCACAGGATTATATGCTTTGCAGTTTTTAGAGGAGGACCTCACTTAGAATAACAGCAGAATATGATAAAGTTGCTTGAATTACCATATATTACATAGAAAGGGAACTGTAGATCAGAGCCTTTCTGTTAATTAATTAATTCCCAAACCCCACAATAGTAGTCATAAATCATGCCAGGATTTGTCAAGTTTTATTTGTAAGCCCCTGTGATGTTGGAACATACTGCATTGCTCACTGCTCTGTTTGGTTGTTGAGATCATACAAAGAAGGCAGACCCTTAGTGGCAGCAAGAAATTGGGCAGATGCTCCCACTGGCTTTTCCATGCTTCTTGTCTTCCAAATACAAACTGAAAAAAATTGGTTTCTTTTGACAATAGACTGAACACTAGTTTTCCAAGAGGAATGGTAGAAGATTTGCTGTTTGAGAAGTTTAGAAACACTGAAATTAGTGAAGGAAGATGCTAAGGGAGAGAAGATGGGATATGTACAGGTGCCTACCTGTAAAATTAGTGACTTCTCCTTGGAGAGGCTGCCTTTTCTGAGCTGTCAATGAAAAGAAGAGTGATTTCGGTGGGAAAGGACTGAACAATGACACCCATCAACAAAAGCTTTAAGCAGCCAGTTCAGTCCATTTGTGTACACCTGAGCACTGTTCAGAGGACATGTGGATACCTCCACTGCCAAGAAGAGCCTGTTGGCAGTAGACTTGCATTTTTTAGTTACTTTTCACACAACTTTTAGAAGCATCACTTGGGATCTGCAAAACAGAGGTTTGCAGCCATTGTTTTAGCAGCAGATGTAGCCAAGCTCCATTGTTCCCACATGGCTGGGAGATGTCTGGCACAGGGTCTCACTGGCCCATGTCTCTTAATCTCCCAGCTCCCTTGGCTTTCTGAGAACCAAGTGGTACCACAAGCATAGCCCTAGTAATACTTCAGAATGGTTTTGTCTGTTTTGCCACAAACAGGGAACCCCAGGAAGGCAGAAATACCACAAGCTTGTTCAAGCAACTTTTCACAGGAAAATGACTGCAGTACAATGGGAGATATTCCAGTGGGGTACTCTGCAAAACATTCAGGTTATGGTAGTTCTTTAAAGTCTAAACTGTTGACTTCCTCTGGTCTCTGCAGGAGGAGAATAAGCTCAAGCCATGTCCACATTTTTAACAGTTCTGCTCTTCTCCTCATCAAATATGTTTTCCTTCATTCAAGGAAACCACAGTACCTCTCCTAGTCTCTACTTCACCTTTTACTCAAGTCTTTTGTTCTGTATTTTCTGTATGAATTTCTTACATTCAGCTTCTAGTACCAGGTAGCCTTCACTATTCAGTCTTCTGGGTCAGGGGCACAGCCAGCCTTAGAGGTAAAATGCTCTGAATCTATAACACAATTGGTCTCCCTAAGAGCAAATAATAATATGTGAACAAGGTTGAGGTGTTGCTGGCATGCTCACTATGAGCACAAGTCTTACAAAAAATTTGGTTAAATAAAAAACTCCTTAACATCAATGTAGCATTAAGAAGCAGGCATTCTTTATTTGGCTGGATACATGGGGGGATAGCTCCTCCCAAATTCATGCATGCTGAGTACAGAACAGTTTCTGTTTATATACTGTATTTTGCATACATATTCATTGATTGTCCTGGACTAAACATACACATGATAATAATTTCCCTGAAATCATTAACATATTTGCCCTCCCCTTTACATATGCATTCTTCTGTTCTGTGGATCTCTCTGGAGGTCCCTGGTGGTAATAGACCCCAATGTTCCAGGTGACTGGCTGAGGTGGCAGGACACTGAGGCTGGTGAACTTCCAGTTCTCCTTCTTACACAATGGGCCTTGTGCAGTTTCCGTTGGCCAGTAGTTTTGGAGAACAAGCAGTGTATTAGCTCACCAGGTATAGTCCATTTATCATCTGGTAACATTCCCCCCCTTTGAGGCTTGTGAAGCTTGTCTTATTTTGCAAGCCTTCATAAGCCTCACTTTGCCTTTTAACTAACATCATATAAGTTCCTCATGTTGCATTAGCAATCATGTTTTTATGTAGTTTAAAGCAAGCATCATAATTACAATTATTACTATGATCACAATTATACTTTGCAAAAGAGAGGCCAACAACCATTTAGAGAAAATCCAAATCCTTCAAATATTTTGTTTAATGAGTTACTTTCTAATCCTGCCCTTAATTCTCTGCTGGATGGATCAACTGATTTTATCCTCTGTATTTGATCATACAAGTCAGCAGTCACATTTGGAATGTGGACACAAGTATTGTTGCTTAAATTCAAGTATCCACATACTCCATGTAACAGCATTGTCTAAGGCAAATATGTTTTGTACGGTGATTTTAGTTATGGCTTACAATTGTTCTTTTATTTCCGTGAACCCCAACTTAGTTGCATTTGCTAAAGTTTCCATTTTCAGAGTCAAACTGCTTATGGTTAGTCTATTCCAGAAGGTAGATATCTGTGGAGTGAAGATGGATTCTAGAACCCATCCCATTATGGTTCCTGTACAAGGGTATTTCCAATTTTCATCACGTTTAACTTTTCCCTGTAGTCAGGTTCCCAGTGGTGACTCCTTCCACAAGGGACAACATTAATACCCCCAGTGTCCATTGCACTCTTGATTCTCCCAGGGGCAAATGTGTGGGCTGGATTCCATTACTTCTACCCATACTGTGGGTCCTAATGATTTTGCCATGTCTTGTGGACAGTCTATACCTTTCCAAGTCTTGTTTGTTAGGTGACACCAGGTGTCATTAAGAAAGGTAGAATAATTTCTACAAACATGTCCTCACCTTAGATCTTGAGCCACAGTTATGAGTCACTGTATGTCAGGATTATTACTAGTAAAAGTGTATACTTGAGTGCAATTCTACTTTTTTTTTATCTTTGGATTCTTTTGCCTTGACCTTAATAAATCAGAACATTTTATACCTTCCTGTAAGGGGTGTTCTGGGAGGCCTGAATTCTCTTCCCAGTCTAGACACCACTGAACTGGATGAAGATCTTTCCTTCGTCCCATTTTGAGGGATGTTCCATATTTCTGGTATTTGACATCCCCAAGGGGTGTTAGTGCAGTCTGTCAGCCAATAAATATTCCCTGAGGTTATTTCCAGATCTGGTTTTGAGATATTACAATTCTCAACAGTATCATTCTTATGTGTCCATTATAAGGAATATTCTCATTCCATCCCTGACCAATTGGCATGGGTGATATTTCCTTTCCATGTGTTCCCAAATTTTTGTCAAATTGCTGACTAAAGCTCCCCATGGAACTGGATTTTCTGCAGAGGTTGGTGTTGGCAAACAAGCTGTTGTAGAGGTTACATTCTGTAATCTGCCAAAATCTTGCACTCACATTTCCCTTCCCCAGAGATTAACAACATAGTTTCTATTATTCTTATAATTATGCAATTATTTATCATCTTCATTTTGATCCAACAAATAATATTCCCTTAGAAAATCATATCTTATACCTAAAACAATAGGGTTTATATACAAAAAACCCTTGCACAATGTTAATTAATCTTGTTTCTGCTGGGTTTAATGTGTGGTTGCTGGTTTTACCCTCGTGTGATAGACCCAGGGTTCGATTCTTTCTACCTTAAGTGCTGTGTAGGTTACCAGGAGAACTTGAAAGGGTCCTTTCCTATTTTCTTTCAAGGGTTCAGAGTTCCAGGTCTTTACATATACAAAGTCCTCAGGTTGGTATGGGTGAACGGGTGCATTCAAAGCAACTGGTCCCGATATGGTTATAAACCAACGGAGTCCAGCAAGTGTTTTTCCTAAAGAAATTAAGTATAGATTTAAATCTGTTTGTCCCTTTGAATGTATTTCTCCGGGAATGGATGGTGTTTGATACGGCAATCCGTACAGCAATTCATAGGGACTTAGTTAGGTTTTTGACCTTGGCTGAATTCTGACTCACAAAAGAGCCAGAGGGAAGGTGTGTGGCAATTTTAAGGAAGCTTCTTGACACATTTTGCTAATTTGTCGTTTCAAAGTCTGATTCATCCTTTCCCACTTGATTGTGGTTGCCAAGGTGTGTGTAAGACCCATTTTATATCTAGAGTTTTGCTTAGCTGTTGCACCACATCTGCTATGAAATGTGGGCCTCTATCCGTGGACATCCCAAGTGGCACCCCAAATCTTTATATGATTTCTTTAAGCATGATTTTTACCACTTCCTTAGCTTTATTGGTGTGACAGGGAAAGGCTTCTTACCATCCGGAAAATGTATCTACCAATACTAAAAGATACTTACACCCGCTTTGCCTGGGTAATTCAGAGAAATCTATTTGCCAATAATCTCCAGGTAAATTTCCCTGTTTACATTTCCAGGAGGTGGCCTCTTCCTATATATGGGATTGTTTTTTAAACAAATTGGACATTTCACTAGGATTGATTTGGCTATTACAGTCTTTCCTGTGCTGAGTACAGAGCTTTGGAGACTAGTATCATGGACACAATTCCCCAAATAGGTTTTGTTGTGTTATTTTTCCATTATCTTTCTCATTACAGAAGTTGGAACTATAATGTGTTGGCTGTCTGTTAGCCACCATCCCTCCTGATTCTTAGTGGCTTTTAATGTGTTTGCTAAGCACTGGTCCTCACTTTCATAATTAAGCCTAAATTCAGATATGTCAATTTGTGATGCTAATACTAGGATGACTTTTTCAGCTACTCCTCGAGCTGCTTTGTCTGCCTATCAGTTTCCCACTATAACATTAGTTTGTTCAGGTTGATGTGCTTTACAACTCACCACTGCCACCTCCTTTGGTTTTTTAATTTCTTCCAAAAGTTGTAAAATTTCTTTTTTGTGTTTAATAGCTGATTGTTGACCTGATAGCAGTCCTCTTTCCTTCCATATAGCTCCATGGCCATGAATTACACCAAATGCATACCTAGAATCAGTCCAAATATTCACCCTTTTGCCTGCTGCCCAATGCAATGCTTGTTTTAGTGCTATTATTTCTGCCTTTTGTGATGACATGTTAATTGGTAAAGATCAAGCTTCCAATACTTCAGTAATGGTCACCACTGCATATCCTGCCATCTGTTTTCCATTCTTAACAAAACTGCTCCCATCTGTGAATCATTCTAAATCAGGATTCTTTATTGGCTCATCTCTCAGATCAGTTCTGCTGAAATATACCTGTTTGACAGTTTGGAGACAATAATGTGCTGAGGCTCCCTCATCCACTGCCTTTGGATCGAGGAACACAGCTGGATTTGTGGCTGCTGTCGTCTTCAATTCCACATCATCCTGTTCCAAAAGCACAACTTAGTATTTAAGCATCCTGCTGGGAGATAGTCAATGCTCCTCCTTTTGCTCTAATACAGATATTACCATGTGAGGGATGTTATAAATGATCAATCAAAAGCCAAATTATCAAAAAAATGCAAAAAGATTTATTTATCTTTTCCTGCGACCAAAATAGTGTCCTCAAAACCACCACAGCCAAAGAGACAGCATTAAGCCCGGGATTGATGGATTATTGAAGTTGGAGGGAGACGATCCACCTTGCATTGGTCAGCATCGACTCCCATTTATTAATCAATCAGGCACCTTTTATAACAGTGTTAATCAAGTTCATGCATATTGCAAAATCTGAGCTCACAATAGGTCAGAGATAACATACCAACCCCTCCTTATGTTTCCAATACCAAGATTTGGGTTCTCAAAATTATTCTTGCTTTCCCAAAACAGCCAAAGATAGAACATCCACTTGTTATGAGAAAGCTGCCTGAGAACTCTGATGTGCAAGGCTCTCAAGGCCTTCACGCTTGTCACTTTTACCTGTAATTAAAAATAACCTGAGAACCTCTGCTGTTCACAGAAACAGGCTGTGAGAACCTGCTCCTCATAGCTGCCTTCTAGGCCATCCCTGAAAAAATCTCCAACAATGGATGTTATCCACAGGGCGATGATCGTTCTTAGGCAGTTTCCCATGACTCAGGGTAATGGTGATCATCACACTGGGTGCGTCTATTCTTGGGCTAAATGCCGAATGTTATCTGGCCTTCTCCAGGAATTTCGGAGTTTGAATAGACATCTGCCTCTCAGGCTACTTGTGGTCAGAGACTCGTTTGGATTTCACAATCTTTATAAAATATATTCTTTTATAGCATGAATTATTTCTCACATATATTAAAAGGGACAAAAACAGTTATGTGCTGTCCAGTCATGAGCTTCCTTGCCTCTTGGATCAGTAAAAAGTTTGCAGCAACTGCTCACAAGCATCCTGGAAATCCTTTGCTCACATTGTCCAGCTGTTTGGAGAAATAGCTCACAGGTTTCCTCCAGGTTCTCAACTTTTCCTTTAGGACTCCCAGGGCTAAATGCTGCCTCTCATGTACAAACAGTTCAAAGGGCTTGGTTTAGTCAGGAAGCTGGTGCTGTCATTAATGCCTTCTTCAGTTCTCAGAAGGCAGTTTGGCACTCAGGAGTCTACACCAATTGTCCTTCCTTTGGTTTTTTTAGGGCTTCATAGAGGGGCTTCACTAAAAGTCCATAGTTTAATATCCACAACCAGCACCACCTGACCATTCCCAGAAAGCCTCGTAATTCTCAGATATTCTGCGGTTCTGGAGTTTGGCAGATTGCTTCCTTTCTGTCAAGGTCAAGAATTCTCTGCCCTTGAGTGATCTCAAAGCCCAAATAGTTCACAGTTGTTTTTCCTATTTGAGCTTTTCTTTTAGTTACTCTGTAACCATTCTGTCCCAGAAAGTTCAGTACACTCATGATCATTTGTAGGCATTGTTTTTCGGTCTCTGTTGCCAGCACAATGACATCCACATACTGTAAAACTGCTCATCCAGTGTTATTTTTCCTCCATTGTTCTAATTCTTTTACTAGTTGATTTCCAAATGATCCCCTAAAGCCTTCTCTCCATTTCCAGTCTACTCTCCCATGACCTACATATGCATCTAGCCATGTTCCCCAGAAATTCATCATTCACCCCACCCACTCTTTGCCGCAGAGCAACCATCAGCTGTAAATCATCCTCGTCCTCTCTTCCATACTTTAGGCACTTCTGCCCTATGCTGCATGCAGAACAACACCTCTTTGAAACCCTTTGCCTTTCTTTTCCTTTTCAAGTGCTAAAATTAATGGATCTTGTGGGGTCCTCCAGCATTCCTATTGCCACTCCTGATGATTTCTTACAGTGAAAAACAAGTCAACATAAGCAACTTTATCCTAGTTGTTTTCCCTTCTACAAAGCAGCATTAATTGCAATATGGTGTTACCCTGTAAGGTTCCATCCTTAGGCCACTTCTCTTGATCTTAGAGAGTGTAAAGCAACCACAACTGATTACAAACTTCTGTAAGTTTTTCATGTGAGGAGATCACCCCCAATTTGTTTCCAATGTTTAAAGATGCATCCCAGTGGTGACACCTGTGACACCCCTTTCGAAATTTTGTTTCCCATTATAACCAATCACTGCTTAGGAGCTCCCTAGAAGGGACTCTAACCTTTCCCTTTTTGAAGGGACTCTAAACCTTCCCTTTTCCCACCTTAGGTACCTTTAAATCCAACCCTGCAAAGCATTTGCTGCACCTTACAGGCAGGTTAACAGTTAACACCTTTAAAGTAAAGAATGCCTTTGTCTTACAAGGGGTGTTGCTCCGATTTCCTTCAGACCAGGGATCAAAGGTTCTCCCTGAGAATCCCTCAGTGCTGGCTGGAGGTCCTGTGATCCCTCAGATCCGTTGAAATTCAGAAGTATGTTCCACCTGGGTTGCCAAAACTGTTACCAAAAATTTGGTAAAAAATAAAAAACTCCTTAACATCAAGGTAGCATTAAGAAGCAGACATTCTTTATTTGGCTGTATGCATGGGGGGATAGCTCCTTCCAAATTCATGCATGCTGAGTACAGAACAGTTTCTGTTTATATACTGTATTTTGCATACATATTCATTGATTGTCCTGGACTAAACATACACATGATAATAATTTCCCTGAAATCATTAACATATTTGCCCTCCCCTTTACATATGCATTCTTCTGTTCTGTGGATCTCTCTGGAGGTCCCTGGTGGTAATAGACCCCAATGTTCCAGGTGACCTGGCTGAGGTGGCAGGACACTGAGGCTGGTGAACTTCCAGTTCTCCTTCTTACACAATGGGCCTTGTGCAGTTTCCGTTGGCCAGTAGTTTTGGAGAACAAGCAGTGTATTAGCTCACCAGGTATAGTCCATTTATCATCTGGTAACACAGGCAGAGTTCACACCATCATCTGCACCACTTCTGCACAGACAGATATTGTAGCCTGCTCTGAGGATAACCTAAAATCAGATTTTGTCATAACGTATTTCACATTAAGTGATTAAACCACCAAGACAAGAATCTCATACTAGGACACATGCAGATGAAAGCAGCTCTGACTACAATCTGGCTTTTTTCCAAGGACAATGGAAAGCAAGCATAAAACCAATCACGATGCAAAAGAAAGATTTCGATTGAGGGCAAAGACACGATTACACTTTTTGTCTGTTGCAGAAAAATTGAAGTTCTGTATTATTATGAATGAAGACATTTCTCAAGAAAAAGATGTAGTGATTTTTTAAAATTTTATTAAATAGCACCACAAAGGGCTCTTCTCTTAGATTCCCTGATGTTTTGTTTACTCATGTTCAGTTTTTTGCGTGAAAGAACTGTTGTGAAGTGAGTAGCATTGAATTAATGTATTTTCCTTATTACAACAGCTCTGAAGCCTGTTTTTCAACACATAAAATCTTATAAGCAATTAAAGGTGCAGAATTGTCATCAGCCTTTGTTATACTTCTGGTGAAGTAAAGGTCTATAAAATAATAGAATTTTAAAATAGCTAGTCTTACCAGACTTTTGTGCTGCACCCACCAGCTCATATTCCTCATATTACTAAATTTAGGAGTGAGACCTCAAAAGTGTTGTATTGTGGAGGTCTGTGTAGGAGCTCATGCAGGAAAGATTGAATCTTTGATTTTCAATTGAATAGTAGGAGCACCAAGCCTCTGCATTTCCCCAGCTTCCTTCTCAGATTTATTTATTGCTAGTGTCATGTACTCATTGCTAGAGGGAAAAAAATAATTGCTATGGAAAAAAATGAGCAATTTGATACAACAAACAATGCTAGTGATCAGATTTACCAGAATGAAGTGTGGAGTGTCCCAACTGTTTTTTCTTCCTGGGAGGAGTGTGTTCTCAGTGCATGTCCAGTGTTCATCCCTGTGAAACTGATCTGAACTACCCAAACACACAGCCTGCTTCCTCTGAATTGCACCCATTTAAATGTCTTCACTGATAAGGGAGGACTTGCAAGGAAGTTGTCTTGCTTTAATAAAATCAGATGTCTGCCAAGGAAGGCGGGAACCTTCCTAGAACGGAAACATGATCCCTCTCCCTCCAAATTATTATAACTTTGAAATGACAGGTCTTCCAGGCAAAAATATGGGAAAAGGAATAGACATTCTTTACCAGAAAATATACATGTATATAAGAACAGAAGAAACAACAACAACAAAAAAAAACCAATAACAAAAGTTTTCCCACACGTTAAGCACCACTTTCCCCTTTGGTGTAGTTATGACCACAACCGGCAGGGGGTGCTGGTGGCTATGGTGAGACAACAGCTGCAGTGACTACCTTGCAGCCGGCAGAGGGTGCTAGCAGTCTCTGGTGAGGCAGGGAAGGTGTGATGATTCCCCCGTGGCTTCAGGAGGCATTCCAATGTGAGCTCGGCAACCTCCATCATGTGGTGATGGAGGTTCGGGTGAAGGGGAAGAGAGGAAATTGCTCCTTTTCTAAACTCACAGGCAGTAATCAGTTTAGGTACCACCCCTGGCAGCAGGCAAGAGTGGTGAAGGCAGGCAGATCCAATCCTAGTACCAAGTTACAATGTAGTAGTACCCCTGGCCAGATACACACGCTCTACCACCCACATGGACACTCTCCTTGATCCCTGAACCAGAAGGGAAGAGACAACCTAGCCCTGCCCCCATCCCCCCTGCAGGGTCCTGGTTGAGCTTACATATCTCGCGATATCTCCCAAACCGCAAAGGGGGGGGGGGACGGACAACGAGGGGGAACTGTGACAATTTCCAGTACAACTGATTCTGGGATATGCCTTATAAACCCTCCCCAAAACATAAGTGAAACAGAGAAAGCAAAATATATGGCTTTGCTCTAAACTATGTGTGGTACTGAGCTTTACTGTATGGTTAATGGGCAGCATTTAATTATTTCAGGCTCGTCATTCCCAATAAAGGCTATTCGTCATTAGATCAGAATCCAGATGAAAAGCCACTGGTAGCCCTGGATACAGACAGGTATGCAAAGGGTTAATAAGATTTTATGTATATATATTACAGTGCAAGCAAGTTTTCACGCTATAGTGCAGCACTGAAGTGAATTTCTGCTGAAACTGCTCCTGTGGGACACTTGCACTCTTCCTTGCTGTGCCCTTCAGCACATGCTGTAACAAGTGTGTGTGTAAACAAGTCGGAAGAGACGTGAGTCAAGAATACTTTGATGGAAAGGTCTCTGGGTTACAGATGAAAGTTGGTCTCCAGACTCCCTTGATGTAATTCCTCTGTGGATGAAGTACAGCTTCATGACACAAGAAAGATAGGGCTAACCAGGGAATACAGGTCTCTTTAACTGTTGTTTCCTTCTTTGATGCATCTTGTCATTCCCTGCAGTGATGATGACTTTGACATGTCCAGATATTCCTCCTCAGGATACTCATTAGCTGAGGTGAGTTACATTCTTTCCTGACATCTTTGCCATGAATGCTAATAGTTGAACAGCCAGAAACAACGTAGAATGTCCTTGTGCTGCCAGAAACAGCTCCACAAGGAATTTACCAGTGGTGTAGACTCTATGAGCCTGGAAGGGGCCATGGCAGAAACTGTGTCATATTTCTGTCTTTCCTGGCGATCCAGTTGGCTCCATCCCTACACTTCCATGGCACAGACACAGATCTGCCCATTGGCTGTTATCACAGATACCTTTGGATGCACTCAAGCTTTTCCCAGTTCTGCTCAGTCGTGCACTGTTGGTCCATGTGGTGCAAATGCATCAACTTTTCTGTTACAGCAGATCAGAAACTGTATGCATGTGAAGGACACGAATAAAGGATCTGAGGGTGTGCTGTGATTTCCAGTTCTTGTGGGAGTCAGGGTCACCCAGTGCATGTTTATTTGGAGCACCAGAAATTCTAGGGAGGACTTGCAGATATGAACTTCTGCACTTTCAAATAGAAAAGGCAGGGAAGCTCTGGCTTATTAATCCCTTTGCATTGTTTCTGAATATATTCCCAAGGTCTCTTGTGAATTAGTCGTTCAGGCTCCAGGTACTGCTTCTGCAGGATCTGATTTTACATCCAAGGTGTGGAACAGCCATTATGCACACAAGCCACTGGGAACTCCTCCCCTTTGTATCCCTTCCTTGGCAAAATACCTCTGAAATGCAGAGAAATGTCCAAGAGCAGGGACCAGATCAGCTGATCTGGACCATCTCTGGGCCCTGATGAAGTGTTGTTCACCCAGATCTGGCTAGACAGCACTTGAATTTGAGATTACAAAAAGTCAAGAAGCTTTACCACCTTTCAACTGCTACAATGCCCCAGACTGAAAGGAGGGACTGCCCAGCTGCCAGTCAGTTTATTATTATTACATTACTTTAAATGGGGATTAATCTTTATGGAAAGATTATTCCAGATTAAAATACTGTATCAGTTTTCTATTCTAGATATTCCTATTCTGGAAGAAGTTTAAAAAATAGAAGTCAGGTGTCTTGGTTTGAAAGACAGATTTCTGCTAAGGAAGGCAGGACCCTCCCTTGTAATGGAAAATATAACACCCTTCCTTCCGAATTATTATAATTTTGGAACTAAGGGGCTCTCAGACAAAGATATGGGAATAGGAAAAACAGTTCTTTACTAGTATGTATAACAAGGCAAACAAACAACAATAACTATGACATTAACAACAAACAGAACCAGAAACCCAGTAACAGCCTTCCCAGACGCAGGCTCTTTCCCCTGTGGTGTAGTGATGGTCACAGCTGGCAGGGGCGTTAGTGGCTCTTGGTGGGCAGGGCAGGTGCGATGCTTCCCCCGCGGCTGCAGGGGGTGCTGTGGCGTGAGTTCGGGGAGCATGCGATAATGGCAGACTTGACCGAGATGAGAAGGCATGGAAGAAAGGCTTGCTTTACAAACACCCCAGGGGCATCTGATCGCAGTGCCCCAGCAGGACTCTCGGAAGCAGCAAGCTGGAATGGCAGGAATGAGCAAAAATCCCGGGGTGGTGGACGCGATGTATCAGAAGCTCCGCAGCTGTAGGTGGAACTGCGGGACGTCTCGGCAGGCAGGGAGTGCGGGGCTATAGTATAGCAAAAGCTCGGAGCAGTGATGAAGAAGAAATGGCGGGGGCGGTGCAGCGGCAGACCCGGTTCTGAGCAGGGCAGGAAAAAGTCCCAGTACAACGGCTACTCTTACGAACAGAGCTCCACTCACGGTAGAAGACAGGCAGTAGGAGACTGAATGCCGCAGTGGTGATGAATTCTCTCTACATCGACCACAGCCTCTCTCCCCTCCGAATGCTGAGAGCACAAGAGAGTTAGGGGCTGCACCCAACGCCGTTTACCCAGTCTAAATCTTCCAGTATCTCTGCTGTTCACGAGAAACCCCATGTAAAGAGAGAGTAGCCAGCTGCACCCCTCCCCTGAGCTGTGACATCATCTTTTGTCCCTCTTAAGTAGCCAGTTGTTATTGTCTCCTAGCAACATGTATGAGGAAAAAAAACCCAAAAAAAACAATAGGAGAACTAAAACCCCAACAACAGCCCTCACCTGTGGTCAAAAACTGGGACTCTTTCATTGATGGGACAGCTGCTAATGATAGGGAAATATATTTCAGAATAAAGGACTTCTTTCCTCTTCCAGCCATCAGAAGGAAGAAATCTCAAGTGTTTGTCTGTTTGTCTGCTTGTCTGTTTGTCTGCAGCAGATCAACCAAGACTTGAACATCCAGCTCCTAAAGGATGGGTACCGGTTAGATGAGATCCCAGATGATGAGGACCTCGACCTAATTCCCCCTAAATCTGTGAACCCTACCTGCATGTGTTGCCAAGCCACCTCTTCCACCGCCTGTCACATCCAGTAGTGAGGCCAGCAGTGCTTTCAGTGCTTTCCACTATAAAACTTAAGTCATCACTTCCTCCTATGGTAGGACATGCACTTCTTTGTGTTCATAGAGCCAGAAGAAACTCAAAAATTTATGATTGGTTAATAAGTTATTTTAAACTATGATAAAACAAAAGACAAGTTGATCAAAGTGCCAGGCACTGCGTGGCAGAATGTACTGGTCTGGAGAGCAAATACAGAGTGGTCCAGAGAAACCTCCTTGGTTTGTTTAGGCACTGGAGATGTTTTGTAAGGTGTTTATTCCAGAATGGGAAGGGTGAGATGGAGCTGCAGTTACTGCTGCCCACTGAAACCAGTCCATCTACAAGATCAGGGGTGAGTCTGAGGTGTCAGAGGGTTTTACCTGTTGGAGAAGATCAGTTCTTAATTGATTCACTAAACCTGATACATTTGCATAACTATACTTATTTGCATAACTATACTTATACTGTAACTGGGACATGGAAATAGGAACAGAGGAGGGCATCCTTTCTTATGGCAAGGCTAGTCAGGACTAGCATGATGCAATTCATTTACTTGTGAAAGGGACAAATAGATGACATTTCACTGTGAGTCAGTAATAGTTAGAGCTGTTGTGTCACATATCCAATGCACTCTGTCCTTAGCTCCACATTAAATTATCACCAAACACATTGGATTCAATCTGCAGTCCATCCATGCTCTTCAGTTAGGGATTCAGTCTTTGCCCAAGAATACCATACTCCTGAGTTCAGACCAGCCATGTATAATGACTTCAGCCAATACTTCATTTCTGCGAGACCCATGTGCTTTCAGAAATCCTAAAGTGTGTTCAGCTAAGAAAAAAGACAGAACTAGAACTGTTCAGCCTGAAGGTCAGTGCCAGAAAAACTAGTTGAAGAAAGCACATTTTCACACAGCTTGGCTGTTGATATTGTCTTGACACGGCATCTCTTGGTGCCCATGGGAGAGATTTATTAATGCTGAAAGGTGTCTTTGGTGGTGTCAGACTACTGCTGGCACATACTACGTTTGCTCTAACCTCAGACAAGTCACATTCCCTCTTGATATCCATTCCTTTCTGCAGCACAGGAGAGAAAGCTGCCTCCTCAAGATCCTACCACCACCCTGCATCCATCTGCATGGATGTTGCCAAGTGTGTGGTGGACACAATTGATAGTATAGTTCTGCAAGTAAGATGCAAAAAGCATTCTGTAGAAGTTTTGCATGTATTTTCAAAGTACTACAAAGAAAAGCAGCACAATTCTGCTTTCCCTCTCTTTACCATTTTCTGATGTTGCTTACATGCATCAGAAGGCTGCAGAGTGGAGGTTAGTAAAGAGATTAAAGAACTTTGGGAGCAGATGTTTGGGAAGGATGTGTTTCTCACACATTTGGCAGCTGACTCTTGCACAACTGACTTCTCAGTCTGCATGATGCCAGAAAGAATGTGTAAAAAGATTTGGTGGCGCAACAGCACCATCCACTGCTAATGAAGTTAAGGAACTTAGGAGTCCAACAAGGATTTAAAATACAGATGCCAACCCCTGTGAGAAACATGCACCTGGTCAGTCTGGCATTAATCTTGTGTAGGTAATCCCAAATCATAACCTCTTCCTTTATGCTGAGTTGCTGACTCTTCTGCTACAGGGCTTGTCCAGCTCTGTCACAGATGTGGGTTTGTATGATGAGATGTGGTTCAAGGTTTGGAAGGATCCCTTACGTAGGAAATCCTTGAAAGGAAGTGACAAGGATGCCATGTTCTAAAGGTGAAAAGCACCTTAAAATGAGCACTTTTCCATGCCTTCCCCTTAGGCTCAACCTAGCCAAGTTTGCCCTGTGGCACTGCCCATTTATGCAGATAGTTCTTTTGAAACGTGAGAAGTAGAAATAGGGTTATGTGAAGAGTCAGCTCTGAAGGGTGGTAGAGGTCAAAGCCAGGGTATGTTTACATTGGCACATATAGCCTGTGCTTGCTGAGCCAAGCAGGAGCCAGGTGATAAAGCCTACTTCATTCTAGGTAATGGCCATTCCCTGTGTGAGCTTTAAGGGAGAATAGTAAAGGAAGAGCCCAGGCAAAAGTGCCAGTTTATACCCTCAGATCATTAAATGGATGCTAAAAGTAAGAGCATGAAACTGCCATGGGAATATGCCAAAGGAGCCATTCAATACTCTCTTCCCTCCCATCACCATTCACTATCTCAGTTGCACTCTGAGCGTTATAGAGCAACATAGGCAACAGGACAAGTTGCATCTTTCCCTGATGCCTGTGGACAGCAGCTCTTCCCATTGCTTTCCAGACACAGTTGCCAGCAGAAACTGGTGGTGACTGAGCCTTTCTGTAAAAAGCTGCTCCAGTAAAAGATGGATTTGCTCCTGGAAGGAACCCATCTCACCAGTTGTGCCTGGACTGTGGAGTCACTCCAAGTAACAAATGGTGATACAGGTGGTAGGATTGCATCAGGGAGTGGAAGATGCAAAAGAAGTCTCATTAAAATGTGACTGTCTCAAATGTGTCACTGGAAACCAGCAGAGTACACACCAGGAAAAGAAAAGGCCATGCTGAGATAAGTGCTATTATCTGCCGAGATGTTTGCCCTCCCAGAGCAGCATTCTGTAGTTGCCCATCCAGCTGCCCTGGATGAACTCACTAAGAAGAACTGTTGTCTACCTGGGCTGCATTCTCCCTTCTGCACTGGTCCAAAAAGAGCTGTGACTCCACCTTCTCCATCTGTTACTCACCTTCCTCAAGTTCACATGATATAGGAGATGTGAAGCTTTTTGAGACATGTAATATAGACCCACTGAGATAGCTGTAAAAATTGAACAAGCTCTCTTCACAACATCCCTTCTGGTTTTTATCACCTTCATCTCCATCCCCAGCTCACTGATTTCTGGGCTTATTTTTTTTCACGGAAAAGCTGGGATAGCAGCTGTGTTTGGCTTGTAGCTGCCTCTGTCCTGAGACAAATATAAGGCAACCATCAAATCAGCAGGACATCCAGCATCTGTGATGGTGGTTGAGACAGAGAGCAGACTGGGGTTTCTCTTCACCCACCTGAAGGCAGTGGGGCTGAGGGTTAGCTAGGCTAAAGTAAAACCTTGGTGTGAGCCAGCTGCTTTCATCCTCCCAGGCTCAGCGCTCTGGGAGATCTGGGACCCAATCACCAGGTCCCAGGCCTATAAGCCCATGTGAAACGGACTGGAAACCCACAGCAGAGGCACAGTTGGAAAGCCAGTCAGCTGTGTCCCCACCATGCTGGGGCAGAGTGCACTGGTAGGGCTGTAGTTGTGCAGAGAAAAAGATGAAGGATAAAGTCTGCAGGGAAGAAAATTCAGAAATAAATTATTCTCCCCCTTTTTGCACGTTTTTAACCATTTTTACTCCTTCCACAAGGGTTATTGAATCTTCAGTTTAATAAAGAAGGAAATGAGCCAACATTAAATAGCTTTCTAAAGGGTTCTGAAAGCAGACACCACTTGCATGCAGTTGGTCTGTGCCTAAGATGTGACTTACAGACCTCATTGTACATCCTGTAGTTGTGTCACCATGTGTTGTGGGAACTGGGATGGGAGAGTTAGTGCTGACCATCATGTCAAACAGCCCCACCTTTCCAAACTGAAGAAGAATCAGACCATGAAGGGGAGGAAAGCAGTCGTGACCATAGAAAGACAGCTAATTGTCACAGGTAAACTTTGGTATCCATGTCCAGTGGCTAGTTCTAGAGTCACAAGCTTTGTTATATTGCAGACGTCCTCTTTCCACTCCTCTTTTCTCAAAGCAGCAATCATCTTCCCCCTCCCTCATGCACTAGTGATGAGCATCAGGGGCAGTTGCACCCAAAGTGACTCAGCCCAGTTCTGCACTCCTTTCTCCCACCCAATCCCAAGGCAGCCCAGACAGTTGTTAGCCATCAGAAGTCTAAATTTTTAGTAACTCTGCTTGGGTTTCTTTCCTCATATACCATAGCTTCCTCCCCACGCACTCTAGCAGGGCAGTACAGGAGGCTCCAACCATGTCCCAAGTAGTTTCTATTCCCCCTGGCAGCACCTTACAGACATGAACCTTACTGTGTATGTACTCTGTCATTGATGGTGAGATCTGGTGCTGCTGATCTTGCATAGGTAGCAAATTATTAGGATCCATTGGGAGAAACCAGAAAAAAGTAGCTACTTTCCCTTTTCTTTTCCTTTTTGAGAGAAAGTGGGATTTTTTGATATTATGATTATTGTCCACCTTCCAGTGGTCAAGTTCTGGGCTGCATTAATAATGGGTTAATTGACTGTCTAGACAGGTATGGAGCTTCACACCAATCTTAATGGCAAACACCATATCTCTATCCAGAGCTTAGATACAGGCTGGGTTTCTCCCATGCTGGCAAAGTGCTTTCAGCAGGCTCCAGATAGCCATTTCTGGCAGACAGCACTCCTCAGAGTTCAGATAAAATCTGCACTTGCATTTCATGCCCTTAGCTTGGATAAAAATCAACCCAAATACTTCCCAGGTCTCCTTTCCCCATGTAGTGTCTAGTGCCTCAGGAGAGGCAATGGTGGAAGGCATTTGGGGGTCACCAAAAGCAAGATCCTTTTTGGATGTATTTAATGGAAATATCTTTCAGGAGGAGACCTCGCAACCTTTGTGTAAATCTCAGAGCAGGAAAATAATTTCCAGCTGTCCTTGCATGTAGTGAAACATAGTTCAAACATCCAAATGCAAAGTATAGTTAAATATTGGGTTTGACCTGAATAACCCTTTATTAGGAAGATAAATTTGTTGTAGCTTGACCTTAGTTCATGTAAGGAACCTGTTAATCATTTGACATGCAGAGTGCATTAATGTTGCATTAACTAGGCTATTGGTTTTATTATCTAGGTTTGGGAGATTTTTCACTCTTGAAACATCAATCTGCATCTTGTATAGGGCAGGGGGAATGTTTCGTTCTTTTCTCCTGTTCAGATCATGTAGCACACTGCTGTACTTCTGTTCCCATCCATGTAGAATACTGCATTAAACAAATCAATCGTGTTGTGGTTTGTTTTGGGTTTTCTTTTTTCCACCATCCATTTTATGCATTAATTTATTTCAAACAGTGGGGGATTTCAAAAACATGAACTATGTATATATTTTTTTAACATTTCCATTGCAGTATTTATCATTGTTACTGGTTGTGTATAGCGTAACAGAATTAATATTAAAAAGCATACATATGAAAACCAGCCTGCCAGACTGTCATTGGAGTGAACAGTGATGAGTGGGTACAAACCACACCATCTCGTCTCAGACCCAAGCAATCATGGATACTGAAATCAGGGGAAATGATTTGCAGAAAAAAAAACCCTAAATCCACAACTTTGTAAAAGTTGTAAAGCTGGTATGTTTATTACAGCGCTGGACACATGTGGGGATCGCACCCCTCTAAAGGACATGCGCACCCCTGAGAATTCCTGAACCTTTTTTATCCCCCCTTAGTTGTACATATGCATAGAGTTTCACAATAGATGCATGCATATTAATTTTACTGGTTTCACGTTACAACTTGCAATTAGTCCTTATCAGTCCTTGTACAGAGAGAACTCTGTGGTCATCTTGTCCCTCTCTTGGTCTCTTGCAGCCTCAGCTTTAGGCTTTTGTCTTTGATTCAAAGTTCAAGGGGCCCTTCTTATCTCTTCAGCTTGGAAATTGCATTCTTTTTTCCTCGGCTGAGGCCGTTTTTGTGAGCACAGCGAAGCTAGCAGAATAAGCAGGTTCACTTATGCTAGCAAGCTACAGACTTAATAATTCAAAATGGTACATTTCACTGAAATCCGAAATGGATTTCTACCCTGGAAAATTTCCACTCTGTTTCATTCCCCCCCTTTCCTACAAATAAGGTGAGGGGATTTCTAGCCTTGCTCCCCATTGGGACAATAGGTCTCTACCCGATAAGGTGGTGGGTGTCCTTACCACGAAAGGTCTTACTGTGGCTACCTGACCCTCAGATCCTTGCATGTGAAAGTTTGCAGGCAATCCCGACATGGTAAGAGATGAGAATCTGACTCCATGTTTCAGAAGGCTGATTTATTATTTTATTATATACATATATTAAGAGAAAATGATATATTAAAACTATACTAAAAGTATAGAAGAAAGGATTTCATCAGAAGGCTAGCAAGGAATACCAAGCAATGGAATGATAATAAAATCCTGTGACTGACCAGACAGTCCAAGACAGCTGGACTGTGATTGGCCATTAATTAGAAACAACCACATGAGAACAATCAAAGATGCACCTGTTGCATTCCACAGCAGCAGATAATTATTGTTTACATTTTGTTTCTGAGGCCTCTCAGCTTCTCAGGAGAAAAAATCCCAGCAAAGGGATTTTTCAGAAAATATAGCTACACTTGGATAAGGATTGTTCGTTTGCTTCACATAGAGGTGGCAGCTCCTCCAATCCCAGAAATTACTCCATTGGCTAGCACTAGTTCCCAGCCCTGTGGCCACTCGGAGTGGGAAATGATGGTCATGTCCGCTCTGGTGTCTGCTACACCTGGAAGATAAACTTTGTCCCCTTTGTTAAACAAACTGCACTCTATAATAGGTCTGTCCGAGCCCACAGTCTCAGCCTGTGAGGCTGTAGGGTTTTCTGGAGAAATGTCAGTCCAGGTGGGCAAGAGGAAAGCTTGAGCACTGGGTATACCCTTAGACAATTACAGGGGTGGGTGTACACATGAGACAGTCACAGTAATTTCCTCCCTTGGTCCCACAGTTTGGACTTCTGGTAGTACTTGCAAAAGGTCTGGTCCAGTACTAGAGTCCCCTATGATTAAAATGTCCCTTGGTCCATGAGAGGATCCAAATTTACCTGTTGGAATTTTGTAGATCTTCATATCCTCAATCTGGATGGAAAGGGCACTTACCAGCATGCGTTGTGTCCCTGCCTGAATGTATTGGTAGACTTCGGAGAGTTGGATCTCTTCCTTGTCATCACAGAGAGTGTCTCAGTCCTTGGGCTTTCTGGGATGGTGGGGAAAGGGGTACAGAACAGCTTGGCATTTGGTGTCATCGCACAAGGCTGCCCTGCTCTCCGTGGGAAGTTTCCCTGCTGCTGCTGTTGAGAGGTCTGATGCTGGATCTGCTAGTGATACTGAAACTGCGGACAGTGTTTAAAATGTTCTTTACGGTCTAAGCATGCTGCAGAGGGACAACCAGTGGAAGGGTTTCTCTGCACAAAGTCCTTATCACATTCCACCTTGAGGTGACCAAGTTCATTACACTTATAGCATTGCATATTTTGTTTGTTGTGTGCTACAAAGACTTCAGTTACTCCTTTGCTGGCTGCCATGGCTACTATATGTTCAGTGGTTGTGAGGCGGGAACAGATTTCCACCATTTGATAAATGGTGGGTTCAGGGTCTGGAGGGAGTGCCCTTATGATTTTTTTGCAATCTTCATTTGCATTGGATACTGCTAGTTTATTGAGCTGCTCTTCTTTAGCCCTTGGGCAATCGACTTGCTTATCAATAGTATCTTTTAATCTGTCAATGAATTTAATATATGTTTCATCAGTGCTTTGACGAATGTCAGCTAAAATTAATTGTGGGGTAGTACCATCAGGTGTTTGGAATAAAGCATTCTGGGCAGCATTTTTAATATCCTCTAAAACAGCTTTGGATAAATTTCAGGCTTGCGCTTGGGGATTTTCATATTTTCCTTCTCCACTCAGATGCTCTACAGTGAGATAAGCTTGGCTAACCTCCAATTGGCAATTTTGTACTAATGTTTTTAATTGCTTTTTCCAAATTGATTCCCACTGAAGTAGCTCTGTAGGTGATAGGAGGAGGGACATAACATGCCGAAGATCATAGGGGACAAGCACATGAGTTGAGAAAGTTACTTGTATGAGATTTTTGAAATATGGGGAAGAGTGGCCAAAATCTTTTGAAATTCTGCAGATTTCTCTGAGCTCATTATAAGGAATAGTTTTTCATTTTGGGGGGAACCCCCTTTTGTATCTAACTGGGACGGCAAGGACATTTATTTTTCCAGCGAACTCCCAGTTCTTACCCAAAGTTGCTTCTCTTTTGATTTGAACCCAGGGATCCTCAAATTCGCTGTCTGACTGTTATCTGAGGTAGAGACAGATGTTCTAGAATCAGTACTAGAGCACCAGCCAGGGTACACTTCATGCTTGGAGCCTTTGGTGTGTAAATAGGAGGGCTTTTTCTGATTAGCTTCTCTCCCAGTAGGGTGTGGAGGTGGACCCAGGGGAGCAACTGTGGGACCCAGCGGAGGTGGGGGGAAAGCCGACGGGTGAGGAGAAGGACTCGGAGTGGGGGTCCCGCAGAGGATGGGGAGAAAGGAAATCCCCACTGCCGAGACAGCCAGTAGAAAGGGGCGGAGGCTGCTACCACTGGGGGGACACCTGGAGCTGGGGTAGGGGGGACACCCAGAGCCAAGGGAGTGGGGAGATGCAGAGATGCGGGAAGGAGACCCAGGACCAAGGGGGGAAGGGAATCTCCGCTGCCAAAACAGCAGGGGAAGCGGGAACAGCAGCTGCACTCTCCCTGGACACTATGAACTCAGTTGCATAGCACTTCAACAAATGGTGGAGAATGTGGGCAGCCAGTTAGGACAGCACGACTGGCACCCCTTAAGTCACCTGCTGAACTACACCTTGCGGGATCCCCATCTTAAAAGGAACATGGGGTAAAAAGCTTACAGAGAGGGGAATTCTCAGTAAGGGCACCAGCTTACCGGGACCGGGCGATGGAACTGACATCTACCATCACTCAGCGAGACGTTTATGAACAGTTTAAGTTTTTTCATTTTTCATGGGAGTCAGTCTTTAAGAACTACAAGCAGCTAGTCTGCCTGCAAAAAGGACCATTCCACAGCCTCTTGTCAACTTTCCCAACATGTCTGCTGCAGCTTATGGATGGTAAAAGCCCTGGAAGGTACTTATAGATGGTTATAGACAATGGCATACAGCATGTCAATGCCATAGATCAGTGGCCCCCCTCCTGTGAACTCCCAAGTTTTTCAGTTTCTGTGACACTTCCCATACCTTTCATTACTCTTTTGTTCCTAAGAGTGCGGCAAGGAGTGAAAACTGCCAGGACAGCATGGAGTTGCTACCATCTCTCCGTCACACTGTGTCTCTCTCTGCCACCCTATCCCCCTTTCCCTGAAGGGAGAGCAAGGGACGGAATACGTCCAGAATTGACACAGGAACACTACTGTAATACGTAACAATATATTTGTTCATTAATAGCTAGATAATTTAGATTATAAAACAATAGCTAAATAGCTCTTGTTTAAGCAGGATACCCATGTGGCCGTATGGGAAACCTTTTAAGGAATTGCTTGGGTTACAAACCCCCCCTCTGGTAACCAGATACAGCTACATCTGGTAACAATTACTAATCTTGCTTGGTCCGCAAAAATTCCATCCCATAGATATAGGAGACTTTCTGAAACACATATGGTAACAATTATTAACCTTGCAAAAGTGCTGAGCTTGTAAAAAATTAGACTTATAGATATGCCTTATAAGGAAAGCGGCCAAAGAGGAAGACTTGGGGCCTTCATCCCACAACCACCAGAAGGCAGAAAAAGACCCCTAGCAACCGGAGGAGCACGCACAGAAGACGGAACACGTCATCCAGGAATCCAGAGAAAAAGGACAATAAAAAGTGAACGTTAAAGGGGGGAGGTGCGCGCCTAAGAGGAGCAGGGTCTCCTGGCTGCCCAGCGCTGAATCTTGGTTATTCTTGCTTGCATAATAATAAAGATAATTGTATGGTTTTTAAATTTGGTCGATTCGTTTATCACACTACTGTCCTCTCGCCATTCTGTGCCCTCCTTCATCCCCTGTCTTTCCATATCCCCTGTTCCCTACCCGGAATGGTGATGGCCGCGCTGTCCTCTTTCTAAAAAAGGCGCTTACCACGCTGTTTAAGAGTCCTCTTTTTCCTGCCTAAGTCCTTCTTTTCTGGGCCTGAACCTCCCCTTCTCCCCTGCCTACCTCGTCCCTCTTCCTGCCCCACCTCTCCAGCTGGCCCCACCGCAGGGGCTGCTCGCCCCATGAAGAAGTCAGCCGGCCTCACAACTGCCCCCCCCAGTGCTGGCCCAACTCCAAGCCCTATGCCCAGGGCCCTTGCCACTTCCCTCACTTCGCAGCCATCATCATTCAAGATGACAATACCCATAACACCAGTACTAAAGCTGAGACCCAACACTAAGGACTGTGCCTCTTGTGAACAGGATATCAAAGAACTGCACCCCTTTTGGTGAGAAGACCAAAAGCCAGAGGAGATTGAACTGAAATAAACAGGGCCAGGAGACTTCTTCTCCTTTTTAATGCCTTTATTAAAAGTGATCAGCACAGGATTGGGCAGCTCAGCAGGGCGGCAGTCCCTGTCGCATCTCCCAGGGCGACTCAGAGGAGGAGGATATGCGCAGCTCTGTCCGCTAGGGGCAGAGCCGGGGATCCAGTCCTCGTGGGAGCCTTTAGGGCGTGATGTCCCCATCAGATCTTACTTCTCTCAGCGTCTCAGCTGCCTGGTCCCGGCGTTGGGACGACTCTCTGCTCAGGGCAAGAGGGACTCCGCATCTCTGCAGGCTCAGCAATCGGCTCCTCATGTCCAGACACCACTTTAGTTTCTCAATTCTTATTTGGCTCGTTGTTTTTGGGGTTTTCTCGTTGCATTTTGGAGTCGAGGTCCCAAAGCCTGCTGGTCTTGGAGTCACTTTGCATAACCCCCCCCACCCTCTCAGGTGTCTTCCCTATGTTGGAAGAGAGCACTGCCTCGGGGAAGGGCCATCCACCCCACCCAGCCAGGCCTTTTACTAATACAAAAGAGGAGATAAGCTACAATGACCTGTGATTACAATAACAAAGCACTAAGAACCCTGGCAGAGACAGATCTGGCTGTGTCTCTGTAACTCTTTCTCACAAAAAAAATATTAACCGAATTTTTGTTCATAACAGAACTGTTAACTCATTAAGTAAAAATGTATTCATTTAATCAAATACCATAATTTCTGTTACTTTAGACTTTGTAATTAAGTCACAAATACTTTTCTATTCCTTGTTAATTTAGCTTGATAAAATTCATTTTGGTTTTGTAAACTTTTAAGTCATATTCCCGAGAATCCCCTTATAATATGTTATTCAGCATGCATTGTTCAGTTTTAAAACAAGGCAGTTGTTGAATGCCCTTGTTCCTAAGAGGCAGGAATTTGATCTTACCCTTCTTGTGTTGCTAATAACTCCTCCCTTAACCCGAACCCTAACTCCAGCCCTGTGATACCCTGTAAAAACCCCACAACCCTGCCTTTGCCTTGTCTTTTGTCTCTATCCTGCCCCTCCTCCCCCGGGGGTAATAAATGTATTTTTGAGCTTTATGAAATGAAGACCCATGATTTGTGGAAGGAAACAAACTCCTCAACTTTTGTGAAAGTTGTAAAGCTGGTTTGTTTATTACAGTGCTGGATGCATGTGGGAATGGTTCCTCTTAAAATGACTTGCCTCTGGGAACTCCAGATCCTTTTTTATCTCCCTCCAATTACATATGCGTGCAATTTCACAATAGGTTTATATATATTCATTCTACTGATTTCGTGTGACATTTGCCGCTAATTCTTCTTTATCAGAAAGAATTCCTGGGTCATTTTGACCCTGCTTTCCCACAGCAGCCTCTCCATCTCTTTCAGAGTTCAAAAGGGGCCCCCTTCTTATCTCTGTCCTTCTGCTGAAGCAGTTTCTTTGAGCATAGGCTTTCTGCAAGAATGGGCAGCCAGACTAAACAGCTGTGTTTGCAAGCCACAGACTTAATTCAAAGATGTACATTTCACCTAAATCAAAATGGAATTCTACCCTGGAAAATTTCCACTCTGTCTCATTTCCCTCCTTTCCTAAAAGGAATAAGTAAATTATTTTACTTAATGCAAATTCCTATGACAATAAGTGTGCCTTGGTGCTTTACCATGTAAGTTGGATAAGGAGGTTAACACAGCTACTCGCTGTAGTATTCTCCAATTCCAAATTAGCCATATAAAGGATAACCCTAAACTTAGTCCAACTAATATTAACAAAACTACAATGCGATGACACAACTTATTAAAGATTCCATTTGCAGTTGGTGACCACCCAAAGATCACATCCCACCAGTGACGATCTGCATTTTGTTTTATTCTTTGCAGAATTCTGGTTATTTCTTTTGTATCATGCCAACAGTTATTAGGGTTTTCTCTCCGCTTTCTTGGATTTTCTTCAAGATCTCCAGTAGGTCTTGGTGTTTAAGTAATTTTGTTTTACTAATGTGAAGTTTATTGCAATAGCAGTAGGCGATAGTCTGTGTTACATTGTGTAATTGGTTTTAATCAGCTGGTGGGGTGTCACTGGGGCCAAGTACGAAAAATCACACTCCATAATCTTAACAAAATTACGAATACAAAAATTAGAATGATTTCTACTAGACAAAATAACACTGTTGTTATCAATTGTTACAATAGCACAAGCAGTTCTCAAGCATAAACAACCTTTACCAGTATATACAAGCACAGTCTTCTGATCAGTGACTGGATGAATCTTGAAGTAGCAAATACTTTGTTCGGTGTCAAGACACACATCTTGAGCATTAATAGTATTGCTTTCACAAATGAATCCTACTTGTTCCCTAGTAACACAAGATTCTAAGTTTCCACCTGGAGGTTTGTGTGTGAGAAAAACTGAGAAAAGACACTGTGATGCTTGGGTGGAAACAAGATAGTATAAAGAGAAGGAGATTATGAGAACTAACCAGAGCAAAGAGGTTCCTGAACTAGCCCCTTTGAGAGGGGCTCACTGGGAGAAAGCCGCCAGTAAGGGCAGCTCAGAAAATAAGAAATTTTATAATACTTTATTGCAGTTAATGCTGTTTTAAAACTGGAAGATAAATGGGATGAGGTTTCATATGCTGATATATTTTTTGCTTTAAGAAATCACCCGGAATGGCAAAGAGACTGTGGGCTCAGAGCTCTCTCTGACCCACTGATGTTAGCTTTTGAAAAGGAATATAAAGCAAAGAGATAGCAAATCAAACATGTTGTTCAGCATGCAGTGTAAGATAGCAATGTAAGAAATCATGTAGTAAACTCCATGGACTTAGGTAAGGCCCCTTGGAGAATCTGAACAATAGGAATGCTGAGGCAGCAATTAAGTTCCTGTGTCCCTGACCCCCCCCCCCCCCCCGCCCCCACCCCATAGGGCCACTATACTTAACCCTTACTATTGGTCAAATCTGGATCCCCCAAACCCTATAAAAGAGGCATACTTTAGCCCATTCAACGGAAGAAGAGCTGTCGCTGGGACCCTTCGCAGACTTTCCCAATAAAGCCATCTCTGCGGAACCGTCAGTGCCTCTCCTTCTCTCTCTCTCACTGTCTGCTGCAGCCTCAAGCCAAGGGCAGATCTACCTAGCAAGCAAAGAGCTGAAATCCTAAGAGAGCTGATACCACTATAGAGCTGATCACTACTGAGCTTGCTAAGGAGGTTGGCCCACGGCATTGGCCTGAGCCAGCTTTAGGGCATCCCGTCCCCCTGGGGACCGGGCCTCCGGGCTATTTTGCACTGCATGGTAATAAGGCCAGACCAGAGGCTTCATTATAGTGGTGTCCCTGACTCGACGAAACGAACCCCCCCTTTGGACCCAAACCCTCCCCGATTGGAGGCGAACCCCTTCCCCCCCCCCCCCCCCCCCCATTGGAGGGAAACTTCGTCGATAGAGCAACGAACCCCCTGGGGAGACTGACCCCCCGGGGCATTCTGTAAATGCCGTCCTGGACGCTGGTCCTCCTGTGAAGAGACTTTTTCGTTTTAGAAGAAACTCCCTCTGGGAGGTGTCAGTTCGAAACTCAAACTTCACTCTGAACGACAAAAAGTTCCGAGGAGAACTGACGTCAGCAGACCCCTTCCAGCAGATTCTGGGCCCCAAGAACTGTAAGTATAAATTAGCTAATATTGCGCGCATAACTTCTGGGCTCTAAACCTTTTTTTTTTTTTTTCTTTTTTTCTTTTTTTTTTCTGCTGGAAGGACTAATTTAACATGGGCTCAATTTTGAGCACCTTAAAACTAACTAAAATCGAGAGAGAAATTTACTTAACTATTATATAAATCTTATCTGCTTACAACTTTTCTTTTTCCACTGGCAAGCTCTCTAAAAATAACCTTAAAAAAATTGTGAGATGGATTCTTTCGCAATTCCCTGAAACTGATAAGGAAACGATCACTGAAAATTCGTTTTGGGATAGAATTTGCAACACTGATGCCGAATTTTGCCCCAAAAGGCGAGAATAACTGCCTAAGAGACTCAGTTTAAGTCAGCATAGACAGGAGGTATTTTATTACGACGCGTCGGAGAAATCACAAAAGGGATTTCTAAGTATCTCATGACAGAAGCAGGCTTTTTATACAGTTTTGGGTGCAGGGTTACATCATATCACATACATAATCATGTCTTTGCATGCATATTCATAAGAGGCGTGCTGTAGGCGGAGCGTGGGCGGAGACATCTCTTGTGAGGATTATCGTGGTGGTCGTTCCGGTGCCTTCATCGCGGGCAGGGGTCTCCTGATGAGTCTTCCTCTTTAAACCTTTGAACTCCTATCCTAATATGGTCAATTCCCCGTGTACTTGGCTTGGTCCCCATGGCTTGGCAAGGCTCTTAGGGTCAGTTTGACATTGTTGGCTCTGAACATGCTTAGCTTGTCAATTCCTCTATCCCTATCTCTCTTTCCTGTTTGCCCTGCTTACCAAACTTGCTTTCAACTGGGTTTTTAGTAGTCCATTGTACCTCTTCACTTTTCCTGCAGCTGGTGCATGGTAGGGAATATGGTACACCCACTCAATGCCATGTTCCCTAGCCCAGGTGTTGATAAGGCTGTTCTTGAAATGAGTCCCATTGTCCGACTCGATCCTCTCAGGGGTGCCATGTCTCCACAGAACTTGCTTTTCCAGGCCCAGGATGGTGTTCCGGGCTGTAGCATGAGACACAGGGTAGGTTTCCAACCATCCAGTGGTGGCTTCCACCATTGTGAGCACGTAGCGCTTGCCCTGGCGTATCTGGGACAGTGTGATGTAGTCAATCTGCCAGGCCTCCCCATACTTGTACTTGGACCACCGCCCACCGTACCAGAGGAGCTTCACTCGCTTGGCCTGCTTGATGGCAGCACACGTCTCACAGTCATGGATAACCTGAGAAACACTGTCCATGGTTAAATCCACCCCTCGGTCTCGTGCCCATTTATAGCTGGCATCTCTGCCCTGGTGGCCTGAGGCATCATGGGCCCATCGAGCTAGGAATAACTCTCCCTTATGTTCCCAATCTAGGTCTATTTTGGACACCCCTATCTTTGCAGCTTGGTCTACCTACTCATTGTTTTGGTGCTCCTCGGTGGCCCTACTCTTGGGTACATGGGCATCTACATGGCGGACTTTCACAGGTAGCCTCCCTACCCTGGTAGCAATGTTTTTCCACTCACCAGCAGCCCAAATTGGTTTCCCTCTACGCTGCCAGTTAGCCTTTTTCCACCTCTCCAGCCATCCCCACAGAGCATTGGCTACCATCCATGAATCAGTGTAGAGGTAGAGCTTTGGCCACTGTCTCTCTCTCAGCAATGTCTAGGGCCAGTTGAACAGCTTTGAGTTCAGCAAATTGGCTTGATCCACCTTCTCCTTCGGTAGCTTGTGCAACCTGTCGTGTGGGGCTCCATACGGCTGCTTTCCACTTCCGGTTCATCCCTACGATGCGACAGGAACCGTCAGTGAAAAGAGCGTAGCATGTTTCCTCTGGGGGCAGTTGGTTATAGGGAGGAGCCTCTTCAGCACGTGTCACTGGTTCTTGTTCCTCTTCATCTGTGACACCAAAATTCTCACCTTCGGGCCAATTTGTAATGACCTCCAAAATCCCAGGGCGATTCAGTTTACCTATACGGGCGCGCTGAGTGATGAGAGCAATCCACTTGCTCCATGTAGCACTGGTGGCATGGTGAGTGGAAGGAACCTTGCCTTTGAACATCCACCCCAGCACGGGTAGTCGGGGTGCCAGGAGGAGTTGTGCTTCAGTGCCTATTACCTCCGAAGCAGCCTGGACTCCTTCATAGGCAGCTAGGATTTCTTTCTCTGTTGGAGTGTAGTTGGCTTCAGACCCTCTGTAGCTTCGACTCCAAAATCCCAGTGGTCGACCCCGAATCTCCTCAGGCACCTTCTGCCAAAGGATCCAGGACAAGCCATGGTTCCCGGCTGCAGAGTAGAGCACATTCTTCACCTCTGGTCCTGTCCTGACTGGGCCAAGGGCTACTGCATGAGCAATCTCCTGCTTGATCTGGACAAAGGCCTGTTGCTGCTCAAGGCCCCACTGGAAATTGTTCTTCTTGTGGGTGACCAGGTAGAGAGGGCTCACGATCTGACTGTACTCAGGAATATGCATCCTCCAAAAACCTATTGCACCCAAAAAAGCTTGTGTCTCTTTCTTATTGGTGGGTGGAGACATTGCTGTGATCTTGTTGATGACATCTGTAGGAATCTGATGCCATCCATCTTGCCACTTCACTCCCAGGAACTGAATCTCACGAGCTGGTCCCTTTACTTTGCTCTTTTTAATGGCAAAACCAGCTCCCAGGAGGATCTGGATGATTTCCTTCCCTTTCTCGAACACTTCCGCAGCTGTGTTCCCCCACACAATGATGTCATCAATATACTGCAGATTTTCTGGAGCCTCACCCTTTTCCAGTGCAGTCTGGATCAGTCCATGGCAGATGGTGGGGCTGTGCTTCCACCCCTGGGGCAATCGGTTCCAGGTGTACTGTACTCCCCTCCCTGTGAAGGCAAACTGAGGCCTGCATTCTGCTGCCAGAGGAATGGAGAAAAATGCATTGGCAATGTCTATAGTGGCGTACCACCTTGCTGCCTTGGACTCAAGCTCATACTGGAGCTCTAATATGTCTGGCACGGCAGCACTCAGTGGTGGAGTCACTTCATTCAATGCATGATAGTCCACAGTCAATCTCCATTCTCCTTCAGATTTTCACACAGGCCAAATGGGGCTGTTGAAGGGTGAGTGGGTCTTGCTGACCACCCCTTGGCTCTCCAGCTCTCGGATCATCTTATGGATGGGGATCACAGCATCTCAAGTGGTCCTATACTGCCGTCGATGCACTATGGAAGTGGCAATTGGCACTCGTTGCTCTTCTCCCGTCAGGCATCCTACTGCAGATGGATTCTCAGACAACCCAGGCAAGGTGTTCAATTGCTGGATGCCCTCTGTCTCTACAGCAGCTATTCCAAATGCCCATCTGAGTCCTTTTGGGTCTTTGAAGTACCCACTTTGAAGGTAGTCTATGCCCAAAATACATGGGGCCTCTGGGCCAGTCACAATAGGATGCTTCTTCCACTCATTTCCCGTTAGGCTCACATCAGCTTCCACCAAAGTGAAATCCTGGCATCCCCCTGTCACACCAGCAATAGAAACAGACTCTGTCCCCACATGTCTTGATGGGATTAATGTGCATTGTGCACCAGTATCGACCAAAGCTTTGTTCTCTTGTGGTTCCGATGTGCCAGGCCAACGAATCCACACAGACCAGAAAACACGATTTTCCCTGGCCTCTACCTGGCTAGAGGCAGGGCCCCTCTAAGCCTGGTTATCATTCTTTCCCTGGGTGTATGTTTTGGATGTTCCTTCGAGGGGATCAGACATGTCATCATCATCATACCTGGCCGTTCGGCTACGGGCAACTGGAGCTGCTTCTATTCTGGTGGCTTCCTTCAGTTCACACACCCGTCGTGCCAGAACAGCGGTAGGTTTCCTATCCCACCTTCTCATGTTTTCCCCACAATCACACAGGAAAAACCACAGCTCAGCTCGTGGGGTGTATCTTCTCTCACCATCTTGGAAACGTCTGCCTTGGATACCGGAACCTCGGATCTGTACTGCTGAAATTTGGAGAAGGTCTTCTTTAATCTCCTCTCTAAGCTTCTTATGGTTCTCCTCTATCTTATCCTCTAAGTTCTGCAGACGTGTTTCTACCGCTGCAATTCTGGCATGTGTTGGGCCATGTACAGCATCTGCATATGCTCGGAGCTTCCTTGCCATGTCAAGCACAGTCTCACCCCTCTCATCCCTCTTCATGATGGCTAAGGCAGAAGCATATTCATGTGGCCCGAGTTGTACGAGTTTTCGCCACATCACAGACGTGCATGGTACTAAGTCTGGGTTCCTAGTTGTTACATCTTCTGAGAAGATAATCTCTGCCACGGCCATTTCTCTCAGCGTTGGTTCCCTTGCTCTATTGTCTTCCACTGAGTCTGCTGCATATAGAGATCGTCTGCACACAGGTATCTTTCTGCTACACTACTTAGGACCTGTTCCCAGAGGCTGTGAGAGTTAGCCCCCCTCATCATTCCTTGGTCTATGACAGGATCCTGTGACAGGGATCCCAAATGCCTGGCTTCAGTGCCATCCAAAACGGTAGCCTAGCCTGCAGCATCCCAGAGATGGACCAGCCAACTAATTATGGATTCATCAGACCTTCGAGTGTAATCCTTCCGTAGGCCACGAAGGTCCTTCAGGGAAAAGGACTCAATATTGGCATCTGATCTTGCACCTGCTGCTTTGACTCCTGACTTTACGTCAGGAGGCACTGAGGTTCCTTCTCCTTCATCATCATCATCATCGTCCACTGGTCGACTGGTCTTGTCTGTGCATTTCCCACTTCTAGTGCTGGTAGCAACAGCCATGGGTTTAGCTGCTGGCTTTGAGCCTGGAGTGTTAGCTGCAGCCTGAGTCACCGGGACAGTTGCTGCTTTATCTCCCTGCCCCCCTGCCTCTGTCTGCTGCCCTAGAGTATCTAGCAGTGTGTGATAACCATATGCCAAGGCCCAGCTCACTGCAATGACCTTCCTCTCCTTAGGCTCATCCTGGTACTTCTCTTTCAGATATTTCCCCACCTCAGCTGGGTTCTGAATTTGTTCATGGGGAAAATCCCAAACTATAGGGTCAGAGAATTCCTTCAGGATTTGGCCCATATCCTCCCATTTCCCACACCTGGGTCTACTCCTGAGTCAGGGGCCTCATCAGCCTGTCTAGAAATCTCAGCCCTCATTCTAGAGAAGCAGCAGGCTGTGTAGAGGAAGGTTACCAGATTAATACCAGGAAGATGGTTTCTTTAACATTGACGGGAAACTGAACATCCTTCACTAGTGATGCAACTGATTCATAGGAGAAGGAGGAAAGCAGAGGCTGAAAAACCTCATTCCCTCCTGCTCCTCCTGCGACAAACTGGATGCATAACCATAGCCATGAACCATTCATACCTGGAGCAGACCCCAGCATGTTTATAAATTTCTTGCACATTATTGCCACCAAGCCCAGCAGGATAGCTATTCTGGGCACAGCCCCTCTGATGTAAAAACTACATACTAGGGGCAATACTAAAGCTATTTCTGGATAAGAAAATAAACCTAGGGACCAGAGAGGTATTAAAATCTCAAAAAACCCTAGGGACCAGAAATGCATGCAAACCTTCACCCCAATAGACATTATAAAACCAAAAAGCATGGCTATTAGCTGATTTAAACGAACACAGAGTAATAGCAGCCAAAATTCAGCCAAAACAGGGTTTTTCCACTCTCTCTCTCGCCTCATGTTGGGCGCCAAAAATTTGTAATGGTTAAGGGCAAATTTCTTAAAGAATCTGCAAAGGAGGGCCCCTCCAGAAAGCGAAACCCACACGGCCCCTCCCCCCAACCGGTTTGGGAAAAAATTCCTTGGAGAGAGGTGGAAAGAACCTGTTTATTTGACTGGCCCAGCACCCCCCCAGCACCCCCCCGCACACAAAATTAACAATAACCGATGACACCGCTTTGAGAAAGATGACAAAATCAGAAAGTCTCTTTCGGGGGTGGTTGCTCTGTTCTCAGTCCCTCCGGCACTGGGGCAGCTGCTGCAGCCAAACCTTCGGTGTTCCTGGGTCCCAGTCCAGAGCAGGTTTGAGATGGTCACAGAAACAGGAGAGGGGAAACAGTCCAGGAAGGAATGTGGACTTTTTAGCTAGAACTAGCTAATAAGCAGAGGAGAAAGCAGAGCAGAAGCAAGAGTAGAAAAAGAGAGCAAGCAAAAGCAGCAAGCTGAAGCCAGAAGACAAAAAACAGCCCTATGTACCGCTTGTCTCTGTGTCCCTGATAAGAGAAACCCAAACAAAACTTCCACTCTTCAGAGCCGGTCTTAAAGGCACAGAACAGATGAATGGGCATACAAGCATTATAACGTCACCCCAGGACAATCACAATACTAGTATGTCTGCCTTTCTTAAAAAACAAGCAGTGTTGGATAAATATCATAGGATTTGCTCCTGTGTATGACTTTCTAATAGCCTCTTTCCCATGGATTCCCCAGATGTGAATGATAAGTGTTTCCACCATAGCGGTCTAAATATAGACATTAGCTACTATATTTCAGGTTTTAGTAGAGACAGGGAAAGGTCAGAGCATTTTCTTTTTTGAAAATGTGTTTTAATTGGCAAAAAAATAACAGACACTGAGATTCTGCCTAACTTCAAAAGCTAGCATTACAAAGAAGTTATTGCTGAGTTGGAAAATTTTATCCAAAAGCAACAGCAAGAAACAAATGAACCTACTTAAAGTATAAATCTAGATTTACCTTAAAGTCATTCTATTAAGTCAATTTTTCCAGAAGATACCATTGTCTCATCTTCAATACTTCCTTGTAGCTGTTTCAGCACCTCTTATAAGAAATTAAGCGTAATTAAGAAAACCTTACAGTAATAGACCAAGGTAAATACATCTTATCCTGTTCTCTAATACACATTTATGTAAGCTACTGTGACGCTGACACAAACTATATTTAATATAAGCAGGCATTGCATAATAATTTTAATTTCTATAAAATATCTACAGTATTTCCCCAAACACTGTAACAACACAGTCTATACTGATTAATTAATCTTCTCTGATAATACAATTTATCATTTTAAGTTCTTCTCAACTGAATATAATTTAGCTCTAATTTACAGATGGAGAAATGAAAGTACTAAGAACAGTCATATTCCTTCAATCTCTGTTACTAAAGTAAGTTTTGTAAATTTAAAATTTGAATACATAACTAAAAGCTATTAAGTCTTGAATATTGCATTTTTGAACCTCAAAGATATCAGAAGAAACACTCTCTAGGGTTTTTTTTTTTTTTTTGTAGGCTTTTAGTTGTGGGATTTTTCTTCTTTCTGCAAGGCCTTATCACCACTGTAAGCCAGCAGTCATACTTGTCTCACTTCTACTACTATCCTGCCTATGAGGAAAAGATTTAGGGCTCCTTCATGGAGTCATATTATCCTGCTTACAACTACCATAATGCCTATGAGGCAAAGGTTTAGTGCTCCTTCATGCAGCCAAAGCTTCAAAGCTGAGAATATCCCTCTGTGCTATAAAAAAAAAAGATACATATGATCAAATTACCCAGCTAAAGGAAAATATTTCTGTCTTGGATTAAGACAATTTAAGAGGTGGACACTGAAATGAGTTACCTCCCCTTATAGTTTTAACCAATCTCTTTCCACTAATGAGGAGAAATGAATACGAATAGATGTAAGTGAAAGAATAACAGTTTACTAATAAGCGAAACAGCAACAGGCAAAAAATAATCACTAGATACAAAATTGCTAAATCTCACCAACTTACTGGGAACAAAGAGAAACAAAATAGCAGAGTAACCCCCCCTTTTCCAAGATGGCACCCTCTGCAGGTGACCATGTATAGGAAGGAAAAGGAAGAATGGCACACAAACACTCCCCCCAAGATGGTGCTCTCTGCAGGCAACCGCTGCCCAAGACATCATCAGTCAGCCTTGCTGATGGCATCTCTGTAAAAATATATTTAAGAAAGGGTAAAAAACCAGTGCAGTAGTGTGCAAGACAGGAGTGGGAGGGTGGGGAGTAAGTGCAAGAAACAATCCTGCAGAGATCAAGGTCAGCAATGAAGGTGGGGGAGGAGGTGCTTCTAGTGCCAGAGCAGAGATTCTGCCCTGGAGGGCCCTAGCCAGAACAGGTGGATATGTTGTGAAGGAAGCTGCAGCTGATCGAAAGGGCCCATGCTGGAACAGGGGAAAACTGTGAGGAGGAAGGCGCAGCAGAGAGGAACTGTTATGAACTGACTAGAGCTCCCCATTCCCCATGTTCTGGAAGTAGGGAAATAAAGGAGTTGGGAATAAAGAAACTGAGTATAAGAATTTCAGTATTTTAGTTTTAGTCTTTGTTTCTCACCAGCCTACTCTTTTTAAACAGCAATGAAATAATTTTCCCCAAGTCTAGTCTGTTTTGTCTAAGACAAAATCTCAATCCATGAGCTTTTTTTCATCCTATTTCCTCCCCCTATCCTGTTGAGGAGGGGGAGTGAGAGTGTGGCTGGGTGAGGTTTTGTCAGGCAGCCAAGGTTGATCCACCAGAAATAAGTATCTGAAAATATCCTGGGTTTGTTCTGGTTCTTGGTTGTTTTTTTCTCGGGACTTCTGCTGTTCAGAGTGACCCTAAGATATGTTAGAAAGTCTCTTTTCCCAGCCCGGCGGTCAAAGAAAGAATCAGAACTCTTCAGTTCTTGTTTTCAAGATTGTTTATTGTTCCTTATCTATAAAATTGTTTCTCCTGGCCTGCCGAGGTCCATTCAGCAGGTCAGACAGAGGCACTCTGACCACCTCAGAGGCAGTGTTATCTTTTATACAAAAAACTACGTGCACATTATTTACCATAACTTCCCAATACCTGTCACCTATGTTAGACAATGAGTTTCTACTCTAAACCAATCTAAAAATGCCAACATCGCCCAGAAGATGGAGGCTAGGAAGAAGAAGGAAAAAGGACAAGGCACACCCAAATTCCTCCATCTTGGGACATCGAGCCTCCATTCTAAAAACCTCAAAAATCTATTTTTCACCCCGTGACAAACTAATCATTATTCTACTTAAACTCTTTTGACTTGTAATTCTTCATATAAAGGTTGGTAATTGTTTTTCCATGGGTCAATGTCATGGTTTGGGCCTGGCACGGAGCCAGTGCCCCCATGAGAATACCCTCTCCCTGGTGTCTGCTGTGAGATGTGACCAGGAATAAGCAAAGCAGGCTCCAGCTTAGAAATAAAGAAAACTGTGTTACCTAAACTACAAGAAAATAGGAAAAAAACTATAAGGGAAAAAATTGAAAACCTTACAAAAAGCACTTTCCTCCTCCCCACCACCAAAATTTCCTAATCTGATACATTCCCCCAAATCACCAACTGCCCAGTCTGACACCACCCTTTAGAATACTCAAACGTCAGTTCATGAAGAGGAGAGGAGTCCTTCTTGCACCATAGGCTTCCCCTGGAAACACGCTGAAACCTCGTGTGCTTCCATGTCACTCAGCACCGCCCGGAAAGTCCTTTTGCCATGGTGACATCTTCCTTCCATGCCCAGTGCTCTCACCACTGTGCATGGACCAGAGCTGCTTTTAGGGTTGTCTTTTAAGGATGCCTTGTCTCACTCCAAAAAAGGCACAGTCTCTGCTTTGGGACATCTTGTTGCCTTCTGATACAAGGCAGGCGACCTGGTTTCAAGAGACAGCACGGCGACCCATTCTCCAGGGCCGCTCGGGCCTAAGAAACACGCTGACACCAACGTGGTGGACGGTCAAAGACCTTTATTATCTCTTCTCGTGGGGTTTTATAGTCTAAGGGGCTTCTACGTCAGGCGAGGGTCTGTCTTTACCATCTATGGTTAGTAGGGAATGGAAACTTACAGGGAAAATGGAAAATAACTGGCATGTGGTTTAGGGGGCTGCATTCCTATGTTAATTTTCTTATCTAAGGGAACAGGGGCCCTGTCTTCCCGTAACATCGCGAGATCTTCCGAATGCCTGGCCCTATCTGCTACAACATCTGTCCCTCCCAATTTTTTCCCACCCCCTGGGGCCGAGGAGTACCCATAATGAACCCTCCTGGTTCTGAGGCACTGCCTCCCCCTAAATGCAGTCTCTGTGTAACAGGAATAAAACTGGTTCAGTCTACAGCCACACAAGAAAAGTCCAGCCAAAAGGCCACTCCAATCATCTCTCTCTCCACTCAGCCGGTCTTCTCCACTTCCCCCGGGCCCGGTCCTTGTTATCTCATCTCTTATCTCTCTTCTTATTCAGCTCCGAAGAGGATCAGCATTGTTGCGAGGTCCCAGTCATGAAAGAAAGGGGTTAAAAATTTCAGTCTCTGCCTGTCCCAGAGCTCCGGCACTCCCACACTCGCTGCTGCTCCGGCCGGGCACCTTCTCGCGGCACTCCCCCCCTTCTCCTCCTTGGCCGGCTGTTATGTTATTCCGTCGCCGGCTCTCCCTCTCTCTCCTGGGAGGGCTGGGGGGGGGGGGGGGGGGGTGGCTGCCCGATGCCTCCTGGGGCTCCTCCACCCTTCCATCCTCAAGGGCCTCCTCATCCCCCATGTCTGTCCAGGCCCAGGCCTACCGCATGACTGCCCCTCCCCCGCCCAGCAGCAGCTGGATGAGGGAAGGCGATCCGACCTCTTTCCCTCGAAGTCCCAAGAGAGCCTCCCAGGGCCGAAGCTCTGGTTTTTAAGCCCTGTGTGTTCTCGGAGGTGTGTCCAAACCCCATTGGCTACACCAGGTGCCAATATCAAAATCCGAGCACCCGTTGGTTTGACCACAGCATCCCAGAATTTCCCCTTCTTCCTGGTTGTCCTGGTTTAGGACAAATTAGGGGAAATCTCCAAGAGGAAGCCCCCCAAAACAAAACAAACCTCCAACCACCCCTCCCCCAACACCGGGTTCGGGAAGGAATTTCTCGGAGGTGCAAAGTGGAAAACAAAACCTATTTATTTACAAGTAACAAAAGAACACTTCCCAACACAAGAAAAGAAAAGGGACCAGACTGTGTTGTGAAGGCGGCCGAGCTTCTCTAGCAGGCTTCAGGTGTCCTGGAGCTCTCAGGTCAGGTCCGGAGCCGGTCCAGTATCTTCAGGGGAGGGTAAGAAAGAGAGAGAACAAAAGAAAAGGGAAAAAAAACAGCGCAAAAGCAGAAAGCAAGCAAGCAAGCAAGCAGCTAGCCAAGCCAAGCAGCAAAAAGCCAAAAGCCAATAGTGCCTAGTCACAGCCCCCCCCCCCCCCCCCCTCCCCATCCCGCCGCAGCTAGACGGCCGGCGGGGGGGAGGGGGGGAAGGCACAGCTGCCAGACACAACACACGATATTGGGATAAAGGCTGTCACCCCATGACACTGGTCAAACCACCACAGTCAAGATCAAAGGCACAGGGGTCTTGAGCTCTGTGCCGAGGTCTCTGAGCCCCTCAGGCAGGGTCTCAAGCCCTCCAGGGCAGCCAGAAGAATTTCCTGGGGTCCGACAGTTTTTTACTTTTCCAACTACCACAACATATACTACAGCTCTTCTAGGTCACTAATCATTATATAATTATAGCATTATTATCATATTTTAGTAATGATTTTTAACTGAATTGACATGACTAGCAAATCTGAATAACTGCAGAGATATAATATTCTTTATCTCAACTATTGATTTGTATATGACTATTATGTTAGTAATAAATGTATGTATTTTCTTCTTCAAAAAGTGTATTCATCAGTGATGCTGAAAAACCTGAAAACCTTTTCCTGGTAAAGCTTGACTCTGCTAAATTTCCAGAAGGAATTTATATAGTTACATAAAATAACTTTTTAGTTATCTAACACAATGAGATACCAAAAGTACTTAATCTCAACTGTTTTAATTTAGCACTGAATCATGATTCATATTTAAAATAATGACAAAAATTAAAAGTTAGCTTGCAGTTGTGAGAAAAGGAAAAATAAAAAACGTATTATCTCCAGGAGTGTCCTCCAATGCATTAGTTTAAAATTGTCCAAACAGAATTACTTACAAGGCATTTTTAACATGTCCTCTTGAAGACTGCACTAAAAAAAATTAGCAAGGCTTAGGAGACACTGTAAGAAATTTAATAATAGAATAAACTGATCAGTACTTTTTCTCAAGAGTTATTCAAAGATACTTCAGCATAAAAGAGTAAAATATAATGTTCATCTTTGCTCTTACAGCAGAGGAAAAAATATTACGAGAAATAATTAAATGCATAAATCTCTTCTGTAGGGGGCAGAAAATGCACCTTGTACTTACATGGGTTTTTTTCCTATGGGACATATGTTGGACTGCCTCTCAAATAAACTTAGAAATCAAAATCAGTTCAAATTACATCCTTCCTATTTTATTATCAATACATGTGGACACAATATAGAAGCAATTAAATTACTTGGAAAATATACAGAATATAAATTTGCATGTATTACATAAAGATGAAAGGGAAAGATTTTAATCACAGAACAATGTATACAATAAAGATTGTTTTGTAACAAGTCGACATGTTACTCATTTTACTGTAAATCCAAGCAGAGACTGAATGAATATGAAAATCAAGCACGACAGAATTCTTATTTTGCTTTTTCTTGAATACCCAAAGTTCAATTGCACATACTTATTTTAACAACTGAGGCATGGAATCCATAACAGTGTGATAGAACTGCTTTATTAAGCATGTGGGAGCCTTTTATGTATTTTACTGTTTACAGGCTATGTTATTAGGCTATGCAGCCAAACAAGATACTAAAATCACTAATCAACATGCAAACAAATAGTAGAGCAGGATGTTTCTTGCTCTTATCGCAAACATTCTCAAGCATTCCACTTCAGCTAGCTTTCAAGCTGCTTAATTAAGTGTAAGATTGATCCTGGGGCCTTTCGAGAGTCTTGTTGGAAAAAGAAATGAAATTTAGCAAAATGTTTTATTATAGTTTAGTTATGAGTTGTGTGTGTGAATTGGTTTGTTAAAAATAGTTTTGTAGCTGTTGATATTATGTGTGGGTAACTTAGCAGGTAGTCTTAGGAACTTAATAAACATTTAAACCAGGGTAGGAGAGTAAAGAAGACTAACGGGTTTGGGGGCAGCATACAATAGGACAAGCAGAAGATTTATGATTTTGCTTGTGAACTAAGGAATGTATTATAAGGAGTATGTCGCTTGGCAAAGGGGCACTGTTTCTTGGAGACTTTGTTATGAATTGCATGTATATAAAAGGAAAACACCTGTGTATGAATTTTGGGGCTCTGATTTGGAGACGCTAGTCCACAGGCTCCCGGGCCCTTTAATAAAGCACCGCACAAAACTTATCTGAGTTTTGTGTCCTTTATCAAATCGGGCAACAGTCTGATCCAGCTAGCTCTGGTGTCACAGACATCTCTTGTGAAAAATCCTTTCTTTAGGATTTTTCCCTCTTCTGGAAGGCTGAGGCCCCAGAAAGAGAATGTAAACAATGGTTATCTGCTGCTGTGGAATGCAACAGGTGTGCCTGTGATTGGCCCATGTTGGATGTTTACAATTAAGGGCCAATCAGGGGCCAAGCTCTCTGGGACAGAATCAGAGAGAGCTCCTTTGTTGATTCATTCCTTTTTTATTCTTGTGGAGAGTCAGGGATCTGCGTGCGGAAGATCTCGGGCTGTACGGTTAGATAGGAAGACCCCCTCACCCTGCAGTCTGACCTTTGCTCCGTGCCTGGCCGCACCCAGCCGGACGTGAGCAGAAGGAAATGACACTGACTGCCCAAGCCATTATAAACCCCTGAGACCCCCCAATAAACGCCATTTGCTGTCCACCACGTTGGTGTCAGGAGCATATGGACCGAGTGACCCTGGGCTTTGGGTCACCGTGCCGGACTCTGAATCAGGTCGCCATGCCATAACGGTGACATTTGGTGCTGAAACCTCGGGACCGAGCACCCGGAGTTCAGGGATCGCCTGGACAGGGGACCGGCGGCTGCACAGCTGGCCTAGTGAAGCGGGGGGGACGCCCCCGGACCAGCGTGGACCATGGAAGCCATAGCGAAGGTCGTAAATCAGATGCATGCGCAATAGGGTATTGAGTGTAAGCTCAAAGATCTATGTCTTGCATTACCGAGACTGATTAAGCTTGGGGCTATAGAAAGCCCGGTAGACATCCTCCATCCGGAGATCTGGGATAATTGCACAAAGGCTCTGGCCGAGGAAACCATGTCCTCAGGCTCAGGGAAAGCCTTAAAATCATGGGGCAGAGTTATCCAGGCTCTGCAAAAAGCTCGGCAAGAGCAAGAAACCTGGAAAGCCGCGCGAACTTGTTTATTAGCCACGCCGCAGCTGGGGGTAGGGGCAGCAATGCAAACCGCGGAGGATTTTGACCCGGGCGAGCGCGCAGAGGCGCGAACGCCGGAACCCCCTCAGCGAGCGGACTTACCATCAGAGGGGGGGGAGTACACACGGGCGTTTTGGCAGGGGCTAGCAGAGGAGGCTCGGAATGCTGCTATAATATCAGACCCCGACGTGGTTGGAAAAAAAGCACCCCCGCCATACCCATTTGAAAGTGGCGCCGAATCGCCTGTTCAGGGCTGGAAGGAAGACGCGGAGGGCGGAAATGCAGTCAGCCTGCTTTACAACGCATGCGCGGGCAAGTGGGGAGAAGGGGCGGCCCCCGTGGAGGAGCATAAGACAATCAGAATGCTCAGTTCACATTAGGTCCTTTTAGGGCAAGGACCTCCCCCAGCAGGAGGCGGGGGGACCCCAGGGGGAGGGAACGGCCCGACCCCCGCAAGAAGGGGCAGGGTCGGAGCCTGAGAAAATGGCAGAGCAGCCCGGAAACGTCCAGCCAGTCAACTTCTGGCTCGGACTCGAGCTCCGAGCTCGAGAGCGGATCGGGGGGTTCCGACTCGGATTCTAGTTTTAACAGAAAGAGAGCAGCGGCATATAAGGTCACTAGCCACAGTGCTCCTGCATGGGTGAAGGGGTTATCAGAGAAAGATCGAACCCCGCTTACAGACTGGCGGAAAATAAAAATAGCGTGCGCGGAGTGGGGTCCGTCTGCCACTCTGGTGTTTCCAGTCCAGGTGGGAGGAGCAGGCAGAAACCAAAGGACCTATTCCCTGGTAAACCCGAAAGACGTGGAGGCAATTATTAAAGCGATTGCAGACAGGGGGATGATTTCTGCCATGGTTTCCACACTCACTGACAGCGTTTTTGGAGGGGATGACATGATACCTTTTGATATTAAGCAGACTTGCAGGATGATTTTCGATGGGGCAGGGATGATTGGTTTTAAATAGGAATGGGAGGACAACTGCGTAAAGCAGCTAGCTTTGGTAACAAGAGCAGACCATCCACTGCACGGCTCCAGCATACAGAGGCTAATGGGCACAGACCCCACTATGATCACCCCCCAGGCGCAGGCTGAGAACTTGCGGGCCCATGAGGTTATGACAACAACCCGTGCTGCCCGAGAAGCCATCCGTGTTGCTTCCAAAGCAATAGCCAAACCGTCCCCATGGTCAGCTATAAAACAGAGTGAGAGCTTCACTCAGTTTGTGGACCGCCTTCAGGCAGCATTAGATTCCTCTGCATTACCCTCAGAGGCAAAGGGTCCTGGGCTGGCAGAGTGCCTACGCCAGCAATGCAACTCAGCCACCAAGGACATTTTAAGATCACTGCTGCAGGGGTCTAATATAGCTGCCATGATCAGACACATTGCAAAGGAAGAACACCTTGCTCCCATCCAAGCAGCAGTTCACACTGCAATAACCAGTGTGATGGCATGCCTTAAGTGTAGCCAGGCAGGCCACGTGGCAGTAAACTGCCCTCAGCCAGGACGCCCACCAGCAGCTGCTCCACCACGCCAGGGGAGACTTAGGGGACCATGCTGGGCATGTGGAAGGAAGGGGCATTTAGCTAAGGAATGCAGATCCGGGCCTCAGGGAAACGGGAGAGGGAGGGGGCAGCCGGGCCGTATCCAGCCTCCTCCCACCCGGAACATGCAGCAGCCCAGCTACAGCAATCCCCAATGGGGCACAGGGCTCTCATACCCACCACCAACACCTCCTCAGGGAATGACCAACTTTGTTGCCCAGCCAATGGCTCAGTCAAACCCACCTGCACCTCAGGAATACCAAGAACAGCCCCCTGGGGGCGAAGCCCCTCGGTGGCTTTGGCCATGAAAGCATGGGAACGAGACCCATGGGTGGCCTTCGCCGCAAAGGTGGGCAAGCACCCACTGATCGTGTGGGCAGTGTGTCGTCTCCACAACAGCTCCGATGACTCGGCCATCTGCCTTCCCTTTTGGGTGGACACGGGATCAGATGTCACCGTCATCCCAGACATATATTGGCCTCTACCATGGAAGCTAGAAGAAGCCCCCATGGCGGGCAGAGTCGGAGGGCTGTCTCGAGCCCACAAAAGCACCCAACCAGTAGCAATAACCCCCTGCACCGAGAGAGGACCAAGAAGAACTGTCACCCTCACTACGTACGTTATGTTGGATTGCCCACCCTTGTTGGGGGAGGGATGCCCTAGCCCTGCTGGACATTAGGGTGACAAATTTATTCTAAGGGCCACTGTCGCATACCTGCCATTGCCCATCAAGCTGACTTGGAAATCAGTCGATCCGGTGTGGATCGAGCCGTGGCCCTCGTCCAAGCCTCGAATGACTGCTCTCCTTGAGCTAGTTAGCCGTGAATTACACAAGAATCCTATAGAACCCTCCACCAGCCCATGGAATACCCCAATCTTCATAATACCTAAACGGTCTGGTGAAGGCTTTCGTCTCCTGCACGACCTGAGGGAAGTGAACAAAAGAATCCAGCCTATGGGCCCCATGCAAACTTTGCTGCCCATGAACTCGATGATACCGAGAGGACAACCCTGTGCAGTGCTCAACATCAAAGACTGCTTCTTTTCTATTCCCCTGCACGAAGACAACAAGGAGCGTTTCGCCTTCTCCATTGTCTTCCCAAATAGCCAGGGGCCCAACCTACGTTTCCAATGGAGGATGCTTCCACAAGGGATGGTCAACTCTCCCACCATCTGCCAGATCACAGTGGACCGAGCGCTAGCACCAGTCTAGCAAAGCAATCCGACTGTGACCATCGTGCAGTACATGGACGACATCCTGATCGCCGCGCCATCCACGAGACAAGTGGACCAGCTGGTATCAACCATTTCCCAGACCTTAAAGACAAATGGCTTTGAGGTAGCGAGTGCGAAAATAAAAAAGGGACCGTGCGTGACCTTTCTAGGAGTGGGAATCACAAGCTCCTACATAACTCCTCCCCAGATGAAAATCTGCGGGGACATCAAGACTCTCCACGACGTGCAACAGCTGGTAGGGTCCTTACAGTGGCTCCGCAGCATCGTCCTGATTCCTCCCGAGGTCATGGACCCTCTAAATGACCTCTTGAAAGAAAATAACCCATGGGAGCAGAAAACCCTGACACCAGAAGCGATAAGCTCGCTCAACTTCATCGAACGCCAAATGTCAGAGAGCCTGCTCACCAGATGGGATTCAAGTGCTCCAGTTCATCTCTATGTCCACTTTACAAAAAAGGGGGGAGTGGGAGCCTTAGCCCAAGGACCCCCCGACAAAGCCCAATGGATACTATGGGTGGTCTTGGGGAAACCGTCACGTGCCTTTTCCCCGGGAGTCGAGTGCCTCAGCAGCCTCATCATGAAAGGCAGGAAACTCGCCCCAAGACATCTGGGCATCGAGCCTTCCAAGACATACTTGCCTTTCTGCAAATAGCTCTCTGCGCAGTCAACAACAACATCTGAATATCTAGCCATGGCCCTTGCAGGCTTTGGAGGAGAGATTCGCTACTGAGAAAAACCCCCTTGGACTCAGCTGCTCACGGTCATCGATATGGACCTCCCACCAAAAGTAATTGACCGACCGCGGGCAGGAACAACCATCTTCACGGACGTGTCATCGCAGACCTTCACCGCAGCGGCAGTATGGCAGTCAGGAGAACAGTGGCAATGTGTCAAGGCAACCGACCCCACGCTGTCAGTCCAACAGCTTGAAGCAGCAGCCGTAGTGCTAGCGTGCGGACTGTTCCCAGAAGAACACCTTAACACTGTGACTGACTCCATATTTGTGGCCAAGCTCTGCCTAGCCATGTCCGGACCAGGTGTGTCAGTGTCCACAGTGGCAACGATGCTGGAGGAAGCACTCTATTCACGGAAAGGCACCATATCAGTCATCCACGTCAACAGCTATGACCCGATCAAAGGATTCTACCAAATAGGCAACGACAGGGCTGACGCCGCCGCAAAGGGCATATGGACACTGAAAGAAGCTCGTCAGTTGCACGAATCCCTTTACATTGGAGCTAAAGCGCTTGCGAAAAGGTGCCGGATTTCTACTGCGGACGCAAAGCACGTCGTCGCTACGTGCCCCCACTGCCAGAAGTCACCCTTGTGGTCGAGTGGCATCAACCCCAGAGGCCTCAAAGCCTCAGAAATATGGCAGACAGACTTGACACAATGCCAGCCGTTGAAACCCCGAGTGTGGCCGTAGATACGTACAGCGGCATGATTGTGGCCACACAGCATCTCAAGACCGATTCCAAAGCGACCATCCAACATTGGCTGACAGCCATGACATGGCTTGGAGTGCCAAAACAAATCAAAACAGACAACGGCTCAAACTTCATCTCGAAGACGGTCCAAGCATTCGTCTCGAGATGGAACATCACGTTGGTGCATGGCATCCCATACAACAGCACTGGAGAAGCCATCGTCGAAAGAGCAAACCAGACTCTGAAAACTAAGCTGGAAGTGCTAGCAAAGGCAGAAGGCTTCACCAATGCCATTCCCCCGGGTGTCCAGGCGAGCATACTGGCAACTGCGCTGCTAGCGTTAAATTAATTCCCTAGGGGGGATGAAACAAACAGTCCTGCCCAGAGACACTGGGCCACTGAAGCACTAGAGGAAGGCCCACAGGTGGTGATCAAAAATGAACTAGGGGAGTGGGAACAGGGTTGGAGACTAGTGCTCACGGGGCGGGGATATGCGGCCGTTAAAAAGACGGGGACATTAAATGGTGTCCACTCAAATCTATTAAACCAGACCTTCAAAGAGAAACTCATGAGAATTGTGAGACTTTGTTTGCAGGACTGGATCTTTGGATGCCCCCGCAACTCATATGCCCCACTACCGGGAAAGAGAGGGAGGCCATCGAGCGACCAGACATCCCCTGAGAAGCTCGCACCATCAAAATCAAAGCAGCAATGGTATCTCTGTGTGATCTTGTTGCTAGGGTTAGTAGGTGGAGGACAGGCAGACACAAAATATTACCCTCACCAGCCATTCAGGTGGCTTCTACGCCATCTCTCAGGTGAGGGGGCCATCAAAGAAATGGTTACAGCCGACACCTCATCTTTCGAGTTCAGGTTGAAAGACATTTTTCCCATGCATACAGGGCACCCCAGATTTCAGGAGACAACAGTATTTGGGATCTACTGGTGCCCTGCTTCCAACCCAGGGAAAAGTCATTGTGATTATCCAGGGTATGGATATTGTAGATATTGGGGGTATGAAACTATTGTGGTAAGCAATAGATGGACACCACAACAGCCTGATAAGTTTTTGCAAATTAAGTATACTCCGCATGGCTGTATCGAATCAAAATATGATAGGGAGGAGTACGCGCTTGCGCCCGGAGGCTGGAAACAGCACACCTGCACAGGCTATATAATGACAATCTTGCAGCCGACCCATGATGCCTGGGCCACGGGCAAAGTGTGGACAGCGTATGTTCATCTCACTCGTCGCTTCTAGCCACAAAACACAGATGTCCAAACTAGCCTCCCCATCCGATCTCTTAGTCAAACCAACCCTCTCCAATCCATTCTTAAGTGTGTTAAATGCAACTTTATTATCATTAAATCAATCCAACCCGAACTTCACAGAATCATGCTGGTTATGCTATGATGCACAACTCCCTTTTTACAAAGGTGTTGCCTTCGATCTCCCATTCATCTTCTCAAAGTTAGACAATCCACACCAATGCAGATGGGACACTCCCCGGAGAGGCATTACCCTAAGTCAGGTTATGGGCCAAGGCAAATGCTTTGGCAATGCAACCTTGGCAAAGCAGATGGGCAACGTCTGCCGGGAATTCGTCACACTTAAGGGAGGGAAGTTCCAGTGGGTGATCCCAGCTGCATCAGGAATGTGGGTCTGTCAACGATCCGGGGTAAGCCCATGTGTACTCCTTGACAAATTCGATCATTCTACTGACTTTTGTGTCCAAGTTGTAATTGTCCCCAGAGTCCTGTATTGCCAGGAAGAAGAGGTCTACCGCTTGTTCGAGGAACCCGACCGGCTCCACAAACGAGAAGTGATAACAGGCGTCACCATCGCAATGCTCCTCGGTTTAGGAGCTTCCGGCGCTGCCACAGGCATCTCGGCCCTTGCAACACAACATCAGGGACTGGCACAACTGCAGATGACAGTCGACGAGGACTTGCAAAGGATCGAGAAATCCATCTCTTCCCTAGAAAAATCCCTTTCCTCACTCTCAGAGGTTGTCCTCCAAAACAGGCGAGGACTGGACCTCTTGTACATGCAGCAAGGAGGCCTGTGTGCTGCCTTGAAAGAGGAATGCTGCTTTTATGCAGACCACACCGGAGTCATCATAGACTCCATGGCCGAACTGAGAAATCGGCTAAATCTGAGAAAAATGGATAGAGAAGCTCAACAGGGCTGGTTCGAGTCATAGTTCAACCGGTCCCCATGGCTCACCACCCTGATTTCTACCCTAATAGGCCCACTCACTATAATCTTACTAACCCTAATCTTCGGGCCTTGCATATTAAACAAACTGGTGCTATTCGTTAAAAGGCATTTAGAAACGGCTAACATTTTGTTTCTCAAGCGCTGACGATTACTTTAAGGCATGCCAGTTACTAACACACTTGCAATTTTACACTAATTCTACTAACCCATGAAATTTTGTAACCTCTACATTTTATAGCTTTGTAAGATTTTTACTAATCATGGGGGGGGGAATGTGGAGAGTCAGGGATCTGCGTGCGGAAGATCTCGGGCTGTACGGTTAGATAGGAAGCCCCCCCTCACCCTGCAGTCTGACCTTTGCTCCGTGCCTGGCCGCACCCAGCCGGATGTAAGCAGAAGGAAATGAAACTGACTGCCCAAGCCATTATAAACCCCTGAGACCCCCCAATAAACGCCATTTGCTGTCCACCACGTTGGTGTCAGGAGCATATGGACCGAGTGACCCTGGGCTTTGGGTCACCGTGCCGGACTCCGAACCAGGTCACCACGCCGTAATGGCGACATCTCTTAGCATAGCAAGCTTCTGAACTTTTCTCTCCATTCCTATTAGCATAGTCTTAATGTAATATATATCATAAAATAATAAATCCAGCCTTCTGATCATGGAGTCAAGATTCTTGTCTATCTCTTCACCCCTGAGGAAACCTTGCAAGCCCAGTAACATCTGGTGAACCCCTACTGAGGAAAAAAATCAATTTGATGAGACCCCAGAGGAGCAAATTGCTGCACTGGGTAAATCCTGTATGTGTAGCATTGATGGTTGCTTCACAAGTGACCATAGAAGTGGATTCTAGCCAGGAGCTTAAGAACTGAAGATCCTGTTTTGGACAGAGTTCACAGCAAGGCTGACCACAAAGAGATCGTTCTGAATAACCTCCAGGAAAATGTCTGGAAAGAGCAGCAGCACCGTGGAGTTGGCCAGAGCATGCTGGACTCTTTCAAAAGGTACTGTTGGCTTTTCCCTTCCTGAAGATACAGCCCTTCATAGTTTGTGGCTGTTCATATGGGGGACGCCCCCCTTGGAGGATGAGGTTCATTTTTCTCCTTCAGAGGAGAAACTTATTGCCCTCTGGAAAAAATGAGATGAAGAGGATGGAATGTTCCTGTTGGAGACAGATTTCTATGAGTTTTTTTGATGGGCAAAGCTTTTTGGGTTCTTTACTAATGTGCTATATGCCCTGGATGTTTTCGTATGGGAGTGCATGGAATCCATTTTCCAATTCGTTTGGGATCGTGGTGGGGGATTCCCCTCCCCCGTCTACCCAGTCATCTTCTGTGTACTCTTTTCTATCTTGAAACGGAGAGCAGCTGTTTTTCCCTGGATTGCTAACTGCAAGGGACAGGCCCTTTTCCTTCCGTCTCCAGGAGGAGGAGACCCTTTGGGGGACGATCTGCTGTTTTCCAGTCCCCCCTGCTTCCCGGCCGAGGGGGGTGAAACTTCGCCACAAGCAGAAGAAGTTTTTTTTAATGTGTCCTTGGAGCGTGCTCAGATGGTTCGGTCCTCCTCCCCCCCTTCTCCCTCTCCAGGGGGATGGGAGTGGGTGGCACCGCCTCAGCCAGCCCTGCAGGTGCCGCCCCTGGAAGCCCGGCAGGCCCCTCCAAAGCTGGCCTCTTGGACCCCGCCCTGCTCAGAGATGGGGGTGGGACCGGTCCCCGAGGCCCCCTTGCTTGCCGGGCCCCCGCGGCCACCTCCCAGACCCGCCCCGCGGGTGCAGCTGCCCCCCCGCGCGATTCCGCCCCCGCCTCCGCCGGCTTCCCCGCCTGCGAGCTCAGAAACACCGCTCCCTGTGCCTGCACCGATGTTCCTCTCCCGGCGGCTCCGGCGCTGCCTGTGCCAGATCCGCCGCCGTCCGTGCGCACTCCGCAGGCTTCTGCAACTGCATCTCCGCAGCTGACCCCAGAGCCAGCGGCAGAAGACGCTGCCAACCCCACGCCCTGCCTGCTGCCGCTTCCAGAGCCAGGCGAGACGGCAGCGGTGTGTTCCCGCGCAACCCCGCCGCCTCAAACCGAGACAGACCCTGTTCAGGATGGTGCTGAAGATGGCACTGAACCCGCGAGACCTTCGGAGCAGCCCGTGGCCACTCCTACACCCAGCGTGATTTTCCCCTCGAGTTTTTCGGGTTGTCCAGGGGCTGCCCCTGCAGGGGGAGCTGGGACAGGGGAAGAGGGCGTCACTCGCTCCTTCCATGGAACCGGCACGGCCCGACAGCTGGGGGTGGGGGCAGCCCGTCTGCCTGCTTTCAAGATCAGCATTCTCGGCGGGTTGGGCGGTGGTTGGTCAGTTGCTGGCCCTTGGAGGTTGCCATCTCTGCTGCCCCTTGCGCGTCCCAGCGGCGACAGCCGGGTGTGTTCTGCTGAAAGTTCTGCCTTTGGTCCCCAGCCCGGTGGGAGTGGTGCCGTGAGGCAGATGGGAGACACACCTGTTGCATTTGCATTGCAGAGGCAGAGGGCACAGCTGGAGGAGATCATGGCTTGTTTGCTCTGGGGAACAAATCTCCAGACCTGAGATGGGGTTTCTGGGGAAGGCTTTTATTCCCTCACTGCTGGTGAAATAAACAGGGCCAGGAGACTTCTTCTCCTTTATAATGCCTTTACTAAAAGTGATCAGCTCAGGATTGGGCGGCTCGGCAGGGCTGCAGTCCACGTCACGTCTCCCAGGGCGACTCAGAGGAGGAGGATATGCGCAGCTCTGTCCACTAGGGGCAGAGCCGGGGATCCAGTCCTCGTGGAAGCCTTAGGGCGTGATGTCCCCGTCAGATGTTGCTTTTGAGCCTCGCCGGTTACCCTGGTCCCAGCGTTGGGACCACTCCCTGCTCAAGGCGAGAGGGGTTCCGAAGGTGTTCAGCATCTCTGCAGGCTCAGCACTCGGCTCCTCACATCCAGACATCACTTTAGTCTCTCAATTCTTATTTGGCTCGTTGTTTTTGGGGTTTTCTCGTTGCATTTTGGAGTCGGGGTCCCACAAAGCATTCTGGACTTTGGAGTCACTTTGCATAACCCCCCCCACCCTCTCAGGTGTCTTCCCTATGCTGTAAGAGAGCACAGCCTCAGGGGAAAGGTCCGCCGCACCCAGCCAGGTTTTTTACTAATACAAAAGAGGAGATAAGCCTTAACGACCCGGTATTACAATAACAAAGCACTAAGAATCCTGGCAGAGCCTGAGACCTGGCTGCGTCCCTGCAACTCTTTCTCAAAAAAAATATTAACTGAATTTTTGTTCATAACACTGGCATGCCTCAGTGGTTTTGGGGAAAGGAAGCGTCTCACCATCTGTGCTGCCATTGTACTGGCAGCAGGGTGCAGGCCTGTGGGAATGCAGAGGCTGCTTCGTGGGTTTGGCCTGGGCCGTTGGGCTCAGGAGGTCCCTGGGCCGGGCCCACCGCCTGGCCTCTTGATGGCTTTGGGGGTTGTGGTTTCCACTACTGGTCCTGGCCCGCCTTTTGTGGGCCAGCTTTGGGGATCCTGGTCTGTTCATGGGCCAGGCCCTCCCAGTGCCTTTCTCTGGCTGCTCTGCTGCTGTTGCTGCTGCTCTTTCCAATCACAAAAAAAAAAAAAAAAAAAAAAAAAAATTAAATAAAAAGACTTGAAATAGCTGGCAGCAGCTCTGACGCATTGAAGGGCCAGAAAAGGACATTCCACAAATTGTTCAAATTATTTGAAATTGTTTGATGACTGTCAATGGTTTTTGATAACTATTGATGGACTTTTCTGCAGCAAGCCTGTTTCAGAACCAAAAAAGACTATCAGATATGTCCAAGAGGAAGATCTTCAGCCCATGGACTGTTCCTGAAACTCAGCGGCTTGGACTTGAATTTTCTTTGCATTTTTTTTTTACATTTTCTTAGATTGTAAGATTGTTTTAGTGATATATTAGTATTGTATGTTCTACAGGTGAAGAAATTTCCTGTTCATTCCACACCAGCATTTTTTCTTTTTAATTTTTTAGAATTTAAAGGGTGTAATGTCACAGACATCTTTTGTGAAAAATCCTTTCTTTAGGATTTTTTCCTCTTCTGGAAGGCTGCGGCCCCAGAAAGAGAATGTAAACAATGGTTATCTGCTGCTGTGGAATGCAACAGGTGCACCTGTGATTGGCCCATGTTGGATGTTTACAATTAAGGGCCAATCAGGGGCCAAGCTCTCTGGGACAGAATCAGAGAGAGCTCCTTTGTTGATTCATTCCTTTTCTATTCTTAGCACAGCAAGCTTCTGAACTTTTCTCTTCGTTCCTATTAGCATAGTCTTAATGTAATATATATCATAAAATAATAAATCCAGCCTTCTGATCATGGAGTCAAGATTCTCGTCTATCTCTTCACCCCTGAGGAACCCTTGCAAGCCCAGTAGCGCTCTGGACCCCTGGGCATTTCACAATCTCACAAGAACGAAAGTAAAAGACTGGAGGCACTCTTTTTCCTCGGGACAAACATCCCACGTTTATTGTGGAACCACTCCAGGAGGTCCAGGAGAGAGAAAAAGAGAGTCGAGGGTCTCATCAGGGGAGATTTTAAACCCAGGGGAAGGGGGGCGGAGGAGAGGGGCCACAGCTAATGGGATACAAGTGATGGAAGGGGCGAAGGGAGAGAGTAACCCGGGACACCGGGACAGGACCACCACCAGGGCTTAGGGGGAGAGGGGAAAAAGGGAACAAACCATGTGATTCAAACATACTATTCAGTGCAAAATACCAAACCCAGTGCAAAACAGCAACTAAATATAATATTTCATGCAATACTACAATTAAGGTATTCTTGCATAAGTGTTTATGGCTGGTCATGACCCTTAGTATGTGTTAAAAATGATCAAATCAGGATCCAAATTTATAAGAAAATTTAGCAATGATTTATTATATTGTCAGCAAAACAGAATTTCGATCAGCTTTTATACAGTTTATTCTGCCTGAGGCAGAGATGACCGAATGTTCCTTTGTGTCCCTTCACATGCAGAACTGGGGCCATACATGTGCAGGGTTAGACAAAAGTCCAGTTCCAGGTGTCTAGATGTTGTCAGAGCAGTCGGCATGCACATGTAAAGGGTGGCGCCAGTAATCAGTGCAGTAGATGCAATCTTCGAGGTTCGAGATGACTCCTGCATTCCAGGGAAGTCGGTGATCATCGCTTCAGGAAGGTTCCATTCATATGTTAACAGACTTGATATTATCTTAACATTCCGGGAACTAATTGGATAAAAATAAGACTCTGCTCCCGGCTGGGGTGGTCAAAAGACATAGCTTGGATGTTACAATATTTTATACATTAATAGCATGAATTATCTCTACCATATACTACAGTATGTGATTTCTCAGGGAGATGCTAAGTGTTATGAACAAAAATTCGGTTAATATTTTTTTTGTGAGAAGGAGTTACAGGGACGCAGCCAGGTCTCTGTCTCTGCCAGGGTTCTTAGTGCTTTGTTATTGTAATACCGGGTCGTTAAGGCTTATCTCCTCTTTTGTATTAGTAGAAGGCCTGGCTGGGTGGGGTGGATGGCCCTTCCCCGAGTCTGTGCGCTCTTCCAACATAGGGAAGACACCTGAGAGGGTGGGGGGGGTTATGCAAAGTGACTCCAAAGACCAGAATGCTTTGAGACCTCGACTCCAAAATGCAACGAGAAAACCCCAAAAACACCGAGCCAAATAAGAATTGAGAAACTAAAATGATGTCTGGACATGAAGAGCCAAGTGCTGAGCCTGAAGAGATGCGGAGTCCCTCTCGCCCTGACCAGGGACTCGTCCCCAGCGCCAAGACTGAGGGGGACCGCACTGACAAAGCAACATCTGACGGGGACATCACGCCCTAAAGGCTCCCACGAAGACTGGATCCCCCGGCTCTGCCCCTAGTGGACAAAGCTGCGCATATCCTCCTCCTCTGAGTCGCCCTGGGAGACGCGACGGGGACTGCAGCCCTGCCGAGCCGCCCAATCCTGAGCTGATCACTTTTAATAAAGGCATTATAAAGGAGAAGAAGTCTCCTGGCCCTGTTTATTTCACTAAGGTCGAACAGCAGTTACATCTAAATCTCCCACTTCTTTGTTTGAGGAGGAATTGATCATGGTGGCAGCCATTACATTTGCTTCTGCCTATTTGTTAGCTCGGAACAGTCCCCAGAAGCAAAGAAGTTCTGTAATGAGAATAAAAGAGACCCACCCCCACAGCACCAAACAGTCATATGCGTAAATTTAGTCCCTTAAACCAAGTTTTGGATTAAGCCAAGTAAAGTCATTAGCAAGCATATAATAGAAATTCTGTTCAGAAATGGTTTGTAATGACTGAGATTATTTCCTAAGGCTATCTCTTAATGCATTTATATTTTAATTCATATTTGTAGAAAATGCCCCCTTTAAATGAGCCTTCACCTTATCCCAAGAAGTTTCAGAAGAGTTCCATTCTACAAGGGTAACATACTGTCATAGGTTGACAAGGAAGTGAGTTTTCTTGGGAAGTTATACTCAAATCAATCAGTGGTCAGATTTAAATATTGACACCTGGTGTCACCACTGAAGATATGGATACGCTTCTGAGAACACAGGGGGTTAAAAGCAGAGAACTCCCAGAGGACTTTCTCTTTTGTTTCCGTCAGTGAAGAGTTCAGACCACCCCCGCCCAGTCACAGGCTGGGTGGGGGAGGGGAAGCCATGCGCCTAGGCTGAGGTAGGCCAGGAGCCCGGGACAGAGAAGGGGGGTGAAGGGAATGGAACTGGGCCGGCCCCTGCAGGACGGAGGGGTAGAGAAACACTGGGATGTTCCGGGAAGCCCCCCCCCCCCCCCCCCCTTCCCCCTCAGAGAGCGAGAGCACCTGTGACACCTTGAAATTTGATATCATGTGCTGGCAGCAGGCAGAGGAGAAATAGAAAGGGTAGGGAAGGTGCCCAGCCGTGGGAGTCTTGGGCAGGCCACTGTGAGATTTCAGCCGTCCTGAGGGCAGCACAGCCCGAGATTTTAACCCCTTCTTAGACAAAGAAATCTTTGCAAAACACTAATCCTCCTTGATCTGAAAGAGAAGAGAGACAGCCCAGGACCTGAAATGTCAGAAGAAGATGGGAAAGAATCCTAGGTGGGAAGAGATGATGGAGTGGCCTTTGGCTGGACTTTTTCTTGTATAGCCATAGACTGAACCAATTTTCCTGTAACACAGAGAGTGCATTTAGGAGGATGCAGTGGTTTGAGCCAAGAGAGTGACCTGCTGTAGTGACTGCCAGTGCAGGAGAGAGAGTGACCTGCTGCAGTGATGCCATGTGTAGGAGTGAAGTGAACAGAGAAAGATGAGGAGGGTGTGGTGCCCTCTGTCTTCAGGGAGGAAGAAGATCTCTGTTCTCAAGACCCTCGGCCCCAGGGGAGGTGAAAATGGGGGGAACTCTTGTTCCCAAATGAGAAGTTGTTGTTTTTTGGTACTTGGCAATGCATCCTTAAAAAAAACCCTATAAGCAGTTTTGGTCCATGCACTGTACATGGAAGGAGGATGTCACAATGGCAGATTTTCTCCGGGAGGTGCCACGTGTGACATGGAAACATAAGAGGTTTCAACTGTGTTTCCTGTGGAAGACTATGGTACAAGAGAGATTCCTCTCTCCCTTGATGAACTGAGAATTATCTGAGAGGTGATAACTTGACTGAGAATCCAAGGTTTTGTCTCACTATGCTTTGGTGGAAATTGGGGGAGGAGGAATGTTTTAGAAGGTTTTAATTCTGAATTTTGTGTGTTCCTTTAATTATAGTGAGCTTAATGAGGTTTTTTTCTTTATTTTTAAGCTTGAGTCTGCTCTTCTCTGTTTCTGGTCACATCTCACAGCAGCCATTTGAGAAAAATATATTTTCATGGATGCACTGGCACGGCACCAGTGTTAACCCATGACACATACGTTAGCATCAGTGTGCTGCCAATTGCAGTGAAGACGCAATCGGGTATTTAGGGCATCTTGTTTTTCTCCTACCCATAGCAAAGCAGCCTCAAGATCATCTAAGCATGCTAATATTTCTTGATCGAGTACTTCAAGATCATCTAAGCATGCTAATATTTCTTGATCGAGTACTATTTGCATTTGCAATTCCTCTGTGAAATTATTCATTACAGAACTGAGTTCATGAGCTGTTTATACTGGTTCTGTTAAAGCATCAATGGCAATAGGAGACAAAGCAAAAATAATAATAACAGATACAATAAAAGCAATAAGTCAAACAATAAATCTGTTAGTTCATTTAGATTCCTTTACAAACAGGTGTTTTAGATACACGACTCCTGATTCTCTTTCCCATTCCCATGTAAGATTCACAGTAATCCGTATTTTTGCATGCTGACAAAGAGGTAAGAGATAAGTAAAATTCCTTTCAGTTATATTTTCAGAGGTGATGCAGGACATATACATAGGGTTGATGGCTGTGATGCAATATGATTGATCACAAGATTCAATTGTCATATTTGTTTTTAATAAAAATGCATAAGGATGTGTTGTGCCTATCATGGTATCAAGAGTCGTGAAATGTGGCATTCATCCAATATGTAGATGATACATCAGAATAACTCAAAGCCCACATTTGTGGAGGCAGGAAGGAGAGCATTTATCACCAGTGAACTGTATGGGAGGCGATCCACCATTGGCATCACTGATCTGTGTGACAGACCCTGACTCCTCCATTCCTCCAGCTAATGCTTCCTGAGTAGGAGCCATTTACATCAAGTCTGGCATCATTACAGATAAAATGGCCTTGTGGGCTTTTGGGCTAACAGGTGTTGGTGTAAGGAAAGAGTTAAACACAGAATGGCGGCAGCAGCAGCACCAGCAGCCAGTCTCTCTGACACAGCGTGTACCTGAGACGGAACTGAACAAATGTGTTTCTACTTCTACGTCAACATAGATGTACACTCCTCATGCTCCTTTACCATGGCTTTGGAGAGACCAATGAAAAATGTCAAGAGGGCAGATTTATTGTAAGACTGTGAACACATCTGTAAGCTGTAACCAAAAAAAGCTCTTAGGAGTAAAGATATATATACTGATGCTTCTGAATAAACCTTAGAATCACTCAGATTCACACTCTCTGCTGGTGGATCTTGTCTCTTCATGTATCACAAATGGTGCCCTACAACGTGGGCTAACAACTGCTACAGTGATCAAGTCCTGTGATGCACACCAGTTGACCCATCATGTTGGGTCAGCAAGATCACCGAGGAGCTCCTCTCCTCACGGCTATAGAATCAGGTTAGCATAGTGAGCAGCTGGGCAGTACTTTAATTATTTGGCAAAGTGCAACCAAATCTCAAAGACTCCATAAAGACTCTGTTGCACATTAGTAGGGAGCAAGGATTTAAAGTAATACCTCAGAAACTTATGTCCTTACTCATTTGGATTCAATAAAACTCCTCGTACCCCTCTGATGGTTCTTATGAACTTAGTTATTGGTAAAAAGTCAGGGAATGCTTACAAACTAGTCAGGTTGCTCACCATGACATTCACCCTGATGATACTGTGACTTGGCATGTCATCTATTCTGCCTTGCAACAATTTAAGGAAGTGGACCATGTCCCCTTGGATGAAACACTATCCTTTCTTCCTGAGAAGGATGATCTGAAATGCCAAGATCCATTTGATCCAGGGCCAGTCAATCCTGACCAAGAACCAGATTTATACCCTCCTCTGACCCCAATACACATTATGGCAGCCACCGTTCCAAGCCTCAACGAAATATTACAGACAGTATGTCGAAAGGCAGCTGCAACCCTTTCACCCACTCGTCCTCCTGCCTATGCCGTGTCACCTTGCTAATGATGATGAGGACATGCTATCCACTAAACCTGAGCAAGAAATGTTCATACATAACTGTCACAGGAGAGCTTTACAAGAGGGAGATGTTGAATTTTTACAAGCTATGCCTGTAATATAGTGCAATCAAAATCCACATCGTGAACAGTTGTCCTATGAAATTGTTAAAGAACTAAAGAAATCAGTGAAGGAAAATGGCTTGCATTCTTCTTTTACTGTGAATTTAATAGATGCTATAGCTGAATCACATACCATGCTACCGGTGGACTGGAAATCTCTTTTTAGAACAATTTTACTGGGGGGGGGCAATACTCTGTGTGGTGGATGGAATTTGTAGATTTGGCTGAAACCCAGGCATTGAATAATGGTAATCAAAATCTGCCACTTAATATCATGGCACCCCAGCTCTCAGGAACTGGCATGTATGCCACTGGCTGTACCCAGCTGCATATACAACCCCAGGCCTGGGACCAAAGCACAACTATTGTGGTGTGTGCTTCTCTTGGTTTGAAAAGACAGGTGTCTGCTAAGGAAGGCAGGAGCCTCCCTTGAAATGTAAAATGTAAAGCCTCTCCCTCCGAATTATTATAATTTTTGAAATTAAGAGGCTTTCAGGCAATGATATGGGAATTGGAATAACAGTTCTTTACTAGGAAAATTAAAAATAGAAATGCAATAGCATAAACAAAAAAATCCCCCACTGACAAAGTCAGAATATGACCTGACACCCTGTTGGTCAGGGTGGTGGAAGCAGTCCTATTAAATGGTGGCTGCAGTCCTCCTGGAGTGACAGATGTGGTTCTGTTGAAGCAGTGATCTTGTAAAAGGGTGGAGTTTTCTTCTGAAGATCCAGTGGTGGTGTAGATGGGCCTGATCTTCCTCTGGGAATCCAGTGGAAAAGGCTGGCTGTGGTCTTCCAAATCTCTGATTATATACAGGTAGGAATGCTTGGCTCCTCCCTCTGGGCAGAGCTTCTCAAAATGGGATGATGTAATTTTATCAGTCATGCAGTGAGATTCAATGGTCCATTAACAGAAAATATCTCCCCAGAGGATTGGTTTGTGGAAGAGATAAAGTAAACTGCCCAATTAACAGAAGAAACTGCCCCACCTATAACAGATGGGAAATAGAATACCCCCAAACCATATCTCACAACCCAGGACAGTGCTCTAAGGAAAGTACCTGATACAAAAAACCTAGAGCCAGGTTTTTCTGCTATTTGTCAGGATGCCCAGGAACCATACATCACCTTCATCAACCAACTGCAATCAGCGATCAAATGGCAAATTGAAATGCAAGCAGCAGCCGATGCTGTTTTAAAATCCCTTGCTTACAGTTTTGCCCTCTGTTGGGAATTACAACAGAAGAATTATCTCCTTTATTTCAATTGCTAAAAGGGGACCCAGACCTCTCTTCCCCATGGAAATTGACAAAAACTGCACAAAAGGCTTTATAGACTGTAAGTGATAAAATCAACAAGTCCTTTGCAAATGTCAAAAGCCAGATTTGCCTTTGCGGCTGTTCCTGATTTTACAGTCTTTCTAACCCTATGCTCTTATTGGCCAATGTGATGTGTAAGAACGTACTTTCTGGTTATTAGAATGGATTTTCTTGCCACACACCTTTTCAAGAAACTATAACCGCTGAATTCAAAATGATTGTTCAGCTGCTGTTGATGGGATGACTCCGATGTCAGAGCCTGACAGGATATGATCCGGGAATGATACACCTCCCTGTTATTGCAGCAGAATTAGAGAATCTCTTCAGAGATTCACTGTCATTTCAAATTGCCCTTGCAGAATATAATGTACAGTTTATTCACACGATGCTTTGACATGCATTGTTGCAGTCCTTCAAAGAACTTCCTACCAAAACATCTACAGTCAAAAACACCTATTCCTGATGAAAAACCTGTTTTCACTGATGGATCAGGGAAAACACACAAAGCTGTGACCCTGTGGAAAAATTATACAGGACAATGGGTGTTGTATTGCACTAAGTGGTTTCTTCAGTTATTGTTTTGCACTGGGTGTTTGGTATTTTGCACTGAATAGTATGTTTGTATCACATGGTTTGTTCCGTTTTTCCCATCTGCCCCAAAGCCCCCGTGGTGGTGGTCTCTCTTCAGGTTACTCTTCCCCTCGCCCCTCCCATCACTTGTATCCCATTGGCTGTGGCCCCTCTCCTCTGCCCCCCTTCCCCTGGGTTTAAAATCCCTCGTGACGAGACCCTCGACTCTCTTTTTCTCTCTCCCGGACCTCCTGGAGTGGTTCCACAATAAATGTGGGATGTTCATCCTGAGGAAAGAGAGCGCCTCCAGTCTTTTACTTTTGTCCTTGTGAGATTGTGAAGGGCCCAGGGGTCCAGAGCTAGCCGGATCAGGACTCTCGAAAGGCCCTAGGATCAGTCTTACAAATGGGAACACTCAAAATCTTTCCAACCTGTATCTACCCAGCTAGTCAAACTGGCAGCTGTGGTATGTGGGCTTGTGATGGGTGCCTTAACCCAGGCAAGAGTAAAAAGGAACAGGCTGCTGCTGTGCCATGCTAAAGTCTTAATTCTCTATTCTTCTAACATCTTCTAAAGGCGAGAGTTTCAAGGGGATACATTGTTATCTCTGGCATGGCAGCAGCAGCAAAACAGCAACAACCGAGCAGAATCTTAAGGGGGCAAACAGGCAGCAGGCAAGCAGGAAGGAAGGAACCCCCAGCATACAGAAGTATAGGTTAACTATAAGTCAATGAGTTTATTACACAGTTCTAGTTTTACTTTTCTATCTAATCATGGCCTAATTCTAGTGGTTGTAAGATTTTACACAGCATCACCAGAGTATTACTCAGAACTACGTATGTATTTCTACCAGTTCTCCTTGTTTATGGGAACACTATATCTAAAAATTGTGAACAACAGGCTAAGTTTACATTTTGTCTTGGGCAGAGTAACCTTATGGAAATACCACTACTATGGTAGAATTGTGCCTAAGGGCAAAAAGGCCTCTGCTCTATTGTCTGCTGCAGCTTTTTAGATACTCAAGGCACCTAGTATAAGTTTCTACTAAAAGCTAAAATCTATATTCTAAATCTATATTTCTATTTCACTTTGTGGCTTCATATATCTCAGTTTCTCCAGGAATTTCCGTTCAATCCCAGTACCTGGATTTCCCTCTGGGGCTGTGTCCTGAGGGGCTTGAATTCCACCAGTGGTAGAAGCATTTAGTCTTTTTTTCACAGGAACTTATTAACATTGTTTGTGATTCTCTTTATGTTACAGGAATCATCAAGAGAATGGAACACTGATTCCTGAAGGAAGTCTCTAACAAAGATCTTTTTGTGTTATTAACCACTTTGTATAACCTTCTACTTCACAGGTTTCATGAATATTACATTTTTCACCTTAGATGACACACCACTCTGCCTGGACCTATAGTGGAAGGTAATGTGAGAGCAGATGCTCTCACCATGACAGTCACTATACCACAAAAATTAGGGCAGGGAAAATTTTCTCATGATTTCTATCATCAAAATGCCTGAGTACTGGCAAAACAATTTGGCTTAACCTTGCCACAAGCTTGAGATATAGTGAGTGCTTGTTCACAATGCCAGCAAACATTTCCTTACCACAAACGTTAGGTACAAACCCACGAGGGTAAAAACCTAATGACATTTGGCAAGCAAATATTGCCCACATATTGAGTTTTGGGATTTTTAAATATGTGCATGTTTCCATTGATACTTTTTCAGGTTTCATAGTATCAACAGCTCACAAAGGTGAGAAATCAAAAAATGCCACCCAACACCAGCTGCATGCCTTCACTACTATGGGTATGCCTCAACAGATGGCAAAAGATAAAGGACCTGCACATACATCTTAAAAAACACAAGATTTTTTCTATACTTGGCAGATCAAACATATTACAGGTATTGCCCATTCTCTAACAGACCAAGCCATAGTGGAGAGGGCACATTTCACATGGAAAAACATGCCACTGAAAGAAAAAAAGGGGAATCCCATAGGCATTTTCCCTCAGGAGCAGCTTGATAAAGCAACCTATGTTTTAAATTTTTTTACTCTTTCCACTAGGGATGACCTCATGGCACATCAAAGGCTCCTGGGTCAGACAACTGAAGCCCCAAACTGCCCATCTGATCAGCATTTTACTACTGCACAAGAACATAACTTTGTTATCAAAATGCTTAGGCAGAGCCACAGACTGAAAATCAACCCTGAGCAGTCCTATCCCATTCCCATCCTATTAGCTACTCACGCGACCCCTAACACTAGAGCCATATCCCATATCACCGGCGGGTGGTCTCATGTTAGGTACAAGGGGATTCGCCCCCATCCACATTCAGGAATTGCTGATGATGCTGTATGATAGGTTATTCATTAATCCGGAAGCAATCCTGGAATTATTGATAATGCTGTATGACAGGTTATTCATTAATCCGGAAGCAATCCTGGTGGATCCTTCTGTTTGAAGTTTGGTAAGCAGGGCAAACAATAAAGAGAGATAGGGATAAGGGAATTGATGAGCTAAGCATGATCAGAGCTAACAATGTCAAACTGACCCTAAGAGCCGTGCCAATGTCAAACTGACCCTAAGAGCCGTGCCAAGCCATGGGAACCAAGCCAAGCACACCGGGAATTGACCATATTAGGATAGGAGTTCAAAAGTTTAAAGAGGAAGACTCATCAGAAGACCCTTGCCCGCGATGAAGGCACCGGAAGGACCACCAAGAATAATCCTCAAAATAGATGTCTCCGCCCACGCTCCACCCACACCACGCCTCTTATGAATATGCATATGATATGATGTAACCCTGCACCCAAGACTGTATAAAAGCCTGCTTCTGTCATGAGATAGCCAGAAATCCCTTTTGTGATTTCTTCGACGCGTCGTAATAAAATACCTCCTGTCTATGCTGACTTAAATTGAGTCTCTTAGGCAGTTATTCTCGCCTTTTGGGGCAAAATTCGGCATCACAACTGATGGAGAAGGAGTTCACCCAGAAGTCACATACAAAGATGTACACAGTGGTCAGTAAAAAGGTCCAGTTCCACTGTTAGCTTGGGGAAGAGGTTATGGATGTGTTTCTTTGCCCTCAGGACCATATTGGCTCTGGGCAACATACATCAAACCCAGCCAAGGACAACAACATTGAGTCTTGTCATCTTTCTTCTGCTATACCGCCATCAAATGGAAGGAAGAATCTACTGGGCACATGTTTTCGACCCACCACTGTTTTGGTCTCTGACCTGGTGGGGTCCAGAACATCCCCTCAACAACAATGGAATGGAATGGGTAGGAGGAACTTGGCTTCCTCCCCTAGATCCGGATCAGGATGTTGTAAATACATATGCTATCGATGCTTCTTATGTTACTGATTTGCCACCTATTTGCTTAATGTGGAATCAAACGAGTACCTTTTCACCTTTACCTTGTGCCAATTTCTCTATGCAATTATGTCCTGGGTTGGCTATATGATGCTTCTTTCCCAAATTTGCCCTAAACCACGACAAATTGCACTTGATATATGAATCCTCAGAAGAAAAATTGACTGCTATTGCATTGCCAACCATTCCGTCTATCTCTAACAGTCCTGTGGATGCCACCTCACATCATTATCTCTAATATAATTTTACAACCATTTCCAATTTACGATGTGTGGAATGGACATCATGTCTAGGACAACAACCACAACAACAATTCTTACAGTATGGGAGAATTATTTATTGGAGATCACATAGTATCCTTAGAGAAAAGGGGAAAAATAAAATCATCCTTCCTTTCCAAAAGGCAAACCACAGCATTGTTTCACATGATTGTGGAATGGCCAGACCATTGATTCAATATTATCTAGGTAGTAATCAATCACATGTTAATAAGCATCTGTGGAAAATGCTGTTTTGGTAATACCATATACCAGGTGAACTTGAACAAGAATGCTACCATTGCAAATTTAATATTGCTAAAGAAACAATCACTAATCACTTGTACTTTGCACCCATAAGTTTTTGCTTTAGCTAATGATTTTTTGATTGATTATAGGAAAGGCTTGTATTTTCTGTCGGCTAATTATTTTGTTTTTAAATCATGTGTAACCAATGAAGATGTTAATAACTTTTCTGTTCTTCTTCCATTTAAGAGAAGACCAGAAATTTGGGTACCCGTAAATCTGACTAGGACTTAGGAAGGACAAGGAGAACTCTCACAATTGGCTCAATTATTCCAGGAGGAAATCCAAAAGAGTAAGAAACAAGTTTCCAAATTTCTTGGTTGGTTGATCTTTGCCATCATTTTTGCTGTAATAGTTTTAACTGCAGCCTCTGCAGCTGTTGCAGCTTTAATTCCTTTCAAACTGTCCACACCATGGTACAAGCTCTAACCAATATCATGAAAGAATTGCAAACACAAGAGCAAATTGACAAGGAAAAAATGACCAGATTAGATGCCTTGGTCTAGTGGCTTTGGTTCATAAATTTGAAATTTCTCAGCCAATGTACCAATTAATGTGGTGGATTCAGTGCTGGTTAAATGCCAGTGCACTCACTAGAATATACTTAGTCATTTCTTGCTGTGAGATAGGATTAGGAGGAAGGCGAAGTAGGCTCAAAACTTTAAAAGTGTATAAAGAAAATTTTATTAACAGTAACTAAAGGAAAGAACAATAAGAATCAGAATAAATCTTTTAGAAAATTTCTCCTCCCCCCTACAATTTTTCTTTCTCCCTAACAATGTATAGAAACAATTTAGTCAGTTTATCACTTCTAGAATAGGTTTTTTTCAGTTCACTTAGGGAAAAGAGTTTTCCTTGCTATGCTATGGGAGTTTTCCCAATAAACAGTTCTCTCATGGCTTTTAATGTCTACAAATAGTAGCTGCTTGAGAATCTACAATTGTGAAGTCTCTCTCATCATTCACAGCTTTTCTATAGTTGCATATATGGGCTATGTTAAATTATGGAGTATTATTGAAGATGGAGGGAGAAGACTCACCTTTCATTGATCAGCATCAACTCTGTTTATTCACTCCATCAATCACTTTTTATAACCGTGTTAATTAAGTTCATGCATATTGCAAACCCGAGCTCACAATAGGTCAGAGATAACATACCAACTCCTCCTTATGTTTCCAACACCAAGATTTGGGTTCTCAAAATTATTTTTGCTTTCCCAAAACAGCCAAAGATAGAATATCTACTTGTTATGAGAAAGCTTCCTGAGAACTCTGGTATGCAAGGTTCTCAAGGCCTTCATGTTTGTCACTTTTACTTGTAATTAAAAACAACCTGAGAACTTCTACTGTTTACAGAAACAGGCTGTGAGAACCTGTCCCCCACAGCTGCCTTCCAAGCCATTTCTGAAAAAATCTCCAACAGAGTATTATTTTAAAGATGAGTTTTTCAAGAGCAAAAGTTCTCTTTATTTATCTCTGAGATCATCTTCATTTCTGGGAACAGAGGTCTTCTTCTTTCCCTGAGAGCAAAGAGTCTTCATCACCCCTCTCTCTCTCTCTATTCAAACTTCTCTTGGGATAATAGCTACTTCAACATCTACTTGCTTTAGCATATATGTCTTTGCTCATATCTACAATTTGAACACTTCATCCCCCATACTTTTCAATGAATTACAAGGAAAAAAGAGTCTGATGCATTAATTATATCTTCTTCATAGCTTTACAAGAGGATTTCAGCCTAAACCTAAGGCATTCTCTTAATTCTCTTGTCATCTGGGACTTGATTCTTTACTGACCTTGGTGTCTTCATGTTGTGCCACCGTGATATTTTCTGAAAAATCCCTTCGCCAGGATTTCTTCTTCTGGGAAGATGAGAAGCCTCAGCTTCTGCATGTTTTGCTCCTCTGGAATGTGGTCTGGAGATTGTTTATCCAAACAAGTGAATTGTTTTTAATTAATGGCCAATCACAGCCAGCTGTGTTGGACTCTGAGGAGTCAGTCACAAGCTTTCATTATCATTCCTTTCTAGCCTTCTCATGTATCCTTTCTCTTTCTTTAGTATAACTTTAGTATATTGTTTCTTTTAATATAATATAATATCATAAAATAATAAATCAGCCTTCTGAGAACATGGAGTCAAATTCTCATCTCTCACCTCATCCTGGGGACCTCACAGCACCACAATGTTGTTCTACTACATGTCTTTACTCTGTTTTTTTATCTTACCTGAGGGAGGATTGAAGGTCTGTAAGTCTTATCTGGGTACTGAAAGAGTGAATATCTCACTCTGGGTCTGTAAATAGTCATGTAATCCCTGCTGGGCAGCAGCCAAAGTAGTCACAGTAATAAATTTTCAAGCTGCACTAGGAAGGGACTAGGTCAAAAATCTTAAGAAGCCCAGCCAAAACAGCAGAAGCCGCTCTGGCCACAACTAGCTTTTAGCCTTTTATGAGTTCAATTCCAACCACAAAGCTATTTTCTGTGTGGGCTGCAGAACTGCCTCCAAATTTGTTCAGCAACTGTGCTAGGGAGAGAGCTAAGATCTCAACAATCAGACTAAAACTCAGCAGCTGATAACATGCCCTCCCCCCACCCAGCAGCCACTAGGGTCTGGCCTAGACCCTGCCTAGCTGCGTAGGCCACAACAGAGCGGGCCTGGCCCAGGCCACGTCTTGTTACCTATTCAAGACCAAAAATAATAAAAAAAATTCCCAAAGTATGTTCATTTTTACATGTGTGTTCACAGACACGTATTCAACTTTCTACCAGTTTAATAAAGTGTCAATATTCAAAACAAGCCACTAATTAGTTTTGTCAGGCATAGAAGAAACTGTCAGCAGCTCCTCTCAAAAAATCATTTCCATAAGTAACTTCTTCCCTCCTCACTAAATGTCAGTTAATACAAAATCAACACACTTAGAAAGTGTTCTTTTGTGGATTGACGAAAGAGTTGAGGCTCAAAAAACCTGCATATCTTTACATTGCAATTGGGAACATATACATAACTCTTTATGTGTCACTCCTTTTCCAAGGAATGAAATGGAACAAAATTGGGAAACAATCAAAATCCACATCCAAGGAGCCTTTGATAAAGCCCTGAGACAAGATATCCACTCACTTCACACTCAAAAGATCAACTCAGAGATTTGCAAACTCTGGACAAGCAAAAGGTACTAACAGACTTAAAAAATGATCTTACTTGGCTAAGTAAAAAAATTGGTTTTCGGGAATAAATTTACGAGATTGGGATTTTATTGGATTAGGTTGTCTAGCAGTGATATCTTTTAAAATTTTCTGTCTTGTCCTTTTCAATATAATAAAAGCTGCTAAAGGCCCACAAAAAGCAGCTATGGTTGCACTTACTTTGTCCATGACCCTGTTACGAATAGAAAAGAGGGAATTGTTGGGTTAACAGGTGTTGGTGTAAGGAAAGAGTTAAACACAGAATGGCAGCAGCAGCACCAGCAGCTGGTCTCTCTGATACAGCGTGTACCTGAGACGGAACTGAACAAATGTGTTTCTACTTCTATGTCAACATAGATGTACACTCTTCACGCTCCTTTACTATGGTTTTGGAAAGAACAATAGAAAATGTCAAGAGGACAGATTTATTGCAAGACTGATCACGTCTGTAAGCTGTAACCAAAAAAAGCTCTTAGGAGTAAAGGTATATATACTGATGCTTCCGAATAAACCTTAGATTCACTCAGATTCACTCTCTCTCTGCTGGTGGATCTTGTTTCTTCATGTATCACAGCGGGCTCTATTCTGATACTGATACATTAAGGGAGTGTATCTGATATTACTCAGGGTTTTCCATCCTACATGGTGACCATGGACTATACACGGAAGGTGACAGGGCTTAAAGTTCACATATGGGAATATTATTCGAAGTTGTGGTGATGTTTATAGGGTTATGTGAGGTGTTAACTCCTGAAATTTCAGTTGCTTGTAAGGTTGTTGTCTTGCCAGTATTATTTATCAAATGCATGTTCAATGTGGAAGAAGTGCAAGTGCTATCATTGTGGGTAGTTGTCCTGGTTTAGGGCAAATTTGGTAGAGAATCTCCAAAGGGGCCCCTCCAGAAAGCAAACCCACACGGCCCCTCCCCCCAATCGGTTCGGGAAGAATTCCTCAGAGAGAAGTGGAAAGAACCTGTTTTACACAGGCACAGCACCCCCCAGCACACAAAATGAACAATACCAGATGATACCACTCTGAAAAAGATGAAAAATTCAGAAAGTCTCTTTTGGGGGGTGGTCGCTCTGTTCTCAGTCCCTCTGGCCCTGGGGTAGCTGCTGCAGCCACAAGGTGCAAACTCGCGGTGTTTTCAGGTCCCAGTCCGGAGCAGGTTCGAGATGGTCCGAAAAAGGAGGGGAGAAACAGTCCAGGGAGAAATTTGGACTGTTCAGCTAAACTAGCTAATGAGCAGAAGCAAAAAGCAAGCAGAAGTGAAGTGAAGCGAAGCAGAAGCAGAAGCAAGAGCAAAAGTGAAAAGCAAAAGCAAAAAAAAGCAAAAGCAGCCCTATGTACTGCCCTTTGTGTCCTGCCAGGCTGATAAGAAAAACCCAAACAAAACTTTCACTGTTCAGAGCCAGTCTTAAAGGCACAGAACATAAAATCCAACATAAACAGCACACATGAATGGGGATACAAGCATCATAACATCACCCTAGGACAGTAGTTAAACATCAGGGATAGGAATCTGCTAGAAAAGTTTGATTTCCTTCAACTGATAGCCAACCTGTCCCATTAATTAATGACCCAGATGGAGGGAGACATTCCCCTCCTAGTATTTTAGAGTTGTTATTAGAAATGGGGATTTCTGAGCCCCACCAGTTTACTGGACAAAAACACTGGAGGATCATAAACGAGCCAAATAGATTTGAACATTGACACCCATAACACAAGAGCTAAATAATAAAACATAAAGCAAAGGTCGTACTTTCAAGTCAGCTGATACAGTGGCCATGTAGGCCAAGAATGTATTTGCAGCACTGGGTTCTGAGACATGGGGGGGTTAGAAATTAACTTCGAGTAGAAATTAATTTTGGATTTGGATGTACTGTTTTAACTTGTTTCGTCTTTAACTTGCTGTGCTTGCAAAGGCTTGCAGAGACAGACAAAAGAATGCAACCCTCTGATAAAGAATTCTACCCCAAACAAGGTGAAAGGAATGTGAGTTTCCAAGCTCAAGGGAGATAAGAGAGGCCTCGCCAACCTTGAAACTAAGAGCAGACCAAAACTGAGGTTGGACTTGCTGGCATCAGGGAAGACGTACAGAATGACTGCCAGAGAGCTTTTCGCAGGTTCAGAGGGAGTGATAAGCTAATTTTAATGCAAATCAGGCTAGGAAATAAATATGCATGGACCTATTATGAAACTTCATGCATATGCAACAAATTAAGGGACAAAAGAGGATCTGAATTCTGCGGGGGTGTGCATGCTTTGTGGAGCTATCCCGCATGTGTGCCTGGCACTAAATTAAATACCTACCTACTTTACAACTTTTACAAGTTGTGGAGTTTTTTCTGCTAATCATTTTTCTAGCGAGCCAGCCAGGAATGTCTCTGTCACTCCACAGGTTGGAGTCAGGAGGTGGACCTCCTAGTGCGCACCCCAGGATCTTCCCTGAAGGAGCTCCGCCTCCCGGCTTGCCCCCTGTGGGGGAGACAACATCCTGCTGGTGTTGTGGACAAACAGTATGTATCTTCAGAAGGGGCCTTGGCCAAGAGGCTGTTAAGCCACTCAGATGTCTGAGCGCATCGCTTAGTTGCTGTGTGAGTAGAAGTTTGCTTGCAAGCAGCCGCCGGCCGAGCACGGCGGGTGATAGGGGGGGGAAGGGTCTGCTGGCCAATAGAGAGGCTGGTGAAGAGATTCACTGATCAATTGTGTGATCGCTAGCAGCTCTGGAGGTGAGTCGAGTGAGTCTGGACCTTATCACTGCTATTTTTCTCCGTGCTACTATTTACTGCTTGTGTGCTTGTGGTGTCCAGACATTGTGGTTATGTTAGTGGGTTTTGTAATAGTGTGAGTGGCTTTGTGGGCTCGGTTATACAAAAGGAGGAGTGAGTGAGCTTACTCATGGTGTGGGGAGGGGAGGGGGGAAGTTCTAATCACGACTGAGGAGGCTGAGTGGGCCCCGGATCACGGCTGGGTTGCACTGTCAGGGCAGCTGTGGGGGCAGATAGAGTCCCATGGAGAGGCGGCTGGGGAGAAGCAGAGCAAGTGGAGAAGGGTGGGTGAGAACACGTACTGTGTTTGAATGTGATTTGTGCAGATTGTGCAGATTGTGCATGTTTTAACTGTGACTAGACAAACTGAGGGGATTCCTCTGCCCCAGTGGTTTCGCCTTGACCCCTGGGAGTTTGTGAATCCAGTAAATCACTGGATGGATAGAGGAAATGAACGAGTTGATTTAGAGGGACTTTATCAGACTTCAGCTGGTTATTTAGTTTCTCTAGACTGGCAGCAACCCTCCGTAGAGGATTTAGAAATTCACAAAGGAATAAATGGAATAGCCTGCCTTTGTGGGCAATTCCTGGGAGCCTTTGGCACATCGAGAGGCTGGCACCCTCTGTGGGTACTATTACAGTGTGGAGTTTGTGAGAGACACTGGTATTGCTGTTCTAGTAGGCAGCAAGGCATATGCCCCAAGTGTGCATTGAGGTTTCCTAATCGAGCCAATTTTGAACCTAAGATCTTAAAGTTTGTGTGTGGAAAATCACATCTGGTACCCATAACCTGGGGTTGTGTGTGGGAGGAAAACTGGGAAAGGATCATGAAGCTTTGTGAAGAGAGGTTTGGGTGGAAGCGAGATAGGACAAGGAGAAGGCAATAATGGGTACTAACCAGAGCAAGGAAGTTCCCCAAGCAAGCCCTTTGGGGTGAATTTTGACCCATTGGAAAAAAGTTGCCAGTAGGGGGTATGAGACTGCCTGAAGTTCTCTCATCTGCCTCATGATCGTCATTGGGGACCACTGAAGAAAAGACCCTTGTCTGAAGTTTCTGGCCCTGTTGGAGAAAGTTCCATGCCAAGGGCCCTGAGACCTGAGCACAGTGCTAAGCTATTGTTCACAGGTGTGTTTGTTGTATGCTACACTTAACCCGATGAAAGAAGAAGGGGGCACCTTTCCTTTTTGCAACAATAGCCTTGGAAGTTGTCCCACCTCTCAGCCTGACTGAACTTCTCTTGACTTTTGGGTGGCCCCCCCCAGAAGACCCCTCACTCGTTTGCAACCGCCGTGACAGACAGACTGAGATGTAAGAAGCCTCTCCATCAAAGACTGAGACATGAAATCCCATTGCGAAAAGCCCCCCCTCCACACACACTCTTTCCAAGGACTGGGACTGAAACCCCTAACCCAGGGGAGGTGTGTGGGGAAAGCAAGCTAACCAAAGCAAGATGGATGTCACAGGTGTGAGCAGTGGACCACAAAAACAATGGTTCTCACCCACTGCTGAGAACATGGACTGTGTCTACCCTTTTCCTAATACCATTTTTTCCCCTGGAAATACAATAGACTACCTTTGATTCAGTTTCAAGATTTACCCCTTCCCCATCAAAAAAGAGCATAATAAGAGTTCGGATGAACTGCAACCCTCAAGATCTCGCTGGACGTGACCTGGTGATCTCTTTTGGCTGGACATCAAAGGACTTTGCCATTCTACGTTTGGTAGCTATATACCTTCCTTTCTCTTCCTCCCTCTTTTCCTTATTTTTCCCTTTTTCCCCAATTCCTCCCCAATGCATTTTGCTGTGGTCATTCAATAAAGGTGCATTTGTTTTGATTATCACTGCAAACCCCCCCTGTGCCGTGTCGGTTTTTTGCACCCTGAGATCAAATCCACAAACCATCACGAAACCCGTTCATAAGGATGGCTCATGACAGGGGGCCTCGGAAAATAAAAAAGACGTAATCCAATGTTGCATGAGGTGGTGGCCATTATACAGGTCAGAAGATGGAGCAAAGTGGCCACCTGCTGGAACTTTAGATTATAACACCTTATTGCAGTAAATGCTGTTTTTAAGATGAGAAAGAAAATTGGGATGAGTTTTCTTATGCCAATATGTTTTTCTCCTTAGGAAAAACATAGTGGCAGAGGGACTGTGGGCTCAGACGTCCCTCTGACCCACTGGTGTTAGGCCTTGAAAGGGAAAACAAAGCAAAGAGAGGGCAAATTAATCTACGTTGCTCAGCATGCAGTATAGGAAAGCGATGTACAAAATCAGATGAGGTCTATCATGCTGCAGCTCAAGAACAAGATACAGTAGACTTGTTGAAAGCTCCTCCTAGGAGACGAGTATGAGGGTGACGATGAGGACGACAGTGAGGTGGACTTTCCTAAAAGAGACGAGGATGCAGGCTCGGAAGGCACATCCACTTGAACCCATTCCCCTCCAGAACCAGGAGGCAAGCAGTGTTGCAGGCCCCTCTGCAAGAGGCAGTGGGACCAGAAGGAGGGAGATTGATGATTATAGTACCATTCTCCACCCTTGATCTAGAGGCATGGGAAAAGATTGCTAAAAATTGCCATTGTGAGTCAGAGAGGAGCAGAGGGGAAGCTTCCTGAGTTGCTGCTGAGTGGTTGATTATAAGAGGTGTCTGGGGAGCACGGCGACCCAGAGCGCGGCGAATAGGAGCGGGCAAACGGGTGTGGTGAGTCTCTGTGGCATATACAAGGCAATTTGCGCAGCAGTTCGTGCAGGCAGGGCAAGCAGGCAGGGTTGCCAGCTTTCTTGCTAGTAAGGAGTCCTCTGTGTTGTTTGAGGTCTTTCTGCTGCCTGGTTATTTTTGAGGTGTTTGTCAGTAATGGTGTCTACACGGTCTAAAACTGTGGCTGGTATAAATGACCAAGTCGAGCCCTCCAAAAAGGATGTGTCTGTACAGACCCATCTGTGCCCAGAGTGTTTGTGCTTATCGGTGGCTTCAGGGAGTGTTGTGGAGGAGACCTGCCTGTGGTGTGAACAAGTGAATGACCTCCTTTCACTGGTGGCTGAGCTTAGGGAGGAAGTTGAAAGGTTAAGGAGTATCAGGGAAAGTGAAAGGAAAATAGACTGGTGGAGTTCAGCCCTACCATCTTTAAGGGAGGCTTCTGACCAAGAGACTGAGGACTTATATGCCTCCTGCTCTCAGGCAATAGAAGGGCACCTGGTAGATGAAGAGGAGTGGAAATGGGTCCCCATTCAGGGAGGTAATAACAAAAAGTCCTCCCCATCCCCATCATCCAGCCAGGTACCACTTCAGAATAGATATGAGGTCCTAGATCTAGAGACCCAACTAGATGATTTAGGAGAAAATTGTCTGCCCAGTGAACCCCCCAATTATGATTCATCTGTAAGACGGATCACTACCTCTAACATCAAGAAGAAAAGAAGGGTAATCGTAATAGGTGATTGCCTTCTGAAGGGAACTGAGGGCCCCATATGTCGACCAGACCCATCCCACAGGAAGGTCTGTTGCCTCCCTGGGGCCCGGGTGCAAAATATCACTGAGAGACTTCATGGGCTGATTCAGCCCTCTGATTATTACCCACTGCTGATACTCCAGGCTGGCAGTGATGAGATTGAAAACAGGAGTTTCAAGGCAATTAGAAAGGACTTCAGGGTACTGGGTCAGGTAGTTGATAGGGCAGGAGCACAGGTAGTGTTCTGCTCAGTCCCTTTGGGGGCAGAAGAAAATGATGAAAGAAACAGGAGAATCCGCATCATCAGCAAGTGGCTTAAGGGTTGGTGTTGTTGGCAAAATTTTGGATTCTTTGATCACAGGGAAACTTTTACAGCATCTGCTCTGATGGAACCAGATGGGGTACATCTCTCTGTTAAGGGCAAAAGGTTTTTAGCTCATGAAATGGCAGACCTCATTGAGAAGGCTTTAAACTAGGTTTGAAGGGGGAAGGGGAAGCAGCTGAGCTATCTGGAAGCAGGCCCAAGGATTGCAAGGCTAAGTTAGGGGTGAAGTTAGTAGCCCAGCTGAGGTGTGTGTATACCAATGCACACAGCTTGGGCAACAAACAAGAAGAGCTGGAGGCCATGGTGCAACTGCAGAGCTATGATGTAATTGCCATCACAGAAACATGGTGGGACGACTCACATAACTGGAGTACTGCACTGGATGGATATAAGCTCTTCAGAAGAGACAGGAAATTAAGAAGAGGTGGAGGGGCGGCCCTTTATATTAAGCAGACTTTCGATGCCATAGAAATTGAAACTAAGGAAAATGGAGTTGCATGTCTATGGACAAGAATTAAGGGGAAGGCCAACAAGGCTGACACCCTACTGGGAGTCTGTTATCTTCCACCCAACCAGGAAGAAGAGGTAGATGACTTATTCTATAAGCAGCTAGGTAATGTTTCAAGATCATCAGCCCTTGTTCTTGTAGGTGACTTCAACCTACCAGACATCTGCTGGGAACTTAATACAGCAATAAAGAGGCAGTCCAGGAAATTCTTAGAATGTATGGAGGACAACTTTTTGTTGCAGCTGGTGGATGAACCCACCAGGGGAGGGACTATGTTAGATCTGCTGTTTGCAAATAGAGATGGGCTGGTGGGAGATGTGGTGGTTGGAGGTCGCTTGGGGCAGAGTGATCATGAAATAATAGAGTTCTCAATATTTGGTAAAGTCAGGAAGAGCACCAGTAAAACTCTTGCATTGGACTTCCGGAGGGCAGACTTTGGCCTGTTTAGGAGACTTATTCAGAGCATCCCTTTGGAAGCAGCCCTTAAGAACAAAGGAGTTCAGGAAGGGTGGGCATGCCTCAAAACAGAGATCTTGAGGGCACAGGAACAGACTATCCCTGTGTGCCGAAAGATCAGTCAACGGAGTAAAAGTCCAGCCTGGCTGGGCAGGGAGGGTTTGGAGGAACTCAGGACTAAAAAGAAAATGTATCAGGTTGGAAGGAGGGTCAGGTCTCTAAGGAAATATTCAAGAAGGCTGCTAGAGCATGCAGAAAAAAATTAGGGAGGCCAAAGCTCAGTTTGAACTTAGAATGGCAACTTCTGTAAAGGATAATAAAAACTGTTTCTATAAACACATTAATGCTAGAAGGAAGGGTAAGACCAGCCTTTATTCTTTATTGGACAAGGGAGGGAACTTAGTATCTGCAGATGAGGAGAAGGCAGAAGTGCTTAATGCCTACTTTGCCTCAGTTTTTAGTGGAAAGATGACTTGCCCTCAAGCCACCTGCCCGCCTGGGCTGGTTGGTGGTGTCAGGGAGCAGAATGGTCCCCACATTATCCAAGAGGAGGCTGTCATAGAACTACTGAAATGCTTGGATGTTCATAAATCTATGGGACCAGATGGGATCCACCCCAGGGTAATGAGAGAGCTGGCAAATGAGCTTGCAAAGCCACTCTCCATCATTTACCAACAGTCCTGGCTCACTGGTGAGGTTCCGGATGACTGGAAGCTGGCCAGTGTGATACCCATTCATAAAAAGGGTGCAAAGGAGGATCCTGGTAATTATAGACCAGTCAGCCTGACCTCAGTACCTGGCAAAATAATGGAACAGTTTATATTAAGTGCCATCACAAAGAATTTACAGGATGGCCAGGGTATCAGACCCAGTCAGCATGGGTTTAGGAGGGGTAGGTCATGTTTAACCAACCTGGTCACCTTTTATGACCAGGTAACCCGCCTAGTGGATGCAGGGAAGGCTGTAGATGTTGTTTACTTGGATTTCAGCAAGGCCTTTGACACTGTCTCCCACAGCATACTCCTAGACAAGCTGGCAGGCCGTGGCTTGGACAGGAGCACTCTTTGCTGGGTTAGGAACTGGCTGCATGGCCAGGCCCAGAGAGTGGTGGTGAATGGTGCTGCATCCAGATGGCGGCCAGTCACCAGTGGTGTCCCTCAGGGGTCTGTGCTGGGGCCAGTTCTGTTTAACATTTTTATTGATGACATGGATGAGGGTTTAGAGTCTTTCATTAGCAAATTTGCAGATGACACTAAGCTGGGAACGTGTGTTGATCTGTTAGAGGGACGGAAGGCTTTGCAGAGGGACTTGGAGCAGTTGGATAGATGGGCAGAATCGAATGGGATGAAGTTCAATAAGTCCAAGTGCCGAGTCCTGCACTTTGGCCACAATAACCCCCTGCAACGTTATAAGCTGAGGACGGTGTGGCTGGACAGTGCTCAGGTGGAAAGGGACCTGGGGGTGCTGGTTGACAGTTGGCTGAACATGAGCCAGCAGTGGGCCCCGGTGGCCAAGAAGGCCAATGGCATCCTGGCCTGTATCAGGAATAGTGTGGCCAGTAGGAGTAGGGAGGTCATTCTTCCCCTGTACTCAGCACTGGTGAGGCCTCACCTGGAGTATTACGTCCAGTTCTGGGCCCCTCACTTTAGGAAGGACGTTGAGATGCTTGAGCGTGTCCAAAGGAGAGCAACGAGGCTGGTGAGGGGCTTAGAACACAAGCCATATGAAGAACGACTGAGGGAGCTGGGGTTGTTCAGCCTGGAGAAAAGGAGACTCAGAGGTGACCTTATCACTCTCTTCAACTTCCTGAAGGGTGGCTGTGGTGAGCTGGGGGTCGGTCTCTTTCTCTGGGCAACAACAGATAGAACAAGAGGACACAGTCTCAAGTTGCGCCAAGGGAGATACGGGCTAGAATTAAGGAGGAAGTATTTTACAGAAAGAGTGGTCAAATACTGGAATCATCTACCCAGGGAGGTGGTAGAGTCACCATCCGTCAATGTATTTAAAAAAAAGACTGGATGTGGCACCTGGTGCCATGATCTAGTTGAGGTGTTAGAACATGGATTGGACTCCATGATCTTAAAGGTCTCTTCCAACCTAGAAATTCTGATTCTGTGAAATTACTGCATTGATCCAATACTTACTGCCAAATGTTTATGAAATGTCATCAAACAACGCAACCCAGTTTGGAGAGACATCCAGTTACTACTGGATGCTTTCACTGAAACAGAAAAGCAGCTGATCTTGAAAACAGCAGGGACTTTGAGAGAGGATCAGTGTTAAAGCCAGCGACTGGATATAAGAGAATATTTCCCTCTCCAAGACCCAAAATGGGATCCAAATATATCAGCAAAATTAAAGAATATAGCAGATTATCAAGATTGGATAGCAACAGAAAGGAAAGAGCTATTCCAAAGACCCTAAATTGGTCTACCTTATATTCTATTAGGCAGGGGCCTTCTGAGATTCTGTCCGAGTTTCTAGAGCATCTGGGGGATGCTATGCATCACCATACATCATTAGACACAGGGTCTGAGATAGGAATGAATCAGCGAGTTAAATAATTTTTGGGACAGTCTACTGGAGATATCAGGTGTAAATTCCAAAAAATCTGGGGACCGGAAGGGAGAACCCCACCTCAGTTGGGTAGAAAGCAATGTGCAATTTGTAGAAGAACCTGTTACTGGAAAAACCAATGCCCAGAGCGGAGACAAGGTGACTGTCAGGAGAAGGGGGCGATGACTGTGCATGTAAAAGACGACTGAGGAGGACTGGGGGATTCCACCCCAGCAGATCCACTGGTTATAAAAATGAGTCTGGGGAAAGAGGGGAAAAGGGGGGAATTTTTAGTTGATACAGGGGCCACTTATTCAGTTTTAAATAAAGCTTTAGTACCTGTGGGGAATGATTGTGTTATAGTGCGGGGAGCAACTGGTCAATCTGAGAAGGCATATTTTTGCAAACCTTTAAAGTAGAAGCTTGGAAAACAATGGGGTATTCACAAGTTTTTATACATGCCCAATTTGCCAAAGGCAATTTTAGGGAGAGACTTATTGAAAGAATTACAAGCAAGCATTACATTCAAAACTGGGGAGGTTACTCTGGAGGTAAATGATCAAAAGTACATAGAGGTATTAAGTTTAATATTAACGGCCATTGAACTTAAGGAGGAAATTAGTGAAGAGATATTAAACCAGGTATTTCCCAGAGTATGGGCCTCCAATGTACCAGGGAGGGTGAAAAATGCCTCTCCCATAGTAATCAAACTTAAGGAAGGGAAACAGCCAGTTCGAATCTAACAGTATCCCCTGAGAAAGGAAGACAAGGAAGGAATCAGCCCAATAATCAAGAATTTTTTTCAGTTAGGACTGTTGAAGGAATATCAATCTGATTTCAATACTCCTGTTTTACCTGTTCAAAAACCTGATGAGTCATATCAAGTAGTACAGGATTTGAGGGCTGTCAATAAGATAACATAAGATTTATATCTCATAGTGACCAATCTATATACTTTACTAACCTGTTTAACACCCAAGCTAACTTGGTTTACTGTTCTAGATCTGAAAGATGCCTTCTTTTGCCTCCCTATCCACAAAGCCAGACAGAAAATTTTTGCATTCGAATGGGAAAACCCTAAAACTCAGTTCTTACAGACGGTGTTGCCTCAAAGCTTTAAAAACTCTCCCACTCTATTCAGAGAACAACTTGCAAAAGACCTGGAATCCTTGGAAGCGCCACCGGAAGAAGGAAGGCTATTACAGTACGTGGATTATCTCCTAAAAGCCACTCAGATGAGGGAGGCATGTGTGGCCTGGACAGTAAGCCTTTTAAATTTCCTAGGACTCCAAGAGTATAAAGTATAAAAGAAAAAGTCACAGGTAGTGTAGTGAAGCACAAAGTAATCTACCTGCGATATGAGGTTGGTGCTGGACAACAGACTTTAGGGCAAGCTCGCAAGGAAGCAATATGCCAAACCCCGAAACCTCAGACAATAAAGGAATTCCAAACCTTTTTAAGAATGGTAGGGTGGTGCCAGCTGTGGGTTTAGAACTATGGGCTGCTTGTAAAACCTCTATATGCTTTTATTGCTAATGGAAATAGAGATCTCCAGTGGACAAAGGAGGCCATGCGGGCCTTTCATCAGCTAAAGAGTGCCCTCATGTCAGCTACAGCTTTGGGACTTACAGATGTGAGTAAACCATTCTTTATATTTTCCCTTGAGAAAGAGGTGATTGCCTTGGGAATCCTGACCCAGAACTTGGGTCCATATCAGAGTGTCGTTATAGAGCACGACACAGCACAAAGTACCACAACTCCATCAGAAGGGTACAAGAGAGATTTATTGTAGCAACATGTTGCTTTTATACTTTTTCAAGATATTTACATTCACTTAACATACACATTCACTGCCCGTTGGTTATAAGAAACAAAGTTCTCAGTAGGTGATCAGGGAGCCACGTCATTCTGTGAGCCAGCTAGAGTCCATATTTTTTAACTTTCTCTCCTTCATCACGTCTCCATGGTGACAACCTTGGTGTCTTCCTCAGGAGAGATACGGGGCTTTCCTTTATCTTCAGGAAGCCTTTGCTGGCTCACAAGAACAGCACACAATGTCTTTCCTACATCAGAGGGCAGTTGCCTACTTTTCCAAGCAACTAGATGCAACGGCCAAAGGATGGCCAGGTTGCCTCAGAGCTGTAGCAGTTGTGCTACATACCCAAGAAGCACGCAAGTTTACCCTGGGACAAAAAAATGACTGTGCTAGTGTCTCATACAGTATCTGCAGTACTGGAAGTAAAGGGTGGGCACTAGCTTTCACCACAAAGGTTCTTGAAATACCAGGCCATTATGGTAGAACAAGATGTGGAAATAGTGGTGACTAATGCTGTCAATCCAGCTTCTTTCATCAGTGGAAATCAAAGAGAAGCAGTACACTACAACTGCCTAGAGACTATTGAAGCTACTTACTCCAGCCGCCCTGATCTAAAGGACACTCATTTGGACGATGCTGAGGCCTGGTTCACTGATGGAAGCAGCTACATCATTAGCAGTAAATGACATGCTAGGTTATGCAGTTACTATCTGCAAAGAGGTAGTAGAATCAGGATACTTGTCAACAGGTGCTGTCAGGACCCAGGACATCCCTCTGGCTGTCCTGAGCAGCCAAGATCCCTGCCAGGGGTCTCAGAAACCCTGGCACAAAGCCCAAAATGCCTGTGGTTTTGATTATGACCCGTGGAGCAAGTTACCAACCTTAGATGAAGATCTGCAAGCTATGACAAATTAAGTAGAATGATAGTTAATTTATCACAAGGTGAAAATGTAGATTTTGGGGTTTTTAGAATGGGGATTCAGGGGGGCAAGATGGAGGAATCTGGGCGTGTCCAGCCTTTCTCCTTCTTCTTCTTGGCCTCCATCTTCTGCTGTGATGTTGACACTTTTAGATTGGTTTAGAGTAGAAGCTCACTGTCTAACATAGGTGATAGGTATTGGAAAGTAATTGTAAACATTGTATACATAGTTTTTAGTATAAAGACATAACACCGCCCTGGGGTCAGGCAGAATGCCTCTGACTGTCTTGCTGAGTGGACCTCGGCAGGACAGGAGAAAGAATTTTATAGATAAGATACAATAAACAATCTTGAGACCAAGAAATGAAGAGCCCTGACTCTTTCTTCAAGAGCCGGGCTGGGAAAAGAGACTTTTGAACTCTTCTTGGGGTCACTCTGACCAGTGAGAGATCCCGAAAAGGTACCTCTGCACAAAAGGTCAAGATAATTGCTTTGACCCGTGCCTTAGAAATGGCAAAAGGAAAAAGAATAATTATCTATACAGACTCGAGATATGCATTTAGAGTTGTACATGCACATGGAGCCATCTGGAGAGAGAGAGAACTGCTGTCCTCACAAGGGAAAAACATTAAACATGCACAAGAGATAATCAGGCTATTGGAAGCAGTTCAGCTGCCTGAGAAGGTAGCAATTATGCCCATTAAGACAAACAAGAAAGTGAGCTCAGATTTGGAGGAGAGAAATCACCTGGCAGACAGAGAGGCAAAGGAAGTAGCAAAAGGTGAGGTTTTTAGTGAAGGAGCCCTAATTCCAGATGGACAAATTTCCCTTGAAGATAAGCCAAAATCTGATAAGAGGGATAAAAAGTTAAATGAAAACCAAGAAGGGACATATAACGAGGCGGGGTGGGACACTATTGGAAAGAAGATCGTCATCTATCGCAGCGACCTTAGACAGTCACTGTGGTGAGAGAAGGACGAGAATCTTGTTTCTTGATCAGAAGGCTTGATTTCTTGATATAAGATATATAATACATTATAACTATACTAAAAAGAATAAAGAGAGAGCTTGCAGAGGCTGCTAAGCTAAGAATAGAATAGAAAGAATGAATAACAAAGTTCTGTGTCCAGGGAACCTGTCTCTGAGCTGCTCCTGTGATTGGCCCTTAATGGTACACATGGAAAGAGGGCCAACCACAGGAACCCCTGCCACATTTTCACAGCAGCCGATAACAATTTGTTTACATTCTTCTTCTGGAGCCCTTTGCTTCCCAGAAGAGGGACAAATCCCAAAGAAAGGATTTCTATGAAGAAATGTCTGCGACAGTCATCCCTTCTCCTTTGTTGTGGTCATTGGTAAAGGAGGGACATCAGAAAACCTACTGGGGAGTTGATGCCCTGCACACCTATTTGACTGAAAGAATTGTTGCCAGGAATTTATGTGCCACTATCACTCAGGTGACCCAGCAGTGTGACCTTTGCCCCCAGACTAAACCCAAAAATACCCCCAAACCAAAACTTGGCCAAATTGGGAGGGGCTATGGACTCAGACAGCAGTGACAAATTGACTTTTCAGAACTCCCAAGAAAAGGGGGATATTGCTCTTTATTGGTATTGACAGGCATCTTTTCAGGGTGGCCAGAAGCATTCCCCACCAGGACTACCACAGCTCTGGAAGTAACCAGAGTACTGTTACAAGAAATAATATCACGCTTCAGAGTTCCAGCCAAAATATCCTCAGACAGAGGATCACATTTTATTTCAAAGATACTACAACAAATTAGCCACAATTTAAGCATAGATTGGGAACTTCATATCCCATACCACCCTCAATTGAGTGTCCAGGTAGAGAAAATTAATCATTTGATAAAGCAGAAAATTGTGAGGCCAGGGCGAGAAGCAAATTTACCCTGGCCTCAAGCTCTCCCACTGGCATTGTTACGAATTTGGACTAAAACCAGAACCAGGGAGAAGATAAGTCCCTTTGAAATGCTTTATGGGAGATCATATGGAGTGCAAAAAGGAATGTCTACCCACATTGGGGAGGTGACACTGGCCACCTTTATGGTGGCCCTAAGTAAACAACTCAGAGAAATTAAAAAATATGTGGCTGGAACTTGGAGCAGGGAGCTGGATGGACCAGTATATAACACAGAGCTTGGAGATTATGTATATATTAAATCTCTTGCAGATTATGTATATATTAAATCTCTTGCAGAAAACACTTTAGAACCACAGTGGGAAGGGCCATTCCAGGTGCCTCTTACTACTTTCACTGCAATTAAGATCAAGGAGCAGAGAGCCTGGATCCACCTCTCTTGAGTGAAGAAAGCCCCAGAAACCCCTTGGAAAGTGACACCAGGAGACAATGAACTGAAACTAAAAATTACTCAAACAAAATGAGTATATTGCTGTTGCAGTAGTATTAATCAAGTTATAATAAGCAGCCCAGCTCAGCTCCATGAAGCAGCCTCTGGGCTGACTGAAAGAAGCTCGCAGCCAATGGGAGCTCTCCTAAGATGCAGACGTTGTATTGATTCGGAGTCTGGAGGCACAGAGATAGACTAATGAGCTGTCTTGACCCGGGAGTTTGGAATGGGCTACAACAGGGTGCTGGAGACAATAAACGAAGCTTTTAGCTGATGACCAAAGGAAGTTTGTTGTGTGTTATGTCTCAGACATACAAACATAGCAGATTCTACTGTAATGTATTGCGGCTGGGAGTAGTTAATAATTTTATTTGGAGGAGTTTAATTAAGAGAATTGTTTTGTGTGTAAGTGCAATTGAAATCCTAGAATTGGAGGGTACCTCTATCCAGAACAATGCTGAATGGCTATTGCAGGAAATCCAGGACTCCTGAACAACTGACCAATATGATCTAGCAGAAGCCATTTATTGTTTACATTACACACACTTTTACAGATTCTACAAACTACTAAGATCACACTTCTTGATTGGTGCCTTTGTCTTGTTCCCTCGTTCTCTGCCTCCATTTCTCAGTGTCCATGATTGGTTACTGTGCAGGTGTTCTACAGTCCTTTGTTATCTAGTTCTTGCGATCCTGGTATGCTGTTTCTCAGCTTCTTCGTTCTTATTTTAGCACAGTTTATGTCTTAGTAATCTTGATGAATTCCACAGTGCCCTGAGAAAATTCTGATAAGAACAGTTACAGACGGTATGGCTGGTGCACACTGAGGCCTAAGTTGTTCAGATACATTGCTACAAATGACCTTGGTCCCAAGCTTTTATTCAGTACACTGGATCCATGGGAAAGCATTCTGATATAAAATATTTAAACCTATCAACTGTGGTCATGCACAGAAACCAGGTATATGAGAAGCAGGAGTGGCAAAAACAGGGACTGTGGTCACCTCAAGGGATTATAGGAGAGGAAATTAGACTAGGATACTGGATGATCACTGAGATCACTCATAAGAAACCAAATCAAGTTAGTGTTTCAGCTTTTCCTACATCCATGTTTGTGATAGCCCAAGTGAACCAGGCTGTTGGTATAATTTCACATTACTACAGCCCGTAGAGTTGGCTTGTCTTTGGGCTCATAATGCTATTGGGGTCTCATTCAAATTTAAGATAGATGCTGCACCTCTTACAATGGCAAAGCCTCATGCAACTTACACCAGTACTCAAGGAGCCCAAATCCAAACTCAGTGTGAACCTAAAGTCTATGAAGTAGGCCCATACACAGTAAGGAATGCAGGCCAACAAAAACTGTTGTTTAATCCAGAGTGGTCTCTCAAACATGTTGAATTGCTAATGGAAATCAACATATCAGAAATCCAACCGGCCTGCTCCTCTTTCCTGAGGACATCCTTTGAGGGCTGGACAACATGGTTACAAAGACAAGTACATCTCAGAGGTAGAATAAGAAGAGATTTAACTGGAATGCTAGGGACAGTATTGAGAGTTTTAAATGGAATTGATTGTGAAATACTGATGATCAAGCTGGCCACTGCAACAAGTGATTGAACAAAACTAAAACAGCCCCTACAGTCATCTTTATTGGCACTAGGAACTAGCCAGTGGCAGGTTTCAAAGGTATTACTGAAATAGGAAAAATCCAGGGACCAAGACCACAAATTAATGATAGATGCACTTAGTATGGTTCAAGATAATGTGTCTTTAGCTTTTAGTTGTATACAAGTCTCGGGACTTCTGTTGGTCAGAGTGACCCCGAGATGCGTTAGAAAGTCTCATTTCCCAGCCTGGCAGTCGAATAAGGAGTCAGGATTTTTCTATTCTCATTCTCAAGGTTGTTTATTATTTCTTATCTATAACATTCTTTCTCCGACCCATCGCAGGTCTGTCTGGCAGGTTGGGTTGAGACACACTGACCGCCCACAGGGCGGTGTTATCTTTTTATACTAAAAATTACATGTACATTATTTACAATAACTTCCCAATACCTATCACCAATGTTAGACAGTGAGTTTCTACCTTAAACCAATCCAAAAGTGCCACCATCACAGCAGAAGATGGAGGCCAAGAAGAATAAGGAGGAAGACTGGACACACCCAGATTCCTCCATCTTGCCTCCTGAACCCCCATTCAAAAACCCCAAAAATCTATTTTTCACCTTGTGATAAACTATTATTCTACTTAAACTCTCTTGACTTGTAATTCTTCATATAAAGTTGGTAATTGTTTTTTCCAAGGGCTAAAATTGAAGGCACAGGTGTTTTTGACTCCGTGCCAAGGTCTCCGAGCCCCCTATCAGGGTCTCGAGTCCTCCAGGGCAGTCAGAGGAATTTCCTGGGTTCCAACATACAAGCACAGTTATGGATGCAGGCAGCAGCAACTTTAATCATACAAGAAGGGGGTGAAGGCAATTTTCCAGCTGAAATTTGAAAGGTTATTTGGGACAATGCGATTGATTTTGAAAGAAAATTCCAATCTTGGTGGACTATGGTAAATTTCACCTATGATCCTATTTCTAATGTTGCCACTGCCTTTGTGCTTACTATACATAATGCCACTGTTTATGTTATCCACCCCATCATTGCACTAGGACTAAACCATGAAAGAATGGTGCTCTCTCTCTCAGAACATAGGGCATGGGCATGAATGGTGAATGAGAAGTGGCAAACGGTAAACTTAGAATCTTGTGTTACCCGGGAACAACTAGGGTTCATTTGTGAAAGCAATACTATTGATGCTCAAGATGTGTGTCTTGACACTGAGCAAGGTATTTGGCACTTTGAGATTAATCCAGTCACTAGTCAGAAAACAGTGCTCGTATATATTTGTAGAGACTGTTTATGTTTAAGGACTGGTTGTGCTTTTGCAGAAATAGATAACAAAAGTGTAACATTGCCTAGTAGAAATCATTCTAATTTTTGTATTTGCAATTTTGTTAAGATTGTTTGGTGTGATTTTTCATATTTGGCACCAGTGACATCCCACTAGCTCATCAGATCCAATTATTACAATGTATCACAGGCTATCACCTACTTCTAGTGGAATGAACCTTACGTTGGTAAGGCAATTAATTAAACACCAAGACCTAATTGAAATTTTGAAGACCATCCAGAAAAATTGAGAGAAAACTCTAATTACTTTCCATCATGATACGAAGGAGATAAGCAGAGTTCTGCAAAGAATAAAACAAAATGCAGATCATCACTGGTGGGATGCAATCTTTGGATGGTTGCCAACTGAACCTGGGATTTTTAATATGTTGTGTCATCCCACTGTAGTTTTGTTGATATTAATTGCTGTGAGTTTAGGGTTATATTTTATAGTACTTATTTTGAATTGGAGAATGCTACAGCAAGTGGCAGTGTTAACCTCCTTGGCAAATGAACGTGGTAAAGCATTAAGGGATACATATTATCATAGAGATTTGTACTAAGTAAAAGAATCTACTGATTTTCTAGAAAAGGGGGGACCAAGACATGAGGGGATTAGAAATTAATGTAGAGCAGAAATTAATTTCAGATTTGGATGTACTGTTTTAACTTGTTTAGTCTGTAACTTGCTGTGCTCGCAAAGGCTTGCAGAGACAGACAAAAGAATGCAAGCCTCTGATAAAGAAATCTGTGGTTGTTACAGCCTGGTCAGAGAGAGAAAGCCAGATAAACTTTCCCAGGCATCATTCTGGGAAAAGCTGTGAGAAGCTCAGAGAAAAGAATGAAAACAATCTGCAGCTGATGTTTTGAACAGTTGAAAAAATTCTACCCCAAACAAGGTGAAAGGAATGTGAGCTTCCAAGCTCAAGGGAGATAAGAGGGGCCCCACCAACCTTGAAACTAAGACCAGACCAAAACTGAGGTTGGATGCAGTATCCGTGGATCTCTGGGCTTATATGAGTCCAAACCCGGCTCACTCAGGACCCAAGCCTACACAGAACCGCATGAACGAGATAAAAGATGAGAGGCGCTCCCTGCCACGTGGGTCAAAGTGTCCAGTTTATTCGTGTGGGACAGGTCACTCTGGCGCAGGCGACCACCTAGGCAGCAAAGAGAGCGTGCCTCACCTGCGGTGAGGTTTTATGCCCCAGGTGGTAGGAGCGGGGAAAGAGGACCACGGTCAATGGGATAACACTGGGGAGGGGCAAAGGGAGGGACCACTCATGGGACAGACCACCAGGGATACAGAGACCAGGGGTGTGAGGAAGGAACCATGTGAGGGGGAATATACCATCCACGTGACCCAATAACATTTTTTCCCAACACGCAGTGCAACCAACTAAATATCTAGTGCAATACAACAGTTGGACTTGCCTGCACCAGGGAAGACGTACAGAATGACTGCCAGAGAGCTCTGCTGCCAGAGAGCTCTGCACAGGCTCAGAAGGAGTGATAAGCTTACTTTAATGCAAAGCCGGGTCTAGGAAATGAATATGCATGGACCTATTGCAAAACTCGATGCATATGCAACAAGTTAAGGGATAAGAGTGTCTGAATTCTCGGCAGGGTGTGCATGCCTTTGTGGAGCTATCGCACATGTGCCCAGCGCTGAATTAAATACCTACCTACTTTACAACTTTTACGAGTTGTGGAGTTTTTTCCGCTAAGCAGGTTCTGCCCCCACGCATTGCATCATTCTCGATGCCTGTCCCAGGGTGACATTATGATGCTTGTATCCCCAATTGTCTGTTCTGCTTATGCTGGATATTATATTCTGCGCCATCAAGACTGGCTCTGAGAGCGAAGGCAGGGAGAAGAAGAAGCACGGATGTAAGACTGAATTCAGGCAGGCTGTTCGGGTCCAATCCGGCTAGCTATGGACCCTAGCCCTCACAATCTTACATAGGACAAAAGCGAAAGATGAAAGGTGCTCTTCTCCTCTCAGGAACAAAGTCCTATTTCATTCCTTAATAGGAGTCACGAGGTGGTCCAGGTGACTTCCCAGGTGGAAAAGAGAGAGATGCTTCATGGCGGGAGAATTTTAAGCTTGGGGAAATGGAGGTTGGAGGAAGAGGACCACAGCCAATGGGATACAGGTGAGGAAGGGGTGTGGGGAGGAGTAAACCTGTAACAAGCCATCACCAGCGGGGCTTTTAGGGGAGGGAAAGACCATGTGATATAAGAGGGGAATCCCATGAGGATACAAACATACTTATCAGTGCAATAATACAGAATCCAGCGCAAAACAACTAAATAACTACTTAGTGCAAACAACACATGGAGTTTTGTTATCAGCAGGCTCTCACACCTCCACAAGGAAATTCTTCCAGAACCGGTTGGGGGGAGGGGCTGTGTGGATTTGCTTTCTGGGGGGGGGGGGGGGGGCTTTTGGAGGTTTTCTCCCAAATTTGCCCTAATCCAGGACAAATGTTGGCACTCAACATGTGGCGAGAGAGAGTGGAATAAAACCTGTTCTAATTGTACTTTGGTTGCAATTATGCTGTGTTGGGATAAAGCAGTTAGTAGTCATGTTGTTTGAATTCATAATGTCTCTTGGGGTGGAGGCTTGCACGTGTTTCTGGTCCCTAGTTTTTTTTGAGGTCTTAATATCTCTATGGTCCCTAGGTTTATTTTCTTATCCAGAAATAGCTTCGGTATTGTCCCTAATACATAGTTTTTGCCGTAGAGGGGCACTGACTAGAATTGCTATCAGGCTGAGCTTGGTGGTAATGACTTGTAGGAAGTTTATAAAGGTGCTGGAATCTGTTCCAGGTATGTATGGTTCATTGTTATGGTTATGCACCCAGTTTGTTAGAGGAGGAGCAGGGAATGAGGCTTTTCAGCCTTTGCTTTCCTTCTTCTCCTCTGAATCTGTTACATGTCTTCTTTAAAATGTTGTTTCCCCTGAATGTTAGAGAGACCATCTTCCTGGTGTTTAATCTGGTAAGCTTCCTCTATAGTCTACAACTTCTCTAGAAAGAGGGCTGAGATTTCTAGAGGGGCTGATGAGACCCCTGACCCAGGAGTAGACCCAGGTGTAGAAAATCCTGAGTGACGTGGGAAATGGGAAGATATGGGCCAAATCCTGAAGTAATTTCCTGACCCTGTAGTCTGGGACTTTCCATGTGAACAAATTGAGAACCCAGGTGAGGTGGGGAAATACCTGAAAGAGAAGTGCCATGATGACCCTAAAGAGAAAAAGATCATTGCAGTAAGCTGGGCCCCGGCATATGCTTATCGCACACTGCTAGATACTGTAGGGCAGCAGACAGAGGAAGGGAGGCAGGGAGATAAATCAACAGCTACCCCAGTCACTCAGGCTGCAGCCAACACCACAGTTAGTATAAACAATCTGCAGATGGTGTTTTTTCACTTTGTTTTCCTGTTCTTATATAGGACAATGTGTGAGAAAGATGTTTTTTATTAACTAGCCAGTCAAACGGAAAGTATCAAATCGGTCTATAAAAACAGAAGAATCCTTTGTAATAAAGCCTTCTTTTCTCCTCTTGCAATTGGATCTCTTGTCTTTTCTTGTGTCATTCTTGGCTCAAGGGTGAAAGATCACAGGTTCTGGTATCTAACGCAGAAGTTCCCCAAATGGGAAGAGAAGGTACTCCCCATGAGCTGAGCTGTGGTTCTTCCTGAGTGATTGCGGAGAAAACATGAGAGGATGTGATGGAAAATCTGCTTCTCTGGCACAACAGGTGCGTGAATTGAAGGAAGGCAAGACTCAGAGAGGAAGTTCCACCAAAAGGAAAGCAGCTCCAGTGGCCCGTAACCAAACTGCCATATATGATGATGATGACGATATTTTTGATCCCCTTGAAGGAACCTCCAAAACATATACCCAGGGAAAGAAGGATAACCAGGCTTAGAGGGGCCCTGCATCTGGCCAGGTAGAGGCTAGGGAAAACTGTGTTTTTTTGGACTTTGCGGATTTGTTGGCCTGGCATAAGGGGTCTCCCCCCTGCCCCAGCCCTCAGAGCAGGCTTAGCCCCTGAACAAGGCAGTCCTATCCAGATAACTCAGTCCCTCTTGGAGACAGAGTGCCCAAATATGCAAGCCGCTCACAGCCGCTGGCTACCTTAAGCAAGCTTAGTGGATTTCAGCTCTTTAGTGATTATCAGCTCTCTTAGGATTTCAGCTCTTACTTGCTAAGGTGCTGGAGGGCTAGGGAGAGAAGCAGACGAGAGAGAGGAGAAGGAGAGGTCCTGGTGGTTCCACAGTGATGGGCTTATTGAGGGGTCTGTGAAGGGTTAAAAACAACGGCTCTTCTTTTGCCGAATGGGCTAAAGCAGCCCCTTTTTATAGGGTAGAGAGGGATCCCAACTTGTCCAATAGTAGGGGTTAGAGGAAAGTGACCTATGGGGTTACAGAGATAAGCTAGGGTTTGAGAGGCAGAAGACAGGAGCTTATTTTGCTATCTCATCATGACTCAGCAATTCCTACTGTTAAGTCTCAGCCCTCCATGGGGTCTTAGACAATTCTATGGAGTCTGGTACACTGGCACATCTGAACCACAAGAATATAAAGCTTTGGTCAATACTGGTGCGCAATGCACATTAATCCCATTGAGACATGGGGACAGAATCTGTTTCTATTGCTGGCGTGACAGGAGTTCATAGGTTTTGACTTTGGTGGAAGCTGATGTGAGCCTGACTGGAAATGAGTAGAAGAAACACCCTATTGTGACTGGCCCACAGGCCCCATTCATTTTGGGCATAGACTTCCTCCAAAGTGGGTATTTCAAAGACCCAAAAACACTCAGGTGAGCCTTTGGGATAGCGGCTGTGGAGACAGAGGGCGTCCAGCAATTGATCACCTTGTCTGGACTATCAGAGAACCCATCTGCAGTGGGACTTCTGAAGGGAGAAGTGTGACCATGTTCACAGGGGTCTTAGGTCAAGGGAAGAGATGAGGATCTGACTCCATGTTTCAGAAGGCTTGATTTATTACTTTATGATATATATTACATTAAAGCTATACTAAAAGAATAGAAGAAAGGATTTAATCAGAAGGCTAGCTAAGAATAGAATAGGAAAGAATGATAACAAAGGCTTGCAGCTCGGACTCTCTGTCTGAGCCAGCTGGGCTGTGATTGGCCATTAATTAGAAACAACCAACATGGGCCAATCAAAGATCCATCTGTTGCATTCCACAGCAGCAGATAATCAATGTTTACATTTTGTTCCTGAGGCCTCTCAGCTTCTCAGGAGAAAAAATCCTAAGGAAAGGATTTTTCATAAAATATGTCTGTGACATATCACCCTTTATATTTTAGTTAAATTAAAAAGAAAAGTGTTTTTAATTTCGTCTGCTGTAGCCATGCAGAGGAAAGAACAAACACTTGACAGGTTATCTGTTGCCAATCAAAACCTCAATCAAGTGCTGATGTGGAATGATCAGGGAAATTCTTCACTTGTAGAGCATAAAATTCTATCATATCACTAAAACAATCTTACAATATAAGAAAATGCAAAAATAATGCAAAGAAAGTTCATTGCTTCAAGTCCAAAAAGGTGAGTTTCAGGAGAAAGTCCATGGACTGAAGATGTTCCTCTTTGACATCTCTGAAAATCTCTTTTGGTCCTGAAACAGGCTTGCAGAATCCTGAAACAACAAATTGCTAAAGAAAAATCATCAATGATTATCAAAACTCCATTGACAGTCATTGAAATAAACAGGGCTAGGAGACTTCTTCTCCTTTTTAATGCCTTTATTAAAAGTGATCAGCTCAGGATTGGGCAGCTCGGCAGGGCTGCAGTCCTCGTCGCGTCTCTCAGGGCGACTCAGAGGAGGAGGATATGAGCAGCTCTGTCCACTAGGGGCAGAGCCGGGGGATCCAGTCCTCGTGGGAGCCTTTAGGGCGTGATGTCCCCATCAGATGTTGTCCTTTGAGCTTCTCAGCTGCCTGGTCCCGGCGTTGGGACGACTCTCTGCTCAGGGCGAGAGGGGCTCCACATCTCTGCAGGCTCAGCACTTGGCTCCTCATGTCCAGACACCACTTTAGTCTCTCAATTCTTATTTGGCTCGTTGTTTTTGGGGTTTTCTCGTTGCATTTTGGAGTCGAGGTCTCAAAGCATGCTGGTGGTGGAGTCACTTTGCATAACCCCCCCCACCCTCTCAGGTGTCTTCCTTATGTTGGAAGAGCGCACTGCCTCGGGGAAGGGCCATCCACCCCACCCAGCCAGGCCTTTTACTAATACAAAAGAGGAGATAAGCTTCAACGACCCGGTATTACAATAACAAAGCACTAAGAACTCTGGCAGAGACAGATCTGGCTGCGTCCCTGTAACTCTTTTTCACAAAAAAAAATATTAACCGAATTTTTGTTCATAACAGTCATCAAACAATTTTCAGAAAATTTCTGGAATGTCTTGGCCACAGCCCTTTATTGAACCACTTGGGCTGAGGCTAATTTTTGGCTCTTCAATGCTTTTGAGCTGCTACTAGCTCTTTCAACTCTTTTTTTTTTTTTTTTTTTTTTTTCCAGAAAGAGCGGCAGCAGCAGAGGAGCCTCTGAGGGGGCTGTGGCCCTCTTGGAAGGATCAGGAACCCCAGACCTGGCCCACAGAATGGTGGCCCAGGTCCTGACGGGGGAAGCAAAGCCCCGAAACCTAACAGCTGGCCGGGCGGTGGCCCCAGACCAGGGAACCCAGCCAAACGGCCCAGACCTGGCCCACGAGGCGGGCTCTGTGTTCTCACAACCCGGCACCCTGCTGCCAATGCCTGGGCAGCACCAGTGACCAAACGCTTCCCTCTCCCTGGACTACCGGTACAGACCAGCACTTGGGGAAGAGAAGCTTTCCCAAGAATCGTTATCTCGGATCTGGGGATGTTTTGTCCTCACAGCAAGCGAGCGATGGTTGCTTACTGCTGTTTCCCTTGCCTCTGCACGGGGAGGCGGCCACGCCCATGGGGCTGGTCGGGGCGGCCCCGCGAGCCCAGGAGGCGGCGCCACGGGGACTGGTGCCACCCGCAGGGCTGGCTGGGGCGGGGTCCACGGAGCCAGCTCAGATTCCCCCCTGAGGGCAACGAGGGGGGGTAAAAAGCAGGTCCGTTTGAGCATGCTCCAAAGGCGCAGAAAAAACTTTTCCTCGGTTGTGGGCAAAGCCTCGCTGCCCCGCTACGATTCAGGGGGGCTCGGAACCCTCAGCTCGTGTTCCTGGACAGGGTCCTCTCCTGCGGGGGCCGGCAGGAAGGGAGCTTGACCTCTGCAGTTGGCAATCCACTGAAATGAAGCTGCTTTCCGTTTCAAAACTGGGAAGAGAGTTCTGAAGGATAGATAAATCCGAGGAGATCCAAAACCTTGGGAATAAATCTCTCTAATAATGAATTCCATGCATTCCCATACGTATGAATCAACGGCATAGAGCACATTCGTGAAAAATCCATGGAACTTTGCCCATCTGAAAAACTCATAGAAATGTCTCTTCACCATAGGAACTCTGTCCTAATGACACCATTTTTGTCAAAGGATAATAAGTTTCTCCTCTGAGGGGGAGAATGGAACCTCTGCCTCTGTAGGTACCCTCTGCCGCATCCCAGCCCACATTGTGCGAAGGGCAGAATTTTCAGGAAGGGAAGAGTTAACAGTACCTTGTGACAGTGTCCTTTGGGCTTCAGCAGGCTGCTCTAGGCTGCAAAGGTTTAGGTTTCTGGACATCTTATCTGGGAAACTTTTGAAAAGATCCTCTTTGTGGTCAGGCTTGGCTGTGAACTCTGTCCAAACTCAGGATCTTCAGTTCTTCAGCTCCTGGCTAGAATCCACTTCTATGGCCACTTGTGAGGTGACCATCAATGCCACACACTTGGGGTTTACCCAGTAGAGCAATGCTCCTCTGGGGTGTCACCAAGTGATGAGTTCTTCAGTCACTCAGAGTCACCATCTGTGACCATGTTCACAGGGGTCTTAGGATGAGGGAAGAGACGAGGATCTGACTCCATGTTTCAGAAGGCTTGATTTATTATTTTATGATATATATTACATTAAAACAATACTAAAAGAATAGAAGAAAAGATTTCATCTCAGAAGGCTAGCTAAGAATAGAATAGGAAAGAAAGAATGATACCAAAGGCTTCTGACTTGGACTCTCTGTCCGAGCCAGCTGACTGTGATTGGCCATTAATTAGAAACAACCAACATGGGCCAATCAAAGATCCATCTGTTGCATTCCACAGCAGCAGATAATCAATGCTTACATTTTGCTCCTGAGGCCTCTCAGCTTCTCAGGAGGAAAAATCCAAAGGAAAGGATTTTTCATAAAATATGTCTGTGACAGAAAAGAGCAATGAGCACCAATTGCGACACGGACAGTATAGAACAACTCGAGATGCTGTGATTCCCATCCATAAGATGATCCGAGAGCTGGAGAGACAAGGGGTGGTCAGCAAAACCCACTCACCCTTCAACAGCCCCATTTGGCCTCTGCGTAAATCTGAAGGAGAACGGAGATTGATGGTGGACTACCGTGTATTGTAAGAGCAGGTGACCCCTTGTCTGGGAAGAATAGTGCATCTGACTCCATGATATCAGAAGGCTACTTATTTACTTTATTATACTATATTATTCTATACTATATTACACTACATCTAAACTGAAACTGCACAAGCAGTCAACTGAACTAAATCTTGTGACTGTCTCGTGACTGACAGTCTGGACACGTGCTTGGCCCTCATAGGCCACGGAAACAAAACACCATCACTTTGGGTAAACAATCTCCATGTTGCATTCTACTTTGGCACAACACAGGAGCAGCAAATGGGATAAGAATTTTTTTGATCATTCTTTTCTCTGCTTCTCTCACCACTTCTCTCAGGTTCAGAGAATGTGAATCCCACAACCGTGCACTGAATGAAGTGACTCCACCACTGAGCACTGCTGTGCCAGACATGTTAGAGCTCCAGTATGAGCTGGAGTCCAAGGCAGCAAAGTGGTATGCCACTATCAATATTGCCAGTGCAATTTTTCTCCATTCCTTTGGCAGCAGAATGCCAGCCCCAGTTTGCTTTCACATGGAGGGGAGTGCAGTATACCTGGAACAGATTGCCCCAGGGATGGAAGCACAGTCCTACCATCTGCCATGGACTGATCCAGATGGTACTAGAAAAGGGTGAAGCGCCAGAACATCTGCAGTACATCGATGACATCATTGTGTGGGCAAACACATCAGCAGAAGTGTGTGAGAAAGGAGAGAAAATCATCCAAATCCTCCTGGAAGCTGGTTTTGTCAGCAAAAGGAGCAAAATTAAAGGACCAGCTCTTGAGATCCAGTTCCTAGGAGTAAAGTGGCAAGATGGACAGCGTCAGATTCCTATGGATGTCATCCATCAACAAGATCACAGCAACATCTCCACCAACCAATAAGAAGGAAACAAAAGCTTTCCTATGTGCCATAGGCTTTTGTAGAATGCACATTCCTGAGTACAGTCAGACTGTGAGCCCTCTTTACCTGGTCACCTGCAAGAAGAATGATTTCCAGCGGGGCCCTGAACAGCAACCAGCTATTGCCCAGATCAAGCGGGAGATTGCTCATGCAGTCGCCCTTGACCCAGTCAGGACTTGACCAGATGTGAAGAACCTGCTCTACTCTGCAGCTGGGAGCCATGGTTTGTCCTTGAGCCTTTGTCAGAAGGTGCCTGGTAAGACTTGAGGCCGACTACTAGGATTTTGGAGTTGAAGCTACGGAGGGTCTGAAGCCAACTACACTCCCACAAGAGAAGGAAATCTTGGCTGCCTATGAAGGAGTCCAAGCTGCCTCAGAGGTGACTGGGACAGAAGCACAACTCCTCCTGCCACCCTGACTACCGGTGCTGGGGTGGATGTTCAAAGGCAAGGTTCCCACCACCCACCATGCCACCAGTGCTACATGGAGCAAGTGGATTGCTCTCATCACACAGTGCGCCCATATTGGTAAACTGGATCACCCTGGGATTCTGGATATATTTACAAATTGGCCCAAAGGTGAAAATTTTGGTGACACAGATGAAGAGCAAGAAAAAGTGGCATGGGCTGAAGAAGCTCCACCATACAACCAACTGCCAGCAGGGGAAACACGCTATGCTCTTTTCACTGACAGTTCCTGTTGCATGGTAGGGATGAATTGGAAGTGGAAAGCAGCCATATGGAGCCCCACACAAAAGATCGTGGAGGCTACTGAAGGAGAAGGTGAATCAAGTCAACTTGCAGAACTCAAAGCCGTTCAACTGGCCCTGGACATTGCAGAAAGAGAGAAATGGCCAAAGCTCTACCTCTACACTAATTCATGGATGGTAGTCAATGCTCTGTGGGGATGGTTGGAGAGGTGGAAAGAGGCTAACTGGCAGCATGGAGGAAAACTGATTTGGGCTGCTGAAGAGTGGAAAGACGTTTCTACCAGGGTGGGGATGCTACCGGTGAAAGTCCGCCGCATAGAAGCCCATGTCCCCAAGAGTAAGGCTAATGAGGAGCACCACAACAATAAGCAGGTAGATCAGGCTGCAAAGACAGAGGTGTCAAAGATAGACTTAAATTGGGATAACAAGGGAGAGTTATTCCTAGCTAAATGGGCCCATGATGCCTCAGGCCATCATGGTAGGGATGCCACCTATAAGTGGGCACAAGACTGAGGGGTGGGTTTCACCATGGACAGTATTTCTCAGGTTATCCATGATTGTGAGACATGTGCTGCCATCAAACAGGCCAAGTGAGAGAAGCCCCTATGGTATGGTGGGCGGTGGTCCAAGTACAAGTATCGGGAGGCCTGGCAGATTGACTACATCACACTGCCCCAGACACACCAGGGCAAGCGCTATGTGCTGACCATGGTGGAAGCCACCACTGGATGGTTGGAAACCTACCCTGTGTCTCATGCCACTGCCCGGAACACCATCCTTGGCCTTGAAAAGCAGGTCCTTTGGAGGCATGGTACCCCTGAGAGGATTGACTCAGACAACGGGACTCATTTCAAGAACAGCCTTATCAACACCTGGGCTAGGGAACACGGCATTGAGGGGGTGTACTATATCCCCTACCATGCACCAGCTGGGGGCAAAGTGGAGAGGTACAGTGGACTGTTAAAAACCCAGTTGAAAGCATTGGGTGGGGGATCTTTCAAAAATTTGGCACAGCATTTAGCAAAGGCCACCTGGTTAGTTAATACCCGAGGTTCTACCAACGGAGCAGGTCCTGCCCGGTCTGAGTCCCTGAATATAGTAGACAGAGATAAAGTCCCAGTGGTACATGTCAGAGGTTTGTTAGGGAAGACCATGTGGATGAATTCTGCCTCGAGTACAGACAAATCCATTTGTGGGGTTATCTTTGCTCAGGGACCAGGTTGCACATGGTGGATAATGCAGAGAGATGGAACAACATGTTGTGTACCTCAGGAAGATCTGATTGTGGGGTGAGACTCATATGCAAATATCACTGTTTGTTGGATGTGACTGCTATTGTATGTACATTAAATCACACAGACATTAAACAGAAGGAAATGGTTAAGTGCCGAAGGTCGGAGCAAGTGAAAGATGGAGTTTTGAGTGAGTAAAATAAAAATGGGGAATCCTACAGCTCTCTAGTCTGGGGCCTGGGGATTCAGTTGTCTGGGTGTGGGGATGCGACACACAGGCAGCAGCCTTTCCCAAATTTGCCCTAAACCAGGACAATGTCTCAGCATCCAGACCCTTGAGATCACCCCATGTTATGTTTTCACTTCTTCCCTTTTAAGGGTGTCCTGGTTTAGGGCAAATTAGGGAGGAAACCTCCAAAAGGGCCCCCCCAGAAAGAAAACTCATACGTCCCCTCCCCCCAACTGGTTTGGAAAGAATTTCTTCAGCGAGAAGTGGAAAAAACCTGTTTATTTAACAGGCAAAGCACTCCCCAGCACAAAAAATTAACCATACCAGATAACAAAACTCATTTGCCACGCTGAAGAGATGACAAATTCAGAAAGTCTTTCCTGTGGATGGCGGCTCTGTTATCAGTCCCTCTGGCACTGGAAAAGGCTGCTGCCCAGAGTCGGCCCTGGTGGGCTACAAAGTGCAAGCTCTCAGTGTTTCCCCAGGTCCCAGTCCGGAGCAGGTTTGAACAGTTCCAAGAAAAGGGAAAGACAAATGGTCCAGGGAACTTCTCTGCCTCAGCTTGCTAAACTAACTAAAAGACAATGGAGCGCCATGTTCTGCCCTGTCCATGTCCAGACACCACAGTGGAGTTCTGTGTTCCAGCAGACTGAGGAGGAGTGAGTGCAGTCCCTGATAACAAAACTCCATGCTTCTTCTTCTTCCTGCCTTTGCTCTCAGAGCCAGTCTTGAAGGCACAGAATATAAATATCCAGCATCAACAGAACAGTCTATTGGGGATACAAGCATCATAATGTCACCCTAAGACAGAGGGGTTGGCCAGCTTCAACTTGATCATCTCCTGAGCAGGATTCTGTTGGGCATCCTTCCAGCTCATAGCACTGTTTGACAGCTTTAGCTGGTACCCACAATGCACTTGTAGGGGATAGAACACAAGCATATTGTTGACCCCATGATAATAAATCAGCAGGTTCATGCCAGATGGTTGTATCAGGAAGCTGTCTATATAATAGCTTAGGATGTTGCAGCCTATCTTTAGAGCTTTTAAAGAGACGTTCTGCAGCTGTATGAGCAAAAGGGTCATTATGGGCTTCCTGGGGTGACTTTATGCTGCTGAATTGTATCCCCATTTGTCAGTTTAGCCCAGAAATAAGTTTTGTACCTTTAAAACTAGATCTGAGAATGAAGGGGGAGAGAAGAAGTAGTGGTGGAATGTCTGAGGCAGCTGTATTCAATCACATAGTAATAAGAGCTTCAGCATTCTTTCTCACAGACTGTTTTGTCTGCAGCACCGACAGTGGGAGAGAGCTCTCCTTTGCATTTTAGTTCATTTTTTTAGCTAGCTGAGGCACAGACATTCCCCGGACTGTGGCTTTTCTTTTTCTTGGAGTTGTTCAAACCTGCTCTGGACTGAAAACCCAGAAAAACACCGGGAGCGCACACCTGTGGCCCACCAGGGCCCGGGACTCAGCATTTCCCAGCGGAGGAGTGACTGATAAGAGACTGACTGAGCTGAGCTACACCCTATGGCAAGGACTTTCTGAGTTTGCCATCTCTTCAGAATAGCAAGAGGCTTTATTGTTTAATATTATTAATTTTTTATGCTTGTGAATACTTTACTTGTTAAATAAACAGGTTTTTTTCCACTTTTCTCCAAGGAAATCTTTCCCCATCCAATTGGGGGAGGCGCATAGCGACAGAATTGGATTGATAAGCAGGGGGCCATTATCATTGTGAATTTCCTGTGGCTGACCCATTGTCGCAAATGCACAGTGACAACCAACATTTTCTGCAGATTCACCTGTATGTGCAGTGGAGACTAAAAAGCCTGAAAAAAAGTCAATAGAACATTGAGCAAATTTCTTCTGGCCAGAGGACGGAATGTGCGTAACATCAGTTTGCCATAATTAACAGGCTGTAAGCCATCTATGTACTACCCCAGCAGGCACATTAGGAGAAGAAACATACTGGCAGTCAGGACAAGCGCTAACAATCATGCACACCCGGGACACTGAAATACCATAATCTTTAGACAAAGCAGCAATATTTTGATGAAAAAAAGGCATGAGATTCTTAGGCAGCTGTAAATGTCTGATTAGATATGACTAATCATCAAGCTGTCAGCACTGGCCTTCCCTTCTTTTAGGGAACCTGGTAAGTTAGAATGGGAGTGAATATGTGTGACAAAAAAAAGTTTAGGACAAGAATGAATGAGAGATAGTAACGCAACAAGTAACAGGGTTATGTCATCAGTATTTACAAAGTGCAGAGAAATGTCAGGCATTTGCAGAAGTATTCCAGTAACATGCGCACTACCTGCTATGAGATTAAAAGATAAGTTATGAAAAAGGTTAAACACCTCCACTGCAACTCTGAGTTCAATTACTTGTGCCAAGCCAATTTGTGTAACAGCATGATCCTTCCACTCAACTCCATCATACCAAGTCACGGCAGCTTTTTGAGTTTTTCCTGATCCATCTATAAACGCTGTTACAGTATTTGGAATTGGGGCTGAGGCAACAAAGGAGTTAACACTTAGTGGAAGAGAGTTTAGAGCCTGAAGGAGTTTGTGAGATGGTAAATGATATTATATTTTCCCTCAGAAATCAGCAAAAGAAACAGCACACCTACTGAGACTTGAAGTAAAGAATCAAATTCATGCCTATGTATAGGAATGCCAATGATATCAGGATCTTGCCCTAGTATTTGACGGGCACGTTGTCTATCTCTGGTAACAGCATCTAGGCACATTTCTAAATGAGTGGTTATTGTTTGCTTAGAAGTATGGGGAAGGAATATCCATTCTAAAATATAAACATCTTACACATCTGTGTATTGAAGTGGAGGGAGAAGACCCATCTTTCCTTGATCAGCATCGACTCCATTTATTCACTCAATCAGTCACTTTTTATAACCGTGTTAATTAAGTTCATTCATATTGCAAACCCGAGCTCACAATAGGTCAGAGATAACACACCAACTCCTCCTTATGTTTCCAATACCAAGATTTGGGTTCTCAAAACTTATTTTTGCTTTCCAAAACAGCCAAAGATAGAATATCTACTTGTTATGAGAAAGCTGCCTGAGAACACTGGTATGCAAAGTTCTCAAGGCCTTCATGTTTGTCACTTTTACTTGTAATTAAAAACAACCGGAGAACTTCTACTGTTTACAGAAACAGGCTGTGAGAACCTGTCCCCCACAGCTGCCTTCCAAGCCATTTCTGAAAAAATCTCCAACATCTGTGGACACAATTCACATAAAACAGTCACCCCAACACATGCCAAACCTTATACCCTCATTGCCAACTTACTACCAAAACTAATATATATTCTAACTCTACAAACACATACATATATACATACATATATATCTATATATACATAAATGCAGTATACAGCTATACACAGACAATGGCAGTGACATTCAGCAAACAGTGATAGTTATATATGGTTCTCACCCAACAATCATATCTTCCTGAGGTACACAACATGTTGTTCCGTCTCTCTGCATTATCCACTAAGTACAATTTGTCCCTGAGCAAAGACAACCCCATGGATGAGTTTGTCTGTACTCGAGGCAGAATTGATCCAAACAGTCTTCCCTAACAAACCTCTGATATGTACCACTGGGACTTTGTCCCCTGTATGCAGGGGCTCAGATTGGGCAGGACCTACTCGGTTGGTGGAGCCTTAGGTGTTAACTAATCAGGTGGCCTTTGCTAGATGCTGTGCCCAATTTTTGAAAGATCCCCCACCCAATGCTTTCAACTGGGTTTTTAACAGTCCACTGTTCCTCTCCACTTTGCCGGCTGCTGGTGCATGGTAGGGGATATGGTATACCCACTCAATGCCATGTTCCCTAGCCCAGGTGTTGATAAGACTGTTCTTGAAATGAGTCCTATTGCCTGACTCAGTCGTCTCAGGGGTACCATGCTTCCAAAGGACCTGCTTTTCAAGGCCCAGGATGGTGTTACAGGCAGTAGCACGAGGCACAGTGTAGGTCTTCAACCATCCCATGGTGGCATCTACCATTGTGAGCACGTAGCGCTTACCCTGGCATGTCTGGGGCAGTGTGATGTAGTCAATCTGCCAGGCCTCTCCATACTTATATTTGGACCACTGCCCACCATACCATAGGGGCTTCACTCGCTTGGCCTGCTTGATGGCAGCACACGTCTCACAGTCATGGATAACCTGAGAAAGGGGTTAAATCCACTCCTTGGTCTCGTGCCCACTTATAGGTAGCATCTCTACCCTTATGACCTGAGGCATCATGAGCCCATTTAGCTAGGAACAACTCCCTCTTGTGTTGCCAATCTAAGTCTATCTTTGAGACCTCTATCTTTGCAGCCTGATCTACCTAGTTGTTATTTTAGTGCTCCTCATTAGCCTTACTCTTGGGGACATGGGCATCTACATGGCAGACTTTCACAAATAGTTTCTCTACCCTGGTAGCAATGTCTTTCCACTCATCAGCAGCACAAATTAGTTTTCCCCTATGCTGCCAATTGGCCTTTTTCCACTTCTCCAGCCATCCCCACAGAGCATTGACTACCATCCATGAGTTAGTGTAGAGGTAGAGCTTTGGCCATTTCTCTCTTTCTGCAATGTCCAGGGCCAGTTGAATGGCTTTGACTTCTGCAAGTTGACTTGATTCACCTTCCCCTTCAGTAGTTTCTGTGACCTGTCGTGTTGGGCCCCATACAGCTGCTATCCACTTTTGTTTCATTCCTACAATGTGACAAGAATCATCAGTGAAAAGAGTGTATCCTGTTTCTGCTGCTGACAGTTGGTTGTATGGTGGAGCTTCTTCAGATCGTGTCACTTGCTCTTGCTCCTCTTTGTCCACAAGACCCCACTTTTTACCTTCAGGCTAATTTGTAATTATCTCCAAACTCCCAGGATGATTCAGTTTTCCAAAACAGGTGTGTTGTGTGATAAGAGCAATCTACTTGATCCATGTAGCACTGGTGGCATGGTGGGTGGAGGGAACCTTGCCTTTGAACATCCACCCCAGCACCAGTAGTAAGGGTGGCAGGAAGAGTTGTGCTTCTGTTCCAATCACCTCTGAGGCAGCTTGGACTCCTTCATAGGGAGCCAAGATTTCCTTCTCCTGTGGGAGTGTAGTTGGCTTCAGACCCTCCGTAGCTTCAACTCCAAAATCCTAGTAGTCGGCCTCAAGTCTCACCAGGCACCTTCTGACAAAGGCTCAAGGACAAACCATGGCTCCCAGCTGCAGAGTAGAGCAGGTTCTTCACATCTGGTCAAGTCCTGACTGGGTCAAGGGTGACTGCATGAGCGATCTCCTGCTTGATCTGGCAAAGGATTGTTGCTGTTCAGGACTCCACTGGAAAGTGTTCATCTTGCAGGTAACGAGGTAAAGAGGACTCACAATCTGACTGTACTCAGGAATGTGCATTCTACAAAAGGCTATGGTGCCTAGGAAAGCTTTTGTTTCCTTCTTGCTTGTTGGTGGAGACGTTGCTGTGATCTTGTTGATGGATGACATCCATAGGAATCTGACGCTGTCCATCTTGCCACTTTACTCCTAGGAACTGGATCTCAAGAGCTGGTCCTTTAATTTTGCTCCTTTTGCTGACAAAACCAGCTTCCAGGAGGATTTGGATGATTTTCTCTCCTTTCTCACACACTTCTGATGTTTTTGCCCACACAATGATGTCATCGATGTACTGCAGATGTTCTGGCGCTTCACCCTTTTCTAGTACCATCTGGATCAGTCCATGGCAGATGCTAGGACTGTGCTTCCATCCCTGGGGCAATCTGTTCCAGGTATACTGCACTCCTCTCCACGTGAAGGCAAACTGCGGCCGGCATTCTGCTGCCAAAGGAATGAGGAAAAATTGCATTGGCAATATTGATAGTGGCATACCACTTCGCTGCCTTGGACTCCAGCTCATACTGGAGCTCTAACATGTTTTGCCGTGCAGCAGTTCATTCAAGGCACAATAGTCCACAGTCAATCTCCATACTTCTTCAGATTTACGCACAGGCCAAATGGGACTCTTGAAGGTTGAGTGGGTTTTGCTGACCACCGCTTGGCTCTCAAGCTCACAGATCATCTTATGGATGGGAATCACAGCATCTCGAATTGTTCTGTACAGTCGGCAGTGCACTGCTGAAGTGGCAGTTGGTAACTGTTGCTCTTCCCCCTTCAGAAGTCCCACTGCAGATGGGTTCTCTGATAGTCCAGACAAGGTGATCAATTGCTGGACGCCCTCTGTCTCCACAGCTGCTATCCCAAACTCCCACCTGAGTCCTTTTGGGTCTTTGAAATACCCACTTTGGAGGAAGTCTATATCTAAAATGCATGGGGCCTCTGGACCAGTCACAATAGGGTGTTTTTTCTACTCATTTCCAGTCAGGCTCACACAAGCTTCCACCAAAGTAAAATCCTGTGATCCCCTGTCATGCCAGCAATAGAAACAGATTCTGTCCTCACATGTCTTGATGAGATTAACATGCACTGCGCATCAGTGTTGACCAAGGCCTCACATTTTTGTGGTTCAGATGTGCCAGGCCAACGAATCCACACAGTCCAAAAAACATGATTTTCCGTAGCCTCTATGTCGCTAGAGGCAGGCCCCCTCTAAGCCTGGTTATCTTTCTTTCCCTGGGTATATGTTTTGGAGGTTCCTTCAAGGGGATTGGAAATGTCATCAGCATCATACCTGGCAGTTCAGCTACAGACAACTGGAGCTGCTTCCTTTCTGGTGGAATTTCCTCTCTGAGTCTTGCCTTCCTTCATTTCACATACCTGTTTTGACAGAGTAGCAGTGGGTCTTCCATCCCATCTTCTCATGTTTTCTCCACAATAATGCAAGAAGAGACACAGTTCAGCTTTGTGGGATGTACCTTCTCTCCCTATCTGGGGGATGTCTGTATTTGGTACCAGAACCTGTGATCTGTACTGCTGAGATTTGGAGAAGGCCCTCTTTATTCTCCTCCCTGAGTTTCTTGTGATTCTCCATCTTCTAATTTCTGGAGATGTGTTTCCACAGCTGCGATTCTTTCATGTATTGGGCCATGTACAGTATCTGCATATGCTCAGAGCTTCTTCGCCATATCAAACATGGTCTCATCCATGTCATCCCGCTTCATTATTGCTAAAACAGAAGCATATTCTTGTGGCCCAAGTCATACAAGTTTTCACCATATCATGGATGTACATGGTACCAAGTCTGGATTCCTAGCTGTTAGGTCATCTGAGAAGACAATATCTGCCACCACCCTTTCTCTCAAGCATTGAATGCCTTGTTCTATGGTCGTCCACTGAGTTTGCTGCATATAGTGATCATCTGCACAAAGATGTCTTTGTGCTGCACTTCCCAAGATTCATGCCCAGAGACTCTGAGGGTTAGACCCCCTCATCATTCCTTGGTCAGTAACTGGATCATGTGGCAGGGATCTCAAATACCTTGCTTCAGTACCATACAGAATTTTAGCCTCGTCTGTAGCGTCTTAAAGATGGACTAACCAACTAATTATAGATTCATCAAGTTGTTGAGTGCAATCCTTTCTTAGGCTACAAGTGCAATCCTTTCCTAGGCTACGAAGGTGCTTCAGGGAAAAGGACTTAATATTGGCTTCTGATCTTGTGTCAGTTGCTGGAGCTGGCTTTGAGGGTCCTTCCCCTGGATCATCATTGTCCGCTGGTCAGTCGGTTTTGGTTTTGTGATTCTTTCCCATGGGAGCAACTGCCAGTGACTTAGGCTCACTGTCTGGTTTAGCTACAACCTGAGTAACTGGGGTGTTAGCTGCAGCCTGAGTGACTGGGGTAGCTGTTGATTGATCTCCCTGCTCCCCTTCCTCTGTCTGCTGCCCTACAGTATCTAGCAGTGCGTGATAAGCATATGCCAGGGCCCAGTTTATTGCAATGAGCTTTTTCTCATTAGAATTATCATGACACTTCTCTTTCAGCTATTTCCTCACCTCATCTGGGGTCTGTATTTGTTCACATGCATAGCCCCAGGCTATAGGGTCAGAAAATTACTTCAGGGTTTGGCCCATGTCCTCGTATTCAGCACACCACTCAGTATTTTCCATGCCTGGGTCTACTCTTGGGTCAGGGGTCTCATCAGCTCTTCTGGACATTCCAGCCTTCACTCTAGACACACTGCAGACCATATAGAGGAAGCTTACCAGATAAAATACAAGGAAAGTGGTCTCTTTAATATTCAGGGGAAAATGAACATTTTCATGAAGACGTAGCAGATTCAGAGGAGAAGAAGCCATGCAGGCACAGGGCGGGGCTTTCCTCTGAAAAGGGATGGAGTGATTAAAAGAGAGCTCTTGAGATCGAAAGGAACAGAAGCAGACAAGCAGGGGTGGAGCACATCTCTTAGGGCATGGCATGGCAGTTTGTGCTGCAGGGCAAGCAGGCAGGGTTGCAGATTTCCTCCTGCTAGTGGGGTTTTTAGTTTGTTGTTTGTTGAGTTTCTGTTCCTTGGTTGGTTTTTTTGTTAGTAATGTTTTTTACATGATCAAAAACTGCAGTTAGTAAAAGTGTATGTAGCCAAATAGAACCCTCCAAAAAGGATGTATCTGTCCAGACACCTTCCTGTACGGAGTGTTTGAGCTTATCAGTGGTACCAGGGGGCGTCGCAGAAGAAGCCTGCCTGCGATGTGAACAGGTGAATGATTTTTCACTGGTGGCCGAGCTTAGGGAGGATGTTGAAAGACTAAGGAGTATTAGGGAAAGTGAAAGGGAAATGGATTGGTGGAGTTCCACCCTTCCATCCTTGAGGGAGGCCCACCAGGAGTCAGAGGACTCCCATGCTTCCCACTGTCACACAATAGGACACCTGGTGGATGAAGGGGAGTGGAAATGGGTTCCTACTTGGGGAGGTAATAAAAATTCCTCCTGATCCCCATCACCTACTCAGGTGCCATTTCACAACAGGTATGAACCCTTGGATCTAGAGAGTCAGCCAGATGATGTAGAAGAAAATTATCTGCCCAGTGGGCCTCCCAATTATGCTTCATCTGTCAGACGGATCACCACCTCTAACATTAAAAAGAAAAGGGTAGTCGTATGTGGATGTGACAGCCTGGTCAGATAGCGAGAAAACCAGATAAGTTTTGTCATGGCAGACTTGTGAGACTTTTATGGAGTTGTAGAGAAATTATGATAAATTGTTATTATGAAAAACCTGCAGGTGATGTTTTCCTACTCTGTTTTCCTGTTTTTCTCAAAGACTGTTTATAAGAAAAATGTTTTTGTAAATAGCCAATCAGGTGAAATGTATCAAAACAGTCTATAAAAAAGGAGTGTTTTTCATATAAAAGCTACTGCTGTGCAAACCAGCCTTCTGGGGGGTCTGTGTCATTTCTTACTGTCCGAGGGTGATGCTTGTACCCCCAGTCGTGTCTTCTGTTCATGCTGGAAATTATGTTCTGTGCCTTCAAGACTGGCTCTGAAGAGCAAAGTTTTGTTTTGTTTTGTAATCAGCCTGCTCACTCCCCCAACGGTTGGCAGGACACAGAAATGGGGGCAGTCCATAGGGCAGCTTTTGCTTTTTGCTTTGCTTTTGCTTTGCTCTTGCTCCTGCTTTGCTCTTGTTTTTGCTTCTGCTCATTAATTAGTTTAGCTAAGCAGTCTGATTTTTTCCTGGACTGTTTTTCTTTCCTTTTCTTGGAACCACTAGAACCTGCTCCAGACTGGGACCTGGGAAACACTGAGAGTTTGCACTTTGTGGCCTCCAGCAGCCATTCCCAGTGCGGAGGGACCAATAACAGAGCCACCACTCCCAGGAGAGAATTTCTGAATTTGTCATCTTTTTCAGAGCAGTGAAAGAGTGTTGTCATCCGGTATTGTTCATTTTGTGAGCTCGGGGGTGCGGGGTGCTTTGTCTGTTAAATAAATAGGTTCTTTCCACTTCTCTCTGAGGAATCCTTCCTGAACTGGTTGAGGGGAGGGGTCATGTGGGTTTGCTTTCTGGAGGGGCCCCCTTTGGAGGTTTTTGCCCAAATTTGCCCTAAACCAGGACACTTGCACAATAGCAACAGTCATAGTGGGTGACTCCCTTCTGAGGGGAACAAAGGGGCCCATATGTCGACTGGACCCATCCCACGGGGAGGTCTACTGCCTCCCTGGGGTTCAGGTATGGGATATTCCTGAGAGACAATCATTATTGGTGACTCCAGATGAGACGCTCTGCCTGATCTCCCCTGAATCTGAGGGGTTTTTGGATCTTCACACCAGCACTGGGACTTTCCTGGAGAAGACCACAGACCCTTGTATCAGTCTGGGACACAGGTACCACCCCATTTGATAATAGGCATTCTTTTGGGAATCCTGCCTGTATAAGATGTGTCGATCTTCCAGCACAGTGGGTGGGTTGATATTCCAGAATTTGGTGTTTGACTTGAGTTTATCAATTGATATTTGTTTTGTATTTGTATCTGTATTGTAATATTTTGCGTCTACTATTCGGAGATGGGTAGTGGACAATCTAAAGGGGACGTTCTGAAAAAATTCCCACTTGGTTGCATTATGCAACATTGCAGAAAGATTGTCAGTCCCCCTGGGGGAACATCTACCAGGGAAAATTTGATTAAGTATCAGTGATGGCCATTATACAAACTAGACTCTGGAGAAAAATGGCAACAAAATGCAACCTTGGACTATAATACATTGTTGCAGTTAATGTTTTTAAGACAAGAACTGAAGTAGGATGAGGTTATGTATGATGATATGTTTTTCACTTTGTGGAATCATCCGAAATGGCACAAAGATTGTGGCTTGAATCCAGCCCTCTCAGACATTTTTGTGCTGGCTCTTGGAAAGGAGAATCAAGGTAAATATTTAAAATGTTGTTCTATATGCAGCATAGGACAAATTTGTTCTAAACATCTCCCTGATAAGGAGTATGATTTAGATCTTCTGGTCAGTCCTAACTTCAAGTTGGATGGATGAACAGGCACTCAGGCTGCCAAGACTCATGAGGGAACTGGCACATAAAGAGGCAGATTTAGGACATCTAGAATAGAAGACAGAGAGGATAGCGAGGCTGTATCAAGGAGCAGAGTAGAAGATAGAGGAGGTAGAGAGGATATATTGAGGAGCAGAGGGTTTTAGTCCGATTACAGGGAGAATTAGAGCTAAACACAGAGATGTGATAGTAGCTCCTCTGTCAGGGGGTAGGTATGGATGGTCCAATCACAGTAAAAGTGCCATTTTCAGTAGCAGACCTTAATAATTAGAAGTTGATTGTTGTGGTGTGTATTTTTGATTGGAATTCAGTCCTAATAGTCAGTTTTATAAACCTCCCTCCCTATTTTGTATTGTTATGGCATATTTTATTACCAATGGATTGTTCCTTCCCCCCTGTGTTGCTGGTTTTGCCCTAGTTGTCCATCTCCCCAAAGACCTGTCCTTTTGTTCCCAGTTCCTCCTCCCATTGAATGTCAATCCCTTCCCATGCCTGCCCCTTTCTCTAGAAACTTCCCTCTCAATTTTGTATCCTTCGAGGCCCCATTGGTTTGTTTAAGTTGTTCTCCTCCCCTGTAATCCCGTATTGGTTTAAACATTGCATCCCCCACTTTGTGTTCCACCCCCAGTTTCTCCCAGCTGGTTAAAGATTGTATCCTCCCCTGGGACCTCCCCCGTATATAAGTTGATGTATGCCTTTGTTCAGTGTCTTTCTCTCCCTGATCCTCCTGGGAATAAACACCTTTGGAAAACATATAGAAGACCTCTCCCTGTTCCTTGTTCCTACCCTCGAGGCAGTCCACCCACTCCCACCGACGGTGTTGGGAGCTAGTCGGGCTGAAGAAATCCGGCACTGCAGCACCTGATGGCTGGCACCTACCCTCTAATACTAAAAAAAAAAAAAAAAAACCAAAAAAAAACACCAAACAAACAAAAAAAAAACAGAAAAAAAAAGTTGCAGTTATGGAAGGAATTTCCAAAGAATGGTGTCCTCAGGGAAAGGAAGGAGACAAGGGTGGGGACAACCTACCTCAAACTCCCCTGAGAGACTTGGTCTTAATAAGTGTGCATATTGTAAAAAAGATGGGCGTTGGAAAAGGGATGGTCCACAGTTGCAACATAAAAGCCCCCGTCTCATGGCCCTCTCTCAGCTCAGATGGGGAATAAGGAGGTAAATGACAAGGTAGAATTCTTAGTAGATACCGGAGCTAGTTACTCTGTGGTAAATACAGTAAGAGGAAACTTGAGTAATGATTCTATAACAATCATTGACTCAACAGGGGATTGCAAAACTTGGCCATTTTTCAAGCCCATTGATTTTAAATTAGGAAAACAGTGGATGAATTGCCAGTTTTTGTATCCACCCAATTCACCAAAGTCTCTCATTGGGAGAGATTTACTGGAAAAACTAAATGCTGAAAATAAATTTTAAAATGGCAAAATACAGATTATTATTCCAGAATCTAATTATGTGAAAGCCTCTATTTTTGCACTACAGTCTTTGAAATCAGACATGATCTATCTGCCAGCATCACTTGAGGATGCAGTGATTTCAATAGTCTGGGCTGGAGAGGTGCCTGAGTGATAAAAAAGAGCAGAGCCTGTAAGAATTAAATTGAAACTTGGAGTGGGACCAGTAAGGCAAAAGCAATACACTTTGAAAATACAAAGTAATAAGGAGTTGTAGTGGTTTTGGTTTGCTAATATGAGATTTCCCAGCTAATGCACCAATTAATGTGGTGGGTTTCAGTGCTGGCTGAACACCAGTGCACTCACTAGACTGTTGTAGTGTTTTCTGTTAGTTTGTTTAATTGCTCCCCCATTTTCTGTATTGCTCCCCCATTTTCTGTAATGGTTCTGCCCTCCCAGTTTTTCCCGCCTTAGCCTTGTCAGTTATTATGTTCCCATGCCAACTCCCACCATGGTATTGTCTGTCATTTGGTTACCTTGGTTACTCCCACCACAGTTTATGTCAATCCTCGCTGTTATATAATTTCCCCTCCCCTGTGTTTCCTTATATGTGAATTTGTTCTCCTCCCTGGGCCCAGTCAATCACTCCCCACTCCTCCCAAGCCTCCAGAATCTTCTTTTACCTGGGAGTTATGATTGGCTGTGGCTCCGGGGCCCCTCCTTTATAATGTAACTAATCGTTTCTCCCCAGTGCCTATTATGTTAAGTCCACCCCCTTACCTTCCCCTATTGGTCCTTTGTAAACCCCTCCCTGAGATCCCTCCTCCCTTTATAACCCTGTTGCATCTTTTGTTCTTGGTCACTTGCTGGCAGATACGTTAGATTCAACACCTGGGTGTCTGTCACTCCCTGGTTGACAAAAAATCTGACAAGTCTCCAGTGAGTGTCTGGACTCTTTACTCTTGTCGGCCAGCAGCGATTCCGTCCACTGTGAGCACAGCCCGAAGCCTTCTGACGCCGAGGGGTGCTCACACATTTGCAGCTGGGTGTTGGCCGCCCTCCTGCTAGCCGGACACCTGACTTTAAGGCCACACCTCGCTGCACTAGACTATACTTACTCATTTCTTGCTATGAGATAACATTAGGAGAAAGGCAAAGTAGGCTCAAAACTTTATAAAAGTATAAAGAAAAGTTTATTTATAGCAACTAAAAAAAGAATAGGAAGAATCAGAATAAAACTTTTAGAACACTTCTCCTTCCCCCTACAACATTTTTTTCTCACTAACAATGTACAGCAACAATTCAGTCAGTTTATTACTTCTAGAAATGTCTTCCTTCAGTTCACTTAGGGGGAGAAGTGTGTCTTGTCAATTTATGGAGACTTTCTCTCAAGAAAGTAGTTCTCTCGTGGCTTTTAATTTTCACAAATAGCAACTGCCTGGAAAATCTGCAATCATGAAATCCCTCCCATTTTCACAGCTTTTCCCACAGCTGTGTTTATGGGCCATGTCAATTTATGGGGTATTGTTTTTAAGATGAGCATTTCAAGAGCAAACGTTCTCTTTATCTAGCTTTGAAATTATCTTCATCTGTAGGAAGAGAGGTCTTCTTCTCTCCCTGGGGTCACAGGGTTTTCATTACTCTTCTCTCTTTCTCTGTTCAAATTGCTCATGGGATCACAGATACTTTAACATTTATTTACTTTAGCATGGAGGCCTTTGCTCAATATCTAAAATTTGAACACTTTCATCTCCCCATCCCTTTATGTGTTACAGGGAAAAAGAGTCTGACGTATCAATTACATTCTTCTCCATAGCTTTACAAGAGAATTTCATCTTAAGTCATCTCCTCATCCCTCCCATCAGAGACTTGACTTTCTCTTCACTGACTTTAGTGTCTTCATGTTGTTTCTCTATGTGTTCTCACTCTATCCTTTTCTCTCACTCGATAGAGGATTAAAGAAGGTCTGCAAAGAGTTAATATCTCGCCTGGGGCCTGCAGATGGTCACGTGACCCCAGCCGGGATCGGTAGCACATGGCAGGAGCTGTGGCGGGGGTGGGGGGGGTGGGGGGGGCGGGGGCGCGGTTAGGATCTCAGCAGCCAAGCCAGAACTCAGCAGCCAGCACGCTGGGGGCTGATGGCTTCTCGTCCCCCTGCTCGGTGGTTGCGGGAGAACCCCAATGGCGGCAGAATCTTGGCTGAGCTGGCCCGGCCCCAGCTGCTCTTGGGGCTCAGTGGACCCAGCACAGCCTGGGCTGGCGGCAGGGGCAGGGTTTAGTAGTGGTAAGAGGTTAGTCCAGCCTCGGCCCCGCGGCCTCTTCTCTCCCTGCCTGGCAGCTAATGGGGCCCAGCAGGCTCCCTGGGAAGGGGCCCAACCCGTGGCAGGGGCTGCCCAGCCTGGCTCCACCAAGACGGGAGCCGGGCCAGCCGTATTACCTCTTTGCCAACTAGAAGGAAAAGAGACCCTCCCAGGCTTCTTCCTCTTTAACGTGTGTTCACAGAGGCATATCAACTTTCTAAGTGGTTTAACAGATTGTCAATTCTCAAAGCTAATTACTGCTTGTTTTTTTTTTCAGATACGGAGGAAACTGCTAAGAGCTTCTCTTAAAACATCACTTCTGTGATGCAAAACCAGAACGGGGTTATTACTATTATTGTGGAAAAAATTATAAAACCTGAAATAAACAGGGCCAGGAGACTTCTTCTCCTTTTAAATGCCTTTATTAAAAGTGATCAGCTCAGGATTGGGCGGCTCGGCAGGGCTGCAGTCCCCGTCGCGTCTCCCAGGGCGACTCGGAGGAGGAGGATATGCGCAGCTCTGTCCGCTAGGGGCAGAGCCGGGGGATCCAGTCCTCGTGGGAGCCTTTAGGGCGTGATGTCCCCATCAGATGTTGTCCTTTGAGCTTCTCAGCTGCCTGGTCCCGGCGTTGGGACGACTCTCTGCTCAGGGCGAGAGGGGCTCCACATCTCTGCAGGCTCAGCACTTGGCTCCTCATGTCCAGACACCACTTTAGTCTCTCAATTCTTATTTGGCTCGTTGTTTTTGGGGTTTTCTCGTTGCATTTTTTCGAGTCGTGGTCCCACAAAGTATTCTGGTCTTTGGAGTCACTTTGCATAACCCCCCCCCCCCACCCTCTCAGGTGTCTTCTCTATGTTGGAAGAGCGCACAGCCTCAGGGAAGGGCCATTACCTCACCCAGCCAGGCCTTTTACTAATACAAAGAGGAGATAAGCTCTAACGACCCGTGATTACCATGACAAATCACTAAGAACTCTGGCAGAAACAGAGACCTGGCTGCGTCCCTGTAACTCTTTCTCACAAAAAAAATATTAACCGAATTTTTGTTCATAACAGTCCCCCCTCTTTTTCTTTGATCGAGCTTAAATTCTTAAGCTCGCATCAACTCACAATTTTTTGTTTTGAATCAACTATAAATCTCTTGTGCACCTTGGTAATCATGGTTAGTTAACCTTGTTACTTTTCTTGGTTTCTTCAGGTTGGTTTGTACAGCCAATACTGTTTTACTAAAACAGATAAATAAGCATAGTAAAAAGAGCAATCCTCCAAGTCTACACACAGTGAGAAAAACCACCTTTTCCCATACATTTCTTCTGAAAATCTCAAAGTTCTCCCACCCACTGGGATCAAGTGTAGGAGTTTGATCTGGATTATTTACACATGCTAATCTATTTATTTCGTTTGAAATGTCTCTAATAATTGAATTCTTTATTTTTACTACTGCCTGGAGCCGGATGACTTTGTTCAACACAGATTTTGGGATCCGAACTTGGCTTTTACAATTTTGGATTTTCTCAATTTCTATTTCACTTTCCCGGTTTTGTTTAATTTCTCCAAAATCATTATATATAGGAACTCCCAAACTTGATCCAGTTTCTTTGGGTAATAAGAAAATTGGTTTTATCACTCTAGCAATGCAGTTGCCAGATGAGATCAAACTTAGGGGTTTAGAGCTCCCCTGAAATGTGTTCCAAAAGGGGTTTATCTCTTTTCCAGTACACTCATATAAATACTTGTAACAAACAATTTTTCTTACCATTTTCACAATTTCTTTGCTTTTTACTAGATCTGCTGAGCCTGTTTCAGCAGCATCACATTCAAAGCACAACCAGGCTGTCTCTATAGGGCACTCACCTAGGAGTGGCTGCCTAAAAGTGGCAGTATTCTGGGCTATCTAATACACTCTCTTATTTTTCTGATAAAGGACCAAGTGGGAGGGGTTAACACAATCAGGGTTAGAACTGATGTGGACTTTGGACAAGGAGCTCACTTCCTCCTCATAGCGGGGTTGGTAGCCTTCACTGTACGGCTCTCCTGGGCTCCCCTGAGCACCACCAGCAATCAGAGCCAGCATTACTACCCTTCCCAAGAGTCCGGTATGGGTCATCTTGCACAGCCTGCCCACCCGGCCTTGCCTCTTGGGGAATTTTTTACTGAGGAGAAGCTTCCAAGCTCTTTAGAGTCCCTTCTACCCACTTCTCTGGTTAAGCCCCTCTTGGTCTGTTCCCTAAAAATTTTAGTTTCCCCCCCCCCAAGGGAGTGTTCTGTAGAGGATTAACCTGGAGTCTTTAGAAATATATATTGGGGAACTTAAACCAGAATTACGTATTTACAGTCTTAAACTTTTTACCAACATAGTTTGCACAAAACAGTCTTGAAACATTTTAAGCAATATTAGAACTCTGATACCAATTTTTTCCCATACAGTTCAGTCTTTGTGACTCTTCCTCCTGAGAGTCAACTTTAAATCACAGTGTACTCAGGTGAATTAACTTGTGATGTGGATGAATCCTTATCCAGTGCCTGGAGGTGAGTGGTGTGGACTCTGGCCCAATGCCAGAGGGAAAAACTGGGAGTCTGGCCCAATGCCAGAAGGAGAAAGGGGTGGAGTCCAGTCCAATGCCAGAGGGAGAATGAGGTGCAGTCCGGTCCAATGCCAGACGGAAAAAACTGGTGTTGAATCCTGGTCCAATGCCAGGGGGTGAGAGTGATGTGAGTCCAACCGTCTTAGTAATGAAGAGTACCTGAAACGGGCTTTCAAACACAGGCATTAATGGTCTACTGTTAATGATTTTATCAAAACTCAGCTTCTCTGTTTAATGTTATCAGTAATTTCTCTTTTTCCATAGCTTGTATGTTTGTTTCATCAACTTCTACATACTCTGTATTTTTGCAAGGAGTTGTATTTCTCAGCTAACTTAACTCTCAAAGTACTTTTATTCTCTTATTTTTCTGTGTATTTAATTCACTGGTTTTCTGTTCTATTTTTCAAGATCTTATTTATTTATTTATCTCTTGCTTCTGTTTCTTACTTTCACTTACAGCTTAAATACTTCTTTCAACCCCTTACACTTTTTCTCACACTATTCTTCTACACAATACACTTCCCTCTAAGGAGATGTGGTAAAACTTGTAATGCACAATCTGCATTGCCTCTATTCTAATTTGTTTATATTCACTCTCTTTTATTTCTCATTCACTTTCACATATTCCTTCACACTTTTAAGACACAAACTTATTGCTAGAAAATCACAGGTCCCTGTAGCCCCCCCCTTCACCCTGGGGGTTGGCCCACAGGTCTCAGTATCTCTGGGCCTCTTGGAAGGGCCCTGACTCTGGTTGCTTCTGGTGCACATTCACCTGTGAGGCTGTCTGCGTGTCACTCAGGCTCTTACAGCTACGGCTCCCTCACACATCTGGGGAGCACTAGTCTGGTTTGCAGGTCACACACACACACACTTTGGTCACAGCCGCCACCAGCCTGGGGGACACAAGCCTGGTATGCAGGTCACACACACACTTCCACTGCCCCCTTCCCACCTGCCCGGGAAGTTGAGGCTGACTTTGCTTGTGACTCACTCTCACACACACAACAAGACAACAATAAGGTACCTTTTACTTTCACACTACTTATTACAAGTTAAGTCTTACTGGTCAGTTTTGGTACTATTGGATATCTTTTCTACTTAGCTGTTTTTTTCTAACTTCACATGTTACTTTGTTGAGACAGGACTTATCTGCTCCTGTATCAACCAAAAGTTCTAATTCTTCATTTAGGGGTCCCACCTTAAAGTTTACCAAGGGCTCTTCTAGATGTTGCCTCGGGTCCCCTATATTAAAAAGCCCCTGACCCTCTAATTGTCACCTTTGAGGATCTTCTCTAAATTATCTTGTTCCCTGGCTATTGCCACATCGAGACTGAGCTTTCTACAAAACCTCCTGGTGTGTCCTGGCTCTCCACAGTAATAGCAATATCGTCCTCTCAAAGGGACTTGAGGTGTCTCTATCACTTTTGCAAATGACAGTACAAGAGGCCTATCCTTGCCTCCTCCTGGTGGTGGACCCGCCCACCCTGCACTTTCTCTAGCTACAGCAACCATGATCTTAGCCTTGGCCTTTGCTTTTTCTTCCTCCCTCCTTAAATACACCTTCAATGCCTCTCTTAATAACTCATTAATGTCCTTCGCTTGCCACTCTTCTTTTCCAGTTTCCTCCTTATATCAGGCCAAGATTTGGTAACAAATTGGACTTTTAGTAGCATTTGACCTTCTGGGGTGTCTGGGTCTATTCTAGAGTACAACTGGAAGTTCCGCCTTAGGCGATTAAGCCAGGCAGCAGGAGATTCATCTTTCTCCTGCGTGCCCTCAAATGCCAATTGGGTGTTAGTTTCTTTGGGAACTGACTCTTTGATACCTAGCATTATCAAAGACCTATATTCCATCATGGCCATCCTCCCCTCCTCCGGGTTAGGGTTCCTGCTGGGATCCGTTAGTGGCAATTTCTGTTCACCTGACGGCACCTGGGGTCCTGGACGGTTATCTTTCTCCCAAATTCTTATGCCAGCCGCCCTCATCATCTGGACCTCTTCTGGGGAAAATAATATGCTCAGGATGGAATTCATCTCCCCCCAAGTGTAGATATTTGGACCTAGAAATTGATCTACTTAGTTAGCTATGTCCACTGGGTCCTCAACTAAATGCCCCAACTCTTTCTTGAATCCTCTCACCTCAGAAGCAGTTAGGGGAGCATTCACAAAGCCAACACCTCCCGCTACTCCTCCCATAGGAACCTCTCTGAGGGGAAAGCGTCTCTCTGCCTTGGAGGTCTTGGATCTGGTGCTACAGTACGGCCCATCTTCAGATGCCAAGCTGCTTTGAGGGATATCTGGGTTACCCTGAACTTTCTGCCCATCAGCAGGTGTATTTGCTGATAGCTGTTTATTGGGCGAGGAGACATTTGTGCCCCAACTAGGAGGAGGTAAAGGGACAGCAATAGGAGGGGGAGAAGAGCCTGAGTGGATATTAAGTGGAGCTGGAGAAGGGGTGGAGAATGCAGCAGGTGGAGTAGGCACTTGTGGTGGTGCAGAAGGAACTGGAGGGGATACTGGGTTTATCATAGCGGAAGCTGAAGAGGTAGAAGGAGGAGTCTGAGCAGGTGGTAATGAGATGGCAGCTGTGGGAAGAACCGGACCTGCCATTTGAGGTGCTTGAAGAAGAGGATTATAAGGTGGAGGGGCAGAAGGAGGCAAATAATCCAGGGGGTCCCATCTTTTACTAGTCCTATCATCCCCTCCTTCATTCCCCTCTTTCTTCCTCTGTACCTTACAAATTCGCACCCCTTCATCCCCAACAGCGCTCTTTAACCAGCAAGCTACATACAATAATTGCTCAGGATCAGTATCCCCTCGAGCTGTCAGATAATTATTTAATAGTTGGCACATCCACTTATCCTTTGTCCCACACCAAGGCCATCCTCCTTGTAACTCTAATTCTGGCCACACTTCCATACAATAATGGATCATTTTCACTTTATCTAATCCCTCCGTGGCCTCTATAGAATCCCATTTTACTAACAGTTCTCCTAAGGGACTTTTGGGAGGTATGTCCCTCAGCCTCTTGCCGGTCTTTTTACTATTACACCCCCCCATTTTACAGGTCTTAACAGTAAAAAAATCCCAAAGGTGTCTTTACTGACCGGTAATTTCAAAAAGAACCTTCTTTGAGGAGCTTCAGCCTCCTCCACTGAAACTTCAAATTTCTGCCTGATGCTCAGGACTTTATACTGAAACAACTGCCCAATCTTTTGATTGCCCAACTTTCCCCACGTCAGGTCTTACATCTCTCGGGACTTGAACACACGAAGCCTCGGCCTAAGAATCCGGGTCGTGCCTGACTCCCCCAGTCAGGAAAAACAACTGCCTGATTTTTAGTTTGCCTAACCCGCCAATTTTTAGGCTTCACCGTATCAGGACTTAAAAGCAAACCACAGCCTCCTTCGCTGGGGTTTGTGCCTGACTCCTGTGCCAGGACTTACTTTTGCCTGCAGGGCTTGTGAGCTACACAAATCCTTCTCGGGACTGACAAAATCTTACGCGAATCCTTCTCGATACTTACAAATGCTACCCAAATCCTTCTCGGGACTGACACAATCTTACGCGAATCCTTCTCGAGACTTACAAATGCTGCACGAATCCTTCTCGGGACTGACAAATCTGCCTGACTTCCCTCTGTCAGGGCCTATTTTGGGTGCGTGCCACTCATACAAATATTCCCTCCGCATCGCCCGGAGGAGGGGGGGTCCTTTATTCCCCCTTGGGAGACTCACTCACGCTAATAACACTCGCTTCCCCCTGTTTCCGGCCGGCTTTCTCGCGAAAGCACGGAAACGCGGTACTGAGAGGTCCACTATCACTTCGAAGGTCCGGCTGCCAGCCTCCGTTTTATTCACACCCACATGCGCACGTCTCCCACCCCCGCCACCAGCTTTCTCACCAATCCGGTGCTCCGGTGCTCCTCTGTGTTGCTGGTCCTGAGCCGATCTCTCTGGTCCTGGTAGCCAGCTGTCCTGGAGGTCCAAGATGGCCAGTCCTGAGTCCTCTCTCGGCGTGGCTATTCCGGACGAGCGCCCCCAGCTGAAATAAACAGGGCCAGGAGACTTCTTCTCCTTTTTAATGCCTTTATTAAAAGTGATCAGCTCAGGATTGGGCGGCTCGGCAGGGCTGCAGTCCCCGTCGCCTCTCCCAGGGCGACTCAGAGGAGGAGGATATGCGCAGCTCTGTCCACTAGGGGCAGAGCCGGGGGATCCAGTCCTCGTGGGAGCCTTTAGGGCATGATGTCCCCATCAGATGTTGGTCTTTTGAGCTTCTCAGCTGCCTGGTCCCGGCGTTGGGACGACTCTCTGCTCAGGGCAAGAGGGGCTCCACATCTCTGCAGGCTCAGCACTTGGCTCCTCATGTCCAGACACCACTTTAGTCTCTCAATTCTTATTTGGCTCGTTGTTTTTGGGGTTTTCTCGTTGCATTTCGAGTCGTGGTCCCACAAAGCATGCTGGTCTTTGGAGTCCCTTTGCATAACCCCCCCCACCCTCTCAGGTGTCTTCTCTATGTTGGAAGAGCGCACAGACTCGGGGAAGGGCCATTACCTCACCCAGCCAGGCCTTTTACTAATACAAAAGAGGAGATAAGCTCTAACAACCCGTGATTACCATGACAAAACACTAAGAACTCTGGCAGAGGCAGAAACCTGGCTGCGTCCCTGTAACTCTTTCTCACAAAAAAAAAATTAACCGAATTTTTGTTTATAACAAAACCCACCTATTGAAGGAATGCGACTCCAAATTTAATACCCCTGTTTTGCCAGTTAGAAAAGCAAATGGAAAGGACTATCAGCTGGTACAGGACCTTAGAGCCATAAAAAAGATAATAGAAGATATATACCCAGTAGTAGCAAATCCTTATACCTTGCTAACAACCTTGATTAAAAAATTAAAATGGTTTACAGAATTAGATTTGAAAGATGCTTTTTTTCTGTATCCTTTTGAATACTGAAAGTCAAAAGCCTGTTGCTTTTGAATGGGAAAATCTGAATACAGGGAGAAGAACCCAACTTATTTGGACAATTCCACTGCAGGGTTTTAAAAATAGCTCCACTGCCACAGACATTTTTTCATAGAAATACTTTCTTTGGGATTTTTTCATCTTATAGGAAGCTGAGGCCCCAGAAGAAGAATGTAAACAATTGTTATCGGTTGCTGTGAAATGTAGCAGGTTGCCCCTATGATTGGCTCATGTTGCATGTTTACAATTGGGGGCCAATCACAGGAGCAAGCTCGGGGGACAGATTCCCTGGACACAGAACTTAGTTATTCATTCTTTCCTATTCTATTCTTAGCTTAGCAGCTTCTGCAAATTCTTTCTATTCCTTTTAGTATAGTCATAATGTATCATATATCATATATTAATAAATCCAGCCTTCTGATCATGAACCAGGATTCTCGTCCATCTCTCTCTCACCCTGAAGACCCTCATCAGGTCGCTGTAATATCTGGTGACCCGACGTGTCAGAGCAAGACTAATTTGATAAGACCAGAGGAGCAAATTGCTGCACTGGGTAAAATCCTGTATGTGTAGCATTTGAGGGTGGCTTTAGAAGCGACCACAGAAGTGGATTCAAGCCAGGAGCTGAAGAACTGATGATCCTGATTTGGACAGAGTTCACAGCCAAGGCTGACCACAAGTGAACCCTCTTCTGCAAAACCTTCAGGAAAGATGGTGGAAAAGAGCAGCTTAACCGTGGAGCTGGCCAGAGCAAGCTGGACTCTTTCAAAAGGTACTGTTGACTTTTCTATCCTGAGGGTTCAGCCCTGAGAAGATTGTAGCTGTTCGTATGGGGGACACACCCCTTGGAGGAAGCGGTTCGTTTTTCTCCTTCAGAGGAGAAACTTATTGCCCTCTGGCAAAGATGGGGGAGAGAAGATGGATTTTTTTTGTCAAAAACAGATCTCTATGAGTTTTTCAATGGGCAAAGCTTTTTGGGTTCTTTACTGATGTCCTATACGCCTTGGATATTTTTGTGTGGGAATGCATGGACTCCATTTTCCGATTCGTTTGAGGTCAGGGGCGCAACTTCCCTCCTGTCTACCCAGCATTTAGAAAGCTCTTCCCAGTTTTGAAACGGAGAGCAGCTGTTTTTCCATGGATTTCTAACTGCTATGGGTTGACTCCATTTCCACCGTCCCCACCGGGAGAAGACCCGGTGGGGGATGAGATTCTGCTTCCCAGCCCCCCCTGTTTCGTGGCGGGGGGGGGGGGGGGGTGAAATTTCACCATGAGAAGTTGTTTGTTTTACACTTTCTCCAGAGCCTGCGCAGATGGAACCGTCTCTCCCCCCCTTCTCCCTCGCAGGGGGGATGGGAGTGGACGGGCCTGCCACAGTCGGCCTCTCCGACCCCGCCCCGTTCAGAGATGGGGGTGGCACTGGTCCCCAAGGCACCCTCGCTTGCCGGGTCCCCGCCGCTGCCTCCAAGACCCACCCCGCCGGCATGGCAGCCACTCCGGGTGATCCCGTCTCCGCCTCTCCAGGTGGTCCCGCCCACAGCTTCACCGGCTTCCCCGCCTGCGTCTGAGAATGCAGAAACAGCGCTTCCTGTGCCTGCTGAGTCACTGTTGCTAGGCGACGATGACGTGTCTCCAGCTTCTGGCTCAGCGGAGGAGGAGTTCTCTCCAGCCCCCTCGGCCCCCCCATCGCTTCCACTGGCCTTCCCGCCGCCTCAAGCCAAGACGGTCCCTGTTCAGGATGGTGCTGGAGACGGCGCCAAACCCGCGGGACCCTCGGAGCAGCCCGCGGCCGCTCCTACACCCAGTGTGATTCCCTCCCCGAGTGTTTCGGGTTGTCCCGGGGCTGCCCCTGCAGGGCGAGCTGGGACAGGGGAGGAAGGCGTCAGCCACTCCTTCCGTGGAGCCAGTGCGGCCCAACAGCTGGGGGTTGGGGCAGCTCATCTGCCTGCGTTCAAGATCAGCATTCTTGGCGGGTTGGGGTGTGTTTTTTCAGGGATTGCCCCGTGGAGGTTGCCATCCCTGCCTCATCTTTTGTGCCCTAGCGGCGGGGGGCAGGTTGGTCCCGAAAGCTCTGCCTTTGGTCCCCAGCCCGGAGGGGGTGGGGATGAAGCCATGGCCGGCGATGGAACTCTTGTGGCTCCCTTTTTGGCACTGGTAACTTTCTCGCCCACTCCTGCCAAAACAGTAAGGGATTGTCAGCAGGATAGCGGCCAGGACAAAGTGCGAGTAGGTTCACTTCATTTAAAGCATTCCACATTTCGTTTGGGAGCTCTGAGGATTTAAAGAGAACTCCCACCAGGCAAGTTGACAGGGGGTAAGAGGCTGTCACTGTGGAGAGACAAATGTGATCTTGTCCAAGGGCTTTGGCCAAGGTCATCCATACATTTGCTTTGGGCTCAGGGACTATCCAGGAAATCACTGGAGAAATGATCGCAAGTAGGACAAGGAGCAGGCTTGGTCTCATGGCGTCTCGAGACTGCACACAAACAGAGGGATCTAAACGGGTAAAAAGAAACTTAAGACAAACATATATTACAAACTATTCCAGATAGGAGGCTTAAATGGAAATTCCTCCAGAGAACGCGTGCGGCATTTCCTTCTCCAGGCGGTGTTAGCAACCTGGGGCACTTCTGTAGATTTCTCTGAGACCTTGGGAACACAGGGCTTTACCCATTGGGAAGGAACTGACTTTAAACCAGAGGAGGTAGACACACAGGCATATCCAAGTCCCCAAGTAACCAATTTGTAACGTCCCACCGTTTTCCAAGTCTCAGGGTCCTTTACTAAAACTGGAGGCTTTTCTTTCATCAACCTATGACTGCTTCCCCCAAAGTGGCGTAGGATGGGTGGATTCAGGCTGTCAAAAGAACAGTTCAGAAAATTGATTCTGAACAGTGCCCTGGACAACCAGATGTGGGGAGGTTCCACCTTCAGAACCTGATGTTGCTGGTCCAGGACTATTTAAATATCACGGTGAGTCCTTTCTACAATGGCTTGACCTGTAGGGGAGTAGGGGATGCCAGTTTTGTGTTCTACTCCCCATTGCTGCAGGAAGCTCCCGAATTCCTTGGATTTGTAAGTGGGCCTGTTATCAGTTTTCAACTCCTTGGGGATGCCCATGAAAGAAAAAGCCTGTAAGAGGTGCTTAATGGCATCGATAGATGATTCTCTTGTGTGGGCAGAAGCATAGACCGCTCCAGAAAAGGTATCTACACTAACATGAACATATTTCTGCCGTCCAAATGACTGTATGTAACATCTGTTTGCCACAGTTCACAACTGTTCAGTCCCCTTGGGTTTGCTCCCGTACTCACTGTAGGGAGTGCATGTTGTTGGCAATTTGGGCACGTGGCCACAATCGCTTTGGCCTGTTCTCGAGTGATGTTAAACTGGCGAACCAGGCCAGGTGCATTTTGGTGGAAAAGCTGGTGGCTGATTTTTGCCAGTTCAAAAACATTTGAGAGAGTGGCCATCACTGCAGGTGCAGCAAGAGCATCTGCCCTTCTGTTCCCTTCAGCGATAAACCCTGGCAAGTCAGTGTGTGACCTGACATGCATCACATAAAATGGTTGCTCTCAGTGAGTGACTAACTTTACCAGTTTTGAGAGCAATTTGAAAAGTGTGATGTTAGACATTACTTGCAATATTGCTTGATCTCCCCGGGATACTACTCCTGCCACATATGCAGAATCTGTAATCAGATTGAGTGGTTCTGAGAACCTTTCAAAAGCCCTAACAACCGCAGCCAATTCAGCAACCTGAGGTGAACCTTCCACCTCAGCAATGTCCGTCTCCCACTGCTGGGTTTGAGGATCCTTCCAAGTCATAACAGACTTGTGGGACCTCCCGGACGCATCTGTAAAGACAGTCAGAGCCTTTTTTAAAGGTCTCCTAATTAGAGCACTTGTCAATTTCAGAGTGAATTGAACATCTTATTCGAACATTTTGTGGGTAGGCCTCTGGACAGAAATTTGACCTGAGTAGGAATCTAGAGCAAACTGCAGCACTTCATTTTCTCGAAACAATTGTTCCAGTATTTTCATAGTATTTTGATCTGATTTTAACTCAACTGGAATGTGAATGCACTCAAAGTCACATCCTGCTAGCTCCCTGATCCAGGTCCTTTCTTTCCAGATCAGTTCTTCTACCAGCTCTCGAAGCTTTGTCATTCTCTTGGACTTTTCTGACTGAGGAAAACCCATTCTATGATCAAGAGAGGGTCCCTCTAGTCCTGGCCCTATTTTGGTGTATCCTTTGCTGTTGGAGATTTTTTCAGAGATGGCTTAGAAGGCAGCTGTGAGGGACAGGTTCTCACAGCCTGTTTCTGTGAACAGCAGAGGTTCTCAGGTTATTTTTAATTACAGGTAAAAGTGACAAACATGAAGGCCTTGAGAACTTTGCATATCAGAGTTCTCAGGCAGCTTTCTCATAACAAGTGGATATTCTATCTTTGGCTGTTTTGGGAAAGCAAGAATAATTTTGAGAACCCAAATCTTGGTATTGGAAACATAAGGAGGGGTTGGTATGTTATCTCTGACCTATTGTGAGCTCAGATTTTGCAATATGCATGAACTTGATTAACACTGTTATAAAAGGTGCCTGATTGATTAATAAATTGGAGTGATGCTGATCAATGCAAGGTGGGTCTCTCCCTCCGACTTCAATACTTTGCCTTAGGTATTTGTTTTTCCTCCCACTGGAAAATGATTCCACAGAGGTGTGGCAACTTACCTAAGATGATAAATTTGAATGGCAGGTCAGGCCTGAGACAGAGTAAGGATCCATCCTGAACTAGGTGAAGTGTCTGGGAGAGGTGAAGGGTCTGTGGAGCTAAAGCTGAAGGAGAGGCCGCGTTCCAGAGACAGCAAGGAGACAGAGAAAGAAAAACAGAAAAACCACGAGGTCAATCTGCCCCCGACCTAGGAATTCCTCCGATAAAGAAGAATTAGTGCTAAGTGTCATGCAAGATGAATATGTATGAACTTATTGTGAAACTGTATGCATATGCATTTGGAAGGGAGATAAAAGGAGGTCTGAAATCTTCAAGGGTACGCATGCCCTTTTGGGGAGTCTTGCGTCCGGCGCGCGTCGTAATAAAGCATACCGGGCTTTACAACTTTTATAAAGTTGTGAGGTTTCTTCTTTTCTCCGCAAAACAGGCCGACATCGATTGGCCTGTCTTGTGGACATTGCAATCTGAAGCTTTCTAGAGCTTTCCGTTCCTCTGGGGTAATAGACCTAGGAGCACCCGCGTCCTCTGCCCCTTTCAATAAATTGAAAAGAGATGCAAGGTCTTCATTACTCAGACCTAGCCATGGCCTTACCCAGTTCAAAGACCCACATAACTTGTGGACATCCGCAAGGGTCTTGATCTTTGGATTGATTTCTAGTTTTTGGAGAACAATGGTCCTGTTTCTAATTTCTAAGCCCAAATATTTCCAAGGTGGCATCTTTTGAATTTTCTCTTCCTGGAGCTTGAACCCTGCAACGATCAATGCATCCATCGTTAGGTCAAGCGCATGTGTTAGTAAATCATCATTGGGGGCACACACAAGGATATCATCCATACAATGATAGATGATGGCCTTTTCTATGGCTGCACGCACTGGAGAAAGCAGGGAAGAGACATACCACTGGCAGATAGCTGGTGAGACCTTTAGTCCCTGAGGAAGAACTGTCCAATGGTACCTTTTCATAGGGGCTTCCATGTTGATGGTGGGGACCGAGAATGTGAAACGCGGTGCATCGTCAGGGTGTAGGGAAATTCGGAAAAAAACAATCTTTTATATCAATAACAGCTAATTTCTAATCTTGGGGAAGCATTGTTGGGGATGGCATACCAGGTTGGGGAGAACCCATATCTTCAATGACATCATTATTTGTCCGAGGTCATGGAGGAGCCACCATCTCTTTTTGTCAGCTTTCTAAATGACAAACACTGGAGAGTTCCATGGGGACATGGTCTCCACAATGTGGCCCTTTTTTAGTTGCTCTTCTACTAGTTCCTCAAGCACCTTTATTTTTTGTTTACTGAGCGGTCATTGTTTCACCTCAACTGGTTTGTCTGTTTTGCACTTCAGTTTTTGGGTGGGGCGCTGTTGTTCAATGACCGCTGTACAAAAATGCTGTGGAAAGTCTGGAATATCAATTGTGACACCCCACTGGGCCATTAAATCTCTCCCTAACAATGGTTCTGAATAATCTAACACAAATGGACAGATATTTGCCAATTGTCCGTTTGGTCCCTCAATTTGGATGACGCTCTTAGATTGTCTTGCCAATTGCATGCTCCCTACACCTTGAACGTGACCAACAACGTTTTGCAAAGGCCAATGTGCTGGCCAGTCTTGTGCTTGGATCACTGTGCAGTCTGCACCCGTGTCTGCAAGCATTTCAATGCGTTTTGACTCCCCGCCCCCACTGACATTACACCAAACTTTGGGTTTGTCTTTCCCAATAACTCTGACCTGGGCGACTGTGGGTCCTTGTTTTTTGGTGCCTTCAGGTAAACTCAGCACCAGCATAGCTTGTGCTATGATTTGTCCTTTGGAAAGAAACAGGGGTGGGTGGAAACAGTGCAGCCGGAGAACCAATTGCTCAGGATCTGTTGTTGTCATTCCTGGAGCAATTTCGCTCTCTCGTGGTGTGTGTTTGGTGTCCCCAATGACAATGTACTTACAGGGAATTCAGTTCCAAGTACCCTTTTGTTCTGGATTGATGGAGACAAAATACCAGTCAGTGTCCTTCAGGTGGAGTGGTTCTGTCAGCTGTAACCTATAAGGCTCATTGACAGAAGATGTTGTTAATATAGGTTCACCTAAATCATAACAAAGGTTATTTTGTTTCACTTGCAACAACGGACCAGCAGACGTGGTCTTTGAAGCATCTGCTTCACTTACAGAAATATTAACAATGCCGCGCGCTTGGTTTATCTTGCTTCCCTTATTCCCTTGGCCTGATCTTTTTTTATCTGCACACCTGGCAGGCCAGCGCTCCCCTTTCAGTTGTTTTGTTGCTTTTGACCCCCTGGGAGTGCTTGTAGTTCTCCTCCCCTGTCATTTCTGAATTCATCAAATTGCTTTTTCAGGAGGCACTAGCTACTCCAGTGCCCAAGGTTATTGCAAAGCAGGCATGGCTTTGTGGGGTCAACCATTGCTGGTCTTCGCTGCAGAGCAGGGTGCTGCTGTGCTGAGGGAATGGGCGCAGGGCTGGCAACAGCGACACGCTGAGGTAGTCCTCGTAGCAGCCTTGGTCTGGTGTCTTCAGCAACACTCATCAGAGGCACTTTCCTGTTACAGACTAGAAGCATATCTTTTAGTGTAAGGGGAGGTTCCATAGGAAGGCTCAGGATTGCCGCTCGACACTGTTCATTTGCATTTTTAAATGCCATTTCCTCTAAAATCGCTTCCCTTGCATTCTCTTTTTTAACTTGGATTTCAATAGCTCTAGTTAAACTCTCTACAAATTTCAAAAAAGGCTCTGATGGTAGCTGCTTGATCTTACTATAAGGCTCAAAAGGCCCCTCAGGTTGGAGGGGAAAAGAATGCTTTTTCAGCTGCTTCTTTGACTTTCTTGAGTGTTTCTACAGGAATTACAGTAGCTTGGATTGAGGGTAAAGACCACTGGCCCTCACCAGGGAGATGCTCAATGGTAATTGGCATGCCATTGGTATCTTTTGCTGTGTTTGGATCAGCATGCAAGCCTTGGAAAGCCTCTTTTAGCAGTTTTTTCCATGCTAGTTCCCATAATTTGAATTCTGTAGAGGTCATGAGGCATGAGAAAAGCTGTTTTAAATCATGTGGGACTACTACAGTCCTACTCAGTTCAGAATTTAAAAATCCACAGAAATATGGACTGTGTGGGCCATACTCTTTATGAGATTTACAGATCTCTTTAATCAATTGTCCTTCAAAAGAGCTCCAATTAGCAGTTGGGGCTGCTCCCCCTTGTGCTGCAGGCTGATAGGTAACAGGAGCGAATGACAAAGTGCAACCCTGTATTGGGTCTGCAGTTTCCTGCCCTGTGTCACTTGAATCGGAAGCATTGGGAACACCAATACAGCTGTGGAGAGAAGCAGTGGGCGTGCCCCCACCGTGGGAACCCGGGGAGGGGGCAGGGACACAATGGGCACAGGGGGCAGAGGCAGGGAGCTGACAGGGGGCGGGGATATGGTGGCAACAGGGGGCGGGGACAGGGGGCTGGCAAGGGGCAGGGTTATTGTGGGAACAGGGGGCGGGGACAGGGGCTTGGCAGGGGGCAGGGATGCCTGGTGATGTTGTTTTGCAGATAAAAGAAGAAAACCTTACAACTTTTTAAAAGTTGTAAAGCTTGGTATGTTTATTACAGCGCTGGATGCATGTGGAGATTGCTCTCCTCAAAAAAGGCATGTGTACCTCTGAGGACTTCAGATCTCCTTTTATCTCCCCTTCCAAATACATATGCATACAGTTTCACAATAGGTTCATACATATTCATTCCGTGTGACATTCATTACCAGTTCCTCTTTATCAAAAGAATTATTAGGTCAGGGCAGACCGGCCTTGTGGCCATTTCTGGTTTTTTTTCTCTGTCTCCTCACTATCTCTGCCCTGCAGTTTTTCCCTTCAGCTTTGGTCTTAAAGACTTTTTACCTGTCCTAGATGAAATAAACAGGGCCAGGAGACTTCTTCTCCTTTTTAATGCCTTTATTAAAAGTGATCAGCTCAGGATTGGGCGGCTCGGCAGGGCTGCAGTCCCCGTCGCGTCTCCCAGGGCAACTCAGAGGAGGAGGATATGCGCAGCTCTGTCCACCAGGGGCAGAGCCGGGGATCCAGTCCTCGTGGGAGCCTTTAGGGCGTGATGTCCCCGTCAGATCTTGGTTCTCTCAGCCTCGTCGGCCCAGTCTCACCGCCAGGGATGACTCCCATGGTCAGGGTGAGAGGGGCTCCACATCTCTGCAGGCCCAGCAATCACCTCCTCATGTCCAGACACCACTTTAGTCTCTCAATTCTTATTTGGCTCGTTGTTTTTGGGGTTTTCTCTGTGCATTTGGAGCTGTAGTCCCCCACAGCATGCTGGTCCTGGAGTCACTTTGCATAACCCCCCCCTCCAGGTCTCTTCTCCTCACTGTTTGGGAAGGTCCCCACCCGTTACTGTCTCCGAGAAGGGCCATTACCTCGACCCAGCCAGGGCTTTTACTAAGACAAAAACAACTATTAACAACAACGACCCGTAATTACAATAACAAAGCACGAAGAACCCTGGCAGAGACAGAGATCTGGCTGCGTCCCTGTAACTCTTTCTCACAAAAAAAATATTAACCGAATTTTTGTTCATAACACTAGACACTTCACCTAATTCAAAATGGATTTTTACTCTGTCTCAACTTCACATCGGCAAACGCCCCCTGGGAAGAGTAGTGGGGAGGAGCTGAGGGTATAGCAGGTAAGGGGGGGCGGAGGGGAGGTGTCACAAGGAACAGGAGGGGAGGGGGATGGGGATGGGATTTTGGGATACTTAGGGGGATCTTGGGAAGAAGATGACCAGGTATGGAATGGTGCCTTGTGGCATCCTCCATCTTGTGGAGCCACTAGGGACTGGGAGCCATTTTGGGGATCACTGCTCTCCAAAAAGCTAACATGTGCTCTGGGTTTTAGAGCAGGGGACACAGGGTTTTGGGAAAGGTTCCACGTCATCTGGCCAGGATGTTGTGGAGAAAGAAACTCGGGCGTTTTAAAGTGCTCAGGAAGTCGACTTCCCAGGAAATGGGCAGAGAGTGCTCTCTTTAAAATACCAAGTTTTGGGGTAAGGGGTTTAGAACTGGGAGAGGGAGAGACAGGGAGAACAGAGGTACCTGGCTTAATATTTGGCTTTTTCTCCAATTCCCTTTGTTTGAGCAAGGCTGTTCATACTTGTAAACTCCAGAACACAAATTTAGCTGAAGAAATATCTCCAGACTGTCCCAAGGTTATCAATTAATTTCCTACTTTATCCCAAAATTGAATATTGTGGACTTCTTCAGGAGAAATTTGTGGGAAGTATAGAAAAGGCCACCTTATAAACGGTTTCAATTTTCCTTTAGAGAACTTAATATTACCACTGACTAAAATTCCAACAATATGATAATACACTCCTTTTTGTGCTGTGCTTAACTTTGAGGCCCATTTTAGATGTAAAAGGCACAATACAACGTCCCGGGAACTGAAATGAGGGCCAAAATCAGCTACCGATTTCTAAAAAACCATGGTTAAAAAGCGATAACAATCAGAGGAAAGCCTTTACAATGCAGCTGTTTATACTGCTTTTAAAACTGCCTCAGCAGCAGGGAGTCGGGACCCCCCCCACCGCGTGGAGAGACATACAATGCCTTCCCCGCCCAAGAATGCACCCCCCCCCCGCCCCACGTGGCAAGCCAAAACCGGGGCTGCCCCGCTCTGCGTGTAGAGAGCACCCCCTGCCCCGAGAGAGCTTCCCTTCGCTGAGACAGCTGAGCACACCAAGAGAGCCAAACCAGGGGGAGGGGCAGGCAGAGCTCTCCCGCTCCTCCGAGCCGGCGCCGGGAATTAGAAAAGTAGCAAAACGACTGCAATAAGCTAAACTCTAACAGGATATCGCTTTCACTCTGCAGGGCTGCGCAGCCTAAAATGCAAGAGGAAAAAGGAACAGAACTCACGGCAGAGACTGTTTTTCGTGCTTCTACCCCCCCAAGGAGCAGAAATACTTACCGAAATCGAAGCTGTTGCTGGCAAGGTCAGGCAGGCTGGCCTCCTCACCGGAATAGGACCCCACAGGCAGGAGGGGCTCCCTTATTCTTCCTCTGGAAAATCTGCTCACCAGAAAGGAGCTGCGCTTTCCAGGGGCACCGAGCAGTCCATGAGACTGGTAAACAATCTCCATAACACATTCCACATATGCACAACAACAGGTGCAGCAAATGGAGATAAGAATTGTTTCTCATTCTCTTCTCTGAACTTTCTCACAGCTTCTCACAGCTTCCCAGGAAAATCCTGGGAGAGAGCTATGTCTCTCTCTGTTCAGAAGATATATGATTTCCACATTGAACTTTTTCAGGGGCAATTTGAAGGCCTGACTCTTGTAATTGTTGCTGTAAGGCAGGTAGCAGGGTTGCTTTATCCAGGTGTCCTCTGGCTATAAGAGTATCATCCATGTAATGATAGATAAGATACTGCGAGTACTGTTTTCTCAGTGGGGCTAGTACCCAGGCAACATACAGTTGGCACATTATGGGACAATTTTGCATCCCTTCTGACGATACAACCCATTGATACCTTTTTGCTGGCTCTGCTTTGTTAATGGATGGCAGTGAGAAGGCAAACTTCTCACTGTCATCCTTGTGCAGTGGGATGGTGAAAAAGCAATCTTTCAGGTCAATAATCAACAGTGGCCAATTGACAGGTGACATTGATGGTGAGGGTAGGCCCGGCTGCAGGGCTCCCATATCCTGCATTGCAGCATTAATGTCTTGAAGGTCATGTAATAATGTCCATTTTCCTAATTTTTTTGGGATTGTAAAGATGAGTGTGTTCCAGGGGCTCATAGAAGGTACAATATGCCCCCTTTTCAATTGCTCATCAACCAATTCATTAACATGGGCAAGCTTTTCCTTAGACAGCGGCCATTGATTGTGGTATTCACATGCCCTCTGAACAGAGAGAAGCTGTGAGACAAGCAGAGAAGAAGGAAAAGACAATTCTTATCTTGTTTACTGTGCCTGTGTTGTGCTAAAGTAGAATGCAATATGGAGATTGTTTACCCAAAGTGAGGATGTTTTGTTCCCTTGGCCTATCAGGGCCAACAAGTGTGTGTGTGTCAGACTGTCACGGGAAGGTCATGGGAGAATGAGAGATGAGGGCAGTTCTGAGCAGTTGTGAGCAAGAGTGACTGCATGGCAGATTCAGTTTAGATACAATGTGCATAGTAGAGTATAATAAAGTAATTCATTAGCCTTCTGATGATGGAGTCAGATGCATTATTCTCTCTCCCCTTTGTCGGAGTCGCCTTTGATTTACAATAATTGATCAACCCAGATTGGCATCTCTGTTAATCTCTGTATATTTTAGGATTGGCGACCCCTCAATGGCTGCCACTAAAAACCCTCATTGGTGAGACAAAACCCCATCTGGCTCAATGCATCCTGCCCCAGTAGCCAGATTGTTGTATTCATCATGTAAGGTCTCACCTGAGCACAAACATGTGCATCTTCATCAACCCATACTGTTAGGAGTGTTTTGCTAATTCGAGTCATCTGGACTCCTCCCACCCCCATAATGGGCATTCCCAAGATGTTTTGAGGCCATTTTGCAGGCCACGCAAATGAGGGAACAGTGGTGACATCTGAACTCGTGTCCAGCATTGCAGCTTTTGTCATGAGAGTTTCTCCATCTGGGTGCTGAAATGTAATGGGTTTAGTTGGTTTTGCTCCTGACAATGGTAATGTAAACATTACCTGAGGGGTTCCTATTGACCCAAAACCTCCATCCCCGCTATGCATGACCCCTGTTTAGGAACCTTGGCCTCAAAAAGAACCAGCTGTGCCAATCTAGTGCCTTTTGGAATATGGATAGGTGGTCTCCAAGTTTGCACCATTATCCCAATATTGCCTAACTAATCTGCATCAATTAGTCCAGGAAAAACAAAAATGCCTTGTTTTAATGTGGATGATCTCCCTATTAGTAGGGCACTAAGTCCATGGCCCAAAGGTCCATTTGCTGTTGATGGTATGACCTCTACATTGGTGTTCTTCAAGGTAAATACTGTGGACTCCACATCCACCCCTGCTGAGCCTGCTGTTGCTGAGTGGAGGATGTCCAGAAAGCAGCCTGGTTGTGGGGGAGCATTTGTGTCATCATGTGTCCCCCTGCATGCTCGATTTGCCATTTCCCAAGGGGGTTCCATCTTTCTTGCGTTTTGACCTTCATTTGCTGCTCTGATGCCTGAACTTGTCACATCTGCTGCAGCTTCCTATGTAGTCAGTAGATATCACTGTTGCCTTAATTTTCTTTATGGTCTTAGCTCCACATTGTGCTTTATAATGTCCAGGTCTAATGAAATTAAAACATTTCTGACCAAAGTTACCTTTTCTTTGCTCTATCAGTGGTTTAAGGGCAACTGCCATCACATCTGCTAGGTAGGTGGCTTGTGCCTCTGGAGTTCCCACCCTGGAACAAGCTTCTACCATGTCCACCAAGGTGGCTGTTCTAGGCGAGGTCTGCAGGATCCTCTTACAGGTGGAATTCACGTTATCTACTGCTAGTTACATTCCAAGTGCGGCTTTAACCTCTGGAGACATTCCCAGAGCTCAATCAATAGCATTTCTAAGACGATCTAAGAAACTCATAAAAATCTTGTTAGCGTCTGTGCTTAGCGGTGGTATAGGAAGGTGGCAGAAGTCCCATGTCTGAAACAGCGTGAAATGCCTCCCGAGCCACCTTCTGAGACTGTTGTAAAATTAATGTCTGTAAGCGTGCCTGAGTTTGCGGGTCAGCAAAAGGCCCTTTCCCCAACATCATATCTGGGGTGGCTCCAGAGGGAGCCCAAGATTTTCAGCCACGGCAGCATCTACCTGCTGTTCCCCGTCTGCCACAGCAGTCTCTGTGTGGGTTTTAAAAAGGTTTCTGTCAACTTTCTACAATCAAGCAGAGCCAGTAATTCGCTAGTAAAAATATGGTCCAGTAACGTTTGCACACATGGATTACTTAGTCCATACAGGATTATGGCATTTTGTCCCTCGCGGACGAGTTTCCAGTCCAGCCCAACTCACTGGTGTTGATTCGGATTACTGGAGACAGAGATTACTGACAGTGTGTTTAGGATAAACTCACCTTCGATGAGAGCTTCTCTGATAATCCCCTGCCTACCCTGGGCTGGGTTGTTGCCATCATCAGACAGAGGGTGGCTAGTGGATCTCTGCTCCAGACTCTCTCTCCTTCATTACGGGCTTTTTCCCTCCTTTAGTTGTAGCATATGCTCCTGGCTGTCGGACCATGTCAGAGGATCTTGAACTAACAGGGCAGGAGACTTTTTCTCCTTTTAATGCCTTTATTAAAAGTGATCAGCTCAGGATTGGGCAGCTCGACGGATCTGCAGTCTCCGTCGTCTCTCCCAGGGCAACAAGGAGGAGGAGGATATGCGCAGCTTTGTCCACTAGGGGCAGAGCTGGGGGTCCAGTCCTCGTGGGAACCTTGGGCGTGACCCAGATGTTGATGACCGCCCTTTTTTTCTCCGGGTCCTGGCGTCAGGACGACCCCCGTGCTCAGGGTGAGGGACTACCAAGGTGTTCAGCATCTCTGCAGGCTCAGCACTCCGTTCCTGACCTCCAGACATCACTCCAGTCTCTCAACTCTATGTTGGCTCATTGTTTTGGGGGTCCTTTTAGCAAGCTGGGAGCAGTAGCCTCTCATGGCATGCCGGTCTTGGGGTTATTTTGCATGTCTCCCCCCCTCCTATGTCTCTTCTCCTCACTGTTTGGGGAGATCCCCACCCTTCACTGTCCCAGAGGAGAGCCATTAACTCAGCCCCAGCTAGGGCTTTTACTGATACAAAAACAACTATTAATGACAACGACTCGTTATTACCATAACAAACAAGCAGCACCCCAGCAGCAACAGTGGTCTGATTAGTTTTTGTAACTATTTTTCTCACAAAAAAATTGGCAGATTTCTGTTTATAACAGATCTGACATTCTTTGCATTCCCCGATTTCTCACTCCTGTGGCACTGTCTTCCTTTCTGCTTCTCGGTCCCGCTGTTTCCTTCTCTCCTCTGCTCGCCAAGCTGCCTCCTCCTCAGGATATGGAGAGGGGGCAAACTTTCTCTCCAGGCTACCTTCCCAAAAGAGCCATGCTTGGTGATTCTCACTGGAGAATTGGGAATGCAATTAGCTGATCTCATGATCCATCCCTCTGCCCTCCTTCCTTCTGCAATTAGCAACGGTCTGGTTTTTTCACTTTCCCTTAGTTGTCGATCTAGTAAAGCTATGAATTCATCTGTTTCTTTCTCCTGCAGCTCTCGTGCTTCCTTCTCAAAGTGGGCACAAGCGCTCTGCATGTGAATAGCTGCGATTTACATCTGAACCCATGCAGGGTGTCAGGGTCGAGGTGAGTTGGGCAGCGAAGGGGGAAGCAGAGGATAGATGCACCCCCCCATAGCTTTTGTTAACTCTTCAGGGGATAGCAGGGGGCACCCTGTGGATAGTCCAGGCGCTGGAGGTGGTAGCGGGATGTCTACCTCCATTTTTTCCGGTTCCGGGGCAGACTGTGGAACCCGTGCAGGCTGTAGCACTGCATTGTTACTGTGTGAGACTGCTTGTTGTTGAGCCTACAGCTCCGACTCTGCGGGAGCAGAAGGTAGGGGTATAACTGGGTCGTCCCTGCTGAAAAACTCTCTGGCATACACTGGAAAAGCCATCATGGAGTTGCCTGGCTCTAGGGCTGTGGTAATCTGTTATTTTACAGTTTGTTCTTCTGTAGTAGGTTTTAAATATTCCTTGTTATAAGTTTGTAATGGTTCATTCCATGTACTGTTATGAACAAAAATTCGGTTATTTTTTTTGTCAGAAAAAGTTACAAAAAGGCAGCCAGATCACTGTCCCGGCCAAAGTTCTGCGTGTTTTGTTATTGTAATCACGGGTTGTTGTAGTTAACGGTTGTTTTTGTATTAGTAAAAGCCCTGGCTAGGGTGAGGTAATGGCCCTTCCCCGAGGCTAAGGTGTACTTTTCCCAGAATAGTGAAGACACCTGAGAGGGTGGGGGGGGTTATGCAAAGTCACTCCAAGACCAGCAGGCTTTTTGGGACCCCGACTCCAAAGGCACAGAGAAAACCCCAAAAACAACGAGCCAAATAAGAGTTGAGAGACTGAAGTGATGTCTGGACGTGAGGAGCCGAGTGCCGAGCCTGCAGAGACACTGGAAACCTTCGTTGATCCTCACCCTGTGTTCGAGAGCCCCCGGGCCAGGTCTGGGAGAAAGAGAGACTGAGACGAAATCAACATCTGACAGGGACACCATGCCCTAAAGGCTCCCACGAGGACCGGATCCCCGAGCTCTGCCCCTAGTGGACAGAGCTGCACATATCCTCCTCCTCTGAGTCGCCACGGGGACTGCAGCCCTGCCGAGCTGCCCAATCCTGAGCTGATCACTTTTAATAAAGGCATTAAAAAAGGAGAAGAAGTCTCCTGGCCCTGTTTATTTCATGTACCCCATTTGGCTTCCCTGATGATTCAGTCCTGAGTTGTTTACCCCAAGATTTTCCTGTCAAGTGCATGTCAATTCCCCTGTCTATCAAAGATAGCACAGCCTTTTGTTCTGGAGTGTTCCCTGTCCTTCATCCCTTCCTCGAAGTAAGACTGGATTGCAAAGTTTGCTCCTTCCCCTTGTTGTCTTCTATTGGATAGCCCTTACCCTGCACTCCTTCCCTAATGCCTTCCTATTGGCAAAAAGTTGTGTCCTCCCCTTATTCCCTCCCCTCCTTAAAAAGCAGTTTTTTGCCCTCAGTTAGTGTCACTTGTCCCTGCCTCCTCTGGGTAAATAAACCTTCCTTAGAACTCAAACAAGTGATACTTCTCTGTTCCTTTGCCTTGGTCCCTCATATTGGGTTGCTGCTGTGTCACCCGTGCCACAGCCTGCTGTGTCACCCGTGCCACAGCCGTCTGCTGCAGGGAGCTGTGAGCTCCTGTATGCACCGCCACCCAGGAAGGTTTCTGTAGAGATCCAGGGATGGCCTCTCTTGTGACTGTCCATCTGTCTCAGGGAGTGAGCTGGCTGGAGAACATATTCCCTGTGACCACAGCCACGCAGTTACATAGGCTGCTGCTGCTCCTGCTGCAGCTGTTCTTTCTGCTTTTAATTGTTTTAAAACTTTTATCAATAATTTCCATGTTTCACTCAGTCCCTTAGTGTCTTTTAACCCATCGCTGACTGCATCCCAAAGGGCCATCCCAAGCTTTTCCCACTCGGAAGTATCGAAAACGTTTTTGGGAGTGACAAAAAATCCGCTCTCCTGATCCCATTTTAATAATCTTTTCAGAAGCTCAGATTCATATTTAATTCCTTTCTTAGAGAGAATATTGTGGAAAATATTTAGAGCAGCCTGCTCATCTTTAGACAATGTTTCCCCATATCCTCCAGGCCCCAGCCCCTCACCTGTTCCAGTGTCCACCTTTTTCTGGTGGCCCGCTGCAGCCTAAGTGTATTTTTCCCCCAGCTGTCCTCCAACCCCTCCCCGCTGTGATCCCGCCATGGCAGACTCCATCTGGGCCACCTGCTTTTTCACTCAGTAGATGCTTCTTCAGAGCCCAAAAGGTCCAAAGGTCCCGTCTACTTCATTAGCACATCATAAACACTTCTGCATCACGTCAGGGTCACCAAAAATGCAGGAAACAAGACTCCTGGACAACTGACTAATTTAATTAGGCAGAAGCCATTTATCGTTTACATTATGCACTTATTTATACATTCTAATTCTACTGCACAGGCTGATCACACTTTTCTTCGCTGGTGCCTCTATCTTGTCCATGTGCATTGCATGCACCTCTCAGAATACGTGATTGGTCACAGTCCATGTGCTTTGCTGCCCTCCATTATCTAGTCCTTGTGGTCTTGGAATTCTCTTTCTCAGCTGCTTCTTTCTTATCTCAGCACAGTTTATGTCTTAGTAACCTTGATGAATTCCAGAGGATCCTGAGAAAATTTTGATAAGAACAGTTATAAGCAGTACGGCTGGTGCACACTGAGGCCTAAGTTGTTCAGATGCACTGCTACACATCTTTCAGGAGAATCTGGATGATTTTCTCTCCTTTCTCAAACACTTCTGCTGCCGTGTTCCTCCACACAATGATGCTATCGATGTACTGCAGATGTTCTGGAGCTTCACCCTTTTCCAGTGCAGCCTGGATTAGTCCATGGCAGAGGGTAGGACTGTGCTTCCACCCCTGGGGCAATTGGTTCCAGCTATAGTGCACTACCCTCCAAGCGAAGGCAAACTGAGTCCTGCATTCTGCTGCCAAAGGAATGGAGAAAAATGCATTGGCAATATCAGTAGTGGCATACCACTTTGCTGCCTTGGAGTCCAGCTCGTACTGGAGCTCCAACATGTCTGGCACAATAGCGCTCAATGGCGGAGTCTATTCAAGGCACAATAGTCCACAGTCAATCTCCATTCTCCTTCAGATTTGCCCACAGGCCAAAGGGGGCTGTTGAAGGGTGAGTGGGTTTTGCTGACTACCCCTTGGCTCTCCAGCTCACGGATCATCTTATGGATGGGAATCACGGCATCAGGAACATCACGAGTTGTTCTGTACTGCCGGCCGTGCACTGTCAAAGTGACAATTGGTACTCATTGCTTTTCTCCGTTCAGAAGTCCTACTGAAGATGGGTTCTCTGATAGTCCAGACTAGGTGTTCAATTGATTTATGCCCTCTGTCTCTTCAGCCACTGTTGAATTGCACTAAATAGTTTAAGTAGTTGTTGTTTTTTCACTGTGTGTTTGGTAATTTGCACTGATCACAAGGTTTGTCCTATTCTTCCTGCCCCCTCCCCCAAGCCCCAGTGGTAGTGGTTTGTTCCAGGTTTACTCCTCCCCTTGCCCCTTCCTCACTTGTATCCCATTGGCTGTGGCCCCCTTCCTCCACCCCCCTTCCCCTGAGCTTAAAATCTCCTGGGAGGAGACCTCCAAGCCTCTTTCTCCCCTGGGACACTGCCTCTTTCCCATCTCCGACCCCAGCGTGGCAGCCACATGGCTCGGAGTGGCCCTTTTAAAAGCCACACGGTTTCGCTTCTTTCCTTGGGGGGAGGGGAGGACAGGAAACCGTGAGAGCTTCCTTAGATTGGCTGTGGACAGAATGCTTATTGTAAGGAAGGTAGATTCAAAGTTTTGCAGAAAGCGAATAACATCAGACTGGGTGCAAAGTTTTCTGCAACACAGAGAGGCATTTATATCCAAGTTAGAGATTCTCTAAGTAGTGGAAACACTAAGGTTTCCAAAGGAGTTTTGAAACAGTTTGTTCGCTGGATATCTTTTCATTTTCCTCAGTTTACCCAGCAGAATGTGAATTCTGTCTTTGCCTGGGAAAAAATTGGAGTGTTGTTAACAGCAAAGGTAGAACAGGGAGGTGGAACAGTGTCTCAATTTCTCCCTGTGTTTCTTTTGATTTGAAAAGAAGTGCTTAAGAGGGAATTGAAGGGACAGTCACAACAAGCCTCCCCTTCTGCAGCTTCCCCTACCCCTCCGCCCAAACCCTCTGCCCCTGAACTGAGAGGGACATGTGAGGCACCCTGAGAATTGCAGGGTACCTGGCATAGCCATTCTTTCCCTGGCCTCCTGCCTCCCGCTCAGTACCCTGGCTCTAGCAGTTGGGCACAGGCTGACCGAGCAACTTCCCTGCACCCCTTTAACCCAGTTGCTGTTTCTTCAAATTCATGTTCTGACCCCCCCATCCTCAAAATGGCAGCGACCGCATAGTCGGCATTCAAAATGGCGCAGACAGCGTCATTGAGGGCCAAGATGGCGGCGGCCACGTGGCGGGACCTTCTGATTACCCTTCTTCTTCCCACAGTCCCATTTGCCCACCTGTCCCCTCCCCCAACCCCCTCTGGTCCAACAACCCCTTCCTTCCCTTGAACACTCCCCCCCCCTCCATGATGTCATCCTCCAATCCTGCCCCTGGTTTCCACGGTGGCTCTGACTCCCCGCAAAGCTCCACCCCCTGCCTGTGACTGTTTCCCATGCCCCCCTGCCCAGATCCCAAGGGGGTGGGACTGGGGGAGGGGGTGGTCTCCCTGCCGATCTTCACAGGGGGTGTTCACCTCCTGCTGGGTCCCATGGGGGTGGGGCCAAAACCAGGGGGAGGAAGTAATTCCTTCAGTAGCTCCTGTCTTATATACTAGTGATAGAAGCAGGCCTAGAAACTATCAGCCCCTGTCCTACCAAACGAAGGGGGAGTTATACAAAAGTCAGAATTTGGGAGAAACAGTGAAATTTTTAGAAGCATGATAAGATCCATTTTAACATCTCTTGAATTTGTTCCTACTGACGTCCGAGATCTTTTCCGGTGTTTGCTTACCTAATCAGAGTTTGATCTGTGGGAAAGCTCCTGGAAGAGATCCCTGAGGGGACTCCTGGTAGAACTTCAGCAAAGCACCCAGGGTGCAAAAGATTTAGAAAACAAAGACATAACATATGAACATCTATGCAGCGAGTGGGAGTGGGCTAACTCAGAAGACCAAGCTCAGGTGTTATCAAAATTTGTTCTAGATAAGATCTCAAAAGCCGCAGAAAAGGCTTTTAACCAGTTGCCCGCTGTTGAAGCTAGGGGTAGTTTACCTTAACATTAAACAGTCTCCTTTGGAGAGTTTCTTGCAGTTTGTCGACCGGCTCTGTGCACAAGTTGAGACACAAGTACCAAACTCTGCAACACAGGTAGGGATAGTTAAAGAGATGGCACAGAGAAATGCCAATGAACTCTGCAGCAGGGTGTTCCGGAGACTGCCTCTTGACCCTCCACCTATGCTAGCACAGATGATCGAATCTTTTGCTAGGAAGGCGGAACTGTTTGACACACAAGAGGTGATGCCAGGGTCAACAAACTCAAGGACTGTGGCAACTGTATCTCCAGGAGTGAGGAAGCAACAGATGTCACAGGAGCAGCTTCAACAGGTCATCTGCTTCCAGTGCAAGAAGCCAGGACACTGCCTGAGGCTGCCCCCAAAGCTAGCAACAGAAGAAGAAAACCATCAAATAAAAGAACTAGGACACGAGCGCGAGCCCACACCGAGCCATGACATAAATGCAACGGGCTTCCCTAAGGGGAAAACCTCCCTCAAAACAGAAAAGGGGGAGGAAGGGAAGCAGGGTGCGGGACAACAGAAGAAATGTTTGCGTGAAATAATCTGGTGGCCTCACAAGCGTTTCAAACTTGTGACCACCAAAGCTTTTGTTTTCAGGTCTACCCAGTGGACAGTCATTGGAGCAGACCTGCCGAGGACTCACAGAACTTGACGGTAGAGTACTTGGTTATTGGAGACACCGCACACACATCCATGGAGATTGAGGTAGCTCCCATGACCATCAAGGGGGACATACCTAACCTCATTCTTCTGGCGTGCTGTCCACAGCCACCCTTCTATTTGGCAAAGGGGCAAATCATCACCCAGGCCATTCCTATTCCAGCAGAAATCTCAGTTGATGACAAAGCACCAGGTGTCTACTGGGCAGAAGTGGTTGGTAAGGACAAACCCATTATGGGGTGCAATCTAATGCGTGGAGTAGACCAGCTCCACATGGAAGGATTGCTTGATACAGGAACAGATGTGACATCCATACCTGAAAGGTTGTGGCCGTCACATTGGGATTTGCAACCCGTGGCTGGCAAAATCCAAGGTGTAGGAGGTATCACATTGGCTAAGATCTCAAAAAGCATCATGCAAATTGAGGGGCGGGATGGAAAATTGGCCAGTTTCCCTCCATTTGTCACCAATTACAAAGCTCCTTTGTGGGGTAGAGACACCATGTCCCAGTGGGGGGTCATATTGGTCATCCCTAAGACACCCCAGGATTTTTAGAAGAGGCCACTGTGGAGCACCTTGTCCACAAGTTAAAACAGCTCGATGATAATCCAGTCTGGGTAAATCAGTGGCCACTCAACAACGAAAAGCTGAAGGCGCTCGAGGAGCTCATAGAGGAGCAGTTTGCTAAAGGACACATTGAAGAGACAACCAGACCTTGGAATTCCCTGGTCTTTGTAACAAAAAAGCCAGGGAAAGATAAGTGGTGGCTCCTCCATGATTTATGAGACATAAACAAGAGAATTGAGGACATGAGGTCACTCCAACCAGGGATGCCCTCCCCAGCAATGATTCCCCAAAACTGGCAATTGGCTGTCCTGGACATCAAGGACTGTTTTTTCCATATTTCCCTACACCCAGAAGATGCACCACCATTTGCCTTCTCGGTTGCTACCACCAATCGAGAAGCCCCAATGAAGAGCTACCACTGGAGAGTATTGGCTCAAGGGATGAAGTGCAGTCCCTCCATCTGCCAGTGGTACATGGCTTCTTTGCTGTCCCCAGTGCCCACCCAGAAAAAGGAGGCAATCATCCAACATTACATGGATGATGTGCTTGTGTATGCCCCTGATGACATAATACTCCAAAACACACTTGACCAGGTGGTTAAAGTTTTAACCTCTGCTGGATTCCAAATGCAGGAAGATAAGGTTCAGAGGATGCCACCTTGGAAGTACCTGGGCTTAGAGATCACTGTGCGAACTGTTGTGCTGCAGAAATTGGAAATCAAGAGTGATCCCAAAACCCTAGCAGATCTCCATTCCCTGTGTGGGTCTTTGAACTGGGTCAGGCCTTGTCTAGACCTCACCAATGAGGACTTAGATCGCCTCCTCAATTTATTGAAAGGGGAGAGATGTCTCTGTCTCTCTGGGAGCCTCTCAGGAACCCTGGCCAGCCCCAAGTCGGCAGACAGTGGGAGGGCAACCCCAACACAGCCAACAGCGAGGGGACACTCTCTTGTGCACCGAGAGTACTGAAGGCAGCTAGGCTAGTCACCTTTGCAGCAGAAGAGATGTTAGAGACATTGGTAGAAGACAAAAGAGCCAACTCTTAGCAGGGGTTAATCCAAAGTTTTATTCTAGGAGCCCTGGAGGAGCCCCTACACCTCAGGGGGCCTCCTGCTGAGAGCCCTGGGAGACGTGCCAAGGTTACATTTAAAGGGAAGTGGAAACCAAAAGTAGATAACATTTTACTAACCAATAAGTGACCCTAAGGGATGGATACTGGGGGATAGACATTTAGGACAGTGTATGGGGTAACACTTGGGGGGTTGACCCCTAGCCTCTACCTAATCACTCGACGTCCTGGACCAAAGCTTCTAGATGGAGGGGATGGGATGCTGAGTGATTGACAGAGAGCCAGGGTGGGGATTTGAGGATGATCTCAGCAAAGGAAAGGGATTACACAGATAAAGGGAGGGGGGTACAATCTGGGGTAAACCATTTGGGAAAAATATGGGGATACAAAAACAAAACTAGTACAAAGTATTACAAAGTATAAAAACACACTGCAACATCTCCCTCTTTTCATTTAAATAAAAAGGGAGAGGCACCTAAGTCTAAAAAATTAAAGCTGAGCTTGGTCTCATCTCAAGCATCAGCAAACCAAGGCTGTTTTATGAACACTGCAGAGATTCATGTTTCTTCCTCAGGAGCGGTGGGAACAGTCACCTGATTGATCTCTAAAGGAGAAGTAGCTTTCAATATTAATTTGGCCACAATGCTCTTGATGATCCCAAAGCTGATCAAAATAACAAAAAGAACAAGCAAAACTAAAAATACAGACTTTAGTATGGATCTGACCATGCCCAAGAGTCCTCATCCTTGGAAAAGTCCGTCCATCCAGTCTGCTGTTTCCTGCTTGATGTCCTGGACCATTTGTTGCATCTTTCCAATGATTTTGTGGACGCCCTCAGCCTTGGATGACAGATTCAGGCAACAGAGACCCTCAAACTCCTCACACCGATGACTATGTAGTAGCAGAAGAAAATCATTTGATGCGTGATTTTGTAGGGTGGCTTGCTGTGGAGAGCCTGGTTTAAGCATGGCTTAAAGAAAGAGGCCATGAAGCTATTCAGCTAAGGGGAAAAGCAGCCTTTCCCAGGCTTGATCCTGTAAATAATTAGGTTCTCAGCCACCTTTTATATAAACAACAAGATTCTCAGACCGTTCTGTCCTTGGCTGCTACTGGGAACAGACAGCCAGTCTGGGAACAGATATGAAGGTTTTGAGAACCTTTCATATTATGGTGGGAACACTGATCTTGGTTTCAGTAAACTAACTTCAGGTATTGTAAACAAAAGGAGGAGCTGAAGTTTTCTCTACAGCCTGTCAGGAGCTCAGATTTTGCAATATGCATGAACTTAATTAACACGGTTATAAAAGGTGACGGATTGAGTGAATAAACTGGAGTCAGATGCGAAAATCAACAAAGGTGGTCGCTCCCTCACTTCGACAAAATGGTGACACCCGACCGTGATATGCACCACGTGAAGTGAAAAGGGTCAGGTCCTATGCAGCGGGGCGGCAGGAAAACGCGATAAAGCAGATAAAAAAGAAGCTAATACGCGTCATGTGCCTTGAGTGATCGTAAAGACGAGCTCGACTGAGACGTGCTGCACGAGGCCTTGAAGAGGCTGCAAACCAGCGCTGGAAATCGGGTAGGAAAACGGCAAGCAGCATATTTATAAAAACCACCGATCAAGGGGATGAATTTGCAAAAGGATTTAACAGGACTTTGGACTAACGGCTATGCTGGAGGGATTTTCCTTATCCTCCATGCAGTTTACGACTTAACGGGATGGCATGAATTCGTGGATTTATTATGGGAGAGCGATAAACCTGTCAAGATGCTGAGCAAGCTATGGGGGGAGAGCCGGCGCCGCGGGGGGAGCCGAGAGCGGCGGGAGCAGCCGCACCACGCTCCGCGCGGAGGAAGCCGCCGCGGCTGCAGCGCAGACAGAGCGCGCACCGCACCCAGCAGCACCAGCACCAGCAGCGCGGAGGCCATGCCGGGCCTGGCCCCGGCGGGAGCCGAAACAAGCCGCCTCCGCGCCGTGAGACCAGAAGTTTTTTCGCCCACTCCTACACCACGGGGAGCCGCCTCGGGGACAGCGGGGCTGCCGTGGGGGGAGCGGCCACGCCCCGCAGCCAGCGCCAGGCAGCCACCAGCAGCCCAGCGTGGAAGAAGCCGCGCCGTGCCGAGCAGCGCGGGGGGAGCAACCCGACCAGCGGTAGCTGCAGCGCAGTCAACCTTCCGGCAAGTAAACAAAGAGCCCAGCGCGGGGGGGCTCGGCCCCCCCCTTCCGACACATTCGCCGCGGGAGCAGATAAGCTCTTGGTAGCTGCTCTAAAATGGACAAATATCTGTTGGTTTTCTTGAATGTATCTGTATCTTATTTAAGCTACTTAAATCTTCTACCTTAGTTTATATGTATTTCATACTCATTCTCATAAGCTTTGGTTTTTTCCTCTCCTGCTCAGACATGTGAAAACTCCTCTTATACACAGAAGAGGTAGACTGCAAACTCTCTCTTCTGCCCCTTTTCAGCAGTGTTAGCAATTCAGTGATGCTCTCTCTCTCTCTCCCCTGTCTGTGCAGTTTCTGTTCTTGCCATGTCTGTGCTTGGCTGCAGGTAATCCTGAGCCTAAAATGGAAACTTGCAGTAGCTTAAGCTGCTTTAGCTTCCTTCTCTTAACTTTTAGGTACCTTTTTTGAGTTTCAGAACACTTCAAGTATCCACTCTCCAATAATAATAGTTTCAAGAGGTTTTGCATTTCCAAGTGCAGACAGATCTCTATCAAGTTTTAGTTTGATCCTAAATGCTGCTTTTAAAGATTTTAAAGTGTCTTACTCCAGTGGTATGCAATGTGGCTTTGCTGTTCCCTGAAAGCTAAATTAAGAGTGGTAAAGAAAAATAGTTTTGGTATAGATTAAAAGATTTACTGAATTACTGATATAGAAGGTAATGCATGAACACAAACTTTAGGTAGTATATGTGTTTCAAAGATTTGAGGTAAAAAATGTCTATTTTACACAAGGAAAACATCTGTTGATGTATTTCCTCAAAGAGGCATTTTATAAAATTGCTATATAATTAATTTTAAATAAGAATTGTTTCCTTTCTCTGAATCCAAAGGAAATATTTGTTTTTAAAAAGTGGTGCTTCCTACTCCAAAGCCACTTTAAAAGGCATAATAATAATATAAGTAAAATAATAAAATATAAATAAATAATAAAATGAATAATAATAAAATAAAATAATGATAAATGGTGTGGTGAAATAATGATAAATAATAAAATGAATAATATTAATAATAAAATAAAATAATAATAAAAATATGAAATAAAATTTGAAATAATTAATAATTTCAAATTTTAGCTAATAAAAGCATGGTTTTTAAAAGCATGTGATTAACAAAAACATACAGCATTTAGTATTCATTTTGGAATATCACTTGTTTTTTATCATGATTATAAACAAACAAACTTTTGTTGACCAAAAGTTTTTTGTTAAGATTAAAATTATATTAAGTATAAGTTATATAGAATTTAAAATCAGCTGATTTTGTTAAAATTAAGATTAAGTAATGTTAAGTTTTATAAAGTTTAAATATTTTAAGTATTTTAAGTCTAAATATTATTGAGTTTAGGTGATGTTAGATAGATTTATGCTTTTATGATAGGCGTTTATTTTATGACCTGTGTGCGAAGTGTTGCTGTGAACATTAGAGAGACCCTAGTTAAAAGAAACAATTAGAAGTATTTGTGAGTAGAGTTGTTTTTGTTTAAAATATATCTGCTGTTTGAGAATAGAAAACAATCTTTAGCTTATTTTTATGAATTATATTAACACACGTGAGTTTTGTTTAAGCTTTATAGCACATAGAATTCTTTTTTGTATCTGTTGTATAACATATCTTATGATTAGTGATAGCCTTTTTGGTTTGTTTCCCTAGCTTAGATCCCTTGTGGGAGAGAAACCTTGCTAGCTGAGAATGTTGCTTATAATGTGATAATTGTTAGAATTGCCTATTTTTGTGTTACAAAGAGTGTGATACAGTTAGCCCATAGAATTTTTCTGATTCTTGTTTAAGTTTTATTAGAGTTAATTGATTTTACATATAAGCTTTGTTGATCTTAAAATAAGTCTGTTAAGTTTAGATATTTTAAGTGTTTTAAATGCATGCTAATTTTTCACTACTCCAAATCAACCAAGGACTGAGAAATAACCCAGCTGATGCCATTTGAGCCAAATGACTAAAGGATTACAGTCTGTAAAACTGATTTTGAACTTTTCTCAGAAACCCAAGAAAAGGGCTGGATGTGAAAATCTCAAGAACAGAAGGAATAATTTCAGACTCATCGTTCACCTCCTCCCCAGGTGCACATGAGGGAGGACAGCTCACAGCCTTTTAACCCTTTGGGGCAAAAGCCATTGCTCGGACCATGGCTGGGGGACCTTATAGAGATACTGTGTGTGCTTTTGAATGCTTTTACTTATTTTGCCTTGTCTTTGTGGTTGTATTCAAAATATGGTTGGTAGGATGATAGAGAAAACTCGGCAACTAACCTTCTTTCTCAAAAAAAAAAAAAAAAAAAAAAAAAACAAAACAAAACAAAAAAAAACGGGGGAAATGTGGAGAGCCTGGTTTAAGCATGGCTTAAAGAAAGAGGCCATGAAGCTATTCAGCAAAGGGAAAAAGCAGCCTTTCCCAGGCTTGATCCTGTAAATAATTAGGTTCTCAGCCACCTTTTATATAAACAACAAGATTCTCAGACCGTTCTGTCCTTGGCTGCTACTGGGAACAGACAGCCAGTCTGGGAACAGATATGAAGGTTTTGAGAACCTTTCATATTATGGTGGGAACACTGATCTTGGTTTCAGTAAACTAACTTCAGGTATTGTAAACAAAAGGAGGAGCTGAAGTTTTCTCTACAGCCTGTCAGGAGCTCAGATTTTGCAATATGCATGAACTTAATTAACACGGTTATAAAAAGTGATTGATTGAGTGAATAAACTGGAGTCAGATGCGAAAATCAACAAAGGTGGTCGCTCCCTCACTTCGACAGCTTGCCTTGTTGTTTCGTCATCTGCCAGAAGGTCAGAAAGTGCAGCTGATGTAATATTGGTCTGTTTAGCAACCTAACACTCTAGGTGTGACAATTCACCTAGAGCCTTGGCTGCAGACACCCATGGCAAAAACACGGTGATTGCAAGATCTTTTGGTTTGGACCAATGTATAATTTCAGAATTGCAATTTGGGTCTAAATTCCTTCGGTATCTCTTTTTGCGGGCTGAATTGTGGGTGCTGGTTTTAGTTTGCCAATCCTTGATTTGGGTCTTGTTGGGCGTAAACAGGCTCAGCTTTCCAAGGGTGCATGGACCTCCAATTAGACAAGAGGGGATGCCTGCCCACGCTCAGTCGCAACAAATAAGGAAAAACCCTTTACGGAGGGCACGGGGCTCATTATTGGGGGTGGACGACATCTCCACATGGGAAATTTTCTTACACCAGTTTTTTGCTGTGTAGTTTTCTTTAAACTGTTTGACTTCCTGATACAAATTTACCTGGTCTTTTGGTTTAAACATAAACTGAACACAATAGAATGCTTTTGCAGAACCAAGGAGCTCGAATTCTTGGGGTTCCTTTTCTGTTATTGTCTGTCTGTAAACTAATTTTGCCCAAGGGGAGAATGGATTATATACTGGAAAAAAGGGGGTTGCTAATGTTGGCGGAAATTCCCTGGATTTAGATGGGATCCCCACAAGGCAAGTGGACATCGGGTCAGACACAGAGGAGGCGGACAGGCAAATGTGATCTTGGTTGAGGACTCTGGCAAGAGTGGTCCATATGTTTGCCTGAGTCTGAGAAACGATCCACATCTGACTTGGATGGACGGCTGACAACAGGAGCAGCAGAAGAATGGGGCTCATTCTGATGGTATGGTGGCTGAGTTCAGATCAAGTGGAAACACTGAAAAACTGAAGATAAAAAATGTTGGGAGTAAGGTTCAGGTAACAGCAACTTAACTTTAAAGAGTCTGACGGCGCTTCCGCCTCCAGCAGACATCGGCTACCTGTGCCGTGGTTTTATTTTTTGACACTTTCGGAATGTATGGTCTTACCCACTTTGAGGGGATCCATCTCAAGCCTGAGGGAGCAGATATGCACACATATCCCCTGCCCCAGTTCACGAGCTCATAGGGCCCCTCCGTTTTCCAAGTCTCAGGGTCTTTTATGAGGTTGGGTGGCCGGACATTCAGATTGTGCTGACTATTCTCTTTAAAGTACCTCATGATGGGTGGGTTAAGGTTCTCATAGGTGCAATTAAAAAAAATTCAGCGTGAATAATGCTTTGGACAGCTGGACTTGAGGGGACTCTACCTTCATAGCCTCCTGTTGTTGGTGAAGGGCCTTTTTTAGGCTCTGGTGGGCCCTCTCCACCATGGCTTGGCCTGTCGGGGAATAGGGGATGCCTATCTTATGTTCTGTTCCCCATTGCTGCAGGAAGCTCTGAAACTCTTTGGACTTGTACGCTGGGCCATTGTCTGTTTTGATTACCTTAGAAATTCCTAATGTGGAGAAGGCTTGCACAAGATGTTTTTTTTTACGTCGGAGACCTTCTCCCCTGTGTGGGCGGAAGCGTAGATGGCACCAGAGAAAGTATCCACAGAGACATGGACATATTTAAATTTGCCAAATGACGGGATGTGGGTTACATCTGTCTGCCACACCTCGCAGGTCTGCAAACCCCTAGGGTTTGCCCCTGTACTTAGGGAGGGTAGTGAATGGTGTTGACAAGAAGGGCACATGGCTACGATGGCCCAGGCTTGTTCACATGTCAGATGGAATTGCTGAACGAAGCCAGGTGCATTTTGATGGAAAAGCTAGTGACTGATCTTTGCTTGTTGGAATTCGTCTGGGAGCAGGGCCATCTCGGCTGGTGCCACAAGGGCATCAGCCCTACAATTACCTTCTGCAATGAATCCCGGCAGGTCTGTGTGTGACCTGACATGCATCACATAAAAGGGTTGTTCCCGGTGGGAGATTATTTTTACTAATTTTGAGAGCAATAAGTATAAAGAAATGTTGGAGACTTCTTGCAATACAGCATTCTGTGCCCTGGACACTACCCCTGCCACATAAGCTGAATCAGTAACTAAATTAAAAGGCTTGGAGAACTTCTTAAAGGCTGTGATGACAGCGGCCAACTCAGCAATTTGGGGTGATCTTTCCACCTTGGCAATATCTGCCTCCCACTGCTGAGTTTGAGGATCTTTCCAAGTCACCACTGACTTGTGGGACGTTCCAAATGTGTCAGTGAAAACTGTCAGTGCTTTTAGAGGCGTCCTGCTCTGAATACTTGTAAATGATAAAGCAAACTGAACGTCCAAATTAAAAATTTTGTGGGCCGGTCGGTGGATCTAAATTTGGCCCCTGTAGCTGTCCAGCGCAAATTGCAGAGCTTCATTGTCTTGAAGCAATTGTTCTAACGTTAGTTAGTTGGCCCGATTTCAATTTTAAGGAGATGTGGATGCAGTCAAAGTCACACCCTGCCAATTCCCTGATCTGAATCCTTGCCTTTCAGATCAGGTCTGCCTCCAGCTCCTGTGGCCTTGTCATCCTTTTGGACCTGTTGTGACTGAGGAAGACCCTTTCTATGATTAAGAGTGGGTCCTTCTTGTCCTTGTCACCTTTCTCTGCCTGGGCAGTTTCCCACTGGAAGATCACCCCATGGAGGTGTGGTAACTTACCCAAGATGATGAACTTGAAGGGCAGACCCTGCTGGCACCTGTGGGCCTGCCTGGCAGACATTGTCTCCTGAACTTTCTCCAGTGCAGTTCTCTCCTCCTGGGTGAGGGTCCTAGGAGAACTAAGGTCCTCTCCCCCTTTCAACAAATTGAAAAGGGAGGCTAGGTCCTCAATGGAAATGACTAGCCAGGGTCTCACCCAGTTTAAAGACCCACACAGTTGATGGAAATCTGCTAAGGTTTTGATGTTGTTCTTGATAGCTAATTTTTGCGGCACAATGGTCCGCTTTCTAATTTCGAGACCCAGTTACTTCCAAGATGGCATCTTTTGAATCTTTTCTTCCTGGAGCTTGAACCCTGCAGCAACCAATGCATTGATTGTCAGGTCAAGTGTGTTAGTAAGCATGTCATCGGTTGGGGCACACACCAGGATGTCATCCATGTAGTGCAGGATGATGGAATCTCCTGCAGCTTCACAGACTGGGAACAGCAAGGAAGAGACATACCACTGGCAAATCACAGGACTCACTTTGAGACCTTGTGGGAGTACTTTCCAGTGGTATCTCTTCAATGTGGCTTCTCGGTTAATGGTGGGAGCCGAGAAGGCAAAACACAGGGCATCGTCAGGATGCAGGGGAATTTGAAAAATACAGTCTTTGATGTCAGTTACAGCTAAAAACCAATTCTGTGGAAGCATGGTCGGTGATGGCATCTCTGGTTGGAGAGAGCCCATGTCCTCAATAACGTTGTTGATTTGATGGAGGTCATGGAGGAGTTGCCACTTGTCTTTGTTGGGTTTTTTAATGACAAAGACAGGGGAGTTCCATGGTGATGTGGTCTCCATGATGTGACCTTTTCTTAGCTGCTGCTCTATGAGCTGTTCAAGTGCCTTTAATTTTTCTTTGTTGAGCGGCCACTGTTCTACCCACACTGGAGTATCAGTTTTCCAAATCAGCTTTTGGGTAAGGCGCTCTTCAGTGGCCGCCGCCCGATAACCTGTGAGAGTTTCTGGAATGTCAATTGTGGTTCCCCACTGAACCATCAGATCTCTGTCCCAGAGGGGTTCTGTGTAGTCTAAAACAAATGGGCATATAGAAGCCACTTTGCCATTCAGTCCCTCAATTTGGATGATGCTTTTTGATTGTCTTGCTAATTGGATGCCCCCTACACCTTGCATGTGTCCTGCTACGTTTTTGCAATTCCCAATGTGACGGCCACTCCTTGGAGGGAATGATTGTAACATCTGCTCCAGTATCTAGAAATCCTTGCATAGATTTGTACTCCCCACCTCGGTGCAACCCACACGATAACTCAGGTTTTTCTCTTCCCAGTACCTGAGTCCAGCAGACGTTGGGATCGAGTTTATTTCTAATGGTGTCTGCCTGCTCCTGGTCCCATGGAGGCTCAGGCACTGGGATGGCTTGGGCTATTATTTGGCCTTTGGGCAGGTACATGGGTGGGTGAGTACAGTGGAGCCAAATGACAAACTGCTTCGGGTCTGATGATATGAGACCCGGAGCAATGTTAATTTCCTGGGGTGTGTGTTTTGTGTCCCCAAGGATGACATACTTACCGTGTTGTTTCTGGCAAAGGTGTGTCCAAGTACCTGGCTGTTCAGGGTTAACAGTTATGAAATGCCAGTTAGTGTCCTTGAGATGGAGAGGCTCTGTCAGTGCCAATCTGAAAGGGTTATGGGGAGAATTGGTGGTTAGAATTGGTCTGGGATTGTCGCAGTTAAATGAATGTTCTGTCCTGTTCAATGCCAGTGTCTGACCTGGCACAGGCACATCTCTTAAACTTTTTTTTTTGTTCTCCCCCCTGTGCTGGAATTGGATCCACCCTATTTTTGTCATAGAGCTGGGAAAAGGAGCGCTTTTTATTCAGTTTTTTGGAAGGCTCTCTTTTTGGGAATTCTGATCTTTAAGCTTATTGTATTTAAAATCTAAAAACTGTTTTTTCAGAGGGCAGTGTCCAAACTTCCCACAAAGGTGGCAGGGTCGGTTAGAGTTGGAGATTTTCTCCTGTGGCATTGTGACATGCTGAAGCTGGCTGGTGGATGGTGGATCAGGGGCGTCGGCAGCCGCAGCCTTCCTCAGCGGTTTCGGTCACTCATCCTGTTCAGCAGGGGTGATGGTAACTTTCTTCTCACACACTTCTAGCATTGCTTGTAGTGTTGGATTGACGGGCAGGCTCAGGATGGCAGATTGTGTTATTTTCATATAGTTCTCAAATGGAACATCAGGACACAACACGAAGAAAGCTTTCCCAGCTGCTTTAACACTTTCTTTGAGAGCCTTTCTGGGAATGCCCTCTGCCTGACTTGCTCCATCCTCCCACTCCCCATGCCCACAGAGATGGTCTAGTGATATCATGTGTCCATAGGCACCAGTGGCGGTGATTTCATCAGCTCACAGGGTTGGTAAACTGGCTCTCACTCCTTTTTTCCATGCTGCTTCCTGTTATGAACAAAAATTAGGTTAATATTTTTTTTTTGTGAGAAAGAGTTATAGGGAGGCAGCCGAATCTCTGTTTCTGCCAGGGTTCTTTGTGCTTTGTTATTGTAATCACGGGTCGTTGTAGCTTATCTCCTCTTTTGTATTAGTAAAAGCCCTGGCTGGGTGGGGTAATGGCCCTTCCCTGAGGCAGTGCTCTCTTCCAGCATAAGGAAGACACCTGAGAGGGTGGGGGGGGTTATGCAAAGTGACTCCAAATACCAGAATGCTTTGAGACCTCGACTCCAAAATGCAATGAGAAAACCCTAAAAGCAACGAGCCACCTAAGAATTGAGAGACTAAAGTAATGTCCAGACATGAGGAGCCGATGGCTGAGCCTGCAGAGATGCGGAGTCCCTCTCGCCCTGACCATGGGAGTCATCCCCGGCGCTGAGACTGAGGGGGACCCCACTGAGAAAGCAAGATCTGATGGGGACATCACGCCCTAGAGGCTCCCACGAGGACTGGATCCCCCGGCTCTGCCCCTAGTGGACAGAGCTGCGCATATCCTCCTCCTCTGAGTCGCCCTGGGAGACGCGACGGGGACTGCAGCCCTGCCGAGCCGCCCAATCCTGAGCTGATCACTTTTAATAAAGGCATTAAAAAGGAGAAGAAGTCTCCTGGCCCTGTTTATTTCAGCTGGGGGCGCTCGTCCGGAATAGCCACGCCGCAAGAAGACTCAAGACTGGCCATCTTGGACTTCAGGACAGCTGGCTACCAGGACAAGAGGGATCGGCTCAGGAGCAGTGACACAGAGGAGCACCGGAGCACTGGATTGATGAGAAAGCTGGTGGCGGGAGTGGGAGACGTGCGCATGTGGGTATGAATGAGACGAAGGCCGGCAGCCGGACCTTGGAAGTGACAGCGGTCCCCCTCAGTACCGCGGTTCCGAGCTTTCGCGAGAAAGCCGGCTGGAAACAGGGGGCGGTGCTTGGAATTAGCGTGAGTGAGTCTCCCAAGGGGAAATAAAGGGCCCCCCCTCCTCCGGGCGTGCGGAGGGAATATTTGTATGAGTGGCACGCACCCAAAATAGGCCCTGACAGAGGGAAGTCAGGCAGATTTGTCAGTCCCGAGAAGGATTTGGGTAGCTCACAAGCCCTGCAGGCAAAAGTAAGTCCTGACACAGGAGTCAGGCAAAACCCCAGCGAAGGAGGCTGTGGTTTGCTTTTAAGTCCTGATACGGTGAAGCCTAAAAATTGGCGGGTTAGGCAAACTAAAAGTCAGGCAGTTGTTTTTCCTGACTGGGGGAGTCAGGCACGACCCAGATTCTTAGGCCGAGGCTTCGTGTGTTCAAGTCCCGAGAGATGTAAGACCTGACGTGGGGAAAGTTGGGCAATCAAGAGATTGGGCAGTTGTTTCAGTATAAAGTCCTGAGCATCAGGCAGAAATTTGAAGTTCAGTGGAGGAGACTGAAGCTCCTCAAAGAAGGTTCTTTTTGAAATTACTGATCAGTAAAGGCACCTTTGGGGCTTTTTACTGTTGAGACCTGTAAAATGGGAGGGTGTAATAGTAAAAAGACCGGTAAGAGACTGAGGTATATATATTCCAGTAGTCCCTTAGGAGAACTGTTAGTAAAATGAGATTCTATAGAGGCCACGGAGGGATTAGATAAAGTGAAAATGATCCATTATTGTATGGAAGTGTGGCCAGAATTAGAGTTACAAGGAGGATGGCCTTAGTGTGAGACAAAGGATAAGTGGATGTGCCAACTATTAAATAATTATCTGACAGCTCGAGGGGATACTGATCCTGAGCAATTATTGTATGTAGCTTGCTGGTTAAAGAGCGCTGTTGGGGATGAAGGGGTGCGAATTTGTAAGGTACAGAGGAAGAAAGAGGGGAATGAAAGAGGGGATGATAGGACTAGTAAAAGATGGGACCCCCTGGATTATTTGCCTCCTTCTGCCCCTCCACCTTATAATCCTCTTCTTCAAGCACCTCAAATGGCAGGTCCGGTTCTTCCCACAGCTGCCATCTCATTACCACCTGCTCAGACTCCTCCTTCTACCTCTTCAGCTTCCGCTATGATAAACCCAGTATCCCCTCCAGTTCCTTCTGCATCACCACAAGTGCCTACTCCACCTGCTGCATTCTCCACCCCTTCTCCAGCTCCACTTAATATCCACTCAGGCTCTTCTCCCCCTCCTATTGCTGTCCCTTTACCTCCTCCTAGTTGGGACACAAATGTCTCCTCGCCTAGTAAACAGCCATCAGCAAATACACCTGCTGATGGACAGAAAGTTCAAGGTAACCCAGATATCCCTCAAAGTAGTTTGGCATCTGAAGATGGGCCGTACTGTAGCACCAGATCCAAGACCTCCAAGGCAGAGAGACTCTTTCCCCTCAGAGAGGTTCCTATGGGAGGAGTAGTGAGAAGTGTTAGCTTTGTGAATGCTCCTCTAACTGCTTCTGAGGTGAGAGGATTCAAGAAAGAGTTGGGGCATTTAGTTGAGGACCCATTGAGCATAGCCAACCAAGTAGATCAATTTCTAGGTCCAAATATCTACACTTGGGGAGAGATGAATTCCATCCTGAGCATATTGTTTTCCCCAGAAGAGGTCCAGATGATTAGGGCGGCTGGCATAAGAATTTGGGAGAAAGATAACCGTCCAGGACCCCAGGTGCCATCAGGTGAACAGAAATTGCCACTAACGGATCCCAGCTGGAACCCTAACCCGGAGGAGGGGAGGAAGGCCATGATGGAATATAGGTCTTTGATAATGCTAGGTATCAAAGAGTCAGTTCCCAAAGAAACTAACACCCAATTGGCATTTGAGGGCACGCAGGAGAAAGATGAATCTCCTGCTGCCTGGCTTAATCGCCTAAGGCGGAACTTCCAGTTGTACTCTAGAATAGACCCAGACACCCCAGAAGGTCAAATGCTGCTAAAAGTCCAATTTGTTACCAAATCTTGGCCTGATATAAGGAGGAAACTGGAAAAGATGGAAGAGTGGCAAGCGAAGGACATAAATGAGTTATTAAGAGAGGCATTGAAGGTGTATTTAAGGAGGGAGGAAGAAAAAGCAAAGGCCAAGGCTAAGATCATGGTTGCTGTAGCTAGAGAAAGTGCAGGGTGGGCGGGTCCACCACCAGGAGGAGGCAAGGATAGGCCTCTTGTACTGTCATTTGCAAAAGTGATAGAGACACCTCAAGTCCCTTTGAGAGGACGATATTGCTATTACTGTGGAGAGCCAGGACACGTCAGGAAGTTTTGTAGAAAGCTCAGTCTCGATGTGGCAATAGCCAGGGAACAAGATAATTTAGAGAAGATCCTCAAAGGTGACAATTAGAGGGTCAGGGGCTTTTTAATATAGGGGACCCGAGGCAACATCTAGAAGAGCCCTTGGTAAACTTTAAGGTGGGACGCCTAAATGAAGAATTAGAATTTTTGGTTGATACAGGAGCAAATAAGTCCTGTCTCAACAAAGAAACATCTGAAGTTAGACAAAAAAACAGCAAGGTAGAAAGGATATCCAATAGCACCAAAACTGGCCAGTAATACTTAACTTGTAATAAGTGATATGAAAGTAAAAGGTACTTTATTGTTGTCTTGTTGTGTGTGTGAGAGTGAGTCACAAGCAAAGTCAGCCTCAACTTCCCGGGCAGGTGCGAAGGGGGCAGTGGAAGTGTGTGTGTGACCTGCAAACCAGACTAGTTCTCCCCAGATGTGTGAGGGAGCCGTAGCTGTAAGAGCGTGAGTGACACGCAGGCAGCCTCACAGGTGAATGTGCACCAGAGGCAACCAGAGTCAGGGCCCTTCCAAGAGGCCCAGAGATACTGAGACCTGTGGGCCAACCCCAACGTGAGGGGGATGCTATAGGGACCTGTGATTTTCTAGCAATAAGTTTGTGTCTTAAAGGTGTAGAGGAATGTGTAGAAGTGAATGAGGCATGAGAGAGTGAATATAGACGAATTAGAATAAAAGTAATGTAGATTGTGCATTACAAGTTTTACCACATCTCCTTAGAGGGAAGTGTATTGTGTAGAAGAATGGTGTAAAGAAAAAAAAGAAAAAGAAAAAAAAAATTAAGTGTAAGGAGCTGAAAGAAGTATTTAAGCTGTAAGTGAAAGTAAGAAACAGAAGCAAGAGATAAATAAATAAGATCTTGAAAAATAGAACAGAAAACCAGTGAATTAAATATACAGAAAAATAGGAGAATAAAAGTACTTTGAGATTTAAGTTAGCTGAGAAATACAACTCCTTGCAAAATACAGAGTATGTAGAAGTTGATGAGAGAAACATACAAGCTATGGAAAAAGAGAAATTACTGATAACGTTAAACAGAGAAGCTGAGTTTTGATAAAATCATTAACAGTAGACCATTAATGCCTGTGTTTGAAAGCCTGTTTCAGGTATTCGTCATTAATAAGACGGTTGGACTCACATCACTCTCACCTCCTGGCATTGGACCAGGATTCAACACCAGGTTTTTTCCCTCTGGCATTCTGGCATTGGACCGGACTGCACCTCATTCTCCCTCTGGCATTGGACTGGACTCCACCCCTTTCTCCTTCTAGCATTGGGCCAGACTCCCTGTTTCTCCTTCTGGCATTAGGCCAGACTCCCAGTTTTTCCCTCTGGCATTGGGCCAGAGTCCACACCACTCACCTCCGGGCACTGGATAAAGATTCATCCACATCACAAGTTAATTCACCCAAGTATACTGTGATAAAAGGACCAAAGGATTTAAAGTTGACTCTCAGGAGGAAGAGTCAAAAAGACTGAACTGGATGAGAAAAATTGGTATCAGAGTTCTAACATTGCTTAAAATGCTTCAAAACTGTTCTGTGTAAACTATGTTAGTAAAAAGTTTAAGGCTGTAAATAAGAAATTCTAGTTTAAGTTCCCCAATATATTTCTAAAGACTCCAGGTTAAACCTCTACAGAACACTCCCCTAGGGGAAACCAAAATTGTTAGGGAACAGACCAAGAGAGGTTTAACCAGAGAAGCGGGTAGAAGGGACTCTAAAGAGCTTGGAAGCTTCTCCTCAGTAAAATTCCCCAAGAGGCAAGGCCGGGTGGGCAGGCTGTGCAAGATGACCCATACCGGACTCTTGGGAAGGGTAGTACTGATGGCTCTGATTGCTGGTGGTGCTCCGGGAAGCCCAGCTGAGCTGTGCAATGAATGCTACCAACCCCGCTATGAGGAGGAAGTGAGCTCCTTGTCAAGAGTCCACATCAGTTCTAACCCTGATTGTGTTAACCTCTCCCTATTGGTCCTTTATCAGAAAAATAAGAGAGTGTATTAGATAGCCCAGAATACTGCCACTTTTAGGCAGCCACTCCTAGGTGAGTGCCCTATAGAGATAGCCTGGTTGTGCTTTGAATGTGATGCTGCTGAAACAAGCTCAGCAGATCTAGTAAAAAGCAAAGAAATGGTGAAAATGGTAAGAAAAATTGTTTGTTACAAGTATTTATATGAGTGTACTGGAAAAGAGATAAACTCCTTTTGGAACACATTTCAGGGGAGCTCTAAACCCCTAAGTTTGATCTCATCTGGCAACTGCATTGCTAGAGTGATAAAACCAATTTTCTTATTACCCAAAGAAACTGGATCAAGTTTGAGAGTTCCTATATACAATGATTTGAGAGAAATTAAACAAAACCGGGAAAGTGAAATAGAAATTGAGAAAATCCAAAATTGTAAAAGCCAAGTTCGGATCCCAAAATCTGTGTTGAACAAAGTCATCCGGCTCCAGGCAGTAGTAAAAATAAAGAATTCAATTATTAGAGACATTTCAAACGAAATAAAAAGATTAGCATGTGCAAATAATCAAGATCAAACTCCTGCACTTGATCCCAGTGAGTGGGAGAACTTGGAGATTTTCAGAAGAACTGTATGGGAAAAGGTAGTTTTTTTCACTGTGTGTAGACTTAGAAGATTGCTCTTTTTACTATGCTTATTTATCTGTTTTAGTAAAACAGTATTGGCTGTACAGACCTGTGATAGACGAATCGACCGAATTTAAGAATTGTACCATAATCTTTATTATGCAAGCAAGAATAAGCAAGATTCAGCACTGGGCAGCCCGGAGACTTCGCTCCCTTAGGCCCGCACCTCCCCCCTTTTGAGTTCACTTTTTATTGTCCTGTTTTCAGATTCTTGGATGACGTGGTCTGTTTTCTGCGCGTGCTCCTCCTGTTGCTAGGGGTCTTTTTTTCTGCCTTCTGGTGGTCGTGGGATGAAGGCCCCAAGTCTTCCTCTTTGTCCGCTTTCCTTATAAGGCATACCTATAAGTCTAATTTTCTTAAGCTCAACATTCTTGCAAGGTTAATAATTGTTACCATATGTGTTTCAGAAAGTCTCCTACATCTATAGGGTAGAATTCTTGCAGAGCAAGCAGTTCTACAAGGTTAGTAATTATTTCCAGATGTGGCTGTATCCAGTTACCAAGGGGGGGGGGTTGTAACTTAAACACTTCTTATAAGTTTCCCATACAGCCCTATAGATATTCTACAAAAGCTATTTCAGCTATTGTTTTTTTTTTAATTTAAATCATCATCTAGCTATTAATGAACAAATATATTGTTACTTATTACAATCCCCCATTTCTCTTTTTACCAATTTTGTTCATTAAACCTTTTTAGCTCCTTCCTGGCAAGCGCTAACTGATCTATTTCATCAGTTAAGCTCTGTACATTAATTATACCTGTTAATTTCTTTAGTCTTTTCATGATATTCCAATTCACAACAAATTGAACTGCTGACAAAATAAATCCTAGTACAATCAGAATTAAAAGAACGACAATGGGATGGCACATACTGTTTAAGACACCTGTGGCAGTAGGTGACCATCCGAACACGGTGTCCCACCACCTATAATTGCTATCTTGCTTCACTCTTTCTACTACCTGGTGTATTTTCTCTACATCATGTTGAACAGTTACTAGGGGCTTCTGTCCGCTTTTCCTGATTTTCTCAAGAATTTTGATCAGATCCTGGTGAAACAATAGTTGTCTCACTAGGGTGAAGTTCATCCCAATCGGGGTGGGCATTAGCTTGTGAATCAGCGTGTAGTTGGATTGTAATAGGTGGTGAGAGGTAACTGTAGCTTCCTAAGTGGTGTCACACCCTGTAATCTTGGTGAAGTTACAAGCACAGAAGTTTGAGTGATTCTTTGTATCCACCATAACATTATCTACTACCACAAAATCACAGAGAGTTCTAAAACACGTGCACCCATTGCCTATGTATATAAGAACTGTTTTAGAAACTTCATTAGGGCGAATCTCAAAATGGCAAATGTTTTGCTCTGTGTCCAAACAGATATCTTGAGCTATAGTTACAGCACCCTCGCAGATGAATCCCAACTGTTCTCGTACAATACAAGATTCCAAGTCAAGAGTTTGCCATTTGTCACCAAGCTGACGGGCCCATCCTCTATGTTCTGTAGGATAGAGGACAGCTCCGTCATGGTTTATTCCTAATGCAATGAAAGGAAAAACTAGATATACAGAGGCATTTTGTATGGTCAAGACAAAGGCAGTGACTGTATTAGAAATAGGGTTATAGGTAAAATTCACCAGTTTCCACCAGGATTGGAATTCCCTTTCAAACTCAGTGGCATTATCCCAAATTATTTTCCGAATTTCTGTGGGGAAAGTGCCTTCCTCGCCCTCTCTTATAATTGCAGCAGAGACTGAGTGCATCCATAATTGTGCCTGGATACAGCTGAGGGCTAAGGAGACATTATTTTGTGTGGCACCAAGTGCATCAATCACCAATTTGTGATCGTTCACATTTACTCTTTCCCAATTTGGCAAAATGTTTGACAACGTCCACTGGTGTGTCCCCAAAGCCAGTAGAGATGACCTCAGTGGTTGCTGTAATTTGGACAGATCTCTGGCCATAGCAGCCAGTTTGTTCATTAGTACCTCCGAATCGATGCTATTCAGAATTCCCAGTCCTGTGCCTAGAACACCAGTCACATCTCTAAGTTTCCTTGTTTTAAAAGAGCTGCGTTTCCTGAGCCAAGTAGTCCAGCCTTCAAAGGATGTTTGCAAAAACGGAGAACAAGCTGGCTGGATTTCTGAAACATTGGCCTGCATTAGCAGTTCGACCTGTTTGAGATACCATGCTGGATTGAATAATATTTGTTGTTGACCAGTTTTTTTGATTATATAAGGTCCTAGTTTGAAAATTTTTGGTGTGAGTGTGACCGGTGTGTAGGTGAAACGGTGATAATGTGAGGTTTAGTAGTGGTAGATTGTGTTTTAATATTTATTGTGAATTTAAAGGAAAGGCCTTGTGTATCTTTTGTCCAGAGACAGACTACCTCTGCCGTGTGAGTTAATGTGAAGTTTTGCCAGCAGTCTCATGCTGGGTATTCACAATTTATTTGTTTATCCTCCTGACCCATGGAAACACTGATTGAGATTGTGTTAGTATAGTCTGATCCATTAACCACTCGACATCCAATATTAATTTGTTCTCCCACTACTCCTTGAAGCCCCCAAGTTTTCTGCCTCTTCCATTCGTGTTTAGCATACGGCAGACCATCATGCAGAACTAAAGTTTGTAAACTCAAACCTGTGGTATTTCCTATAGATCCAGTAAATTGCAAAAGGGCCTGAGACCAGTCAGTGATCAGGGTCTGTTTGACTAGGATCTTGTTCCCTTTATAAGGCTGATGGGGGTTTCCCCAGGCAGTCGGGAAGCTCAGGATTATAATGATAAAAATAGCTCGCCAAGCAGGGCAGGGTCCTAGCAACAAATTTTGTTCACCTTTTATAACCATATCTCTTTTACCTGGAGCATTCCTGTGCTCCGTTCCTGTTCCTGTGGCCCGTTGCTCTCCCCCACTCCTCCTTACCTCTCTGCCTCGCCTGCCAGCCCAGGTGCATCGGTCTGCAGGGATCATTATCTTCTCGGCAGCAGGGGTAGTCTTCAGGGGGTGCATTATTTGGGCTATTTCTTTCGTTCCTGCCCCCACTCCTAAGGGCAGGCTGCCAGGCCTCCAGGCAAAGGATCTCTCTTATCTTATGGCAGATTCTCTGCCGTTCCTAGCGAGCTTTATAGGGCCTGAGTCTCACTGTCTGGGTTTTTCCTCCGAGCCTTACAGGCTCGTTTCTTATATATTCGGAAGTAGCGGCGTACAGTACTATCCCAATTTCGGGGCTCAACTTGCCACTCTATGGGGACATGAATCTTTTTCCCTACACACACCTGGTCTAATATCACACTCTGATTTTGGCAGATGATCCTATATGATTGGTGATGTATTGCCCAGGCCAGGGCCCAATGTCTCCTCTGCTCTATATTTTCAATTAATGTTATTGCCTCCCTATAAGGGATTTCTCTTTGTCCTGGGGCTGTTGCAAATTTGCTTAGAGCTGTGTAAGGGTTTTCCCTCCTCCAACCCCAATCACAAGTATGACACCAGATATCCCCACCTAATTGTGATTGGAAAACCCACCATTTGAGCCTACATCCCCTGCAAAATATTTTTATCCATGCCCTACAGATGGGATCACCACATTTAATGCACCCAGGTCTGTTAGACAGTGGCCGCCTTATCTCAGCGAGGACCTCAGCCACTGATATCAGATCATCCCATGTGTGCCAAATAAGAGGACACTTCAGTTCCTTTTCCACCCTTTGAATATTGTCTCTGACCAGTAGCTGCAGTCGGTGTTTCTCCCTCTCAGTCATTCATATTACCAGTTGCTATGCGTCCTTATGTTTTCCGAAGAGTCAATCGTAGATCTCCAGGGCGACTGGTCACCTCCCAAGGGGTGTCTGCAGTGATGGGTCCTTTCACTTGACTGGCATGTGTCCAGCCTTTTTCAGCAGTTCGGACGGCTGTCTCTGTGGTAAACAGAACAACATAGGGACCTTCCCATTGGGGTGTTAGGGAGGTCTCTTTCCAAGTTTTAATTAGGACTCTATCTCCAGGTTTAAGCTTATGCATTGCTATGTCCAAAGGGGGTCTTTGTACCAATAGCCCTTTTCGTTTTAGTTCCTCCCTTCATTTCATTATCTGTTGTATGTAACTCTGAATTTGACTATCTTGGATACAGGGATGGTTCCCTGGTAGCTCTAAGTCGTAAGGCATTCCATAGAGCATTTCAAAGTGAGAAATTCCCACATTCGTCCTAGGTTGGGTTCTAATGTTTAGCAGCGCCATGGGTAAACATCTGACCCACGACATTTTAGTTTCCACCATAAGTTTAGTGAGTTGCTTCTTGATTTCTCCATTTGCCCTTTCTACCCTCCCTGAGCTTTGAGGGTGCCAAGGGGTGTGATATTTCCATTTAGTACCTAAGGCCATGGTTACCTCTTTTAGTACTTTATTTGTGAAATGGGGGCCTCTATCAGAGTCTAATATTTCTACTAGTCCATACCTAGGGATTATTTCTTCCAGCAAGGTTTTAATCACTACGTTTGCAGTAGCCCGTGATGTAGGATATGCTTCTACGAAGTGGGTTAGATGATTTACTAGTACCAATAAGTACTTGTACCTCCCTACTTTCGGTAGCTCAGTGAAATCTACTTGTACATGTGAAAAAGGTCGGTGTGCTAATTCCCTTCCTCCTGGAATCCTTTCTCAAGCTTGATGCCTATTAACCCTCTGGCATGTTATACATCCCCTAACTACTTGTTTTGCTATATCATAAATTCCTATACACATATACTTAATAGTAAACTGATCTACTAAGGCTTGGGTTCCCCAGTGAGTCTTTTCATGCAACTGCTGCACTATCCTCTGAGCTACAGATTTTGGCAGCACTTCCCTATCGTCTGGTAATTTTCGAATACCCTCATTCTCTTTTATTTCCATTCTGTCTAATTTTTCCTTTTCCTGGGCTGTGAAGCTCAGGACACAAACTCTTTCATCATCTCGCATTCTCCTTGTTCCCTGCTCCTGGAATTTTCTGAGGGCAGCTTTCTTTGCTTCTCTGTCTGCTATGTTGTTTCCTCTGATCAGATGGGAGGGACCCTTTTGATGTCCTTTAACATGTACTATTGCTATTCTCTTTGGGCCTCTTAATGCTTGTAATACCTGAGTGATTAGTTCCCAATGTATTAATTCTTTTCCTCAGGAATTTATTAACCCTCTTTCTTCCCAATTTTTTCCAAAAGTATGTATCACTCCAAAGGCATACTTTGAGTCCGTATAGATGGTCCCAACCTTAGCTTCCAAGAATTTCAGAGCCCGCAATACCGCATAAAGCTCACAGGCCTGGGCTGACCAACTAGGACTCAGAGGGCCGGATTCTATTATTTCTAAATTTTCACCTCCCACAATGGCATATCCCAAGATTCGCTTTCCCTCAACAACCCTAGAGGAACCATCCACAAATAACTTTTCTCCCTCTTCCAGTTCTTCCTCTTCGAGATCTGGTCTAATTTTTGTTTGTTTCTCTATGCTATGTAAGCAATCATGAGTTAAATTCTCCTGTGGATCCCCAAACAGGAATTCAGCAGGTTTTTGCAGAGAGGTGGTTTCAAGTATCAACCGAGGGGATAACAGTAAAATGCCCTCGTATTTCAAAAGTCTGGAGTCTGTTATCCATTTTTCTGCCTTTTGTTGCAATACTGCCCGTATATTATGGGGAGTAAAAACTTTCAGTTCTCCTCCATAGGTAATTTTGAGAGCTTCCTCCACTAAAAGGGCTGTGGCTACTATAATCTGCAAGCATGTCGGCCACCCCCTACTTACTGGATCCAGTAATTTAGAAATGTATGCTACTGGTTTTTGCCTGCTGGCCCAGTCCTGAGCCAGTACCCCAAATGCTACTCCTGCCTCAGTATTAACAAACAAATAAAAAGGTCTCCTAACATCGGGGAGGCTTAGCACCGGGGCATTAGTCAATTCCTCTTTTAGTTGTTCTAATGATTCATCATCCTTTTCAGTCCATTTAATCAAACCTTCAGTAGTTAGTTTTTCATACAAGAATTTTACTTTGCCACTAAAGTTTTCAATCCATTGTCTGCAGTATCCTATGAGACCCAATAGCTCTCTAATTTGTCTCTTATTTCTTGGGAGGGGAAGGGAGAGGATTCCCTTAACCCTCTCTGGATCTAGTGTTTTAGTTCCTTTACTGAGTCGGTGTCCCAGGTACTTCACTTCTTCTTCTACGAATTGCAATTTATTTTTGGACACCTTCAGCCCCTGAATGCTCAAAAAGTTTAAAAGCTTAATGCTTTCTTCCCTAACTGCTTCCTCACTCTTTCCAGCTATTAACAGATCATCTACATATTGAACAAGGGTTATTCCCGGGTTTGGGGTATAGGTTTTCATTATCTGTTCTAATGCATGCCTAAATAAATTCGGGGACTCAGTATATCCCTGTGGGAGCACGGTCCACCTTAGTTGTTGCTTTCAGTGGGTATCGGGATCTTCCCATTCGAATGCAAAATAGTCTCTACATTCTTCCTTCAAGGGGCATGCCCAAAAGGCGTCTTTTAAATCTATAACACTATACCATTGGTCATCAGGTTTCAATTGACTGAGCAATGTATGGGGATTAGCTACTACAGGGAACCGGGCAATAGTTCTCTTATTTATTTCCCTTAAATCATGTATTAGTCAGTATTTCCCATCTGGTTTTTTTACAGGTAAGATGGGGGTGTTGAAGGGAGACATACAAGGTTCCAAGAGCCCTTGTTGTATTAACCGTTCTATTTCTGGTTTTAGTCCCCTTCGCCCATCGTCTGACATGGGATATTGTTTTATCCTCACCGGGACTTCCGGGTTTTGGATAATAACTGTGAAAGGCTCTATATTCAGTCTCCCTGCTGTGTCAGGGGTATACCAAACTTCCGGGTTTATCTTCTCCTCGTCAGTGGCCCATAGGGGGCACAGTCGGACTTTCAACTGTTCTTCTTCAATATTTATATTTATTCCTAATTCCACCATTAAATCCCTACCTAATAAATTGTAATCGGCTTCAGGAACTAGTACCAGGGATCCTATCCCTATTTTTTTCTTTGATTCTATTAAGACATCTTTAATTACAGGAACCTTGAAGGGTTCCCCTTTTGCCCCAATAACCTGTACTGTTAAAGGCGAAATCTTACATCCCGGGGGCAAAGACTGAACTGTTGATCTCTCGGCCCCTGTATCTACAAGGAAGGTTATGGGGGTTTGCTGGGGACCCACTTTAAGTTTTACAAAGGGCTCTGATGACATTTGAGTCCCCAATAAATAGAGCCCTTGACCCCCCTAATCCTCTTTAAACATTTTCTCATCCCTAAGCCTCTTTCGACATTCCCTCTTCATGTGTCCTTTCCCACCACAGTAGTAGCACACCGTTCCTTCTCTCCCCCCCGCTGGGGGCCCTCCTAAATCCCGGGGACCCCTCCTCATGTCATTTCTTTCCCGTGGCGGAGGGTTGTTTCGCTGTCCCTCCCTGACTGCTGCCACCATCATCCGAACTTGCCTTTTATGTGCTTCTTCCTCCTGTCTAACATATACCTTCTGAGCCTCCCTAAGCAATTCATCAAGTCCTCTGTCCTGCCAATCCTCTAACTTTTCTAATTTCTTTCGAACATCTTCCCACTATTTAGCTACAAACTGTGTTTTCAGGAGTGCTTGCCCCATAGGTGTCTCTGGATCCACCCCTGAGTATAACTGAAAACTCTTCCTTAATCTTTCCAACCATTCAGTGGGGGTCTCATCCTTTCCTTGGCACTCTCTGAATGCCTTGCTTATATTTTGTCCCCGGGGCACAGCCTCTCGTATGCCCTGGATTATAATAGTTCTTAAGTCCTGCATATGACCACGATGGTTGGGGTCCTGATTATTCCAATTGGGATTTTGCAAGGGCCATTTGACATCAGCCGCAGGACCTTGAACATGCTGGGCATCCCAAATTCTCATTCCTGCCTGTACTGGTTTAGGGCAAATTTGTTAAAGAATCTGCAAAGGAGGTCCCCTCCAGAAAGCAAAACCCACACGGCCCCTCCCCCCAACCGGTTCGGGAAAAAATTCCTGGAGAGAGGTGGAAAGAACCTGTTTATTTGACTGGCCCCGCACCCCCCAGCACACAAAATGAACAATACCCGATGACACCGCTTTGAGAAAGATGGCAAAATCAGAAAGTCTCTTTCGGGGGGGGTGGTTGCTCTGTTCTCAGTCCCTCTGGCACTGGGCCAGCCGCTGCAGCCAAACCTTCGGTGTTCCCGGGTCCCAGTCCGGAGCAGGTTCGAGATGGTCACAGGAACAGGAGAGGAAAAACAGTCCAGGAAGCAATGTGGACTGTTTAGCTAGAACTAGCTAATAGGCAGAGGCAGAAAGCAGAGCAGAAGCAAGAGCAGAAAAAGAGAGCAAGCAAAAGCAGCAAGCTGAAGCTGGAAGTGAAAAAACAGTCTTAATGTACTGCTTGTCTCTGTGTCCTTGATAAGAGAAACCCAAACAAAACTTCCACTCTTCAGTGCCGGTCTTAAAGGCACAGAACAGATGAATGGGGATATACAAGCATCATAACGTCACCCCAGGACACTGCCCTTCTAATCATCCCTCTCTCCTCTGTTGTAAAAAGTATGCCTAGAATGGACTGTATCTCTACCCAAGTATATATATTTGGTCCCAGGAACTGATCCACCCTTTCTGCTACTCCTATAGGGTCTTCTAATAATTTTCCCATCTCTTTCTTAAACTCACGGACATCTCCTGAGTTTAAGGGGACAGTGACAAACCCCATCCCAGCCTGAGGTCCTCCTAATGCTATCTCCCTAAGAGGGAACAACCCACTGTTCTCTCCTTCCTCAATTACTGTTTTCATTTGGCTCCGAGTACGTCTCCTGTAATGAGAGGAGTCTGTGTCCTGCTGTTTGTCAGGGGCTGATGCCAGAGGAATGTTTGGAAGGGATACGGGGGGGGTGGGGCTGGTGGTGGTACATATGGGGGAGGATAAATAGAAATCTCTTCCTCCACTCGGGACTTTTTCTTTCTATCTTCTTCCCCTTGGCTTCCCTTAAGGGGGAGCAATCTAGTTATTTGCTCATTACTTCCTACCAACCATAATTTAGCATAAGCACTCTCCTCCAGGTTTTCTGGCTCTTTGGAATTCACATAGATATTCAAGGCTTGGCAGACCCAGTCCTCAGAGGATCCGAAAATGGGCCAGTATGTATTTCCTGAATCCAGTTTCTTAGCCCCCCATACTACCATGCAATAATTTATCATTTTTGCTTTATCTTTCCCTTTTCTGGAGGGAAAATCATCCCAATACTTAATCATTAATCCTAACGGACTATCCTTAGGTATTGGGGGTAACCAGGGGCCCTCCCCCATGGGGTCAGAAGGCTTGCTTTCCTTCTGCCCCATCTTCCAAGGCACCTCCACGCACACACACACACACACACCCCTCGGTCATGGCTCGCTCCCTCGCGGGCTACGAGAAACGCACTACTGGAGGGTCCCTCTCGCGCCGTCCTCAGTTGGACGTCTCATTCACTGTGCCCTGGGATTCCAACCCCAACCGAGCGGTTCACCCGTATACTCACGCGTCCTGCATCTTCGCTCGGATCTTCTCGCACAAAGTTTACAGGGTTACCGGTGTTTCCTTGCTTATTCTCGAATTTAGGTTTGTCGGTCCAGAGGGGGGGGTCGGTTGAGAAGATCAGGGCCACCAAAGGGGTGGGGGCGCCCCCCCCGAATTCTCAAACCAACCCTGTCTCAGGATCCGAGTCACAGCACCAAATTGTGATAGATGAATCGACCGAATTTAAGAATTGTACCATAATCTTTATTATGCAAGCAAGAATAAGCAAGATTCAGCACTGGGCAGCCCGGAGACTTCGCTCCCTTAGGCCCGCACCTCCCCCCTTTTGAGTTCACTTTTTATTGTCCTGTTTTCAGATTCTTGGATGACGTGGTCTGTTTTCTGCGCGTGCTCCTCCTGTTGCTAGGGGTCTTTTTTTCTGCCTTCTGGTGGTCGTGGGATGAAGGCCCCAAGTCTTCCTCTTTGTCCGCTTTCCTTATAAGGCATACCTATAAGTCTAATTTTCTTAAGCTCAACATTCTTGCAAGGTTAATAATTGTTACCATATGTGTTTCAGAAAGTCTCCTACATCTATAGGGTAGAATTTTTGCAGAGCAAGCAATTCTACAAGATTAGTAATTATTTCCAGATGTGGCTGTATCCAGTTACCAAGGGGGGGGGTTGTAACTTAAACACTTCTTATAAGTTTCCCATACAGCCCTATAGATATTCTACAAAAGCTATTTTAGCTACTGTTTTTTTTAATTTAAATCATCATCTAGCTATTAATGAATATATTGTTACTTATTACAAGACCAACCTGAAGAAACCAAGAAAAGTAACAAAGTTAAATAACCATGATTACCAAAGTGCACAAGAGATTTATAGTAGATTCAAAGCAAAAAAATTGTGAGTTGATGCGAGCTTAAGAATTTAAGCTCGATCAAAGAAAAAGAGGGGAGACTGTTATGAACAAAAATTCGGTTAATTTTTTTTTTTGTGAGGAAGAGTTATAGGGATGCACCTAGATCTCTGTTTCTGCCAGGGTTCTTCGTGCTTTGTTATTGTATTCACGGATCGTTGATGCTTATCTCCTCTTTTGTATTAGTAAAAGCCCTGGCTGAGTGGAGTGATGGCCCTCCCCCGAGGCAGTGCTCTCTTCCAGCGTAAGGAAGACACCTGAGAGGGTGGGGGGGGTTATGCAAAGTGACTCCAAATACCAGAATGCTTTGAGACCTCGACTCCAAAATGCAATGAGAAAACCCTAAAAACAACGAGCCACCTAAGAAGTGAGAGACTAAAGTGATGTCCAGACATGAGGAGCCGATTGCTGAGCCTGCGGAGATGCGGAGTCCCTCTCGCCCTGACCATGGGAGTCGTCCCCGGCGCTGAGACTGAGGGGGACCCCACTGAGAAAGCAAGATCTGAAGGGGGACACCACGCCCTAAAGGCTCCCACGAGGACTGGATCCCCCGGCTCTGCCCCTGGTGGACAGAGCTGCGCATATCCTCCTCCTCTGAGTCGCCCTGGGAGACACGACGGAGACTGCAGCCCTGCCGAGCCGCCCAATCCTGAGCTGATCACTTTTAATAAAGGCATTAAAAAGGAGAAGAAGTCTCCTGGCCCTGTTTATTTCACTTCCCCTAAGAGGTCTTCAGTTTGGGATAATAGGCAGGAAAAAAGGTGTTTGATATCAGCGAAGGTTAAGGTATTAGCAGAAAGTGTAGCTTTAAGAAGTCTCCTGAAATATTCATTTCCTCCTATCAAATTCTTTCTGCACTTTCATGAGCTCTTTGAAAGGAAAAAGGGGTCCAATGCAGCTGAATCCCCCTGCTTTAATCTGATATGTATGATACAGGAGCTGCAGAGAAAAATGGTGTTGTTTGTTAAAGAGAGAAAATGTGGGCCTTTGTCGGGGTCGAGCCATTTGTCGGTGAGGGGAGACTCAGACACTCAATATGAGTGATAAGCAAGTTCCGTTTATTGAAGAGAGCATCAGACACCTATACAGCGAGTAATAAGCTTATAAATATTCTGTAAGCCAAGCAATCTATTGGTTAAACTATACTATCAACTCTTCCTCATACCTTAGGGGTTACATGTCTCTTTTCTCATGCCTCTTTCACTGTTTGTTATCCTACCACAGCTGGGCCCAAGGACACTGTTATCTTGCAGGTGCCGGACTTGGATTTAGCCATGGTTTTGTACTTTTCTATTCTCTAGCAGCTAAATTCCCAACAGTTGTTGTTTCCGGGTTCCGGCTCCCAGGCCCCGCATCTCTGGTTTCTCTGACGTGGGAGCCAGAGGGCGGGGTGTGGGAGGGGCGAAGGGAGGGGGCAGCTGATGGGCAAACCACTGAGAGGGTGGAGGGGGGTGGGGCCAGAGTAGGAGGAGGGGGAAAGGTGCTGGGAGGGAGGGTTTCAGGGGAGGGGTTTTCCAACTGGAATGGGTTGATCGAAGAGTGAAAAGGATCGTGGGAAGAAGAAGGAGCTGGGACCACCATGTGGTGTTCACCATCATGGTGTGGGGCAATCACCTGAGGTGAATTTGGGGTATCAAAACGAACACAAGGTTTTCAGGACAGGGTATTGCAAACTGGGGAAATAGAGGGGAGGGTAAAATCCTGGCGAGTTTGGCCAGAACTCTCCGGATTACAGACTGAGAGCTTCTGAGGGAAGGTAGGAAGTGTAGCTTTCTTCAGATTGCCCTGTCTGGGGGCTAAGAGTGAGAAAAGAGGGAGAACATAACTTGGGGGGGGGTGGATCGGGTTTCTGGGAAGCAGAGGCATTCAAATTGCTTCCGGATGGCTGTTCCTGCATTTTTGATTTGGATTTTACAACATTTCTAATCTGCATAGCAAGAAAAGCAAACTTTGACAGAGATTTATCACCCAACTTCCCTGCTCTCAATAGTTCATTGCCAGTTTTGTCCCAGAATGCCAAGACATTAATATTTTCAGCTGATATATCGGGGAAGTGAAGGAACAGCCATCTAACAAATTGTTTAATATCTCTTTTGGAAAATCGGATTTCCCCACTCTTAAGAAAATCTAAAAGATTTTAATAGACACCTTTATGAGGTACTGTCACAGACATTTCTTCATAGAAATCCTTTCTTTGAAATTTCTCCTTCTTCTGGGAAGCAAAGGGCCCCAGAAGAAGAATGTAAACAATTGTTATCAGCTGTTGTGAAATGTAGCAGGTGTCCCTGTGATTGGCTCATCTTCCTTGTGTACCATTAAAGGCCAATCACAGGAGCAGCTCAGGGACAAATTCCCTGGGCAAAGAACTTTGTTATTCATTCTTTCTATTCTATTCTTAGCATAGCTACTCTCTGCAACTTCTCTTCTTTTTCTTTTTAGTATAGTTATAATGTATTATATATCTTATATGAATAAATCAAGCCTTCTGATCAAAGAACAAAATTCTCGTCCTTCTCTCACCACAGTGACCGTCTAAAGTCGCTGTAATAAGGTACAGAAAGCTTGGCACCCATTGTGGCTGTGATTTAAAGTTTTGTGTCTCAAATAACTTTCACCAACCCAGGTAGATGGGGGGAGGGGAGAGGAAAAAAAAAAACAAAACAAGCGCCTGCAGCTGGCAGCCTGCCAAAAAAATGAAAAAAACCCATGGCTTTCTGTGGCGAGCTGAATAAGCAAAGGCAAGAAAACACCCCGCCCTCCCGGAGAGGGGAGGAAAACAAGAAAAAGGTTAACTTACCAATCCAGCTGTAGAACAGGAAAGAGGGGGGTCCTGGGATGGTGACTTCTACCTGAAACTGACTCTTGGGGTGCATCAAGAGCTACCAATCTTGTCAGCAGAAGAGCAACTCATTAAAACTGTGTGTTCTCACTGAGGTAACTTGCTGGCCAAGGGCTTTGATGAACAGTCTGAAAGAATGTCCGAGCCCCGTCTGTGAGATCTGGGGGTGTTCTCAGGCCCCCACGGTGGTCACCAATCTGTCTCTGTCTCTCTGGGAGCCTCTCAGGAACCCCGGCCAGCCCCAAGTCGGCAGACAGTGGGAGGGCAACCCCAACAGAGCCGACAGCAGGGGGACACTCTCTTGTGCACCGAGAGTACTGAATGTTATGAACAAAAATTCAGTTAATATTTTTTTTTGTGAGAAAGAGTTGCAGGGACGCAGCCAGATCGGTCTCTGCCAGGATTCTTAGTGCTTTGTTATTGTAATACCGGGTCGTTAAGGCTTATCTCTTCTTTTGTATTAGTAAAAAGCCTGGCTGGGTGGGGTAGATGGCCTTCCCGAGGCAGTGCTCTCTTACAGCATAGGGAAGACACCTGAGAGGGTGGGGGGGGTTATGCAAAGTGACTCCAAAGTCCAGAATGCTTTGTGGGACCCCAACTCCAGAGGCACAGAAAAAACCCCAAAAACAACGAGCCAAATAAGAGTTGAGAGACTAAAGTGATGTCTGGACGTGAGAAGCCGAGTGCTGAGCCTGCAGAGATGCTGAACACCTTCGGAGCCCCTCTCGCCCTGAGCAGGGAGTGGTCCCAACGCTGGGACCAGACGAGACCGAGGCAGGGAAAGTAACACCTGACGGGGACATCACGCCCTAAGGCTCCCACGAGGACTGGATCCCCGGCTCTGCCCCTAGTGGACGGAGCTGCGCATATCCTCCTCCTCTGAGTCGCCCTGGGAGGCACGACGGGGACTGCAGCCCTGCCGGGACGCCCAATCCTGAGCTGATCACTTTTAATAAAGGCATTATAAAGGAGAAGAAGTCTCCTGGCCCTGTTTATTTCACTGAAGGCAGCTAGGCCAGTCACCTTTGCAGCAGAAGAGATGTTAGAGACATTGGTAGAAGACAAAAGAGCCAACTCTTAGCAGGGGTTAATCCAAAGTTTTATTCTAGGAGCCCTGGAGGAGCCCCTACACCTCAGGGGGCCTCCTGCTGAGAGCCCTGGGAGATGTGCCAAGGTTACATTTAAAGGGAAGTGGAAACCAAAAGTAGATAACATTTTACTAACCAATAAGTGACCCTAAGGGATGGATACTGGGGGATAGACATTTAGGACAGTGTATGGGGTAACACTTGGGGGGTTGACCCCTAGCCTCTACCTAATCACTCGACGTCCTGGACCAAAGCTTCTAGATGGAGGGGATGGGATGCTGAGTGATTGACAGAGAGCCAGGGTGGGGATTTGAGGATGATCTCAGCAAAGGAAAGGGATTACACAGATAAAGGGAGGGGGGTACAATCTGGGGTAAACCATTTGGGAAAAATATGGGGATACAAAAACAAAACTAGTACAAAGTATAAAAACACACTGCAACAGGGAGAGAGCTAGCTTCTCCCAGGGAACTGACCCCAGAAGCAAAAACTGCCATCCAAAAAGTGCAGAAGGCTTTGGCCGAGAGGCAGGCTCATCATTATTAGCCCAAGCTGCCTTTCAAATTCATTGATTTGGGAAAGTTACCACACTTACACGGGTTGATATTCCAATGGATTGAAGGACAGAAGGATTCACTCTTAATCATAGAATGGGTTTTGCTTTTAGGAATGTGCTTCCTGTTGACAGAGTGACAAAACTTTGCCCCTTAAAAAGGAAAGAAGCCCAGAAGTTTCTCTCCTCGATTAGGCGAAAAAGGCATCTCATAGGCCTGGGGGACTTCACCTCAAACTTAAGGATAGCTAATTGGACAGGAGCCAAGAAGTCCTGCCTGGGCAATTTTGTAGAAAAAGAAGAGAACAAAGAAACTTTTGTGAAGTGTTTTACCAGGAGCAAGGATCTCTTGCACCTGGGTCGGTTTTTCTCTGTAAAGAGTTTGTTATTTTGCCTTTTATTAAAACCTTTTTGTTTCCAACACTGCAACAGAAGCCATCCTGTTGATTTTATGCCTCCAAAGGTAGCTGAGCTATCTTGGGTGTGAAATAGACCTCCAAGAGCTTATGAGACATGGCTCGAGGAGGCTCCTATTTCATTTCCTCTCCCACCAGCAATCCAAAATGATCACACAGCCACAAGAATTGATCCCTCAGCTGATCCGGAAGGCCAGGGTAAGATTGCATGAGCTGGCTGGTTGTGACTTTCAGTGTATTCACCTCCCGGTCAAACTTTCTAAGGAGGGAAGGAACTCTCCCAAGAGGTTGACCAAAGAGATGTTCAAGCACCTGCTCCAGAGCAATGCCAGTCTCCAGCTGTCTCTGGACAGCTACAGTGGACAGATAGCAGTCCAGGCCTGTGGAAGTCCATCCGGAAATCCTTCAGTTTTTGCCTCACAATTGTCATGAGAAAAGGACCACCGAAGGGTTAAAAACTGTTGAGCCAGTTGGGCAAGAAAGTCTCATGCGTATTTAGTGCGTTTACAGATGGTGTCTGCAGAACATGCCATGCTGTACTCGAAGGGGCATGCTGCCCTGTTCTGAACAATGGAACTGGACTTTCTTCCAAACTTCAGGCCTGGCTGGACTGAGCTCTGGGGTGGCTTCCCCCCGCTCCAAGAGAAGACCCCTCTTGCCTGTCTTCAACCACCGTGACAGACCAACTGAAATGCGAATCCCCTCATCAAAGAACCAAGAACCCCTCTGGCACCCTACTGGCACCCCCATGACACCCCCCTGGCAACCTCCTTCCAGAGACTGGGACTGTACCCCCCTCCCAACTCAGGGAAGGGGGAGAACCTGCCCAGAGTAGACGTACCTGGGAGCATTCGGCCATGAAAACAATGGACTTTTCCCCTCCATGGAAACCTAATTTTGGCCACCCTTCCCCCAACCAAGAACAGTATATCTGGGGTTCGGTTCGACTGCCTCTCCGAGTCTCCCCAAGACGTGTACCAGCGAGCATCGGCGGTGGGACCCCGAAGGCATCACGTCTTGGTAGCTATACCCCATTCCCTGACCTTCTTTCCTTCCTTTTTCCTTATTCTATCCTTCTCTTGCCCGGATCCTCTAACCAATGCATATTTAGCTGTAGTTATTATCAATAAATTCCATCTTGTTGATTTGCTACTGCAAACCCCTGTGCCTTTGTTGGTTATTTTTGCACCCAAAAATCATTTCGTCACCCGTTCACTTCGGGCGGACCTTCACAAGGCCCCATCACACAAGCTGTTTTAATGAGGAATTCCACCTCATTGCTCCTGAGAAATGGAGTCGCAGGCCCCTCAAGGCGCTTACAGTGTTCACTGACACATCAGGGGCATCCCACAAGTTGGTGATGACTTGAAGAAATCCCCAGACCCAGCATTGGGAAGCTGATGTTGAGTTTGTGGAGGGGTCACCCCAGGGTGCCGAACTGGCCGTAGTCATGAGAGCCTTTGAGAAGTTCTCTGAGCCAATTAATTTGGTCACTGATTCAGCCTGTGTGGTGGGAGTAGTGTCCAGGGCAGAGCAGGCAGTTCTCAAAGACATTGAGAATGAGCATCTCTCCAGGTTGCTCTCGAAACTAATTTATTTAGTTTCACAGCTGGAACATCCTTTCTATGTGATGCACGTGAGGTCACATATTGATTTGCCAGGTGAGATCACAGAAGGTAATCGTAAAGCACATTCTGTTGCCACCCCAGCAGAAATGGCACGCCTTCCAGACATCTTCCAACAAGCAAAGCTAAGTCATCAGCAATACCATCTAAATGTGCCAGGTCAGATGCGTCAGTTCCAACTAACACAGAGTCAGGCTCGAGCCATTGTGGCTACCTGTCCCAATTGCCAGCTCCAGGCCGTGCCATCCCTGGGTGTTGGGGTCAACCCTCGAGGCCCTGGGAGCTGCGAAGTGTGGCAAACAGACGACACACACATTCCCAGCTTTGGTCGCCTTAAATATGTACATGTCAGCATAGACACATATTCAGGTGCCTCTGCCCACAGAGGAAAAAGGTCTGTGCATGCCAAACAACACCTGGTGCAAGCCTTTTTAGTGTTGGGGATCCCTAGGGAGATTAAGACCAACAATGGCCCAGCGTACGCCTCCAAGGAGTTCCTAGAGTTTGTCCAGCAGTGGGGAGTGGAGCATAAGACAGGCATTCCCCACTCCCCCACAGGTCAAGCTGTGATTGAGCGTGCCCACCATACATTCAAACAAGCCCTGGCTAGGCAGAGCAGTTCAGCAGCGTAGATGACACTGCAACAAAAGCTCTGCAAAGCCCTGTTTATGATTAATTTTTTTAATTGTTCATTTGAAAACACGAGTCCTCCGGTAGTACAGCATTTCCACATTAACAAGCGGTTTAAGTTGTCACAGCGTCCACCAGTTCTCATTAAGGACCCAGAAACTTGGGAAACCAAGGGCCCTTGTGAGCTTGTTACCTGGGGGGTGTGGCTACACGTGCGTGTCCACCCCCACAGGTCCATGATGGATACCCCAAAAGTGGATAAAACCTTTCTTCCCCAAAAATCCAGAAGCAAGCAGCCATTGCCTCAAAGAGAAGAACCAGTCTCAAAGGTGCAGAACTTAATATCCAGCATAAACAGAACAGATGATTGGAGATACAAGCATCCAAAGTCACCCTAGGACAGTACAGAAGAAGGAGGCTGGTGGGAGCAGAGTGCAAAGCATGTGGAGATAATCCTAAAAGTTTGATGTTACAGGTGTCCATGTTCTAGCACTATTTAATTTACTGGAAAAGCAGAGAGTATGTTGTAAAAATATAGGCCATTATCTCCTGCAAATCTGTACTCTGAGCTTTGACATGGGAAGAAGGAAGGAACCCCATTACTTGTTGCAGTCGAGGTGGTCACGACATAAAGCAGAGACCACAAGCAGTCTCAGTTGGTAACACTTGGCAACAGTTTATGAATGAAAATGGCTGATCTTTTATATACTTTCCAGTTGTTTACCCTTCTTCTACCTTAGCTATTGGCCACAATAATTCAATATCATGCCATTGGTGAAAAGTTACTCTGACTCCACCTAACTTTCTAAAAATGCTTCATCCAGCTGCAGAATGCTCTTATCTTCCTTCTCTCGATCTCCTTGGTTACGGCCTTGGAGAAAGGTCCTTATCAGCTTCTTCTTCTTGTTACTTCTGGCTCCTTTAGCTAACAGGCCCGTTGCTAGCCCCTTCCACAATTACTGACATCTCTTTAATACTGCTAATCACATTATTGTTCAGATACCATGGTGTCAGCAATGGAGAGAGACGGGTGTCCTGGGGTGACGTTATGATGCTTGTATATCCCCATTCATCTGTTCTGTGCCTTTAAGACCGGCTCTGAAGAGTGGAAGTTTTGTTTGGGTTTCTCTTATCAGGGACACAGAGACAAGCGGTACATAAGGCTGTTTTTTCACTTCCAGCTTCAGCTTGCTGCTTTTGCTTGCTCTCTTTTTCTGCTCTTGCTTCTGCTCTGCTTTCTGCCTCTGCTTATTAGCTAGTTCTAGCTAAACAGTTCACATTGCTTCCTGGACTGTTTCTCCTCTCCTGTTCCTGTGACCATCTCGAACCTGCTCCGGACTGGGACCCGGGAACACCGAAGGTTCAGCTGCAGCAGCTGCCCCAGCGCCGGAGGGACTGAGAACAGAGCAACCACCCCCCGAAAGAGACTTTCTGATTTTGTCATCTTTCTCAGAGCAGTGTCATCGGGTATTGTTCATTTTGTGTGCTGGGGGGTACGGGGCCAGTCAAATAAACAGGTTCTTTCCACCTCTCTCCAGGAATTTTTTCCCGAACCGGTTGGGGGGAGGGGCCGTGTGGGTTTTGCTTTCTGGAGGGGACCTCCTTTGCAGATTCTTTAACAAATTTGCCCTAAACGAGGACAACGGGGAAGACTGATTCGGTGATCAGAATCTGATTTATTGTGGCATACAAACGCTTATCTACTATTTTAGGGAGGCTAGTAATGTTTCACTACAATGTCTGGGTTAAAGATCCCATAAACAAACTTATGCATTTTAAACATCTCTTGCTTGCAAAAGTCTGATGTAATTTTCTTTTTCCGGTAAACCCATCTGATTAAATCTTCTTGCAATCCTCAAAGTTCTGTTTGCTATTGCTAAGGAATCTTGTTATCAAATCTCTGATGTTAACCAGGTCCAAAGTCCATCGTCTGTCTTGTGTCCCCCAACATACCAACAACATGGTTTTGTGGAGCATATTTGCCATAAAGAATAGGCATGCACAGTATGTTTTTAAATCCCCTGGTTTTCTCTCTGTCTTCCTGGGCTTTAATTTTCATGAGTCCAAGTAACACGGCTTTCTGCAGTACCAACTGGACTTCTGTATAATGTTGTCATGATCCAATTATTAAAGTTATTACAAATGCCTCTGCCCAAATTAAGGTGCAAATAAGACCATGTGCCAATGTCAATAGTATGGGTTTTATTTGATAGTAAATATGAGAGCGAGAGAGAGAGACAAAAGAAAGAGATAGAAAATAGGTCGGGTGTAGGGGTACCAGTCATAGGTTTTTCTGGGTCTGGATTGAAGGCACTTGAGACAGTAATTCATGTTCATACTCAAGTGTTTATTATTTCTTATCAGTAAAACAGTCTCATTACTGTGAGTTCAGCAGCTTTTTATTAGAAGGCACAAAATGGCTAACAATCTCTTGTTACAAGGTCTTTTAAGACTAAACTATCTGTCCTTGTTTAGGGAAAATTTGGGAGAGAATCTCCAAAGGGGGCCCCTCCAGAAAGCAAACCCACATGGCCCCTCCCCCCAACCAGTTCGGGAAGAATTCCTCTGAGAGAAGTGGAAAGAACCTGCTTATTTTACAGGCACAGCACCCCCCAGCACACAAAATGAACAATACCGGATGACACCACTCTTTCACTGCTCTGAAAAAGATGACAAATTCAGAAAGTCTCTCTTGGGAGTGGTCGCTCTGTTATCAATCCCTCTGGCGCTGGGGCAGCTGCTGCAGGCCACAGAGTGCAAACTCTCGGTGTTCCCAGGTCCCAGTCCAGAGCAGGTTCAAGTAGGTCCAAATAAAAAGGAAAGGAGAAACAGTCCAGGAAGAAATTTGGACTGTTTAGCTAAACTAGCTAATGAGCAGAAGCAAGAACGAGAGCAAAGCGAGAAGCCAAAGCAAAAAAGCAAAAGCAGCACTATATAGTGCCCTGTCTCTGTGTCCCGCCAGCCGTGGGGGAGCAGCTGATAAGAAACCAAAACAAAACTTTCATTCTTCAGAGCCAGTCTTAAAGGCACAGAACATAACATCCAGCATAAACAGCACACACGAATGGGGATACAAGCATCATAATGTCACCCTAGTACACTATCCAATTAAAAACTGACACCTGTATTATTTTCCCTTTTAACCCAATAACTGATCCCAAAGAGCCCGCAATGCAGACTTTTCTGCCCAATTACAAAATGCCACCCAAACCCATGAAGAAGAAGGAAGAAGAAGGATGAAGAAGAAACCCAGAACAACACCCTGTGTCTTTCATCTTGCTTCCATCCACAACATTCTAAAAATCCCTAAACCTAGATTTCTCACCAAGTGATAAACCTACCCTACTCTCTATCATCTATTTCACACTTCTGTGGATTCTAGTCTATCTTGCCATCTAGGAAACTTTCTCCATGAATGAGGGTCAAAGTCAGTGCTCCCCTGGGGGTCAGAGCACCCCAGTGCAGACAGAGAAATATTCCTTGTGCCCTGGGTTTCCACAGTGGGGGGAAACAGAAAGAGAGTGGCAGAGACAGAATAAGGAAAATATCACTACTCCATGAATCCCAACAATATTCTCTTGATCCTCTCCAGCTAGTCTTCTTGGTGATGAAGGTCCCTCATAAAAGCATAGAATCTGATGGGTTAACATACACTCAGGCCACGTGGCAATGTCCAGGTATGTCCCCCGGGGGGGAAGGAGGGGTAGGGTGGGGGGAGCAGTCTCTTGCAGCAGACTTTTAATCTGTTGCGTCACGTGCAATCCTGTGGTGCATGGCCTCTGGGGAACACTTTGCGGGGGAATGGTCTTTGATGGATTATGACATTGATACCTTGGGTTTTACCTTCTTTTTTTTTTTTTTTTTTTTTTTTTTTGGGCTGCTTTGGTGTGTGGGTCTGGGTTTCATATAAGGGGATAGTAAGATCTCTTCACAGAGTAGGTAGACACAGCAATGGCTTCTCTAGCCGGGGACTCAAGGACAGCTGGATCCAGATCTCAGGCCCAAGAGTATAAACAACATGGATTGAAGAGAGAAAAAAAAGAAGGATGGGATTTCATAGGCTGGAGCTGTAATTGGACAATTAGCTCCAATATGCTAATGGACCAAAACTTATAAAAATGTGAGATCTTGTGACCAAGCCCTCTTTTTGCTTCCATCTTGGAGCCATCTGGGCAGAACCAAAGCCGTGGCTCTGGTACTGCCCGGGTGTGGCCTTTGAAGGCCCTTCAGTAAATATCCTTTTATTCCCCTTAACTCTGTCTAGCCTCTGTTCCAGCTGTTTAAGGCAGAAACACCCCCTCAGCTGCCTCCCCCATGAATGTCCCATGGATGTGGCCGGTAGGGTTGAGGGTTCCACAGCTGGGTCAGTTTGTGTAAGGGAGGATGGGTGTTCACTGCCTCTCATCAGAGGTTACGCCATGCACCTGAAACCTCTTCCCCACCTCCCCTTGTTTCAGGGGGAGTAAACATGGCTTCTCTGGGCTGTGGTCTCCCCTATGGCAAACCCAGCCAGGGAAGAATCTCTGCTGGGTTTGGCTCTTTTGTGGGTGCATTCCTTTACCTCAGCCTTGTTCATTTTTCCTTAGGCCTGAGATGATTGAATAATAGCATTCCCTTTATCTTATCTAGGTGGCTTAACTTACAGCCCAAAGTTCTAGTCAGGCATCTTCAGGAAGGATTCTTTGGTTGTAGCTTCTTTATAGAGTTTTTTTGATAATGAGCAAAACTCTTTCATAGCAATGTTTAAGGCATGAATCATTTCAGTCTGACAAATGTAAGAAAGTTGGACTTTTAAAAATAGTCTTATTTGTTTATATTTCATGCTAAATTTTCAAAGGGAATTGTTTCCCTTACCTCTTTCTCAAGTGTCTTGGTTTGAAAAGACAGGTGTCTGCTAAGGAAGGCAGGAACCTCCCTTGAAATAGAAAATGTAAACCCCCTCCCTCTGAATTATTATAATTTTGAAATTAAGGGTCTCTCAGGCAAAGATATGGGAGTAGGAAAAACAGTTCTTTATTAGGAAATTTTTTTTTTAAGTAAAAAGAAAATATAAAATAAAAAATGGAGCAATAGAAAACAATACTGACAGAATCAGAACACAACGTGACACCCTCTTGGTCAAGGTGTTGGTAGTAGTCCGATTAAATGGGGGCTGCAGTCCTCCTGGAGTGACAGAGGTGGTTCTGTTAAAGCAGTGATCCTGTAGAAGGATGCAGTTTTCCTCTGAAGGTCCAGTGGTGGTGTAGATGGGCCCAGTCTTCCTCTGGGAATCCAGTAGAGAAGAAAACTGCTCCTCTGGGAATACAGTGGGAGAAGGCTACCTGTGGTGTTCCAAATCTCAGATTATATCCAGGTAGGAATTCTTGGCTCCTTCCCCTGGGCAGAGCATATCACAATGGGATGATGTAATTTTGTCAGTCGTGCAGTGACACTTGTCCTGGGTTGACAAGGAAGTGAGTTTTCGGAAAGTTGTTGTCAAACCAATTAGTGGTCAGATTTGAATATTGGCACCTGGTGTGGCCCCTGGAGACATGGATACGTCTCTGAGAACACAGAGGTTGAAAAGCAGAGAACTCCCAGGGGAACTCTCTCTTGGTTCCAGTTGATTGAAGAGGTCGAATCTCCCCTGCCCAACCACAAGCTGGGTGGGGGAGGGGAAGCCATGCGGCCTCGGCTGAGGTAGGCTGGAGCCTTGGACAGACAAGGGGGGTGAAGGCCCCTGCAGGACAGAGGGGTGGAGAAACACTGAGATGTCCTGGGCAGCCCTCAGAGAGAGAGAACCCCCCTGGCCCAGAGAGAGAGCCTGCCACCTTGAAATTTGATATCTCCTTCTCAGCTGAGGAGAAGCGGAAGGGGGGGGGGGAGTGCAGTGAGAAGGTGCCCGGGCGCTGTGGGAGTTCTGGGTGGGCAGAGCCTGAGATTTTAGCCCTTTTCTTGGGCAATTAAAACTTTAGGAAACACTAGTTCTTGATTTGAACAAGAAGAGAGACAGACATGAAATAGAAGGAACCAGGCAAGTGTGGTGAAAATCTGAGCAAGTGAAGGATGTCAGAAGAAGATGGGAAAGAATCCTATGTGGGAGGAGATGATGGAGTGGCCTTTGGCTGGACTTTTCTTGCATTGCCATAGACAGAACCAATTTCCTGTAACACAGAGACTGCATTTACAGGGAGGCAATGGCTTGAGCCAAGACAGTGACCTGCTGTAGTGACTGCCAAGTGCAGGAGTGAAGTGAACAGAGAAAAATGAGGAGGGTGTGGTGGTGCCCTCTGTCTTCAGGGAAGATCTCTGTTCTTGAGACCCTTAGCCCCAGGGGAAGTGAAAATGGGGGGAGAACTGTTGTTCCCAGAAGAGAGATGGTTATTCTTTGGTACTTGTCAAAGCATCTTTGAAAGGGAACCCTATAAGCAGTTTTGGTCCATGAATGGTGGTGAGAGCACTGTATCATGGAAGGAGGGTGTCACGATGGCAGATTTTCTCTGGGAGGTGCCATATATGACAGGAAAACACAAGAGGTTTCAACTGTGTTTCCTGAGGAAGACTATGGTACAAGAGAGACTCCTCTCTCCCTTGATGGACTGAGAATTGATTATCTGAGGGGTGGTAACTTGATTGAGAATCCAAGGTTTGGTCTCACAGTGTTTTGGTAGAAATTGGGTGGGGGGAGGAGGAATGTTTTGGAAGGTTTTAATTTTGAATTCTGTGTGTTCCTTTTATTATAGTTGTAGGTTAATGAAGTTTTTTTCTTTATTTCTAAGCTTGAGCCTGCTCTGCTCTGTTTCTGGTCGCATCTCATAGCACTCATTTGAGAAAAATATATTTTCATGGGTGCACTGGTATTGCACCAGCATCAAACCATGACACACTCAATGGCTCATTAACAGAAGATATTTCTCAGAGGGAGGATTGGTTGTGGAAGAGATAAAGAAAACTGCACAATTAAGAGAAGATAACTGCCCCACCTCTAACAGATTACAATAGAATACACACCCCCAGCTACATCTTGCAATCTAAGACATCGAGACTTTGTATTCTGCTATTTTTATTTTTAAAAGTTTATTTTGCTGTAAATAACATAGAGAAAAACTTTTAAGTTATTTATTTTTCGTAGTAATAATAATAATATTAGTATTTGGCAAAGAAAGCAACATATTTTTTGAAACTTAGCAACAGCCAGCAGATTTACAACAAGGGGATGTTTTACCCAGACTTACAGACAGATACAACACAGTCATGTAAGGACATCACTGGTCCTTATGAGATGGTATAATGTGTGCATAACAAATATTTCAATATAGGGGAAGTTGTAGAGCTTCTTTTATGATGAAACCCAGGTGATATGTAACAAAAGGTTAACCAGAAGTAATATTGTAACAAGATATTGTAAATGTGCAGGCAAAGCAAGCAAGATAGCAGAGAAGGTGAGATACATGCAAGCAAAGAAGGACTTGACTGACAAAATTTTGGGAGGGGCTAGGAGTATAAAAGGCAAAGCATCCATTTTGCACAAGGCAGTTTAGTCTGATGCTCCTTCTCCTTATTCAGTCATTTGTTGTATTTTGTTAAGGTTTAATAAACCTTTGAAATTTTAAAAGCAACCATCTTTTCTCACAACCATGACACAGCTTTATGCAAATATGAGTAAGCTAATGATATGTTGAAATTGTGACCTTGCATGGAAGGACTTTTAAAATGCAACCATAGGCTAGAGAACAGTGAGTGAGTTTATGGCAGAACAATCCCCCCTCACTCCTGGCAGTGAATAAACAAATACCTGCTCTATAGCCATTTGACTATAGAGTGTTTTGGGCTTTTTTTTGCCCAGTTTTGGGCATCAATAAATTTAAACAATTTCATCTGTATGTAAACTGTTAAAAATAGGTTAAAAACTGCTGTAAAGAAATTGATAATTGTTAAGCATGTACTGTTAGTTTGGTTATGGTAAAAGGGGTTTAAGAGGGTCGTTATAAGAAATATGGTACTCAATGTACCATATTACACCTAAGAAAAGTGCACCATCCCCAAGCGAAACAATTCAGCCTGGACAGAATTGTAATGGGCCAATCAAGCGCCTTAAACCTTCATGCAAATGAAGGATCCAAAAAAAAACAACCCAAAGGGACAAAAAACAGGATAAAAAGAGGCTTCTGACCCACTGAAGTTGTGCTGCTCCATCTGGGACATCGGGGACATCACTTCATCACTGCTAAGAAGACCCAGCGCCGGCATTGTAGCATCCTTGACTGGAACGCTCCTGCTCAGCCTGCAGGCCCCCACGCTTTAAGCCTTTCTTTTTATTATAATAAATGCTGAAATCACTTTAGTACCAGGAGCGTGCTCTCGTTTTAACATAAATAATAGGGCAGTTATTATAGCAGGAACTTTGGCAATAGTCCAATTCACTCCCTCATTTCCCTTCTACTAGTAGAAGGAGTTTTTAGTGAACATTTCCTTTGGAATCATCCTTAACTGTGTTATAGATGACTAATGTGATGGTTGACTCTCACAATTAAAGAGCGAATATTAAGAGAAGCTTTATAGATGTATAGTTATGTTTCCCCTCTCCCTTGCATTATTACCATGGGATGGCCTTAGTAGTCGGGACATTTGGGAGGGTCAGCTTATTACTTTGGTAGCACCTGACCTCCAATCAAGATGTAAGAAAGTGATCACCACTGGACAGCAAAGAAGGAGTCAATTGACAAGACTTTGGGAGGGGCTAGAGGTATAAAGGGTGGAACATCCATTTTGTGGATGAGCACATGGTGATAGAATCCTTTGCTCCCGGTGCTATATCATTTTCTTTATTCAGTATTCTGTTGTATTTTTGATAAGGTTTTAATAAACCTTCCAAATTTTTGAAGGCGAGTATCATTTCTCACAACTGGAATCAGTGATATGGTTTGATTTTTATTTGTCATTCAGTTTGAAGTGACAAGGGGTTTCTAGCTAGCCAGTATCTTGGTCAGTTTGTCCTTTAGTCTCTTGTGTGTTTCTTGCATAGCCCCTGTATTGAGTTTCTCCCTCCTAAACTCTAGAGTCTTTCCCATCTTTTCTGTAATGTCTTCTTACCTATCCAGATTGATTTTCCTGCCTATTCCCTAATAGGGACTCATCCCTACAAAACTCTTGCCCACTGGTGATCCCTCGGGCATTTTACAGAGACATTCTATGAAGGTTTGTTATCAGGGACCCATGTCAGACTGCACCCTACACCCCTCCTGTTTTTACCACTTGTTGGAGGTTAGGATTTTTCCTTTTGTTTCCTTCTCTCATGGAATTTTGTCCCATTTGTTGCTAAGACACAATAACTACTGGTGCTTGAGACAAAAGATGTAGCCAAGGGGGAGGAGGAGGAGTGCAATCTCTTAGGAAGGGCAGAGATACCTCAAGATTTTGGGCTGGGGGGGAGTGGCTAGGAACAGCTCCTAGCTCTCTCTCACTCTTGGCATCAGAGGGGAGACAGGCTCCAGTCACTGTGGGGAGAATTCATTGCCACCACTGTGGGGCTCCATCTCCTGCTGTCTTCTATGTGAGTGAATCTCTGCTTGTAAGAACCGCTGTTGGACTGGGACCTTATTAACGCCCTACCTCCCTAGAAAGGACCCTCACCATCTACTCGGGTGACTCAGGGGAAAACCTGGGACCCCGAGTCCCCGAGCCCCTCCAAGGGACCCTCTCCTGTCTGTGTTCAGGAGCTGGGCTGCCGGTGCCCAGCCCTGACATTTCTCTGCCACTGCTCCAGGTTTTTCTCTTTACTGTAACCCCACGCTCCCTGCCTGCTGAGAGACCCCACGGCTCCTACTACAGCTGAAGAGTTTCTGATACATTTTGTTTGCCCCTCCAGTGTCTAGTCCTCCAGCTTGATGCTTCCAAGATTCCTGCTACAGCTCATTTCGCTATTTGGAGGGACACCGAGATCGGCTCCCAGCCATGAGTTTGTAAAGGAAGTGCCTTTTTTCTGTGTTCCGCCAGCTGCGCCTGCCATTACCCACATGAAGAAGTAACTGAGCTCACACCACAGTGCCCCCTGCAGCTGCAAGGGGAATCATCACAGTTGCCCTGCTCAGCTGGGAGCCAACAGTGCTCCTGCTAGCTCTGACCATAACGGCACCAAAGGGAAAAGTGCTTGACAGCTGAGCAGAGGGCTGTTACTGAGTTTTCTGGTTTTATTTGTTGATGCTGCCATTTTTGTTGTTTGTTAGCCTTGTTATACATGAGAGGAAAGATGTGTGCTAATGACTTTACAAATAATTTGATAGGTGAAGGTATGGGTGTTAATGTCTTTGAAATGAGTCTTAATTTCTCTACTGACTTTGGGCAGCAGGTTTGTTACCTGGCCCAGACAGCGTGACTTCTGAAACAGACGAGGCTCTGCACAAGGCTGAGCTTCTAAACTTTTGGGTAAAACAGTAGGTTCAAGGGGGGAATATGTGGAAGGCAATTCGGGAAGGCTGTCCCTTCCTAGCACCTCAGCCAATGAAGAAAAAAAGAGGGCAACATGCGGCCAGGAGTTCGGATAAAAGGGAAGCTGTGCCCTCCAAAGTGGCAACTTTGAGAGTGGGAAAACCCCGCGAGCGTGTGCCCTGGTAGACTTTCTCTTTTTATTTGAATAAAATTGAAGAACTCTTCTGTCTCCTTTTTGGACATAAATCTCTGGTGTTTGTGAATTTTCCTTAAAATTGGGGCCTGGGTCTGGGATCCTTCCACCGACTGGGAACAGCACATGGCAAGACGAGCTGGAGGTGCACCTCACCCAGTTTCAGTGACCAGCTCCCTTTGGCGCTAGCCAGCACCCAGCGATTGATGGGGTACCTGAGACTGTCCAGGAGATAGATGACAGGCAGACTAGAGCAGGTCCGTGAAGGGATCCACAGGGAGAGGCAGACCAGAAGGGGCTCATGAAGAGTCCATAGGAAAGGACCACCGGACATGGATGCCCAGAGGGGGTAGTAAGGGTAAGTCAAGAAGGATCTTGGCAAATCTCACCGATGAGTATATCTTCAGGGGGCAAAACAAGGCAGGGCACCTAGGGTGGAAAACAAAGGAAAGTCGAAAAAAGGATCTTGACTGTAGGGATGACAATCCCAAACCACCTTTGAAGAGTCCTTTAAGAGAATGTTGAGATGGTTTGCACATTCTCCTAGAGGTAGTTAAACGGACATGGACACACAGAGCGGGCAATATATGGGAAGATGGATGCCCAGAGATGGCAACAAGAGGCACCAAGAAAGGGTCTCAGCAACCCATGCTGAGAGGGGGCAATATGGTGTTGGCTTGGGAAAGGATTGGTCAAAGGGGAGTGTGGAGAAATATGGTTAAGGGAAATAGCAGCTGGAGGCTATGTGATAAGGAAAGACTGGGATATTCTCTGCCTTATCTTCCGAATCTGCAGTCTAATACAGGGCTGGTTTCCAGGATAGGGAAAACAGGGAAGTATTGTTCCTACACGCCCCCCCCCGTCCCCTTTCCCCCCCCCCTCCGGTCATTATGGAGACATGGTAGACGATTTGGGTTTTGTAAGGGCGTTCCTCTACAGTGAGGAGTGCTGAGGCTGGGTGCAGGAGTGCAGGATTAGCAGCATGGGCTGGGGATCTGTGGGCGAAGTGTGGGACCAAGCCGAAGCTGTGGGACAGCTGGGGCTAGGCACCAGAAGGTCATAAGATGCCCAACACTGCCATCCCCAGGCAGGGGCTGCAGTGGCCGCTGGTCCTATGAGATTGCAGGACGCCCTGGCCACTTGCCCATTCCTGTAGCACCATCGGCTGTGCTTGTCCTTCGGGACCTGGTGCTTTACAGAGCTTGTGGTGCTGCGAGAGTGGCCTGAGGGCCTGGACGGCTGTGCTGCGGGGGTGTCTGGACACTGACTGGACAGGGAGCGGCTTTGGTGTGCAGTGTAAGTTACAGCAACCAGCTTTGGTATGTGGTGTAAGAGACAATGTGACACCAAAGACTGGCTTGGTACATGAAGGGATTTTGTTTGGGTCACTGGAGAAACAAAGGATTTTGAGTTGTGGGAGAATGAGTACCCAAAGGCAGTAGTGGGGGTGCTAGAGGAAGAGCAGAATAAGTCTCTGGATGAATTGGTTAGAAAGATGTGAAAGAAGGGATGAGGAAAAGGTAAAGGTATAGGCAAGAATAATGGCAGTTTTTACAGTCCCCAATGGGAAAAGGTGAAGGGAGCCCCAGGACCAAAGGGAAGGGGATGGCCACCAAGACAGCAACTGGGAAGGAATGAAGCATTAGAAATGGGTTGTTCCAGGTGTCAGGATCTGCTGTTGTACTGGGAGCTCAACTGAGAAGTGTATTTCCTAGTAGACTCAGGAAATTCTCTGTCACAAAGTATTCAAATCAAGGGCAGCCTCTTTAGTTGTGCCCAATTCGTGGTTCTTAGCCCACGTTAGTAACGTTAACAATGCCTCTTCATCATAATCTACATCCCATTCCTCAAGAAGTTTCCATACCTTCATAACTGGATGATCTTGCACTGAGGGAAAGCCACCCATTTCTTCTGTGGTGGGGTTTTTCTTCTATTTTTCAGCTTCTCTGGCTCCTACGCCATTTGGGTTTTTTTCAGCTTTTCCAGCTTCTCCAGCTTCTACGCTGTTTTTATCTCCTCTGCTCTGTACACAGAGATGGCTGTGTCCTCACATGGGTGGATCATGTGTTATGTGAAGTCAGTGGTTGGAGGCAGGGACAATACAAACTCTCAGAAATGCATGCGACAACAGCCTGCTTTATTGTTTGGACCCTCTTTATATAGGGGGCTTGGACAGCTCTTTGGATGGGATCTCTCTCTGCCCAGATCTCTGGCCAGTGTTGCGCCTGCATCTAAGCTTGAACAGGGTTGGATGAGGGTCCCTTGTATAGGTTTGAATCCAACCTATGGCTCTATGGCAATTCCTCCTTTCCTTTTTAATAAAAAATGCAAAATGTTGTTTGTTATCCTACCTGCAAGGGCCCTTTACAGACAGGGTGACAGAAGACAGCATGGGTCTAATTTGAATGAGGTTTTCCACCCAATCTGACAAACCTAGCTCCCTTCAGCCAGCAATGTCTCATGTAGCACTGGAGCTGTTGGGCAAGATCACGATCCTTCAGGCTAACATGCCGCAGGTTAACTACTTACAGTTACAAGTTACAACTTAACATTAAAACCAATGAACCATTTAACCCTTAGAACCATTAGAAAAACCCAACTACCAGAAAAATAATTTGTAAACAGAAAAACAATTTGTCAACAAATCCTTAAATGAACGGTCACTTCAATAGTCCTAGATTTCCATGAGGTAGATGAACAAGTTCTTTCAATCACTGTTCCACACATGGTTCCACGACGTCTGTTGAGGGGCCATCAAGAGGATGCTTCTTGTGGTCCCGGGCAGGATGTAGGGCAGGACGGTTACATCTGGCAGGTACCCAATACATTTCAGTGTCTGTGGAAACACACGCATATCCCCGTCCCCAGGTAATGAGATTCCACGGACCTTCCAACCTAGTGGTGATAAGGTCTTGCACCATTACTTGGGTTTGGGTGACTGATCATCACCGGATGATTGTAGAAAGTGATTTAAAATGACTGTATTCTGGGACTTTTCTAATACTCTCAAATGATTTTGTGTATAGATTATTGTGGCAGCGATGGACCCAACGTGGGAAAAATGAGCATTGACTCGATGATTGCAGAAGTCTGGTCAATCCTTTATTAAGCTATACTATACTATATTACAGTACTACAAAAAAAAACCATTGCCCTTGCCAGGCAGTCCAATACACATGTAGATCCAATTGGTCAATGAATCATAACACCATCACCAGAGTTCAATTAAGAAACTACCTTTTGGTAAACAATCTCCATAACACATTGTCATGGTTTGACCCGGAAACAGGATTTCTGGGATGCTGTGTGGATGGGGCCAATGAGTGCTCAGATTTGAATATTGCCATCTGGCCCAACCACTGGGCACTGGATCCACCTCCGAGAACACAGGGTAAAAGCAGGGCTCTCCCCCTGGCAGTTTCTCTTTGGATTTCCGGCGGTGAAGGAGTTGAGTCTCTCCCCCGGCCCAGTTGCTGGCTGGGCTGGGGGAGGGGAAAAGCCATGCGGCCCGGCCCGGGAGAGGTAGGCCTGGCCCTCTCCCCCCAAGGGTGGAAGGAAGAAGTAAAGAAATGCCGGGAAGCAATGGGCAGCCTGTTCCCCCCCCCCCACCTTGGAGACAGACAGAGAGAGTGCAGCCGGTGTTTGTGTGCCGTTACCTTGAAAGCAGTAAACATGTGCTGGCAGCAGGCAGCCCGGCTGAGGAGATGGTGGGGGGGTGCAGCCAGGAGTCCAGCCGCTTGGAGGAGTTTTTAACCCTTTTTTGGACAATGAAAACGTCACAGAACATTAACCCTTCCTAGACGAGGGATAAGAGTGGAGGAGGACGAAGGAAATGAGCGAGTGATAAAAGTCTGGACCAGAGAGAGAGAGAGTGAGAGATGTTAGGAAGATGGAGAAGAGGGAGTGGCATTTTATGCTGGACTCTTTTGTGTAGCCATGGACAGAGCTATGTTTCCCTGGAATACAGAGACTGAGACCAGGGGGAGAAATGTCCCAGAACCAAAGAAGATTCAGTGTGGGTACCCCTCGGCCCCAGGGGGTATATAAAATATGGGGGGGACAGATGTCCCAGAGGTGAGAGATTGAGCTTTTCTGGAACTGGACACAGCCTCCTTAAAAGGACAACCCTGGAAGCAGCCCTGATTCTGGTCCGGTGGTGAGACCACCGGAACAAGGACGGAAAAGGCCACCACGACACATGGAAGGACTCCCTCTCCTCTTGAGGAACTGAAGTTGAGCATTCTAAAGGGTGGTGCTGGACTCAGAATTGATTTTGGATTGTATTGTATTGGGAATTTGGGGGGGAGGAGGAGGAGGAGAGTGTTTTTGTGAGGTTTCATTTTCCTTGTTTTTTTTTCTTTTTCTTCCTTTTGTGTGTAGTTTAGTAATTGTCTTTGTAGTTTAGTTAATAAACTTTTCTTCTTTTTCAAGTGAGAGCCTGCTTTGTTTATTCCTGGTCAAAATCTCACAGCAGACACCAGAGAAGGTGTATTTTCATGCGGGCATTTGGCCTTGTGCCAATGTCAAACCAGAACACACATTCCACATGTGCACAAAAACAGATGCAGCAAGTGGAGATAAAAATTGTTTTCTCTGAGCTTTCTCACAGCTTCCCAGGAAAATCCTGGGAAAGTCTGTCTTTCTGTGTTCACAGGATATGTGAATACCACAATAGATAGCTTTGGCTACCCTGCTCTGTGGGGATTCACTTCTCTGTGCCAAAGAAGGAACAATTGTTCAAATGTTCTTTTCATAAGTGGGAAAGGTGTGTGTGTTAATTTGAGTTTTGCCAGTAAATAAAAGTAACACGGGGATGCCTGTGAGAGTTTGCTGAATATGAGAGATGGGTTTGAAAAGCATGAGTTTCTGATTATTCCCTGTTGTGGGTGTGGTTTGCTGGGAGGGGATTTGATGACTGGAGTTGGGAATGCATGTTGGTGTTGTGGGGGGTAATGGAGAGGCTAGTGCTGTTGTAAATGCTGGGGTGAACCCAGAGGTACGTGTAGTCCCAAGGGAATATGGAAAACTAGATATGGAGCCTCTCCACATTACTCTGCAGTGACCTGGACAACTAGTGTCTAAAAAGCAATACCCTCTTTCAAGGGAAGGAAGGAAGGGATTGCAACCTGTTGCTGAGTGAAAGGCAAGTCTTTTGGAATTGTATATGTCCCCCTATAACACTCCTATCCTGACAGTTATAGCACAGGATCAAAAAATAGTAGGTGAAGCTATTAAACCCAGGAACTCCATGGTCCTAGATCCTTGTACCCTCTTAAGCTGGGTTCCCTCCTCACATTGGTGATATTCAGTACTCGATTTAAGGGATGCTTTCTGGGCATGCCCTCTTACAGATCATAGTAAACAGTATTTTACTTTTGAGTGAGAACAAGAGGGAGAAGAAGCTAATATGCTCTATTGTCGCTGTCGAGGCGGTCACGACACAAAGCAGAGACCACAAGCAGTCTCAGTTGGCAACTCTATTATTGAACATGGATGATCTTTTATACACTTTCCAATTGTTTATGCTTCTTCTACCTTAACTATTGGCCACAATAAATCAACATAATGCTATTGGTGAAAAGTTTTAGTGACTTCAACTAACTTTCTAAAAATACTTCATCCAGCAGCAAGGTTCTCTTATCTTTCTTCTCTCAGTCTCCTTGGTTACAGCCTTGGAGAGAGCTCCTTATCAGCTTCTTCTTACTTCTCGGCTTCTTCTCGCTCCTTTAGCTAACAGGCCCGCTGTTAGCCCCTTCTCCACAATTCCCCTTTTTTGTATTTGAACTGTAAATACAGCCACTATAGATTTTTGCAGGAGCCTTTGCAAAAATCCAAGCAGAGAGGGGACACACAAAACCACAATCACAACCATCAACAAAATTCCCATTCTTAATACATTCATTCCTGTCCTTCATCCATCTTTAAGTGCTGATATATGGTCTTAGCCAGTGTCATCCGCACATTCTGCTTCAGCTGCAGAACCATCGATCCTGTCCTTTCCCGCACGCTCTAGGTAAGGTTTAACACAGCGAGCAGGAACCCATCGAGGACCATTATCTGTCAAAACACAAGCATAACCCCTTCCCCAGGTTATCAGTTCCACTGGACCAGACCATATACCAGTAATCAAATCCTTGACCCATACCTTGACATTTCTTTGGAAATTTGGTTGCTTAGAATTCAAAGAAGAAAAATTATAAAAGATTGGAGATAACTGTGAGTCAGGTAGGGGACGCAAGAAGTTTAAAACATAAACAGCTTTATCTAATCTCACTTGAGGTGATTCCTGTTCATTCCTCCTTTTTGTTTTTGAACCTGACGTTTCAGAAGTCCATGAGCTCTTTCAATAATTGCTTGGCCCGTGGGAACATGTGGAATACCTGTTGAATGCTCAATGCCCCAAGCACAAAAGAATGCTTGCATTTTCTGCGAAGCATATGCTGGGCCGTTATCTGTTTTTACATGACACGGAAAACCTAGAATAGAAAAGGCATGATAAAAATGACGAATAGCATCTCCAGTTTTTTCTCCTGTGAATGCTGAAGCAACCATTGCATGAGAAAAAGTATCAACTGTAACATGAACATACTTAAAGCGACCAAATTCTGGCATTTTTTAACATCAGTTTGCCATTCTTCTAACGCAGAAAGACCTCTAGGGTTGGTACCATAATATTGAGTGACATGAGTCATGTGACAGGACAAGAAGAAAGAATAGATTTTGCTTCACCAGGAGACAATTTGAATTGCTGCTGTAAAGCTTGAGCATTCTGATGATAAATTTGATGAGATAAAATTGCCTGCTGCAACACATTGGATACAGTTTTGATTGCAGCAGCAGCTACTAAAGAATCTACATAGACATTGCCTTCAACAAAAAATCCTGGTAAAGATGTATGGCTGCGAATGTGCATGATGAAGTAAGGATGTTTTTGAGCACCAATACCTGTCCATAACTTCCGTAACATGACAAACAATGGTTTCTCTTGAATATTATACAACACCGCTTGATCTAAATGCTTAACCAAATTGGCAACATAAATGGAATAGGCAACTATATTTACAGAACCAGAAAACAAAGTAAAAGCCAAAAGAACAGCAGAAGCAGAAAGCTGAACCAGTTGAGGAGATCCCTGCTGAATCACTGTCTGATATTCCCAGTGATCATCCTTTCTCCAAGCCACAGCTGCTTTTCCGGTTTTCCTGGACCCATCTGTAAAAACTGTTATACCTTCCACTGGAAGAGGAGAACAAATTTGCTTGCCTTCAAAAGGGATCTCTTTAGTCAGTATTAGAACAGGATGAGAAGGCAAATGGTATGTGATTTGGCTTGTAAAACAAGATAAGGCAGATTGCAATTCATGATTATTTTGAAAGCACCATTCAAAATACTACTGTTGTACAGGTATCACAATGGTCACAGGGTCCTGTCCCAAAATCTCATGACAACGCCTGTGGCCCTTGATGATAATATCTGCAAAAAGCTCATAAAGTCCTGGAGCTGTTTTCCGAGATCTGAAAGATAAAAATATCCATTCCAGAATATGCAGTTGATCTTCCCAATTATCATTCCATTGACACAGTATCCCACATGGTATTTCATGGTCTTTCAAAATAAACAACTGAACACCAACAGAGGTATCTATCCTGTGAGACAGAGTAGGGATCCATCCTGAATTAGGTGAAGTGTCTAACAACGGTGAAAAGTCTGTGAGGCCAAAGCTGAAGGAAAAACTCGCATGCCGAGACAGCAAGGAGACAGAGAAAGAAAAACAGAAAAGACCACGAGGTCAATTTGCCCCGACCTAGAAATTGCTTTGATAAAGAAGAACTGGTGCTAAGTGTCATGCAAGATGAATATGTATGAACTTATTGTGAAACTGTATGCATATGCATTTGGAAGGGGGATAAAAGGAGGTCTGAAATTTTCAGGGGTACGCATGCCTTTTGAAGAGAATTTTCTCCGTGTGCGTCCGGTGCCGTAAATAAACATACCGAGCTTTACAACTTTTATAAAGTTGTGAGGTTTCTTCTTTTCTCCGCAAAACATTATGGCGAGCCAGGCAGGAGTTCTCTGTCCCCGCGGGGGCAGGGGGGATAGACAGACCTCCAAGGAGCACCCTAGGATTTTTTTTCCTGGTGAGGCTCCGCTTGTCTCAACTTGCCACCTGCGAGGACAGACAACGACCTGCTGGCCTGCGGAGGAGAATACGGTATGTACTGAGGGGCCCCCGGGGGGGAGGAAGGAGAGCAAGGGAGTAAACCACCCAGAGATGTCTGGGTTCATGGGTTCAGCTGATAGAGCAGCTGTATTAGAGACGGGGTTCATTGTTCTGATAGGGCAGACCGCTAGCGGCTTTGGGGGTAAGCCGGGTGAACCCGTGTATGTGTGTATTGGGGATTTGTAGTTCTGATAGAGCAGAACTGGTGAGCCCGTGTGTGTTTTGTTTGTGTGTGTGTGTGATGTCTGGACACTGTGTTGCTGTATGGTTAATGTGTGTGGCCAGTGCACTGTGTTTGTGATCGTGCAGGTGATATATGTATGGTGTATAAAAGAGAGTAAATCTACAGTGCCCTACAGCGTGGGGGGGGGTCAGTACTCCCCAAGTTTGAAGCAGCCGAGTGAGGCCAGAGGCGCCGGCTGCAGCAGGCTGTGGGGGCAGGGAGAGAAGTGCCCTGCGGAGAAGCGAGTGGAGGAATGTCAGTGATGGTATTTATCGTGTTTGAATGTAGTGATTTGTGTAGGTTTGGTACATTTTAACCGTGAGTATGAGCTCAGAGAGTTCCTTTGCCTTGGATGTTTGGACTTGATCTCTAGACTGTGTGCTGTTATTTTGATTGTGTCCAGGAAAAACTGATGTGAGTAAATGCTGAATTACGGTATGCTGTGTTGTGTTGAGAAAAGTGAGCACTTTGAGAAATATGCCCTTTCCCAGTGATTTTGTGTGGTGATGTTCTTCCGCTGCATTGCGGTAATTTGATTCTCAGACTGTATAGTGGTGTTTGTGGAGATTTTAAGATTTTGTTGCAACAAGAGTAGCATTTTACATAGGAGAACTATAGTACGGTGATTTATGTTTAACTTCGATAAAGTGAGTTAAGGGAATTCCAAGAATTCTCCCCCTAATAGTAATTCAAGCCTTGGCTCTAGTGAATTTGAGATAAGGGGGGGGGGAGAGTGCGTGTGTCTGTGGGCATATCAGAGTTTCAGCTGTGACTAGCACAGCCTTTTTGCAAAGCAGCAAAACAAGTGTAAGTAGACACAGTGCTTAATTAGATTGGGCAAGAAGAGAACTAGAAAAGACTGGTATTTTGTAAAACAGAGTTTATATAGAAGGGATGAATGAGATGAATTAGTTAATGAGACTTATGAGATTTATGAGACTTCAGTTGGTACTGCAGTAAGTCTTTACTGGAAACAATCTGCTGAAAGGATTTTAAGTTCTCTGTAACAAACAGAATAGCCTGCCTTTGTGGGCAATTTCGGGGAGCCTTTGGTGCATCAAGAGGCTAGCATGCTGTGTGAGGCGACAGTGGCTGTGCCCTGGGCACAGGGACAGCTCTGGCTGCCCCATCTCCCCAGGGAACACGGGAATGGCCTGTGAGCAAAGGCTGGATGTGCAGGTATTATTGCAGTGCGATGTTTATGAGAAACACTGGTACTGCTGTTTTGCTGTTCTAATAGGAAGATAAAAGAGATAGAGTTTTTGTATGCTGAAATGTCTTGTTTTAAGAAATCACCCAGAATGACAAAGAGACTGTAAGATCAGACCGCTCTCTGGTCTTGGCCCTTGAAAAAGAAAACAAGGCAAAGAGAAAGCAAATCAAACATGTTGTTCAGCATGCAGCATAAGATAGCAACGTATGAAATCAGGCAAGGATTATCATGCTGAAATGCAAAGCAATCACAGTTCGCAAAATGAGTACATATGATCTGCAAAAAGGCTTCCTCCCAAGGTAAGGGAGGAGGGGCAAAGATGACCTCCCCAAAAGGGAAGGATTTTTGTCGGCACAAGGGTCATATATTCAGTTTTAAATAAAGCTTTAGTACCTGTGGAGAATGTTTATGTTGTAGTGTGGGGAATGAACAACTGGCCAGTCTGAGAAGGCATACTTTTGCAAACCTTTAAAGTAACATGTGTACTATGTGTACCTAAAAGCTTTTGTACAATTCGCTCAATTTGCTAAACATTCTCAAATGAGAAAGGTTACTCTGGAGGCAAATAATATGAAGATGTTAGGCTTAATATTAACAGACAATGAAATTAAGAAAGACATTAGTAAGGAGATATTAGAATAAGTAAATAAGTGTTTTCAAGGGTATGGGCCTGCGCTGTACCAGGGAGAGTGAAAGATGTTCCCCCAGGGGATGCTCCCCCATCAAGCTTAATGAAAGAACACAACCAGTGAGAACTGAGTAGTACCCTCAAAAGGAAGGAATCAGCCCAATAACTGATAGTACTGGATTAAGGGCTGTCAATAAGATTACACAGAATTTGTACCCTGTGGTAGCAAATCCATAGACCTTACTAACTTGTTTAACACCTGAGCTAACCTGGTTCACTGTTTTAGGCCTAAGAGATGCCTTCTTTTGCCTCCCTATCCACGAAGCCAGCCAGAAAATTTTTGCATTCAAACACAAGCTCACATAGTCCATGTGCCTGAAGGCTTCAAAATTCCCCACTCCGAGTGGAGAACAGCTTGCAAAGACCCAGAGTCCCGGGAAGCTCCACAAGAGGAAAGGAGGCTGTTGCAGTACGTGAATGATCTTCTAGTAGCCACTCAGACGAGGGAAGCGAGAGAAGCCTGGACGGTAAGCCTTTTGAATTTCCTAGGACTCCAAGGATGCAGAGTCTCAAAGAAAAAGGCACAGGTAGTGAAACAGAAGGTAATCTACCTGGAGTAAGAAGTGAGTGCTGAGCAGCAGACTTTAAGGCAGAGGAGCCCTATGCCAAACCCTGAACCCCAGACAATGAAAGAACTCCAAACCTTCTTAGGCATGGCAGAGTAGTGCCAGCTGTGGGTTTATAATTATGGACTGTTTGCCAGACCCCTCTATGCTCTTATTGCCAATGGGAACTGAGATCTCCAGTGGACAAGAGACGCCACACGGGCCTTTCACCAGCTAGAGAGTGCCCTCATGTCGGCTCCAGCTTTGAAACTTCCAGATGTAAGTAAAGCATTCTTTCTATTTTTCCATGCAAGGAATTGCCCTGGGAATATTGGCTCAGGACTTGGGCCCATACCAGAGGGTAGTTGCTTACTTCAATAAGCAACTAGATGCAACAGCCGAAGGATGGCCAGGTTGACTCAGAGCTGTAGCAGCAGTTGTGCTGAACATTCAAGAGGCACACAAGTTTACCCTGGGACAAAAATGACTGTGCTAGTGTGTCGCAGTCGAGGCGGTCACGACATAAAGCAGAGACCACAAGTAGTCTCAGTTGGTAACACTTGGCAACAGTTTATTAATGAAAATGGCTGATCTTTTATACACTTTCCAGTTGTTTACCCTTCTTCTACCTTAGCTATTGGCCACAATAATTCAATATCATGCCATTGGTGAAAAGTTACTCTGACTCCACCTAACTTTCTAAAATCGCTTCGTCCAGCTGCAGAATGCTCTTATCTTCCTTCTCTCGATCTCCTTGGTTACGGCCTTGGAGAAAGCTCCTTATCAGCTTCTTCTTCTTGTTACTTCTGGCTCCTTTAGCTAACAGGCCCGCTGCTAGCCCCTTCCACACTAGTGTCCCACACAGTGTCCACAGTACTGGAAGTAACGGGTGGCCACTGGCTTTTCACCAGAGAGGTTTCTGAAATACCAGGCCATCATGGTAGAGCAAGATGATGTAGAGATAGTGGTGACTAATATTGTCAACCCAGCTTCTTTTCTCAGTGGAATCAAGGAGAAGCAGTACACCATGATTGCCTAGAGACCACTGAAGCTACCTACTCCAGCTGCCCAGACTTAAAGGACACTCCTCCGGACGATGCAGAGACGTGGTTCACTTACAAGAAAGCAACATTGCAAAGTTCACAGTGACTACCTGCAGAGAGGTAATAGTCTGGACCCTTACCAACAGGTACCTCTGCACAGGATGCTGAGATAAATGCATGGACCCATGCCTTAGAAACAGCAAAAGGCATTCAGAGTTGTGCATGCACATGGAGCCATCTGGAAGGAGAGGGGACTGCTGACCTCACAGGGAAAGAAGAGACAATCCAGCTGCTGGAAGCAGTTCAGCTACCTGAAAAAGCATATTAAGGCACACCAGAGAGTGAGCTTATAATTGGAGGAAAGAAATGAGCTGGCGGATGGAGAGGCAAAGAAAGCAGCAAAGGGTGAGGTACAGATTTTCCTCGAAGGTAAGCCATAATACAATAATACTAATCAAAAGAGACGTACAACTGCAAGGGGTGGGCTACCATTGAAAGAGAGCTAGTAATCCCTTCCCATTTTCATGGTTACTAGTGAAGGAAGGGCACTAGAAAACACACTAGGGCCTAATTACTTAAAGCCTTTTATAGAGTGTGGCTCCTTTCTCGAAATGACCAAGGCTGCGAGTGATACAGAGTGCATTGAAATGAAGTGTTGACTTTGAAGTAGTAATTCCCACAGGCTATCTAGAACACACATCTGATTGAAAGAATTGTTGTATTGTTGTCAGGAATTTATATGCCACTATCACTCAGGTGAGCTGATAATGTGATCCTTGCCTCCAGACTAACCTCAAAATACCCCCCCGCGCCAAAACTCGGTCAGACTGGGAGAGGCCATGGGCCTGTACAGCAGTGGCAAATCAACTTTTCAGAACTCCCAAGGAAAGGGGGGTATCAGTATTTACTGGTATTAATAGATACATTTTCAGGGTGGCCAGAAACATTCCCCACCAGAGCTGTCAAACCTCAAGAGGTGACCAGATCATTTTTACAAGAAATAATACCACACTTCAGAGTTCCAGCCACAATATCCTCAGATAAAGAATCACCTTTCATTTCCAAAATAGTGCAACAGATTACTAGCCATCTGGGCATAGATTAGGAACTTCACACCCCATACCACCCCCAATCAAGTGGCCAGGTGGAGAGAATGAATCATTTGATTAAGCAGCAAATCATAAGACTGGGGCAAGAAGTTAATCTACCCTAGCCCATGCTCCTCCCCTAGCACTATTGCAAATTCAAACTAAACCTTGAGCTAAAGGAATGCTGAATCCTTTTGGAATGCCTTATAGACGACCATATAGAATACAAGGGGAATGTCCAGAATGTCCACCTACATGGTGGCATTAAGCAAACGGCTTAGAGTCATTGAGAAACATGTGGCTGGAACTCGGAGCAGGGAGTTAGATAGCCTGGGGATGATGTATATGTTAAGTCTCTTACAGAGAAGACTTCGGAACCACAGTGGGAGAGACCACTGCAAGTACCTCTCACCACCTTCACTGCAATCAAAATCAAGGAGCAGAATGCCTGGATCCATCACTCTCGGGTGAAGAAGGCCCAGAAGCCCCTTCAGGAGTGACACCAGGAGACAATGAACTGAGACTAAAACTAACTCGGGCAAAATGAGTATATTGCGGTCGGGAGTAGCTCATACTTTAGTGTACAGAATTGTTTTGTATGGAATTATAACTGAAGTTTTGGAACTATAGAGTACCTCTACCCAAAGCAATGCTGAATGGCCTTGGTCCCTGGCATTTAATCAGTATACTGGATCCATGGGAAAACCTTCTGAGATAAAAGATTTAAACATATCTACCGTAGTAATCCACGAGAATCAGGTATGTGAGGAGCAAGAATAGCAAGAACAGGAACTGTGAACACTTCAAGGAATCTGAAGAGAAGAAATCAAAGTAAAGTGCTTAGTCATCAATAGGATGGCTTATGAGATACCAGATGTAATTAGTGTCTGAACCTCCCCTGGTGTATATGAACACCAGGAAGTCAGTGATAGCCTAAGTGAATCAGACTGTTGGTGTAATTTCACCCTGATACAGCCTGTAGAAGTGACCTGTCTTTGAGCTCGAGTTACTGTCAGACTTCCATTTGAATTCAAAGTGGACACTGCACTTTTTACCACAGCAGGGCCTTATACACCCCATACTAGTTCAGACTCTACCCAAACTCCAAACTTGGACCGAACGTAGTAAATAATGTGACTGAACAACAGCTATTATTCAATCCAGAATGGTCTCTCAAACGTGTGGATTTGATAATGCAAATTAACATCTCAAAAATCCAAAAATCCTCCTTCCTAAACACTTCCTTTGAGGGCTGGGCAACATGGTCACTAAAACAGGCATATCTCAGGAGCAGAACAAGAAAGGAAGGAGCCAGCTCTCCTGGTGCCTAAAACCAGGAACACCCAGAAAACAGTTTCCTTAGGTCATTTTCCAAGCTGGTTGGCTGAACCCCCAGGCAATGGCTGGTAAAGGGTGCTGAACTGCAGGTGGTAAATTAACCCAAGCAAGGAAGGTGAGTTTCCTTATTTATAGCTATCCCTTTCCTACTGAGATTTGGATCAGTGATTGTCCCAGTCTGAGGCAGTTGGATTCTGCTTAAAAGAGGTAGAGAGAGAGACCCCCTCAGAGCTCAGCAGCGGGCTGTAGGATTTTGAGCATCACTTTTGTGCTGAGTGTTTCAAGCAGCAGAAACCTGATCCCAGTTTCTTCTGAGGCACTGCAATGAATTTAGGCTCTCCTCTCAAGATTTCCCCTCCATTATCTTCTGCCCTGAACACAGTCCACAGCTTGATCTTAGCTAGGGGCAAGGTGGGTGAGGTTTTGTAGACCAGGAGAGACATTCCTGCTTGCCACACATCTGAGAAATCAGGTGCTTTGGAGGGAGAGGGAGAGGTTAGATTCCCTGAGGTCTCTACATTTAAGAACAAACATCTGCCTCAAGTATGACCTAAACCTCTGTCAGATACACTTGTGAAGTGTGTCTGAATTTGCAGTATGAGCCCAGCACATCCCTCTGGCAGGGAGGGATGGTCATGGGCAGAAAGCAGTTCCTGTTCCCCATAACAAACATCTAACTGGCATATTAGGGACAAGATTAGGAGTTTTAAATGGAATTGATTCAGAAATACTGATGAATAAACTGGCTGCTGCAGCAGGTAGCCTAACAAAATTGAAGCAGCCTTTATAGTAATCTCTATTGGCATTAGGAACTAGCCAGTGACAGATTTCAAAAGTACTGCCAAAGTAAGGAAGTATGAAGAGGCCGGGGACCAAGACCACAAATTGATAGTAGAAGCACTTAGTATAGTTCAAGATAATGTGTCTTTAGCTTTCAGATGTATACAAGCACAGTTATAGATGCAAGCAACAGCAGCTCTGATCATATAGGAAAGGGGTGAAGGTAATTTTCCAGCTGAAATTCAAGAAATTGGGTAGAGTAATGCAACTGATATTGAAAAGAACTTTCAATCCTAGTAGACTATAGTGAATTTCATCTATGATCCTGTTTCTAATGTGGCCACTGCCTTTGTGCTTACCATACGTAATGCCACTGTTTATGTTATCCATCCCATCATTGCCCTAAGATTAAACCATGAAGAAACAATGCTCTATCCTTCAGAACATAGAGTGTGGGCACGAAAAGATGAATGAAAAGTGGCTGACAGTAAACTTAGAATCCTGCATTACTAGAGAGCAAATGAGATTCATTTGTGAAAGCAATACTGCTAATGCCCAGGATGTGTTTGGACACTGAACAGAGTATTTGCCGCTTTGAAATTCATCCAGTCACTGACCAGAAAACTGTGCTCGTATATACTGGAAAGGGGTGTATGTTTGAGAACTGCTTGCTCTGCTGTACAAATTGATAGCAATGATGTTATTGTGTCTAGTAGAAACCATTCTAATCTCTGTATTTGTAATTTTGTTAAGATTATTGGGTGTGATTTTTCGTATTTGGTACCAGTAACATCCCACCAGCTGCTTACAGCCAATTACACAGTGTATCACAGACTACTACCTACCCCTATTGGGGTGAACCTTACATTGGTAAAACAATTAATTAAGCACCAAGAACTATTAGAAGTCTTGAAAGAAATCCGAGAAAGTGGAAAGAAAACCTTAATTACTGTCCAACATGATACAAAGGAAATAGCCAGAGTTCTACAAAGAATAAAATAAAATATGGATCATCACTGGTGAGATGTGATCTTTGGGTGGTCACCAACTGCAAATGGAATCTTTAATAAGTTGTGCCACCCTATTGTAGTTTTACTAATATTAGTTGGGATAAGCTTAGGATTATCTATTGCACTGTTAATTTGGAACTGGAGAATACTACAACGAATGGCTGTACTAACCTCTTTATCAAACGTACATAGTGAAACATTAAAAGACACTTATTGTCATGAGAGTTTTCATTAAGTAAAAGAATTTACTTATTTCCTAGGAAAGGGGGGAATGAGACAGAGTAGGGATCCATCCTGAATTAGGTGAAGTGTCTAGCAGCGGTGAAAATTCTGTGAGGCCAAAGCTGAAGGAAAAACTCGTATGCCGAGACAGCAAGGAGACAGAGAAAGAAAAACAGAAAAGACCACGAGGTCAATTTGCCCTGACCTAGAAATTCCTTTAATAAAGAAGAACTGGTGCTAAGTGTCATGTGGGATGAATATGTATGAACTTATTGTGAAACTGTATGCATATGCATTTGGAAGGGGGATAAAAGGAGGTCTGAAATCTTCAGGGTGAAGCCCCAAACTGCCCATCCGATCAGCATTTTACTACTGCACAAGAACATAACTTTGTTATCAAGATGCTTAGGCAGAGCCACAGACTGAAAATCAACCCTGAGCAGTCCTATCCCATTCCCATCCCATTAGCTACTCACACGACCCCTAACACTAGAGCCATATCCCATATCACCGGCTGGTGGTCTCATGTTAGGTACAAGGGGATTCGCCCCCATCCACATTCAGGAATTGCTGATGATGCTGTATGGTAGGTTATTCATTAATCCGGAAGCAATCCTGGAATTATTGATAATGCTGTATGACAGGTTATTCATTAATCCGGAAGCAATCCTGGTGGATCCTTCTGTTTGAAGTTTGGTAAGCAGGGCAAACAATAAAGAGAGATAGGGATAAGGGAATTGATGAGCTAAGCATGATCAGAGCTAATAATGTCAAACTGACCCTAAGAGCCGTGCCAATGTCAAACTGACCCTAAGAGCCGTGCCAAGCCATGGGAACCAAGCCAAGTACACCGGGAATTGACCATATTAGGATAGGAGTTCAAAAGTTTAAAGAGGAAGACTCATCAGAAGACCCTTGCCCGCGATGAAGGCACCGGAAGGACCACCAAGAATAATCCTCAAAATAGATGTCTCGCCCACACTCCGCCCACACCACGCCTCTTATGAATATGCATGATTATGTATATGATATGATGTAACCCTGCACCCAAGACTGTATAAAAGCCTGCTTCTGTCATGAGATAGCTAGAAATCCCTTTTGTGATTTCTCCGACGCGTCGTAATAAAATACCTCCTGTCTATGCGGACTTAAATTGAGTCTCTTAGGCAGTTATTCTCGCCTTTTGGGGCAAAATTCGGCATCAAGGGGTACGCATGCCTTTTGAGGAGAATTTACTCCGTGTGCGTCCGGTGCCGTAAATAAACATACCGAGCTTTACAACTTTTATAAAGTTGTGAGGTTTCTTCTTTTCTCCTAAAAACACCTGTTAACAAATTTGTGTGCTAGGGCTAATTCAACTTCTTCTAGGGTCTTTTTTGCTGCTGAGGTCAATTGCCTCCTCTCAGTAGAGGAGGTGATGCCTGACAGCAAATCAAACAATGGCTGCATCTGATGATTAGTTATGCCTAAATATGATTGAATCCAACCTATTAAACCAACCAATTTCTATACGTCAGTAGCAGTATTAACATCAATGTCCAAATTTACAGGTTGAGGCATAACTTGAGTGTTGGTCACCAACATACCTAGATATTTCCAAGGCTTGTGTTCCTGCACTTTCTCTGGAGCAATGATCAGACCAAAAGCTTTCAAATTTGTCACAGCACATTGTTTAAGAGCTGATAATTGTTGTCAGATGCCAACAAGATATCTTCCATGTAATGATAGCAGTAGCAGTTTTTAAATTGCTCCTGGACTTTTGACAAGGCCTGTGCTACAAACCATTGACAAATAGTTGGCGAATTTTTCATGCCTTGTGGGAGTACCTTCTATTGATATCTTTTATTGGGTTCAGCATGATTTATAGAAGGCACCCTAAATGGGAATTTTTCTTTGTCCTGCTCAGCCAATGGAATA